>NC_069695.1:52753916-53953916 GCF_023699985.2 Odocoileus virginianus
CAGCTGAACCAACTCTTTCTTACAGTTTAATTGGAGAAATATATTGTTAAATTTATGTACTTGGAAAAACCCAGCAGAGCTGCTTACTGACAGTTGGAATAAACAGGCCTCTAGTTACCATTTTTAATGGTTATTGTCAGGGAAGGGGAAGAGGATCATTTTTAGGGAGGGGTCTGGGGTGCAGTCCTGGGTTGGTGTGTCCTCTTTCAGTCACCTGCTTGGCTTTGCTGGTTAGGGAATATCTGGATTGGATTTCTGTTTTAATTGGCGTTAAATTGTGGAGAGGGTGCATTGTTTCCCAGTACAGTGAAACTCAGGCACTGAGGTCGGATCTCCACTTGGATGTTCTCGTCACCCGGGCTTCCCTGGGAGGGCCTGGGCTCCCCGCCTGCTGCCCCTTGCATGTTTCCCGGGTTCTGGCTGCTTCTGTTGTTCATCCACACGCTGCTGCTGCAACAGTAAGCAGGTTTTGGAGATGATAGACATTTTTTCCTTTCTCTGTCCATTGTGTCTTTCTGAAATTCTGCGCCAACACGGACAAGGATCTGTCTGTTGTTTTGGAAGCGAGGAAGTCGAGAATCAATGGCACGATTATAGATTTGACCATCTCTCTTTTCTCGGCAAAATGTAATCCAGGATTTGCCTATTCTTGCGATCACGGTGCGTCCTGTAGGAAAATAGCCAAGTTGAATCCCTCCAAGCCACCGTCACGGGGCTGCTCCCCAGGCCTGCAATTGCTGCTCCCAGCAGGGCCGCTGGTAACCATACGTATTGAACCGAGGTGTGTTTCCAGATTTGAAATATGGGCATTTCTGCCTCGACTTGCTAGCTGCAATCTTAAAAGGTGTGTTCTGCAGCAGCTCCTTTCTGGAGGAAATTAGCATATGGTAAATATAGGTCAAGTACGTACATGCTTATAAATTCCACTCTAAATCTTGCTCGAAGGCGTGGATATATAGGAGGGAGTGATGAGCTGGGACTGCATTGAGGTTTAGAAAATTTGGTTGTAAAAAATAGCCTCAGTTTTTGAGTTCAAAGTAAAGTGCATCTTCAGCAAGATCAGATGATGAAATAAATTAAATCAGCAGTGAAGGTCAGTATACATTCTGACTTGGGAATGTGAACTTTTCAGAAACCTGTATTTATTACATTTTACTATTTTTAAAAGCCAGCTGCAAGATTCATAGCAAGAAATGGTGCGACATACCAATGAACGCTGAACCGAAGTGAAGGCTCTTTTCAAAATGGTTAATATGCCTGATTGGCAACTCATCCCTGGCGCCTGTGTCATTGTTACAGCACAGCTTTAAAATATATGGATTTAAAACGCAAGTATCGTGACTAATATTTATTTCAAGTACAGAATGTGTCACAGCAGTGGGCCATCCTATTATTAATGCAGTAAACTGTGTAATACTCTATAAGAGCCGGCCCTGCTTCAGTTCTTAGCTACATGAAAATAACAGTAAAACATGTCTGTTTTTTCCTGCTAAGCTTTATTGTTACCTGGGAAGGTACTGGCATTCAGAAAAGCCAAATGCAGACAAATAATGCGACCATAAACCATGCCTGAGCATCGCTCTGCTGTGCAGAAATCTCCCTGTACTGCCCCTCAAACTTTGAGAATATATATATATATATATACACACACACACATATATATATATAAAATTAAAAATAATTAAAATAGAAGGAAACTGCTGTATCTCCAGAAGGTAATCAGAAATAAACACTCTAGTAAATATTGTAAGTCAGCCACGATGGTTAGTACTCACTGCATCACACGTGAAACACTAATAACATTTATGAAAATAGTCCTTGGTCAGGGGGTGGGGGGTTGAAAGGAAGCAGCCCACGGAGGTCTGAGTTTTCCATCTGTGGTTTGCCATGGTTGTGAGCATGTGGAGGATGCTACCTGGCCTTGTGTTATTTTGTGCAGGAGCAGAGTTGCCTTACTGTATCCAGTAGGTCTTGAGTTTGCATTATTTTGTCCCTTTAAAATTGAGAACAAGATTTTATTTTAGAAAAATGAAGGAAAATGCATCTCATACCTAGGCAAGTTGGGAGATGTGTAAAGGCGGTATTTGTACCTGTTTGCCCCCAATTTTCAAGAACTGGGAATACGAGTGTCTTAAAAGCTCTCAGGGAAAACCAACTTGGAACTGCAGTGATCACAAAAGGGCCTTGTCTCTCTCTCTTCAGCTCCTCCTCTTTCCAGGCCGAGTATCCGGGAGCTGGTGTCACGGGGTGAATGGATGGTCCAGACCCTCCGGCAGTTCAGGTTCAATGCCCTGACACCCACCCGTGCCCAGTGCCCAGCCTGGCGGGGATGGTGGGGGCAGCCTGGGTCCCTCTCCCCCCTGCCTCCTTGCAAGTTACTCAAGAGGAGATGCTCACGGCTGGCTTCAGAAGCTATACTCCCCGCCCCCACCCCTCTTTTTTTTTTTGGTGGAAACATTCAAATCCAATAGGTGCAGGGCACATGGTAACCAAATCCCCAGGTTCTCAGGCACTTTTCTGAAAGTCGCAGCTTGTTGTGGTGTTTGGCTAAATTTCTGGGAGTAGCTGGCTGAAGGCATTAGACTACTGAGAGTCTGGCTGATTCCCAAAGGGTTTCTGCAAATTAATCACCCTCTGAGCTAAATTTGTTTATAGACGTATTTGGAATGGAGGAGATCGCCTGGGATGCATCCTTTCCATTTGTTCTGCGGAACACCTGCTCAAAGTATTGGATGGCAGCCGCCCCCCCCCGCCCCGGTCCTCCTGGGGTGCCAGGACCCAGTATCTCATGACGGTGTTGGGGTGATGACAAAGATAATCATACATGTACACCTCCATTTTTCCTCCTGGGAATCCAGGGCCCCGAGTCATCTCCACAAGAGGTGTGGTGGTCCAGGGGATGCAAGCATACGTGGAGATTTTATATATGTATAAATCCATTTGTCTGTTTCTATAGCAATTGCTTCTTAAAAATAATTTAGTAGTTTAATACAAAAGCAGGAGATGGATTTTTATGTGCTCGTAGAGGGAAGATTTTTTTTTTTTTTTTTTTAGTTTCACACATGTTCAGTTTTAATGGGTAATAATTACATCTTTGTGTTTTGATGTCAGGCTGGTTAGGAGCCCTAATTCTGCAGGCAGGCTCTTCATTGATTTGCTGGGAACCGCTGATTCGAGAGAGAGAGTTGCAGGCCAGGCTCCCCTTCTGTTTTCAAGACCAGTTAACACTTAAGTGGCTCCTTCAGGCCCCTTTCTACAGACACTTTTTTTTTTTCCCCCAGCCTTTCTGTCCAAGCCCTGGAATCGAATACACATATGGTTTTGTGGTTGGGTTGTTTCTGAAAGGCGGATTCCTTAAAAAAAAAAAAAAAAAAATGACCCCCCCCCCTCCCCCAACCAACCCTCTTTCGAGGCTTCTTTTCCCACCTCCTGACTCCAGTCTGTGGCTTGCAGGCCTGAGTCTCTGCAGCTATGCCCTGGATGTGCTGGGAAGGCAGTAAAAATGAGCACTAATCAATCTTTCCGAGAGAAGCGATGGGCATGAGAAGGCCGCCATCCTGTGACTAAACACACCCCTTTTATGGAGTGTTGGTACTAATAAAGGACGGCTTATTACTGAGGCAGAGACCAAAGCCTGGGTGAGGTCAACCCTGACTGACAGTCATCAGTCATTCTTAATGATACTTTTTCCCGAGCTTTCTAAGGGATTCTGAGCAGAGTGCAAATCATTCGGGGTCATTCATAGTTCATGTACCCACAGATGGCAAAGGTTTTGAAAGACTTCGGTTTAAACTTGTTAAAAAAAAAAAAAAAGATCCTCACTTTTTTTTTTTTTAAAGGAAGGGAAAATACCCCCAAACAAAACATAGATTTTTCTTATTGGAACGTTTTCATGTTCTTTCAACCTAATAGATGTTTTACACACTATGGTGCTTGTGCATTATTAAAAGAGACATAAATTTATGTTTTATGACGTCTGTCTTCTTTAATTATTACCTTTGATGTCTATTGGTGACTAAAGAGAGCTTAACAGGATTTCTTTCTCTTCTTAAATTTCGTGTCGTGAAACCCAGCTAGTCCCTGACACATGTGTGTTCCTCACCTTCAGGATTATTTTATAAATCCCTTTCTGATGAGCGGAAGTGTCAAATCAAGGACAGGTCATAAAGGAAAAGTATAAACCTTTTAAAGAGGGACCTTGGTAATATATAAACATTCTGCACACTATCTGAATTTTTTATGGACTAAAGAAAAATTATATTTCAGCTGGAGGAAGGGAGAAGTTTAAACATCAGCCTGTGTTTTAATGTATGATTTCCCCCCCTCATGCTCTTATTTATAGCCACAGAAGGAACCATTGGTGTTCAGGGCAGTTTTAAACATTTTGACTTGATTTGGAGCCTGCCTGTTAATTGTACATGTTTAAATGCAGAAGGTTGACTGTAAATTGATTCTTGAGCCGGCATTGAACACCAAGGGAAGCGCTGGATGTGGGGCAGAGTCCTGAGTCTTTGTTCTTTCACTGATATATATATATTTTTTATCTTCCCTGAGCCTCAGTTTCCTCCCTATAAATGAAAGGTTTGGATTATACCCCTCCCCACGCCCCCACCAGGGCCATGCTGCCCTGCAACTCTGCCATCCCCTTAACTGATCTTACCTCCTGACTTGGAGCACGCGACTGCCATGAAGCAACAGCTGTCCCCTTTCTTTTGTTAAAGCTGGTTGTGCACAGAGAATTTGTGTTTGGTAAAAGTTGAGTTTATTTTTGCTCATAACACTGGAAGTAAGCTGAAATCAACAACTTCTGGCCCTCTGCCAGCTTTGGTGTCAAGGCACATGGAAGTGGTCCCCGCACAGGAGGCCTTGATGTCGGACCAGGTGGACCTCTCGGAAGTGAGTATTCCAGGCGACTGCTGTGATGATGGGGGCCTAGGACTTTGGGAAAAGCTTCCTGGGTGCCCTGCATCTGAAATTGTGGAAGGGGAGGCTGGAAACACGACCGATTGTGCTTTTCAAAGTGAAACGGCTGACTTGCCTTTGTTATGGAAGTATGGGGTATTTTGAGTTGAATTCAGCAGGTGTTTCTTGACCACCTACTGTGTGCAAGCTAGCCGGGCACTAGGCGAGTGAAGCTCTGAAGCCCACAGGGACGTCGTTGGCGGTGTGCCTTCTAATGGTTCCTCCCGTGAAGGTGTAAACATGACTTTCCCAATGGCGAGTGGGCCCCTCCTGTGCCTACCACCTCAGCATGCCATTCTGAACATCGGAAAGGCCTAGAAACCTCAGCAGGTTTCTTGGGCCTATGGAATGGGGATCCCACGGAAACGTACATCACATGGAAATGTAGCTGACCATCCACGCGTCGTGAGGGGAAGGGGCTCCTGGCGGGGTGTATCCCGTATGGGCGGCCCAGAGCCCTTCACCAAAGCCCATCCTGCTCCTGGGCTTGCCTCGCTGCTGTGCGTTAGCAGCAAGACGGGTCCCTCCAGGCCTCGGGTTTTCTGAGGACAGGTTCTCCTTGGGGGTGTTTTTGGCATGAGTTGTTTAGAATTCAGCCACACAAGAGCTACTTGGTTGAGAGGCAGGCTTGCTCTGCATGAATGTCAAATGTCAGTTCATTTGGTAAAATGTGAGGCTTAAATTATGGCCTGTGCTAAACAATTTAGTTTAGAAATAAGTGCTATCTTTAGGAAAATCCCTGTAAAAGGGGATCAACTGTAAAAGATGTGACTCAGTAGTAAGAGGAAGGGGTGTGTGTGTGTGTGTGTGCGCGCGCCTGTACACAAAACTAGCAACATATTTTCAAGGCAGAATTATAGATACAGATGTAAATGTTTGCTTGCAGTATATAAATGTCTTCAATATTCAGACCACAGAAGATATGAAAGAGGAGAAAGTATTTGGATGTAGATGTTGTTACCTTTAGTTTTCCTTATGCAATCAGTAGATTGTCCATCTCCAAAGAATGGATCTCTCTCTGCTCCCCACTCCTCCCCACCCCCCTCATTTTTCTAGAACCTTCCACCATTCCCATTGGTGAGTCCACTGGGTCTTTGGTTCCCTCCTGATTACCCTCTGGAAGACATCTATCAGGCACTGTCTTATCTGTTTGTAAGGCAGCTCAGGCCCCAGATTTAAGTCATGGGTTCTGGCTACAAGTTAGAGTGTGATTAATAATTGACTAATGTAGCTTTTATTTATCACAGGCTAGCACATTTCGCCATTACTAGTTAATTTATGTTAAGTGTAAGCTGTCGTTCAATCTGTTTTTCAACTTTTTTTTTTTTTAATCCTAAGTCTATCTTCCACTTTTTGAGAAACAAAATCCTCATACAGGGTACAGGCTCGCTCAGTGCCAAAAAGTTGATTTCCTTTTCACTGAAGCCATACATCACCAGCCCTCCCAGCTGCACTGTCAGCCTGTGACAGAATGACATGTGTCATTTATCAAAGGGGCCAGGCTGGGCCTTGGGAAAGGCTGCCGACAAAGCCTGAGAGAGTTCATTTTGCAGTCCCCTCCTACCCTCTGTGAGCCCCTTGCCAGGAAAGGCTGTGATGTTTCTGTCTTCACAGCATTACTGTAAGTCCTTCAACCTTCACAGCATTAACCCTCGGCACCTCAGCGTGCAGCAACCCCGCAGAGTCCGACTGGAGGGGCCCGGAGACCCCCGCGGGTGCGTGGTCCAGCCTGGGACCCCCACAATCGCTGTGTAGGTGCACCCCCCCCCCCCCCAGAGTGCTGTGGCTCCTTTCTCTCCCCACTTTCTCAGGACTTTTAAGAATTCAAGCCCTAAGTTTTCTCAAGTGTGACAAGGTCAGAAGCAGGAAGAATCTCCCTTGTATTGAAAAAGTCCGTCCCCAGCTCCCCCCAGGCAAAAATTCGGTCTTCTATGTATCTTAGGGTCTGCCTAATGACTGTTTTACTCTAGTCTATTTTTGACACCACCTACTAAAACCCAATAGTTATTTCTTCTCTTTCTCTGTTGCTTAGAATCTGTAACCCCATCCCCGCCCGCAGGAAGACAGCGATGGGGTTCGGGTGTCACTCTTGCTCAAAAGGATATTTTTCCAGGAAGAAGAGAAAAGGCTACCCTTACCCCCCAGGTTGCATACTTTTCCTATGAGTCCAGGAACCACCCCAAAACAACCAAAAAAAAAGGAAAAGGGAAAAAAAAGTATCCACCAGAGGGGAGCACAGTGTTAAAATATAAAAGCACTTAGTTAAAAGAAAAAAAAAATTTTATTTTTCCTCCTTGAAGGGAAGAGGTTTGCATTTCAATCCTGTGTGGGAACATGAGAAAAGTTACTGTTTCTCCCATCGCTACCCCTTTTGTACTTCGTGTCGTCCTAGGACTGAAGTTATTTACAGCTTCAGATATCATTTAAAGAGATAGCTAAGCAGACTGTTGCCTCCGCCAGGAACTTTCCAGAAAGAAATCCTATAAATTAGCCATTGCTCAGGAGTGGCTGTTTTCTAGGCAGAGCTGGCCCTTTCATTTGTCTGCATAAGGCTAATTTATTTTTGCAGCCAGATGTGAGCTGACAGCCATCACTCAGAGCTTCCTTCCCCACCGTCACGAGGTCGGGAAAACAGTCACGTTTCCCATTTTACAGAATCCCCATCAACATTATTGAAGATGGATGTATCTTTAAAGCAAAGATTGATTGTGGATATCGGAGTTATGGTGCCATTTATCATTGTGAATATTATTTAGACTTGGGTTGTACAAGGCTGTAACTTGAGACCCAGCCAGGGGAGGGACAATCTGGAAATGTGAATCCATGAACTTTAATGGATGGATGTTTTTTTCAAAGCTCAACTCACTATAGCGTGATTTACTTTTCTTACAGAGAGGAAATGAGCAGTTCGGTTTTAAAGGGACAGCACACTGGATTGTCCTGTTGAGAGGGGTCCTGCCCAGCATTCTCCCCTGGGGAGGCCTAAGACAGTCAGAAGTCCTGAGAAAGCCAGGCAGCCCAGCCCATGGCCCTGTAGACACGCCTTAAAGACCAGATTCCAGATCTCTCATCCCTCTAAGGACCTGGTGGTATTAGGGGTGGAGATGCACCCCAGAGCCTGCCATTATCAGGGAAACAGTTAAGATGCTATTTATTTGGAGCCAGCTCACCTCTCCTAAGTGCTGCAGAGAGTGGCCATTTATATTTAGGAAGACAGATGAAGTCAGAATGCTGGTGTATCAGGAACAGGAAGATTTGGGGGAGAATGCTCAGATATCTCCGGGTGCCTAAAGGTAGGAGCATATGCAACGGAAGGCGTCTCGGCAACCTAATTAATACCAGCCTTTCTCGCCTGATCACTGTGGCGTAGTTTCTGCTGCTGGCTCATTCGGGGGCTCTCGGATCTTCCTGCAGGGCGTCGGGCATCCGGAGTGGAAACTTCCAAGGACTGGCTCTCCTGTCTACGTTCTTAGAAACAGTAGCGCTGGACATGCCAGGGAATTTGTGATTCCTTCCTGGAGGGATCCCAGAAGTTCATGTGTCAGCTCACCAACCCGAGGGCAGGGGAGACTCGCTTCATTTCCAATGAGTCGCTCCGCTTGCCAAACCTGGGCCTCGCTTGCCTGGGGCATGGCTCTTTTGACCTTCAATCATTTTATTTGTTGCTAATGTTGTCTGATTTCTCTCTTCCATTTCAGGGGAGTGGGTGCCAGCCGTGGGTGCAGAAGCACCTGAAAGTGAGAGAGGGTCAGTCCAGCCTGGCAGGTGTGCCATCCCAGCCCTCCTGGCACGGGCTGGGAGCAGACGCGCTCTGAGGAGGCGGGTCCATGGACCCACAGGGGCCCGCCACCTAGGGCGCAGAGCAAAGCAGCTCTGATGCTTAAACAGTCCCTTGGACTGCCTACCCTCCCCGCCCGCTTTGGTATTTAAAAGTAGACAGTTGCTTGCAATTGTGCGGTGCCCTGAACAAAAAGTAATTCTTCCTTTTCTGCACTGGAAGCTAATCAGCTGTCAGAGGGCACAGTCTGATGGCACAGGCCAGGCTATGGAACCCCGAATGCTTGTCTCTGTTCATAAAGTCGCCCCTGGACGCGTCTGTGTCCCCGGGGACACTGGGCTTCCTGAGGGCAGGACAGCGGGGTCTCCGTCTGAGCCCAGCACATTGTGTTGTTGGATGACGGAGCACCTCGGTGAGAAAGGCCTGGCTCCGGAGGATCGGGGTGCGGGCGGCCACTGCATCCAGCAGGCTGAGTGGACCCACGTATGGGGGTGGGAGGAGATTCGGAAAACAGGCACCTTTTTGTCTATTTCAGACTGCTAACCCCGGTCCGTGGTGGGAAGGTTCTCTTGGGAGCAGCCTCCTTTATACTTAACACACTTTAAAAACAGAAAACTGAAATCCAGGGTAGCAGAGAGGGATGAGAAAAGAGGGTGAGCTGAATCCCTGGCCCCTGCTCTCGGGTGTCAGGTAGGGAAGGCTGAGCTCACACCTGGGGAAATACGGATGGGCGTCCGCTGGTCGGTAACTCAGGACTGTGGTGACGTGGGCATTCTAGATACCAAGATCTCCCATCCATCTCCTGGGTGTACAGGTCTGTGTTTATTTGCAAGTTAAAAGCACATTCTTGGCCTTTTAGGAACCTATGAAATATCTGCAAACAGGAAGTAGTCTATCAAACGCGTATGAATCACGGCGTCCATGATGTTGGCTGAGGTCAAGTCATTACACTAAATATATTGTAACCATTATTAATGCATGGGGTCCTGTGCCATCTTGGTGATATAGGACCACCGCTTCCTGATGAAAAGCTGTGGGTGGGGGTGTGTTCTGCACAGCCCCCCTCTGTCTTGTAGTGATGGCTGAGCGCTCAGGAGCTCAAGTTTCTGACCAGGCAGACTGTTCATGGGCACACACCTAACAGAGGGGACTGCAGTTCCCAGGAAGACAGAAAATGGGAACAGAAGTGCCCAAACTTTAGCAGACATGACCGAGCATCCAGAAGGAGGCCGAATTTATCACGGCACATTACGGAGTGCAGCAAATGTCATGAAAACCATTGTTTTTTAATTTTTTTTCTTGGAGCGTTTGAATGAGGTGATTTATGGGAGTTATCCATCTTAAGGGTCATCCGTCATTTTTTAGTTGCTAGGCAATCAAACCAGCAGCTGTTTGCTTTGAATCAAGCTGAAAAGTTGTCAGTCACCACACGCAGGTATGACCTTAGTGGTTGAACACATCATGTGTGCAAAATTAAAGAGGCGTCGTCTCTTCCCCAGCCAGGTCCCCTGACTGCCCTGCCAGTTGTTGGGGTAGCGCTAGCCCTTCTGGGCTGCTCCGAGAAAAAAGGAACAAAGGAGCAGATGGAAAATTCCTTGACTGGGAAACTTGAAAATACCCCTCACACACTGTCTCACGCCTTGCACTCTGTGCTGTGCAGAGGGACTCAAATGAGAGCCACCGGGGCTGGGCGGTGGACCTGGCGGTTTACAGTATTTCAAGAAACCTGGTTAAGAAAAGCAAACATCAGTTTTCTGGTGGGAGAACCGAACCCCAGCTGCTCAGCACGCGGCCCAGGCTGGAGGCCAGCCCAGCGGTGTTTAGGGGTTGGCAGCCGGTGCCCTGCCGTGAGATGACGCTCTGTCCTGGTGGGTCCGGAGCGGTGGCCATCAGCCGCTGCCTCTTTCCCTGGGACCTCTGGCCGCTCAGCGTGGAGTGGACCCCAAATCTCACCTGTCACCACCACGCTCTGTCCTGCTGAGCTCCCATGTCTCCTGGGGTCCTTCCGATCCCACGTATGTCGCCTCCCCTCGACCTGGAGCATTGTGAGTCTCTCTGAAACATTGCTGACACTGAGGGGACAGTTCTCGGTGTAGGTTGCATACCAGCTAATGTGTTGGCCATACCACCTGCCTGCACCCTGAATTATAGATATTCACAAGACTCCAAAGATTACCCCTAGCGAGGAAAACAAATGCATATTACAGTGTATTTTTAATAATTTGAATCAGATGCCCATCGTTTGTGAACCGTCCAAGTAGGAGTATTTCCTTTGTTTCTCAGTTGGGTTTAAAATGTATCCACACAGGAAATTAACAGCCATAAAGCCACATTTTAGGCATCTGTGTGTCACAGAAGAGTATCTTTAGTAATTCAGAGTACCTGGATGGTTTATTTAGTGGATTTTGCTGGTGGATATTTAGATCATGTATCTGAGAGATCTTTAGTGTGTATTTTGGAAAGTCTAAAACTAATTTAGGGTGCAGAGGGAGGTGGGAGGGGTGTTCAGGATGGCGGGACACTTGTACCTGTGGCCAATTCATATTGACGTATGGCAGAAGCCATCACGGTATTGTGAAGTAATTATCCTCCAATTAAAATAAATTAATTTTAAAAATAAATAAAATTAGTTTAATTTGGGAGCTGAGTGAAAGCCGCTCGGTCGTGTCCGACTCTTTGCGACCCCAGGGACTGTAGCCTGTCAGTCTCCTCTGTCCATGGGATTCTCCAGGCAAGAATACTGGAGTGGGTAGCCATTCTCTTCTCCAGGGTATCTTCCCAACCCAGGGATTGGACCCAGCTCTCCTGTTTTTATCTTCTTTTAGTTTTGCTTCCTTTTGGTGTTTACCCTACTGGGGTCTTTGGGAACTGTCGTGTGTGTAACAGCATCTAGCATACCTCTTCATGTTAGCTTCGGAAGCCCAATTTGGGAGTTAGGTTTCCCTTAATTTGTTAGGTGTTTCTGAGGGTATGAAACCTTTCCTTTAAGTGGGCGATTCTGCTTGTTGGAAGCGAGTCCTCTGATCACGGCTTCTCAGGAGCCAAGTGTATACTGGACTCCAGGTAAACCATAAAGGGAGCCCTGATACGACCTGCCCCCCCCCCCCCCCCCCGCCCCCGCCCCAGACAGCGGTGACTGCAGAGAGCAGTGAGAGGTTCAAGGGAGGACCCACAGTCCTTCACCTGAAATCCTAGAGGTTTTGGAAGACAGAGTTTTTCAGATTTTTGAGAAGAAATTCAGTGCCTACACCGTGTTATTTTGCAGCTCTTCAGCTTAATGATAACGTGGATTTTCTGAATTGTATGAATATTAACAGTGCTCAGGGTGAATAAATAGAGACCTCATTCATTTAGGTTGGGCTTTTCCTGCCAGTGAGGTCAGGTCAGGCTAGACTTCACATAACAAAGTGAGGATAAACCCTTAAGTTCTCAGAGCTGTTTGGACTTTAGAGTAGAGGGAAGAGGTTGTGGGTCCATCTCACAGACCTGCCTGTTGTGGGAGCCACACGTGCCGGTGGCCTGGCCGCAGCCTCCTTGGTTCTGAGTTCCGGGCTGCTGTCACCTCTCACCCTGTCCTGGGGCTTCTTCCTGGAGCTGTCCCCTGCCATCCCCATCCCCCATCCTCCCCCCTCCCCCATCCTCCTCCCCCCCCCCATCCCCCCCATCCTCCTCCCCCTGCCATTCCCCCTCCCCCTTCCCCATCCTCCTCCTCCCCCCGCCACCCCCTCCCCCATCCTCCTCCCTCCCCTGCCATCCCCTCCCCTGCCATCCCCCATCCCCACCCCCCACCCCCCCGCCGCCATCCCCCTCCCCCGTCCTTCTTTCCCCAACCCCCCTCCCCTGCCCATGTAGAGGGGTGTATTCCTTATATCTGCAGCCTTCCTACACCTTCCCAGTTACCTGTTTAAAACTTGGAACTGTAGCAACATGTTTTCCTGCCAGTATGTATTCTCCCGCATCATGTGAAGTACAGTTTTCTCTCATTTTGGGGGGAATTTGGAATCACTCTCATAACGCAGTTTACTTAGGAAAAAAGGAAACTCTCTCTTAAAGTTACACTGTTCCTGTCTATTTTCCTGGCAAATACCTAAACACAGTGACAATACTAAGAGAGGGCTTTGCCATCATCCCACCCTCGTAAGAGATGAACCCACACCACACGTTAGGATGACCAGGGCTGAAAGGAGTCACAGTTGTGCCCAACCCAGCAGGGATGGGTGGGCTGAGTCAGCCCGTGGACTGATATTAATGTTTAAAGGACCCTGTAAGCAAACCTCCTTTTTGAGGGGTTGTGTCTCGCCACCTTCCATTTCTCACTTGGAAAGGTGGTTCATCCTTGGCCTGTCGGGCGGTCCCCACCGAGGTGCTTGTTCACTGCACACCCGTTGGCCGCCCTGCTCCCCGTGTAGGATGCATTTCGACGGCTGCTAAGTCTTCCCTTTGTGCAGTGTGGGTTGGGAGGGTTCATTGATTTTTAAAATCCTTAAAAAAAAAAAACAACTTAGGAGGCACATAAGAGTGTAGGGTTATTTGTTAAACAGGGTACCCTTTTGGCTGTCTTCAGAGCTCTTTGCAGGGCAAGGCCACACCTGGGGATTTTGTTGTCTTTCAGATTCCTCATCATGTCACTGAGAAGATGCTATTTTTAGATGGCCCCTCTCTACACAAACAGGAGCTGAAATATGTCCTGCAAGTGGGGGGAGGGGGATCTTACCATCCCACCGGATGCACTGCACGTCTGTCCACAAAGGCTGGCCACGTGGCTGACTCGGCTGGGGTGGCCTCCGTGGAACCTCTATGGCACATCTGAATTTCCAGTTGCTGGTTTGCCGCATGTCCACCCCTCCCGCCCTCCGCCCCGGCCCCCACCCCCGGCACACTGCCCTGGCCCCTGCTCCCAAACCCCGTTCTGCTCATCCTTGGCTCCCTCATGCCTTCTCATCTCTTCTCTCTCCTCCACCTCTTCTACCAATTTCCAGTGACACCTGGCTTTCAAAACGTTCCTCGTAGAATTTGTGCACACTTATTAACATTATTTTGCAGTATCTTGCACTCCTCAGAGGACAATTGCTCCGAAATCTAGTAAGTCATATAAATATAGTTCCAGATGATGGGGTAGTGGCAGTGCTCTGGCAATAACAGCTGCTTTGCCAGGGCTTTCGCACGGTTACTTGGAGGCTTCCCCCATTAACTCTGTCTCTTGTTTATGAGCTGGGCTTCATAGTGTGTTTTGCTGCTAGTTGCTTGGTTCCCAACATGCATTCAAAGAATGGTTCTTGATATTTCCATTCACTTTTCTGTTAAATATGACATATTTACATGCACACATTTCACGCACTTACTTCAAGGATATCAGTGAAAATATTTTTTCTCTTTATGTTTGCCGGTCATAAAACACTTGAAGGAGAAGTTGGGATATTATGATGAGTTTTTAGATGAGTTTTAGGTCTCATGTTGGAAGGCACTGTCTTTTCCTTTGTTTTCTCAGGAGACCCAGCATGTGGAGAGGTTTTGTCTATTGCAAAACTGTTTTTATTGCTGGTGATAATATTGGTAATTATTAGTTCCTTTCCCTTTTGGGTGATGAAGGCGTTAAGCCCTCACACCCCAGGGTTTTCTTTAGCCAAGAGCTGGTGGTCCACCCTCCACGCCTTGTGCTGGCAGGTGCTGGCCGTGTATTATCCCTCGGGAGGTGTCATCCGGGCACCTTCCTGAGCCCGCATCAAGCTGCTTTGAATCCTCTTGGAACCACATGGGGAGTAAACAGGAAATAAAATGTTCACATGAAACGTACAGTCTCCCCGGCATCTCAACATGCAGGGCTGGGTCACTGACTCTCAGCATTATTTCTCGGGGACTTTCCCAGGTGACCCCAGCTTGTGCACTGTACTGTTGGGCAAAAAACACTGGGGTGGCTTTAATCTCAACCCCCAGACTGACCAGCCCTGAATCCTTCAAGGAGTCTCATTTTCCCGTGAATATTAGCTTTCCCCACCGTAAATCGAGGCTGGTCTGAGGGTTCATTTACTCTCAGAGTTCATGAGCCCATTTCTCCTGTTGTTCACTGGTTGGTTTATTTCTAAAGTAAATGCTTATTTTGAGCACTTGCTGATTTCCAGACAGTTCAAGGAGAAAGAAAATATAACTAGAAAGGTCCTCCAGGTAATGGATCTCATAGCAGAGTGGGAATATTTTGAAAACTAAAGCAGTTAGCAATATTAACTTTATATAAAATATTTTATTATGCATCCCATAGATGTAATAATTTCATTGTGTGATGGAAAAAATGTTATCAGGATTGAAGCAAAAAATTCCATCTTCCAATTTATCTCACCTGCCCTTTCTTCTCTGCCTCCACATAGTCCATCCGTAATCTGCTCTTGCCTTCGCCATGGACAGTGGGGCAACTGCTCTGCTTGCTTCAGGGTCTGTTCCAGCATCTTGAGTCCCTTGACACCAGCGCTTCTGTTTTTAGTTCGAAGACTGTTCTCCCTGCTGCGATGTTGATATTGATGTACTCTCTTCAGAGTCCTCTTTCTGGTGCTTGCGTCTTTGTCTAATAGAGAAATTCTGTGTAATACATAGTGTGCATGTGCTAAGTTCTGGGAACACTGGTCCTCACCCAGTGGCCCTGCTGATCGTCACCCAGTGGCCATGCTGGTTGTCACCAGTGGCCTTGCTGGTATCACCATTGTCCATGCAGGTTGTCACCATTGTCCATGCTGGTTGTCACCAGTGGCCTTGCTGGTTGTCACCATTGGCCATGCTGGTTGTCACCGTTGTCCATGCTGGTTGTCACCAGTGGCCTTGCTGGTTGTCACCATTGTCCATGCCGGTTGACACCAGTGGCCTTGCTGGTTGACACCAATGGCTATGCTGGTTGTCACCGTTGTCCATGCTGGTTGTCACCAGTGGCCTTGCTGGTTGTCACCATTGTCCATGCAGGTTATCACCATTGTCCATGCAGGTTGTCACCATTGTCCATGCTGGTTGTCACCAGTGGCCTTGCAGGTTGTCACCAGTGGCCTTGCTGGTTGTCACCATTGTCCATGCTGGTTGTCACCGTTGTCCATGCAGGTTATCACTATTGTCCATGCTGGTTGTCACCGTTGTCCATGCTGGTTGTCACCGTTGTCCATGCTGGTTGTCACCAGTGGCCATGCTGGTTGTCACCGTTGTCCATGCTGGTTGTCACCAGTGGCCATGCTGGTTATCACCGTTGTCCATGCTGGTTGTCACCAGTGGCCATGCTGGTTGTCACCAGTGGCCTTGCTGGTTGACACCAGTGGCCGTGCTGGTTGTCACCAGTGGCCGTGCTGGTTGTCACCGTTGGCCGTGCTGGTTGTCACCGTTGTCCATGCTGGTTGTCACCAGTGGCCTTGCTGGTTGTCACCATTGTCCATGCTGGTTGTCACCGTTGTCCATGCTGGTTGTCACCAGTGGCCTTGCTGGTTGTCACCATTGTCCATGCTGGTTGTCACCAGTGGCCTTGCTGGTTGTCACCATTGTCCATGCTGGTTGTCTCCGTTGTCCATGCTGGTTGTCACCGGTGGCCTTGCTGGTTGTCACCATTGTCCATGCTGGTTGTCTCCGTTGTCCATGCAGGTTATCACCGTTGTCCATGCTGGTTATCACCGTTGTCCATGCTGGTTGTCACTGTTGTCCATGCTGGTTGTCACCAGTGGCCTTGCTGGTTCTCACCAGTGGCCATGCTGGTTGTCACCGTTGTCCATGCTGGTTGTCACCGTTGTCCATGCTGGTTGTCACCAGTGGCCTTGCTGGTTATCACCAGTGGCCAGGCTGGTTGTCACCGTTGTCCATGCTGGTTGTCTCCGTTGTCCATGCTGGTTGTCACCAGTGGCCATGCTGGTTGTCACCAGTGGCCTTGCTGGTTGACACCAGTGGCTGTGCTGGTTGTCACCAGTGGCCGTGCTGGTTGTCACTGTTGGCCATGCTGGTTGTCACCGTTGTCCATGCTGGTTGTCACCAGTGGCCATGCTGGTTGTCACCGTTGTCCATGCTGGTTGTCACCAGTGGCCTTGCTGGTTATCACCGTTGTCCATGCTGGTTGTCACCAATGGCCTTGCTGATGTTCCAAGGCTATTAGTGTCTTGGTTCCTCCCCACATGACAAGTGTGTCACATATTCTTACCTGTGACATCCCCTGGAATCACTGACCTAGGTAGTCAGGATTTTCTGCAGACCCAGTTTTAGCAAATTCCCGTCTCTTTACAACTGCTCCCCAACCGTGTCTTCTTGTGCACCTCCCTGGGGAAGGAGATAAAGGTGGACCAGAGGGAGAAAGCCTCTGCCAAACTGCATTTCTTTATGACAACATCTCCAAAGTTAAATCTGCATCTGGGCACACTGGATTGTAAGACACACGTTTAAGGGACAGATTTAGTTGTTATAAAATAGCATGTGGCATTCTTCTCAATGTACCTTTGCAAATGCCAACATCTAGTATAATAACAGCAGTAATAGTGGTGAACATTGTCTCTAGAATTTAAGCTCCTTTGGGACAGGGGTTCTGTCTGTTTTGTTCATTGCTGTCCATGTTGCGCCTGGAACAGTGCCCGGGAAATAGTCGGTGCTCAATAAATATGTAGAGTGACTGAGTTTACCATATGCTGGCTCACTACCCTTGCATAGTTTTGATCGCGGTCCTACTCTTTTCTGCGTCGCATAGAGGGAGGCTTCCTGAAGCTGGGGTCATGTACACTGTCAGGAGGTCACTTAGAATAAGATAGGTAAGGTCGGACAAATCAAGCCCAGAGGTCTGATTCCTGGGCCTCTGAAACCACCCATATGCTGTTGTCATTTTCACCTTTTGTCATGTGTCTCCCTAGAATCTGTCTTGAAATATTGAGGTGTGGGGGATGAAACTCCAGAGGAGGGTTTGGAATGGTGCCTAGACAGTCCCAGGCCTTCTGCCTGCCTGCTGCAGGAAGCACCGCGGATTCTTCCAGTGCAAACCAGGGAACTGGGCTGGAGGAGCCCTGACCCTTGCTCTTTGAAAGTTGCACATCAGGGTGGTTGGTTCCTGTGCCTCGGTGTTGACTGTCTTTCTCATGTTCGTGTGTGTGCGCACGCTCAGTGGTACCACGTGTGAGATGAGAACAAACATCTTACCCCTCCTATGCATGTACATATACGAATATGTGTGTACATATGTGTGTGCATGTACACCACACACACACACACACACACACACACACACGCAGTGTTTGTTTTTGTTTCTGTTTTTCCAATGGCACCAACATTATTTTGTAGGAGAGCATGGATCAAGGGTTCCCCGGTGGCTCAGTGATAAAGAGTCTGCCTGCCAATGCAGGAGAGCAGAAGGTGCAGGTTTCATTCCTGAGTCAAGAAGATCCCCTGGAGGAGGAAATGCCAACCTGCTGCAGTCTTCTTGCCTGGAGCATCCCATGGAAAGACCAGCCTGGTGGGCTACAGTCCATCGGGTCACAAAAGAGTTGGACACGACTGAAGGACTGAACAACAACAAAAACAACAGTACGGATGCTCGAGGATTAGGGGTGTTTAGAAATGGCCCTCATTTCTTACATACCTCTTCCCGTGTCTCACTAGTGAATCTATCTGCAGCCTTCAATAACTGGCTTGTACTCTGTTTTTACCTCCTTTAAACTGCTTACTGCTGAGTTCATCTGGGCAGTCTTGTGTGTGAGCTGCAAGCAGACATTGGCAGTCAGGACATGATGTGTGCAGACATGGTCCACGTCCCAGGGCACCAGTGGACAGCCCTGGTGGACGGCGTGTGACTACGTGTACTACTGTTGCGCCAGGCAGCTCCACCGGCCAAGTGTGGACGTCCCGTAGGCGGCTCTCGGGCCGCCCATGGTGGGTATGCCAGGAGCTCTCAGATGACTGGGCATCGGCCACCTGGGACATGAAGTCACAGTGTTCTAGGGAAAACACGACATGGAGAGCGTTTGCTCTCTGTTGGAGCAAGTGTGTTCCTTGAGTGAGACCCCTGAGGCAGGAGGCTGGTCTGGGGTCTCCGTGGAGCCTCAGCAGAGCTCAGGGGTCACCCACAGGCTCAAACACTCGAGATGGAGACTCAAGGGCGAGTCTGTGAACTTCACAACATTCAGTGCTGGGGCAGGACCCAGATTTGGGGAGGGGGTGAACTTCTTTAAGGAAATAAGCACAAAATCATGAATAAAATGTTAGGTATGAGGGTGATGATTTATTTAGTGTGAGACAGGATTTATTTAGTATGAGAAGCTGCAAAGCTGGAAAAATGGCAAAAATAAAAAAAAATCTAATTAATGAGTTGCCCAATATATCTTGTTTTCTCAATGGAGCGGCACCTGGCAAGATGGTCTGGCCACTCTTCCAGCCTGGGTTAGGGCAGCTGATCTTTTATCTCAGACGCTGGGGGTCCATCAGACCCACAATGTCACACACAGCTCAGCTGCCCTTGCCCCGTACAGTTGAGGTCGTGAGATACACTGTGTTCCCTTTTAGGTCGGGGCGGGCTGGGGTGGGAGAGGACAGCTGCCCCCGCCCTGGCCCTGGGAGAGTGTGGAGCATCTGTGCCTCCCAGGAGGCCCCGTGGACACAGGGACCTGGGGGCTGAAGAAAGGGCCGGTGTGAGCAGGGGCCCAAAGCATCCTCAGTGCCAGCCCCCCTGTTCAGAACCCCCCTGGTAAGATAATGGTCTGAATTAGCTGAATACTTGATATTTTGGTACTAATGTCTAAAATGTTTTATTTTGGTTTTTGGTTAAAATTTTAGGGAGACCACGAAGCTAAGCTCCTTTCAAACTCTTAAACTTTTTTTGGCATTTCTGTGAGAATTATGGTTATGTGATAAGAAGGATCCAGCCTCCTTGACCATGTACTTAGTGTGCAAAGAAGTGCAAATTCATTATGCAAAGTATTATGTACTTTAATTTTCATAAAATTATGAAACTTACAAAAGTAATAAACTTATAATACAAAGTTTTTATAAAAAATTTAAATGGTTGCATTAAATTTTTATTGTAAATGGTTGTTTATTAGAAAAATTCTCACTCTCTTGAACATATGTTTTTGAGTGAGACTAAAGTCTTTCTTTTTTCGAGTGGATTTTAAACGGCTTGTTCCTTGGGTGGGATTTACACACTATGGTCAAAGTAAAAAGTAAAAGTCTCAAAAGCACAAAATATGAGGAAGAAGCTCCATGGACATAAAGGAGAAAGCCTAGCACTGTCTCCCCTGTTTTGAGAAGCCCCTGTTTGTTGAAAGTCCTTTTTCAGGGTATGGACCTTTATTTCTCTGCTTTCCTTTGTTATGTGTTATGAGTGGGAGGAAATTCAGACCAAAGTGCTTGATATCCCTTCTTGAGCCCATTGGAAGAATTTATCCTTCCAAGATAAATTGTGAACTTTCGACCTTGGGACACAGCAATATCCTTGCAGAGTTTAACATTTACAGAAGTAAATTGTCGCTTTACCAAGCGAGTCCAAACTAGTTTTCTGCTCTCCTAAATATGGAATTTTTCAGACTGTCTACCTCTCTTTTCCTCTCTTATACTTGGTTTTTGACACATCATTTTGAGGATAACTGCTTCACAGTGTTGTGTTGGTTTCTGCTATACATCAGCATGAATCAGCCACAGGGATACATGTGTCCCTCGGTCCTGAACTTCCCCGCACGTCTTTCTTTCTTGAAAGTGATGGTTCTGCAAATTTCATGGGACAATGAGTTGGCTTCCAAAGAGAGAAATGCATTGCTTTTTAATTTTTTTGGCGACGTTTGGAATTTTTGTAAGATATTTAAATGTGAGTGAAGCTTCATGTGGTATAGCTTTCCTAAGAAATTTCATGGTGTAGAAATGATTAGGGTTCCGTGAATGCCCACCTGCTGGTCACTGAGCATCTTCCTGCCTTCTGTCTCAATCCTGGGGGAGCGACCTGCTCCCATGTGCCGCCTGGACTCTGGGCAGGTGTTTTCTCTCCCCTGGCTCATGCTCCTTCTTTCCACATTGCCCTGGCTGAAGCACCACTGGTTCTTCTTTGATCTGGGGGTTCTCGTGTCGCCTGGCAGGAGCCTCCCCTGAACTCACCTGGAGCCCACCTGGTCACACACAGCACTCTGTCTGGGTGAAGAATTGTAGTGCTGTGTCCTGGTGCTTCCTCTTTTCCCCCTTCTAAGTCACCTTCTAAAGAGGATCCCACCACAGTTTTGTAACCATCACAAAACACAGACCTATTCAGTTTTGATCTTAAGAGTCACTCAGTAATTATTAGCCAGTCAAACTTGCTCTCTAGATGAATCCATTCAAAACAGTGGCTCATGGGCCGTTTCCAGGTTTAAGAGCGTGCGTAGGTGTACGAAAGTCAAAGTGTGAGTCACTCAGTTGTGCCTGACTCTTTGTCACTGGAGATCGCCAGGCTCCTCTGTCCACGGGGTTCTCCAGCAAGAACACTGGAGTGGGTTGCCATTGCCTTCTCCAGGAGATCTTCCTGACTCAGGGATTGAACTCAGGTCTCCTGCATTGCAGGCAGATTCTTTACCATTTGAGCCACCAGGGAAGGAATTTTTTGGGTTTAAGTGAGTGTTTGGATGTGTGAAGGCAGTGCCTATTATTCAGGTAGCATGTGACGGCTGCTTCTGCTTCAGACAGGATGCACCTTGGTGGAGTGGCTTCTTGGGTTGGCTGCTCCAGGGACAATTTTCCCCTCTCAGCCATCAATGGGGACTTGCTGAGCGCGGACTGTCTGATGTGGGGAACACAGTAGTGGAAGCATCGCATCCCCGAGGGGAGGGGTCACCTCTCTAGGACACACCCTAGTGTCCTGTGGTGTTTGCACTCGTAGGTCCCTCCAGCTCTGGAGCAGGGGGGTGGTCTAGCACCTGACTCCCGTGACACCCCTGTCCAGCCTCAGTGCCCACCATGAGTCTGGATTAGGGTTCTGGCGCAGCCTGGCTCTCCGTCCCCAGCTGGGTGGTGCTGACTTCAGGGGGCAGGGGGCTGGATCTACACTGACAGGAGTCCCACCCCGCCCCACGTCAGGGGTCACAGAGGTGTGTGCCTGCAGGTGGTCAGCGGACGTGGACAGGGGGCCAGCCTGGCCGTCTCATTCTGTAATCGGGCTGCTTGTGTCTGCTCCATTTTGCTTCTGATGCTCTTATCTAGTGTCCTTGACTTCTTCCTTCTTCAGTGAAGCTCATAACTAGCAGGTAAAAATTAAAACCAGGGGGAGCTTAGTAGTTAAACCAGTTGTTAGAACAATAGAAATTTATTCTGCCACAGTGCTGGAGGCTGGGAGACAGAAATCAAGCTGTTGGCTAGGTCGCGCTTCCTCTGAAGGCTCCAGGAGGAATCCTTTCTCGTTGCTTCCAGCTCCTGGGGCTCTGGCCATCCTCAGCCTCCCTCAGCTCGTGGCTGCCTGCCTCCAGTCTCTGCCCCACCATCACATGGCCTCCTCTGCCTGTGTGTCTGTGTTCTTTCCTATTACAAGGCCTACCAATCACTGGATTTAGATCCATTTCAAATTGTGGTAATCAAGAAGACGTCTAAGAGTCCCTTGGACAGCCAGGAGAGCAAACCAGTCAATCCTAAAGGAAATCATCCCTGAATATTCTTTGGAAGGACTGATGCTGAAGCTGAAGCTCCAATAATTTGGCTGTCTGATGCGAAGAGTCAACTCATTGGAAAAGACCCTGATGCTGGGAAAGATTGAAGGCAGGAGAAGGAGGGGATGACAGAGAATGAGATGGTTAGATGTCATCACTGACTCAATGAACATGAGTTTGAGCAAACTCCAGGAGTTGGTGAAGGATAGGGAAGCCTGGCATGCTGTAGTAGTCCATGGGGTCCATGGTGTCAAAAAGAGTCAGACATGACTTAGTGAGTGAACAACAACGCCTCTTTATAAACTTTTATCTATGTAACTAATTGCATCTGCAAAGATCCTACTTCAAAATAAAGTCACTTTGTGAGATTTTGGGAAGACACGAATTTCAGGATACCTGGTCAACCCACTGCAGACACCAAAGGAGAAAATTACCTGCTATGTCTGTTACTGAGCAACAGCTTTTAACTGAAGTTGAGAGAAGTCACCCGAGTCACATGTATGCTCAGGATCCTTTGTGAATATTCGATATTGATAACCAATAGCGATTGCTGACCATAATCAACCCACAGAATCCTCTTGATCACCGGGTGTTTTGAACATGGCCATCGTTAACCCCAAAGGGACAGGGAGGAACCACCGATCCTTGGGACTTTTGTATCAACAGGTGACTCCTGACCTGTGGTGAGGAGCCTGCAGCTCTGCCCAGTGCGAAGGTGATGCAAAATGGGGGGCCCCCAGAGGGCTCGTCCCCAGGAAACTCACAGGACTGGGATGCAGTGAAAACTCTCGAAACAGACCGCGTTGGTAAACAGGCATAGCCTCAGTCACCTTAAGTTTGCTCCCATGACACTTGAAGGCCGCACTTCACAGTGTTCCTTGCTCTGGGGTGTGGTTTGTCTCCTCCCACACCCATCGGGGACACTGCAGGGCTGTGACTCTGTCCTGCAGAGGGGCCCGCGTCTACAGGACAAGAGTTCACGGAGCCAGGGTCATTGGCTGTGGTGGGAACGGAGGTGTGGGCAGCTCCAGGGGACACAGAGGCTC
Organism: Odocoileus virginianus; assembly: GCF_023699985.2. Classification (NCBI taxonomy): domain Eukaryota; kingdom Metazoa; phylum Chordata; class Mammalia; order Artiodactyla; family Cervidae; genus Odocoileus; species Odocoileus virginianus. The sequence continues at coordinate 52,777,289 of NC_069695.1, forward strand.
GAGGTGGGACTCAGGTGACCCTCACTGCTGCCTGGACCCGTGGCCTCTGGGGGCCTTCTCTGCTCCCCCCACTCCCTTTCAGGCACATCTGTCCCTCATGTTGTGGGTGTCCTGCCCCCTGTCATTCCTGACGGGTCTCCCTCCCACCACGAGGGGCCTGACCAGTGAGCATGGTCACCCCACCTGCCTGTCTCCTCTGGGGGTCCCACAGTGGGGTCAGTGGAGATGGGGGCTGCCACCTAGTGCCATGGGGGTCAGGCCCGGGCCTGTCTGGGAGGACTGGAGGAGGGGGGCCAGGGATGCAGCCTGGAGCAGGGCAGGGCTGGTTGGGCCCCTTCCATGGGGATCTGAGCACAGGTGGGTGAAAGAGCCAGTCAGGGACCATTCGGCCTTTGGATGTAACTGCCAGACCCCATTGACTCTTCTGGAGCTTTATGTCACCTCTGGATGGGACAGTCATCACCCACAAGTGATGTGACCAGACTCCTTCCAGCCCGTTCTCCCCGCAACCATTTTTGAAGTTCTCCCATGTCCAAGACACCTGTAGGAGAACCACTAATTAGCAGGCCAGGCCTTGCCTATGAGCTCACATGTAAGTTGGGCAGATAAGACAGACCTTGCGTCCATCTCTTAGTAACATGGCAAGTGGCACAGATTACAGGGGGCTTGCCACATCACTCATTAGGGTGTGTCCAAGCTGAGAGCGGTGCCTCTTGTCTGGGTGGTTTGAGGGATGAGCAGGTGGGCTTTGTGGAGCAGGCAGCTTGTAGGTCATCTGAAGGGTGAATGAAACATGCATGTCATCGTAAGTTGAGGTTGGAAAGGAATCCCCTTCCTGCCAGGTCCAGATGGTAAAGAACCCTCCTACCAATTCAGGAAACATAAGAGACGCAGGTTGAAGATCTCCTGGAGGAGGGCATAGCAATCCACTCCAGTATTCTTGCCTGGAGAATCCCGCAGACAGAGGAGCCTGGGAGGCTACAGTCCATGGGGTCACAAAGAGTCAGACACGATTGAGCATACATGCAATGCAATGTCCAGCCAGGTCCCAGGAGGCTTTCGTGGATTCAGTAGGAATGGCTGAAGAATGTTTCAATTTAGGAGAATGACATACACCAGACAATCTCATCTATGACATAAATCTTCTGACTAGTAGCTCTCAATTAGCTTGAGAGTTGAAAAATTTTTTAAAAGTATTTTACGCATATGCAGTTCTCCTTGCAGTTTAACTTGGATGGTTTTGCCTTTTTCTCAAAATCGTTCACAGAGTCTTGGTGTGGGCTTTTCAGCTGTAATTCACCATATGCATTCTGGATGCAGCAGGGATTTATGGAAGAAGTGGAGCTGGGGCCAGACCACTAGAAACCCATGTGGCTTGGTAACCGGGGTCCCCCCCAAGTCAAAACCTAAAAAGACAAGTTCCTGATAAATAAAGAAATACTGATGACAAAGTTCCATCTAGTCAAAGTTATGGTTTTTCCAGTAGTCATGTAGGGATGTGCGAGTTGGACCATAAAGAAGGCTAAGTGCCAAATAATTGATGCTTTCAAATTGTGGTGCTGCAAAAGACTCTTGAGAGTCCCTTGGACAGCATGGAGATCAAGCCAGTCCATCCTAAACCAGCTCAGACCTAAATATTCTTTGGAAGGACTGCTGCTGAAGCTGAAGCTTGAATAGTTTGGCCACCTGATTTGAAGAGCCAGCTCACTGGAAAAGACCCTGGTGCTGGGAAAGATTGAAGGCAGGAGGAGAAGGGGACAACAGAGGATGAGATGGTTGGATGGCATCACTGACTCAATAGACATGTGTTTGAGCAAACTCCAGGAGACAGTGAAGGACAGGGAAGCCTGGAGTGCTGTGGTCCATGGGGTTGCAGAGTCGGACACGACTGAGCTACTGAACAACAGCATTTCTAGCAAGTGTGGGCTCTGCATTAGGAAAAAGGTGACGGCAGGTTGGTGGACGGGCCTGTTAGTTTCCATGCATTAAATCAGGAAACGGGGGCAGAGGCAGGGAGTCACTCTGCCACGTGCCCCACTGCACCCCTGGGGAGTGAGCCTGGCTGTCTGGGCACAACATCCACAGGGACATCCCTGCTGGCCTGGCAGCCTCCTCCATTGACCAGGAGCCCCGGCAGGTGGCCTGGAGGCTGGTCTCAGGCTCAGCGTGGGCTGCGGGTCGCCACGGTGTGCGGCCTCTCATCCCGGGGATCTCGCTTTGCCTGTCTCGGCTGTGTTTCAGCATTGCGTGTTCCTGGTGGAGGCTGTTTCCCAAGCTCTGATGGCCTCAAACTGCGTTCACGTCAGTCCCTGTTCCTGTGTCTTCCTTTTACGACTCGGAGACAGCGGGTGAGAGTTGTGAAATGAGGTCTTTGTTTAGTAAGAGTTGGTTTAGGTAGCTGAAAAAAAGGGAAGAATATTTGACCCAGTTCTTTCCCAAGGTTTGTAATCCATCCCTAAGTGTGTGAAGGCTCTTCTCTCTCACCGTTGCCTCTGTCTCTCCCTGACCCCATCCCCCGCGTGTGTGTGTCTGTGTGTGTGTGTGTGTGTGTGTGTCTGTGTGTGCGCACGCGCCTGCGCGTGTATCTGTCTGTCTGTCTGTTAGCACTATAGGAGAGAACTCTTTTAAAAGCTAATGAAGGAGTTTCAGTGGAACCCTATTAGAGTTTCCTTCCATTAAATGCCTGCTACAGACTTTTAATGGATGTTTTAACTAGGCATTGTTATCAAAAGGACTATTGCACAAATTAAAACCAGGCCTACAGTCTGTGAAGAGAGACTGGATTTACTTTTCGCCTTTAGGTAAAGAAGAGAAAAAGCAGGGAGGTGGTGAGTTCCACGTTGGTATTTTTAGAAGCTGGATCAGGAGCGTGGCCAGTGCTACCTAAAGCTACAGAAACAGACAGGAAAGTGCTGCACAGGTGTCCTTCTGTTTTTAAAAAAGTGAAGACATTTACAGAACCCCCCGGATTTTTAGGGGTATGTCAGTGTGCATTTTGAACTATTTCATTGATATTTAAAATGCCTTCTTAGCTCTTCTGGTACTGCATCGTGCTTTCTGTTTTTAAATGCATGAAGCTCTACTGAAAAGAAAAGGTCAGGACTTTTTGGGGGCTGCTGATGTAGACTTGGGCTCTGGTAACCATAAGAATCTGGAGTTTCTAAAACTGCTGGCTCTTTGGTTTCTCATGTTATCCTGATTTATTTTGTTTTAGGGAGTTGCCCCTTTGGCCCTATAAAATTTGTTTACTGAAACCACAGAATTTGTGTTTCAAGTCTGGGAAATTCTCGTCTTATCAGGGCTTGTACCAGAGATGTGAGTGAGCGGCTCCCTGGAGAGGGAGCGCCTCTTGCTTAGAAAGGGACTGCAGACAGTGTCCCCCGCAAATTATTCACCGTCACGGCACGTAGCAGACGACGTCAAGCTGTCTCACGCTGCCCATCGCCTGTACATAACAGAGACGAGGTGGTGTTTTCTTCTCCTGAGTGCCCTGACTGTTCTGCGAGTTAAAGCTCGGCCAGCCCTGGGCCCCGGCCTGTACTGACATGGCCTCCTGCAACAGACCCGCGTCCTGGGTGGCACCTCCTCCCCACCAGCACGTGCTCACACCTCTTTCTGGGTAGGCTTCTCCAGCCCCCTGCCCCCTGCCGCCCCCCAGCTGCTGAAGCATCCTTGCCTTGTAGGTCTGTATTCCACGGAGATGGGGGTTTTGGGTTTTGCTTCTCTTAAACCAGATGTTCCGAAGGGGAAATCCAACACAGAGTATCGGTGAGTTGGGCATTCCCTCCGAGAGCCTGGGTTTCTGGGAGGAAGTCAGCTGAGATGGATGGGCTGTGTAGGCCTGTCTCGCGGCACGGCCTGCGACGGTGGAACGGATGTGTGTCCCACGGCAAAGGGATGCAGGAGGAGGTGCTGTGCCCTTCACGGGCGGTGGGGGGGGATCTCCTCCCTCAGGAAAGGGCAGGTGGCACGGCCACAGGTCTCTGCTCAGCCCCTGACGGGGTGTCTTTGGTTCCTTGTCTTGGCGCACAGACCTGGCTGGGTTAGCCTGAGAAGGACACCCACACAGAGGCCCCCATCCCTGGATTGCCTGCGAGCTCAGAGCACGCAGTCAGAGACTCTGAAATCTCTGATAGTAGATTTAATTTTATGAGCTGTATTATCCAGGAATACTAAGCCATTTAGCTTATGCTCGAGTCATGGGGTTTAGAAGAGGTGATGGCTTTGGTTCTTTCTGTGTAGGGAAAAAAATAAAAATAAAAAGAGCTTTTCTTTTAAGCACAAAGCTAGTTTAATTGAAAGAATAATTTGATTTGCTGCTGCTCCAGAAGAAGGGCTTGAGATGTGGTGAATTTGCTCTCCTTTCCCCCAAACTCAAGAATTTAGTGCCAGCAGGTGAAGTTCTGAAGGCTGCTATCAAGCACACGGAGACAATAACTGTCTGAAGAGCGGAATTTCGTCAATATTTTTTGCTGTGGGCCAGAGAACATTCACAGTAATGGAGTCCTGAGCCCTGCTTGAAGATGTTGTAGTGAGGGCCTGGAGGATTTATTCCGGGTTGCAGCTGGCAGTATTTTGGTGGTATATATGGCTTTTTCATAATCTTTCCGCTCCAGCAAATGGAGGCCACAGATATGATTCTGTGTGGAGGAGGCGCATGGGGCGGCCGTTCCTACCCAGGGTTGGTGCGCTGGCAGAGAGTCCCTGAGCTCATAGCTTCTTTTTAGTGGCTATGTTGGCCCACCACCTACTTCCATCCACTTTTGCCAAATACCAGTGATTTCTGATGGATTGAGCTCCCTGGTTCTGGGAGGTGCCACGCCGTGGACATTGCCTGTGTCCGGAGCCTCAGGGTCACACCTGCACCAGCTTTGGGGGCAGTGCAGCCTATCGCCAGTCCTCCTGTCTGGAAGCCCCCGGGACCTTCCCTCCTGCCCAGGGAAGTGGCTGTGTCCTTGCTTTAAAAGCTGCCATTTCACCACGCTTTTGTACAAAGTTGGTTAAATGGCAAATTGCACAACCCATGAAATCGAATGGCCTTTAAGACTGAAAACAGCTGTTAGACTCAGTTGCAGAACTGCCTCGCCCCTGAAGTTATCTTACTTTGAAAAGAACTATCCCCTGAAATTTCATTTCGGGAAACGTCCTTCCCCTCCCTCTTCTGTTTGTGAGAATGGGTGCCTGCCTTTTTAAGGTTTTTGCAGGAAAGCCCTTTTCTGATCTAGAGGTGACGCCATTTTTGTCATTTTCCGGATACTCTCTGTATTTAGTATAATTGGAGAACCAGAAGGGCAGCCGCACACACACAGCAGTGAAACACAGCTTTGTCCGTCTTTTGAAGTGTGAAAAACATCACTGGGGACTTTACCATTAAATGTACTTGTTGCTGTGTGCCTTTGAAATGTTTAGACTTCACTGTTTTCTGGCTTCCTGTTCATTTTCATGGAAAAGGGTAATAGCTGAAGATTTTATTTATTCAGAGCCATGGTGCAGGCAAAGTGAAAGTAAATCCTTGTCTCCCGATTGCATGTAAAAACCAGAAAAACAAAACAGTGTTTTCTGAAATATAAAGATAAGGGCAGTAGGCAGATACATTGTGGGTTTTTTTTTTTTTTTTGGAGGAAATTTGAAATAGTAGAAATCATCTAGAACTGTTTCATGAGGATGTGTATGAAAAACATGTTACAAAAATTTTTCTAACACTGAAAAATCTGCCTCCCCTGGACAGGCACGATTTTCGTCATGCTTGCAGGCCGTGTCAGCTGTGCAGCTCGTCAGAATATCAGCGGCTTCAATAATTGCATTCTAGTTCAAGTGGAAAATTCTTACGAGGGTCCAACTTAATAATTCTGCTGGCTTTTAATGAATGATTTTTTCCCCCGCAGAAATATCATAGGATGAAATTGCATGTGGAGTGTGATAGAAGTGTATTCATCCTTAAGTTAGTATAGAAAGTAGTGGATTCTGGTTCACATATTTCTTTTATGCTCACCTATAAAATATGTGTATATTTCAGGCATTCATTTAGGATTATTTAGATACTCCCTTACCCTCATATGTCATCCAAGGGGTTATTTATAACCATGAGATAGATTAATGATGCCCTTGGAAAAGTGGAAACTGAAAATATAAACATATTTTCGTCAATACAACTGACAGTTAATTGGCTGGTGTTCATGGGGGTTGAAGTAAAATAGACACCATAATTAAAAAAATTTTTTTCTCATTTGGAGCCCACTTTATTCATATTACATAGGAAGCTAATGTTTCAATTCAATGTGACATGGGTATATGTATTTACTTACCTAATTGTCTTCTTCCTGTTAATAATACAATCATATATTTGTCTAGTGTGTGCCCAGCTTCTTCAAGTATGATCATTCAGTTTTGCTCTATAGTCACTGCTTTCCTGGCTACGATTTGTGTGACTGAGCCGAGAATTTCTTTGTAACTGGTTCAGAAATAGCAGCAGAAGCCAGGATTCAGAAATCCTGTGTGAGAAGCTGGGAGTTGCAAACCAGGGTCCCGGGGACAAACCTTCTCTCTTCGGGAGGGTGTGTCTGCACTTCCCAGGGGGAGGGGAGCATCCCCATGCCCCCAGCTTCTTGAATGAGGGCGGTGAGCAGGGTCTGGGGTCTAGGCCTGTGGCTGGCACCTGCCTGCCACTGCCTGCCGGAGGTGGGGACGGACGGTGCTGCTCAGCAGGGAGCCCCCCGCCCCCTCCCCCCGGCTCCTCGCTGGTCTTTCTGCCTCTCGGCTCCAGCTCTTGGGCCTCTGGTCTCCCCTCCGCGCCGGGCCTCCTGGGCCTCGCAGTCCCAGCTGTATCATCTTTGCGGTGTCTCTGCAGGGACCCCCTGTCTTTTGGCCACCAGGACTCGTTCCAGGCCAGCTGTTCAGACATCCCACCCCCAGCACCGTCCTCCTGAAGCGCTTCCCCTGGTGATCCTGGGAACATACGTTCCCAGCAAAGGGTAGGGGTCCCAGGGTCCGGCCACAACCTTGCGGGGTCCTTAGGAAATGAACGTGTCCAGCCTGGGCCCCAGCTTCCCCATCTCTGAGGGGAGGGCGGGGTGGGACGCAGGTTCCACTCTGCCCTGCACTCCGCCCGTCGGCAATGAACCTGGCTTCTGCACGCCACCTTCCTGCGGCCCCCACGCCAGCCCAGGGCCTGGAAGAACTCCTCAGCCTTGAGTTCCTGCCACTCTCGAGGGGTCTTGCCTTCCGCGCGGTGTCCCCTCCGCCCTGAGCCCCATGTCGCGCCGTGTCCACGCTGCAGGCTGCCCCCCCCTGCCCCCCACGGCCCTGGGTGGTGCCCGACACAGCGGGCCCCCGCCTGGCCTGTGGATGTGTGTGCTACCAGCCCTTTCGCCAGGACCCCCTCCTTCCTGGAACCTGGAGGAGCGTTCCCTCCGGGAAGGGCCCGCAGAGCTCTTTTGTCTCCCCGGAAGCTCTGGCACCTGAGGGGTCCAGGTTAGCTCATGGTGAGCGAGTGTGTTCCTAAGAGAGCTTAGCGGCCTTACATCAGAGATGCTTCCTGGGTGAATCTCGGAGTGGGGCAACTCAGAAGGACAGTGATGCTGCGATCACGGCCTTCAGGGGTGGGAGGGAAGCGGACAGTGATGCTGCGATCACGGCCTTAGGGGTGGGAGGGAAGTGGGGTGTCCTCAGTGGGGTTCCTTCAGGGCCTGGAGGAGGCCTGACCCCAGACCGACTGAGTGCCCAGCCAGTCCTGCAGCTGGAAGGGCGGAGGGAAGACTCCCAGACCACCTGTCTCCTGGGGGTGCCCTAGTCCTGGCGTCTTGGCAGGTGAAGCACCGCTGCAGTGAGGGTGTGCCCGTTAATCCAGCCGCTGCAAGCTTTTTGGACGAGACTGTATCATTGTTGTGGTCTTGACTACCTTTCTTTATCCATGGATCTTTGTTTTCTAGTTTTTACTGGTAAAGTCCATTACTGAAGAATTTATATTTTTGTCTTTTTACTTTGAGAGAAAATTATGGGGAAGTAAGTTGTACATGACCAAATATTTTTCCTCTTTGTGGAAGTGTTCATGTTATATGGATAATTTGGAAAATACAGGTAAGCAAACAAACCCAAAAGCACACTTTGTGATTACCTTACCTAGTTGTAGCTACTATGAACATGCTTACCTGAGTTCCTGCAGAAAAATTTTTGGCTTCCTTATATTTTTTAAAACAAAAATGGAGTGGTGATAGTTATCAGTTTACTTTTTCACTCATTAAATGGTAAATAGCTTTTTATGTGTTGTTTTATGCATTTTCATGATTATTTCTTTAGGTTTTTTTTTTTTTTTTTGACTTGGCATTGCTTAGTTAATCTTTGGTACTTATTGCAAAGCTCTTCTCAAAATGAATCAATGGATTTTCCATTTACAGTGCAGGGAATATTCATACTCAGAGCCATTGTCAGTGCAGGTATTTTTAATTCTGTAAACTTTGACAACTTAGTAGTTATGAAGTAGTATCTTGACATGGTTTCTAGTTTACATTTCTTGTCTTCCAGGTAAGGGGGAATGTTTTTTCATTTTATTAGACAAATGTCTCTCCTCCTTTTTGAATTATTTTGCCCATGTTGTTTGCTCATTTTTCCTTTGCTTTGTTCATTTATTTTCTTGCTAATTTGGGAGAGCTCTGACAAGGATGTTAACTCATCTTTCTAGTATGTCTCTAGTAGCAGATGATTTCTTTGGTTTGATGTTAAAAAAAACAGTTTATAAGGTTTTTGCCCTCTTCTGTTATCTTTTAAGATGATACTGGTGATGCATATTTATTTTAGAAAAACTAGAACATAGGAAAATAAATATAAGTGAAAACTAAAAATAAATAAAGCTTATTTGCAATCTTATATAGAAGTAACCATAGTTGATATATCTTCTCTGGATCTTTTCCTCGGAAAATGTATACATATGCATATTATTTGTAATATTTATTTATGTACTTGGCTGTGCTGGGTCTTAGTTGCAGCATATGGGATCTTCAATCTTCATTGCAGCTTGTGGAACCCTTAGTTGCAGCACATGGGATCTACTTCCCTGACCAAGGATCGAATTTGGGCCGCCTGCCTTGGGAGTGTGGAGTCCTAGCCACTGAACCACCTACATATAGGAAAGTCCCTACATATACAAATTATACATGTATATTTACCAGAGTAGTTTCTTTCTATGTATTTTCTTTCATCACTTTTTTTTTTTTTGCACATCGTATTTATCTTGTCATTATAGATCTGTTTGTCATCTTATACCTGCAATGGGTGCACACTTATTTGAGAAATTAACCATTGTTGGAATTTCAGTACTTTCTCAGTTTCACAGTGATAAACAACTGTAATTAAGGCTTTGGTGTGTGTATGTTGGCCATAGCCTCATCATTTCCTTGATGAATCCCCAGAAGTCGAATGACCAGGTCAACGCTTGGCTGTTTTGAATCATTTGGGGACACACACTCCCAGCTGGCCTTCTGGAAAGGCTCTGCTCACCCTCAGTCTCCTCAGCAGTGTATGTGTTTCTCTGGGTCGTGATTGCTTTGTATAGTTTAGCTGATCCTGCATGGTTTCAACCTTTGAAGTAACATCTAAGAGGCACCTTCCAACCCTCAAGGTTATGTAAATATTCAGTTTTGTTTTCTTCTAGTATTTTTATGGATTCATTTTTTTGGTATTTGAATATTTGGTATATCTGAAATTAATTTTGGTGTATGGTGTAAGATGGGCATCTACCTCTTTTTTTTTCCCAAATAGCCAGTTTTCCCAACTCCATCTATTGACAAATCTGTTCTTTCTTCATCAAATTTGAAATGATCCTTCATCGTACACTCACTTCTGTATGTTTGGGACTGTCTCTCAATTTTCTCCTTAATTTCAATGAGAAATCTGTCTATTCCTGGCCTATAGTTCCTGTTTTAATTATTGCAGCTATATAACACATTTAAAAATAATCTATCCATAGTTCCTATCCCTCCTCATTACTCTTTTCTGTGAATATTTTTCTGTTCCTCTATATTGGATGATCTTTAGAGCCATTTCCATCAGCTTAAAAAGTAATACTTCTGGTTGTTTGGTTGAAATAATATTAAGTTAATAAATTAATTCAAGAATACTCAGCAAACAGTAAAATTTTCCCAGTCTAAAAATGAAAACGGTGTATTTTCAAATTTATTCCTATTATTTACTTCTATAAAAAGTTTTATTTTTTTCACATAGTTTCCTCATACTATTTGTTTATGTTAACTTCTGAGTTATTCATTTATTTATTTATTGGTTGTTGCTCTTTTAAATGGAGTTATTTTTCTATTTTAACTGATTACTATTGGTGTATTGATATGCTGCTGAATTTTTATATAATGCTAGTGAGCTTTTTATATTAGCAGATGCTATTATTTGCCTTTACATATAGTAGTTACAATCTAGATTTTGAGTACTTTTTAATTATCACTTTCTTTTGTGGCTTTTTTATTGTGGAAAAACACTGTAGTTCTTCAGCATGAATGAACCAATGGTGAATTTTTTTATTTTTTAAAAAAAATCAAATATCAGCTGAGAATGATGCTTGAAGCATCTTCTGCAGTAACCAGTGAGGATTAGAAACCACCGGAGTAGGAATAGCACAGAAAGAGTGCTGGTTGTGGAAAGAGGTTTCCCTGGGCTGGTGGAGAGTCAGCGAGAACCCAGGCCCAGAGGAAGCAGGCATGCAGTGTGTATGGGCTGGCAGTTTCAGAAGTGAAGTCTTTTCAGAGTGAACTGGCGGGAAAAGGGGCGTAGGCATGGTGAAACAGTGAGAAAGTCTATATTTGAATACAAAACCCGCCCAGAATCTAGGGGGTTTAGGAAGTGAGGGAGAGAATCAGGTTTTTAAAAAGTGTGCTAATAATTAAATCTTCTTAATTTACTTCTTTAATTTCAGGGATAGCCTTTGGCAGCTATTGTCCGAATGTGCCACTTTATAATAGACTTGGCAGTTTTTTTCTGAATTATTTGGTGACAGTGAATAAATCTTTAAGAACTTAAGAAACCACGGGAGTTTGTATTTGTGTGTGTGTTTTATGGGTTTGTATTTATAGCGGCTGTTTTTGTTGCTTAATCCTAAATCCTGTTGAATAATCTAGGTAGTCTTTAGACTTTGGGCCTCAGTCTGCGGTAACGTCTTTTTAAACATTTACTTTTTGGGGGTAATTTCTCATGGTCATCTTTAAGCTGATGTAAATTAATTTTTGTTTTTTCATTCTATTTGGTTTTAAAAGTGAAAATTAAATCTGAGGGTGTTGTACGGTGTAATTTGGAATTGACATTCTTGTGTTTGCTTTTCTACTGTGTTGTGGGTTCTTCTCTGCCGCTCTTCCTATCTCTACCTGTGAAGAGTGAATGCTTACTGCTTTATAAGGGACTCAAGGAAAATTTAATATGATCATATGCCAATAAAGCTTTGAGACATTCCTTATAATGTATATATCTTTTTTTCTTAAAAAGTTTTTTGGAGTATAGCTGACTTGTAATGTACTATTCAGGTGTGCAGCAAAGTGGATCAGTTAAAAAATATATATGTCTCTTTTTGAAACACACTAAAGTCTCACCCTTCTGGAAACCAATTAATTACCATTTTTTATTTTTCTGGAACAGAGCTAAGAATAAGAAAAGATTAAAGGACGTTGGGCCTCAAAAGTCCCTGCACCGAACTGTGTATTTATTCATAGACTGTGACTTCAGGTCCTTGCTCACCATTTACATTTTATTTTTCTGTGACACACAGCTCTAATATTCATGAATCTCTGTCCTAAGCTACTGCAAGTTAAAAGTAGCAAATTGGAAGTCGAGAAAAGGCACCTTAGGTAACAGTGAGAAGTGATAGCAAAGACCTCATAGTAAAGGAGCATAGAGAAAAACTATAGTCAGAGAATGGAAAACATGAAATCACAGCATTGTGGGCCACTGACTGGAAATGAAATCTAGTTCTTTACCCCTTTGTGGTGGTTACCGATGGTTTGTGATTTTCATTCTAGTCATCAGGAAGAGTTTAATTGTGTACCATATGCTTTAAATAATGTGGCAAAGCAAGTATATTTGATATAGATTTTCCCGTGTTTAAACATGTTTATAAAATTCTGTTTAAAGGGGTAAAGCTTCAACTACCCAGAAAATCCAGCCTCCCCAAGTGACTCTCCCTTTGAGATATAAAGAGTTGTGCTGTTATTCATCATTGTCCTTAAATCACTGCCAGTGTGAATTCTTCATGTATTCTTGGGAAACACTTTAGCATGTAATTTCCCAATGGCTAAGCCTACTTTCTGCATCTGTTTTAATGCATGTGTATTTTAAAGCCGAATTGGCTGGAAGCTGCTCTTCTGACACGTGTGCGTCCTTTCTTCCTCATCCCCGTCTGGGACGCTCGGTCTCATGCTGCCTTTTGGAGCGGATAACGCCGCTGTTTCGTTTCAACATATGTGGGTCTGGTTGCACTCATGTCTGCCTGCTCAGCCCCCGTTTTTCGTTTTCACACTCAGTGGACGTGGGGTGCTGTTTGCACTGCTTGCTAAAACTGTGAGAACTGTGACTTAATGTGCGAATTTGACCACGGTGTACATTTAGCTCAACAGGAGACAAACATGCTAAATGCAGGTAGCTTGCTATTTATACATACACATACCTTTTATAATTAACCAATCTTTTATTTTTTTTCCTACCATAGCTGGAGATAAACTATAAGCCAATTGTTGCTTCTTAAAATGTAACTGTTTTTGATTTGATGTATGATACAGTATCTAAAAATAAGATTAGGAAAATGTTTCCTGTATTTTTTAGTACCTGTGTAAAGACCAGTTTTTAATATTTCAAAGAAAGTACTTTTCACCTGGAATAGTCATATGAACTTTGTCTGATTTCTACTAAGCACAAGAGAACTATTGTAGGGATGCTGCAGTTATAAAAGCAGGATCTCACAGATAGACCACCTTTTTGAGTATGTATTTTAGTTTTTGTACTTGAGAGGAGAATGAATAGAGAAGAAAAATAATATTTGTACTTACATCCTGAACAAACATCATAAGAACTGTTTATTGCTCACTAAAGAAATTCAATCACTTAATGAAGGTGAATTATTAACTTAAATTGTTAGGAATTTAATTTGGAAGCTATTTTCATAGGGATATTGGCCAAGGCATGAACGATAGCACGTCAGTGCATAAAGATGCTATGTGTGCATGCTCTATCGTGTCCAACTCTTTGTGACCCCCACAGACTGTAGCCCACCAGACTCCTCTGTCCGTGGGATTCTCCAGGCAAGAAGACTGGGTTGGCTGGCCATTTCCTCCTCCAGGGGATCTTCCCGACCCAGGGATTGAACCCACGTCTCCTGCGTCTCCTGCATTGGCAGGCAGATTCTTTACCACTGAGCCACCTGGGAAGCCCTGACAATGCTCAGATGGCTTTAAATAGACAAGCAAGTATATTTCAATGAAAACTGTTATCTCTAAGCTTAAATAATAACAGTTTTTCAAAACTGCCCTGCTATCAGTAGACTATGATCGCAAGTAGACTATGCGATCAGTAAGGAAGTATGATTTCTTTAAGAAGAATTCATTTTCCAAAATAGTCTTGCTTCTTATTAGTAGGCATTGTGTCATTACTTTATCAATGAAGTTCTATTTTTCACATAAATGCAGAGTTGCTTCTGGTTGCAGGGTGGCTGTTCATAGTTAATGTTGAGACTTCAAAGAACAGAAATCAAGCTGATCACAGCGCCCCAGGTCTGGTCATAGCAAAAAGGTGGGTCATAGAGGCGTCTAGACCACATGACCCATGGTAGGTCATGTGTGCCTTGGTGACTATATTGAGTCAACTTCCCCTGGCCTTAAAATAAGCTATATTATCATTTCCCTTACTGGATAATTTCTACTTTCTCCCGTTTTAAGATGCCACAAATGGGGAGGGGAGAGATTTCTTGATACCTATTTGTGAATTAGTGACTAGGATGAAAGCCAGAGGGCTTCCCTCGTAGCTGAGCTGGTAAAGAGTCTGCCTGAAATGTGGGAGACCTGGGTTAGATTCCTGGGTTGGGAAGATCCCCTGGAGAAGGGAACAGCTACCCACTCCAGTATTCTTGCCTGGAGAGTTCCATGTACTGTATAGTCCGTGGGGTTGCAAAGAGTCGGAGTGACTTTCACTTAATGAAAGCCAAAACTGGGAATGTGAGGGTAGTTCACTGCAGTCCTCTAGAAACACCCCTGTGTGATCATCATTTTAGTGACTTATGATTTAGGTGGGAGAATTGTGAGAAAAATTTCATTCCTTCTCCAAATAGACTGTTCTTCTGTTTGAATTTTGATCATTTTTAGTTTTTTCCATGATTATATGCAATATGGGATCTTCAGATAATTTCTAAAGCAACACATGTAAATGTAGATACAAACATACATCACTACTGTGCATTTTACCTAGCCCTTGCCCACATATAAACACAGCTAGTGAGGTCAGTGGAGGCTTTTTTATGCTCGCAACTAAGACTTCTGTTTATCTTTAAGCTGTGGCATTTCAGATGAAGTCATTTACTTATGACAGACTTATGGGGAATGCTATTCTTTTAAAATATCTAGATAACTTGATTTCATTGCCTATTTATCTGAAAATAATGGTGATGTGTATTTACTGCCTCAGAGATGTGTATGAAGCACCCAGTTCTGTCTGCATTCCTGACGGGAGGAGCCAAGCTACTGTTAGTCGCGGTCTTAAAGAAGACAGTTAAAGAGCTTGATGAAATTGATCTTCAATTGAAAGATCATTAATGAACTAACCTCCTACATTGACAGATCACTCAAGACCCCAGAGAGCATGTGATTTCTTCTGTTTTGCAGTAATTCATTTGAAACATTTACCAAAACCCTTAATGTAAATAGAAGCTGCTCAACTATCTGTAAGTGATGGGTCCTTTTTATTGCTGTTCTAAACCATGCTTCTTCCCATATGCCAACAAGAAACAGTGTGCTCGATGTTGCAGAATCTTGACTTGGACGAAGCACAGGAAGCATGAGTTTAACATATTCCTAAGAGCGAGTGCTTTCTAGGAGAAAATGTTTTTAAGGGTTATTGATTGAGGATATTTAGTGAGTTACTAATCTAGGAAATTGCTCATTTTTTTTTTAATTTGCTCTTAGGTTGCTTAAGAAGCTGTGGGTTAGCAGGATAAAAAGGCTGGTATCTGGAGATATATTAATGAAAGTCTTTGCTTTTGGTTCTGGACTACTTCTATCTGATTTGGTGTCTCCATGGAGGAAAGCATAATATCAGGGCACCTCCAGCTCCCCATCAGGTCATTGTGTTTTCTCTTCCTTGTTCTCGTGGATTCTAACCGCTCCTGACTTCAGCTACCTGTGTGTGTGTTCCTCTGGTTGCAGTGGCCCAGCCACCTCCTAGTGCTGTGACCTCCATTTCTTTGTCTTTGCAAATCATGGGTTGTCGTGAGGAGTCACCAACTTTAGCCAGCTGATGTGCTTAGAATGGGGCCTGACACACAGTTCTGGGGAAGGGCCAGCGACACTGGAGAGGTCACTGCACACGGACACTGTTCGTGCAGGAGGAGAGGAAGTCCCCCAGTCTGTGGGCCGGCACCTTCTCCTAGGACCCGTCTCTCTTCAACCTGAGGGCTACACGTGGCATCTGCGGCTTGGTGGTGGGGTGGGGAGTCTGGACCAGGGCCTCCTCTATGCTTCCAGTGATCATGACCTGGGCTTTGTTGGGATGAATTGATGGATTCTTCTGGCACACGTGGCCCATGGTGCTCTCTGCAGACCCCCTCCCCCCTAGGAATGTACATTTTGTATTGAAATAACATCTCCTATATTTTCTACCTGCTGTCTGACCTTGCTAGGCACTTGGTTCAGACTAAAATCCCATGCTTTCAGTAAATGCACACGTGAATTATTTGTTTAGATTAGATAATTTTTGTGTAAAATTGTAGGTATTTATATTCTTTACAAAAATGAAGCGTTTTGGTTTACCATTCTCATTAGGAATGCTAAATACTCTTTCTTTGGGAAAAGGATTTTTTTCCTAGAACTGTAGTAAGTATATTTCCATCAGTTCAGTTGAATTCAGTTCATTCGCTCAATTGTGTCCGATTCTTTGCGACCCCATGAATCGCAGCACACCAGGCCTCCCTGTCCATCACCAGCTCCTGGAGTTTACTCCACGATGATATATAAATATGTATTGATGTATTACAAACATATGTACCTTTACTATAGGTGATGCTACCTGAAATTGTTTACTGTTACTATATTCTATTTCATTATTAAAATGCCACTAGATTGATTTCATGACCCATTAATGAGTTATAGCTCTCAGTTTGAAAAACATTGTCCTGAAGGATCAACTGGGATTTGTATCCTCACCTGGGCTCACAGTCAAAATCAGGAAGGATGACTGTCAGACATGGTGATGAAGATGGTGATGGAGATGGTGATGGTGGTGGTGGTGATGGTGATGATGGTGGTGATGATGTTGGTAGTGATGGTGATAATGATGGGATGATGGTGGTGATGATGGTAGTGATGATGGTGATGATGGTGATGGTGATGATGGTGGGGTGATGGTGATGATGGTGCTGATGATGTTGGTGATGGTAGTGGTGATTGTGATGTGACAAGGTGATGATGACAATGATGATGATGACGATGACAATGATGATGATGTCAATGACAGTGGTGATGATGGTGGTGATGATGGTGATGATGTTGGTGATGATAATGATGGTGATGATGGTGGTGATGATGGTGATGATAATGGTGGGGATGATAGTGGGATGATGGTGATGGTGGTGGTGGTGGTGATGATGATGATGGTGATGGTGGTGATGATGCTGGTGATGGTGGTGGTGATAGTTGTGACAATAGTGATGGTGATGGTGGTGGTCCTAATGATAATGATGGTGACGATGATGATGGTGTAACGGTTTTGGTGATGAAAGTGATGATGGTGGTGATGATGGTAGTGGTGATTGTGATGTGACAAGGTGATGATGACCATGATGATGGCAATGACAGTGGTGATAATGACGGTGGTGATGATGGTGGGATGATGGTGGTGGTGGTGATGGTGGTAGTGATGGTGGTGGTGACGGAGGTGATGATGATGATGATGGTGGTGGTGATGGTGATGGTGGTGGTCCTGATGATGATGGTGGTGGTAGTGATGGTGGTGGTGATGGTGGTGATGATGATGATGGTGGTGGTGGTGATGGTGATAATGGTGGTGATGATGGTGGTGGTCCTGATGATGATGATGGTGGTAATGATGGTGGTGGTGATGGTGGTGGTGATGATGATGATGGTGGTGGTGATGGTGATAATGGTGGTGGTGATGATGGTGGTGGTCCTGATGATGATGATGGTGGTAGTAATGGTGGTGGTGATGGTGGTAATGATGATGATGGTGGTGGTGATGGTGGTGGTGATGATGGTGATAATGGTGGTGGTGATGGTGGTGATGATGGTGGTGGTCCTGATGATGATGATGTGGTAGTGATGGTGGTGGTGATGGTGGTGATGATGATGATGGTGGTGGTAGTGATGGTGATAATGGTGGTGGTGATGGTGGTGGTGTTGGTGGTAAGGATAGTGGTGGTGATTGTGGTGATGATGGTGGTGGTGATGGTGGGAGTGATGGTGGTGATGATGGTGGTGGAGATTGTGGTGATGATGGTGGTGGTCCTGATGATGAGGATGGTGGTGGTGATGGTAGTGGTGATGCTGATATGACAAGGTGATGATGACAGTGATGATGATGACAATGACAGTGGTATGGTGATGATGATAGGGATGATGTTAGTGTCAGCTACTGTTTATTCACATATTCTTTACATATTAGTTTAAGAATTTAAAACAATACCTGCTTATTTTAACTAATGTATATAAAGAATGAAGTAGTATTCATAGTGCTGTGTGCTAAGTTGCTTCAGTCCTGTCTGACTCTTTGTGACCCCATGGACTGTAGCCTGCCAGGCTCCTCTGTCCATGGGATTCTCCAGGCAAGAATATTGGAGTGGGTTGCCATGCCCTCCTCCAGGGAGTCTTCCTGACCCAGGGATCAAATCCGTGTCTCTTACATATCCTGTATTCACAATACAAATGGTTAAAGAAAGTTGTTATTCTTACCTCCAGTGTAACTAGTGAGAACAGCCTGGCTCCGTCTTCCTCACCTTTCTCTTGCTCATATGCGTGTGTGGAAACATACATACTGTATGTGGGGTTTTCATTTTGTAACAAACTGGAATTCTTTACTGAGTAGTTGATTTCTCACTTGGAAACCATCACAATCTTTGCTCCAGAGAAGCATCTCAGTCTCTTCTTAGCTTTCCAAGGTGTGGCCACCCGCATTGCATCAGCTCTTACCTTCTATGGATATTCTGGGCATGTCTGGACACCCCAAACGATGCCACTGGATATAAATATGTGAACATATGTCTGCTTTCACTTCAAGGACTATATCTCCTAATTGGGTATTGCAAGGTCAAAGAGCTTTTGTAGTTTTAGTTGCCAGGTTGCTTTCCAGGAAGGTGTCACCATTGCCCACTTACTGAGCACGTAAGATGCCCTAGGCTTGGCAGGAATTCCTTATTCTCCTGACTTTGGGCCTCACGCCCTGTCTGTGCTTTGTTGACAGTGACCAAGCCAAGTCCTGTGTGCGGAGGGGTTGAGGCTCGGAGGAGGGCAGACAGAGGCTCTTCCAGGGCCCTGGCCCCACTTCTCAGGCTGCTGCTTCTCCTGTTCCCTCAGCCCTCGGTCGTTAGGGCATGGATTCATTTTACCAGCCAACATTTGTTTCTCTCTTCTTAGATGAGATAAGAATTCCACCTGCTTTTGCATTTGCCTAACCTGTAGCTCTAGCAGAGCGCTTGCAGCACTTTGTCCTGTATTCAGGGGAGTGGAGGGCGTCCTTCTCACACCCGACCTTTGAATTCCATGCAGACAACGCCTGTCTGTCATCTTGTGCCCCTGCAGAGAGTCACCTGGTGCCGAGTTGCTGAAACTCAGTAAGTGGCTTTGGAAAACACAGGAGGATGTCGCCAGGACGTGTGTGTGTGTTTGTGGACGAAGTCCTCCTTTTTCCTTCTGTTTTCTCAGACATGCTGCTATGCATCACGTTCAGCCTGCCTGTCCTTAGCTCTGGAGACACAGGCCAGCTCCCAAGCCCCTGTTTATATGCGTTTGTAGAGGAAGCCATGCCTAGGAATGGACGGCGCCCCAGTCTCTTCCCTGTGGGCTCCCATGGATGCTGGTGGACTTTGCCTTTGTGGCTCCATCTCTGGACGCTGACCTGAAATACTCCCCGTTCACTGAGTGCCCAGGCGTCCGACACCAATGTACAGCTATCAGATGTGCGTGCGCCCGGGGAAATCTTACTTCTCCAGCTTAAAGGAACCCATGGCAGGCTGACTTCAGAGGACCTCTTGCTTTCATACTTACCGCCCCTACATCACCTCTGATGTCCAGGGAAGACAGACTGAAATCTCTCAACTGACTAAAAGCGTGGTCCTTTCTCCCAGCTGCCAGTTCTCGGATTGGGTCCCACCCCCCATGACTTCTCTGCTCAGCCAGCCTTGGAGGGAAGAAGGCTCCTTGCTGGGATTCCTAAGCTCGCTGACTTGCCAAGGTGATGGAAGCTGCAACCCAGCTTGATCATTTGGGGGCAGGAAGGTGTTGGACAGAAGAGGACATCCAGTGGCCAGCCCCACATCTCTGGGGCTTCCGTCCTCTCTGCCTCACATCCACGTGTGCCGCTTGCTGCCCGCCTCGGCTCTGTGGACGCTGGTCACTGTGGTGGGACCTGCTGGGTGGCTCACGCACTGGCTCCAAAGGCACCCCCAGAAGTGACCCAGCATCACGGCTGCTCACGTTTCCTTGGCCACATCCTGTCCCGTGGAGGCAGAGAAGAACAAGTCTGAGTGTGCTCAGAAGAGATGAATCTGAATTTTGGTAGATACCTCTTCCGTGGGGGTCATGTAGGAAGATGAAAAGAGAAAAAAGAGAGAGAGAGAGAGAGGGCAGCATATCCTAGGACATAAATAAAACTCTGTCTCGTAAGAGATTCACTAACCGATTCTGCCAAAAGAGAAGTCCCCAAAATGCTGTGATAAATGGCAACATCACTGTAACCAATTTATGGTGATTCCTGTGAAGGACAACAGTCATCTTTCTGCAGAAAGACGTTCTGTGAAGAACGCTGGAGCACTTGTCAGCCCACACAGGCATCCTTAATACATGGTCTGACCCGTGCACCCATTACCATAAACTCAACCATAGACAGACACCCGGAGGCAGGGCCTCCGGAGCTGTAGCCCAGATGGAGAGCGGACTCTGCCTCCAGCAGGACGCGTGCCCCTGACTTCCCAGAAAGCCAGGGCTTGGTTTTCTCCAAGGCTTCCGGTTCTTCCTGTCCCTGCTGGAAGCGTAACTTCTCATTTCAGAGTCACATAGTGTATCCGCTCCCTAAATATGACTGATAGGAGGGACTCACGGTGCCCGTCTAACTGTTGCACTGCTTTCATGCTGCGGGGTCTCTGGCTGAAATGAGAAGACTTGATTTGGGGGATTTGAAATCAAATAGGAGTTTTGACATGAGAGAGCATGTTCATTTCCACATAGGATAATTTTACAGATCGACTTAATAATAATGTGTAATAAACAAGCAAATAAATGGCTACAGCTTCCATGGGGCTTGGCCATCGTTCAAGCCCAGCCCTCGGCGCCTTTGGTATCGAGATGGAAGAGCTGCGGCGGCTGCTTATGGTCCTCACAGCAGCAGCGGGAGGGGCTTGAGCCTCTGTGACTTCAGGGTGGGGGAGAGGCTGATGGTACCGAGGCAGTGGTGGCCTTTCTGATCCCATTGAGAGATGCAAACCTGAGTCCCCAAGTCTTTGGTTCTTTGGAGAAAACTTACACTGAAATAAGAGAGCAATAAAACCAACTTCCCTGATTTCTCAGAGCATTCGTTTGGTCCCTAATAGTTTACCAGATGATTCTGGTCACCATCTACCCCAGGAAAGATGGAGTTTTTCCTCTTGTTAAAAAAAAAAAAGAGGAAGAACTGATGGAATAAGGCAAAACCATTTACTGCATGAGGTCAAGTAGTCTATACACTTTTAAAATTTTTTTTTAAAGAAATGCATGTTCTTATTTATTTCTGGCCGAGTCAGGTCTTGGCTGGGCACACAGGCTCAGTAGTCATGGCCCTGCGGCCTGTGGGCTCTTAGTTCCCGGCCAGGGATTGAACTCGTGACCCTGTCATGGAAGCATAAAGTCTTAACCACTGGAGCACCAGGGATGTCCTGAAATACGCTTTTCTGTATCCTTTCTCTTACCCATCCAGTAAATATTCACCGAGTGCCTGCTGTGTGCCCAGCAGTGTTGTGGGAGGTCTGCAGACTCTGGCCGCAGTAGACGGCTTCTAGGCTTACCGGGTAAACATGGACTGGCCTTTTGCCCCTTGCCTAGACCGTCTGATTTGTCCTTCTGAACCTGAGAACGCCACGTTTGTTCTCTTTAAAGTACATTTGAATCAGGCACACCTCCCGGCCTCCAGCTCCACGAGCGCCACCCCCCCCCCCCACCGGCACCCCAGCCTCTGCTCATGACCCCCTTCTTGGCACCCTTCCTGCTCTTCTCTGCCATTGGGAATCCTTTCTGACTTCCCAGGGCAGCTCAACTGTGTCCCCTGGGGAAACCCTTCTGCCCTACCTCCTTCTGGAGGGATGCTCTCCCATCACACGTGCTGGGCGTCCGTACGACTGGCCCCGCACATCCTGCCTGGAGGCCCATTTCCTTGTTCATTGACTGTCCCTGCATAGTGGTGCTGGCTTTTCCAAGAGACTCCCACAACATTTTCTGGTTGGCATGGATTGTCAGGGTCCTTGGCTGCAACCCTGCCCTTTTCACAGGTGAGGAAACGAAGACTTAGTGTGACCCTGGCCCTTGTTCACATCTCCTCGGCCAGACCTGCGGTGGAATGAAGACAAGCATCCAGATTCCTGGTGACAGTCCAGGGCTTTCTCTGTGATGTCACACGACCTTGCAACGAAGCTGTGTGCGTGAGAAACCTCTGCCGCTCATTGTGCAGGCTCATTGCATATTTGTGTATCCGTGTTACTTGTGGTTCTATCTTTTTATAAAAAAATAGAGAGCATGGAATTCATTTGTCAGGGATGTAATCTATCAAACCAACATTACATCCATGTCAAAATCAGGTTCCTCTTTTATCACTCTGAGTTACAGCGCCTTTTTGAGGACAGGAAACTTCTCTAAGTGCAGCATCTCCTGCTTCTCCATTTATGGCATTGTGCTTTTAATCTTCAATCTCCTTTCTTCTTTCTTAACCTTTAAGAGAGATACACCTTTTTGTTATGTTAAATATCAGTATAATTAAATTACCAATAATCAATATATTTTCTGACACCATGTTGCATATTTTTCAAGTCTTTTTTTTCTTGAGGGCAAATGTTAGCATCCTGAATGCCTACTGCAATTAAATAAATTTAAATAGGGATTTATGAGTTAAGGACCTGGTTTGCTGTAGTTATGGTACCGAGAGACAGTCACTGTGTACAGTACATCTATGTTTCTTGTTTGCGTCTTGGCAATTAAACCATAGAGAGGTTTTTTTTTTGTTGTTTTTGTTGTTCCTCATGGTGTTTGTACCAACATTCATGCAGATACAATAATTCAGTGTGAAGGAAAATCCGTGTTTCTCTGAGCTGATTTGCATATGCATGTCAGTCTAGCTATGCCAGTTTTATGCTATTAAGGAAAACAGAGTGACCTTTTTACCAAGTGTTTGATCCTGGAGGGCGCTGTGTTTCGAATGTGGAGGGGAGGGGGCTGCAGAAGAAAGGTAAAGAAGCAGTTGTTGATTTATACCGTGATGCTGGCCACAGTCAGGAGCCTAAGATGCTTTTCAGCTATAATTGTATCTTTGCTCAAGGCTACTGTAGTTATACTCCATTAAATCCCACTGTCAGTCATCTCCAGATTTGCAAGGAGCCCAGGCTGAAACTGACCACCGAATAGTCCCAACTCACCTTTGTGTTTCTTCTCTCGTTTCAAAGCGCAGTGTGGTCGTGTACATGGAGGTGTTGCATCACAAGATTACACAGTATCACTCATTTATGGGATCATGGTAGAGTAAATCAGAAATATGTCGTAAAACGTGTCTAGCTAGCTGTCCTCTTAAAGGCCCTGGCTTTCATCACGATTATTTTCCAAAAAGAAATAAAAGACAAAATGTCATCCAGTAAATATGTTGGTGAATAACATCTATCTGAAATGGGTAGTTTTCCCTTAACAGGAATAGTAAAGTACACTACGGAAGCATTCGACTGGCTTCTATCAAAATAATTATCCTGCAATTATCTCTGCCATCCGGTTAACTTGTGCATGTGGGGATGGGGTGTTGTGCTTTTGTGGGCTTCACTCCAAGCTTAGAGTCCTCCCAGGAACTATTACACTGACGGATTTTTTTCTTCTTGAAGTCTAGAAAAAAGAACGAGGAAGGGCTGTTTAAAAGGAACTGTGCTCTGACGCATAGGTAGTGGGTAAATCCTTCGGAGACCCAGTTGGCTGCCTGTACTGTGAGCGCGGGGTCTTTCTGTCAGCGTCTCACACGCATCAGGACCACAGTACCTGGTCCAAGCCCAAGGTCAGCCAGTGTGACTAAGGAAGGAACTCCAAAAATGCTGGGTATTGGGAATAAATGGGGGTAACCGCACCAGGACATGCATCCTTAAATGTCTTTTACAAAGTGTCATTCTTACTTCCATCACAAGGCAGTTTTTTGTTTTTGTTTTTTTAAGTTGAGGGGAAGACATTTATGTTACAGACTCTTCAGGCATCTTTGATTCAAGGATACTTTTCAAAGATGAGCCCTACACAGCAGAGTATGTGTCTGCTTCCTATTTCTTCTTCTTTCTTTTCTTATTTTTCGGAAAGGCTGTCCTAAAAAGAGGGTTTTCTTGGGGGGAGGGGGTATTTATTTAAATTACAGCAGAGTACATGTCTGCTTCCTATTTCTTCTTCTTAATTTTTGGAGTGTCCCTAGAAGAAGGGTTTTTTTGGGGGGGATGGGTGTTTATTTAAATGAATGCATTCAATGTGCTCCTGTTTTAAAGCATTTTTAGTTTAACAGAATGATTTTCCATGCAGAATATCATCTCACTTGTCCAGATCTTGGCCCATGGAGGAGAAATGTCTTGGGCAGAATCCTGCTTTGACCTCTGCATTCTGCTCCAGGTGACATCTGTGATTTTAAGGCAGGATTTTTTTTTAAGAGAAATTTATCTCTCAGTGGGGTTATTTCCTTTGCAATTCACTGCCAAGGTAAGTCCTTTTGACTCATCACGCGTGTGTACTTGACTAAGTAGCAACACTTTAAGAAAAGTAAACTCCGTGCTTTTCTGCTGTCATATTTGATTTGAGCTGTGCTCTGACGGTTGTTTGAAGCTAACATGAAATGCAGCGCCTGCCTGATCCATTTTAGCAGCCCATTATCATAATTTCACTGTCGTATGGCCACTGACTTAATGTACTTACAAATGACAGAGAAAGTGTGTTACATGACCTTAGGGTTTTCAAAAATTAAATGACGTCGTAAGTCGTATTTCAAAGAATAGCTAAGGAGAACGGTTTTCTTTCCTGCATAAAGTGTCACTACGCACAGCAACAGGATATTGTATTTCTTTTTTATTACACAAAAATGTGAAGCTTTTAAACTCCTAGATTCCCCACATAAAATTTAATATTGGGGTAGGGAATGAGATATCCAGCGGATAAATCTGCTTCTCCCCCACCTCATCCCCTCTCATCTCAAGACGAAATGCCTTCAAAACTTAGAAATGCAGAAATACTTTGAAATTCTTACCTGATGATGAATCTAGTATTTTTTTTCCTTAAACAAAGCCCATGAGTTCCCACCTCAAGGGCAGTAAAGAACTTATCTTTACTGACACATGCTTTGCTAGGATGCTTAAAAATAGATCACTTTTTCGTTCTGTGTTTAGGAATCAGTTTTGGTTTCTGAAGTGTTCTTTTGAAGGAACTGAGTCTTCCAGTTTGGGGTGAAGGGAAATCTGGGGGAAACTCATCATGAAAGTGAGTGATATTGGTGTTTCATCAGCACACAGAGCTCTGTGATGCCCTGAACTCACGTGGCCGAGTCCCCCCCACCCTGTGAGGGACTGATGCCCCCCGTCACAGGAGGGGTTACGGGGAGGGTGACGGAGCACCAGGCTGTGACACACACCCTGTGCACGGGCCTGGGACACACCAGGACAGACCCTGGGCCGGTCTAGGGCAGGGCCTTGCACAGAGTGTGGACGCAGTCAGCTCACTTGACTGCTCTAGGGTCCTCTCTGCAAGGAAGGAGCGGTGTGGTTTAGGTGCTAAGTTGTGTCCGACTCTTTGCGGCCCCGTGGACTGTAGCCCGCCAGGCTCCTCTGCCGATGGGATTTTCAAGGCAAGAACACTGGAGTGGGTTGCCATTTCCTTCTTCAGGTTTTCTTCCCAACCCAGGGATCGAACCTGCGTCTCCATCATTGCTGGAAAATTCTTTACCACGGAGTCACCTGGGAAGCCAAGGAAGGAATACTGTGGCTCAAACCGTAGCTCACCGGAGGAGCCCTTGGACTGGAAGAGCGACTGATTGGTTTCTAGATCACAGACAGTAGTGGGCCTCCAGCAACAGTAAGAGCTCAGAGGCCTTTTTCAATTAGATCCTGAAAAGTAAACATGGGGCCCAGTGCAATAAGGAGGCAGCCTTATGGGGGATAGAACAGCTTACCAACCTTGCCTGGAGTTCAGTGAACAAAAATCTAACTTGTATGTTGATTTCCACGGGATCATTAGTGATAGTGGTTATTGGAAGTAAATGGTAATCAGGAGGCACGCCGGTATGTCAGGAAACACAAGACATGCTCCTATTCTGTGGCAACCTAAGGATGTCCTTTGAAAGCCAAAATCTTGAAAGGCAGTCCTCCCTTCAGCTCCACCTGCAAACCGTGAGGCTTGTGCGTGAGTCAGAAAGGACAGGGATGACCCTGGGGGTCTCCTGCAGACCACGTGGGCTGAATCCATGAGGGGACTAGCTGCAAGTGTTTCGTGCAGTGTGGGACTTTGCAAATGTCCTAGTACACCCCTGGCACTATTGACACGCAGAGTGTTACTTAAAGTTACTAAAGTTCAGTGATGCTTCTAAATTGAACCTGCACTTTTTTATGCACCAGAATTAAATTGGAGGGTGAGAGGGAAGGTGTGGTTGCAATGTGTGCTTACAAATCACTTATCATTAAGATGTTTTCAGCCCAAAACAGTTAGACCGTCGGAAAAAATTTTCTGATGTAGCCCCAAAGTTTGTGTTCCTGTCATGGATTTAGTGGGCCTGAAAAAATGCTTTCTTTTCTTGATTTCAGTGAAAGGTCATTGCGTGGCTCTGCTTTTCCTTAAACTGACTATACATCACGATTACAGATATATTCAATATTTCCCCCATGGAGGAAACCTCATTTTTGCCTTGCAGCTCTACCCATAATCCTGCCTGGGCTGGTTTGAAGTTGCCGTCTCCCAATTTGAATAAGTGATGCCAACAGAAAGCTCCCCAGGCGGCGCTCAAGGTAGAGAACCTGCCTGCCAATGCAGGAGACACAAGAGACGCAGGTTCTCTCCCTGGGTGGGGAAGATCTCCTGGAGAAGCAAGTGGTCGCCCACCCCAGTACTCTTGCCTGGAGAATCCCATGGACAGAGGAGCCTGGTGGGCTCCAGTCCGTGGAGTCACGCAGAGCCCGACACGACTGAAGCGATTTGGCACGCACACAACAGAAAAGGCGAGTTCCCGCTGCACTGGGGACACACAGGTTGGTCAAGGCCTAGGAGACCCCATTGCACATGCCGGCTGCTGGGGTCAAGCTGCAGGCTGACCTGGACTTCAGGGCAGGGTGGCCTTGGATGCTGCCCGGGGTGAGACACGGGGTGGGGGCTGGGGGGGTGGAGGCTGCCTCCAGCTTCCAGGGCACCAGGGCAGGGCTCCTCAGTGGGTCCCGCATCTGAATGAGAAGGAAGGAAACCTTGGGGGTGTGGGCTGAGAGGTGCTCTGGCCCTCCGGCATCTTTGGTTCGCATAGCAGAGATGCTGCTGGGGGGCGGGGGGCGGGGAATCTCTGTTTCCAATGGTTCTCCCTCGTGAAAGGCAGGGGAGGCCTTTTGTATCCGTATTCAGTCCCGGTACAGGCTGCAGTGGAAGGAGGCTGGGGAACATTGCGCACCTGTGGAAATGCGTAAAGCAGGGCATTCTGAGATGAACCACGCAGCATTCTTCAGATGCAGGGTGGGCAGGACTCCACCTTACCGCTGTCACTTCCGGATGAATCTCGGGGACGGGGTTAGAACCCCTTCTCCCTCCCCGCAGCCGGCTTCCTTAAGGAGTCGTGGGTCTGAAGGGTTTATTAGGACCATAAATCGCCTCTCCTGTCAGTCAAATGCTCAGAAACTGCACGGCATGATACTGGCTATCTTGGTGTTGGCATGTAAATCACTGCAGATTAAATTATTGGATAATTTGGAAACTTAACAATTTGCATTTTGTACTTCCAATTGTTTTGCTGACTTGCACTTTTCTTGGCTGTCCGGGATTTTATTAACCGTCTTGGAGACATCTATCACCTCCTTCCTCTTCATTTTCCAATGGGCAAATTTTCCCAGGAAGGAGAGTCGCAATACTGATGTCTGCAGCCGCTGCTCCAAAAAGATTGCTGTATTTCCATTGACATGCAGTGCATTACCATAATTGGCTTTTCTACATGATAGGAGAGAGGAAATAATAATGTCATTTTATTTACAGCCAGAGTGTCGCTTTATGAGACTTCTCCAAGTTTCTGCCATGCTGTGTAGGTCAAATGACATCTTTTGATCAGTCCTGTCCAAAGACATCAAAGCCGAGTGGCATGTAATGGAGACCTAGTGACAAACCAAATCTAGAAAAGAAATAAGACTGCCAGTTTCCCATTAAACAGCCTGCTAAACAGCACAGCTTCCCCGTGTCGGCTACGAAACCACTCTGACCACCTAAATCAGGAGAGTGAAAGGAGGCTGAATTGGACATTAGTGCTGCAAATGACTGCGGTGATTGCCAGGGCGCCCCTCCTCCCCCACCCCCCAAAATCAGCGAGCAAACCAAGCGAGTTACAGCGAGAACCATTCATTTCTCTCCTGCCACTTGCTGGTTTTCTGATCTGGTTTATTTAGGTTTGACATCAGGCAAATGGTGAAGCGGGATATCTCTGACAGATATTCTTACTGATTTAACGGGAGGCACACCGCTCAGGGAAGATGGATCTGAGACAGGATTCCAGAGTGGTGGCTTCTCCCTTTTCCGCCCCGATTTCTTCCCTTGATGATCCGTCCCCGTGGTAGGCGCTTCCTGCTCGCCATCAAGTCAGGAAACCCCTTCAGAACTTTGGAGGAAGTTAAGTTTGACTGCCTCACGTAGTGGGAGTGTGGTTTCTTTAAAAAAGGATGTTTAAACAGGCCTTTTATACCAGAGACTGAAAAGCGGAGTTATTTCTGCTTCCCAGGTGAGGGGGCCACGAGGACCCGGATGCCGCCCATGCGAAACCAGCAGAGCAGCACCCTCGGTGGGTTCTGCGGCCTGGATCGGCTTCGGGCCACGTTTAGTGTCTCCTCTTCCCTTGCTTCCTCATGCTCGCCAGTAGTTACTGAGCCCAGAGAGCTGCCTGTTGGTGCTCGTGGCCCAGGGGCAGAATAGAGGCCAGACCCGTGATCACCTGTGCAGCTGGGGGTCCCGGAGGCCTGGCCAGTGGGCAGCCGGAGCCCGTTCTGTGGTGAGGAGGCTGTGGCTGGGCAGAGAGGTGACTCAGCAGAGGAGCCTTGGAGGGGCCACGGTTGGAGACAGATCCTTTTATTTTTTTGTCCCCATTTTTTTTAATCGTGTTAAAATGTACATAAAATCACTTAAACCATGTAAAAATGTGCAATTAAATGGCGTTGAGTCCATTCACATTGTTGTTCAGCCATCACCACCTCCATTTCCAGAACTTTTCAGCTTCTCAGACTGAAACTCGGTCCCCATGAAGCACAACTTCCCACACGCCCCCGCTCACAGCTCCTGGTCACACATCCTGCTTTCTGTCTCTGTGACGACCAGCCAGTTAGCGTGGCTGGATAGGGGTTCCAGGGGAGCCATCCCCAAGGAGATGGTCCTCTGTGGCCGCTCACAGCTGGTCGCTGGCCTTGATGTTCAGGCGGGGTTGTCCGAGGACAGTTTTGCTGACCTTGATGTAGATAAAGACCTGCTTTTACAAGCAGCATATTCTAAAGACAGAATGCATCAAAGCTCACACCACTTGGAGTTGCTGGTTGAAGTGGGCCCTGTGCCGTCCTCTGAGTGCATGTCAGGAGCCTGGCTCTGAAACAGATGCCCCCACCCCGACCCCGGCAAGTGGCTGCGGTCACCTGTGCTCAGGGGCGGCTCCCTCTTTGCCTCAGCATCCTCCTGCAGACGTGGAGAGCAGACACAGGCCTTCCCCGTACCAAGCTGGCGAGAGGCTAACAGTTAATAAATGCAGGGCACTTAAGATAGTGTATGGTCCAGAGAAAGGGCTCAATAAATATTACCTATTATTATTCAATGACATTTTAATCTGAAGCATAATGCCAGCTGGGCAGATATTCAGTGGGTATGAAATGTTTACCCAAGAACAAGTAAATTCTTTCTTTAAAAATAACAGTATATTATCAGTCTTCTCAAATAAATTTCTAGTGTGCTGAAAAAGGGCATTCTCTCTCTCTCTCTCTCTGGGTGGATCATTATCCCAGAATATATTTCATTCTGACTTGAGATTGGACTTCAGTGTTGTCATGGAGAAAACACTTCTGATCGCAGTGGGCCCCTTACCTTTCTGCAGAGAATTTATTTACGCGAATGTCCCTTTTTGCTTCCAGGCTGTGGCTTCAGAGCTTGGAGATCTGTTATCATCAAACGTCCTTGTTTCTGGGCTTTGCGGATCTTTTTTTCCAGTTCACTCCCACGGGGTCTTTAGTATGATCTTTAGTATGAGCTCTCTTTCTCCCTCTGCAGAGTTTCTTTTGGAAATAGTATTTTTTTTTCCTCGACAATTTAAACATGTCCAGCATTTCTTCCCAAGCAGTTTTGTGAACAGAACCAACGCAGACAGATGGGAAGAGAGAAACGCAGAAACTAAGTGAGAAGTTGGAGTGGAGGCTCTGGGTTTCATCCAGCTGGTCTCGTGGAGAAAGGCTTTCCTGGTAGAACAGCTGGAAGAGAATTGGTTTTGTTTCTGATGCTCTACCAGTGAATCTTTTATTTGCAAACCTTTCCCTAGAAATCTTTGAGCCTCCAGGACTCCCACCCAAAGCCAGAGTTTCTAGAGATGTGATCTTGGGGTTGACTCGGGGCACCCTGAGTGGACTTCCAGAAGGAATCAAAGGATGAAATGTCTCTAGACTATCCAGGAGTTGCTGTTTCCGTGAGATTTCTAAAAAGGGCAACAAGGATGAGTGTAAGGGCCCCGCATCTCCCCTAACGACGTGGAGCATCGCCTCAACCCCTGCTGTGGAACCTGGGCCAGGGGGAGTGGGAATCGTGGGAAGAGGGCACGAGGCTGGAACCCAGACGGTGAGGCCAGCATCTCCATCTCTGTAGCCAGGAGCATCCCCACCCCACTGAAGGATGTGGATGAGGAGTGAAACCCATCCACCTGCTGAATTCATGTCTCTGGGTGCCCCGGGCATCCCGGCCCCCAGTCTGCCTGAGCCCCGTCTCCAGGTGTTCAATAATGCAGCAGGATTTAGCTGCACCAAAGTGTCACCTGTCTAGGTGAGTCGTGCCGGGATCTATCTGAAGTGACAGCCGTCTCTGAGTCCCGGCGTCGCTCACTGACTCCTCTCTCATCATCCCACGTTGGGAAGGTAACATTTTCGACAAGGTTGTTCCGTGTTCCCTGGCTCGTTTCCTGCCCTTCCCCCATCCCCTCCTCACCCCCTGAGCGCACCTGATCAAAGCATCACCACTGACAAAGGTTTCTTCCTCCAAATTAAGTGAGCCCAACCAGCTCAGCGGATTTTACGAAGAAAGCAAGCGAAATGCCGAGCGCCGAGTTAATGAATCTGGCAACAGGGAGACGGTATGGAGCCCGGATAATATGGTCCAGTGACAGTCATCCCTCCTTGCGCTTCCTGTAAGGAACGCGGGGGAGCCGGTTATGTGGAGCGCGGCTCACATCTGTCCTGCCCCACCG
The DNA here is from genome assembly GCF_023699985.2 of Odocoileus virginianus. Taxonomy (NCBI): domain Eukaryota; kingdom Metazoa; phylum Chordata; class Mammalia; order Artiodactyla; family Cervidae; genus Odocoileus; species Odocoileus virginianus. The sequence goes on from NC_069695.1 coordinate 52,808,600, forward strand.
TGGTCATCTGTATAAGTAATGGAAACAGGTTAAAGACTTCCATTCTGGTGTTGCCAGCGGGGATGGAAATGAACATTTCAGTGAAATCATCTCAGCAGAGCTGAGTGGGGAAGGGCCTGGACTAGTGTGTCTGCTCTCCCTTTGGTGGCGGGAGCCCTAATGAGTGCGCTGGGATGTATAGTTTATCAGATGGAAGAGGAAGAGCAAGTCAATCTCGGAGATTAGAATCGTGGCAGGATTGCCAGCGCAGGGCGCCGTGCCCTCCCGGGCAGACCTCTGCTAATGACACGCTCTTTTCATTCCAAGGCGGGGTGGGAGCGGTGAGGAGGGGCAGGCTGCTGCGAGGGTTATCTGCAAGTCCAGGGTGGTCTTAGGACGGCTCTGAGAACCTTGTCTTGAAAACTTAGAGTGAAGGAGGAGAACCTGCCTTGTCTTCATTTCCCTGTAATTATAAAGAAGCCACTTTTAGAATGCGAGAGTTGGTGATGGACGGGGAGGCCTGGCGCGCCGCAGTCTATGGGGTCGCAAAGCCTCGGACGCGACTGAGCGACTGAGCTGGACTTGCACTGCCTGAAAAGTCATTTTACTCCCTTCCTTGTCCATGCGAGGAAGAGCCATTTTATTTGAACTGCTGAAGTACTGTTTAACCTTCTTTCAAAGCTGGAATGGGATTCGGCTTCCCTGGGTACCTGCCACCCTGCTTCTAGAAAAATCAGGTCTTCTAGTGAGAGGAACAGTCTGTGTGCCACGTGTGCTGTGACGTCCTTGCAAATTCAAGTATGTTAATGTGGGTTATTCCACGTATTTCCCTACTAAAATGCTGTATTCGTACATTGTATTTTCCAGTATCACTGTCTTTCTTCCATCTAGATGCTGTTAACTTAAAATCCAAGTGAGTTAAAAATGGAAACATTTCGTTTTCTAGCCTGTTATGCTACAGGCTAGTATCTGAATGATACCAGGTACCTAAATTTGGGGGCATGGTAGAAGCTGAGTGTCTCTGATGGAAAGAACCCATCTCTTCGTTTTCATCAGCATGTGTGTCCCCAGTAGGGACAGGTGTGGATGAGCACCATTACCTTATGTGGGTAGGTATTTCTAGTAACCAGGTTGGTGTCTGCTGGGTTGAAAAGGAAAGATTTCAAGCTGACTTTAAGAAAGGAAGTCGTGATGGGGAAAGGCTTTCTTCTATTGTTGCTTCTGCTCTTTCAGTGAGGCACCCACACTTATATTCATCTTTCCCAGGAACGATGATCTCGAGCGGGCAGAGTTCTGGAGAATTCACCTCCCGGGGAACAGAAAGCAGGACTCACAGGAAAACACCCTTGTATTGTGCATAATTGGGGTGTGGATTGAGACGCAGGTTTGTGGGGGGAGAATTGCAGACCTAGTTGCTCAGAGCCAAGGTTACTCAGACTCAGGGGACTTTGAAACTTTGCTGCGTTTAACCGTGAAAAAGCAAAGACAGCTGTCTCTTCTCCCCGTTCTTCAAATGACGTTGACTATCAGAGCAAATCTTGTCTTCTTTAAAGAAACAAAGATGTTCTAAAAACATGTTGGCCTGTGATTTGAGAAATAGGATCTAGATCTCATTTGCTGACGACGCATGCGCCTCGTGGTATAATTGCCATGTGAGAGGAACATATTTTTCCAGACAATATGTGTGTGTTTACACTGTAAACCATCGGGGCGCACGTTGGTGGTGTCAGATTCAACTCTAGCAGGGACGGTCTACCCACCTTCTGTCCACGTGCATCAGAAGACGCAGGGTTTTGTCTGGCTAGGGATGACAGCGCCTCTTTAGGGACACATTGGCATCCAGAAGGCACCTTTTACGGCAAAAAATACTAACAAGAGTTAATTTATTTTTAACAAGTGAAGTCTAGCCATAAGAACAGTTGTCTCGTTCTCATTTAGGGGGTGGTGGGGAGGTCTTTGTGTTTTTCATTCCCTCCCACCTGCGCACACCCATACACCCACGTGGAGGCTGGCGGCTTCCCGCTGGGCGTGTGCTCGTCCCGTCGGCCTCAGTGTGTCGTCTGGCATGTTGCAGGACCCACTGCGTGTGCTCACCGTGTCACGCTCCACGCCGCGTGCTGGGCTCGGGAGGGCTGGGGGCGGTGGTGGTGGTGGTGGGTGATGGCAAAGCTGTTTTGACATAAAAAGATGTAGCAGAGATGATGATTTGAAGTCTTTGTTTTATTTGATGGGAAGAATGTCATTTCTTTCTGTAAGTGATTGTAGAAGGAGAATTTTATGCTGCTGTTACCGTTTCTACGCTTATTCATTCATCAGATTTCCTTGGGGTGAGGGTGGGTGAGGGCAGAGGGGAGCTGAGGGTTCTAGCAGAGAAAATGCAGCCGCGTCGAGTCGATTCTGTTTTCTGTGATTCAGTAGCTGCTCTCTTGCAAATCTTTTAAGGCTAAACAGCTGTATTCATTCACCTCGCGACATATATTGCTCTCAGTTTCATCACTAGAAAGAAAAAAGTCTACGAATATTTTAATGTATTTTGGTATATTTGTATCCATGTGAATTTTTAGAAAATTGTAGCTCGTGGTAAAAACAAAGGATCACGACCAATAATTACTCTGTCCGAGCTTGGATGTTTCTGTAAGTCTTTCTCGGTCTCTCTATCTCTGCGTAGGCAAAATTTCCAAAAAAGCTTCTAGGAGAATTCACATGATAGTAAGAATAAACCCAATTATTATGATGCGTGTTTGCATGCTAAGTCATGCCCAACTCTTTGAGACCCCATGGACTGCAGCCCACCACGCTCCTCTGTCCATGGGATTCTCCAGGCAAGAACACTGGAGTGGGTTGCCCCGCCCTCCTCCAGGGGATCTTCCCCACCCAGGGATCGAACTTGTGTCTCCTGTGGCTCCTGCATTGCAGTCAGATTCTTCACCACTGAGCCACTGGGGAAACCCAATTATGATAAGAGAATGATATTTTCTGATACGATAGTGTGGATATAACTGATTCAGATGCCATTTTTGTTATTAAGGGGATTTCAAGAAAGTCAGGTGCATCTGACCTTGTGTTAAGCTTCCAGCCAAGTGCAGCAGTAATTATGTAGGGCAGGCTTGTTCTCCATCTATCACTTTGCTACATAATTTATATCAACCATAATATAGTTAAAGACAAAAATTCTCCTAAGTCCGTGTTAACAGTAGGTGTGTCATTGGGACCTGCAGGAGTGTACCCTGCACTGCTCACACCCACATCCCAGTCCACAGAGACCTGATGTGTCCTGTCTTATCCTGTGTGTTTATGAGAATAAGCTGCTGGATTTGAACGTGGAGATACATGCCTGAGACGTAAGTCCCACATGGGGTTCGGAGTATGCCGAGTTACATTTCCTTATTCTTGTTTAAGACACTTGAAGAGCTGTTTCACGCCCAAGTCTCTCCCGATTTCTGAATGTCATCCATCAGGGTGAATCTTACTCTGGTGAAAGTCTTTTCTCATTTCAGGTGGTAGAAGCTCTAGGTCAGGACCTGGTTTCAGACCTACTTGGCTAATACTGGGTTTGTGGACCCAGACTCATCAAACTCTCCTAGCATGGTCTTTATCCCACCACAGAAGGAGAGGCAGGAACTGAAAGCATCGACTTCCCCATGCTCGGCATTGGTCGTGCCTGCCTTTGAGATGGCTGGCTTTTCAGCATGGATCAAGAAACGTTTGCCTTGTATGTTAACACACAGTCCGTTAGTAGTGAAATAGCTGTGTGCTTTCCTGGGTTCATATGGGAGTTATTTATCTTTTGTTCTTCATTTCATTTCAACTTCTCTTAATTTTTCAAGATTCTCATAATTTTCTTTTCTTTTTCTTCCTAACACTGCTGAAAATCAGAGAAGGTTTTCGGTCTTTTTAACTGAGACTTACGCTCTGATTTGTGCTTTGTCACTTGCAGAGTTCCATGGTTGTAACTGCAGCAAAGTCCAGACATGAGAGTCGTGTCTGATGTGCTTGCTGGGAGGGCGCCCTGAAATGAGGCTATTTGTTTCCCACTTAACTTGAATTCCGGGCCAGGGAGAAAGGGGACATGTTATACTTATTTTAAGGAAGTTACCTGTGGATTTCTAATTAGAATTGGGTAAAACCCATAGGCCATCTTATTTACAGACTCCACAATTCTAAAGCAGGGCCTCTGTCTGGTTTTACGTTAAAAAATCCTCTTTATCAGTCAGGTGGTTTAGCAAACCCGTACACGGGCCATTGGAGCCAGACCCTTAAAATCGGCCAAAGTGACGGAAAAAACTTTCGCTTCTCCCACATCAGAGTGAAAGCGGCCTTTGAGGTTTGCTTGACAGATTGTCAGCCTTCCCGCAAAAAAATCAGAGGTTCGTAAATTAACATCCATCCCACTTGTATTTAATGTCCTTTCAGAGAAGCAAGGAATAGGTTCTGACTCCTTATCTGCTTTCTCTGCATTTTCTATTTCCCAGTGTCTTCTGACTTTTGTCAGAACCACCTGCTGTCTTTGTAACACAGGTGAAGTTACTTCAGAAGCGATCAGTGATAAATTTGGAAGAAAAGTGTGTTCTGCGAGATTTTACAATGATTTGAAGCTGTACATTTGTCACAGAGGTGTGCATAAGCCCCTTTTGTGAATTGGCCCCTTGGAGTAAATATATTTTGATATAACGGCCATCTGTTCATGGGTATCACGTTTGCCAGTCTAAAACCTAGTTTGATGTAGATAAACATGTAATTTGGTCTGATTGTACAGTTTCACCAGGTGGCAATACAATAGCCACGTTCAGTCTTTGCTGTGAGCCGGAGTCCAAGCAGAGAGCCAAGGCCTGGGTTTCACAGTTGTCACTTTTGAATTTCCCTTTTCCTTGTTCACAGCCAGCTCTCAATTATGTGTGCTAATGAGGAAAAAAGAGCTCGGATAAACAAAGTTCCCCAACCCAATTCTGGTCGTATATTTCCCTGCCTGCCCCCTCATGCCTGGGGAAAAGCCACACCAGGAGCTTTTCTGTGTGAGCACCCCATCCCGGCCCCCGCCTTCCTCTGGGCAGCTGTGATCAGGAGGTCTGCAGTAGGCCAGTGGAGGGAACTTCCCGAATAACCCACTGCCCAAACCTCATGTCTACACAGCAACAGAGGCCAGCCACGGGCCCACTTTTCCCGGGACGAGAAGATGCCCATTGTGGGCACTTCTGGCTACTCTTGAGGGTCTGATCACAAGGCTGGATGAGCGCAGAGGTTGGTGATGAGGGCGGTGTGTCTGACGTTCCTACACACCCTTCCTGCAGCCCCAGCCCTGGGGAGACGGAGGCCCCGAGGACGGAATCCATGAGTGGAGCGCGTGGGTCGGTCTGTCCCTGTAAGTCTGTCCTCAGATGATGATGGGGGTCTGTCCTTCAACCTGGAACCACAATGGTGGCCCCGCAGCCTGGACCCGACGGGCGCGGACAGGTGAACGCCACCCCCAGCCCCTGTGACTTGGGGTCACTCTTGCACTCGCCGGGTGGGACAGATATGGCAGGGGGAGGGTGTCTATGTGGCCCCTTCCTCCCCTTTGCCAACATGATGAAAGCAAAGGACTCCGTCCCGCCTGCTACTGAAGCCCTGAGGTCTTGCTTCCAGGCGCCCTGGGGTCTGGTCTGCAGACCTGCACAACCCTTGTCCACCTGCCCCAGGCCCAGACTCTCAAGTGAAACCCGTTAGTTTCTGGATCCTTCTGGGGTTCCTGGTTTGAGCCCAGTTTTGGAAGGTGGGGGCAGTCGTCGGGGGATGGGTAGAGAGAGAGGCTTAGGCACTGCTTTCAAAGAATCCCTTGGCATCTGTGGCCGGCTCATCGTCCACGTGTTCATATGACCACTAGCACCACTGACCAGAGCTTGGTCCGAGGACCCCTAGGAAGGGTGGTGTGCGAAGGGGGAGGGAGGCGAGGGCTGCCTGAGGAGGCGCGAGCACTTCTTTCCAAAGCTGATGCTACCCGGCCTGGTGCATCCAGGGAGGAGCCCTTCAGAAGGGCATCCAGTGGTGAGGACACAGGATCGACGCCCCCCGCCCCCCAGCTGCCCCCTAGGTCTGTGTGTCCTTGCATCCCTTGTAAATTAGAGTTGAAAAGTTAATTTATGATACATGGTGGAACAGGGAAATAGCCAAAGAATATGAGCTTATCAGGATGAATACAGTGGAGAAGTGTGTGATAAAGAAGGAATCCTGGGAGTCTAGAAACAGGCAGGGATCCTGTTGGCGGAAGATGGAGTGATGGAGCCTCGTGGCCACTGAGCTTGGGGACTGGGGGCCTCAGGAGAGGCCCTGCCAGCTCCTCCCCTGTCAGTGGGACCCACAGCCCCCTCCCCAGGGAAGGCTGGGTGGAAACCCCCCTGGGGGTGGGGAGGGTGCAGGAGTGGGGCGTGAAGGAGATAGGCAGCAGATGCATGGGCAGACTCTCAGCGACCCCCAAGATCCTGCTGCAGCAACCCCAATACCACCTACACCCCTGCATTGTTCTCCTGCCTCTTAGCTTTTAACATGAAAAAATACAAATGTCACAAAGAACAAAGCCCTTCCCACATTCCCGCCCCAGGCTGGGCCCTGCCCTTCTCAGGCTCCCAAATCCCAGGGTCTGGCTAGTGGCTATTTCCAGCTATTTTATTCCAGAAATGGTGTGAAATGGCTAATTCGTGTGTGTTGAACTGAAAACACTGAAGATTTTGAAACCAGAGCTATTTACCAAGAGCCACTTCAGTCAACAAACCCATATATTCATTATCTAGAAAAAAAAAAACTATTAACATTTTCTAAGAGGATTTTTCCATTGTACTGTGAATAGGTTTGTCTTCTGCTTTTTCCATTTAATGACTCTCTCCTTGTCATTAAAACATGGTTTTCAGTGTTGCATCATAGGTATAAGCAAAACATCACCCAACTACCGATTATTGAAGATTTAGACAATGGCAAAGTTTATATGAAATGATACCGTAAAGGACATCTTTGTGCATGAACCCTTTGTATTTTACATCCCCTTCTGAGGCTATGCTTGCTAAAATAAAATTATTGAGCCAAAGGGTATCAACATTTAAACATTTCTCTCCTTTCACTCTTATTTCGTTGAGATTCTCTCATTCATAACAGCATGAAGGACACATAAGAAGTGTCCTAAATACTGTTAGAGAATTAGAAACTGGAAGTGTGTGTTGCTTAGTCATGTCCGACTCTTTGTGAACCCATGGACCGTAGCCTGCCAGGCTCCTCTGTCCAAGGGATTTCCCAGGCCAGAATACTGGAATGGGTTGCCATTTCCTTCTCCAGAAGGTCTTCCCGACCCAGGGACTGAACCCGGGTCTCCTGCATTGCAGGCACATTCTTTACCACTGAGCCACCAGGGAAACAGAATTACTTGAGGTCACTACTTCATTCACACGCGTTTACTCCAAGTGTTTTCGGCACTGAGGGGCTAACACGACAAAGGAAAGTAACTGGGCCTTGAGATGGTGAGCGGAGGGACCTCGGGCTGGGAGGCAGGGGACGCGCATCTGAGTCCTGAGCCCCTCATCTGTTCCCGTGTGACCTGGGGGACGTCTGTCAACTTCTCAGGTTTCCTCATCTGTAAAATGGGCTTATCAGGGACACTGCCTTGCACGGTGGTGAGGGTTAAAATGAGGTGGAGAAAGGGAAATGCCCAGCCTGGGGAGGTGGGCAGGGGTGCCCAGCAGCTTTAATTAAACGAGCGAGTTCACAGTTTGATGACGAGGACAGACAGGTAAACATCACTTCATTCCGCAGGGAATGAATTCCAGGAGGGGATTAAGCAGCCTCACAAAGGAGGTGACATCGAAGCCTCCCACTGAGGAGGAACGTGGTCCCCAGACAGAGAAGCAGAGGGTGGGGGTGGTGCCCCCTGGGACCGGGGTGCTCAGGGGCTGAACACGTGGTGGAGGGAGGGGTTTGCACCCCTTGAGCTACTCCTGGACTTGTAACAAAGATCTTAGCTCGAGGTCACAGAGGAAGAGCGTGGCCGGACAAGAGGGAAGCGGCCAGCTGGGAGGCTGTTGCGATGTCTGGTGAGGGGCCTGGGGGTCCACATTCGGGCAGAGGGTGCACTGGGTACAGGGCTGGAACACAGGAGGTGCTGAGGATAACTCGCTTTTCTGGTGTGGACAGCTTTGTGGGGCAGTTCAGTAACCGCTGAGCTAGGAGACCCCTAACTCAGGACGAGGAAGTGAGCTGCTATTGGGGCGGGGCTGGAGGGGCAGGGGAAGCCATATGTCTGTCTGTAGTTGACTGGGCGTGCCCATGGGACACCTGTGTTGGGGGGCAGAGCTGGAGGGGCAGGGGTAGCCAAGTGTCTATGGTTGACTGGAGGTGCCCGTGGGACACCCACATTTTGATAGGTCGGGTCATAGCAGCTGGAGCTCCTTTTGTGAGCCTGATGCCATGTGGGCTCAGACTGCACTCAGGAGGGCTTCATGGAGCCCAGCCTCCTCCGACAGGGCGGTGGGGGGCGGGAGAGCCCGAGGCCTGCCCCCCTGCCCCGAGGGGCTTCACAGTGACATGGATCTGGTGGTCATGGGTGTACCCTGGAGGAGTCAGGGAAGAAGCCAAGGTCAGCCGGAAAGAGGCCGCAGGGGGACCTGGCAGGGGGACAGGCAGGGTGGATGCAGGAAGCTGCGCCCTGATCCTGGAGAGCATGGTCAGCTCCCAGGAGTGTGACTGGGCGTGGGGGGTGGGGGTTGCTGTGTCCCTGCAGGACACCAGGGAGGTGGACATGCTCAGCCCAGTAGGGGGATGACGGCGGGCCCCAGGCTGCACCCCAAGTCTCCCTAGGGCTCCCCAGCTCTGCTTGTGTCTCCCCTGGGAGATGCACTCCAGAAGGCAGGCGAGCTAGGCGTCCCCCACCTCCCTACCCCCTGGAAAATAGGGGACTGGTGTCCGAGGATGGAATGGCAGAAAGCAGTGCCCCTCAGGAGGCTGGGGTTTGCTTTCCGTGGTTCTAGCAGTAACTTTGCCCTGGGGCTGGAGAGGGTGGAGTGAGAGGCGTTTGAGCTCACCCTGGGGCTCCTGGGTGCAGACGGGTCAGTGGCGGGGGTGAGGAGAACAGGCTGGGATGTGACAGGCTGAGGACACCCACTTTGCTGGGACGCAGCCATGCATGACCGGTAGGCGCCGAACACCCCCTGGAGGTAGAGGGAGCCCCCTTCTGTGTTTCCAGAGGAAGAGGAAAGTGGTCTGCTCATTCTGCACCCCCGACGGCACCTGCTGCGGGCGGACGTGGAGCCTGTGGCTGTCCGTCCAGCGGGGCACCAGCCGCAGGCAGTGGGCAGAGGGCCAGCACAGTGCCGGGCGCCCCGGCTGAGCCAAACGCGTCCAGTCAAAGGCTTCCCTTCAGTCAGTTGCTGGGTGTGGATCTTCTTTTCACGAAAGTGGACCATATGGGTCAAGTGGGCAGCCTCCCCACTAGGTGGTCACCTACTAGGTGATCCCGGAGTGTGGCTCAGAGGGCACACTGCGGGGGGCGGCTGGGAGTCCGGCCAACACCCCGGACACCCGGTGCCTCTGTCTTCAGAGGGCTCTGCCCAGGATGCCAGAGGCCTCAAGAGTCCCCGTCAGAATCCTTAGAGGTGGGCTTGGTGTCCAGGCCAGGGCCAGGGGGGCCTACAGGTGGTGGGTGTGACCAGAGCTTCGGTCTTCTGGCTGAGGACTCCAGCCGTGGCCACCCGGGACCCTGGACTGTCCTAAACCTGTAGTGGTCGTAGGGAAAGGAGAAAGCGGTCAAGTTCACAGTCAGTTTCCAGGGGGGCCACGGCCTCACGCAGGCCACTGTGCAGGTGTGGACGCTTGTGTGACCCTGCAGGCTCGCGCTGTCGGTTATTTTTCACGCTCTCAGAGCAGGACCAACGGGCTGTGGTTCCCTGAGCCATTAGCGCACCAAGGCGGGACTGCCGTCATCTGGGAAGCAGGATGGTGTGTCATGCCACCACCCAGGCGCGGGCCGGCCCCACGGACAAGCAGAGGGCAGGCGGGGCGCTGAAAGGCCCGGCGGAGCACGCGTGTTCACCGTGTGTGTGTCCGTGTGCGGAGCCCTTGGCGAGCGGGCGTGGAGCTCCCGTGTGACTCCCTCCTGCCCTGCGTCCATCCTCTGGGCAGCCGCCTCCTTCTCTGTCTCTCCATCACTGTCCCTGAAAACGCGGCGTTGCCCGCCACATTCCCTCAGGGTCCAGCTCTGATAATGTGATAATGAGTGATTCTACTTAATGAGACACCCTCTCAGGTCGTATCAGTGCATTTTAATAGGGCCTTTCTGGAAATATCTTAACCCTAAATTTCCCAGGTAGTTGACGAAACACTAGCTGTTTCCACAAAAAAAAAAAAAAAAAAAAAAGAAGAAGAAAGGAAAGAGAAAGAAGTAAAAGCATCATGCTGGTCAGGTCAGTTACGAGGTGCCGGTGATTATGTCCCCTTGGGAACTGACAAGACCTGTCACACGGTGAAGGAGCTGAAATGTTGGGGTAAACAGCCGGGTTCCATCCAGGCGTTTGTATGCCCTCCATCCCTCCCGTTCCCTGGACAGCTGTCAGCAGCCTGAGCTTCTCCTGGGAAACGCCACTTTCACCCTGAAAAGTCACCCTCTGTGCAACTTGACCCATAGCAGGCCGTCAGAGCACCTACTATAGGCCTTGTAAGGTTAGAAAGTTTTTTATTGTGTGAAAATATTAGTAACTTAGAAGTTACTATTTTAACCATTTTAGGGGCATGGCTCAGTGATATCAAGTAAATTCACATTGTTATGCAGCCAAACCCACCATCCATCTCCAGATCGTTTCATCTTCCTAAATTGAAACTCTAAACCCATTAAACACCAACTTCTTTACCCCCCCCCCCTTTTAAACTTTTTATTTGCATTGGAGTATAGCTGAGTAACAGTGTTGTAATAGTTCCAGGTGGACCGCAAAGGGTCTCAGCCATACATATACACGTGTCCTTTCCCCCCAAAGCCCCCCGCCCCGTCCAGGCTACCACATAGCACTGAACAGAGCGCCCTGAGTGGCACAGTAGGTCCTTGTTGGCGATCCGCTTTAAATACAGCAGTGTAATAGCTGGCTTTCCACTCCTGCCTGTCCCCTGCGCCTGGAAACTACTCTTCTCTGCCTGTCTCTGTGAGTAGGCCTCAGTACTCCCAGTGTCTTGGGTAAGGGGACTCCTAAGTATTTGTCTTTTGTGGCTGGCTTAAAGCCTTCCCAGGTGACTCTGTGGTAAAGAATCTGCCTGTAATGCAGGAGATAGAGGTATGATCCCTGGATTGGGAAGATTCCTCGGAGAAGGAAACGCAACCCACTCCAGTATTCTTGCCTGAGAAATCCCATGGACAGAGGAGCTTGGCAGTCCACAGTCCACAGGGTTGCAAAAGAATTGGACACGACTTAGTGATGAAAACAAACATTATTACACTGAGCATAACGCCGCTGATATAGTCCATATTGAAGCATGCATCAGAGTCTCCCTACTTTTAAGGCTGAGTAATGTCCCATTGTGTGTGTAAGCCTCACGTTGTCCACTCATTCAACCATCAGGGGACGTCCGTGTTGTCTCCCCCTTTCAGCTCTTGTGAGCGATGCTTCTCTGTGTATCTGGGGCTCTTTGACCCCTGCCTGTGTCTCCCGTGGGGGTGGGGCCAGTGGTGCCATGTTGCTTCCTCCTTTTTTCAGTAAGAGACTAGAGTGTTTTGGAGAAGGAAATGGCAACCCACTCCAGTACTCTTGCCTGGAAAATACCATAGATGGAGGAGCCTGGTAGGATATAGTCCATGGGGTCCCAAAGAGTCGGACACGACTGAGCGACTTCCCTTTCACTTTTCACTTTCATGCATTGGAGAAGGAAATGGCAACCCACTCCAGTGTTCTGCCTGGAGAATCCCAGGGATGGGGGAGCCTGGTGGGCTGCCATCTATGGGGTTGCACAGAGTCGGACACGACTAAAGCGACTTAGCAGCAGCAGCAGCAGAAGAGTGTTTTATCAGTTACATTGAAGCGGGTTTTTATTTACGGAAGCCATAGAACCCTGTCCGTGGGGTATCTTCCCCTAAAAGTTGACAACCAGGCCCCCCCAAGGGGAGGCCTGAGGGACCCGGTTGCTTACAGAGGGAAGAGTCTGCAGGCGGAGGAGCCAGGTTCCCTCTTCTCCCCACCCTTGTCTTCCCATCCAGCAATGATCACCAGACCAACATCTCTAAGAAGAGGGCAGAGGCTGCCCTTCCGTTGAAATGTGTTCACTTAGGCGGGGTTTGGGGGCTTGCCTTGGTGGAAACCTGTTTCCACCGTGGCGCCGCGGCGGGTCGGTGTATAAAGTGGGGGCGGCCTTGTAGCCTGGGCTGAGAAACGTCTTTTTAAAGATCGCGTGACTGCTGAGGAGGCCGCGTCCTCGGGGTGCCGCCACCTTCTCACTGTGTTTCCTTGCTCTCTCTCCTAGCTTATGTTCCTGAGGAAGAACTGAAGGCAGCAGTGATAGATGAGGGGAACGTGGAGGAGGATGGGCTGCCCGGGGAAGTTCCGGAGGCCGACTTCGCGTGCAGCGAGGAGGCGGAGATCAAGGAGGCCCAGAGCTACCAGAACTCCCCCATCAGCAGCGCGACCAACCAGGACGCGGGCTACGGCTCACCCTTCAGCGAACACAGCGACCAGCCCGCGCACTTCAAAAGCTCCTCCTCCAAGGAGGAGAAGGAGGAGCGCCAGGGCGCCGAGGGCGTCTCCTACCCCCAGGACAGCTTGGCCCAGATCAAGGCCGTGTATGCAAACCTCTTCTCCGAGTCCTGCTGGTCCAGTTTGGCCCTGGACTTGAAGAAGTCGGCCTCGACCACGAGTACCAGCGATGCGGCCCCGAAGGAGGGCTCCACCCCCGCCCCGACGCCCCCGGCCAGCACCGCGGGGGCCGCGGGCACCACGGCGAGCACCCCCAGCTCGGGCTCGGGCGCCAGCGGCGGCTCGGGCTACGACTGGCACCAGGCCGCCCTGGCCAAGACGCTGCAGCAGACGTCGTCGTACGGCCTGCTGCCGGAGCCCAGCCTCTTCAGCACCGTGCAGCTTTACCGCCAGAACAACAAGCTCTACGGCTCGGTGTTCACGGGCGCCAGCAAGTTCCGCTGCAAGGACTGCAGCGCCGCCTACGACACGCTGGTGGAGCTGACGGTGCACATGAACGAGACGGGGCACTACCGCGACGACAACAGGGACAAGGACTCGGAGAAGACCAAGCGGTGGTCCAAGCCCCGGAAGCGCTCGCTGATGGAGATGGAGGGCAAGGAGGACGCCCAGAAGGTGCTCAAGTGCATGTACTGCGGGCACTCGTTCGAGTCCCTGCAGGACCTCAGCGTGCACATGATCAAGACGAAGCATTACCAGAAAGTGCCTCTCAAGGAGCCCGTGCCGGCCCTCACCAAGCTGGTCCCCTCCACCAAAAAGCGGGCGCTGCACGAGCTGGCGGCCCCCGGCTCCCCCGAGCCGGCGGGCGCGGCGGCGGAGGCGGCGCTGAGCGAGGCGGCCAAGGAGCAGAAGACGGCCAACCCCTACGTGACGCCCAACAACCGCTACGGCTACCAGAACGGGGCCAGCTATACCTGGCAGTTCGAGGCCCGCAAGGCCCAGATCCTCAAGTGCATGGAGTGCGGCAGCTCCCACGACACTCTGCAGCAGCTCACCGCGCACATGATGGTCACCGGGCACTTCCTGAAGGTGACCACCTCCGCCTCCAAGAAGGGGAAGCAGCTGGTGCTGGACCCCGTGGTGGAGGAGAAGATCCAGTCCATCCCCCTGCCGCCGACCACACACACCCGGCTTCCCGCCGCCGCCGCCGCCGCCCACGTCAAGAAGCAGCCCGACTCTCCAGCGGGCTCCGCCGCCCCCGCCGCCGGGGAGGAGAAGAGAGAGCCCGAGAAGGACAAGGCGGCCCTGGCGCCAGGGGAGGCAGACAAGAAGATCAAGGAGGAGGGCGAGGACGCGGGCGAGAAGTTCGAGCCCACCGCCCTCTACCAGTACCTCCGTGAGGAGGACTTGGATGACAGCGCCAAGGGTGGTGTGGACATCCTCAAGTCCCTGGAGAACACGGTCTCCACGGCCATCAGCAAAGCCCAGAACGGCGCGCCTTCGTGGGGTGGCTACCCGAGCATCCACGCCGCCTACCAGCTGCCGGGCACCGTGAAGCCGCCGCCAGCGGTGCAGAGCGTGCAGATGCAGCCGTCCTTCGCGGGTGGCGTGAAGCCGCTGTCCGCGGAGCACGGCGCGCTCCTGCACTCCCCGGGGAGCCTCACGCCGCCGCCCCACAAGAGCAACGTGTCGGCCATGGAGGAGCTGGTGGAGAAGGTCACGGGCAAGGTCAGCGTGAAGAAGGAGGAGAGGCCGGCCGAGAAGGAGAAGGGCTCGCCGGCCAAAGCTGCGTCCCCGGCGGCCAAGGAGAACAAGGACTTCCCCAGGGCCGAGGAGCTGGGGGGCAGTGGCAAGCCCCAGCCCAAGAAGGGCCCTGAGGCCGATGGGGGGAAGGCTAAGAAGGAGGGTGCGGGGGATGCCCACACCCCAAACGGCACGGAGCCCCTCAAGGCCAAAGTGACCAACGGCTGTAACAACCTGGCCATCATCACAGACCACTCGCCTGAGCCCTCCTTCATCAACCCGCTGAGTGCCCTGCAGTCCATCATGAACACCCACCTGGGCAAGGTGTCCAGGCCCGTGAGCCCCTCGCTGGACCCTCTGGCCATGCTCTACAAGATCAGCACCAGCATGCTGGACAAGCCGGCCTACCCCGCCCCGCCCGCCAAGCCGCCCGGCGCTGCTGACCGCTACTTCTATGAGAATAGCGACCAGCCCATCGACCTGACCAAGTCCAAGAGCAAGCCCCTGGTGCCCGGTGCCGCTGATGGTGTGTCCTCACCGCTCCGGGAGAGCGCGCTCATGGACATATCCGACATGGTGAAAAACCTCACGGGCCGGCTGACGCCCAAGTCCTCCACGCCCTCCACCGTGTCTGAGAAGTCAGATGCTGACGGCAGCAGCTTTGAGGAGGCGCTGGACGAGCTGTCACCGGTCCACAAGCGGAAGGGGCGGCAGTCCAACTGGAACCCACAGCACCTGCTCATCCTGCAGGCGCAGTTTGCCTCGAGCCTGCGTGAGACGGCGGAGGGGAAGTACATCATGTCGGACCTGGGCCCCCAGGAGCGGGTCCACATCTCCAAGTTCACTGGGCTGTCCATGACCACCATCAGCCACTGGCTGGCCAACGTCAAGTACCAGCTTCGGAGGACAGGGGGGACCAAGTTCCTGAAGAACCTGGACACAGGGCATCCTGTTTTCTTTTGCAACGATTGTGCCTCTCAGTTCAGAACTGCTTCCACGTACATCAATCACCTAGAGACACACTTAGGCTTCAGCTTGAAGGATCTCTCCAAGCTGCCCCTAAACCAGATTCAAGAACAGCAGAATGTTTCCAAAGTCCTGGCGAGCAAAGCCTTGGGCCCTTCGGGGGCCGCCGAGGACGAGCTGGGCTCCACATTCCAGTGCAAGCTGTGCAACCGGACTTTCGCGAGCAAGCACGCAGTCAAACTGCACCTCAGCAAGACCCACGGCAAGTCCCCCGAGGACCACCTGATCTACGTGACCGAGCTGGAGAAACAGTAGCCCCGGGCCCGCGCCCGCGGCGCATTGCACTAAAGTCGTACTGCACTAGGCCCGGCCTGAGCCTCCGAAATCAGCCCGCCCTCGGTTGCTGACCGCCTGTCTGGACCTTGGTTTTTCTTACACATATTTTGTAGTTATATTTATATGCTCTTCGTCCGATCGTGCATGTTCCTTTTCTTTTTCCGTGAGTCAGAGTCTGACCTTTATTTTCAACATCTGTTCTCGATGTTCAGCTCTCTTTTGTAGGAGATAGTGGGGCACACTCCTCGGAGACACTTACTTAGCAGGAAAGAAAGACACAAATAACAGTGATAGACATCGTCCTAAAATTACGAGTTGCCATGACAATAAAGGTCAGAGAACCTCCTAGTGTCAAATTTAACCCTTTGAGGACTGTAATCGCATTTCTGTGCCTTTCATTCAAAAAAGAAAAAAAAAAGGCTTAAAGGCATTTCATTCAGATCAAAAGCTGTGTCAGACACAAAACTTATTTAATAATTAAAAAATGAGCTTTTATATGCAGAACTGGTTTGTGAAGGAAGCATGCATGCAGCTGTTGGAGAGCAGAAAGTTGTTTAAGACGTGGGGGTTAGGAAGCCACAACGTCATACGTTTAAAACAGCAAACATAACAAAAACTAACACCCCAGTTGCCACTATGCCCAAACCCTCTGGATGCCGAAAAATGCCAATTTTGGCAAAAAAAAAAAGTATGCAAGTTATTATTTAAAAATGTGTAAAAATGCTATTTCTTTTTTTCCTGTAAAATACTGCGGTTTATAGTTATTTACAAATGTAAGCTTTGGTACAAGCCGACCTTTCTATAAGCGTGCTGCATTGGTAAATGAAAAAAAATGGGGCAAATGTTGGCATCCTTTCCTTGTAAATTGCCAGCATCAGCTTAAAAACTCCTATATGTTACATATCGTACCATTTTAATCTATTCAACTTTCTTTGTACCTTCTGGCTGTATGCTTTCTCTTTTAACTTTTTATATTGTCATTTTATATTAAATTTCTGTGTATATAATGTAAAACCACAATTTTTGAATAAAATTTAGTTCCTGCAGCTTGATTTAAATAGAGAAATTTTACTGGCACCTGCGTCTTTCCAGATGCATGTATATCAGACGAAAATAAATAAATGAAGACAAAGCAAGCGATGCACTATTAATTATACATTTTGATGTTCTATCATTAATATTGTACAGTACATTTTGGTTCACACAATTAAATCCACTGTTTTCTCAAATGTAAAATAAACCCACATGCAGTTCTTGATTTACATAGATTGTCATGTCGTCATTATTCTGCCTCTGAGACGTTATTCCAGCAATGAGAGGTATTGCTTATGCAGTCGACCAACAGAAATTCTATTCAGAACCATCGTTTCATGATGTGTGTGCTGACATGCTTATTCAGATGATAAGTACTCCTTTTTTTTTAAATGATAATTAAAATTTTTAACTCCACTGGGTGCCACTGGATTCCAGAGTATAGTCGTTGAGCGACGGCTGGTTTGTACATCGAGGGACCCGAGGTGCTTCTTGGGAGAATCCTCCCGCCCTGTTTTGAAATGTTTACAGTCATCTTTTGTGTGTATCTGGGGACCTAATGGCAGGTCTTGTTTTAACAGCAGACCCTGGGGGCCTTGAAATTGGTTCTGCATTGTTCAAAAGAGGAAAGGCTGGTTTCCGCACTTTTAAAAACATACAATTTTGAGACTTTCCTGGCGGTCCAGTGGCTAAGACTTTGCCTTTCAATGCAGGGGGTGCTGGTTCGATCCCTGGTTGGGGAACTGAGATCTCACATGCCTCTAGTGGCCAAAAATCCAAAACATAAAAAGCAAAATTATAACAAATTCAACACACTTTAAAAATGATTCACATAAAAAAAAAATCTCTCAAAAAAGATGCAATTTTAATAAAATTCACTGCTCTCTCTCATCCAGGACTTGAGACCGGCCTTCCTTGGTCAGGTTGCTCCAGAGCATGGTGACGAGGGGAGGGGTCTTTTGGGGGAGACCACCGGGACTCCGGTCTGTTACCTCCACCTCCTCTGTGGGTGAGGATCCTGTGCTGGACTCAGTGGACACTCGCCCAAGGTCACGGGGCCCACCATTGACCGAACTTGGGCCTGAGCCCACAAGGCTCTGCCCCAGGGGCCGTGCTCTTAATCACCCCCGTCACGCACTCTGTGAGCTGCCCCCCGGGGGAGGACGGGCACCCGGGGAGGGTCTGTGGTCTCTAGCAGCCGCACGGAGCGGATGAGTCTTCTTCCAGTTACTGCCACTGCAGCCCCAGATCCAGGTGCAAAACAGGCCAGCTCTATCTTCTGTTGGGTCTAAAATAAATGCAGCGATGTTGGTTAAGTGTGTAGTATCCTCTACTAGTAATACAGAAACTTGGTTCCTGTGAGTACAGGTGGAAACATCCAGTGGACCAGTTGGCTGCCTTTTGTGTGAGGATTTACTTACACAGGTTTCTGCTTCCTTCATCAGTGTTGGAAGAGATGCAGGCCTGGCCTTCTTCCTCTGGTCTTGTGTGTCCCTGAACGGACCACACAGGTGGCACTGCGTGCTCTCAGGGGAGCCCCCCCTTTCTCCCAGAGGAGCAGGCTGTCTCTTCTGGAGCCCGAGGGCAAATGGCCCTGAGGGTCTGGCATGAGCTGGCCACAGACCCCCCTGTAGGAGGCTGGTGGGCCTGGTGGGGACAGGGCTCCTGCTAACTTTGTATACACTCAAACATCACCCTATTTTGCATTTATATTTGCAGCTTGAGCCTCAGGTTTAGTAAGTAACCAAATATTTTTCCCTTTCAACGTGGATTTTTAAAAAGTTTGAGGTATGCCTCTGAATGTGGATTGGGTCTGGATGTTTGTTGTTATTTAGTCGATATTTGAAAGATATAAAGCCTATAAAATAATGATGACGCTAGTTGATGTAAGAGAAACAAACTTTGAGGCATGTTTGCAAAAAGAAGGGATTAAAAACTTTCAAGATTTATGTTCCTCCATTTCTATGTTGGGTAATCTTCAAAAAGCTTTGAAACATTTGAAAGTCTGTCTAAATGACTTCTGAAGTTTCAGAAACCTGTGCCTACAAATAAAGGTTTCTGCTTTTTTCCAAGGTAGAATTTCTGTTACTTATTGTTATTTTCCTGAAGGTGGTGGAAATGATTAAAAGCCAGTTATTGAATTGTAAAATTAAAAAATACCAAAGAGTAAGATTTGGAGAGCATTTATAATTTTCCCATACCTTTTATAGTAAAAGTGCAGAAATCTTGTAACACAAAAAAACAAAATAAAGAAGGAAATAAAAATTAACTAATGTTTTCATCTAGAGAAAAATCATTTAATATTTTAGTGCTAGCATCTTTTTTTAATTTGCTACAAAACAAATGCACAACATACTTTTGTACTTGCTTTTTCTGTTAGTAGATAATGTGTATGTTCCCATTTCATTAAATATCAAAAATTTTTAATCTTACTGAGATGAATTATAATTTACTAATTAACTCTCTACTAGTTAGAATTTTGAAAAGCAGCATTTAGATTCTTTTTAAGTTTTCAGTGTTACAAATGAGTACAGAAGCAATATTTCACTGAATATTCCCATGCATATTTCTGATTATTTCCTAAGAATAAATACTGTGGACTTAAAAAAGTATTTACAACCTGAAAGTTGAGAATTATGCTTGATTCAGCGGGAATTCTTCAAGCTGGGAAGGCAGCATTTCAAGTGACCCTGAGAGCACTGCTCTAGGAGGTGCGGGCGGAGCCCAGTTGTATGGAAGTTTTGCAACAAAGGGCAGGTAGTCTGGACATCCAGATAATATTGTTAATTAAAGAAAACCAGATATCCTAAGTTAAAGAATTTAGTGCTTTTCTGTGTATGGGAAGATGCAAGAGCCCGGGCTCTGTGAAATCAATCCTTTGAGATGCACCTCAGCTACCTGGGGCCAGCATCCCGTGTTCTCAGGTCCCGAGTCTCCCCGGGGCTCGCCTTAGGGAAGGGGCTGCAGTCTGACAGCTGCTGGAGGGCAGGTGGTATTCCTTCCTTCCTGAGTGCCCTCCCCAGCTCACCATAGCGGGTAGCTGTGATCAGGGATGACTGTGACCTCCTTGTTGCAGGAAAGAGTCCATTTCTCACTCCCTGAAGCTGAAATTTCTGCCTCATCCCACGACTGGGTACCTGTGCCCAAATCACTGATGAGAAAGCCTGTACCACCACAGCCACTGGCCCTCAGCGGAGAGTCACCATTTCTGTCCACCTTTGCTTCATGAACACCCGGATTTTTTTTTTTAATTTCTGGCTGTATTCACTAATTAGCTAATGTAATATTGGCATTTTAATAATATGCTTATTGTCCATTGATGTTATTTAAAGGAAAGATGGCTTAAGGACTTGTATGATTTTTTGGAAGACTTTCATGTGGATCGTGAGCTCATTTCAATTTGGTGGCCGATCTGCGTATTTTACAGAAAACACACAACAGAGAGGCGAGAAAGGAGCTGCGGAAGGTCTGCGGCTCCTCGGTGGCTCCAGCACAAGAGAGAACGGGGCAGTGTGTCTTCTCGTCCAGTTCTCCTATGATAGACGGCTCGTGAAAACGCACCCAAAGACGTCAAGAATATCATGTACCAGTGCTGTCTTTAAATTGCCTGACTTGGAATAGGGAGAAAAATTCCAAATTCTAGGATTTCTATGACTAACAATGAGTATTTCTTAGGCAAACAAACTCAGAAAAAAAGTGGACTGCCCTAAGGAGATGAGAGGTGGTCACCTAGAGGCTTCCCTGGCAGCTCAGCTGGTAAAGAATCCACCTGTAATGCAGGAGACCCTGGTTCGATTCCTGGGTTGGGAAGATCCCCCGGAGAAGGGATAGGCTACCCACTCCAGTATATTAGGCTTCCGTGATGGCTCAGACGGGGAAGAATCAGCCCGCAATGCAGGAAACCTGGGTTTGATCCCTAGGTTGGGAAGATCCCCAGAAGGAGGGCATGGCTACCCACCCCAGTATTCTTGCCTGGAGAATTCCCATAGACAGAGGAGCCTGGTGGGTTACAGTTGATGGGGTCTCAAAAAGGTGGACATGACTGAGTGACTGAACACAAAACAGATGAACTTCACAGAAGAGAAGTGAGAAGAGAAGGACCAATTCAAAAGTCTAGCACAGGAAACTATGCTTGCTATTTTTTAACAATCTATAAGGGAAAATAATCTGAAGAAAGGACACGTATAACTGGGTCACTGTGTTGTACACCTGAGACTGATGTCATGTTGTGCCTCAGCTGCTCGCCAATAAAGAGTCTGTGTCGATAGTACATCCCACAGGATGGGTCCTTCCAGAGCTCAGGCTCAAAGCCACTGCTAACTCAGAGTCCGATGTCTGACCCATTTTGATGGGAATATGAAGAGACTTACACCAAAGATGTAAAGGTTAGGAGAAAGGCATGTCACCTTCAGACAGATTAAAATCAGGAGGTCCTAAAAGGTACATAACTAGGGCAATAAAGGCTTTCACCAACTACTGTTTAGAAGATGACCCATAACTAGTTTGTCATGATTTTTCTTAAATCACACAGAAATGTTTGCAATTTGATCTGAGTAGAATCAGTTAAGTTCAGTCACTCAGTCATGTCTGACTCTTTGCGACCCCATGGACTGCAGCACGTCAGGCCTCCCCGTCCATCACCAACTCCCGGAGCTTCCACAGACTCATGTCCATTGAGTCAGTGATGCCATCCCACCATCTCATCCTCTGTCGTCCCCTTCTCCTCCTGCCTTCAATCTTTCCCAGTATCAAGGTCTTTTCCAGTGAGTCAGTTCTTCATAGCAGGTGGTCAAAGTATTGGAGTTTCAGCTTCAGCATCAGTCCTTCCAATGAATATTCAGGACTGATCTCCTTTAGGATGGACTGGTTTAATCTCCTTGCAGTCCAAGGGACTCTCAAGAGTCTTCTCCAACACCACAGTTCAAAAACATCAATTCTTTGGTGCTTTGCTTTCTTTATAGTCCAACTCTCACATTCATACATGACCACTGGAAAAGCCATAGCCTTGACTAGACAGACATTTGTTGGCAAAGTAATGTCTCTGTTTTTAATATGCTGTCTAGGTTGGTCATAACTTTCCTTCTAAGGAGCAAGCATCTTTTAATTTCATGGCTGCAGTCACCATCTGCAGTGATTTTGGAACCCAAGAAAATAAAGTCTGTCACTGTTTCCATTGTTTCCCCATCTATTTGCCATGAAGTGATGGGACTGGATGCCATGATCTTAGTTTTCTGAATGTTGAGCTTCAAGCCAACTTTTTCACTCTCCTCTTTCACTTTCATCAAGAGGCTCTTTAGTTCTTCACTTTTTGCCATAAGGGTGGTGTCATCTGCATATCTGAGGTTATTGATATTTTTCCTGGCAATCTTGATTCCAGCTTGTGCTTCATTCAGCCCGGTATTTCTCATGACATACTCTGTATATCAGTTAAATAAGCAGGGTGACAATATACAGCCTTGACGTACTCCTTTCCTGATTTGGAACCAGTCTATTGTTCCATGTCCAGTTCTAACTGTTGCTTCTTGACCTGCATACAGATATCTCAAGAGGCAGGTCAAGTGGTCTGGTATTCCCATCTATTTAAGAATTTTCCACAATTTGTCATGATTCACATAGTCCAAAGCTTTGGTGTAGTCAATAAAACAGAAGTAGATGTTTTTCTGGAACTCTCTTGCTTTTTCAATGATCCAATAGATGTTGCAATTTGACCTCTGGTTCCTCTGCCTTTTCTAAATCCATCTTGAACATCTGGAAGTTCATGTACTGTTGAAGTCTGGCTTGGAGAATTTTGAGAATTACTTTACTAACATGTGAGGTGAGTACAATTGTGTGGCATTTTGAACATTCTATGGCATTGCTTTTCTTTGGGATTGAAATGAAAACTGACCTTTTCCAGTCTGTGGCCACTGCTGAGTTTTCCAAATTTGCTGGCATATTGAGTGCAGCACTTTCATGGCATCATCTTTAAGAATTTGAAAAAGCTCAACTGGAATTCCATCACCTCCATTAGCTTTGTTCATAGTAATACTTCCTAAGGTCCGCTTGACTTCACATTCCAGGATGTCTGGCTCTAGGTGAGTGATTACACCATTGTGGTTATTTGGGTCGTGAAGATCTTTTTTGTATCGCTCTTCTGTGTATTCTTGCCACTTCTTCTTAATATCTTCTGCTTCTGTTAGGTCCATACCTTTTCTGTCCTTTATTGTGCCCATCTTTGCATGAAATGTTCCCTTGGTATCTCTAATTTTCTTGAAGAGATCTCTAGTCTTTCCCATTCTATTGTTTTCCTCTATTTCTTTGCATTGATCACTGAAGAAGGCTTTCTTATCTCTCCTTGCTGTTTTTTGGAACTCTGCATTCAAATGGGTATATCTTTCCTTTTCTCCTTTGCCTTTCACTTCTCTTCTTTTCTCAGCTATTTGTAAGGCCTCTTCAGACAACCATTTTGTCCTTTTGGATTTCTTTTTCTTGGGGATGGTCTTGATCTCTGCCTCCTCTATAGTGTCACGAACCTCTGTCCATAGTTCTTCAGGCACTCTGTCCATCAGATCTAATACCCTTGAATCTATTTGTCACTTCCACTGTATAATCGTAAGGGATTTGATTTAGGTCAAACCTGAATGGTCTAGTGGTTTTGCCTGCTGTTGCTGCTGCTGCTAAGTCGCTTCAGTCGTGTCCGACTCTGTGCGACCCAATAGACGGCAGCCCACCAGGCTCCACCATCCCTGGGATTCTCCAGGCAAGAACATTGGAGTGGGGTGCCATTTCCTTCTCCAATGCATGAACGTGAAAAGGGAAAGTGAAGTTGCTCAATCATATCCGACTCTTAGTGACCCCATGGACTGCAGCCTACCAGGCTCCTCCATCCATGGGATTTTAATTTTTAATTTAATGAGATATAATTGACATGTAATGTTATATTAGTTTCCATTACACAGCATAATGATTTGATACATATGTGTGTTATTAAATGATCACCTCTGTAAATCTAGTCAACATCTGTCACTGTGCATAGTTACCATTTTTTTACCCTGGGGTGAGAGCTTTTAGCAAATTTCAAATACGTGTGGGCTCAGTTGCTCAGTTGTGTCCCACTCTTCATGAGCCCATGGACTGCAGGCCACCAGGCTCCTCTGTCCATGGGGATTCTCCAGGCAAGAATACTGGAGCGGGTTGGCATACCCTCCTCCAGAGGACCTTCCCAACCCAGGGGTTGAACCCAGGTCTCCCACATTGCAGGCAGATTCCTTAAGTGTAATTAATTGCAGTCACTATGCTGTACATTACATCTCTGGTGTAGGTGGGTATAAAATAGATATTTTATAACTGAAAGTGAATGTTTTTTCTTTCCTTCACCCATCTTCCTATGTGACAATAAAAGTAAGAAAGGTTTGAAGATTTTTAATCCTTATAACCTGTGTAATTTAAATATTGAATCATAACTTCCTGATACATGTCTCACGCCAATATGCAGTTTATATTGAGTAATGATTGACCAATTAATCATTATACTTACCATTATACGTTGGCTCTTTCCAGTCATTAAAATTATGGAAGACAAACATTTAGCTATGTTTTGATTTGTTCACTTTAGGAGACGGTAGTACCCTAAATGGGTTTCCCCAGTGACTCAGCAGTAAAGAATGCACCTGCAATGCAGGAGATGTGGGTTTGATCCCTGGGTCGGAGGAGGGCATGGCTACTGCAATATTCTTGCCTAGAAAATCCCATGGACAGAGGAGCCTGGCCGGCTGTTGTTCATGGGGTCGCAAGGAGTTGGACGTAACAAGTGACTGAGTGAGTGTAAGAGTGCCCTAAATACCTTCGTTTTTGTCTGTAATACATTGATTTATGAATTAGCTAAGTCGGACGTCCACTTTCAGAGCTCTTATTCTCCCTTTGCAGATTCCTGCCCTCACTCAATTTTTGAGTCATAATAATAATCTGGATGTGCAAAATTCCTGGATGGTAAGCTCAGATATTGGTATGGAATCGTGGGTTTTTGCATACCGAATGACCTGATTATGACTGCCTCTCAAGGTTGGATCCTGGGCATTAAAATCTGTCATGACCTGTAGACAGAAATCTGAAGGAAAGGATTTGCTTCAATTTTCAGGTTACTATGAAGTGTGTATGTCATTTAAGAGGGCATTTAAAGTGTTCAGCCACATGGTGGTTGTTATCTTAAATATTCAGTTCAGTTCAGTCGCTCAGTCGTGTCTGACTCTTTGCAACCCCATGGACTGCAGCACGCCAGGCTTGCTGGTCCATCACCAACTACTGGAGCTTGCTCAAATTCATGCCCATTGAGTTAGTGATGCCATCCAACCATCTCATCCTCTGTCATCCCCTTCTCCTCCTGCCCTCAATCTTTCCTAGCATCAGGGTCTTTTCAGATGAGTCAGCTCTTTGCATCAGGTGGCCAAAGTATTTGACTTTCAGCTTCAGCATCAGTCCTTCCAATGAATACTCAGGACTGATTTTTTAGGATGGACTGGTTGGATCTCCTTGCAGTCCAAGAGACTCTCAAGATCCTTCTCCAACACCACAGTTCAAATATTTATCTTAAACATTAATATAAGGCAAATGTTCATCTTTTAGTTCTGGTTACACTGGAAGTTTACAGTGTGACCATATGTAGCATCCTGTTGTTTGTTGTCATGGAAGCCTTGTAATGTCACAAAGCCTAACAAAACTGGAAGCTACAGAGAGATGCCCACGTTGCCCTCACTCTAGCTGCTCAGAAGAGCATATTTCAAAAAGAGGAATCATAAAGCTATAGATGACCTCTTATTTTTCTAAAAATTTCCATTTTGATAAAAGCATGCCCCCTTCTTTTTTCTAAGATGCTTAGATTTTAAAATTTCTTGTTATCTGCTTCTAGAGGCTTTCCTTGTCAAGAGTGGGATCCCGTATCAGGACAAGAAAGTCTGATATTTTGGACACTGGTTTAAAATTTGGCCAGTGGTTTCCATGCCAGGAGAAGAGCCTTAATGGCATTGTTTTGATGTGAATGGATGTAGCTGACGTTCAGTGACCTTGGCGATGCACTCGCCCAGTGCCCCCCTCACAGGTGACCTTGGCGATGCACTTGCTCAGTGCCCTCCTCACAGGTGGCATGAACGGCATTCATTCCACTTTGCCAGGTGTCATCAGGCAATTCCCAGGAGCAAATGTGGCCTTTCTTGAGCCACAACTCCTCAAAGTCAAGCAAATGTTTTACTCCTGTAGGGATAACATTTAGCCTTCTCACTCTCTTTCCAAGAGTTTCCTTCTTGAATATTCCCACTTCTTAGAATCCTTCGGGAGTGTCAGATTCTCAGCATCGAGAAGCCAGGCGAGAGGAACCCGTGAGAAAGCAGGTGCGAGGCTCCGGGGGCCTGTGGCTGGATGTTCAAGCCTGCATGCAGGGTGGCAGACGTGGTCTGTGGGTCCCAGTGGGGAGAATGATAGGAGAGCTCAGGTTCGGGGGAGGCTCAGGTGCAGGTCCCCCATAGACCGGACACACTGGGGAACTGTTTTGGGTCTGTGCTCATGGTCTCCATGGTGATTCTGAAAGGGGATGGTCATGCTGCCGTCTGTTTTAGGAAGCATGGTGAGCAGACAGATTGACATCAAGAACAGAGAACGTGCCAGCGAGAAGGCAGAATCAGCCTGCTGGCCCAGTGGGGCAGCTGGTAATATGCAACAGGTACAGGCCTGGGTGTCCTGCGTGGATGTAACTAGGACTGAGTGGTCGGAAGCCAGAAGGAGCAAGAATGATGAGGAGTGTTGCATGGCGGTCACGGGCTGGTGGAATGGAGGTGAGGTTCTATCTACTGGCGATGGTCTACAGATTTCATCTGGTAAGAAAGGAAGAGCAAAGAGAGGATGAGAGCGTGGCCTTGCTAGGGTTAAAGATCCTTAAGCTTTAGAGAGAATGTATAAAAGAAAATTTCTTTCTGAAATAATTTATGGAAATGCTGTGCTCCTTTGAAGGTTCCGTGTCAGCGCGTGGCACTGCGCAATGCTCTCTTTCTTCACCTGTCAGGCAAAGACCACCTCGAAGAGTCTCACTGCTGATTACTAGTTAATTGTCATTAATAAGTGACAACTGACATTATGGGGGCTTAATGCAGAGAGAACAGAAAAGAGCCACAGATATTCTAATGAGCTGACTCCTACGTGCCCTCTATTGTTGTCGAGAATGAGGAGCTGTCGTCATTGTTCAGGAGATGGGCTTCAATTGCTCTGGAAAATATTCTCTTTTAATTTCTTTATGCAGAGATAATTCCTGGAACTCTGTAGTTCTCCCTCTCCCACCCCCCTCTTCTTTGAGCATGCACATGTGTGCACGCACACACACACATATACACACGGTGCACAGTTTCCCACTCTCCTGTGAGCAAGCTTAAAACTCCCATGAGCTCTTGCAAATTGTCCCTGGGCAGAGCAGTAGGACCCTGTAACAAAGCGATTCAACTTCCTAGTCATCGATGACTTGGGTGGGGACCCAGGTGGAAAGGGCCCGAGCTGAGAAAAGAAGGGTGGTAGGAGGGGGAGAGGAAGAATGGATTTAACCAGAAAAGATGCACCAGTCGCCAGGGGGGAGCTGCCTGTGTTGACCAGGAACTTGTGAACACACGTCACAGCCCGTTTACCCCAGAGGAATGTTTCTCTTCCAAGCCCTGAGAGCTTTAAGATACTGGCTATGGCCATCCCCCACCAAATTCCCACAGAATCCTCCAGAAGACAAGCCGGAGATGAGGGGAAATGATTGAGTAAGCATCGAACTTTGAGTTACATCAGTCACCACTTGTTTTTGATAAGTTTCACCCAAACAGAATCTGCCAGTAAGAATCCTTAACCACCAGGACCCTCTCTTTCTTGCACACAGAGGCCCTACGTTATTCTGACACCAGAGCAGGAAGTACAATAAAACATGCGCAGCTGGATAATACGGGCCTCGCTGGAGCGGCCTCACAGCGTCCTGCGTCTGTCTGCAAGGCAGGGGGGGACAGAGAAGCCCAGGCCGCATCAGTGTCGGCTCCAGCTCTGAAGGCTTCCGAGCAGGAGCGCAGCAGGGTGATCCTGCGGAAGGCACGGGCTGAAGCCAATAGGAGTAAGATGTGTTGTTTTTCAAGTGCCAACACCTCCTAACAACAATTTCTCATGCTATCAGATCATTTCACACTGTGCCATCCACCTTCTATCACGTCTTATCACACAAATGCAGTTTCAAGCCTGATATTTGAAGGCTGCACTGCTAAAGAGAAAAATCCTGCCTTGATCCTTAAAATGCTGCTGTGGCAGTTACTCCTTTGTGCAACGGTGAACCCTCTGCCATGCTCGTGTCTGCTCCATCATGGGTTTTGGAAGCGGGGTTGTGTTTTGAATGGCAGTGGGCGGCAGGGCCTGGCCTTCTCCCATGTGGTGTGAGCCTGGACCTCCAGGTGATCCTCGCCGGCTACAAAGAGATGACAGGAGACGGCCATCCTCGTCTTCAAATCGGCTGCTGCCAGCCACACCGCACTGTTGACATGTGTTGTGATCTCGATAAAAACACCCGAGTCTTGTGCGGGTCTGCAGCTGTGGGCCCACATCTGGGGAGTTCATACTCAACGACATGTTGAGTTCTCAGACTTACGTTTTCAGCTTGACACTTAGATTTGGTCTGTTGTTATTTGTAATGCTGTACATCAGCCTCAGCTTGGTATCATCTGCAGCTGTGATCAGCCTGACATCAACATTCTCACTCACCTAAGTTTTATACGAACACATGGACCAGGCATCACTAGTCTGTTCCAGGCCCTGCTGGCCTCGGTAAGCGGACGTCCATCCATGCCTCGTCAGCATTGTCGACATCGTGCAGCTGTGAGAGAGCAGGGGATTCAAAGGCTGAAGATCAGACTGGTTTATTAAGCTCAGCTGCTTTTTCATCAAAGTTACAATAGCGCACAAACTGTGCCTCACCCTGCGCTCAGTGCTACCAGTGTTATTGTTCGATTTGCTCATTTATAAATATATCTTATTAGACAGCCATCCTCTCTCACAGAAATACCAAAATTTGTTCAAGCACCTCTTTTAAAGTGGCAGATAGGCAAACACACTTGTAGGTTGATGAGATGAATCATGTGTCTGTGTTGGGAGAGTGAAACCTTACCTGTTTCATGGAAATGTTATAGCTCCAAGCACACCCTTGTCCATTAGCACCAAAGCAGCTCAGTTAAGATCTGGTTGCTGCCTGGAACTTCCCTAGTGGCCCAGTGGTTAGGACTTCACCTTCCATCGGAGGGGCTGTGGGTTTGATCTGGTCAGGGAGCTGAGATCCTCCATGCCCCATGGCCAAAAACTCAAAACATAAAAAAGGGGCAATATTGTAGCAAATTCAATAAAGATTTTTTTAATGGTCTATATCAGAATAAATAAAAAAAATTTTAAAAAATGAAAAGAAATGTGAATTTCTAAAAAAAAAAAAAATCTGATTGCTGTAACACCTGAAATGTGAGCATTAGTAGAGTCTGGGTTGGAGAGAAAGGGGTCGGGCAGGCAGGGGACACGCTGTGGAAGCGCTGGGCTGGCTGTCCAAGGTCACCCCGCACAGCCGTGTGGTTGGCCTGCAGCATCCGTGTGTCCCCCACCTGCTCACGGTGCGGGTTTCCAGGGCGGACGTGCAGAGGTAGCTTGGCCAGTGAACGATGTTTGTCAGTCTATGGACCTTAGGCCTCACTGTCTTCCCTCCCCACAGTGGGACAGCTTGGTGTGGGGGGAGTCAGGAGGACTTTAGGGGACTCAGCAGAAGCAAGAGGAACCGCCAAGCTGTCACCATGAGCCCCGAGGGATTCCTGTTTGGTTTCCTGGGCGCTGGGCTCTGCAGTCTTCCAAACAACAGCTTCCTGGGGACCAGGGGCTCACATCTCCCTCCTCCGCTCCACAGAAGCTCCTGAAACCCCGCTGCTCTGTTAGTCCTGACCCAGGTCCAAACTCCCCACCTTGGGCTGGAGCAAGGGTGCAGAAGGGAGTGCCCGTGGAGGACCAGGCTGGAAGGTGCAGCCAGCGGTGGCAGGGCCATCTCCAGGCAGGGAGGACGTGCCCCTTCCTTCTGCTGGGTTGAACCGAAGGGAGCCCAGCTCGGCCCGGCTCTGGAGGGACATGATTGCATGACGCCAGGTGCTGGGCTGCCATGACGGCCTGTTTTGGGGATTTGGGTGATGCTTAGTTTGTGTTCCAGAAACATTCACCCTCTGGCTGTTGGCATAAAGCAGTCCCTTGCCTTGTAGGACTGACGCCCCAGCCAGTAAAGGCCCCCCGCCCACGGTCTCTGCTGAGCAGTCCACTTGCTCCTTCTGGCTAGCGGGAGAGCATCTCCATTGCGTTTCTTTTACAGATTGCCTTCACCTGCTTAGGCCAGGTCCACCAGGGATCATCTCCCTTTGGAAGAACTCGAAATCATCCAACCAGTGACCTTTGCCACCTCTCACTCACATCACTTCCCTTTGCCGTATACTTGATCAAGACAGTGACATCCTACTGATCCCAGGCCCCTCCCACATTCCACAGGAAGCAATCCCCCAGGGAATGTAGACAACAAGGCCTGATGTTGAGGGCCACTGTAGAATTCTGCCTCCCACATCCCACAGGAGCCTGAGGTCAAGTGCCTCTGATACATAAAAGTGTGTTGGTTAGTAGCTCAGTCGTGTCCGATTCTACAACCCCACTGACTGTAGCTCGCCAGCCTCCTCTGTCCATGGGATTTCCCAGGCAAGAATACTGGAGTGGGTTGCCATTTCCTTCTCTAGGGGATCTTCCTAACCCAGGGATTGAGCCCAGATCTGCATTGCAGGCAGATTCTTTACCCTCTGAGCCACCAGGGAAGACTTCTGATATGAAAGGTCAAGTCCAGATGATGCCACATGGCTCATGGGATGTGGGCTGACCAGAGGTGAGTAGCCGTGTGGCTCAGTTTCCCTGTCTGAAGTCGGAGGCTGACAACAGCGTGCGTGTCCTTCCTCGTGGAGATGGAACGAGACGATGATCGCGGGGTGCTTGGCGGGGAGCCTGGCCCAGAGTGAGCGCTTGATAAATAAGAGCTATAACTCTCTGCAAAAGCAGAAGCCTGTGCTCTGCGCTGGCCTCGTGGGTGATCTGCAGTGCAGAGTACTGTTTCTCGGAGTTTCGTCATCTCCTGTGAGCTGTGCTGAGGTCAGGTCAGGGGCGCAGGGGACGCCCTCCTCGGGCCGCGGTTAAGGCTTGGAAGTCAGAATCGAGAAAGAAGTGACTTCCCTGTGCCAACCCCTAAGGATGGAGGGCTGACCCCCAGCATGAGGAGGACCTGGCTTCAAGGATTTGACCACGAAGGGTGAGTAATGTGTTTTTAAAATGAGCTTCAGAGAGACAGTGAGTTTGCCTATATTTATCCAGAAACACTCTGAAATTCTTCCAGTATGGGGCTTGAAAATATCTTACAAAAGTTAGAGATGTATCTTCCATGCTATAATTGTTGGCTCGCAGAGCATTTATAAATGCAAGATAGTGACATTGTATGGTGAGACTGGTGAATTTGGGGTCGATTAGTAATCAATAAATTTGCGAATAACGTGGTTGTATCACATGAGCGTGTCAGCGACGGTGTCTGAGGTGTGGCTGGGGTGACAACAGCCCACAGCTTCCACGCCCATGTCAACTGCAGCCCATCACCCCGCTCCCTGGCTGAGGACGGCCGCTGAGCTCAGGTAAGCCAGCCCAACCTGCATCCAGTTCTCGGCAAAGAAGAGGCTGATCTGTGGGGATGGTGCAGTGACTGCAGCTGACTCCCCGAGCTGGGAGGAGGTGTTTGTTCAGTGTTATTATTTCTGCCCGCTTCCCTGGTGGCTCAGTCGTAAAGAACCCTCCTGCCAATGCAGGAGACATAGGAGACGCAAGTTTGATCCCTGGGTCGGGAAGATCCCCTGTCATAAGAAATGGCAACCCACTCCAGTATTCTTGCCTGGAGAATCCCATGCACAGAGGAATCTGGTGGACTACAGTCCATATGGTGGCAAAGTGATGAACATGACTGAGCGCACACACACACATTATTTCTGAAAGTGCAGAACTGGGGACACAAAGTTTCCCTTTGTTGAAACACTGGTTTTTGTCAAGTTTAAAGAGTGTTCATTAGGTGAAGGAGTGGGTCCGGGGTGGGGAGAATCTCAAAGTGGGAGCTAACTCCTGGCTCCCCACTCAGTGTCTGGTCTCTCTGTTACCCCTGTTTTCAGTATTGTAACCGAGAATCATTGCCAATCCAGTCATCTTCTCCTCCATGCCTTCTTCTAAGAGCTTTACAGTTTTAGCTCTTATGATTGAGTCTTTGATCCATGCTGAGTTACTTTCGTATGTGGTATAAGGTAAGGATCCAACTTTACTGTTTTTCATGTAACTGCCCAGTTGCATCTGCACCGTTTGTTGAGAGACTGTCTGTCACTGAATTCTCTGAGCATCCTTTGAAAATCATCCTTCCTGGGCTTTCTCTTCTGTTAACTGGTCTTCTGTCTGTCTTTCTGCTTTGTGCCTGTTCTGACGACTGTAACTCTGCAGAAAATTTGGAATCAAGAAGTATGAGTGCAATTCTTAGAGTTCTCTTTCAAGGTTGTTTTGGCTAACCCCAAATTTTTGGATTATCATTCTTTTTTTTCCCTCCAGACTTATTAACATTTCTCAGAGAAATAATCCTCTGAACCAGTTTGGGAAACTTTACTTCAAAACTATTTTTTTTCCAAACTGTAATATTAGTTTGTAATTTGTCTTCCTAAAGTCCACAAGAAAACGATTTTCACTCGTGTTCATCATTAGAATGTAGTTTTCAGGTTGTTCAAAAATGTCGGTGGATTGTAGCTTATTCCTGTCCCTGAAGATTCATTGCTCCGTAAGAAGCTTCGTCTCCTTGTCATCCTTCCAGGTCTCGGGGCTGAACTTTTCTGTGCTTTATCTGCAACCTTCCCTATCCGTGAGCCTGGAAGGCAGCCTGTTGGAGATGTTGTGACAATTAGTAAAACGGAGTCTGTAAAAATGCTTTGAATACTTTGAAAGAAAAATGTCAGGTAAATTCAGGGAAAAGAACTAGCAGAACTCTCGAATCAGGGCAAACATCGATTTCCCCCATCATTTTATGGAATGTTGCAGGTGGAACATTCCCTTCTCCAGCGATCCTGAGATTTCGTGAAGTCTGTGACTTCTGTGATGAAGTTGTGTTACTGAAGAATGCCTCAAAAGCAGACCAAATGGGAATTGCGCCGCTGTGGTCCAGACATTGAAGGCTCTGGGGTAATTTCTGGCTGCGGGGCCAGGTGTAGAAGAGCCTCCCTTGCCTTTAAAGCCCACGTGGATGCACAGCTCCCTCCTTCATGTTTTCATTTGTATTAACTTTATGCATACACATTATTTTTAAAAGCATATACTTCTATAGGGCTTATTATAGGGAAATTATAGGGAATAATTATATTTATATAATTAGAAATATAATGATTATATAATGATAAAAGTTATATAATTATACATATGATAAATATATAATTATAGGGAAATAAATGGATATTCCTAACCCAGGAATCGAACAGGGGTCTCCTGCATTGCAGGCAGATTCTTTACCAACTGAGCCATCAGGGAAGGGATTATAGGGAAATATCTATTCCTAAATCAACTTTTGGTCTCTTCATCTAGATGTCAATGGTTTTCTTTTAAGCTCTAGATACTATATAACACCTTCCTACTCTGGATAAAATAATACTGCTCAATTACCCACCTCTCACCATCCCCCTCCCCCATATGTCCCTGCCTCACGCTCTCAGGAGAACTATCTGTTTTGTTTGATCAACAGTGCATTTTTACATCACTATGACTTTTAAACTACTATTTAGAGCTGAACTGTGTGAGATCCCAGGATTGCATTTCTCTTTCTCTACACTGTTAATCTTCTGGTGGACTTCCCTGGCGGCTCCGCGGTGAACAATCCACCTTTAATGCAGGAGACATAAGTTTGATCCCTGGGTTGGGAAGATCCCCTGGAGGCGGGCATGACAGCCCACTCCAGTATTCTTGCCTGGAGAATCCCATGGACAGAGGAGCCTGGTGGGCCACAGTCCAAGAGTTGCAAAATTTTGGGGATGAGGGGGAACAGAAGGGCTTCTGTCTCTGCTTCACTCCAAAGGGTTTGTTTGGCACTGTTGATCCCCATTTTCTTGATACATTTTCTCACTTGGCTTCCAAGACACCATGATTTTGTTTTCCTCACTTTTTTGGTGTCCCTGTTGGTCCCTCCTTCCTGTCTAGACTCTTAGTTCTGCTGTCGGTTCTTCCAAAATTTAGAAAGAGACATGGCATTAGCTGGTATTACAAACCCTCACTCCCATTGGAGAGGACAACAGACATCCTCTTTTCTAAGAACAACTGCTATCGCCTGACCTCATTTTCACTCTTTTCCAACTTAGTCTTTAAAAAGATTGATCTAAAAAGTATCATTGCAGGAAAAAAAAAAACACACAGAAGGGCTTCTTGAGAAATAGAGGTAGGTTTACAGGCAATAATTTTCTTCTACATGGAGATAGGGGAGTTAGAGATATTTAAGGTTTACACACACACACACACACACACACACACACACACACTCACTCACACAATTTATACTCAACCAGGGGCAGTGAGTTAGAAGTTAACACACAGTTTCTATTAACAATAATAAGAATTGTGTGAGTGTGTCTCCTTTCACAGCACGGGAAATTTACCCCTTAGGGTTCCCATAAATTCGAGGGGTTGATCGTGTGAAATGTTCTTTTACAGGCAATAAGGGCACTGAGAAGCAGCTACATGTTTTCCTAAACCCGGCCACCCACCAGCGTATGTCTGCATAATTCTTCAGCTTTTCTTCCTGGAATCCACGGACAGTGAGTACTTGGCGGAGAGGATGCAGTCAAGACCTACAGCTCACCATCTCTCTGCAAAAGCCATGTATCAGCAGCATCTTTGGTTATTAAACCTCACCCTGGTTCTAGCATTCCTCCCTTCAGGTGTTTTCATTAGAAGCATCTCCAGCTAATGCAGAGTGAATTCCATCCTTCTGTCCTCATGCTTTGTGTGGTAGGCAGAACACTGCTCTGCTGGAAAGTGTAGGTTCTCACTGTGAAGAAATAGATTCTTTTTCTCTCTCTCTTATACACAGATACACACGCACACATGCACACGCAGCCAATCGCTAGGCAGAGTGTTGGGATTATGGAATTCTTTCCTTTCCTTGGGTTAAGTAAAGGCAGAGGCTTGCCCCACTAGTTTCTAACATGCTTTAAAATACCTTGAAAAGGAAAGCATCAGTACTTGGACTGCACCCGTGCACCGAAACGTCCCGTCCACAATGACCCAAACTCCCCACGGAATTCGGGCGGTTCCACCGAGTCGGCTCACCCACATGCAGCCTCTCACGCTGGCTTCCCCGACCTTGCGTCTCGATAGTCAACAGGTAACTATTAACCACAGACACAATTGTCAGCTGCACGCAGTTGGAAGAGTCCTCTTTCCTGTGAGTCCCCCCACCTCTGGCTGGCGCCCCCTGCCTGCTCATGGCCGCCCCGCCCCGCAGGTCACTGGGGCCACAAGTGAGTTGCGGACGTCACGTGTCCCTCGGGTGGACTCACCGAGCTCGGAAAGCCAGGAGCCGTGGGCGCGTTGATGTCGGCCCTGCAGCCGCTTTGCAGCCGTTGTTTGCTGGTGATGCAACCTCTCATGCACAGCGAGGGGGAGGTCCCCACTCCCCACAGTCTTTGTGCGGTTTTCGTGTTTTGCCTTATTTTACAGAAAGACTGCAAGGCCCGCCCTCCAGGATTCAATCCCAGGGATCGAACCCAGGTCTCTTACATCTCCTGAATTGGCAGATGGGTTCTTTAACACTAGCGCCACCTGGGAAGCCCAAAAGAGAGCTGGGAGTCAGTAGGTGTTGTGTTAAAACATGGCTGATTCATGTCAGTGTATGGCAAAAAGCTCTACAATATTGTAATTAGCCTCCAATTAAAATAAGTAAATTAATTTTAAAAATGATAATTTATAAGTCAGTCTTCCTTCAACTTGCATGGACCCTGAGGAGGTGATCTCTGTTAGCAGTTTCTTGCATGACCTAAAGCAGCCTCTTGCCCATCTGGGTTGCCCCCTTGCCCCTTGGCACCCTGGAGACGTCCGTGCCCTGCTCCCCGCCCCTTACCGAAGTTTGGTATTGGAGGGAGCACGTGGCGGGTGCTCAGAAGCCCCTGTTTTTGATGAGTCCCCTGGGAAGCCAGTAACGTACCCAGGACATCTACCCAAGACTTCCTCCTGCAAACGGCATCCTCAAAGCATTCTTCCACTTAATCCCCGAGGTGAGCTGAACGCTACTTTGGGCCCGCGTGTCGGGTAAGAAGACAGACAGAGGCCCTGGTCACACGGCCGGAGTGGGGCGGGGACAGCCTGCCTGAGGCTGGTTCCAGGAACTCCATCCTGACCCCCAGCATGTACGGCCTCCTTTGTGGAAAGTCTCACTGTTCTTGGTCATCGAGCTTCATGTTCTCAGCCGTGTCTAAACCCTCTGGGCTGGGGTGTCCCCATGAAGCCCGACGTCTGAGTTCTCTGCCCAGCACACGGGCGCCCACCCCGGGCTGAGGTCGTCTGTTCCTGCTCACGACCTTGCACATCCACACACCTTGGGAAGGAGCAAGCTGGGTCCTCTCTTCCGTAGCACAGTGGCCTCGTGGCCTGGAGCTCAGGGCCCAGGGCAGCGTCCAGGGGCTGGTGTGAACTTGTAAATGGAGCAGAACGTGGCCGAGGCCTGTTGTGAGGGGCCGCTTCCGGGGAAGGCCTGGAAGCCCACTCCGGGCAGATGGCCAGGTGGTCGGCCAGTCTCTAAACTCCAGAATCGAGAGGTAGAGGGTCCTCAGTGCTGCGGCATCTGGCCGGGGGTCACCGGCCGCGGTGGGGAAGGTCCAAGTGCCCCTCGGTTCCAGCCCAGGTGCTCCCAAACAGGGACGTTATTGGAGCCGGGGAGGGGTCCTGGCAGCAAAGACGCAGCTGGTCTTACCAGCGCCCATGTGGACGGTGGCTTTGAAGTAATCCTATGTTGACTGAAAAAACTCATATTAATGTGACATCTTATACGCATGGTCTAGCTCTGTGTTGAGCTTTAGGACTTAGTTGAACGGGAGGTCTCGGAAGTCACTGAGCATGGGGTGAGAGTCCAGCAACAGGGAAGGGAAGGGAATCAGTGGTTCAGCTCCACACAGGCCAGGGGGCTGCAACCCTGTGGGGCAGAGACCTGCGGCTCTCATGTCTGTGACCCCACACTGTGACCCCAGGTTACCCTCTGACCTGGGCCACGGCAGTCCAAACAATGCAAAATTCAAACAAGATGCGTGCATCTCTGTTGGAACCGGGGTTGACCTGGCTGTCTGTCTTTCTGTGAGTGTGCCTATTTATGGCTGGGTGTAAAGATTGTACTTTTTTTTTTTTTAATGAGTGATTTAAGCCTCATTCCCTGCTAGAACTTCTGAAAAAGAAATCTCAATGGGATCAGCTCCACAAATCAATAATAAGCTAAGTTGTGTTCTTCAATGCGATTTCCTATAAGTAGAAGTGGCTGCTTGGGGGTACTTTTTCAAGGACACCCACTTAGGTAAGTATAGGGAATTGTATAGATGCTGCATACAGAGAGATTTTCAGTGATCAACAGATGCATGCAATCTCCTCTAGTCCTGCTGGAGTATTTAATTTTTGAGCTGGGTGTTAGACTGTTGCATTATCAACATGTCTATCCATGTAATCCATCGCTCCCTCCCTTCATCCATTTATCCATCCATCCTTCATCCCGTCAACCATCCATTCATTTATCCATCCCACCACCCTCCCCCCATCCATCCATCATTCTCACCTTCCATTCATTTCTTTATAATCAAAGATGCACCTGGATGTATGAATAATTATGTGAGTGACAAGAGTTGATGTCCTTCTAATGGGGGTTCCCAGGTGGCTCAGTGGTAAAGAATCCGCCTGCCAATGTAGGAAGCACTAAGGGACGTGGGTTCTATCCCTGGGTTGGGAAAATTCCCTGGAGAAGGAGATGGCAGCCCACTCCAGTGTTCTTGCCCGGGAAATCCCATGGACAGAGGAACCTGGAGTCAGAGACGACTGACTGACACAGCTGAGCGACTGCGCACACACTCACATTTTGCTAACTGCCCCGAAAGGACCTGGCTTGTTGGATGAGCTGACACACGGCCTTCTCTCTAGCGGGCAGGGGTCCTTCTATCTGCAGACAGCCCACCGGGATTCCCCGCCCCCCACGGCCTGCCACGCTCACCCAGAGTCACTTGTTCCTGACAATGTTTATGTGAGTTTATGCTTCTTAGTACAATGGTGTGATTAAATTAAATATTTTGTAAACTTGTTCTATATCCATGTGGAAAATAAGGGTTGCATCCACTCAGTTTAGGTTTACAACTTTGAAAAGAGCTGATAGTAGCAAGTTGCTAGAAAATATGTTGCTGCCAAACTAGATGTAAGAAAATGACTGAAAAAACTGCTTAAATCTACAGAAAGTAGTTTTTCTGTCGTTTTTTTCCCTCCCTGCTTCCTTCCCTTTCTTGCTCCCCCTGCCCTTTTGTCTTTCTTATTCTTCCCTTATTTTTATGCTTCTCCACTTTGGTCCTCCCGGGACCCCGGAAGAGCCAGGAGGTCACACGCGCTGCTTTTGCCGTCTGCGTCTGCAAGCCCTCCTCTGCCCTCCATCACTTTCTGAACCGCCTGTCCCTTCAGTGAGGCCCGTGTGGTCGGAATCGGAGCAGAAAAGGTGGACACAGCCACCCTGGAGGCCAGTAGACTGGGTGCAGTTTCCAGCTCCCACACGGCAGTCTGTAGCGTTCCGAAACCTCGGCGAGTCATCTGATAAACGGGCAGATGATCATATGCAAGGGGGAAGCCCCTCCGTGTTGGCTGAAAGAGCCTCAGCTCTGGAGGCCGATGTCTTGTCTGACTGCTGACCGGCCAGTGTCAGTTGTGTGATTTTGGCAGAAGACTTACGTCACCGGGTCCTTATTTCCACAGGAGCAAAGTACCTGGGAGAATGGTGGTGTGCGTGAAGGACTTCCCACTGTGTCTGACCCAGAGTGAGAGCCCAGCAAATGGTCGCTAGGATCGTAGGGCCCTTGCAGAAATCTAGAGGACTCACCTTGGCCATGTGACGGCTGAATTTTGTTTTCCTTTTTTTAAGGGTGAAAGTGCCAGTCGCTCAGTCATGTTTGACTCTTTGTGACCCTATGGACTGTCGCCCACCAGGCTCCTCTTCCAGGCAAGAATACTGGAGCAGGTTGCCATTTGCTTCTCCAGGGCATCTTCCCAGCTCAGGGATCCAACCTGGGTCTCTCTGAACTTCCAGGGAAGCCCTCCTTTTTTTAAAGCATGTCCCCAACCTTTATATAGTGAGTATGTATAATATCAGGAAAAATATTATAAAGTGACAATAACAATTGTTCTTGCCTGTCCATATTCTTCTAGAGCTTGTCTCGAACCCTTCTTCACTTCTAGAGCCTGTGCTTATTATACACGAAGTTATGAAGTCATGAGATATTGGGAAATCCATGTTGATTTTCAACTAAAAAAAAAAAGTTGAGTTTGGCACATTTATGTGCTGCACGATAGTAGAGATCCTCAGAACGTTCCTGAGGCCCGTGTGGCCAAACGGGGTTAGAAACGTGCCTGGTCTGGGTAAAAGACACTTTGTTCATCAGGAAAGTCCTCCAGGGAAGCTCGCTGGTGTGGCTGGCCTTCCCCTGTCCCGATGGCTGTTTGCATCCACCACAAACATCAGCGGGCTTTTTTCAGAGCTATTTGCTCTCTATAAATGGGAAGTTATTTCTGTCTAAAAATATGCAAAATACATTAGAAGGTAATTGCAAGACATTCAGGATTCGAGAAACTTACTTGGATGACTTTTAATGGCAAAATATACTATCTTCCATTGAGTGCAAGTTTGTTTTGCTAGTAATGCTAATTGTTCAAACAGCTCTAAATGGCTTAAAAAACCTGGCAAACACTCGTCTAATACTTCTAAGCAGATGGACAAATTTCTAATTAAATCTAAATTTATTCTTTATCTCTAACTTCTCTCGGAAAAAGAGGAGGATCTCAGCACACTTGACTCTGCCGTGAACCACCCGCCTTCCACCCCTGCCTCCCATGTGCGTTTAGAGCAGCAATTCTAAAACTCTCTGTGGTCAAGGTCGACTTTATTAACTTTTTAGAATTCCCAGGTACATTAGCAATGACATCATTCTAGAACTTGTGCTTCATTATTCTTTAAAATCCA
Source organism: Odocoileus virginianus (assembly GCF_023699985.2). Lineage (NCBI taxonomy): Eukaryota > Metazoa > Chordata > Mammalia > Artiodactyla > Cervidae > Odocoileus > Odocoileus virginianus. Next base: position 52,848,608 of record NC_069695.1, read on the forward strand.
AACCTTAGTCTTTTGATTAATTTCTTCTTTTTCAAAATATACCAAAATATCAGTAGGTATTTAGATTTATCAGTATAATTTTACTGATTTATCAGGTTGCTCTTATTTTGTATATCCTACTCCTTTCTTCTAGATTTGCTTTGCTTTTCACCAAAGCACATTCTTTGGTAGGTGTTTCTCCCCAGTGAGGGTTCTTTGATTAACAAAATATTTGTTTTTGTAAGTCTGTGTATGTGTGCTCAGTCGCTTCAGTTGTGTCTCTTTGCGACCCCATGGACTGTAGCCCACCAGGCTCCTCTGTCCATGGGATTCTCTAGGCAAGATTACTGGAGTGGGCTGCCATTCCTTCATCCAGGGGATCTTCCTGACCCAGGGATTGAACTTTCATCTCTTAGATCTCCTGCATGCAGGTGGGTTCTTTTACCACTAGCATCACCTGGGAAGCCCTTTTAGGTCTGAAAATGCCTTTATTTCCCCTTTTAGGGAGAAAAAGGCTCTATTCCATCATTCAGGGACAGTTTGTGCAGATACAGAGTTGTGGGCTTGGTAGTGTCTTTTCCACAACACTCAGATGACGTTGTAACACGGTGCTCTGGCCACTTTTGTGTCTGATTTTAAATCGGCCATCATTCCGATTTCAAAGAAAAGAACCACTGTTCTTTCTTTCCACTTTTGTGTGTTTAGGTGTGGGCTTGTTTATGCTTTTTATCACCAGCATTCAGTGCTTGCTTTCCAACCAAACACTCACTGTCTACCTTCTGTCTGCTCACTGCCTACCAATTCTGAAAAAGTTCTCAGCAATTATGCCTCTGGATAACCGCTTTTCTGCCATTCTATCTGTTCATCCTTCAGCGATATTGGAGCCTCTTGGTCTGTTTTCCGAGTCTTGATTTGTCTTTTATATTCCTTACCATTTGGTCTGTCTCTGCTACATTCTTGATAAATTCCTCACTATCATCTTCCACCTCACTAATGCTCTTTTCATCTGTATCAGCATACAGTTTACTTTGCCAGCTTAGTTTTCATTTTGTGACTATCTTTTCATTTCCTGGGTTTCTCATTTGTCTCTTGTTCATATTCATTTGTTCATGTTTCATACTTGCCTGTTTTAACTTCCCAATTCCTTGTGTGTTGTGGCAAATCGAGCCCTTTCTTGGCCCAAATTCCTTGCCCTGCCCTCAAGCAGCTGCCTCCGTTGTACCTGCAGTTTCTCTCTCCAAAGAGGCTGCGTGTGCTTCCTTCTTCCTCCAGCCTCTGTGGCTGACCTGGGCCCAGAGAGGGCAGTAAAAGTGTCCTGCTGTTTGCACCCACTTCCTTGCTCCTGTGCTTTTGCCCTGAGACTATGAGCAGCCCAGACTGTTGGAGCATGAGAGACACAGGGAGCAAAGCTGAATCACTGGTCCCTCAGCTGAGGATCCATCCCGACGTGTGAGTGGCAGCTGAGCTCAACAGAACACACGGCTCGCCCAGACACATGAGCAAATGCATGCTTATTTTTTGCGCTACCAAGATTTTGCACGTTTTTGTTGCAAACCACATATCTGGCGAGGACTAAACATCTAGAATACTTTTTAAAAACTCTCAAAATTCAGTCCTAAAATAACAAAAATCCCATTAAAGAGTGGGACATTTCTAATGCAGAGACATTTCACCCAAGAGGATATACAAATGGCAGAAAAACACATGAAAAGTTTCTTAATATCATTTGCTATCAGGGAAATGCACATTAAAATCACAATGATATATACCTATCAGAATGGCTAAAATAAAAAATAATAGCAACATCAAATGCTGATGAGGATGAGGAGAAATGATCACTCATAGTTAGTTGGTGGGAATGTAAAATGGTACAGTCACTGTTTGTAAAAACAGTTAATTTCACTTCTGGGCATTTACCCTGGAGAAATAAAAATTTCTGCCCATATAAAATCCTATATGCCAATGTTTTATTTGTAACAGTGAAAAACTAGAAATAGCTCAGATGTTCTTCAACGGCGATTAGTTAAGTGAGCTCTGGTAGAGCCATGACCTGGACCACTACTCAGCATTAAAAAGGAACAAGTTATCAGATTATTGTAACAGCTGACTCACCGGGAAAGATCCTGATGCTGTGAAAGATAGAAGGCAGGAGGAGAAGGGGACGACAGAGGATGAGATGGTGGGATGGTGTCACCAGCTGGATGGACATGAGTTTGAATAAACTCCAGGAGGGAGTGAAGGACAGGGAAGCCTGGTGTGCTGCAGTCCATGGGGTCACAAAGAGGCGGGCGCGACTGAGGGACTGAACAGCGACAGCAATGAGGGATCTGTGTTCTATGATAAAAGCCAGTCCCCAAGGTTCACACACTGCTTCTGCTTAGGTAACGTCATTGAAAGGGCAAAAGCATAATAATAGAAAACAGGTTAGTGGTTTCTAGGGGTTAGTGATGGGCTTGGGGATGGGAGGAAGTGCGTGTGACTACAAAAGACAACACGGGGATCGTGGTGGGGACAGAGTTTCTGTATCTTGATCGGATCAATGTCAATATCCTAGTTATGATATTGTACCACAGGTTTATCGGGTGTCACCACAAGACAACTGGGTGAGGGGTCCAAGAGATGGCTCTGTATGCTTCTTTCTTTTAAATTTTTTATTGGAGTGCAATTGCTTTCCAGTGCTGTTAGTTTCTGCTAGATCAGCTATAGAGCAAAGTGAGTCAACTATACATATAGGTATACCCCCTCTTCCTTGGATTTCCTTCCCGTTCAGGCCAACACAGAGCGCTGAGTGGACTGCCCTGTGCTCTGCGGTGGGTTCTTATTATTTATCTCTCTTACACGTTGTTGCTTGCTGTTTAGTGGCCAAGTTATGCCCCACTCTTTTGTGACCTCATGGACTGTAGCCCGCCAGACTCCTCTGTCCATGGGATTTCCCATGGACATACTGAATAGGTTGCCACTTCAATCCTGAATAAGTTGCCACTTCCTTCTACAGGGGATCGTCCCAGCCCAGGGATTGAACCTGGATCTCCTGCATTGCAGGCAGATTCTTTACCCTATGAGCCACCTGGAATCTAAAGATAAACAAATTAATTACACTGTTGGATTTAGAGGGAGATGAAGAGATCCAAGAGTGAACCTCAGTGTCATCTGACTGGAAGCAAATGTTTTGGTAAAACATGATACTAAATCAAATCCTTGCCTTTAAGAGAAGGTGTGTAACACGTGTCCTGACCTCTGCGTGGAGAAGAGGGAAGAGATCCCCTTCTTGGTGTCTTCCTGGAAGACTGTCTGCTCTCTGCTCGGTGCCTTCCATGAAACACTTGTGGAATGCCAAGTCTCTCTAATGTCTAGAAATATTACTCCATTAGCATCTAAAATACAAACATTCCTGCTCATGCAACATGTAAAAGTTGTGAAATTTTAAAAAAATGAAATAAGAATAAAACAGTGAACCTCTACCCTGGCTTTTCTTTATAGAACACAAGCATTTTGAAGGTGGGATTCTGCTCTCCAAATGGGCCAAAAATGTGCCCAGTTCTCTCAAAAAATGTCTCCGCCACCGCAGACGATGGTTTTGGATTGCTGTGCTATTCGCCTGTGCTTCTCCTTGTGAGTTTCAGCACACCAACAAACATTGCCCTTCTTTTTCCTCCCTTTCTATTTTTAACACAAAGAACATCGCATTTTACAAGGGATCCAAACAGGCTGTAAGGCGTTTTCTGCCTTCCTTTAATTCCGGGGCTCAGCTGCGACCCTCTGCAGCACCATTCCCCATCACGACTCGGATTTAAATATTCTTATCAGTTTGTTTTAGACAGTCCCTAGCCCCCTTGTGCTGTTTCAGGAAGCCTGTCCAGTTTCTCCTTTCTCTCCTCTCGCCTTCTCCTCTCCCTCCTCTTCCTCTCCCCCTCCCTCTCCTCCTCCTCTCTTTTCCTGGGAGATGGAGATTTCTTTGTGCTTGGGGGTGACTGATTGAATTTTACCTGAGCTAAATTATAGTTGCACATTCTAGTAATTGCAGAGGGCCACACGGAGAAACAAAGCATTGACTGCTGTTGTACTGGGATTTCCCAGATGTATAATTTCAAATTGATATGAAAAAAAAGGCCTTGCAATGCATTAATAATAGCATAAAATGTAACTCCGTCGGCCAGGGGTGAGTGGAGGCTTTATTTTCTTAGCTACAAAACAAGCTATAGACCTCAGGTGACTAGCATTTATTGTTAGAATGGGTTTTCTATTGCATACCTCCTGAAACACAAAATAAGAGAAGATTTATGCCAAATCCTGGCCCATTCACCGCGCTCTGCACCATATAACCAGCAAGCACATGTCCAACGTTAAAGCACTGGCTCGTTGTTATTTTTCCCCTTTTTATTCAGTCCTTTGAAAAGCAGAAGGTGCTTCTGTAATTCAAAAGCACCCATCCACATCTCGGGGAGGAAGCAGGTCACGCAGGCTATTTCTTTTCTATGGTGTCATTATTCTCTTCCCAGCGTCTGACAAATACCACTCTTGTGACGTCAAAAAAAGAAGAAAATCTGAGGGAAGTCATATAGTTTCCTTAACATTGGAAGGCACCAGGCCAGAGGGCCTTATTTTATCTGAGGACGCTGTGTGTGTGCCTGGCCAGGTCTGTCCAGGGCAAAGAGAAACAAACATGCTTTTGCATCAGACGCAGGTTACAGGGATGTTGAAAGGATGCACAATACGCTCCACCCAAATTCAGAAGGTATTTAAATACAGCTGGAGAACATGTTTGTACATCTTCACCAACACACAGACCTTTACCCATCCAGACTGAGGTCACCTAGGGTGTCCCCTCAGTGGGCCATCAAGTGAAGCCAATAGCTGGCTGGAATAGCAATAGCTCAGTCGTTCTGCAGTGTCGTTGTTGCTGCCCCTCCCAAAAGCGGAGGTGGGGCTTGATGTTCGCTGTTTCGCGGGGAATGACACTAAAGGTCACAAAGTCACGTAGAGGTCAGGGGGTCTGAGGCGGGGTGGAGGCTGGACCGTCCCTCTCCTCCACGGCTCAGTCCAGAGGTCAGGCCAGCTGTGTGGTTCGCTTCCACCGAGGGGATGCTGGAGGTATGTCATGCCACCCATCACCATGGCAACCATGGGGTCCTCTCTTCGCCCTGGTCCCCCTGCGCTTGACGGGGCTTGAAAAGATGCTGCAGGTGGTCCAAGGGCCCTTCCCTGCTTGCTCGTTGAGGGCCCTTGGCCAAGGAGGGCCCTGTGTTCTTCCTGTCTCCAAGAAAAGGCAGGATGGGAGTTTATTTACATAAAGCTTCACAGCCTCAAGAGTGGCACCGAAGTGTGGCAGCAGACGCCTGGGAGCCCTTTGACCCACCCTTCGGGTGCTGAGCTAGGGCTTTGCACGTCGGACCAGTCAGCTGAGGAAGGAGGACACTTCCTGGCCCATGACCTTGGCTGGAACGGACGCCCCCCCTCCCAGGGCTGCTGGAACTGAGCCCAAAGACCTCCTCCTGGGAGAGGCCACCCCATGGCCCTGCCCCCACTGCACACTCCATGGGGACCTCACTCCTCTGCACACCCTCACCTTGGTGCCCATGGCCCCATCTGAACTCGCATCTCTCAGGCAGAGTGAGGACCATGTCTGTAGCTCAGCTCTGAGCAGAGCCTGCCAGACAGCTGATCCTTAACAGATACTGGAGAAGACACGCGGAGTCCTCCGTAGCCTTACAGAGACGCCTACGGCTCCCTGCTCCCAGCTTCCCTAATCTCTCCTGTGTGTGTAACGGCTCCGTGCGGAAGAGGTGTCCGTCCCGTGTCATCCAAGGTCAACACAGTATCGGTCCACTTACTCGAATCCTCACTCTTCCTTGGATTATCTGTGTATCATCCGATGGATCGTTGGCCTTTCTAACTCTAGGTTTCTTTTCTTTGGATTCTACTTATAGGCTGCTGAGGGATGAAATGGTATCTAGGAGGTCATTAGCAGTGAGTGGCCACTCAGCAGGTGTCAGCTTCTGCCCCATCTGAGGCTGGGCATGGATGCTGCGGGGATCTTGTTGTAAGAGAGAGCGTGGCCGGATGTTTACCAGTGCTGCTGGGAGGGTGTTTGCTCTCAGGCTTTGAAATTGGTACAGCAGAATCTCCATGAGCCAGAGGCTGAGAGTGTGTCTCCTGCTAAAATGCATAACTTAAAAGCTAACTTTCTGAGGCGATGCATTAGAAGGCCTTTGGGAGGTGATAGATCATGAGGTTGGAGCCCTCAAGACTGAGATTCATGTCTTTATAATGGAGATCCCAGAGAGCTCTCTCTGCCACATGAGGACGCAGCAGAAGCTGGCTGTCCAAAACCTGGAGGGAGGAAGGCCATCCTGGCCACATGGGCACCGTGATCCTGACATGCAGCCTACAGAGCTATATGCCATGACTGCCTGCCGTCTATAACACTCCCGCTGCCCCCGTCTGTGAGGTTTGGCAGCCCGAACAGCCTGGGACACCGTGTTACTTCCTTAGGAGCCGCTCTTCACTGAAGATGCTCAAAGATGGAAGCAGAACTTGTGCAAATGTCACCTAGGCATTCCTGATCATACAGGCTGGGGCTTACATAGGGCAGGCACAACCCTATACTTCCAGAGAGGGGAGACCAGCGGTTCTCAAGGTGGTCCACGGACCACCGATGGTCCTCAAGGGACTTTAGAGGATCCATGAGGTTCAAGTTATTGTAATGATAATATTGAGATGTTATTCTTTCTCTTACAAGTGTATCTCAGAATTTACGTGACATATCATTGCCACAGACCCAAAGCCGAAAGAGATGAGAGGCCAGCCATCGTCTCTAAAGCCTGACTTTAAAAAATTTGCAAAGGTCTAAACAGTGCCACTCTACCTACTAATTACTTTTTATTTTGGAAATAGATACTTTTCATGAAAAAAATGGTACTATTATTATTAACAGTAGTATTATTGCTAATATTAATGGTACTATTATTATTAATTTTTAAATGAATTAATACATATCTTTCTCTTCTAATTTCTAATATGACAGATATCAATAGTTATAACCTACGGACTACAGTAATCTGGGACTTTCCACGGGGAGAGGGGGCTTCCCAGGTGGCACTAGTGGTAAAGAACCTCTCTGCCAATGCAGGAGACACGAGTTCAATCCCTGGGTGGGAAGATCCCCTGGAGGAGGGCATGGCGACCCACTCCAGTGTTCTTGCTTGGAGAACCCCATGGACCGAGGAGCCTGGTGGGCTACAATCCGTAGGGCTATAAAGACTCAGACATGCCTGAAGTGACTGACTGAGTACGCAAGCACGCACGCATAGGGAGAAGGAAAGGTGTCCTAGGAACAACAAGGTGGATTAGAAGATTCTGGAAGAACTCCTTGATTACCATGTGGTGCCCACAAGCTGTCTCTTCTCTTGCTCCTGCTTGTTGAAGTTATGTCTCTGTCACCATGGACTCTCCTGATGCCTGCACCAAAGTTGCCTGGGTGCTTAGTCGCTCAGTCATGTCCAACTCTTTGTGACCCCATGGACTGTAGCCCACCAGACTCCTCTGTCCATGAGGATTCTCCAGGCAAGAATACTAGAGTGGGTTGCCATGCCCTCCTTCAGGGGATCTTCCCAACCCAGGGACCAAACCCAGGTCTCCTGCATTGCAGGCAGATTCTTTACTGTCTTAGCCACCAGGGAAGCCCCGATTTTACCCAAGTCCAAGGTCTAAGTTGCTGAGGAAATCTCTGAGAGCCACCCTTCTGCAGGTCAGAACCCCACCTGTGCCCTGGGCTGCCTCCGTGCGGATGCGGTCCTCAGGGTGACAGTTCTGTCTCTGAATCTACACGCAGAGACATGGTCCATGTGGTGACTTCCAGGGGACATCCTGGCTGTCCACCAGCTGTGGTTCTGCTCAGCCGCAATCCTCATGACCACAGGGCAGAGGAGCTGGAGGCCTCACCCGCTACGTTCCTACTGAAGGATCACTTTAGGGCTCAGGCCTGGGCCCAGGCGTTCCCGAGGGATGGTGCCCAGCTCAGGTTGGAATGGCTCCTCCTCCCATCTCCCCGAATCTGTTGACCTCAGACCACATTCCTACCATCTCTGTCTTTATCCAAGATGAGTATTTCTGGCAGTCACTCTGCCTCCCATCCTGGTAACACCCAGCCATCCTCCGATGTGGTTCAAGCCAGCATCCTGCCACAAGGCGCTGACTCTGAGCATGCGCCTGGCCCCACATGAGGCCCTATTTCTTATCAACTCTTCTTTCTCGGTGCTGAGGGTGGTGAGGGTCTAAGGCCCAGGATTCTATCCTGCAGGTGAGCATCGAGGTGGCCTCTCAAGCAACTAGTTAATACCCTCAGGGTCTCTTCTGAGTTGTGAAGCAGGTGACGTGTGCTCTGACTTTATGTTTCTGGTGCTATTTTATTCTCCTCTGGGCTAATCCTCTTTTCTTCAGTCCTTCCAAGAAAATATGCATTACCTACCATTAACGCTGAATACAAATTTAAGATTTTGTTTTGCATTTCAAACATTTCTTTAATTATAGAATGAAATGAAAGGCTCTTCAATCCTCTCAAAACATGAATTTTCAAGCAGGATCCTGATTTTGGGTGGGTAGAAAGCAGATATAGCTATTTCACTATAATTTGTAGAAAATTATCAATACACAGCTGGCTGGCCTGGAGCAGTACGATTTTATTATTATTGCCCTTCATTCCCAAATAAAAAGAGGACAATATCCAACACTATCCAAGGATAACAACAAAGGTCTTCATTTTGTTGGGAGTGGCTGAAAAATCAGCATTTCTTTAGGAGATTCTCCGAGACCCTCCTCCTCCCTGCCCTGTCCATCAAAGTTATCGAAAGAGAAATGGCCAATTAAAACCTCCTGTCCTCCCAGGCCCGCACCTCGCTTCCATGGAATTGCAGTACTGGCAGAGGCCGGCAGATCCCAGTCTGGCAGCTGGTCGACCAGGCTGACCCACGGGCTCCTTTCCGTCTCCAGCTTTTGCAATTCGAAGCCCAAGTTCATTATCTAGGAAGCACATTAAAAATAACCACGAGAAAAGCACTTCAACACCTCTCACAAATTATAACAGTCGGATGCAATCTGGATTAGATAAAATATATATTTATTTTATGGAACAAACACTCAGACAATAAAATTTTGTCTAACAGTAACCATATTATTCAGTGACTCGGTAATAGAATTCACAACTTTATTATTGAATATTACATTCGAGGTAGCATAATGGAACTGATGTAATTCCTCAGTTGTCTTTAGAATTGTTTCCCTTCCCTCGAGACCATCTCTTCTGGTGATACTGGAGGGCTGCTAAACGGCAGAAGTTGGCATCAGGATGCTGCACGAAAGAGCAGATAGGTTCTCTGGACCGGCCAGGTGCCTGAGGGGCAGCCTCGCTCTCTCAGCTGGGCTGGGCCAGCCTGGGAGACAACGGATGTGGGGCTTGGCCTGCAGAGTCCTCTTCAACCCGACAGTTTCCTGCGAGGGCTTCTGGTGCAGGAATAACTGAGGCTGGGAGGCCAGGTCAGACCACGTGTGCACCGCCGAGGAGCGCCACCTGCACGTTGCAGCAAGTCCGGGTACAGCCTGGCTTGTCTGCACACGCACACACATGCCTTTCATTTTGGACCCCTTGGATTCTGCCTCTCATCATCACACATCACAGTGAAGATCCTTTTTCAAGAACGAGGACAATGTGCCCTTCCTCTCCTTTCTCTTTTTGGCCAAAATTATGCTTCATGCCCATGGCCAAATCCATCACTCGTCTTGGGCCAATTAACATTCATGCCTGGGAGTGAGAATAAGGCTCCCTTTCCAGAGGGACCGGCCCCTTGACAGACAGAGGACCCAGTCTGTTAGGAAGGAAGATGAGGTCTAAGGGCTGCCGGGTGAGGCTACTGAGTGGTCCCTGCGGTTGACCTGCCTCTAGAGAGGAGAGTGAGATGGACGTGGACCTGGTGCTCTTGACGCTGGATGTGACAGCTCCTGGGCAAGACTGCAACAGGATGACTGAGGATCCAGTCAGGGAAGCCTGCTCATCAAGAAACACAAGAGGCTTTCCTTCCGTCTTAGTTTCAGGACCGTTTTGCTGATCGCTTGCTCTAAGAGGATCCTGGAGCTGAGGCATCCACATTCTCTTTCGAGGCTCCTGGGTCTTCCCTGCCCTGTGGAGGTCAGGATCCACATGAGGCTCTCAGTCTTCTCCCGAAGCCAGGCTGAGTGGCCGCTGAGAGGGCGTGCTCAGGGCTGCCAGCAGAGAAGTAGACCACAAACAGCCACCCTTGAATTAATCAGCTTCTCCTGGCCCTTCAGATGCCCAAGTTAGGACAAGATGAAAGTCCATCTGTTACCTCTGCTGGAGTCTGTGCCAAAACCTGGAGGAACCAGCATTGATGGCTGACGCTTTGTAGCATCCTTAGGTATATTTTGTGTTGAGCAAAGGAAGTTCCTCCAAACATCTAGATCCTCCTTTGTTCCCACCATTGAGACAAGCCTTTGTCTCTAATTTCTCTTTGGTTCATGGACAGCATTGCTGACCAGAAGCTCCCTTAAGAGCCGCTTTTCCTGTGAATGCTCCAGCACTCACGCGGCTCCGTGACCATCAGTGATAACCATGGCTCCCAGCACGCCATAAGCCAAAGTGGCTTCTGATAGCAGTTAAAACAGAAATATACAGATTTTGTACTCTTTTTGCTCAGTGAAGTGATAGTGAAAATTCCTATGCTAAAAGGTTTGGGAAGCATCATAAGACTGGAAAAACTTAAACATGATCTGCTTGTTTAGACAGAATTCTAAAATGAATATGGCTGAGTTGTTCCAACGGAGCACAGAAAGTTGAACTATCTCTGTGGACTGTCTCTTCAAAAGAGGAGAAAAAACAACAAAAGAAGGGAAAAGCACATTCTATGGGAGAAAGTTGCACTCTAATTCTTTGCCGGGTGAGTCTGCTAAATTTTTATGGAAAGAATCTGGAGAAGGGGCTGTTTATCCGGAACCGTGATTCAAGAGACCCACTGCCTTGGGCTTTACTAATTAGCACAAGATGAGACGGTCCCAACATTCGGATTAATTACATTGAATGCATAAATTCTCATAGAAATCGTTTCTGTTTCCAGACATGGGACGTTACTCTTTATGATCTTTATGACTCAGAAATCCTGGGGCTGCCAGGCACATACTGAAAACCCAGCCTTCACAGGGAAGCCACTGCGGGTGCTGCGCTGGCCCCTGGGGTCTGTGTCCTGTGTCACGGGTCTCCTGTGTGTGAACCTGCGGGTCTCAGTGGCTGCCTGCCTCCCTCGATGTCCACACAGCTTGTTTTATTTATTTTTTGCTTCCCAAACAGTGCAGTGGGACAATGGGAAACCTCAGTGAGAGAGAGTGGGAAAGTGAGAGGCAGGTAGACCCTCAAGTCCATAAAAAAGCTAACAGCCTCCCTTCAATAATTATATCTCTATAAAAAAATAATAAAGAAGATACAGGGCCAAAATTTTATGGCCTTTATGCTAATGCGCTGCTGAAAGTGATTGGAGGGAGGTGCCGCCCAAGAGGCTCCCGCGTTGCTGGGAAGTGCGATCTTGTCTGCTCCAATTGATGTGAGTACCTAGTGCGGCCGGATTTCCACACAAGTGGGTGATCTGGGTCATGCTTCATCGCGGCCCTTCGTCCCTCAACCTGTATTCCGCTCAAATCCCCAGGGGACCCTTCAGGTTTAGAATTTCCTGACCGCTGCTCCACCCCTGCTAAATTAACTTCTCCAGTGGTGAATAGCTGCAAACGTGTCCCACATGGACCCCCTCAGGGCTCCTCCGTGGTGGAAGAGAGGGAATATTCTTGGGTGGGGACTGCGTGGAAAGAGATTTAATTCTTTCCGCCAAGACCCTAGTTGCCTGGTTCTCATTCTCCTGGTTGCTCAGGGAAAGGAGGAGCAGCCCCCTGGACTTGAGGATGACAGAGCGGCTAATATCTGCCTGCTGTTGCTCTGCACACAGCGCTTCTCCGCCCGCTTCGTAATGAGCAGGGGCCCTCGAGGTACCCAGGCGAGGGAGGGCTGACCTGATCCAATTTCATGTTTATTCCGCAGCCAATGTCTTCCCGATCACTAATGAAAGAGTCTCCCGGGACCGGCATAACTGAAGCTGGCAGCACAGTCACATCATACTTTTGGCTTTAATTCCTTTTAAATCCATATTCTTGTTGGGTTTGTAGTCACATTTAAAACGGATCCAAGTCTTTTTAAAAAATGCCTCCAAACACCTACTTAGATAGCTGGAAACGATCACGTTGACGACGTTGGCAGTCATTCTCTTCCTTTCTGCGTGTATAATTTTCTGCAGACTGCTCACCCACCCCTTCTGTGGGAGCAAAGGCAGCGGTCCCCGGGGGGACAGCACCCACCTGCAGGCTGTGTCTGCTTGGAGTCGTGCTGTCGTGTGCCCAGCCTCTTTTGAGATTGGAACTGATTTGGCCTCAGAAAAACACAGCGCCTTGAAAACAAAACCATCCTCTGTAACACCTCTCATTTCACAAGCGAAGGTTTACAAAGAAAAACAGAAATGCGTCCACAGAGGAAGTCATGGCTGAAGATGCTAAGGGCACCCACTCCCTCCCCCAGCTCCCCTGCAATCCGGCCAGGGTGACCGTCCTCCTAGCGTGACCTGGGAGGCGGGACAGTGGAGGAAACGTACAGAACCTTTGATACTGGAGCAGGATATCAGTTGGTGCCGTGATATACATATTCATAACCTGGGGCTCTAGGAGCCTGGGTAGGCATAAGGGACCAGTGAGAAAAAAAGTTGATTTATGATGATCTCAAAAACATGGTCTCCAAAGATGTATTCTGCAGCTCTGAGACCTCAGGTTTAAGCTCTATTAATTTTACAGAGCTGTCTGGGATTACCCATCTGTTTAAAGGTTAACTGTCTTCACACTTATGAAATGGGTATCTCTGTTTTGGTTCTTACTTTGTTCCCGTTAATGATTTATAAAAGACAAAATGCAAAGCCAGTGAAATAGCTTTAAATCTTCAGTATGGAACATCTACCTGACCAAATTTTTGAGAGACACAAAGCATTATTTCAAGTCCTTTGCAGCGACAACCTGGAAATTCTGCTACTTTACATGTCTCATTTTGATAGAGTGAAAGGAAAATATCAGCCATGCAAAACCTTGCATTTTAGAAAGGAAAATCCACGTGGGGGACTATTGTAGAGTATGTGTGTGTTTGGGTGTTAGGAGTTTCTTCTTAGATTGCCCTGCCAATATTTTTTCTACATAGAATATTATCCAAATCTATGCCTTTCAGTGTATGAACACGATTATGTTCTTATGTGCAGTTCTGTTAGGTTTCCAGGACTTTATTTCCTCATATAAAAGAGTGCATCATTTATCTCTCTTGATAGTTTTGGGAGTATGACAGCTTGCTCTGCAAACCTGATTTGGAACGTTCCACGTTGAAAATTCTGTGACCTCAGACCATTTCTTAGTCAATTGTTTCGCTTTCAGTTCTGTTGTTAATAGGATCAACTCAGGGAGGCAATGACTCGGATTTCATCATCTGCGAAGCATTCTCTCCAAGTGGAGAGATAACCTGACGCCCCAAAGGCCCCGCAGCTGCCCCGCACACACGCGTGCCCCGCAGTGGCGCCAGGGGTCCAGGCGTGCCTGCCTGGAGGTGCAGCTGCCTGCCCGTCCACCTTGTCCTGAGTCTCCGGGTCGGGTTGCTAAGCTTCTGCCAGACACTTGGCTAGGATTAGAGTTACCATGGTTACCCCAGAATAGCCCCACGGGGTAGACTAAACTCTAGCTCTGTGCTCCAATCCTAACTTTCTTGATTACATAATCCTATCAGTAAAAGTTTTTTGAGCATTCCTCTCTATATATGCGTTTTATGATTTCCTAAAGTAATATGCAGATTAATATTTCAAATGTATTATAAAGCACACATAAAATAGAAATTGAAGCAATCCTATGTGGGTAAAATCGAGTATTTTTTAAGTTAACTACTTGTTCTTAATTTTACTTGTTAGTTGTACAAAAATATTTTTGCTTTCAGCTTGAAAAGGTTTGCACTCTTGCTCTGGAGGCTTGGCTGTAAAACATCTTGTGAATTATAAAGGCTTTCCACCATCATTAACTAATATTTCAAAGGACAGCATGTGCTGTTATTAACAGTGGGGGTGGGTCACGCTTCGATTATGTGCTTTGTGACTTGGCTGAGTAGGGAAGGGTCACTCCGGTCTCCTGGTAGCTGGCCTTTGCACTGTCAGTATTATCTTCACGTCCCGTGCTCTGTTCATCTACTCTTCATAAGGCACCTCCTCATTTTGTGAGTGCAAATTTGGTTAAAACTAAGCGGTACAGTCTAAAGTCCACTTAACAAGTCACAGGTAGATGGTACCATGTGGTAATTGGCCAACTTCATCTATGAGTCCCCAGTGGACAATCTTGTTGGGGTGTGTGCATTCTGCTCAGTGATCACTGATTCAGACAAGGAGAAAAGCATTCAAGCATAATTTCAGTGTGGGCAGAAGGTGTTCACTGATTACAGAGCACAGTTACTGGAGTCAGAAGCCCAGCTTGAAAAACCAGCTCTACCACCTACTGCCCCAGCGACCTTGAGCAAGCTCTGCCATCTTTCTGTAGCTCAGCCTCCTCATCTGTAGTGTGGGTGCAGTTCAATTCAGTCGCTCAGTTGTGTCTGACTCTTTGCGACCCCATGAACTGCAGCACGCCAGGCCTCCCTGTCCATCACCAACTCCCGGAGCTTACTCAAACTCATGTCCATTGAGTTGGTGATGCCATCCAGCCATCTCATCCTCTGTCGTGCCCTTCTCCTCCTGCCTTCAATCTTTCCCAGCATCAGGGTCTTTTCAAATGAGTCAGTTCTTTGCAGCAGGTGGCCAAAGTATCGGAGCTTCAGCTTCAACATCAGTCCTTCCAATGAATATTCAGGACTGATCTCCTTTAGGGTTGACTGGTTGGATCTCCTTGCAGTCCAAGATACTCTCAAGAGTCTTATCCAACACCACAGTTCAAAATCAGCAATTCTTCGGCGCTCAGCTTTCTTTATAGTCCAACTTTCACATCCATACATGACTACTGGAAAAACCATAGCTTTGACTAGATGGACCTTTTTTGGCAAAGTAATGTCTCTGCTTTTTAATATGCTGTCTAGGTTGGTCATAGCTTTTCTTCCAAGGAGCAAGAGTCTTTTAATTTCATGGCTGCAGTCACCATCTATAGTGATTTTGGAGCCCAGAAAAATAGTCAGCCACTGTTTCCCCATTTATTTGCCATGAAGTGATGGGATCGCATGCCATGAACTTAGCTTTCTGAATGTTGAGCTTTAAGCCAACATTTTCACTGTCCTCTTTCATTTCATCAAGAGGCTCTTCAGTTCTTCTTCGCCTTCTGCCGTAGTGGGGTGTCACCTGCATATCTGAGGTTATTGATATTTCTCCTGGCAATCTTGATTGCTCTCCTGGCAATCTTGATTGCAGCTTGTATTTCATTTAGCCTGGCATTTTGCATGATGTACTCTGCATATAAGTTAAATAATCAGGGTAACAATATATAGCCTTGACATACTCCTTTCCCAATTTGGAACCAGTCTGTTGTTCTATGTCCAGTTCTAACTGTTGCTTCTTGACCTGCATACAGGTTTCTCAGGAGGCAGGTTAGGTGGTCTGGTATTCCCATCTCTTGAAGAGTTTCCCATAGTTTGTTGTGATCCACACAGTCAAAGATTTTGGTGTAGTCAATATAGCAAAAGTAGATGTTTTTCTGGTATTCTCTTTCTTTTTCAATGATCCAGCGGATGCTGGTAATTTGGTCTCTGGTTCCTCTGCCTTTTCTTAATCCAGCTTGAACATCTGGAAATTCACGGTTCACATGTAGTTGAAGCCTGGGTTAGAGAATTTTGCACATTACTTGCGTGTGAGATGAGTACAATTGTGCGGTAGTTTGAGCATTCTTTGGCATTGTCTTTCTTTGGGATTGGAATAAAAATTGACCTTTTCTAGTCCTGTGGCTGCTGCTGAGTTTTCCAAATTTGCTTGTATATTGAGTGCAGCACTTTCACAGCGTCATCAACAGTGGAGGCAGAAGTAGTATTTATCTCCAGTGGTGTATGAGGACTAGATGAACTGAAGCATCTAAAGCAGCATCTGTTAGGTAGGGTGTGTTACAAAGTGCTAGTGATTTATACCATTATCATCATTTTCCTATGGTCTTATTATCCATCAATATTTTTTTCTGAACTTTAATCTGAGTGATTGTGCCTAATAAGAAAGATTAAGATATGAATCATAGGTATTTGATTGCAAAGTCAGGACTTGGATAGCATTCATCTGGGAGTTCTGGGCACAAATGAAATAGTTTCAAGCTAATTACACAAGTGGCAGGCTGGCTCAGGGGCCGGCTGCCTCCCCCGGTGCCCTTGGTCTGGCCCATGCCCTCATGTAACTCCCCTAATGCAGATGTTTCTATCCAGCACAAAAAAGGAGGTCCATAACTGCCCACACTGAATGTTATTTTTTATTAAAGTATAGTCGATGTACAATGTTGTGTTTCAGGTTTACAGCAAAGCGATTCAGGTATTTTTTTCAGATTCTTGTTCCTTATAGATCATTATAAGATATTGATTATAATTCCCACTGCTATATAGCAGGTCCCTGCTGGTTATCTATTTTACATGTAGTAGTGTGTATATGTTAACCCCTTATTTATCTCTCCCCAATTTTCCCTTTGGTAACCATAAGTTTGATGTCTGTGTCTGTGAGTCTATTTTGTAAATAAGTTCATTTGCCTCATTGTTTATATTCCACATATAAGTGACATCATGATATTTGTCTTTCTCCGTCTGCCTTCTCAGTTTGACAGTCTCCATGCCCATCCATGTTGCTGCAACTGCATTATTCCATTATTTTTTATGACTGAGTAACATTCCATTGTGTATATGTACATTTTTTATCCATTCCTTTGCTGATGGGCTTTTGGTTGGTACCATGTCTGGGCTATTGTAAAAGTGTTGTAGTGAACATTGGGGGCGCATGCATCTTTCTGAGTTATAGTTTTCTTCAGATATATCCATGCTAAATACTACACTTAAAATTTGGTTGTTCTCTCCATAACCCTCCTTGGCTCTAACTTTCATTTTTTCACCCTTAGTAAGTAGATGCTAATATTTAAAAAAGACCCTTTTTTGAATAAAGTAAAAGATACGGCAAATTTTGATGAACTGTGCTGACAGCCCCAAATACTGTTCTGACTTCACTTGCTAGTTTACTGCAGCTTTAACAGTGACCAGGGCTATAGCTGCAG
Source organism: Odocoileus virginianus (assembly GCF_023699985.2). Taxonomy (NCBI): domain Eukaryota; kingdom Metazoa; phylum Chordata; class Mammalia; order Artiodactyla; family Cervidae; genus Odocoileus; species Odocoileus virginianus. Next base: position 52,865,918 of record NC_069695.1, read on the forward strand.
AAATCTATCACCCGTCTGAGAAGTTCAGACTTCTGGAGACAACGGAGGCTGATGATTACTTCTGGGTCTCTCTGCCTTTCTCCCTCACTCTGTTCTGTAAAACTTGCCTTCTGCAAATGTTCTCCAGCTGTTGAGAAATTGTTTTTCATCTGGAGCCAGCAATTGCTTTTAAGAGATTGATTCAAATGCAAAAGGAGTCCCAGGGACGAGTATTTGCATTTAAACAATAATTATTAGATGCCGAAACTGTGGCTCCATGAGGCGAGAATTTCTAATTATCCTCTATTATTTGGGCCCCAACTTTTCCCCAGCTCTGTTTCATGCACACAAGCTGCCTAGCAGAGTGGCTGCCTTGCACACACCAGAGAAGACACACATGGTATTCTTGCTCTGGCAGCCGCAAGGCCCGTGTCCTCTGGATGCCCCCGAGTTGACCCCAAATTTGTTTTGGTTCATTTAGGACCCCAAGGACAGACGTCCACCTCAAAGCACCTCAAAGCACTGCTGAATGGTGCCATAACCTCTGGCCTTTGATGGAACTGGGCTGGGGGAGCCACCTCCCGGGACTGCCTCCCAGAGCTCACTGAGGGCAGTCACTCCTCTGAAACGGGCCCAGCAGTGGTCCAGGGGCTCCGCCTCAGTGCCCCCCCACCGCCCAACCCCCTCCAACCCCCCCCACCCCCCTCCCACCCCCCATCTCATGTCCTCTCTGGTGACACTGCAGCGCAGGCAAGAGGCCTGTGTGAGTTTCTAGGCGTCAAAACTACCACTCAAAAGGGGCCAAGTCTGAAGGCTGGTTGTTTCAGGAAAACAGTGCCACATGGCTATCAATTCAAATGACTTAAAAATAAGATATACATACATATTGTGACCCCAGGGACCACACCACACCAGGCTCCTCTGTCCAGGGACCTCTCCAGGTGAGAATACTGGAGTGGGTTGCCATCCCCTTTTCCAGAGAATCTTCCCAACCCGGGGATCAAACCCACGTCTCCCTCATTGCAGGCAGATTCTTAAACCGTCTGAGCCACCAGGGAAGCCCATAAATATTAAATACATATTATAATAAATACAACTATAAATATTATATTTATTTTTATCTTACTTATTACAATTGCAGACATGTACACTATTTTTTAAATGACAATACATATATGTATTGTCATTTAAAAAATAGTGTACATGTCTGCAATTGTGAGCCTGCTTGAGAAAAGGTAGAAATAGTGAGAGTCAACAAAGAGAAAAGAGGTTTCCCTGGCTTGAATCCAGCACCAGTGCAGACTGTTCTCCTAGAATTCCAGCCCCAAGGTGAATGATCATTCCCTGGGAGAGACCGTTATTCCTGGGAAAGAAAAGCCTTTAATTTAGCTCAAGGTCAAGTGTCTCAGCCCCTCCTTGTAAAGAGATTTGAAATTCAGGGGCTAAAGCCTTCTGGAAATGAAGGAAGGGAAAGAACAAAACCACTTTCAAAAAGATACACTCTTAAAACAGCCCAGCTGACATTCGCAAAGGACCAAATGTTGCCTAAGCAAGAAAATCAGAACTAAGTCCACTTGTTCCATCCCCACTGGGGGGAAATTACAATTGTTTTAGTTTCAAAAACATGTGTCTATGAGGAATGTGTTGATAAGACTTGTCACAAAGATTGCGTATGATTTTCAGAGGGCAGCTCTGAGCCAAGCCATCATTACAGATTTATAATTCAGTGTTCAAAGATGTGGTGTCCGTCACATTGCAGTTGCTACTGTGATTAGTTATTACGACCCCCAGCAAAGGGCTCCCAACAAGCCAGCATGGAGACCAGTTAGGAAGCTCATCCAGAGACAGGTTGCAAAAATCAAAGTGAAAGGGTTTGCTTTTCCTTCTCTATCTCCCCACCTGGCCCCCGGCTTTGTGAGCCCTCCCTTCTCGGCTGGCAGGCCCTAGAACTCCTGAGAAGTGGCATCTGCTACATTCTAGCACTCAGAATTCTTATGCAACCCTTAAAATATTTTCATTTGCTTTTAAAATAAGAGAACCCTAAAAAAATGGCCCAGTTCCCTTTTAAATTTCTTTATACGTAGGAGAGGTGCTGAAATGGTCAAACTCTTTTTAACCCAATCCGGGAAAACTTAAGAGGGATTTTTTTTTAAACCTCCAGAGAATGAGTTAGTAGAGGGTTTATACAGAGTTGCTTACATTTTTGAAGAAGAAATATAAGATGAGCTGATGGTCAGTTTTGTTTTTTCCTCTATTGTTGGCATGTTTTTTTAAATTTTTCTGCAATAAGTATTGTTGCTGCTGTTCGGTCATTCAGTCCTGTCCGACTCTTTGCAACCCCATGGACTGCAGCACTCCAGGCTTCTCTGTCCTTCACCATCTCCTGGAGTTTGCTCAGATTCATGTCCATTGAGTCAATGATATCATCCAACCATCTCATCCTCTATCACCGCCTTCTCCTACTGCCCTCTGTCTTTTCCAGCATCAGGGTCTTTTCCTATGAGTTAGTTCTTTGCATCAGGTAGCCAAAATACTGCAGCTTCAGCTTCAGCATCAGTCCTTCCAGTGAGTATTCAGGGTTGATTTCCTTTAGGACTAACTGGTTTGATCTTCCTGAAGTCCAAGGGACTCTCAAGTTTATGGTCCAACTTGCATATCTGTGCATGACTACTGGAAAAACCAATATGTGTTTGTAATAAGGAACACAATTTTTTTTTGGTCTAACAAAAAAGTGTTCAAATATTAGCAATGACAAGTGGGGTGCTCCACCCCACGATGCCTTTTAAGAAGACCCCAGACAAACACACTCATTAGGAAGATTCCAGACAGGAGGTGACAGATCCCATTCATTTCTTGGTGAATGCTAAAGCCAGTATCCAGAGACTTCTGCCAGCATGATGGTCCCTCATCTGACATTGGCTGACTCAGGCTGCATCTCAACCAGGGCTCCTCCCCACCCTTCTTAGTAGCCATTTGCTCGCTGGTGGGAAATGGTCCAGTAGACCCAAAAGTGTGGGGTGGGAAGGGGAATATTTTCTTCTCCAGGAAGCCTCTACCTTCTGGGCTAGAGTGATTTGTTTTTTCACCACAGACAATGCTCCTAGCACTTAAAGCTACTTTAATTCATCTTTTATTGGGGGTGGGGGTAGGGGAGTGGGGTGTTTTGCAAACATGACAGGTTCTCACGAGGTAGAAAATAGATTGATGGTGAGCACGTAAGTGAGCCCGGTGTGCCTGGCACTAGCGAGGCCAGATGTGCAAAACTTAATTCGGGTGAGATCCAGCCCTCCAGGACAAAAAAAAAAAAAATGAAAGACGCATTTAATTGGAACACTTAGCAATCACAAAACCAAGACAGAGGTTAAATTGTTTTGAGCAAGAGAAATTAATACATTAAAGGTTACATTTCCAACTGCGAGGCCGTGAGCTGGGCTCTTCGGTGGTGTCAGAATTACATAAGGCAGGAGAGATGGTTCTGAAATGATTGTGGAATCGTTAACAAAAGGCAACGCAGAGTTAGACACTTCCCAGCAGGAGGGTGCGAAGAGGAATAAAGACATGGAGAGAGCTCATTAAGAATGAATTGCAGACCATAAACATTTGAAACCACTAAGTGTGGAGTTCTATCTGTTATCTAATGACTCAGAAATTATAAAACTAGCAATGACTTTCAGAAAAAGAGTTGACTTTGCAGGAGGTTGTTTGCCATTACACACACAAAAAGGTATTTTTTTCCTTTTTTTTTTCAAAGTGGGGGAAGAAAACCCTCTCATCTTTGTAAATCAGCACAATTTAAGCAACTTCAGCTATCCTCTGACAGATTTTTTTCTTCTATATAATTACACATTGTCTCAGATTTAGTTATAAGGGTATTGAAATGAATGTGCTAGGCGGGGAAGGGAAGCCATGGGGGGCCGGGAAGAGGAGTCTGGAGAGACAAAAGTCCACACCTTGCCATCTGCAAATTGACTCATTGCTTTGTCTTCAGAAAGATCTAGAAAGCTTCATCGAGAAAGTCCTGCCAGTAAATCCTCCAGAGTAGACTCAGGCTTTGCTGTGATGGAGGGAGAGTCCATTTGCATTGTTGTTAATTGCATGGCTTGCTAGACAGAGTCGGGCTCAGTGAAAGGAGGTAATCCATCCTCGGTTCCTCTCTCCCGTCCCCCTTGCACACCCTCCTTCTGGCGAGAAGAAGGGGCTCTCGGAAGTGAACATTTCAGGCCATGGATGAACTCTGCAACCTTTCAGAATGCTGGGTGCTCCACTCACCAGTGCCCTTCACCAGGTGATTCACCCGCGGCAGACAGGGCATCGCACCCCAGCTTCGACAGTTCCTCCTGAGAAGATGGATGAGGCTCCAGGAATGGGAGGTCCTTCCTGGAAGAGCAGGGCACAGAGCAGCTGGGGGCCCTGGAGGAGGGGATGGAGTGCTCCTAATGGCTTTTAGAAGCCAAGCCTTTCGCTGGGCAGTGTGATGTCCGGCAGGCTCTATTACTCAGAGAGGAGGCGTGTTTGTGGACAGCTTGCAGTGATAACTAGCACCATTTCATCCTTCAAGTGCCCCCGAAGAAGTGCAGAAGCTGACAAAGCCCATCTGACCCTTTCTAAATGCCTCCTAGTCAGTCGCTCTTTATCTTTAACGGCAGAGCGGGGCGAGGCCAGCTTTCTCGTCTTTCCTGAGCAGCCATCTCAGGGGAAGAGGATTTAAGTGAACCAAGAAATGTTTCTAGTATTAACCATGAACTATAACTATTATTACTAAGGCAGCTTCCCAGGTGGCTCAGCAGAAAAGAATCCTCCTTCCAATGCAGGAGACGTGGGTTTGATTCCTGGGTTGGGAAGATGCCCTGCAGAAGGCAATGGAAACCCACTCCAGTATTCTGGCCTAGAGAATCCCCTGGACATAGGAGACTGGTGGGCTGCAGTCCATGGGGTCAAAAAGGCTAAGCACACATGCATTTACCATATTAGAAACTAAAACTAAAAAATTAAGAATATTTCTTTATTAATTCATTTAAATACAAATGCTATTTATTTTATGTTAACATAAGTAAAATATTTTTTATGAAAAAGCTGTGTTTTCCAAAACAAAAAAATTGCGGGAAGATTGGAATTCTTTACATAATGCATATCTGGATTTTCTCATCTGCTTCTGCAGTTAATCTATTGTGATATGTTGGTTTGTTGAAATATATGAAGAAGATCCTCATAAAGCTATGTAGTTGAATCACTCATTATCAGAGAAATGCAAATCAAAACCACAATGAGGTACCATTACACGCCAGTCAGGATGGCTGCTATCCAAAAGTCTACAAGCAATAAATGCTGGGGAGGGTGTGGAGAAAAGGGAACCCTCTTACACTGTTGGTGGGAATGCAAATTAGTACAGCCACTATGGAAAACAGTGTGGAGATTCCTTAAAAAACTGGAAATAGAACTGCCATATGACCCAGCAATACCACTTCTAGGCATACACACTGAGGAAACCAGATCTGAAAGAGACACGTGCACCCCAATGTTCATCGCAGCACTGTTTATAATAGCCAGGACATGGAAGCAACCTAGATGCCCATCAGCAGACGAATGGATGAGGAAGCTGTGGTACATATACACCATGGAATATTACTCAGCCATTAAAAAGAATTCATCTGAATCAGTTCTAATGAAATGGATGAAACTGGAGCCCATTATACAGAGCGAAGTAAGCCAGAAAGATAAAGACCATTACAGTATACTAACACATATATATGGAATTTAGAAAGATGGTAACGATAACCCTATATGCAAAACAGAAAAAGAGACTCAGATGTATAGAACAGACTTGTGGACTCTGTGGGAGAAGGCAAGGGTGGGATGTTTCAAGAGAACAGCATCGAAACATGTATATCTAGGGTGAAACAGATCACCAGCCCAGGTTGGATGCATGAGACAAGTGCTCGGGCCTGGTGCACTGGGAAGACCCAGAGAGATGGGGTGGAGAGGGAGGTGGGAGGGGGGACCGGGATGGTGAATATATGTAAATCCATGGCTAATTCATTTCAATATATGACAAAAACCACTGCAATGTTGTAAAGTAATTAGCCTCCAACTAATAAAAATAAATGGAAAAAATAAAAAATGAATAAATAAATAAATAAAAAATAAAAACATATAAGCAGACACTTGTATGTGTACAAAAAAAAAAAGCTATGTAGTTGAAAAAGAGAGAAATATTTTTAATAGGCTTTCAGAGAAGTGTAGGCATTCTTTGATACTACACCAAAACTCAGCAAGTGAGTGTTTCTTAAGAGTTTAATGGTAATTTGGAATCTGAATTTATGTCAGTGGACTTTTATATGCTTTAATATTAAAACCCATTAGTCTCTCTTACACTTGTAATAATTTTTTTATCTGTTCATAATTTTGTAACATTTTGCATTGGTTCAGAAAAACTGGTCTATTGAGCTCTGCCCATCCTGACATATTTTATTATATACAATCAAAATTTTGTTAATATCACCTAATCTCATCAGCAAAGTCTTTGAAGTTTGGGGAAGCAGTCAAACTCATGGTGATGGATAATGTTTATCAAAATTCGTATTTTCTATCAAAAGATTGAGGTTTATCCTTGGCAGCAAATACTACTCCCCCCCCCTAGAGTTACAGGCCCCTTTTGTTTGTTTTGGAGGAAATGTCTGACAAACATCCAAATGTGAGTAACCATAGTTGGTCTCTTGGTTATTCTTTCAAGGAAAAATGGTGGTCCATGGAAAAAGCTCCAACAGTGCCACAAATGCTTTCCTTGGAGATCAACATCTTGCTTTGATGTGGTGCTCACATGCTTTATGTGAAATTTATTTCATTACTCAATAGTGAAAAAACATACATTCGAGGATCTAGATTTAATAAAACAATAAATCTTACTACTTTTTCAAAGAAGTGAAACTGGCTTTTTGTGGTAAGGTGGGTAAGTGACAGTGAAAAATATGATGACTCCTGATATGGCTGTGTGTAGATGTTCACCGTTTTGTTCACCATTAATTTCATATCATCAAAGCAAATGTCAATACACTGAAAAAGGAAAAGAACAACCAAGATTAGGATGAAAATAGTTTTGATCTTGTGGACTGAAAACCAAGTCTGAGCGACAATGAGCCATACTTTGATAAACACAGTTTTAAAGCAAGATTTTCAAAGTTAATGAGGCATATTCAGTCACATTGCTTAATGTAAAAAATATAAACTAAGGAAAAAATCTAAAAAAGCCCTAAAAATATTAATAATGTAAAAGATTATGTATGTAATCTTATTTTAATATTTATTTCTTGAAGATCACAGTAGATATAGTATTAGTGACACAGGTCTACAATTTATAAATAAATAATTATACTTACATTGTGAGCACAAACTTGTAAAGATATTCATATTTTTCTTGATAGACATTTGTGAGCAAATCATTTGGAGCTCACTGCTTTGAGCCAAGGAGAGTCTGTATATACTCCTTCTGGGAGGAGCCTCTAGAAGCATCCTGATTCTTAGTCTCTAGGTGAAGCGAGGTTGGGATTAGAGAGTGGAGTAGGACATTCCCTAGGGAAAGACAGATGCGTCTCCTTGGAGAACTCTGCACCTGCATGCTAAGTCGCTTCAATTGTGTCTGACTCTTTGCGACCCTATGGACTGTAGCCCGCCAGGCTCCTCTGTCCATGGGATTCTCCAGGAAGAACCCTAGAATGGGTTGCCATGCCCTCCTTCAGGGCATCTCCCCGACTCAGGGATCAAACCCCTGTCTCTCGCACCTCCTGCATTGGCCGGCGGGTTCTTTACCACTGGCGCCACCTGGAAAGCCCTTGGAGAACAGCATCAGGTTGGGAGTAGAGCCTGTGACTGCAGCGGCTTCAGTCTCAGGTCTCTGGGGCTCCAAATCGGGGCGCCTCCCTCCCACCTTCTACATCAGGCATTTTACAAAGCCCTGATTTCATCTCCTCTGTGCCCTCCCACCCACCCAGTGCTCTCTCCCAGGTCGGATTCTTCTCCACCGCCCTCTTGCTTCCTTCCCCGCAGACGCACAACTTGTCCATGCCGCTAGTGCAGGCTCCCCAGCCCTGGATGTTCATCTCTCTTCTGAGAGTCTTCGATGCGTTTGTGAAGTTCGGGGTGGAGTTTAGATCCCTAGCTCAGCACCCACATCCCTGACCTGATCGCTGCCCTTCCTCTTGGCCAGTTTTGTCCAATACGGCGGCCACCAGTCACAAGTTGCTTTTTTAATGTTAAATTTAAATGCCCCTAAATTAGGTCGAGGGCTTCCCTGGTGGCTCAGACTGTAAAGACTCTTAAGTCAAAAAATCAGTCCCTCAGTCACACTGGCCACATTTTAAGTGCCCAAGAGCTACATCTGGCTAGTGACTACTGCACTTGGCAGCACAGATCCTGGACCGTCTCTGTCCCTGCAGAAAGTGCTATTGAGGAGCGCTGCCACGCGACGTTTTCTAACGGAGCTGTTCATTTGACATCTCTCACTCTAAATAGAAGACTTTCATACCAATGCCTTGATACAGGAAAACATAATAATGATATTAATATCCCTGAGTCTGGGAGATCCCCTGGAGAAGGAAATGGCAACTCACTTCAGTATTCTTGCCTGAAAAATCCCGTGGAGAGAGGAGCTTGGACTCCAAGCGTACTTGGAGTCCAAGTACAGTCCAAACGGTTGCAAAGAGTCTGACTAGACTAAGCACGCACAGCCTACTGTTAGCAAGACGTAGCAATTTTAATAGTTAGAAACTACTCAACAGCATCACAGGCACAGCACGTGTAAGACACCATCACAGCGAGAGGGGGGGGAGCATCCAGGGACCAGTTGGCTAGCACTTCTGTTATATCCAATGGGCTCATCGGTCTGGACAGGGCAGGCGAGTGGGGGACGGGACACCTGCAGCTCTGAGTGGTGCCATCATGGGACAGGACTGCTCTTTAGCTCGTCTTGAAGTAAGAACATGTACTGTTTTCATGTCTATTCTGCTGCTGCTTCTGTGTGTAGCTACAGTCAGAATGGGCATTTAATGGCCTTTGGGGGGAAATATTTGATTGCCATTTGTAGGGCCTGTCACCACGGATGGGATGTCTTTTCCTGGGAAGTGAAACCACATTTCTTTTTCAGCTGAGCTGCCCCATCCTCTGTGGGCTCCAGCCCACCTCTGCCAGAATGTCCACTGCTGTCATGATGATGCCGAATAGAGCCTGTGCCCTGAGACCTCGTTATCTGTGACCTTGCATTTAGATTTAAACAGAGCAATAAGCTACCGCATATAAAGTTTGCCCAGAAGCTAATTGTGAAGTCCAAGGTTCATGGGTGGATGGTTCACAGGAGGGAGCCATGGCTTCAAAGACCTCTCTCTTGGTCTAGAACTTCCTGCTATGTCCATGCCAGACAGGAGAAGTCGGGCCAAAATGTGCACTGGCTTTTTGGTTCTGTTTTCCAGTCCTTGGATCAGAGGGCATTGTGTGACTGTGTCCTGCCAGCATAGCAGAAGTCAGGAACAGTGTTCAAGTTTTCCATGCCAACAAAGACTTGATGGTGAGGTGGGCTTCCCTGGATCCGAATAATCATAACCCAGGTTTTCAGGATGATTAATAATCCGAGACAAGGTGCTCCTGTGGAAATGTGACTCACACGGTCTCCAGCAGGATGCTGGGGTAGGGGAAGATGTCTTTCGGTTAGGAATGCATCCTGATGCCAACTCTGGACCATAGGATGTCAGAGATTAAAGAGACATTGAAAGTGAAAGTGTGAAAGTGAAAGTGTTAGTTGCTTAGTCATGTCCCATTCTTTGCGATCTCATGGATTATAGCCCACCAGTCTTCTCAGTCCATGGAATTCTCCAGGCAAGAATACTGGAGTGGGTAGCCATTCCCTTCTCCAAGGGATCTTCCCAGTCCAGGGATCAAGATCGTTAGAGGTCTTAAACTCAAATGTCTACTTTGTTGATAGTTAAAAAGCTCTGGTTAAATGAGGGAGTTCCTCAAGGGGGACAGACCCAAGTTCTCTTGACTTCTAGTCTTATGTTCTCCACAAGGAAATTGCTGCCTTCACATTCAATCCAGGGGTGTTGACTGTGGCTGGTATTGACTGACTGTTCTATTAACAACTTGTGTTTCCTCAGCTGAACTATAAAGTTCATGAGGAGAGAGACATTTTCCTTTTTTTTTTTCTTTTAGTATTTTCAAGGAATTTAAAGCTAGAGAAAATGAAACTAACATGAAATAAATAAAGACTAATCATATTCTAGGCTGTGTATCAAGAAAAACAGGAATTCAGAGAAAGGAGATATTGGTATGGTCTCAAATAATTGAAAAATCTTCATAGAATTAGAGCTTTCTCTTAACAATTAAGACAAAAGAGGGAAGATGTTCTGGATGAAGGAAGGCCTCCATGAGCCTCGAGGAGGGGTGGGAAGTAGGCTGGCAGGGTTGGGAAAAGGAGGTGCTGGGTGGACTGTGGGGGACTGGGTGAAAGGATGGGGTGGGTCTGGCTCTTCGATGCCGTGAAAGCCGGGCTGAGGCACGCATACCATTTCAGTAGCTTCTGGGGACTTTCGGAGCTGGAAACAGTGTCTGGTGGCCTTACACGAGGTGGACAGGACGTGGGGAAGGGGAAGAGGAACAGGTCAGCATGTGCTGTGGAGGGGCTTCCCCCACAGTCAGCGAGGCTGCGGATGTGGAGTCTGTAGTCGGCAGACCTGAGTCCCAGTCCCAGCTCCACCCTGCCCCGTGGTGGGGCCCGCACTGGGTACCTTCTCCCATCAGGCCTTGGTTTACTCCCTTGTAAAGAGGGGAGGATATCATTTGCTTCCAAGGACTGAGGAAGGGCTAGATGTAGTAAAACACAGTAACTGTTGCGTTTAGAGTCTTATGCATGGAAAACAGTCCATGGTGGCTGTATAGGTGTCTCGTGTCAGTCTTAACAGATGACCCTAAATGGGGAGGGAGGGGTGCTACAAACAACAGAAATCTGCTGTCTCGTGGTTCGGAAACCAGGAGTCTGAAGGCCAGGCGTTGGGAGTCTTAGTTCTTCTGGAAGCAGAATCCCGTCTGACGTCTCTCCCAGCTCGGGCTAGAGGCGGGCGAGCCTGGCCTCCGTGGCCACCACGTTCCCTCCAATCCCTGCCTTATTCACTGCATGGCCAGCTCCTCTGTGTGACTGTGTCCTCACCTCTTCCCATAAGGACACCGGTAATGGCATTCAGAGCCCACCTACTCCAAAGGACTGTGTCCTAAGTGGATCACATCTGCAGAGATGCTGTTTCTAAGGAAGGCCACATGGGGATGAGGGGTGAGGACTTGAACTTGCTTCCTGGGGAAACATAGAGTGACCCTCTCCAAGCCCTGTCCCCATGAGGAGCCGTGTCACGCCTTAGAGTCCGTGTGTTCCCTACAGGGAAGCCTTCACAGGTCCCAGGATTCAGACCCGGACATCTTCAGGAGGCATAATTCAGGTTCCCAGGGTGGAACATGTGAGTGTGTGGGGGTCTCTGGGTGTATATTTTGGGAAGTACGTGTGTGAGTACATGTAGGTGCATGTGTATGTGAGGGTTTGTGTAAATGTGAGAATAAGTGTGACCATGCTTGTGGGTGTTTGGTGCATGGACGTGGACAAGATAACCACTGTCAGAGGGCCCCACTAAACCTCAGTCCTCCTGCAGGAGCAAACCCTCTGCAGGGCAGGGCCCCGGCGCCCTGGGTGCAGGCAGTAGGGAAAACGCCCTCCCAGCGAGGAGGATGCTGACACTCGGGTGAGAGGAAAACCTTGCCGCTCCTTCTCCTGGTAGGCAGCGTCCCTGCACCTGGCACTCCAGCCCAGAGAGCAGACTCCTGACCACCAGGAATGACAGAACGGCTCAAAAGGAGAAGGGAGAATACCCCAGACCAACTAGACACCAGCACACAGTCCTAGAGCAGAGAGGCGGGAGGGCCTGAAAAAGCCACTCCTCACACGCATGCAACAGAACAAGACAGAATTGGGAGGCGGAAACTCAGGGTGGGAGGAACAAGAAGAGGACCACAGAGATGCTGGGAGACTGGGAGGCTGAGGTTTCTCTTGCTGCCATTGGATGGAGCAGGAGCAGATCTTGCCCGGGGAGGGTTGCTTCTGAGGGTCCACCAGCCCCAGGCCGCCGGGGCGTCCTCAGAGGTGCAGGCTGCCGGCGGCCGGCAGGGGCTTGGACAGCATGGTAGATAAGAGCCAGGATTACCAACTCTGCAGACCAAATAGAGCACCTCCTGCAAGGTGTGTAAATACACTCCGTGTTAATTTACGGCCAGCCCATACATAAACAAGCATGGTAGACACAGTGCCCTAGTGAAGTGGAGACAAGAGAGGAAGGAGATAAAAATTCCAGCAGTTGGACCCACAGTAACATGAGCAAAGTGGAATTTACCCTTTATTTAAAATCCAAAGGCATTTTTTATTGGGAGCTCTCAGCTCTTTTCTCACCATTTGGCAGAAAAGAAAAGAAATGCTTCGGGATTTGGGAGGAAAATTTCACAACTGGTATGTCTTGACTTTCTTTTCCCTCAACCAAGACATTCTTTGCTAGAGTCCTTTATCTAGTGCTTTGTATACATATTTTTAATCCTATGCAAAAATGATAGGATGTCAAGAAGGATCTATAATAACACCATTTTTTTTATTTCACTTCAAAGACTTGGCAATTTCTGATCCATGTGACATTCACACTCCTTCAGGGTCAAACAGCATCTTGCAGCCTTCATAAAATGATTAAATATTTTAAACAGTTCCTGCTTATACCTCCAACGCCCCTGGAGACTGATACTGTTATCGTTTTTGTCAAAGCCAGTTTCCATCCGCATTTGTCATTCCTGCTTGCATTTATGAGTTATCAATCGCCACGTCAAAATGCAAAATAACTGATGTTCTCTGGGCGGTATTGGATGGTCTATCTGGGGCTTTTAATCAATGCTGATTTTTATTTTCCATACCCATACATAAATCTTTACCATTCCGGGCCACATATAATGCGTTTGTACAAAACGCAGTGACAGAAGCAGTAGTTATATTATCAAACATTATACCTCGGGGCTGACTGAGTACCAAGGGCTTTCAAAAGAGAACGCTGGGAATTACTGAGCAGGAGCTGGGATCGCAGTGCAGAATGTAAGGGATTGGCTGCTGCCGTTTATAAATCAACATCCTGCTAGCTAATCCTTCTCACTTAAATGCAGTCCAAATTCTCCCCCTGATCCTTTGCAACTTAGTCATTGTTTTTTAAAAGGCAAAGTTTGCATAATCTACACAAATAATAAAGAGTTACACGTTTTCTATTTCCTTCGACTTTTCCCCAGGGACTTACATTCAAATGGAGGAATGGAAATTTTTCAGGAATAGCTTTTTTTTTTTTAAAGTAATCACTGGAATTTTCCAGGTTGCGTTTCACCCCCACTCAAGCTGAGAGTTTGTTTTGCCCTTTAAAAGGGCATTTTCCCTAGTTGAACAGTAACCATTGTAGAAATCATTCAAACAGGATGTTAGTGCCCAGAGGAATCTGACTGCGTTGTGAGCACCTGAGGCCACGGGGAGATCACTCGGGTATCTTGAAAGTGAAGCAAGAAAGTATGAAAAGCTCGGGGTGGGAGTCAGCACAGAAGTTCAGCCAGTAGGTCCAAGAACCCACAGGTATTCAAGAGCTGTCTCTAAAGATGGAAACATCAGCAGTGGTCTCCAAGTGGTCTCATAAACGGATTGGCTTTGGTCCCACCTCAGGCGCCTCCTTCATCTCAGGACTCTTAACTTAGTTCCTCCAGCAGCTAAGCCAGTGACCAGGCTTGCAGGGCAAGAGGCTCTGGCTCACCTGGCTCCCTGGGATTTGCAGCAGAAATCAAGAACCAAACTGATGCTGCTACAACAAACTTATTTTTAGAAAGCTTGGCAGTGGTAAGACACCTCCCAGACTCTGAAAGAAACAGTCAAACCTGAAAGTACACAGTGTTTTTCAGGGATGACCAACTGCTGTCACTCAACCTCTCAGGCGTGTCCAACCCTTTGCAACCCCATGGACTGCCACATGCCAGGCTTCTCCATTTTTCACTGTCTCCCTGAGCTTGCTCAGACTCATGTCCATTGAGTCAGTGATGCCCTCCAACCATCTCATCCTCTGTCGTCCCCTTCTTCTCCTGCCTTCCATCTTTCCCAGCATCAGAGTCTTTTCCAATGAGTCGGCTCTTTGCATCAGGTGACCAAAGTACTGGAGTGTCAGTGTCAGCATCAGTCCTTTCAATGAATATTCATGAAACATGAAAGTACACAAGTCCTGTTGAGAGATGACCAGTGATCAAGACAAAGATGAAGTGAATGGGTTCTGGAAACTCAGGGTATCATTGGAAAGGCAGTTTCTGAAGGCAACTTCTGAATAACCGATCCCCGGAAGAGATGGTTTGATGACAATGGCTTTCTGTACTGTGTTTCAAGAGGCAATATGTTCTGTGTTGAATTCGAGTACTCACAGCTTAACAAAATCAGTGAGTAGCCAGCCTCATTTGGCAACTTGTGTGTTCAATAAGCAGCATGTGATAACTTCAACATTTATTTATCTGAGCATGGGGAGACTCACTCCTCACCAAACAGGAGGTCCTTGCCATCAGTGCGATTTCAGAGGAGACTGGGGGAAAGCTTCTCTACAGAGACCAGGTGGGCTGTGGAGAGTGGAGGATGCCTAAGCATGTTCGGAACATGCAGATGAGGCCAGCAGCGCTGACCACAGCCACCGCGGGCAGTCAGCTCAGGTCACAGCGGAGCACCTCCCTCTCCACTGTGATCTAAATGCTGCTCTTCTGCTCATGCATTCGAGTAGTTTGTGCACTCACTCCCCACATACTTGCAGAGCACCCGATGTGTGTCAGGCCCCTCGTCTGTCCCGGGGCTCAGCGATGGCCACACCATCCTTATGTGGGTGGTGCTGTTTCCACGTGGCCAGTCCTTCCCGGTGGCCAGGCCTGCTGTGTCCTTTTCGAGGACAACAGCACAGCTGGACCAGAGCATGTCCTTAAAACATACTTCTGCGGGATTTCATCGGCTTGTGTGAGGACTGAGACTGTTTGCCACAGTCGGTGGGACTATGTTGGTTTCTCAGTATTGTTCCGAGAGGCACCCTGTTCTTCCTCGCAGGTGAGCCCGGGGCCCCTAAGGGAGCTGACACAGGAGGCTCCACTGCGGATGCTGGAACCATAGGAAGAAAATACAAGGGTGCTTTCCAGGGGGTTGGGGACAAAGGGCTCCAAAGCTGCAGAAGGGCACAGCCTCTCGGGGGAGGGCCTCAGGGTGATGAATCCTGAGGGGACATGCTGAGCTTCCTGCGTGATGGTCACTCTTCCAGTCTCTGCACTGAGTTCTTTGAATATGACTTGATTCCAAGCTTGGTAACATTCATGGTCTTTCAACTTAACACCAGAAAGATTTGAAAATGTTCCCACATCTACTGCAGTGGTTCCCCGTCAGGGAGGACCTTGCCCCTTCCTCAGCATTTGACGATGTCTGGAGATGTCTGGGGGTCAGAGGGACAGTCTCATGGGCACCTAGTTGGTAGAGGCCAGGAACGCTGCTCGACAGCCTACAAGGCATGGGACAGCCCCACAAGAGGAAGTGATCCACCCCAAATATCAACGGTGCCAAGGTTGTGGAACTGTGGTTAATGTACAGCAAAACCCTCCCATGGTGCATATCTGCATGGAAGAAAAAACAGGAAGAAGAAAGGAAGAAAAATGAAGCTGCTTGTAATATGAATTTATATATTCCAGCCGGTGTAAGATAAGAGGAGACAATATGTTTCCCTTTTCTGCTTGATAAGAACTGATAAATGTTTATTAATATGGTATTTTTAAGCCTGCATTTTTTTTTTATTACTGAAGTCCACATTCTAGAAACACTGTTTCCATAAAGGCTCAAGTATGGGTACATGTCCCGCGGTGACATGTTTAAACATCTCAACTGCATTATACAGAGACAACCAGCTTTGGAAAAAGCCATGCTTTTCATATTTATTTTAAATTTTGGATGAATTACAGCCAGTGCAGTTAAATTTAATTTCTGGATTCATGAGAAACTACACATGATGGCTGTTTTGCCTTGTCATAACAGCATGTGTGTCAATATTTCTGGGTGAAATCAAAGACAAATTCCAAATGACACTTTTTCAAATCATTCCAGAATGGAGAACCCTGAGATTTTTGGCAGAGGGACCCTGCTGTCTCTGTTTTGAGCTTTGGGATAAATCTTTGCTATTTGTAAAATGTACATGTATCTTGTCTTAAGGTAAATATTCTGGGAAACAGTGTGGGGTCTTCTGTTGATAGATTTTTACTTGATTCAAGTACTCACCCTGTCTACCGATGTGAACATGACCGATCTATCTGAGTGTGCCAGTCTCTGTTTTCTCCTCTCTCTTCTGTAAGGTAAGGATAACAATGAATACTCTTACTTCATGGGGTGTTGTATGGATTAGTGGGAATCGAAGACCCAAGCAAGCGTCCAATTGCCATTTTATCATGAACAATATTATTATTACTTATACAATATTATTTTTTTTCCAGTAGCCATGTACAGATGTGAGAGTTGGACCATAAAGAAGGCTGAGTGCCAAAGAATTGATGTTTTTCAATTGTGGTGCTGGAGAAGACTCCTGAGAATCCCACGGACCGCAAAGATATCAAACCAGTCAATCCTAAAGAAATCAACCTTGAATATTCACTGGGAGGACTGATGCTGAAGTTGAAGCTTCAATATTTTAGCCACGTGATGCAAAGAGCCGACTCATTGGAAAAGACCGTGATGATGAGAAGGATTGAAGGCAGGAGGAGAAGGGGACGACAGAGGATGAGCATCATTAACACAATGGAAGTGACTGAGCAAACTCCAGGAGAGAGTTGAGGACAGGGAAGTGTGGAATGTTGCAGATCATGGGGTCGCAGAGTCAGATATGACTTAGCAACGAGAAAAAGCAACAATATTATTAAATGGTTTCCCACCTGCCAATGCTGGAGACTCAAGAGATGTGGGTTTGATCCCTAGGTTGGGAAGATCCCCGAGAAAGGAATAGATACCCACTCCAATAGTCTTACCTGAAGAATTCCACGGACAGAGGAGCCTGGTGAGCTGCAGTCCATGGGGTCACAAAGAGTCAGATACGACTCAGCGACTAACACTTTCATTTTCACTTCAGCTATTGGAAGATACTTCTTTACCAAAATCAGCTTCCTGATGTTATCCTGCCTCCTGAAACATGGAATTTGATCACTTCCTCTTACCTGAGCCTGCCTTTTGGATATTTGTAAATAGTAATCAGGTGGCCACAAGTCTCCATCTGGCTGGGTGCCTACGACTCCAGAGTGGGCACGGGGCAGGGAGGACCACGGGCGCCGCCCATGACTTCAGAGTGGGCATTGGGCAGGGAGGACCACAGGCGCCGCCCACGACTCCAGAGTGGATGCCGGGCATGGAGGCCCACAGGCGCTGCCCACGACTCCAGAGTGGACACAGGGCAGGGAGGACCACGGGTGCCGCCCACGACTCCAGAGTGGACACGGGGTGGGAGGACCACGGGCGCTGAGGTGAGGCCCCTGTAGCTGACAGGCACGGGCCAGTCCCTCAGCCTTGATCCCAGCAGGGATGCTGAGGCAAACCACTGCCCTCCTTGGCCTCGGTGGCAGACACTGTTTTGCTGAGTGGAGGCACAGCACACAGTGAGCTTCGTCTTCTCTGAGATGAATCTGGAAGAGATTATGGAGAGATGTTGACACCGGGAGAAGCTGCCTCTCACATAGCAACCCTTCCCTAGGTATAAACATGGTTTTAGCGTCAAGACAAAACTTTGGAAATGATCAACTCCCTATCCTGGTTACAGAAGGACATGTTTACACAAGGATTGTCATGAACACTCTTTGCCCCAGACACCTTTATAGCAAAATGATGATGATATTGTCCTGAATGGCAGTGTGTAAATATGGCTCTCAGTCCATGTGGGATGAGGGTAGCTTTCTCTTTCCAGCTGATACCATCCTAAGACTGCGTCCCTTTGGAGAACCATGTTAAAGTTTAATTTAGCTTAATACAAGATAAACTGCTGAGACGAGAAGGATTCATTGAGTATCTGCTGGCTGAGGAGCTGTTCTGGAAGCTTGCCATCTCCCAGGATGCAGGGCACTTGGTCTTCCTGTTCCTCCTGTGACCCCATGCCCACACCACAACTCCTCCCCACCTCCATCCTTTAATGACAATCTTACTGAAAGGCTTAGACCCAGAACCAGTCCACGTGGAAGCCAGCATTTCCCGTCCCCATCAACAAATCTCTTGGCATCTGTGGTTTCACTGAAGGTCGTATGTGGAACCAGTTTGGAGATGGCTCCCCATCTCTCTGGCTGACTTGCACCAAGTCCTTGTGGGCACCTTTGTCTGCTGCTGGCCAGGGCTCACTAAGCATCAGTTTTCCAGTTACTCGTTTCTCTCGCAAAGCAATGACATCACTTCACTAAACTTGACTCCCATCCCTCATGGTTCATCCTACGTGATGCTAAATCCCAGAAAATAGCAAATAATAGCAAAATAGAAAGTAGTGGGCAAAGAGCAGTCTAAATGGTGTTTATAGCCACAGGCAAGACACCCGCAGATTATAGCTACTACACATCTCCATCTGCATCTGCCTGTTTCGGCAGACATGTCACCCACATCCATGCCCAGACCAGACCTCCACACAAGGTCAAGTTCAGTCTCAAAGTGAACCGTGCGATGGGTGTGTCCTTGGGAAATCATGTGGCTTATTCCTGAGTAGACTCCGTGAATGTGGTCATCTCCATGGCTGCGGAGCTGAGAGCCATGCTGCCTTCCCCCCACCTTGCCACTCTGTCTGCTCTTCACGGCCTCTTTTCCTCCAACATCCTCCCCCACCCCCCACCACCAGGGCAGCACTGCCGGACCCTGATCCACACCGCCCCTGCACCTGTCTCTGCTTTTCCCTCTGGAGGGCTTCTATGGCAAAGCAGTGAGGTGGCAGGGATTATTTTTCTGCTTATTGAAGAGCCCATTTCTTGGTTTCTCCGGGCTCTCTGTCCAGTCAGGAGGGGCCAGCGGGCTGCCCTGCAACATGTGCACTTCGTGGCCAGAGTGTGGGAACCACACTCTGCTGGGTCCTGAGTCACAGGCTCCAAGCCACAGCTTCCAGCGTCCTCCATCTTCCAAGTGCTGACATTAGCTCCTGAAAATTAGTGCCTGGCTCCATGTGGCTTCCTGAAATATCATCAGAAGTGAAGTGAAAGTCACTCAGTTGTGTCTGACTCTTTGCGACCCCATGGACTCTACAGTCCATGGAATTCTCCAGGTTACAATACTAGAGAGGGTAGCCTTTCCCTTCTCCAGGGTATCCTCCCAACCCAGGGATCGAACCCAGGTCTCCCGCATTGCAGGAGGATTCTTTACCAGCTGAGCCATAAGGGAAGCCCAAGAATATTGGAGTGGGTAGCCTATCCCTTCCCAGGGGATCTTCCTGACCCATGAATTGAACCGGGGTCTCCTGCATTGCAGACGGATTCTTTACCAACTGAGTTCTCAGGGAAGGCTGAAATATCATCACAAAGTGTTTAAAAAATCAAAGAATTTGGTAGCATGCTTGAATCGTGTCATCCTGTCTCTCTAAAGCAGAGGTGGTCTTCTCGGGCTGCAGGCTGGAAGGAGCAGTGGAGTATTGGGAAGACTGCTCGGCCGCTGAATGAGCAGGACAATGAGTGCAGGGTCTGCTGTTCGCCGGGGGTGTGCGGCGTTTACTGGGTCTGGTCTGTTACACACACTCTGTTTGCAGACCTGCAGAGCTGGTTCTGCAGTTCATTTCTATAATCACAGTGGTAGAACAAAGCTGTCATATTTAGTGGCGTTTTGTTACAACCATTATTTCACTTAAGTTTAGACATCTCTGCAAAATCAGATCCTACTTTAAAAAATTGCCTTGTTTTGCAACATTAAACTAAATGACCAGTCGTAGAGGGGGAAAAAATTGATGAGTATCCATGGGTTGAGGCAAGCTCTCCTTCAAGTTCAGAAGTGAAGACTTAAGGCGAAGGGGCCGTCACTTTTCTTATAAACAGGACTGTGGTTTGGAACATGGTGCAGTTATTTCCAAGGCAGTTACGCTCATAGAAAGCAGAGCCTGCGGCGGTGGGGGTGACTGGGCAGAGGCGGGAGAGGGCGGGGGCTGCCCGCTCGGTCACGTCCCCTGGCGCTGGTGCTGGTCCGCGCCCGCCTGGCACATGGACTAACCGCTGCCCCCAGGGGCCCCGGCCTGCCCTGACCTTTCTCCTTGGACATCTAGCTACTGGACTTCAGACAGACATGACCTGTATCTGAAGCCAGCTTCTGAGAGAGAAAAGATAACCCACTGAGTCTGAATCTTTCCTTTCCCCACTTCTACAGACCCTTATAGAGAGAAGGAGCAGGCTTAATGAGGAAAGGCGCAGCCCCGCCCTAACACTGGGAAGGACCACAGCTGGTGCGGGGACCTGCCGGCTCTCGGGTCTCCTGGGGTTTGGGGGAGAAGGTGCCTATTTTTCACAAACCTCTCCAGTCTACACTCTCTCTATGAAACTCACCAATGTTCTGCTTAGGGTTCTGCTCCCTGTCTGCTTCCCATTTTCAAGCTGGGGAGTCACGTGGAGGTGGAATTCCAGATACACTTCATGAGGGGGCCGGGATGGGACTTCCCTGGTGGTCCAGTGGTTCAGACTGCCTTCCAGTGCCCAGGGTGAGGGTTCAATCCCTGATCAAGAAACTAAGATCCCACATGCCTCACGGCCAAACTGCGCCCCCCCCCCCCACCCTGTCCCACCAAAACATAAAATAGAATCAATACTGTAACACATTCAATAAAGAACTAAAAGAAGAGAGGCAGAGACAGTGATTGCATTTTTTCATTCTCAAGGGAGGATCTTCATTTGGAGCCATTGTTGGAAGTAGGGGACAGTGCGCCTGTCCTGTAAAGGAGGGGGAGGAAGTCTTCCAGGATCCCCAGACTGCCCGATCTCTGGTGCATTCCGCAGCATTGTGCTTGCAGTCTTAGGCGCTGTGTGTTGCCGAGGACAGCTGTGTTCCCATAAAACTTTATTCACAGCATCGTGCTATACCCAACGGGGCTGGTTTGCACCCGGCGCACAGACGCCTGTGCTGAAGGCTAAGAGGACAGAAAGCAGGGCCTGCAGGCAGATGGGTCTGTGGCGGGCGTGGAGGGCTGCCTTGGTGGACAAAGAGTGTGATGTGAGACTTGGGTACTTGATTCACCCCAAGATGACCGGCCTAGCAGAGCCTTGAGGAGCGGTGGCCAGATCATGGCCGAGACAAAACCTGTCACCGTCTCTCCTTGGAGATCATCCAGGGATGATTCTAAACTGTTGGGAGGGAAGGAAAGAAAACCTACATGTGGCCGGTGGAGTCGGCCTGTGGGCCTTGTGGGAAGGACTTTGCCAACCTATTTACAAGAGGCAAAAGTAGGGCTCTGACGGTGGAATAAATTCTCCACGACACTTTCCTAGAATTCTTTCCTCTGAGGCCCAGAGCCGTGAGGGTCATCTCGAACTCTCTGCAGCCCCGAGCCCAGGTCTGCTGGTCTCGGGTGCCTGTCCCTGCTGTGGCAGTCGTCTCTTCTCTCCACTGCCCCCGGGCTCGCCACCCCTCTCTATGGCCCGCCACCCGGCTCCTGTTCTGTCTCCAGTCTCCAGGCTGCATGTCCCAGCCTCAGATTTAGCCATGGAGGAGATAAAAGGTGCCTGGGTGCCTCTCCTGGTCTCTCCTGGGAGCTGGGCCTTCTCTGGTTCCAGCACCTGGGGTGACTCCACCTTGGGTTTGGGAAACACAAGTCTCCCCTCGCCCCCACAGTGACCTTCTGGCCTCCCGGAACGGCTTTCTGCTCGCTCAAATTTCCAGTCGGCCTCAATGTCCCCTATTTGACTTTAAAGTAACACTGCTACTTACGGACTAATTTTCTCCATTTTCGCCTGGTTTGACTCTGCCTGATACAGGGTCTCTTATCTTAAGCCCCACTTTATTGTAAATATATCACATCTTTCAAGTAACATCTGCTTCTTAGGTCAAACCCTTAACCCAAAGGAGTGAATTCAATATCCCGTGTCTGGTCTGTGTGTGTGTGTGTGTGTGTGTGTGTGTGTGTTCACTCTTAATCAGATGGTGGGATGCTGCTCTCTGTTCACTGTTGCTGGCGGCCAAAAAAGAGCCCAGTAAAGGCAGCTAAAGGGCTTCCCTGGTGACTCAGATGGTAAAGAATCCACCTGCAACGCAAGAGATCCGGGTTCAATCTCTCGGTCAGGAAGATCCTCTGGAGAAGGGAATGGCGACCCATTCCAGTAATCTCGTGTGGAGGATTCCATGGACAGAGGAGCCTTCTGGGCTACGGTCCATGGTGTCGCAGAGTCAGACTGAGCAACTATCACTTTGCCTTCACTTTTAAAGGTGGCTGAAGGTTGATCCATTTGGTCCTTACATGATTGAAGACTGGAGAGAAGGAGAGAAAGAAGCGGGAGAGAAAGAACAGGCGGGCTGCTGGGGGGAGGAGCCGGCTTTTTTTTTCTTTCTTGAGAAAGTGAATAATGTCATCGTTGATTTAATTAGCAAATTCTAGATGTGCTGACAAAGGAGATTTCTGGGGAGATGCACTGGGTTGTGTCAATGCTCTAAATGAATAGGCAGTGCCGAGTTCCTGGTAATCACAGACGAACAACAGCACTCGCCAAACCTCAAACAGTGCATAAATCAATTTGCTGGGAATTAACCACTCGCTTCAAAATTAGGGGTTACTTGACAGGGTTTCAGTGATTAGGTTGTCAGGGACCTGTATTTCTAGCTGGGATTTATCTATCACTGATCCAAGCACATCGCCTCCTGGGCTGCAGACTGACTGCCGTCACCAGCCAGCGGGCCACGGTGGTGACGGTGCCCGGGAGGCACTCACAGCCTTCCTGGGGGACGGGGCGGGGGACCCCCTTGTCAAAGGGAAGACGTGGTCCTGCCGCTCTTTCGGGATGCCCCCAACGGGAGCGGGAGGACGTGACAGAGGGGTGTGTTTCAGGCACTGTCACAGGTCACGTGACCCTTTGATACACACAGAGCCCAACACTCTGTGAAATGAGAAGATGCTGAGAGCATACTGCTGCTCAGAGGCACTCACGAGAAACAGCAGGACTCTGAGGTCACTGGGCTTGGGGCTGCCCACAGCGGGCATCAGGGGCCAGAAGCGAGTCCTTCTGACCCCTGGGTGTAGGGGGAGCAGGGGCAGGCAGCTGTGATCCAGTCCTCAGGCCAGACTGGGCACCAGTTGGGGGAGTGGAGGCCTTTGGGTCAGACTTCTCATCTGACATGTCGAGTCTCTCGTCCAAGCCTTCAAAGACCTTTCTTGGCCATTTAGAATCACCTCCCACCTGGCAGCTCCCGCCCTGTAAGAACAATACAGAGGTTCTGTCCTGTGTAACATGTTGTCATCCTTCAGTTTTGTTTGGTTCAGTCGCTCAGTCTTGTCTGACTCTTTGCAACCCCAAGAACCACAGCACACCAGGCCTCCCAGTCCATCACCAACTCCCAGAGTTCATCCAAATCCATGTCCATGGAGTCGGTGATGCTGTCCAACCATCTTATCCTCTATCGTCCCCTTCTCCTCCTGCCCTCAATCTTTCCCAGCATCAGGGTCTTTTCAAATGAGTCAGCTCTTTACAGCAGGTGGCCAAAGTATTGGAGTTTCAGCTTCAACATCAGTTCTTCCAATGAACACCCAGGACTGATCTCCTTTAGGATGGACTGGTTGGATCTCCTTGCAGTCCAAGGGACTCTCAAGAGTCTTCTCCAACACCACAGTTCAAAAGCATAAATTCTTTGGTGCTCAGCTTTCTTTATAGTCCAACTTTCACATCCATACATGACCACTGGAAAAACCATAGCCTTGACTAGATGGACCTTTGTCAGTAAAGTAATGTCTCTGCTTTTAAATATGCTATCTAGGTTGGTCATAACTTTCCTTCTAAGGAGTAAGCATCTTTTAATTTCATGGCTGCAATCACCATCTGCAGTGATTTTGGAGACCAGAAAAATAAAATTAGCCACTGTTTCCACTGTTTCCCCATCTATTTGTCATCCTTGCTCCTTGTCAAAAGGGGCCCAGAGGGCAACCCAGCGAGGGTCCCACACCAGGGACGCTCAGGTGCCTCTGAGCACCCGCCTCACACTTCTGCCATTCTTTCTTCCTTCTTTGCCTACTTCTTGTTGGAGATTTCTGGAAGGAGTCTTCACACTCCATTCAATTTGCCTTCCTCCAACAGGCACTGGACATGGAACAATAGACTGGTAAAAGAAAAGAAGTACATCAAGGCTGTATGTTGTCACTCTGCTTATTTAACCTATATGCAGAGTACTTCATGAGAAACACTGGGCTGAATGAAGCATAAGCTGGAATCAAGATTGCTGGGAGAAATATCAATAACCTCAGATACATAGATGACACCACCCTTATGGCATAAAGTGAAGAACTAAAGAGCTTCTTGATGAAAGGGAAAGAGAAGAGTGAAAAAGTTGGCTTAAAGCTCAACGTTCAGAAAACTAAGATCATGGCATCTGGTCTCATCACTTAATGACAAATAGATGGAGAAACAGTGGAAATGGTGAGAAACTTTATGTTTTTGAGCTCCAAAATTACTGCAGATGGTGACTGCAGCCATGAAATTAAAAGATGCTTGCTCCTTGGAAGAAAAGCTATGACCAACCTAGGCAGCATATTAAAAAGCAGTGACATTACTTTACCAACAAAGATCTGTCTAGTCAAGGCTATGGTTTTTCCAGTGGTCATGTATGGATGTGAGAGTTGGACTGTGAAGAAAGCTGAGCACCGAAGAATTGATGCTTTTGAACTGTGGTGTTGGAGAAGACTCTTGAGAGTCCCTTGGACTATAAGGAGATCCAACCAGTCCATCCTAAAGGAAATCAGTCCCAAGTGTTCATTGGAAGGACTGATGCTGAAGCTGAAGCTCCAATACTTTGGCCACCTGCTGCAAAAAGCTGACTCATTTGAAAAGACCCTGATGCTGGGAAAGACTGAAGGCAGGAGGAGAAGGGCACAACAGAGGATGAGATGGTTGGATGGCATCACCTACTCAATGGACATGAGTTTGGGTAAGCTCTGGGAGCTGGTGATGGACAGGGAAGCCTGGCATGCTGCAGTCCATGGGGTTGCAAAGAGTCAGACACAACTGAGGGACTGAACTGAACTGAACATGTGGCACTTCCTCTTCATTGAATTGGCCTCAAAATTGCAGAGCTCTAGGTATCTCCAAACAACCCCACTGGACTCTAGGACACCTGTTCTGAGCACTGCAGAGTCAGCTGAAATGGGAGGAGCTCACAGGACTGGAATGAAGAAGGAAATGGCCCTTTTTCGATCACTAGAGAACCTCATGGCTTTAACTGAAGCACTCTCAGTATTTCCTTTCTGGTGAAAGTTCTCACTTGAATCACGGTTCACTGTCCTGTCTCTTCCTGTTCATGTATTGCCCGTTAATTAATCAATGAAGCCCTTTTGATATTTTCAAGGGACAAATGTTTAAGTGATTGTTCTTTCTCACTTAAAAACCAAAATGGACCCACCAATTCCCATGGTTTTATTCCCCCTCCCCGAAGTCCTCTTCACTGTAGTCATGTCTACGGCCTATCAGGGACGGTATTTCACAGTCTCTAAGTGAACTAAAATGGACTGGAATGGGTGAATTTAACTCAGATGACCATTATATCTACTACTGTGGGCAGGAATCCCTTAGAAGAAATGGAGTAGCCATCATGGTCAACACAAGAGTCCGAAATGCAGTACTTGGATGCAATCTCAAAAATGGCAGAATGATATCTGTTCGTTTCCAAGGCAAACCATTCAATATCATGGTAATCCAAGCCTATGCCCCAACCAGTAACGCTGAAGAAGCTGAAGTTGAATGGTTCTATAAAGACATATAAGACCTTTTAGAATTAACACCCAAAAAAGATGCCCTTTTCATTATAGGGGACTGGAATGCAAAAGTAGGAAGTCAAGAAACACCTGGAGTAACAGGCAAATTTGGCCTTGGAGTACAGAATGAAGCAGGGCAAAGGCTAATAGAGTTTTGCCAAGAGAACACACTGGTCATAGCAAACACCCTCTTCCAACAACACAAGAGAAGACTCTACACATGGACATCAACAGATGGTCAACACTGAAATCAGATTAATTATATTCTTTGCAGCCAAAGATGGAGAAGCTCTATACAGTCAGCAAAAACAAGACTGGGAGCTGACTGGCTCAGATCATGAACTCCTTATTGCCAAATTCAGACTTAAATTGAAGAAAGTAGGGAAAACCACTAGACCATTCAAGTATGACCTAAATCAAATCCCTTATGAATATACAGTGGAAGTGAGAAATAGATTTAAGGGACTCAGTCTGATAGACAGAGTGCTTGATGAACTATGGATGGAGGTTTGTGACATTGTACAGGAGACAGGGATCAAGACCATCCCCATGGAAAAGAAATGAAAAAAGGCAAAATGGTTGTCTGAGGAGGCCTTACAAATAGCTGTGAAATGAAGAGAAGCAAAAAGCAAAGGAGAAAAGAAAAGATATTCCCATTTGAATGCAGAGTTCCAAAGAATAGCCAGGAGAGAGAAGAAAGCCTTCCTCAGTGATCAACGCAAAGAAATAGAGGAAAACAATAGAATGGGAAAGACTAGAGATCTCTTCAAGAAAATTAGAGATACCAAGGGAACATTTCATGCAAAACTGGGCTCAATAAGGACAGAAATAGTAGGGACCTAACAGAAGAAGAAGATATTAAGAAGTGGCAAGAATACACAGAAGAACTGTACAAAAAAGATCTTCATGACCCAGATAATCACAATGGTGTGATCACTCACCTAGAGCCAGACATCCTGGAATGTGAAGTCAAGTGGGCCTTAGAAAACATCACCATGAACAAAGCTAGTGGAGGTGATGGAATTCCAGTTGAGCTATTTCAAATCCTGAAAGATGATGCTGTGAAAGTGCTACACTCAATATGCCAGCAAATTGGAAAACTCAGCAGTGGCCACAGGACTGGAAAAGGTCGGTTTTCATTCCAATCCCTAAGAAAGGCAATCCCAAAGAATGCTCAAACTACCACACAATTGCACTCATCTCGCACACTAGTAAAGTAATGCTCAAAATTCTCCAAGCCAGGCTTCAGCAATACGTGAACCGAGAACTTCCAGATGTTCAAGCTGGTTTTAGAAAAGGCAGAGGAACCAGAGATCAAATTGCCAATATCCGGTGGATCATTGAAAAAGCAAGAGAGTTCCAGAAAAACATCTATTTCTCCTTTATTGACCATGCCAAAGCCTTCGACTGTGTGGATCACAATAAACTGGAAAATTCTGAAGGAGATGGGAATACCAGACCACCTTACCTGCCTCTTGAGAAACCTGTATGCAGGTCAGGAAGCAACAGTTAGAACTGGACATGGAACAGCAGACTGGTTCCAAATATTGTCACCCTGATTATTTAACTTATATGCAGAGTACATCATGAGAAATGCTGGGCTGGAAGAAGCACAAGCTGGAATTAAGATTGCCGGGAGAAATATCAATAACCTCAGATATGCAGATGACACCACCCTTATGGCAGAAAGTGAAGAGGAACTAAAAAGCCTCTTGAAAGTGAAAGAGGAGAGTGAAAAAGTTGGCTTAAAGCTCAACATTCAGAAAACAAAGATCATGGCATCTGGTCCCATCACCTCATGGGAAATACATGGGGAGACAGTGGAAACAGTGTCAGACTTTATTTTTTTGGGCTCCCAAATCACTGCAGATGGTGACTGCAGCCATGAAATTTAAAGATGCTTACTCCTTGGAAGGAAAGTGATGACCAACCTAGATATCATATTAAAAAGCAGAGACATTACTTTGCCAACAAAGGTCCATCTGGTCGAGGTTATGGTTTTTCCAGTGGTCATGTATGGATGTGAGAGTTGGACTGTGAAGTAAGCTGAGCGCTGAAAAATTGATGCTTTTGAACTGTGGTGTTGGAGAAGACTCTTGAGAGTCCCTTGGACTGCAAGGAGATCCAATCAGTCCATTCTGAAGGAGCTCAGTCCTGGGTGTTCATTGGAAGGACTGATGCTGAAGCTGAAGCTCCAATACTTTGGCCACCTCATGGGAAGAGTTGACTCACTGAAAAAGACCCTGATGCTGGGAGGGATTGGGGCAGGAGGAGAAGAGGACAACAGAGGATGAGATGGCTGGATGACATCACCGACTTGATGGGCATGAGTTTGAGTAAACTCCGGGAGTTTGTGATGGACAGGGAGGCCTGGCGTGCTGTGATTCACGGGGTTGCAGAGTCGGACACGACTGAGTGACTGAACTGAACTGAACTGAAGTTACTTTTTACAAAACAGCTTTATTGACATTGCATTCTCTAATGTTAACCTATTTGAAGAATATAACTCAATGAATTTTAGAAAATTTACATAATTGTGCAGCCATCACAATAATCTAACTTCAAACTATTTTCATCTCCCCCCGCAAAAAACTCTATACCATTTCCAGTCATCCCCATTTTCTCTTTTCCCCACAGGAGCCCCAGGCAACCTCTGCTCTAGATCCTTTCTCTATAGATTTGGACATTTGTAGTTTCTGGACTTTGCGTATCAGTGGAATCATACAACATAGGGTCTTTTGCAACTGGTTTTGGCATAATGTTTTTGAGGTTCATCCATGTTGAAACATGTCATTGTTCATTCCTTTTCATGGCTGAATAGTGTTCCACAGTGTGGAGTACTTTTGTATTGTGTTTGTTTATCCACCCCACAGTTGACAGGCATTTGGGCCATTCCCAACTTATGCTACCATCTTGCACCTGGGTCTGAGTGTATGAATAGGTCCATGATGTAGATTATTCTTTCTCTGTCAGAGGCCCGTGAAGCTTGTCTCTTTCCAGGAAGCTCAGAGGTCCTCAGAGATATGGTTATTGG
Source organism: Odocoileus virginianus (assembly GCF_023699985.2). NCBI lineage: Eukaryota > Metazoa > Chordata > Mammalia > Artiodactyla > Cervidae > Odocoileus > Odocoileus virginianus. Next base: position 52,894,946 of record NC_069695.1, read on the forward strand.
AGACATTATCCTCTCTAGTCCAAATTTCCTCTAGATAATCCTCTTCCTGTCTCTTCAACTTGTGCCTGTCATTAAATCAGTCAACCAGTGGAAAATTTTATATAAAAAAGCAAGGAGATAAAAACCTGCTTGGTTTGAATTTGGTGAGAGAAATGAAAAAACCCAGTTGACATAACCATCCCTGGAAGACATGACCCTAAGCTCACGTCTGCTTCCTTATGTGCTCAAGTCTGCCTGAAGACAAACTGGACCTTTTTGTAAATTCTGACTGCAGAGTACCTCTAATGTGGCAAGCTTTTCAAACTCAAGACGGTGGGTCCTCCTGCTGGTTTTGAACCTGTGGTTTTCTTCACCACCTGCTTCAGCTCTGCATTCAGACACTGGGCTCCCATCTGGCTTTTAAGGAAGATGGGCTTCCCTGGTAGCTCAGATGGTAAAGTGTCTGCCTACAATGCGGGAGACCCGGGTTTGATCCCTGGGTTAGGAAGATCCCCTGGAGAAGTAAATGGGAACCCACCTCAGTATTCTTGCCTGGAAAATCCCATGGACTGAGGGTCCTGGTGGGCTAAAGCCCACGGGGTTGCAAAGAGTCGGACACGACTGAGCAACTTCACTTCACTCAGTTTAAGTCTGTAGGACCTGCATACTTGTCTGGTAAGGGAAACAAAACCTACCTGGGGGTCATTACTGCACTCGGTGAGTTGAGTGTTTGGAGATGTCTGTGAGGCGTCTCCTCACGTCTGACAGGGAAGTCGCTGAGGCAAGGGGGGCGAGCACGTGAACTTAGGGGTCCGTCCCAGCAAGGCCCACAGAGCTCCCACCTCCTGAGTCACCGACACGGCCTTCCTCTCTGCGCTCTGTCCTGTGGGCCACCTGTTCGTTTCCCTGGGAGATCTCCAGAGCCAATCTAGAATGCTCTCTGCCCCACGGGAGGGAGGAAACAGTGCAAGCAATAGTACCTGAACATGGGATTCTGCTTTTCATCTGTTTTCCGTGATCACTGAAGTCATGGCGGGAAATCCCTTGTGAAGGCACGTGCTCCCTTCCCCTCCACAGATCTCCAAGGGAGGACTTCCTGCTCCAAAATCAACCTCGGGGATGCGGGCACCTCCTTTCTGTGGAAGGATCTCTTCTCTCGTGATGAAAATGGCTGCAGGAACAAAAATGGCTCCAAAATGAAGCCATTCTCGTGACAAAGGCTGTAATGAGGACAAAAAATGGCACAAAATCAATTTATTCTCATGACAACCTTAAGATTGTAATGAGGACAAGAAAAACAGTCTGAAATTTATCAATTCTTCTGACAACCTTGAGACAGTAATGAAAGCGGCAAATGGTCTGAAATTGGCCCACTCTGCTGTGGACGGTGAAACAAACCCGGAAAATAGCACCATGTTTATCTACCCCCTTGACAGACTGGGGGCTGGAGCAAGAACTGGAAAGGTGGCAAGATTAACCCATTCTTGTCAAAAATGATTGTGAATGGTGGCCTCCACGTGCCCTTTGACAGTGACCCCTGGTGATTGCCCGCATGAGCCTCAGCCGTGTCTGAGGACGGCACCGTCAGGCTTCACCGCTCAGTCCTTGGTCAGTTGTGTGAACATTTACGAGTCCTCATCTTACAGACTGGGAACATGTGGCCATCATGCCACATCAGCTCTTGTTTGATGACCTCAAAGTGCTTTGGCAATAGGATTTATTAAAAGAGAGCTTGTAAGAGATATGAAAACAAATACCATATATTAACGTATATATGTGGAACCTGAAAAAAAATTGATATTGACCACTTTATTTACAAAGCAGAAGAGAACAAATACATGGATTGTTGTTCAGTCGCTCAGTCATGTCCAGCTCTTTGCAACCCCATGGGCTGCAGCACGCCAGGCCTCCCTGTCCTTCACCATCTCCCGTAGCTTGCTCAAACTCATGTCCATCAAGTCGCTGATGCCATCCAACCATCTCATCCTCTGTCACCATCCAAGCGTCTGGTCCTTTGCCATATTTATGAATACCCAGGGGAAGAGGGGAGGAGGGAATGAATCACAGAGATTGGGCTTGACACATATCCAGTATTGATACTATGTATAAAGTAAATGGATAGCTAACAGCACCTACTGTGTAGCACAGAGAACCTTACTGGGTGCACTGCATGACCTAAACAGGAAGGAAATCCAAAAAACAGGGGGCATGTGTGTACATAGCGCTGACTCACTTTGCAGTACGCAGAAACTAACACAACATTATAAAGCAACTACACAGCAATAAAATTTTTTTTAAATTTTAAAAAGGGCTAACATAGATTTTATTGGATTAACAATTTTGGTTGAGGTACCTTGGAGAATAAAACCATCTCTGAATGATTTAGACCAGCTAGTCAAAATGCCTTATCATCTATTGTTCTAAATCACTCATCAACAGAGCAAGTTATGCTACAGATAACAGTGTGATCCTATTCGAGAGCTCATATCAACAGTAGAGGTTATAATCTTGATGCTGAAACAGGACAGTTCAATGGTATAACTGCTATTAATGATCTGTTTGTTTAACAATTAAGCCCTATGTGATCTGAGCTCAAAAAAAATAGTGGTACATACTCTCATTCTTGAAGTGCCTATCAGGTCTGCAAGTGAGGAAAGATGTGGAGGTTGAGGTGTTTCTGACTCAATGAAACACACGGAGTTTCCGTGCCATATATGCTGCCGTATATTTCTTAGAAATATGCTGCTGTAGTTTTTAGAAAAAAAGGAGTTTTCCAGCCAGTTATCACTGAGCCAGTATCTATTCTTCAGCAGAAATTAACATAACACTGTAAAGCAACTGAAATACAGTAAAAGTTTTTATACAGTTAGTTGCCCCGTGTGAACTCACAGACACTCTCAAACGTGTCACTGAGGGGCCAGGATGCACCAGCTGGATAAGCATTTATTACAGGGCTTCTCAGTGGTTTGGAGCCGCTGGGTGCTGGCTGTGATCAGTGGGCCTTCAAATGGGAGCCAGGAGTACACATCTGGACAACGGGGTGCTGTCCATGAACTCACGGAAGACTGAGAAGCATTGGTCTGCTGTGTGCAGAGGTGCTGGTTTGAGGAACATGGATTTATGAATCCTAATGAGAGGCCCCACTCACTCACTCTTTTCTGCTAAGACGGCAAGTTTCCACTGATGAATAAGCATCACAGGGCCAAGTTTGATGTCAATTCAGGTGCCAGTCAGCTTTCACAGGGCTTCTAATAATTATTGATGAGTGATTGAATGACACTGACTAGGAATAATGGCTTGCTGTGCTTGGCTGGCAACTCTAGAGATAATACAGAAATGAAGCCCCTCCAAGTGTCATTAGTGGTTTTCATTATGAAGGACCTGAAGCTGCCTCTCATCTTTCTTTTTTGTCTACCTGCCTATTTACTGTTCCAACTGAGTCGGCTGTTATTGAGTGTTAGGAAGGGAAGATGTCTTTTGTTTGTTTGTTGAGAGTAGGACAGTTTTTTCACCAGTGTGTTTCTCAAACAATTCAATACTAGGCTGAATTCTAACATTTTCTTACAGTTTCTACATGTTATTCCATGTCTCTTGCTGGTGGCGCAGACATTCTTGTGTTTTTTTTTTTTGCAGAGCTCAAGGATTTGAATCTAAGTTGCAAGGCTTTGGCCAAGGCTCTAGGTTCCATGTCTTTCATGCTCACCTTGTTTTGGAATGAGTGGTCGTGGGATGACTGCATTAGTATTGATTTCGTGTTGTTTCCTCAGGTCCCCTCTCTGGGTTCCTCTCTCTGTATCAGTGACCTTAAAGGTCTGAATATTTTCCATCAAGCTGGAGGTCAGGCCATTGCTGAAGTCACAACCACAGGAGTGGGTAAAACAAAATCTACAAAGACCACTCTCAGGTTAACACGAATTTTGTTGTATGACAAGTTTACACTATTGTGTATTTTATTCTAACAATTCTGGGTGGCCCAGGAGCCCAGAAATTGGATGCAAGGTTAGAGATTTTTCAGATCAATGTCAGCAGACTTGTCTGAGGTTAAAGGGAGTGTAGGGGGCGGAGGAGGCAACTTCCGGAGGTAACCTCAATTCAGGGTCCGGCAAAGTCAGGAGGCTAATAGTTTGGTTGAGTTGGGAGGAGGTGAGTGATAGGTAAGGACAGGGTTTCTTCCTGTTTGTTAGACAGGGAGAGAGAGCATGTGAGGGAGAAAAAGAGACAGACCAACTAGAAAACATCATCTGAGATGGAAGGCGATGATTGAGTCACTTCTTGGTGTTCCTTTTTTTAGCTTAAATTATCTCTGTGTCTTTTAACCTTTGTTGGAGGAATCCAACTCCTTCTTACTCATCCTTGTCAATCTTTTCTACACCTCTGCAGGTTTCTCCATACGTTCAGAACTGCTATTTTATGGGGTTTTTTTGTTTGTTTGTTTTTTACAGAATACCCATGAGGTAACTAAGGGTCATTGTTAAGCTCAGATTTACAAACTGGGTGAAAGTGAGGCATAAGGTGAGAGCCAATTTACTCAAGGTCAAATTGCAAGGTCAAGGCCAGCCTTAGAGTGAGTCCTCTGATTCTGTCCTGCAGGCACCCTATCCCTCTCCTGTTCCAGAGAGTGACTCCATTTCCAAACCCCTTCAAAAGAACTTTTGTTGGTTCCATTCAGGATCTTATCTATGAAAAGCTAAACAAACATGTGGAAAGTGCTTTCATGTGGCTGCATGTTCCCGACTCCCCTTAATGCACTACTGTAGCCCGTGTTTGCACAGACATCACTTCTGCACACATACCTGCTTTGTAACAGAGGTCAGTCAAACAAAAGGTTAATTTTACATCTCCAGGTAGTAAATGATTCCTAAAGAATTTTGATGACCACATCATTCTTTGCAGATGGTTTTGTGGGTGTGTTGTTTAGGGCAGTCTTAGAAAAGATTTCAAGTCTGAGAGTGGTGGTCTCATGTCCAATTTTAGACCCGAAGACAATCCAGCATACTTGAAGGTCAGTTTCATTTGCATATGAGATATGCCTTTATTTCAAAATTCTTCCTTACAGATCACCAATCCAGGAGAAATGTCAATGTAGAAAATAACCAGAGAGTTGTCCGGACTTTTTCCTGTAATGAAACGTTGCTGTCTTGGAAACCGTGTGGCATGTAACAAGTTGTCAGACCTGTATCCTGTGGGTCTTAATGCAGTGACGTGTTGTCAAAACGGGCTTTGCTGGAGCTAAGCGTCCGTGTCCGGTATCACTGGGTACACAGGTCACATTCCATGAACTGTTAGGAGACACTTGGCCACATTCTTCTGTTGTGCCCTAATGGGCTGAAGCCCCATAATTTTGGGGGTATCTGAGTAATTCCTTGCCTAATGTTTCTTGCCCCAACTCTAATGAGCTCTGCCACGGAAGGCAGGATTTCTCTTCTGCCCATCACCGTACCCCGTATGCTGAGCACCAAGCCCTGCACAGTGTAGATTCTCAACAAAGATGTGTTTGGAGGGTGAATCCTGGAGTGAAAGAACAAATGAGCCTACTTGCCATCATCTCCAGGTTTGGGGAGGAAGGCAAAGCTGATCTTGTCACTTCTTTGCCTAAAATTCTCTGTCCGTGGTGTGTACATGCTGGCCCAGGAAGAAGAAGAGGTGGGAGAGAAGGAGGGGGGGAGGCGGTGAGGGCTGCTACCTTACAGCAGCAGGGTAGGAGGTCGTGTCCACCAGGTGTCCCAGTAGCAGGTTGTGTCCACCAGGTGGGACCAGTGGAGCTGAGCGGTCCCTGGGTGAGGTCTCCAGGGTGCAGTGCATGGAGCAGAGCTGGCGGGGCAGAGGAGAGCCGTGTGCGAGTGGGGGCTGGGGCAGAGGTGATGGAGAAGAGGACGTTTACGGCGAAGGGGAGACAGTGGCAACTTCCTGGAAGGCACAGTCAGATGCACCGCTGGGGGCACGCTGCGCTTGCAGTGGGTCTCTACTGGCCCTCCCCGTGCTCCAGGTTGGCCTCAGCCCCCACCCCTGCTTCCTGGCTGATGCCTTGCTCCAACCGAATCTAAGCACCAGTCCGTTAACAGACCCTGAGCCCTGTGATGGGTGATAGCTCCTGGCTCACCTGCACCTCCTCTGCACCTAGTCCTTCTGCGTCTTGCCAGCTCTGCTCAGCCTGGGCCTGCACTCCTCTGGAACATTGCCCTGACCCTCCACATCCCCATCCTGCACCTGGCTTCTCTCCCCTTTCTGCTCCCACTGGGCTTGGCACGTATCTCTTAGAAGTAGCATTTATTTGGGGTTGACTTGGTGTAGAAGTCAATGAATACTCTTTTGTGGGATAATAACATGAGGCATCAGTGTGGGTGGGAGCCTTCCAGCTCTGTGCTCAGACCTCAGGATTTCATGGACTCTCATCTTCTCAATGCCAATGAAAGGTGCAGGGGTAGGGGAGGGATAGCAACTCTCAGATCAGATCTCAGATCCCACAGCCCCTCCTGTGCAGGTCTTGGCTTCCCCAGTGACTTTTGGACATGAACTTGAGCAAACTCTGGGAGACAGTGGAGAGCCTGGAGTGCTGCAGTTCATGGGGTGGCAAAGATTTGGACATAAATTAGCAACTGAATAACAAATGACTGCTTATTTAATCTGCATTGGGAAGCACCCTGAAGGCAGACAGAGTCGGGGCAGAGGTGAAGAGAGGGAAGATGTCTATTTCGGACATCTAATTTGTCCAAACTAGTATGTCCAAGGACATGTAGAGACGGGGCCAAGGGAACACACAAAACTTGTTTCCTGAACATGAGAAACATTTTTCCCTACACAAATTGGGCTCAGAGGATGAGATCAGCTCATCACACCATGATGAGTGTGATACACAACTATTAAGCGCTCATTATGGTTTAAAGCAACACCCAGAAAAGGCAGTGTGTTTACTGGCCAGGGTGGGAATGTGTCAGAAGTATATAGCTCTATGGGGTCACAAGAGTTGGACATGACTGAGCGACTGAACGGCAACATCTTCCCACTGCAGGCAAGGCTCCTTGGTGCCAGAGGCCAGGACAACTTCCGGGGGGAAGTGAGGACTGTGACTTCCTCTGCATTGGTGTGTCCCCACCTTGACACAGAGGACACATTTGTCCACAGACAACAGAACCTACGTTTCCAAATAAAGAAGGCTGACTGAAGCTCTCAGTGATCACTTTTCCAAAATAGTCCAGTTAAGGACCGTGGTCCCAATCTCATCCCTGCCACCTTGGGCAAGAGACTTCATGTCCCTAGGCTTGCTTCCTTACATTATCGGGGGAGTTTCTCTCCTTGGGAGGTTTTCAAAACATCTTTTGCACCAGAGTAGAAGTAATCTTTAATCTCTTTTAGGAGTGGCCATCAGAGTCTATAACACTCCCTCTGGATGTTCCAAGGACGATGGAGCCTTCTGACTCGACAAAGGCAGTGCCATCAGTGGCCAGTTATGAAGACAAAGGACAAACAGATTATTACATTTTCTCCTTCTTTTCTGTCTTTTTTTTTTTTTTAATTGTCCACAAAGGATAGGTTCACACAAAAACAAGAAGTAGCAGCCTTGGGCAGTAGCTTCTGTGTCTGGGTGGGGATGTGAGACTGGAGGTGCTGGAGGAACCCTGCTGCTGACTCCCCCAGCGCTGCCCGGCAGACAGTCTTGACCCTCATTGTCAGGTGCTGCAGGGCTCATCTGAAACCTAAGTGGTTGGGTCAAGGGTTTAGGCCACTTTGCATCTCAGCAAGCTCGCACAAGAGTACACGATGACAGCTGCCATTACTATAGTTTTTTCCCTTCTCTCCATTCTTCTAATTTTTCTCTGATTTTACACTTTTCTCCCATATTGGTCTATCCAAAGTGCTAGGTTGTGTGAGGCTGGAGCCTTAGGGAAGTAAGAAGTTATTTATAAAGCAGCTCTTCCAAAAGATCAATACTATCTGTAAAACACAAAAAATTGTAACTCCTCATGGCTTAAAAAAGCTTCGTGTAATGCACAATACAAAAATAAGTACACCTTTTGGTAGTGCCCATTTTCTCTTTTCCTTTCAAACTTCCAAATCTGGAATAAATATTAAAGCAACAACAACAACAATTACAAGGTTAAAACTATGTGGACGTCAGATGAGCTTGCTGGACGCCAGCCTAGCTGGTAAAAACGGGGCTGGATTTAAAGTCTCATAAGATCTTCCAACTAGTCCATCCTAAAGGAGATCAGTCCTGGGTGTTCACTGGAAAGATTAATGCTGAAGCTGAAACGTTGGCCACCTCATGTGAAGAGTTGACTCATTGGAAAAGACCCTGATGCTGGGAGGGATTGAGGGCAGGAGGAGAAGGGGACGACAGAGGATGTGATGGTTGGATGACATCACCGACTCGATGGACATGAGTTTGAGTAAACTCTGGGACTTAGAGAAGGAGAGGGAGGCCTGGCATGCTGCAATTCATGGGGTCGCAAAGAGCCAGGCACGACTGAGCGACTGAACTGAACTGAAAGATCCTCACCTGTGCGCTAGGAGAATCCCAGCCTCTCAGAGCGGCCGGGCCATGCCCCTTCTGGGCCACGCCCCTCTGAGACTCTCCCACACGGGGCCACAACCCCATGGGCCATGCCCCCTCTGGACAGCGCCCTTCCTGGACCATGCCTCTTCTGGGCCATGATCCTTCTAGACCTTAGTGCGGCTGCCAAGGAACACAGCCCGGCAGGGGGGTCAGGACAGGGGTCACGCTTGCCTTTGGCCAGTGCCTGCCTTGACTCAGCTCTGCTATGACATTGGATTCTGTCATCCCCAGCTTGGACGACGTCATCTAAAAGACCATTTTCAGCTGCAGGTTCGACGTATCTTTGATTTGTTTCACAAGGGCAGTTCCCAAAGAGGAGTCCTGATTATATTTAGAACAAAGACAACATATCTAACGATCCAATACGCTGGTGTGGAAGATGATCAGCACTGAGCGGTGTCCCCTGGGGCAGTGATGACTACAGTATATTCCAAACAATTCGTGACTCATTTGTGTTTTTTTTTTTTTTTTTTTTAGGAATGGAATTCAAGAACATTTCCAACCTCAGTTGCTTAAATGATAAAGATCCCAACGTTGAATATGCGTGTCCCATGCTTTGGAATAAGTGGATGAATTTTCAAAACCCTCTAAGAGACGATTCCATGGTGACAGATGCTGATTTCTGAGTATGTGTGTGGCCATGTTGCTTCTACCTAAGTGAAATACAAGGAGGATGAGCAAGATAAGAAAATCACTTTAAAGTCTCCTGTTATTAGTGTCAGCATGTCCCTGAAAGGACGAGCCAGCCTTTGAAAAAGTGTTCATACTTAACCTCAGTACAGCAGGGTCAGGGGTAAAACTGGCTGATTCACAAAGGGTTACTGGGGACAGAGGAACAGGCAGAGGGGGCTCTAGAATGTGCCGCACATCCCCCAGTATCCGCGTGGCCTTTTCTGAGATCCATATCGTCCCTCCCCCATCCCTAGGAAGGAATGCTAGGAGAAGCCTTGGTTATTCTTTAGCAGTATTTTCTCAAGAGCTCCTGTTACTGATCTTAACATCTAACATTTAAGTCTCGCCCAAAATCATGGGCTTGCTTTGAACTGTACAATGTTCTTGGGTCTGTGGGTCAAGGGAAAGTATTTACCCCCTGCCTCCCTTTCCAAGATTGAAAAGAGGGTTTATTACTTCCCTTCCTAACTCATGGGGTACACCATAGTGGTGTAGCACAGTGTGTTAGTCACTTAGTTATGTCTGATTCTTTGGGACCTATGGACTGTAGCCCACCAGGCTCCTCTGTCCATGGGATTCTCCAGGCAAGAGTACTGGAGTGGGTTGCCATTCCCTTCTCCAAGGGATCTTCCTCACCCAGGGATCAAACCCAGGTCTCCTGCATTGTAGGCAGTCTTTACCATCTGAGCCACCAGGGGTTTCAGGGAACACTAGAGCCATTCACAATGAGGACAGACTTAAATCTGCATTGAGTTCTGCGGAGTGATTTGCAAATGTATGGAATTTTCTTTAATCTTTATGTCTTTGGATTTCAGCACCATTTTTTCTCAAGGAAGAGAAAAACCCGTTGTTACAATCACCATGGCGCTCCATGCCTCCCGCTAATGTGCTTCTGAGGAGCAGTTTTTAAATGAGAAGTTACGGGCGCTGTTCTGATTGAAACAAACTAGTGTTGATTGCTGATCAGCCATCTGGAAAGGAGGCCACCTCAGGAAGGATGTGAGCTAATGAAAAAATGGGCCTGACGCGGGAGCAAGATGGGCCTCACGGCCCCGGCCAGTGTGAGTGGCATGAGATGAGAGCGGTGTGGGGCGCGGTAGATGGAGAACAAGTCACTTCTGTCTGAGAGATTAAATGGCGAATTTGCTACTAAATGTGAAAGACATAAAATGGAATTATTACGTGGAGGATGTCGCTGCGGCTGGGCACCTCCGGCAGACGGTGCGGGGGTCCCGTCCTGCCGTCCACAGCTCACTCTTCCTGCTGTTGCTCAGTCAATGCTGACCCCAAGGTGTCAATTAAAGATGCAGTGGGCAGGGTGGCCGCAGCCACTCCCACACAAGGCCTTGGCGTCCCCTGGTGACCTTCGGAAGCGGTCCACATTGTGGGTGACGTTACTAGATGTCCCCAGGAAGGCGGCTGATGACTCTCAGGACTTTGGTGCTTGGAGAGTCCTGAGTGAGGCAGCCTGGGACGGGGACCTCATGGTGGGGTCGGAGGGGCCCAGGCCCCTTGGCTGTGACCGGGGGGACTTGGAGTGCAGGATGAGTCAGGCACTCAGTGTGGTCTGCAGGGCCGGGGAGCAGGACCCTCAGACACTCCTCGGGTACCTGAGACGACAGGGACTCTGCGCCCGGGGGCTGGGCTTGGGCTCTGTGCTGCCTGCCCAGCTCCAGACTCCCTCTCCCTTTTGTCCTCAGCCTGAGTGTCTGTACTAAGCACGGGCGACACGTCCGCTGGTCCCCACCCCTGTGTTTGAGACTGGGGGCGTTGTTTCACCATTTTGGCCTTACATCTCTTTTCTCCCTGATATCTGGTAATTCTCTATGAAATTCAGAACCTCTGAAGAAGTGGAGAAGGAAATGGCAACCCACCCCAGTATTCTTGCCTGGAAAATTCCATGGACAGAGGAGCCTGGTGGGTTACCTTCCATGGGATCACAAAGAGTCAGACACGACTGAGCGACTTTCACTTCCACGTCACTGAAGAAGTGGATTCTAACCTTTCTGGTCCTGCGGTTCAGCTCCCTCCAGGCCTGCACTGCAGGCACTGCCCTGAGCTAGGGGCTGCCCTTGGTGCCGGCTGGGCCATACCCTTGGCTGCCCTGTCGGAGGTTGGAGAACCCCCTGGGGTCGGATTTGGATGGCCTGGCCTCTGTGTCTCCTCGCATGCTGGTGGAGAGTGTGGTCGGAGCCCGTAGAATCAAGCACTTTGCTCTTGTTTTGTGGGGCTGTTGGGACTGGCCCACAGGGTTGACCCAGATTCACTTCATGGCTTGGTCTGTTTGCATTGATTCTAGTCCCCAAAAAACTCCTACTTGGGACACCAGTCCTTTGGGTTTTTCAGGGCAATGTTTATATTGCTCTCTCTCTCTATGTATATACACACACACACACACACACACACACACACACACTTTATACATACACACACACATATATATATAAAACCTGGTTTCAATTCCTGGCTCAGGAAGATCTGATGGGGAAGGGATAGGCTACCCACTCCAGTATTCTTGGGCTTCCCTTGCTGGTAAAGAATCCGCCTGCAATGTGGGAGACCTGGGTTTGGTCCCTGGGTTGGGAAGATCCCCTGGAGAAGGGAAAGGCTACCTGCTCCAGTATTCTGGCCTGGAGAATTTCATGGACTGTATGGTCCATGGGGTCACAAAGAGTCGGACACGACTGAGCGCGTTTAACTAATTTTTACATGTACATGTGTATCTATTGATTTGTTGCACTGGGTCTTAGTTGTGTCTCAGGAGCTCTTTTTTTGAAGTGCCTAGACTCTTGCTGTGGCACACAGGCCCCAGAGCACATGGCTCCATAGCTGTGGTGCACGGGTTTAGTCTCTCCAAGGCATGTGGGATCTTAAGTCCTTGACCAGGGATTGCTCCTGTGTGCCCTGCCTTGCAAGGCAAAGTCTTCCACTGGATCACCAGGGAAGTCCCACCTCAGGGCGGTCTTAACACGACTGATGGATGAGCAAGTGAGTGAGTGAATGAATGAATGAATGAGAGAACCAGTGGCAGTTCCTTTTGACCCATGCCCCTCCAGTCCTGAATCATTCCTGCCCCCTCAGCCCCTTCCAGGCATCAGATTTCCGCCCCCATGGGTGCCGAGACTCGGGGGTTGCTGCCCAGTCCTCACATCACACCCTGTGCTTCCTGATCCCGTAGACCAGTGCGGAGGTGGTGGGCTGTGCCGTGTGGCGCTTTATTGTGCAGAGTCTTGTGTTCTGCTGTGTTGCACCGTTTTATATGCTTATGTGACTTAAGATTATGGGGCACAAGCAATGAGATGAAACGCAAGTCGTGAAATAAAGTAGATAACACTATCTTTTAGATTGGATATGCATCATTAATTCCTTCCTTCCTTCCTTCCTTTTTTTTCCCCTTCCTTTTAAAATCAGGCCACATGAATTTACTGCATATGAAATCAAAGGGCTGCAGCCCTGGCCAGTGCCATTTACGCAGAGTGACGGCCCTTCTCCGGAGCCATCTCTACCTGCTGGCCTGGCCTGGTTCTGCCACCGGCCCCGGCCACCCTGGGTTGGAGGCTCTCTCGACACGGCCGGGTGGCTCTGCCAAAGACTGTGATAGTTCTCTGATGATGACGGTGTCAACAGGGATCAGAGTGAGAGAACCAAGCTCATTTTCACTTTTGACCCAAGAAGGACGCATTCCCAGATTTTCAGATGTGAGGAGCTCATGCACTAATTAGCACTGTCTCTTGCCCTCAGCATCAATTTTGAAAGTCACCAGTTCAAACTGAACATCCAGAAAACTTGGCAATAAAATCCGAGGGATATCCAAACAGATTTCAAATGAATCAGTGGATGCATTCAATTTGCTGGCTGTAATAAGACTTTATATTTACATGACACTTTTTTTTTTCTATTATGGTTCTTACAGCTAATAATGCTGGAATAAATATTGATTAAATACAGTTTAGCTTATAACAAAGGCATGGCTCCCACCCTGAAGATGGAGAGGATTCTGACTGGCCATCTCTTTAATTCTGGAACGTGTCTGTTAGAAGACGGCCCTGTGCTTATGGTCTCCCCCACCACTGGTGTTCTTGGCGCAGAGGGAAAACCTCTGGCCCTTCAGAGACCGGCTTCCTCACCCACCCGGACGCTTTCTGCCTCTGTTGCTGGTCTCTCCACTGGGCTGGTTCTGGGGATCTTCTCTTCTGTCGCTCTGATTGGCGGGTTCCACAGTTTTCTCTGTTGCTGAATCCTGTCAAGGTCCTGTTGCAGGTATCCACTTCACGGGGATCCACGGCTCTGGCTGGGGTCTCCCTGTCCCCTGGGGTCTGGCTGCAGACTGTGCACAGGGCTCTGAGCTGCTCGTCTCCTATTCTGTCTTTGATGACTGGTTCTTTACCACCAGCGCTGGCCTGGGTCTAAGTCTCCGCATGGAGCTTCCGATCCAACCGCACCTACTGTCTCTTTCACAAAGATGATAATAGCAACAACAGTAAAGGCTGCCTAGAAGGTTGCCGAGAGTGCGTGTAAAGCACGTGGCCCGCTTCTGCCCTGGGGGGAGCTCAGCGTTGCTGCCTGGCTCCTGCGGCTATTTTGGACTCCACCTCCTGTGGGGTTCCCCGCCAGCCCCCACCTCATGTTTTAGGGTACCCGTGCTCCTTGGACGTGGGCCCCTGGCAGCTCCATGTCTAATCACAGCGGCGTCTCTGCCACCCGGCACAGGTGGCTGGCATTTGGGATGCACCCTCTGCAGTCAGAACGGACCCTTGGCCCCACACAACCCCTCGGGGGAGCTCTGGTCTGGGCCAGCCCCCTGCCTGCCCCCCACTCAACTGGGTTCCAGGATACGACAAAACAAATGTTGTCAGCCAAATCGGGGCTGACTTACAAGTGACCTTTCCATCCACAAGTACAGAGTGGGCCTTGTGTCTTTTCTGAAGGGCGTGCGAGTTGGGGGGCTGCTTTAGGGCACTGGTGTTTTTGCTCCCGCCCGCTGTGGGGTCTCAGAAGGACACAGGCTTGGTTTGCCTGCCGGGGTCATGGGGTCATGGAGGGACTTAAATATGTCCCTGGATTTCCGGGACCTCATTTGGACCACTCCCTTCCTGTGGAGGAGGCACTGCAGATGGCCTGGGCTCTCTTGCTGGGGGTGGCGGGTTGTGGGCTCACCCGGAGGGACCACCACGGGGGAGGGCGGTGGGGTGGGGAGGCTGGGGGAGGAGGGAGAGGAGACTTTCCCCTCGCAGACCAGTGGCTACCGGAATGACATGTTCTCTCTGTGGTCCGTGCTCTGGCTCTCTGTGGAGCGAGCTGGGCTGTGTGCCCCCAACTTGTGTACCCCTCTTAGGGAGGGCATGTCATCTGTGCATTCAGCCGCTTGCCTTCTGGGACCCTGATCATTATTCCATAAAACCCATTGTCAGTCAACAGCCATCAATCATGCAGAATTCCGAGCACCACGGATCTGTCAGGAAATCAAAAGACTGTAAGCGTGTTGTGATTACCCATTCACGAGCCATTTTGACTGGAAACTTCGCAGACCTGCCCTCTTGCTACAAACAGGGGGAAAGTTAAAGTCAATCACTGGAACAATTTGTCAGTGCAGTCTGGTTTTCCCTCCGAGGAAACCACCTCTCCGGCTGTCACTGCCGGGTCTCTGGCTTCAGAGAGCTCCTCTTTGCCTTTTACGAAGACCGCTGCACAGTTCACCTGTGGCTGGTTTTCTAGGCCTACATGGAAGACGGACGGGGGCCCCTGAGTATCAGGAACAGGGCCCCAGACTGTGGTCCAGGTAGTCCCCAGTCTTCTGCCACCAAAGAAGAAAGGAGGGGGCTTACAGGGAGGGGGAGGGAGGGATGGATGCTGCCATTGCCCTGTGACCCCAGGGAAGAGCCCTCCAGTCCAGATCCACGTTTCCCCGGTCCACACGTCCCATGTGCTAAGATGCGCCTTGGAACCGCCTTGAATGCGAGGTCACGGTGGAGCGTGGTCCTCGGCCTGGGGCCGCCTGCCTGCGAGCTGGAGAGCATCCTTGCTCCATCCATATCCATGCTCGTCTCCACGGGCTTTGCCGTCTTCAGACCCGGACTGATAGATTAATGTTTGCTTTTCTGATCATCACCTTGTGGGTCGTTCTCGCCTGTCTTTACAACAAGCAGGCTCACAGAAATTCTGAAAAACACACACGAAAAGCCACTCCAGCCAATAATCCTGACCTGCCCCCATGGAGCCCCTCTGCACCCAGGCTGACAAATGTTAGAGGGTTATGGGACCTGGCCGGCACCACCAGATGACCCTCTGCAGTGCGAGGGCTTGCGGACGAGGCGGCCAAGTGCACAGCAAAAGCGATGAGATGTCAAAATCCCGTGAACGTGACCATTTCTCAATGGCCTGCCTTATTGGCAACTTGTCCAGCTGACCTCGGCCTTGATTGCCTCCTCACGGAGGCGAGCCAGGTAGAGAGAAAGGACAATTAAATAAATGCAAAGCCATCCCGGCCGACAGGCCAACGGATGGGGACAACTTTCGAAGCAACTGGGAGGAAACAAGAGGATTAGAAAAAAACTGTCAGAGAAAATGAGCTCAGAAACAACGAGGGATTCTGACCACAGGAGGTGAACAGGAACTTTCTCTGGGGGCCCCTGGGGGGGGCCTTGGCCTCTAATCACCCCCAGTGGGTGTAAAGCTGCCTGCATCGCTTGGAGGAGCCATGCTCCCTGGGTGCCGTGTTTTACCAAAGCTTCACCCTTAATGACCATGGATGTGGATGATAATGAAGTGTGTTGCAAGCAGGTGCACCGCCTCCTGTCTCTGCCGCCCCGGACAGCTGCTGCTGTTACCTGATGGCTCCAGCAAGGTGTCGGTGGAGGTGTGAGTCCTTCCCTGGGGTGACAGCCGCACCCTCCTGGCTCCCCCGCCCCGCCCCAGCCCAGGCCCTGGTCCCCCAGTCCCCGTGGACCTGCCTTGGTGATTGCAGATGACTTGAGCTGAGTGTGGTGCACACCCACGCCTCAGGAATGGCCGGGTGCCAGGTGAAGACTCCAGCCTGCGATCAACCATCAATCTCAGAGGAGGGGCACCCGGGGCACGGCCGACAATGCCATGCCCTTGAAGGATCCTGACCTACCTGGAATGCTCCTGCTGCCTGCCAACTGCAGAATGCAACCCCTGGATACTTGTGTGTGTTTTAAATTGGGGAAAAAAAAAAAAGACTAACAAGCCACTGAAAGGAGACACCTTCTGGGACCTGAGGGTTACACAGCAAGACTGCCCGAGTGGCGGCGAAGGAGCAATTTCAGTGCCAGTCGGATCTCTTCTACGCTGCTCCCCGCCACCCCCCCCCCCCCGCCCCCTCGCATCTGGACCCAGACCGTGGCTGAGGCTGCAAACAAAGGGCCGGAAGCAGGGCTGCAAGGTAGGGCGTCTGGGATGCTCTCTGCCCTGGCGTTCCGCGTCTTCACCAATCAACCGAGGCTTTGAGGAAACAACCTCATCCCAAATGCAAATCAGAAGGGAGGCAATTTTTAAAAAATTAAATAAATTCAAAAGACGCAGCAGCCAAATACGAGGAAAATCCAGCCCAGCCTGGAATTGGGAATTTATTATCATGTGATGCGGTTGGAGTCTTCTCTAGGGTTATAAATACAGCCCTGATGAGAAACAGAAAGTCCTTCTCTATGTTCACGATGTTCCTAAACTCTGCTCTCTGGAATCTGTGGGACTATCCAAAGCCAAGGGCTGCAGGGATGAGCCAGGGCTCAGCTGATGTCCCATGAGCCATGTCGCTCATTCAGATGACACGGGGCCTTCTCTTTCCTGTGGGAACATCGGACTGGCCGTGGCTTGCGTGTGGGGTCCCAAGCCCAGAGCCAACACGGTAGTGTCACATGGGGTCTCATCTTCCATTGAGATCCAGCTGCAGAAATGTCATGTTTGCTCATGAAAAAGAGACAAAAATGTCATTAGTAGTTTTCAAAACAATTTGTCTTTGTGATTTTCAGCAAAGGATGAGACGGGCCTCTCTTAGCCTCCAAGGCTTTTATCCTGCTTACTCTCAGTTCTCTTTTGTCTTTTTTATGAGTATTCTCCTTCAGTGAATTAACTCATCAGCCACCATTTTGGGGCTGTTTGTATTGAAAAGCTCATTATTTCAGAGGAAGTGCCCCATGAATAAAAAAAACCCCAAACACTGACAGTTATAATTAGATAGCTGGGATGAAGAGAGGTCTGTGTGTGTGTGTGTGTGTGTGTGTGTGTGAAATTAGATGAAAGGAGAGAATTTCACCTCCATCTCTGCATAAAAATCTGGAGATACTATTGGAAGAATTACACTAAAAGATGAAATTTCAGAATGAGTTGTGAGCAAAGCTGGTAGTGTGTCAAGTACAAGAACTGGACTTTGGGGTAAAGGCTGTGATGTGACCAATGTGGTTATTCATTAGTGGTTCTACATGGAAATTCCTCGAGATGTCAACTGCTGGAGCAACCTGAATCAGGGTGTGAATGCGAGTCTCCATCCACTGGTGGTGTAGTTGAGTCACTAAGTTGTGTCCAACTCCTTAAGACCCCATAGACTGCAGCTTGCCAGGCTTCCCTGTCCTTCATTATCTCCTAGAGTTTGTTCAAACACATCACATTGAGTCGGTGATGCCATCCAACCATCTCATTCTCTGTCGCCCCCTTCTCCTCCTATCTTCAATCTTCCCAGCGTCAGGTCTTTCCCAGTGAGTTGGTTCTTCACATCAGGTGGCCAGAGGACCTCTTCTCAGGTGACATACACAGGGCCTCTCCTCATCCCAGCTATCTCATTATAACTGTTGGTGTTCCCCCACCCCACCCCGCATGGGGCACTTCCTCTGAAATGATGAGCTTTTCAATACAAAGAGCCCCAAGATGGTGGCTGATGAGTTAATTCACTGAAGGAGAATACTCATAAAAAAGAAAGGAGAGAACTGAGAGTAAGCAGGATACAAGCCTTGGAGGCTCAAATACAAGCACTGGAGCTTCAGCTCCAGCATCAGTCCCTCCAATGAATATTCAGGACTGATCTCCTTTAGGATGGACTGGTTTCATCTCCTTGCAGTCCAAGGGACTCTCAAGAGTCTTCTCCAAACCACAGTTCAAAAGCATCAGTTGCTCAGCCTTCTTTATGTTCCAACTCTCGCGTCCCTACCTGATCACCCACTGGCACTCAGGGGCAGTTTGGCGGACCTGACTGAGTAGGAAGTTTCCCTTCCCATCGCATTCTGAACACTAGGAGGGAGCAGAGTAGTGCCAGGAGCCGATTTCTCTCCAATATCCATCTGTGGATGCAGGCAGAGAGTTTAACAAATCTCTCATCAGTCCAGGAGCGTTTGCGATGGGAGGATGGACTTCCTGGCCTTCTCCATTGTGTCCAGTGATCCTGGGAAGAAGACTCTAACTCATGTGTTATTAGTTAGAAATGAGTGGATCCAAACCTCCCCCACTTCTCCACTGTCAGATGCTCAGTTGTCAACCCAGTTGGGTCTGGAGTGGGTTCTGGGGCTCTCTGGTGATGCTGACCCTGCCTGTCTGCAGACCACGCTGAACGGCAAGGTCTTAAGAGGAAGTGCATGTCTACGACTCCCAAAGCATACCTTGAGGTGAAATGGAGTGAGGACCATGCTTGCATATCTGAAACTCTTTGCACATTTCTGAAGGCTTGAAAATATATATTTTTATCTTAGCTAATCTCCCTTAACATGAGTATTATTTATGCTATTCATTTGCATAGGAAACCCATTTTACATAATAATGCTGATGTAAATTCTATCCCAACACCGAATTCTTTAAGAATTCCATTTTTAAAGTACTGTTTACTGTTGGATGAGGTGTGACACCTGACATACGTAAGTAGGCGCTGTATTTCCAAGGCTGCTTGAACTGAAACGTCTTATGGTGCTGCACTGTTTTCAAATAAAAGGGGAGAAAACATCTGATACTTTCTTTGGGTGAATTTATCTCTCAGCTACTGAAAGGCTTGTAAACATGCTTTGATTCAGTTTCTCTTGAACTATTTTGCCTTCATTGTTCTGAAAAAAAAAAAAAACCTTTAATTGAGGCGTAATTGACATAGAAAAATCTGTTCATGCTTAGTGTATGATTTTGGAGCTAAGTGTGCTTCCCTGCTGGCTCAGACGATAAAGACTCTGCCTGCAGTGCGGGAGACTTGGGTTCAATCCCCGAGTTGGGAAGATCCAGTGGAGACAGGAATGGCTACCCACTCCAGTACTCTTGACTGGAGAATTCCATGGACGGGGGAGCCTGGCAGGCCACAGTCCTTGGGGTCCCAAAGAACCAGACATGACTAAGTGACTAACACACTCTTGGTATACACCCGAGAAACCATCACCACCATCAAGGTCATGAATGGATCCAACACATCCCTAAGTTTCCCCCTGTCCCTATTATTACTGTCTTTAAAAAATATATTATATAATATATATTATATATATTATTTATTTGGCTGTCTGGATGTTAGTTGTGGCATACTGGCTTAACTGGACCTGTGGGGTCTTAGTTCTGTGACCAGGGATTGAACCACACGTCCCCTGCATTGGAAGGTGAATTCTTAACCACTGGACGACCAGGGAGGTCCCATTATTTTTATTTTCACGGTAAGAACATTTGACATGAGAGCTACCCTCTTACCAAAGTTTAAGTGTCCTATAGAGTGATGTTAGCTGTGGTACTATGCCGTGCAACCAATCTCTAGAACTCATGTACCTTGTGTAAATGAAGCTTGGTGCCCTTATCTCTCACCTCTCTATCACCCTCTCCCTCAGACCCTGGAGAACACAGTTCTCATCTCTGCTTCTGAGTCTGACTCTTTGAGATTCCTTGCATGGTGAGATCACACAGTTGTTTAAGCACTGACTATTGAAACCTGTGAGGCTATCTTCCTGAGGTTGGACATGGACAGTGGTTCAGGTTGGACAGCAAGCAAGTTCACCTTTCCCGCTGTGCCCTCCCCTTGTTGCTAATAATAAATCTACAAAGTACACAGAAATAACTGCATTAGAGTCTATGTAAATAAGCAATGTCCTTAGTATTTTGTGCCCCATAAACACCAAAATAACTGATGAGTGTTATTAATCACTTGACCATTGTTGGTCTACTGAAGTGAGAAGTTCACCTCTGGCTACAGACTGTGTGAGTCCAACTATATGATATTTTGCAAAAGAAAAAAGTCTAGGGAGAGTCAAAGGATCAGAGCTTGCTAGGGGTCATCAGCAGGGAGTGAGAAATGAGTAGGGGGAGCCCAGAGGCTGTTTGGGACAGTGAAGCTACTCTGTATGATGCTCTAATAGTGGATACATGTCATATGTTTGTGCAAACCCATTGAATGTCCAACACCAGAGTGAACTGTAGTGCAAACTATGGGCACTAGGTGCTGATGAAGTGTCCACAGAGGCTTATCAATTTGAACAAATGAACCAAATGATGGGAGACGTTGACAGTGGGAAAGGCTGTGGGTGTGGGAAGGGAAAGGAAAGGGAGAAGTCTGTTCCTTCCTCTCAGTTTGTTGTGAACCTAAAGCTTTTCTAAAATATAAAATCTTTAACAATAAACTTCACCAAAGTACTTTGTGTGGCTCTCATTGGACATGTGTGTGTGTTAAAAAAATCTCCCTGTTTCAGAGTTCAACAATTCCTTGAGCGTTTGACCAAGAGCCTTTCACATGAAAGATATTCTATATGGAAAGGGAAAATCAGTGGGAAAGTATTGAGAATCCACTGCCTTCTGTACTGCTTCTCAGGGTTCAGTAAATGGTCCAGAAGTTCCTACCAAACTGCTTTCCATAACCAAAGGCCATAAAGAAGGGCCTAGGCGCATGGGATCATGAGATAAATAACACATCTTTCAAAGGCCTTGTTTTGTGAGTATCACAGACTTGTGGACAGCTCCCCAGAGGAGAGCCCTGAGTCACTATCGCCGAGCTCCTCTGCCAAAAAATGCTCCATGTCCCCGCTGTGATTACCACTGACTTTTGGAGAGACACTTGGAGAGTGTGTAATAGCCCTTCTTCAACCAACTCTCATGCCCTAGTTTCAGAACCCACCGATGGTTCTTACCTGAATTAATTGTCCCTCTGATAGTTGCCAAATGGTGATTTTCTAATTACATCATAGTTACCATATTTCTTAGTTGGCTTTTTGTTATTAAGAAGAGATTTTTCTTTTCCCTGTATTTATTTATTTCTATCTGTATGGTCACTGAGATTACTGTCTCATCCGATGGGATGCAACTGATTTACTATCACTATTAATTTTGACTCTCAGATTACCCTCATTTTGATCAGAAGTAACACAGTCAAACTTACTTCCATGTCCTTTTAATGTATTCTTATTACTCTTTTGGGCAATTTCTTTCCTTCTATCACAAAAATTGATTTCAGACTCACCTTGTTCTTTTTCTAGCCCGGTCAAAAGTCAGCCATTTCTCCATAGAGCCTTTGTTCTTTAAGTGGAGAGTCATATTTAAAAACCAAGAACTGAGTGGTAGGTGTAATCATTTTTACAGCAAGAGTATTGCTTCTAGGTTCTCAAAGCAGGAAAATTTATATCTGTCTGTAAGTATGAAAATATGTAAACATATAAAATAGATAACTGTATCATATTCACATTTATATCTCTTCCTATATACATGCATTCATACATCATCTATGCATCTATATATGTATTATCTATTATTTATCTTTATCTATCTATTGCCACGAGTTACACTAATTACTCTAATTTGAATCCATCACCAAAGGGTTTATTCTAGCTTTTCTCCTTTTTCCATATCTAGATCTTCCTTCTTCCTCAGGCAGACCCCGGTTTCTATTACATCCACAGACATGACCATGTATCAGCATGTATGCATCCTCCTGCAGGGAGCCCATCCCCAATCCCTGCCTGCTCCCCATCACTTAATATGCTCCCAGGGGGTACACACACTCTCCACTGTCTTCACATACCTCCAGAGCCTGCCAGACATTCTGTCTGTGAATGGAGGGAAAGAGGGTGGGAAGAAGGAAGGAATGAGGAGGGAAATAGAAAGGCAGGTAGGTAGGTGTCCTCAGAAATGTTTTTCTCAGGATACCCACATTTCAGGACTTCCCTGGTGGCTCAGAACCCATCTGCCAATGCAGGAGACATGGATTCAATCCCTGGGTCAAGATCCCTTGGAGAAGGAAATGGCTACCCATTCCAGCATTCTTGCCTGGAGAAATCCCAAGGACAGAGGAGCCTGGCAGGCTACAGTCCATGGGGTGGCAAAGAGTCAGACATGACTTGACAACTAAACAACAACAAAAACCCGTGTTCCAAGCCAGTCGTCAAGGTGGTTGAAAACTGCTTCTGTCCACCCCTGTGATTACCGTCTACCTGGGAAGAATCGGCTGTCTTCAGACAGGCCTTAAAATAGACCCGCTCTGAATAGGAAGGTAGCTGCTGCTGAGTTTCGCTGGTGTTTTTGTGTGTCTGCCTGGGAGTGCTCGGGTGTGTCTTGACAAATGGAAGCAGCAGGTGTTTAGACACAACAGCATAACTCTTCATAGAAGTCACTTCTTTAAATCCAGATTAAATATACAATGTGAGGCCTGACCTTTCCGAGTAATTAAAGATTTCTACTTTATGGTTTTTATAGACATGGTAGAGACAAGAAGAAGCTCCTTCATGTTTCAGGTGGATAGTGTGTAGAGTTTTTTGCTGTGTAGAATTTAAAGGGGCAAACACTGAGCAGAATCCCGGGCCTGAGGCTACGGCAGTCTTGGTGCTCATGGGCACGGTGGACCCAATACTCCCTCTCACAGGGAGGGGTGCACTAAGAGCCAAAGATGGGGACTCGTGCTCAAGCGGCCGGGCCAGGGCACAGGGTGGCATTGACCATACGCTGGGAGGGTGGATGGGTGAGATGGAGAACCGTGCCTGGTAAGCCCCCTCCACAGGCACGGGCTGCCTGGCACCCCTGTCTGCCTCCTCCTGCATCTGCCCCCTGTGCCCAGACTTGGCAGCCATATTCCTCCCACCTCTCGGACTCGGAAATGCCTTGTGCTTGCAGAAGAGTGCCTCTCCTGGGGCTGAGACACACTCAGGGCGATGGCTCCGGAGCACACGGTGGCCGGCGCAGCAAACAGACACCCACAGAGCGTGTCCCCCTCAGGGTCTCTGTTTCCACATGGGTAACACCGAAGCGCTGGGCGAGACCACCTAGAAGCCCATCGAGCTCTGATTTCCTGGGGTTTTCTGCAGTGATGTGGATTAAATGACTGGTCAGAATCCAGGGCATCCCGTCTGAGAAAGGGCTTCTTTCAAGAGGGAAGATGCAGGCTTTCCACTGGGAGGTGGGCCAGCGGGGGATTTATGTACTGGGATTGCAGGGGCCGCCCACAGCCCTGGTTTCTCTAGCTCTGCTCTGTCTCCTCTTGTCAGACCCGAGGCCACACTCCTGTCCAGAAACGTGGAGCTGAATCTGGGCTGCCTGGAACCCCAGTGGGGGTCCACTGTGCCCCTTCCCCCAGCAGAGCCACCCCCCAAGCCGCCCTGACAGTCACCACCCAGGAAGGGGCAGTGACGGATCCGCCCTGATGGAGTGTTTGGGGAGGTCTGGGTCAGGCCCCAGCCATCACTCTGGGCCTCCCCCCTTGCTCTTTGGGGGGTCATTCTCCCTGCTTTAGGGCTCCTATGCCTCTCTTCCTCACATCACGCAGAGGCAACTTGCTCTCAGACCAGAAACCAGTGTGACAAGCGGTCAGTGTGGCTTCCCAGGCGGCTCAGGGGTAAAGAATCTGCCTGCCAATGCTGGAGACGCAGAAGACTCAAGTTCTACCCTTGGGTTGGGAAGATCCCCTGGAGGAGGAAATAGTAACCCACTCCAGTACTCTTGCCTGGAGAATCCCCGTGGACAGAGGAGCCTGGCAGGTCCAGTCCATGTGGCTGCGAAGAGTCAGACATGACTGAGTGCTGAGCACAGGGGTCGCGGTGCTGTCTCCACTGAGCAGAGCTGCCTTTCCCGTCCGACCAGCTGAACTAAAGGGCCAACCTCAATGCCTTGGAAGCTTACCAGATGTCCTCACATGGACTGGAACTGTGTTTTATGAAGGGACACAGGAAAGGTGTGCCCACCTTCTCTCTGGAGGCCTGAGGAGACTCGTCTGGTGCAACATTCAGGATGCCCTGAAGCCCACCCAGCCTCTTCAGGTGGAGCTCCCAGGGCACATGACTCAGGAACCGTGTGATTCTAGAATTTCCCCTACTGGCCTTTCCCTCTTCTTCTGCAGTCTGTGCTTACGAAAGGGGATGCCATATTCAAGGGCTTCAGCATCAGAGCCGGAGGGTGAGTGCATGACTGACATCCTATATCTCATGCCACATCCTAAAATTGCTGGTATTGATCATGACAAGGGCCACTTTGGAGAAGGAACTCATTCACTGTCTAGAGGAAACAAATACTGCCTTCATCAGCACTTTACAGAAGTGCCCCCAAGCTTTGTAAATCCAGGTGTTCAGCCTGTAATCTTCATTTGCATTTCAACATGGCCCTATTTGAAGGTGGAGCTCATCAACTCACCTTTAACCATGAATGCTTTTAATAGGACCATCCCTTTGATTTGATGATGAACACACATTTTATAAACACACATTTTGGGCTTCCCTAATAACTCAGTTGGTAAAGAATCCACCTTCAATGCAGGAGACCCTGGTTTGATTCCTGGGTCAGGAAGATCTGCTGAAGAAGGGATAGGCTACCCACTCCAGTATTCTTGGGTTTCCCTTGTGGCTCAGCTGGTAAAGAATCCGCCTGCAATGCAGGAGACCTGGGTTCAATCCCTGGGTTGGGAAGATCCCCTGGAGAAGAGAAGACTACTCACTCATTTTACTACTACACATTTTATCCTGACATGGCCGCAAATCTCATTTGCAGAGCAGTCCTTTAAGAACATCAGATTTGGTCTCTAACAGGAAAACACAACTTGTAAACGAGGCGAAGAAGAGGTGGATAATTTAGGACACAGTTGATCTACACAAAGGCTAAAAGAAAATTGCTGAATCAAGCACCAGCTTGGCACAGTTTTCTTCTGAAGTTAAAATCAAGTTCTCAAAGAAGTGATGGCCAAGACTTGGGATCCCATCTGGGGCTTGCAGTCCTGTTTACACAGCATCTCAAGCTGCAGTCTGAGGATGTTTTCCCAATAGAAGGGACGGCTGCAGTGTCTCTCCTGCTTGATCCCTTTGCTGTCAATGACTGTATTTGGTGGCACATTATTTTAACCGTCCATTACTATTAACATTAACGAATGGTTAATTACAAGAGAATTTCTGTTGAAGTGCATAAGAGAGCCATATGAATGCCAAATGAGTGCATTAATGATTGGTGTTATCACAATGAATACAAAATGATTCTATAATGACTGGGGAGGTAATATATAATAAAAAAAGATTGCTCCCACTTTTATACACTTATCACAGATTTAAAACTCATTCTTGGCCTCCATTCAGAAACCATGAGTTACCTGAGAGCTTTTCCCTGAAGATTTCTAGGGAACTGGATGTCCTCAATAAAAATCTAAACACCGTTACTCATCATTGAGTTAAACTTTGAGGATAAATGCCACTTTATTTCTCTCTACAAAGAGCCCTGGAAACACTACCTCATGGTCTTAAGTAAGTTCAACTCATTCATTTATTCATCCAATTAGCCCATAAACATTTATTGAATACATATGATGTGTTTGACATTGTGCAAAGTATAAGGGCCACAAGGAGAGAAAGAGAGAATTCTTGTCATTAACAAGAGCCAAGTGGGAGAATAATAAAAATATAATGATGTATTTCATATGTTGTAATAAAGAGGGAAATCATAGAGTTGGAGGATCACATTTCTAGGGCTTTTGTGGGAAAGGGACACAGGCTAAGAGACACTGAACTGGGCTTTTGTGAGATAGTGGGGTATTGGTAAGTTAATAACAGATTGGGACAGCGGTCATTTTGAGTAGAAATCACAGCAGAAGCAGAGAGGTATTAAATTACGCATTGTATTTGGAGGATGAAATGCAGAAGACATGACATAGGACAGTCGGGAGTAGAGCCTTAAATACAGAGTGGAGCCAGATGTTTGTCAAACAGAGAGTTTGGATTTTGTGTAAAATATCAATTTACAAATCCAAGAAACTCAGCAAACATCAAACAGGGTAAAATCAAAGAAAAGGACAGGGAACCACATCAAAGCCAAGCTTCTCAAGCCATAAAGGTGAAGGAGAAATACTGAAAGCAGAAGAGGAGATGAGGTTGTACACATTGGAGAACAGGTGTCCATGCGGGGCTGACCATCAGAAACACTGGGGCTAGAACACAGCAGAATAACTCCTGTGATGTGCTAGAAGGAAAAAACCATTTACCAGAATTCTATAGCTAGCCCAACTATCTCCCAAAAGAAGATAAAATGAAGACATTTCAGATAACAAAGACCTGAGAGAATTTGTTACCAGCACATCTGTGCTACAAAGGAGGTTTATCTTTAGGCTGAAGGAAATGATATCAGCTGATAACTAGATTTTCAGGAAGAAATGAAAACGGATGGAAATGGTGAATGTGGGCAGAAATATAGAAATATGGATATATGTGTATACATTCATGCATAAAAGCATAAGTATGTGCACCATACATGCTTCTTTTGTTAATTTCTATAAGATACATGACATTTAAAGAAAAACTATAGCATCGTATTGGGGAGTTGATGCCATATATAGATGGGTATTTGCGGCAACAGTAGCACAAAGGATGGAACTGCTATGAGCCTCCAATATTTTATGTGCATTAGCACAATATTGCCTGCAGGATAACTTAACGGTAAAAACATAATTCCTAGTGGTGGTGGTGTTTCAGTTGCCAAGTCATGTCCGATGCCTGTGACCCCATGGACTGTAGCCCGCCAAGCTGCCCTGTCCATGGGTTTCTCCAGGCAAGAATACTAGAGTGGTTTGCCATTTCCTTCTCCAGTGGATCTTTCCAACCCAGGGAACGAAGCTGTGTCTCCATAGAGCAACCCCCCAAAATTATGCAAGTGATATAGCTAAAAGTCTATAAAAGAATCAAAATGCAATGCTAAAAATATCTGATGAGCCCAGTGAAGACAAGAAGTCAAGAACAGAGGAAGCAAAAGAGAGAACCCTTGAGGGTGAAAGCTACTTCAGGGTGAAAGCAGGTGAAAGCTCTGCTGAAAGATACTTTCAGCAGAGATGAGGAGGATCGGGTGCCTGAGACGTGGAGAGAAGATGAATTGGTTCACGTTGGCTCAACACTCCGTGTAGACATCTAGGAGGCGAGCTGATAGGATGCTAGTGTTTGAGAGAGAGGTCAGAACAAAGATACACAACAGGCGGCTGTTAGCATCCAGAAACAGTAATTAAAGCCAAAGCAGTGAGTGTGCTGACTTAGGGAGAGAAAGTGGACCCAGAACAAAAGGCCATTTATTTCACAGTAAAATACTGGTACTTGAAGAGCAGGTTGGGGAGGAGAACCCAGTCCAGGAGATCAAGGCAGAATATTCCGAAAGACAGCAGAAAAGTCACAACATTCCAAAGCATCTTCTGAAAGTCAAAGCTGACGACTTCTAAGAGCTCTTACATCATGCCTTGTGTTATTTTTGAAATAGAATTTGGGAGGACTGAAAAGTAATCCCCCAGAATGGTACTCATATTTATCTCTGGGCTTGGGATAACCAGGGAATTTTGATTTTCTTGTCTTTTACTATTGTACACCTACTCTACCGTTTACATGTAATACCTTGACAAATAGAAGGAAAATCAGTGGCTTTTGATTTTCTGAGGGTGGAGTGTTTAGTGGGCCAAGGAGGCAGAGTCTGGTGAGTGAAGGGAGAGAAGAGCCAAGAGACCGGGGGGGGTCGATGAATATCTGAGGGACCAAGGTCAGAGCTGAATCCTCCATGTGTGTAGAGGACTGGGGCTTCCTAAGTGACACTGTGTTTTCCACAAACACCATGCCTGCTCACGACCATGGGGCAGAGCTGAAAGGCCCAGCACATGGACAGGGTATCTGACTCAGAGTGATCGTGAGGGTCCCAGAGAAGATGCTTCCTCCTGAAGTTTCACCTCCAGGTGATGGTGGGACCAAGACATTCTGGAGGTTGGCACCTGGAAATTGACCTCCCTCACAGATCATTAGCTCCAGGAACTCTGTGTTCTCTGCAAAAATCTGCCATCCTGTTTAAACTTAAAGGAGGTGGCTGTTCAGTTGCTAACTCATATTTGATTCTTTGTGACCTCAAGGACTGCAGCATGTCAGGCTCCTCTGTCCTCCTCCGTGTCCCTGAGTTTGCTTAAATTCATGTCCATTGAGTCAGCGATGCCATCCAACCATCTCATCCTCTGTCCTAAAGAAGGTGGAAACTTCAAATACTTGTCAGTGTTTAGAAGTGATCAGAAGGGAATTAAAAGATATACTTACTGTACATTTTCTGTTAACATCTTCACTCATGATAGGAAGGGGAGACCTGGGGGTTTGGTCCAAGTGGCCAGTGGGCAGGAGCATCAGAATCTTGGAAGACACAGCCCTCTCGTGGGGATCCAGAGACCAGCGGGAACAACCCAAACCCAGACAGAGGAGGGAAACTTCATGTCGAGATGTGGGTGGCACACCCTTACATTCTCAAGTTGAAAATGCAGCTGAAACTGGAAGAAAACTGGAGAGATTGTAGACACCAGAACACACCTGCAGCTTTTGGAGGAAATTAAGGGAGTGATCCTGAGTGTCCCCCGCTGCCTCCCATCAACCAGCCTCAGAACTGGGGGGACTCGAGCTGCCGAGAGGGTAGGGACAGGGTTTACAGGCCCTGCAGAGAAGGGGGAGGAGGAGAGCAGGATACAACTCCCATTCTAGGCCTTTCCCATTGAGGATGCTAACCCTAACCTTGTGGACCTCGATATAAGGGGGCAGCAAAGGTAAAAATCATGTAAAGTGTGGCCCTAACCACCAGGTGCCCTCAGACGGTACAGCAGTTGGACTATTTGGCTGCCGTTGCTGTCACTAATAAAGAACCTCTTTTATAGGCTGGGACGTGCAGAATGTTTTTAATGGCTGTGCTTCTCTTTTGAAAAACATTCCTGCAGCGTTCCCTGGAGTGAGACTCAGGACAATATTAAATCCAATGAATCACCAGCTTTCGGGAGGGCAGGATCGGGCAGATACGAAGGATGGCTCAGCCCCAAGTTCCCAGGGGCCATGGCGACCCGGCCGTATCTGAGTGTCATTCCACAAAGACGCCGCGTAGCGCAGGACCTGTGCCAGGTCCCCCTTCCCTCCTAAACCCATCTTTGCTCAACACGGAATTCTTGGCCGTTCAGAAAGGGGGACACCAGACAGCTCCATCCATTCACGATGCTAGGTGTTCAGATACCCTCTTGCCTCACCATCGGCACTTGGTTTCTTGATTTACAAATTACGCTGCATAACTAGGCCTTGTTCCCACACCAGCCTCAACCCAATACAAGACTTGAGCAGGTGGGGAAGGGTCCTTAGCCGAGCTGGATTTGCCTGGGCTCCGCTGTGCCTGCCTGGTCACAACTGCCTTCCATCGCCTGGGGACCTCTCCTCACCACCTCCTGGTTGGCTTATTTGAGGGCCTGGAAGGTCATTGTTCCAAAGGTTGGTCTTGACTACCAGGCTGGCCATGGGGCCTAATGCAACAGATTCTTTTTGAAGGACTTTGAGTGCATCCAGCTCCCTTGCGGGGGTACTTGGCTTGTAGGACTTATTATGATGGCGCTCCTGGGGCTTGGTTAGTACGTTGGTTAGCCCTACTGATAAGGGCTGGGGCATAGGCATAGAGCTCACAGGTCTTGCTGCTTCAAGGATGCCACACAGGCCTGGCACTGCCTGGGACTTGCAGGACCTGCACCATCTCAGGCCCAGCCGACGTCTCTGAATCGGAATCTGCATTTAACTGGCTGACTCGGACGTCCATCCAAGCATGCTTCCAGTGACTCATCTGAAACCAGTGGGGAGCTGATCATCCTTGTACCTGGTTCAGGCTTCCCTGGTGGCTCAGTGGTAAAGAATCTGCCCCCCAATGCAGGAGACCCAGGTTCTATCCCTGGGTCAGGAAGATCCCCTGGAGGAGGGTATGGGAACCCACTCCAGGATTCTTGCCTGGATAATCCCATGGACAGAGGAGCCCGGTGGGCTACAGTCCATGGGGTCACAAAGAGTCAAACGCGACTGAAGCGGCTGAGCACGCATGCACCTGGCTTGTGGCCTGTGGCTGCAGAAGGGGTTTCCTTGCTCCCCCAGAGAGCAAGGCTCTCCGTTGCTCACAGGCTCCCCACTGAGAGCATACAACCCACACGACCCATTCCTCCAACTCCGCTTTGTCCAAACACTTCCAGCTGTGAGTCACTTGTGTGTGAGGCTTCTCAGGGACGAGTCCTCATCCGTATCCCCTTCCTGAAGTGTCACCGGGGCCTGACGATGCCACGTGTGGTGCTGACGGGGCTGATCATCAGATGCCGGGTTGAAGCCAGCTCAGCCCACGGTGAGCAGAATAAGAGCTGGCTTCCCAGGGCCTCGTGCTGACATCTCCCTCCTCCCCAGGGCCCGCAGAGCAATGCAGGGGCACGTGAGGGGCAGGGATGTGACCCTGAAGCCCAGATCCTCATCATCGGTGCCCCAGCTCATGGGCGCTTCCCTGACGTCGGGGACCAACGAACCCAGGAGAAACCTGCGACTCTGGGAACACAGGCGCCTTCTCTCCATGGGTAAAGAGAAGGACATCACAGAGACAGAGAAGATGGAAAATGGCTCCAAGGATTTAGTTCAAGAAATGGTAATGCGTGCCTTGCCACAAGCAGGCAGCGGCCTTTGCAGCTGCAGACAACCATCTCCTGGCTTCAGCTTGCCGTGCAGGAACATGGTATCTGGACAGGACTCTAGGAGATGAAAGGCAGAACCAAGCCATCCCACCAGTGACAAGAACATTGTGTGTGTGTGTGTTCACTTAGAAGCTCAGTTGTCATCTTTTCCTCTGAGACACACAAGTGTGGGCAGTGAACTCACCATCCACTCTGGATCAGGGAGCCCCTCGTCTGCACACACATTCTCGGACTCCCTTCCTCTCCAGCTGATGTCTGTGCTGGGGGATCTGACACCCGGCTCACCTG
This sequence comes from Odocoileus virginianus, assembly GCF_023699985.2. Classification (NCBI taxonomy): domain Eukaryota; kingdom Metazoa; phylum Chordata; class Mammalia; order Artiodactyla; family Cervidae; genus Odocoileus; species Odocoileus virginianus. The sequence goes on from NC_069695.1 coordinate 52,926,319, forward strand.
CCCAGACTCCTCCAGATGCAGCCACCACACCGATCCCTGCCTGGACCCAGCCCCCCGGCGGCCAGAGGGGACAAGTCAAGGACTTTCGGAGTCTCCTTGCTTCTGCCAGGAGGTGTCACGGCCCCGATGTGGCTCTTGTTGGTGTTAATGATTTCCTCTTCGTTTCCAGCTGGCTCGTGCTCCAGCACCTCCAGTCGCCCCATTTGATCTCTGCACCCGGGAACAAGGTAATTAAGGCGGCGACGATTTCAGAGAACGGCTCTGCCTCGACGGGCTGCCCGGCCCCAGACAGCGCTCCATCCTAAATCATTTGATAATGTAAGAGGCCCGGTGCCGCTCTGCACTTGACTGAGGGTGAGTTCATTAGGTCACAAATCAGTAATTGATTCTCGGCGTGTCTCTGCCGCTTTTATTACAGTAATGAGGACGCTCTCTTTTTTTCATCTCCTCTAATACGTTACCCAAACCATCAGCTTCTCAGTTTGGTGTCAGGATGACTTTGACAGGTTGTTAGCAACTATATGATGTACAGAACATCACAGCGATGTCTCAAACTGTGCTGCTGTGTGCGGCACGGGGCCTTAGGTGCCGCCGAAATAAGTGAAAGCACTTGCAAGGAAAAGAAGCTACAGCCGCGATTGAAAATATGACTACAGGCTTAACGTCCTAATGAAGAAGTCCTGTGCATCGTGGACGCGTCTCTGCTCAGAGGGTGGGTTTCGCGGGGCTGGTGGCCCCAGCCATTCTCCTCCAGAATGTTCCTCGGTGGGAGAGGGGGCGAGCGAGACTCAAGAGCAAAACAGACGTTCTGACGGCGAAAGTCACAGGCTCGTCCCTGCCTCCGTGGGGCTCCTTTCAAAGAAAGAGCAACATTTTGCTGATTTCTATACAGTCCAATTTCTCCTTAAGTTCTTTTTCTCAGGGAAGGGAAATCCATAACATGAAGTTCCGTGGGGGAGAAATATGCTGCCATTTGCTGTAATTCTACTGCATTCCTGGATGGCTTCAAACGTAGAGAGTTATATGAGACAAAAGGGGGAAAGATGTTTTCTTTTCTTGGTGGATATAATCAAGATGCTAGAATAAAATGTAGTGTTTGTTTTTATTCAATGAATTTGTAGTTTTTTTCTTTTTCATTATTGTTCCTTAGAAGATATCAAATGCAGTTCCTTGTGCTATACAGTAGGACCTTGCAGCGTTTCCATGTATATATAATAGTTTACATCTGCTAATCCCAAACTCCCAACCCATCCCCTCCCACCCCCGTCCCCCTGGCAACCATACATCTGTTCTCTATGTCTGTGAGTCTGTTTCTGTTTCGTAGATAAATTCATTTGTGGCGTAGTTTGCATTCCACAATAAGTGATATCATTTGGCATTTGTCTCTGTCTGATTGACTTCACTTATATAATCTGTAGGCCCATCCATGTTCCTGCACATGGTATTGTTTCAACCTTTTAATTGGCTGAGTAATAGTCCACTGTGTGTAGACTATATACACAATGGACTATATAACTACATCTTCTTTATTCATTTATCTGTCCATGGACATTTAGGTTATTTCCAACAATAACCTTGTTTTTGAATTTAAACTTCTTTCCAGAGTTTTCCTGTTTTTGAGGTTGAGCCTTTTGATCACAGGCATCAGCACTGTTTGTTGGTGTCAGGAATCTGAGGTTCAGGGTCAGTATAGGAGTTTTCGAATCATCCTCTCACAAGTGAAAGTGTTAGTTGCTCAGTCGTGTCCGACTCTTTGCGAACCCATGGACTGTAGCCCACCAGGTTCCTTTGTCCATGGGATTCTCCAGGCAAGAATACTGGAATGGGTTGCCCTGCCATCCTCCAGGGTATCATCCTGATCCAGGGATCAAACCCAGATCTCCTGCACTGGCAGGCAGATTCCTTACCATATGAGCCATCAAGAGCCAGACCCCCAAAACCAAAGGCCACAAAAGCAGCCCTTCCCAGCCACATCTATAGGACTACTGACGGATGTCAAGGTAGAGAACTGAGAAATGAACTCTGTTTATACACCTGTCACAAAGGATCAGCACCAAAGTATTAGACTAGCCAATGTTCCTTTTAAAATCAGAACCATGAAACTATTGGACAAAGAACAAAGGGTCTAGGGTGGGGCCATTCAGCCTTGAGTGAGATTCTTGTTACACAACCAGACATCTCGCAGATTAAGTCGAAAACGATCCTCCTTGGGAGACGATGCTGCGAGATGTGCCCACAGTGTAGATTGACATGCATGGAACACAAGTGTTTCTCCTGCTCTGAGCTTGAGCTGGAGGGAACAGAGGCCTGGGGCATCCTGGTGACCGGCGTCATAGGTGGCATCAACCACCAGCTCCAGCATGCGAGAACACCCAGAACTGTCCATTTATTTAATGTTTGCAGCCTGGGATTATGAAAAGCTTTTATCCACACTAAAAATAATATTTAGCAAGGCTCATCGATCCTCCTTTAAATAAAGCACCTATTTTAGGTGAGGTTAGCGATTTTATTCACAGGATTAATTTCATCCCACAAACTGCTGTGCGTCGATGTCTGACAGAAGATCTTTTTATAAATTCAGCATTGGAAAATAAGTCATAATCCCATCTGCTCCTTCATTCCTGTCCTCGCCGCAGAAAGAATTCAACAATACAAGGTCTCCTGCAGACGGAGACAGGTGGAACAGGCCCTAATAAATCACCAGCAAATATATAGATGAAGGTGACAGCGGCTATAAGAAATCGAATCATTACACTTGTTCTGCTGCTGTGGGCTGAGTGACTTGTTCTTGGCACAGAACTTGGACATCAGAGCATGCAAGTTTCCAAAGGCCCCCGGGCCCAAGGCCTCCTGAGGTCTCAGGCACAATGCCATTCTCACCCCCTGGCCTCAAACATGTGAAGCGGAAATTCCCCAAGAGGGTGCATGTGCTTCTAAAATAAAAATTATTTAGAAGGATTCTCAACCCGCTGTTTTGGAGTCTCTGTAACAGTTGAGTGCAGGCAAATTTGTTAAGGGAGAAAAGAAAGAAGGAAGGAAAGAAAGAAAGAAGAAAGAGAGAAAGAGAAAAAAAGAAACATGAAACCCCAGTGAATGTAAAACAAACGCTTAAATAAAATAGCCAATTTCCTTGTAAAACCTCAGTCAAGCAAGTTTTCTGTTTGCTGGGCTTTAATTGGATTTTGAAGGAAAGGGAATCCCCAAACCACATACTAAGAATATTTTGCTGCCTGCTGCTTTCTCTGGCAGGATCTTCCTGGTTTGTGGAGAGAGGGCTGGTCTGACATTGGATGCTTCTGGGAGCTGGGTGACAGTTTCAGTGTGATGACCGTCATCGGGGAAGGTCCCAGGGTTTGGAAGCACCGCTGGGCACCTGGACACAGTCACTCCTGCTGCTCTAGCATTCAATATCCCCAGAATGGGTTGGTCCCCTGGGCCTCAAGCCACAGCAAAGCTGGTTGCACATGGACCCCAAACAGGGCGTCAGGGACACTGACCTCAGACTTCCAGGAGCTCAGCTGCACCCGACACATTCCTAGCTGCCCGGGGCCCCTTGTTCTTTGACCAGGAGTCCATGTTCTCTCCACCTTGGCTGTTCCCTTGCTGCTATTTTTGTGTGTGTCAGTTGCTCAGTTGTATCTGACTCTTTGGAATCCCATGGACTGTAGTCACCAGGCTCCTCTGTCCATGGGATTCTCCAGGCAAGAATCCTGGAGTGGGGAGCCTTTCCTTTCCCCAGGGGATCTTCCTGACCCGGGGATCGAACCTGGGTCTCCTGCACTGGCAGGTGGATTCCTTACCCACTGAGCTGCCCAGGAAGCCCCCTTTGTTGCTAACTTCATTGAAATCCTAACCATTATTCGGCTCCATTGCAGTCTGACCATCTTAGTTGGCTCCGGCCGCTCTAAGAAAACACCACAGGCCTTTATTCTCACAGTCTTGGAGGCTGTTCAATGTGCTGGTGAAGTCGGTTCCTGGGGAGACTGGATTCCTGGCTAAAGACGGCACCCCCTCACGGTGTCCCCATGTGCAGAGAGAGAGAGAGAGAGAGAGAGAGAGAGAGAGAGAGAGAGCTCTGGTTGCTTCCTCTTTTAATAAGGATGCTAATCCCATCCTGGGGCCCTGCCTTCATGACCTCATCTGATCTAGTCATCCACAAAGGCCCATCTCCAAACACCATCATGTTGCATGTTGAAGCTTCAGCAGAGGAATTTTGGGGACATGACCTTTCAGTCCACAAAGCCCACCACATCCCTAAATCTGTGTCTACTGCCACAGCCTCACCACACTCCCTGTCCTGGGCTTGCTCTTGTCCTCACTTGGGGACGCATAAGACACTTGCTGGGAACTGTCGAGGTCTGGCCTCCAGAGATCCCAACTGATGCCACTTGGTCAATGCCACTTGGTCCCTCCACGCAGAGGAGTGTTCTTCAGGGACCTGGAGGTCAGGAGGTACGAGGTGGACTCCCACCGCCCTCCCCCCAGAGACGCTCCTTTGCTCTCCTTTGGAAGCCCAGGGGTGCAGGGTAGCTGTCCATCTCATTCTCCGTCTGCATTGGCACCAACCCGTCTCTGGGTTCTGCCACGGTGGGCTCTCCACACCTGCGATGCTGTCTGCTTTCCACTCCTCTGTCTCCTCTGAAACTACCCTCCTCCAGCGGATGGTCTCTAAGCTGTATCTTGGAGGAGGCACTTAAACCATCAGCTCTGGGGGCTTCTGATCTTGCCCCTCCAATAAGCTTCCAAGTTGCTTCTGAGCTGTTCTCTCCAGAGCAGGGATTCGATGTCACTCGTGGACTGAGAGTCCTTTGCTGACTCCCAGGGCTCCCAGGAAGAAGCAGGATGTGAGAGCACTTATGGTTTGGCACGGTCTGCTCACCCTTCCTGTGCATTTCTCAGCATCGCTTGCTTTGTAATCTGCAGGCCGAACAGGGTACACGCCACAGTTGCTGGACTCTGACAGGCTCCCTGCAGTTTCAAGACCTTCGTTCAGGTCCATCCTCGATTTAGGACGTCCTCTTTCCCCAAGGTCTCCTCCTTAGACACTTTTCTACTTTCATACATTCTCTCTACTGTCCAGAACAGGCATGAGCAAATGGGAGACACTCCAAATATATTTAAGGAATCAATAAAATAAACTTGACACATAAACATTCACATGAATGCTGTGCTCCACATAGCACTTCCTCTAGGACACAAACAAAAAGTTTATTTTGCAACGAATCAAACACCTGTTTCAACCTGCTTAGAATAACAACTTCTAAGAGTCTGCCTGTCTGCCCCTCTATCTCTCTTTCTGTATTTGTGACTCTCTATTTCCCTCAGTGGGATTATATAGCATGGGTATCCACACTTATTCCATTATGGGTTTCCAGTATGTACTGATTATAGAAATAAAATTTATTACCAAAGGATGAAACATTTCTAGCACTAAAGAAAAGTAATGAATGGGCCTTGGCCTCAAAATATTTTCATTTATTTTTTAAGGTTTGCTTTTCTATTTACTGAGCACATCTCTACTGAGCACGTGTTGTATGCCCAGCTCTGTGCTAGGGGTTGGGACTGCAAGAAGGAATAAGACAGAAACTTTGCTCTGTGTGGGCTTTGCTGAAAAGATGTGTGATGTACCTGCAGGTGCCCTATTGCCTCCTGGAAAGGAAGCCTTTCCTCAGATCAGAGGAGGAGGAAGAAGGGGCTTCTGGGGGGCAGCGGTCTTGGGAAGAACACCCCAGGTCTGCACGGGGGCTGGGAGCTTTCCCAGAACAGAGGTGAAGTGAAATGAAATGAAGTTGCTCAGTCATGTCCGACTCTATTACCCCATGGGCTGCAGCCTGCCAGACTCCTTTGTCCCTGGAATTTTCCAGGCAAAGATCCTGGAGTGGGTTGTCATTTCCTTCAGTGATGATCATCAAGTAGGTTGTCTACTATCTATCTATCTACATAATTATTTTCTAACTTTGCTCCATCATCTATTTATCCATCTATGACATCTCTCCTTTGTCTGTGGTTCACTTTATTCTCTTGGTACAGAGCATGCGTCCTTTCATCTCTCTCTGTAGCTCAATCCCATGCTTTTTAATACTTATATAATATTCAGCTTAATGATGACATTACAATTTATTTAACCATTCCTCTGTGGATGAGATGGTTGGATAACACCAAGCCAGTGGACATAAAGCTGGACAAACTCCAGGAGATAGTGAGAGACAGGGAAGCCTGAGCTCCACAAAGAGTCGACACGACCTAAAGACTGAACAACAGCTATGGATAGAAACTTGGTTGCTTCTAGATTTTAACCAGAATATGGCATTCCATTTTATAAACCTATCATAGTTTATTGGGCTTCGCAGGTGGCTCATTTGTAAAGAATCCACCTGCAATGCAGGAGACCTGGGTTCGTTCCCTGGATCGGGAAATCCCCTGGAGAGGCGAATGGCTACTCACTCCAGTATTCTTGCCTGGAGAATTCTGTGGCGAGAGGGGCATGGTGGGCTACAGTCCATGGGGATGCAAAGAGCTGGACACAACTTAGCAATGAATGCTTTCACTTCACTTTTCATTATTCAATTTAATGATGACACTGCAATTTATTTAACCATTGCCCTGTGGATGGAAGCTTGGTTGTTTCCAGATTTTAATGGGAAAATGGCTTTCCATTTTATACACCTCTCATAGTTTATTAAACTCTTATGGATAGATAATTAGACTATAGTTCCTTTCCTATTGCAAAGAGTACTCAATCCATATTGCTGTACGTGTATCTTTATTATACTTCTATTTTCTGATAGAATCACAAAAGTGAGCTTGTGTGGTCAAAGAGTAGGCAAACGTCATCTTTTATCAGATGATGCCAAGTCATCCTCCAGAAGTTTGGGTCATTTGGTTGTTCCTGCCAGAAATTGTCAAGATGCAGACTTCATTACATCCTCAATATCAATTGGTGCCAGAAAGACATAACATCTAAAAATCTTATTTGGAAAAAAAGTATTTTTCTTATTATTTACTTCCATATTCCTTTCATCACAGTGGCCAAGCATCTTGTCACAGTTTTACCATTTGTACTTCTTCTCACCTACACATATTCTTTATTCTTTTGAGATTTATTTTCTTTTGATCTGTTGGGTGTATCTGAATATGGGATATTAATGATTAGTTGCAAATGTTTCCCCTCCCCAGTATGTCATGATTTCTTTTAATTTTGTTTAGTCTGGTTTTATTGGAAAAAAGTTTATAATATTTTGTTGCCAAATATGTCATTGTGTTCATTGTTTCACGTTGTTTACTCTTGCTGCAAGATTACAAAAATGTTCTCACATATTTTCTTCCAAAACTCTTTTGATTTCAATTTTTTATCTTTAGGTCTTGATTTAGCAGAAATTTGATTTCGTTTGTGGCATAGAGTATTGGAACCTTTATTTTACATTTTTTCCAAACAAGTAATTGATTGTTCTTTAAGCACTTAAAAAAAAAAAAAAAAAAAACCCCTCTCCACACTAATTTGAAATGCCACCGTTATCATAGACTACAAGTGCATGTGAACTTAAATACATTTCTGAGATCTTTTGGTTCCACTGGTGGATTTGTGGACTGTTATATTTTCATCATCTAGACTCTTCGCTTTCCAAGTTGGAAGGCTTGTCAACCCCCAAAGATACTGGGGGACAGAAAGGATGCATCAAACTCTTCTATTCCCCAGAAGTTAGAGCAAACTGGAGGACATAGTGCCTTTGTTACGAGAAAATTTGAATTTTCACACATTCTGGAAAAAATTATTATACTAATTAACTAAAACACAAGGCTGCAAAATCACTCGATGTTGCAGAAAGGTCTCCCAGAATTTAAAGCCCGTGTCGTGGTCCTCATTTGCATTCCTCGTTGCAGGGGATGTAGGAGGGCATCCTTTTAGAGCGGGAAGAGGTCAGCCTCTCGATGCCTTGCTTCACCCTCTGGCTCCTCCTCCTTCCCACTTCCGTCCCAGAAAAGAGAGTGCCCGCCTCGGGAAGAAGAGCCGTTCTGTTCCGCTACACCCTCAGATCTGAAAGGGCAGTGGGACCCGTCACATTCTCCCAGCAGGAGCGGGGAGACTGGAGCGTAGGTGTAAATCTCAGGAAGCTGATTGCTGGAACCCAAGAGCTCTACCTTGTAAATAATTCACTTCGGAGCGGGAAATCTGCATATGAGGATGAAATGTCATTTATAACTCATAGGATATCGGCTTGGCTGGGAACAACTTCCCAGTCTCTTCAACTCATTAAGCGCTGCTAAGAAGGGGGGATATAGATGGTGTGGCATAAACCCCCTGCTGTAAGCCTGGTACAGGTGCGGGCTAGTTAGCAATGCTCAGACTGGAAAGGAAACTCGAGGGTGTGCCTGCCGAACCGCTCCTCTCCGCGCACCCAGCTGCTGCCGGGAGCTGGCGGTCCCGCACCCCCAAGCCCTCCCGGGCCTGCCCGCGGCCAGCCCCACACGGACCACAGGACGGCTGGCTGAGGCGTGTGCTTGGGACGTGGCGTGTGCTCGCTGGCTGCAAAGAGAATATGTAATGTTCCAATTAAGCACTTAGCTCCTTGAGATTCTGGAATCCTCACTTAGATGACTTGTGGAGAAACAAGAGGGTCTTTGTAATGAGCTCCTTTCCTCTCCTTATTAAATATTGATTGAATATGGAAGAAATTCATTTTCCCATGGAGTCGAAGTCTTATACCTAGGGTGTTTGGGAGGGAGGCTTTTATCTTTTCATTTGCTTGTGTGCTTCCCTTTTGATCCAAAGACTCTGAGCATCTCCAGAGCAGGAGAAACAGGGAGGGGTTCTCCTGGGTCCTGACTGCTGGTACCTGAAAAGGGGCTCTCTGGTCATTGGGTGGTTTCTTGAGTGAGGCAGGATGCATTAAAAAGCACAGCAAGCCTCTACTGGAAGGAGGGAGGAAATATTTTATCTAAGAAACAAAAAATTAATATGTCCCTCCCCCCAGTTTGGATATAAACCTCTGAAAACATTTCCAGCCAACTCTACACTTAGACCTTAATTAAGCAAGGTGGTAATCAGTCCAGAAATAAACTCAGAGAAGGGCTGCCATTTCTTGGCCTTCTTCCCAAGAGACTTATTTACTAAAGGACCAGGAGGGACTCATTATGAAATGGTTTACCTATTAGAAGGTCCCATGTCACAGGCTCTAAGAGGCAATGAGAGTTCTACAGGTCCTCACGGTGACTGCCCGGCCCTTCTCAAGGAGGGCCAGTTAGAAGGAGGACCCTGCAGGCTCCGAGGGCCATCTGTCCATCCGTGTGGTCCAGGCCGCATCATGGGTGCATGCTGATTTCTTCTGGCCCAGTTTTCTTTCCACAAAATAACTTGATCACTATTCAGTATCGTTGCCCTCCTGGCTACCACCTGATGACTTGAGGGGTCTTCTAGAGAGGTTTTCTGAAATCCTGTTATCCTTCAACGCCTTTTGAATGATGAGCAGTTGATACATTTATCCCTTACTTTTTCTCCATCTCTAGGGATCCCTTGTGTCCTCTTCTGATTCCTCAGCAACAACTGTATAGAAAAGAACCAAAATGTGAAGAAACACGAATATACCATTCATTTTCAAAAGTAAAAAAATAAGATAATTACAGTTATTATTTACAACATCTGGTTTTTAAGCTTCATGGTATAGGCAAATCTGTTCAAAAATAATAGGTTTATATAATTAAGGTCACAAGTAAAGAAATAAATATAGGATTTTTTTTTAAATTGAGTTGTAAAATTACTTGAGAAAAAGGTAATGCTTCTAAAGTAACTCTGAGACTTAACATGCAGGATTTTTAAGCATCTGAGTAAATGGGAAGCAGATTCACAGAGAATTCTGGGACACAGAAACCCCTGTTCCTCTGAGGGCACTAGACTGAATTGTCTCTCAGGCTTCTCACACCTTGAAAATCAAGTCAGAGTCTAAGTGAGTTATCAGAGATAACTGTGATCGGTGGGGCTTTCGTGTTCCAAAGCCCCACTGAAACTCAGTATATAGATCACTGACTGAATTTTTCAGGTTTCAAGAATATGTTTGACAATGTGCCAAGAAAACTTTCTCAAATCATACCATATGTCATTGGTTTCGCAGAAGTTACAGCTCACATCCAATAAGTCGTATGCATTTATCCTCAATTTCACAGTCTCCCAAGAAAGCATATTGAATAATAATTGGCTGAAAGATCATAAACAAAAACATTCCATCAGTGGAAATTAAGCTAGTCTGGGAGATGTTGATCAGACTGACAGAGCCCTGAGTGTTGGCTTTCTTACTCCTTCTCGGAAAGAAAAGTAAGGATCAGCAAATAAGACACGTGACCCCCAAACAGTGATCCCGACCAGTCCTCTGATTAAAGAGTTTGTAGTTACATTTTCAAGAAGTGGAAGAGTGAAAGAGAAAAATTTCCTTACAAGGGACTGACAAATGAGGAAAGTAGCTTACTTGGGGTTTTATTCTCCTGCGGCTGATGGTTCTGCCTGGTAGCAGATTGAGTGCGGAGGGGAGACCTTCCTTTCATGTTATTAGGGGTACGGAGCTATGCAATAGATAACTCAGTATTACCTGCTGTTAACTAGACTGAGCTGACGTGTCAACTGTTTTGGGGTCATTTTCTCTCCTGGTAGCCATCTATGTGCTGTGACAGGTCTAGACACCACTGAAGAATTTGCAGTAGGGCTTCTTATAAGCTGAAAGTAGTCCTTCTTAGACCTTGGTCATTTCAGAACCAGAGTGATTGTGGGGTAAACTGGACCAGCCTCATCGCAGGGCTGAAGTATTAACAGAATGTGCCGGGAGAAGTAGCAATCCTTCTGTTTCAAAGACTGAACTACTTGGGTTTCCTCTGATTTGCATTTTAATAGTCTACTTGCTAATGGGTCTCCAGCCTTCAGACAGTCAAGGCAAAAGGAGAAAGATGGGATTTCTTAATACTGCTAACATCTTTATTCTTGTTATAAAAAGGTGAATTTAATTATTGTTGAAATATATGTATTGCATCTTAACAGTTAAAATGGTAGCTTACATTAAAAAAAAAATTCCAAATTGTCTTCAGCATACAACTTTGGTAATTAGAGAGCTACTCTGTGTATCATTCACAGATGAGTAACAATCTTTAATCTTTAATAATCAGATCTCAATAAAATACATTTATTTATGTTTTACTTACATCTGTACCATCGGCTGAAATCATGTCTTAACACTACAAAAGGATGATCAACAAGCAATTGCAAGGTGGCAACCTAGAGATTTCTTCTAGGCCGAGAGGCGGGTGATTAAAAGCATCTCTGGAGTGTTGACCCCAGATTTTTCCTCTCTTTACATGTGCACTTCCCAGGCATTTGAAGCAAGGGCTTGTTTGGGGCTATTATTCAGGCACTGATATAAATAAAACCAAGTTAGAGAGATGACAGAGCAGAGAGAAATACTGGAAGCTGCCCCAGACCCTAATTCAGGATCCTTCAGGTACAGAATCCTTGCACCCTGCCTGCATCAGTTAAGACCACTTTTCATGAAACCCACCATGACTTGTTGTGGGAGGAAAGGACTTCAACGGGGAAATGGGCAGAAACCCGGTGAGCCTTCCTTAAAGTGGATCCTGAAAGCAGGGACTGTTTTCTCATAGTCAGGATTTCTTGCTGCTGAACGCTCAGCAGCAAGAAAGTGGCAGGCAGGATAGGGTGGGGGGTGTCCGAACCCTGCCATGCTCTGCTCCTAAACCTTGCCCCCAGAAAAAGTGGGGCGAACAGCACCCCTCCAGTCCATTTCAAGAGAAAACAGTGAACTGATAACAAACAAGCTGTGCTGTGTTCACCCCTGTTCTCAAAGCTGACCTTTGATTGGTCCTTCCACCTTGAGAAGTGAAATAAACCTATAATGACTAAAGTTCAAGGATGCAGGAGAGATAGAAATCCAGATTCTTTCCGCTAAATGATCTTAATCAACGAAGAAATGTTCATTTTAAGGGTAGGTTTTCAGCACAGACTGATTTGTCAGTTGCTAGAACTCTTTTCATTTTTAGTTTTTAAATCTATTACTCAGATTGAGGCTGTTCTCTGCAATGGATGGCTCCAAGAGAAAGGCTTTTCTATCTCTCCTTCATTCAATAAAGGACAGTGAAGATTATTCATTGTTGTAAAGGAAGATTTTACCTATTCAGTTATGGATACTTCTGTGAACAAACAATCAGATGTCTTTTCTCATTAACTAAGTAAACCCATGCCATAGTATTTATCCACTGATGCTTCACAATTAAGCAGCAAATACAATCAACTAGATTCCTATCAGTAACAAAATTTTCTTAAGGGTGCCTATGTCAGGACTAAAGATGGGAATTTTCTTTCTTCTCCTGGTCCCAATATTCACAAATGATCTTGTTCTTACACATACAGGCTGAAGCAATACTCTTTTTTTTGTTTGTTTGTTTTTTAACGTATATCAGAACCCATGGCTCTATTTAGATACAAGTTTGAAGAACAACATACAGTTTATTCAACTAATCTGGAGCAGGGCAGTTTCCTCCAGTAGTTAAATGATATGGTTAGAATTCAGCACTCAGGAGTTTCATGATGACCATAGCCTCACACGGAGTGGAGAATAAATCCTCCATTCGAGGGGACTGCTAAAATCTCTAAAAGTTCTGGAAGACTCTCATACATTTATTATCCTTGTTGCGTAATGCCTTAGTCTTTCTAGGTCCTATACATAGTAATGGAGTTATTATGATTGTGAAAAATGATTCACTGTCAATCACAGCACAAAAATGACATGCATTTCCAAAGTGTAAGGACTGGGTTATAATATGCTTACTGACCTCCTATCTATGCAGTATGAAGGTGAGACAGTGGCTAGGAAGGCTATTTGGGAAAGCATGCTGTGCACAGGATGGTGCTTCAGGAGGGATCGGTCAATACAGAAGAAGAAATATGTAGTTTAAATATAATGGGTTCAACATGGTTCACCATCTTTCTTTATTGCAGGACTTCTCAGAGCCTTTAATCTTCATGCAGACTTTCCTGAACACAGTTGGAAGCTCTCTTTCTCTCACCTTTCCCCTTGAACCCCCACCTCCCACTTCTTGCCCTTTCCCCCAACACAGGGCAGTTCATGAGACCAGAGTCTGATTGGATAGAGTTTGGAAAATGTTGGTTGTGACTTTATTCCAATATTTTCTCGTGAAGGTGGAGTGAGCATGAAGAGCTGGTGGTCAACCTTTTTATTCCCCATTTTAAATGAGGGGTGCACTTCCTAAGTGCCCAGGGTCCCATCTCGGATTGGTCACTGACCGTGACATCTCCTTGACTGAGCCGACCCCTCTGGGTCCCAGTTTCCTTTTCGGTCCTGAGTATTCTTGGAAATGAAGGTTACATGAGGAATGTTCAGGGAAGGGCTCTGTACGGAACCCTGAGCTGTACCTCAGAGTGAAGTCTTCCCAGCGCTTCCACTGGGCAGTGTTCAGGCTGGGCATACATCACTGCTCGGGCCATTGCTGCCAAGGGCATCGCTGAGGTTTGGGGCATTGAAGTGGAGAAGCGTGGCTTTTAGCCTTGACGTTCCAAGAGGAAGGAGCCGAGTTTTGGGGGGACAGAACCTTCTCATGGCAGAGGCGCGATGCAGAGAAGAGCTGAACCATAGTTATTGTTGAAGCATCTGCTCAGATGCTCTGCATTGCAGCACTCACCTTCTACCATGGCAGACGAGCCTGCCATGGATCAGGCTACCTTGGGTCATGTGACAACAAGTTAGGGTGTAGTGTCTCTCACTGGGAGAGAGGAGGGGTGAATAACTGTGAGTGATAACACAAACTTGCACACCTAGCCTGACAAACATCTTACTGGAACATGCCATCCATATTGCTGAAATCCATTGCCAGCTTCTTTTGAATTCCCTTCCTCTATGCATCAGAGATGTCCTTCTGAACACCATGTTTATCCACCAAGTCCATGCAGAAATGTTTGAACTCATCATACACCCAAATACTATTTATAAATATGAGATACTAAATTTTCAGTAAATAAATCCTTTTAGATGCATAACACCTAGCAAGAAGTTAAAGATCTGATCAGAAACATGATCCTTGAACCAATGAACACTGGTCAAAAGAAAAAAAGTCTCTATTCTCCTGCCTGGGTTGTGATGGGAAAGAATTCCTTCTAGTTCTCACCTGGTACTGGCTGTACAGAGCCATTAATAATGGGTGTCTGTGCTGTATGATCCATGGAGTGATGGGGATTATCCTTACCCCACAAACATCTTCCTACTGGCTACACTGAACTTTACCATCATATGATTTATTAGTGAGTGTTGTTTTTCCTGCCAACATTCTGTGGTTTAACAGCCCACCTGAGTGTGAATTAGTTTATCCACCGACTTTCTTATTGAAAAGATAGATGAGGCTGCATGGAAATGCTTAGCACGTGGGTAAGAAGCAGCTGATGAAAATAGCAGAAAGGCCCAGAAGATGAACTCCCTTGCCTTTGAAACTTAGCTCAGACTTGATCATTCACTTAATTCAATAGATTGCCAAGCTGCCGATGGGAGAAAAATCTCTCCATCAGCAAGTTAACCTCAAACTTGAAAAAAAAAAAATGATGGAAGAAATAGAGTATGAGCCGGAGGGAAAGCTGGATGGTCTGTGTACCCGCGAATTCCCCGAGGTGAGGTGCATCTCTGTTCCTGCTGCCTCCCGTGGTACCCGGCACAGACCAGATGCACAGAGATGTTGCAGGAGCCCAGCTCCACTTCTGCTGGTTCCCACAGAGCCCTTCCTGAGTCAGGGCCCACCCTCACCTTTGCACAGAACCTGGAGACTAAACCAGTGAATGCTGGCCGAGAGCTAATTCCTGAACCATCTTAGTCCACCTATCTTTGACTCACTCAGATGCTGACCATGACATTTGCAAACTATCACAGGGACTTCAAATCCACTTACAGCCATCATATATAACATGCATAAAAGTAGCTTTTGAAACCTTCGAGGGGGATATTTTGCTTGGGGCCAGAGCACTTCAAGGCCCTTTCCTTCATGATGTTGAAAAGAAAATCGGTGGAGAATAAGAGAGAGGAAGGGGGTGGTGGCCACCTGCTGTGGTCCTGTCCTTTGCGTCCTCAGAAGTGTTGGGCGTGAAGCCCCAAAGTACAGGGGGCCTGGGGAGAACCTGCTTGCTTTGCACGTAATGGGATAGAGGAGGACTTTCCAGAAAGTTTGTCTCAGGACCTCAAGCTTACTGCTTGTGACTAGTCATAAGTTTCCCTTCCAGAAACTATTGGTCACCCACACTGCCTCTGCAGATGGAATACCCATACAATGGAGTATGTGGCCAGCACAGGGGCTATTCTTCAACACATGCAAACGAATGAGTATAGACATGCATGCCTGTAAAATATTTGTTATTAAATGAACAGTGAACGTGTGTTTTGAACCCAAGCTGGTAGCTCCATAGCTCAGGGTTGCAGCTCCGGAGCACAGGAATGAGCGGCCCAGTCTTGCCCTCAGCAAGTTCCCCTGTTGAGTTGGGAGACAGGACACCTTCTCGCCTTCCCCAGAGAGAAGAGGAACCAGGGCCAGGTGGGGGTGGCATCCTCAGAGCCTCATGTAGGGACAGGGAGGGGCCGGCCGGTCCTCTGTGGTTGCTCAAAGAAGCTCACAAACGCAGAATGTCTTGGGTTCTGGCTGTCTCTGAGCATCATAAAGCTAACTAAAAATTAGTCCTTAATTTCCCATAGGTCCTCAGACTCCCAGCTGCTAAATGGTGGTGGTGGTATTGGTGGTGGGGAAGGTGGGAGGGGATAGGCCAGCTCCAGGGAGGGAGGGGGCCCGGTGACAATGGGGACCAGTGCTGAGAAAGGACCAGAGTGCTTTCAGATGAGGTGGCTCTCTGGAGAGAAAACAAAGTCTTAACGTTTCATGAAGATGATGTGCAAACCGGGGCGTTACGATATGAAAACACAGTCAATCCTTGGTGGATAAAATGAGAGCAACTTAAAAGTCACAATCAAGAGCACAAAAAGAAGAGGATGTAATTTTGTTGTTTTGTTGTTTTCCAAAGAGCTGTGGGCGGGGGTGGTTTTTCCTCTTCCTGCACTTCTGCCGTCCTGGGACAACATACGATGATCCAGGGACAGAGCAAGGGCGCCAGCCTGACTCCAGTCCACGGCCTTGGGCAGCTGATCCAATTGAGGTCTCTGTGTTCCAGTCTTCTTCCCTGAAAAATGAGCAGGATTTTGGGGTGGCCAAAGTGAGGGGACAAGAAGAGAACTCGCGTTGTAAGGTAATCTGCACTATCCACCTGTAAAATAGTGTTTGTGGAAGAACTGCTTAGAGGTTCTTTAAGCATGGTTCTCTCTGGAAAAGCGTGGAAGATTGAGTTTTAATTCCAAACAGCTTTATGAATCAAGACCCAAAGGAAAACTCAAGACCAAAGTAGGGTTCATGTATAGAGTTCAGTAGGTTTTTAGATATTTAATTTCAAATGATTTGAAATTGTCCTGAAGTAGTTGCCGGGCCATAATTGAGTGAGCCTGCTTAAAGCTTTTTTTGAGAATTTGAACTGCGCAGTGTGTTAGGCCAGGCCTATCCTCCAGCCAAAAGAAGTGCTAACACCACATTGGCAAGAAGCAGCCCCCGATGATAGGAAGCAAAATGGATCCCACCTTTCTGAGCACCCTCCTTCCCCCTTCCCCAGCCCCCCTCCTCCCCACTTCCTTCCAGGTGTGATGTCTGGGTCCCCGAGATGCTCCCGTGTTCGGGTCCTTCATGGAAGCACTTGTGAGCGCATCAGGAGAGGGTAAGTTCTGACAGACGCCGTCCCCCACCGGGAGTAGATAGAGCGCGATCACTCCTCCAGCCCACTTGTGTTCAGGCCGGCACCCGAACCATCTGCAGGTGCTTAAAAATGCCATTCGGTGATTTTTATTGTCACACTACAATCTTCTCATGTCAGTGGGCTCCTCCCATACCTATTACACAGCACGAAAATGAACGATCCCACAATTTATGGGCCGAGTCACAGTGAATGATTAATTATCAGTGGCCTTTCATTAGACTCTTAGTTAAATGAACTCCTGTTTTCTTCACGAGTCTTCTCCACTGAGAGATCGGTTCTTTCAAAGAAAATCCAGATTTTTCTGTGAACCTGCTTGATTGGGCAAGATTGTTGCTGTATATAAAGACGAGTGATTCCCCAAGGCTTTTTTTGTTATTTTCTTTTTACTGAAATATACTTGATGTAGGATGTTTCTGCAGTATAGCAAAATGACTCAGTTATATTCATATACACATTCTTTTTTGTATTTTTTCCATTGTGGTTTGTCACAGGATATTAAATATAGTTCCCTGTGCTACACAGTAGGACCTTGCTGTTTGTCCATTCTATACGTAATAGCTTGCATCTACTAACCAACTTATTCTACTCATTTTTCATCCCTGAAAAATAAAGAATAGGCCGTATTTACTCTCTTTATGGGATTTCCTGGTGGCTCAGATGGTAAAGAATCTGCCTGCAATGCAGGAGACCCTGGTTTGATCCCTGGGTTGGGAGGATTTCCTGGAGAAGGGAATGGCCAGCCACTCCAGTATTCTTGCCTGGGAAACCCCATGGACAGAGGAGCCCCTTGGGCTACAGTCCCTGGGGTCCCAAAGAGTCGAACACGACCGAGTGACTGACACATGTCTCCCTCCTGTGTGTTCTGATCTTTCAGAGGCCCTCTAACCTTCTTTCCTTCTCATGTTTCAGTCCCCTGTTCCGCCCTAAATTGAGATTCTCACTTTGGCTCTATGGACACACGATTACTAGGGCCATCTGCAGTCTCCTTGCCAAGTCACTACTTCTCCAGCATCACCTGCTGCCTGTTTCTAAGTCATGTCGCAATTACGCTCGGACAGCCCTGGGACCTTCTCTGATCACAAAGGTGACGTCCTAGATATCTGGGCCAAATCTGCTTGTG
This sequence comes from Odocoileus virginianus, assembly GCF_023699985.2. Taxonomy (NCBI): domain Eukaryota; kingdom Metazoa; phylum Chordata; class Mammalia; order Artiodactyla; family Cervidae; genus Odocoileus; species Odocoileus virginianus. The sequence continues at coordinate 52,944,276 of NC_069695.1, forward strand.
CTTTGTCAATCATCACTCGCCTTCTCAGGCCCTCCCTCTGGTCCCAGGAGGGGGGATGCCCTTTCCACGTTTTCTGTCATGAGCTCTATGTTTACAGGAGCCTTCTGCCAAGAACACCCAACCTACCCACCTGAATCCAGTGCAAGCACACCCTTCCTCCTTCTCCAAGGGATCTCCCTTTGGGCTCCCGTCGGTCACTGAATTGGCCACCCTGGAGTCTCATGCAGCAGCATCCAGCTGCCCTGCAGCTCTGGGTGTTCCTAGATGCCGCGTCTTCTTTTCAACGCAAAGGCCGTTGCATCGAGGGTCTTTTCTTCTTGGTGTATGTTTCTCTCACTCACTGTGTGAACTTCCTTCACTACGGTGAGCCCTGAGAGTTGATTTACTTCACCCTGCTGGAAGAAAGAACAGAAACTGTTCTAGAGATTGCCAGGCTCCCATGAGGGATGCTTTATGCATCCATTACCCTGCAAAAAATCCTTGTAAGTGTCTTCCTTTTATTTAGGTGAGAGTCTAGTCTATGGATGAAAACTGGGAGGGTCACATGGAAACATGACTTTTCTTCTTTGAGTAGTTTTGGAAAGTTTCACCTGGAGAAGGAGACAGGGGTCTGGGGCTCTCAAGGAGAAAAGGACAAACTTTTTTTCTATATTGCTTAGTCTTAGCCTTTTCATACTGTTCATGGAGTTCTCAAGGCAAGAAGTTGGTGTTGGTGTTGGAGAAGACTTGAGAGTCCCTGGGACAGCAAGGAGATCAAACCAGTCCATCCTAAAAGAAATCAGTATGTTCATTGGAAGGACTGATGCTGAGGCTGAAACTCCCTCAAATACTTTGGCCACCTGATGTGAAGAACTGACTCATTGGAAAAGACCCTGATGCTGGGAAAGATTGAGGGTGAGAGGAGAAGGGGACAAGAGAGGATCAGATGGTGGGATGGCATCACTGACTCGATGGACATGAGTTTGCATAAGCTCCGGGAGTTGGTGACGGATGGGGAAGCCTGGCATGCTGCAGTCCGTGGGGTCGGAAAGTGTCAGACACAACTGATGGACTGAACTGAACTTGTCTTAGTCAATATAACAACGTATCTTGCTCACGGACATGTTTCTCCTTAATAAGAACCTTCTGACTAATCTTGTTATCTTAAGAGTGGGTCTGGTAAGACCTTTCTATTGTTAGTTCTAATCTTGTTAATTCAAGATGTATGTTGTGGGAGTGGGTCTGGTAAAAGCATATAAGGCCTTGATAAGACTAGTGAGTGGGGGCCCTCTTTGTCCCCCTTCTAATGTTTATATCAGAAGCTTCCTCTGTCCCTTTTTCACTTTAATAACACTCTGCTACACACACACACACACACACACACACACACACACACACAGAAAAGTTTCCCTGTATGTCTCTTTGGGTGCTTTCAGATATTGATCTGGGGTACACCTTTGACAGCTTCTTTAAGGAGGAAAGGGAAACGTAAACTTGAGGATTCTTGTGGCTAAAATGCTTCTAAAACATAAGATAATAATAGCTCAAGAGCAATTATAAAAACCTTAAGTATTTAGCAGTTAAGTATAATTTGCATAATCCTGGAATAGAATATGTTTGTGATTTCAGGAAAAAACTCACAAGATCAGTGTTCATTGTTTTACTTTTTGATTGCTTCTGAAAAATTGTATTGGCATTGCTTTGTATGAATAGGTCTCCATGAGTAAATTATGATCAAAATTCAAAGCCATCATAAATTAAATGTGTTTTTTTCCTGCTTTGGTATACAAGACTTTCCATTAAGCTAGCCCCATATAATATACCTTGGATGTGTTCAAGAAAGCCCTGTAAATTATAGTAAGTATTTAAAATGGTAAGTAGACATTGGAAAAGGCCACATTAGGATTAATGAATGAAGGGGTTGATACTGAAAATGCACTTGTAAATAAATAACATGAGAAGTAAAGATGACATGTTGTTAGGTTAGAGTTACAAGTAGGGGATGACAATAAATTGCAGGGTGGCAACCGTGTTCATGGAACTTCAGTTTCTCTGCAGAAACCTTTCTAAGTCCCTCCTAGCAAAAACGTCCCAGCTTCATCCAGTCTGTGTTCAACCCTGAGCTTTCTCCTGTCCCTTCTTGTCAGACATGGGAAGTAACTGAGTTCCCTCTGCTAATCAGTCTACTCCCTTCCTGCCAACGTTGGCTGAGTTATTCCTACCACAGTTGAGGACAGCCAGGAGTGGGGCTAGCTTGTGCTAGGAGATGGAGTCTGCCCTCAGCAGACCAAGGCTCTCCGTGATGGGGAAGGAAGCGGACCCAGGACCATGCTGTTAGTGTTAGTTGCTCAGTCGTGTCTGACTCTTTGTGACCCCATGGACTGTAGCCCGCCAGCCTCCTCTGTCCATGGGATTCTTCAGGCAAGAATACTGGAGTGGGTTGCCATGCCCTCCTCCAAGGGATCTTCCCAACCCAGGGACTGAATCCGAGTCTCCTGCATTGGCATACAGGGGGTAAAGATATTATTTAAATATATGTGCCTATTTATCTAAAAAGTAGGTTTGGGGCAGTGAATAGCACTTTGAGGAGAGAAGGAGAGGAGGACAATATGTATTTGTACCATTATTTTAAAATTTGTGTGGCTTTGACAGAATAAAATGGAGACACTTGGGAAAGTATCTTGGGTTTATTTTAAAGTTATGGCACCAAGGTTAACATTCTCTTTAAACATATAAACTTGCAGCTAGCTAAACTGTGATTTCTTAAATTATCCACATATATACATGAATTTGCATATATGATTATGAAAGGAGAGAGAAGTTTCCTTTGGAGGTGTTCATTTTCTCTAGTATCCATGAAGTATAGCTCCAATTATGTGATTTGCATACCTGTTCAATTTTTCATTTGCTGAAGAAGATAAAAGAGAAGAGAAATTGACACTGATAAGATCAAGATTGGATTTGGCAGTCCAGGACTTTAAAACAACATTTATAAATATGTTAAAGGAAAATGTGATTATAATAAGTGAACAGATCAGGAATCTCAGCAAAGAAATAAAAACTATAAAAATAAATGGAAATTGTAGATTGGAAAAGTGCAATGCCTGAAATAAAAGCAGTGATGTAACTAGAAAATCAGCAATAGATGCTACAATAAGTGGGTAAAAGTAAGATAAAAAACAGATGTTTATATCTCCCAGAAATTATCTCCCACAAATGACTTATTAATTACAAATGACACAGTTCAGACCCATGGTGAATTCCATTTTATACAAGTGATCAAAGCCAACTTCACTGATACTGGGACAAAATGATGCTATGTGACTCTTCATATGACGCAATGAGAAGGATATGGCCTTTCTGTGGAATTCTTGCCAAAATGGCATAACCTGAATCCAATCATAAGGAAACAGCAACAAACTTGAATCCAGGGATGTCTGTGGAGTAAGTGATCTGTGTTCTTTAAAATATTAAGATAAAAAATTAAAATATTAAGATAAAGAGAGACAAAGAAAGCAACAGTTCCCAAAGAAAGGAGCTGAAGTAACGTGGCATCTTAATGTATCATGAGATCCTGGACTGGTTCCTGGTCCCGGGGGTGAAGAATTGAAAGGACATTACTGGATAATTTACACAGTTTCAATACAGGCTATGGATTAGATAATAGTATTATTTCAGTTTTTTTTTAGTTTTTATAATTATTCATATAAGAGAAAGTCAGTGTTCAGAATACACATTCAAGTATTTAGGAGTAAATGGGCTCAATGCTGACAAGCTACTCTCAAATGATTCAGAAAAAGTTTCCATCTCTTTACCTTTCATCCAGGTATGTTTCTCCTTCTGTCTTTCTTTTTCTTCCTCTTGAATGATAAAGCAAATAGAGAAAGCTGTAAGCTGGCAAATCTGGATAAATAATATATGGGTTTTCCTTGTATTATTTTTGCAAATTCTCTGTAAATTAACCATACATATATCAAAATAAAACATTACAGCTAGTCATATATACATCTGTAATGATTTCATTTGAGCTGCCAAAGCCAGTGGTTTCTAAATTTGTACTGTTTTGAACCTGCTGCTTTGACATAGTTCAGCCCTTTATATCTTGACAAGAGCAAGGGCCCAGGATCCACAAAGAAGCTCACCTGGCATGGTTAAGACAGCTTGGAGAGGTGTAGGGAAATTCAGAGAAGGAGAGAGCCGAGAGGGGAGGAGGGAGATGAGCTCCCCACATGCTCCGGGGTCATGAAAGGCGCTGGGCATTTACAGCGAACGAGAGGAGCAGCCGTCAGGGATTTCTGAGCGGAGGAATGGCATGATCTGTCTCAAGACTGGTTCGCTCTTCACGGCAGGGAGCAGGAAGATTGCCTGCAATGGCCCAGACCCAGATGCTGGTGGCCCGAAGCAGGATGGGGGCAATGGAAGAAACGGTTAGGCAATGAGTGTGTTTGGAAAGAAGACCAGACAGTGTTTGCTGGTTGATCCCATGTGCAATGGGAGCTAAAGAGAGGAGCCTAAGTGATAATGAAGAGCTTGGCCTGAGTAACTAGGAAAATGGAATGACCATTAATCACAGGAGTGGGGACTGAAAGAGGGCCCTGGGAACTAGTCTGAATGCATTAAGCATGAGACTCCTGTTAACTAAGTATGTGGTGATAGCAAGGTGACGGTCACAGTGAAGTCTGGAGTTCAGGACAGGCTTTCCGGCTGAAGATGTAAGTTGAGAGTCATCAACATGAAGGTAAGTTTTAAAGATGTGAGGCTGTAGAGATGCAAATAGGGTCAAAGGCTGCACCCTGGACATGTCATCAGAGGGCCCAAGTCTCACTTACCAGCAGAGCTCAGCATGACAGCTGGGGAGTTCTGGAAGAAGTGGGTGAGGAGCTCAAGGCTCTGTCTCCCTGAGCTGGTCTCCACCCTTACTGCAGGCACCCAGAGAAGAATCTCCCATCTCAAGGATCCCCTTTAAGATCCCCTCAAGGATCCTCCCTAGGTGGGAGGCAAAAGTGATGCACTAATCCGTTTCATGGACATTTCTAAACAGAGGTACGTCTTAGGCATGTGGAAAACATTAGACAGGGGGGGGTGGCATTTGTGCTGTCAACAAGGAAACCTCTTAATTGCCCACAGTTTCCAAACAGGGCTTCCCCAGGCCTCACACAGGCAAATGCTTGTTCCTGGAGGCCGTAAGCTCAGTCCCCCAAGGATTCTCCACTTTTGAGAGTAAGTCCACGGTTTGCCAAGCTTTCAACTCTAGAGCTTGCCTCTTTGAGAGACTAGATGTTGGCTCACAGGTTTCGCACATGGATGCCTATCTGCAGAAGTTCACCCTTCTCCTTTGCCCTTCAAAAGGAAGCAAATGCATGGATATAAGAAGTTGCATAAGGTCCCGAGCACGTTAAGTTAAAAAATGCTTCCTGATTCTCTAAAGGCCCTGGCGCTAAACTTTTCTTGCATTTAAGTAGATATTTGTGCTGAGTTATTAGGAAAAATGCACTAAATGTTTTGTTCACCTTCAGCATCACCTTCATTCTTTCCGCATTGAACTATGTTAGTATTTATCTCCTTGGGAAGAGGAGAAGCTGGGCAAGGGGGAAAAGAGATATTCAGGGCTGAGCACAACGGCTTATATTGATGGAACCATGTCCAGAGCCTCAGAGCAGCCTTGCTCACACGTTAAATAAGAGAGGTGGCTGTGCTGGAGGTGATGCATAATCCCCAGGGCTTTGTGCAGCAGTTGACCTTGTATGGGCAGCTACTGGCTACAGGCTGCAGGAGGGACTATACTGTGGTCCTTTTCTTCCATAACAACACTGCCCCAGCCACCCAACCCAGGACAAAACACAGTCTCAGCTCTATACTCTTGATGATGATCTGTGAGTTTTGCTTCTCATTTTTGGAACTTTCCCCTTGAACGATGACCTTTATTGATTTAGAGGAAGATTTTAGCTTCCTTGGTTCTTGCTGATGAGGCTAATTTTTCCTTTCAATTCCAAGGCCAGTGAGCTTTGATCTGATGCAAGTGTTCTGACAACGCTGTCACCTTGTACAAATGCTTTGAACCTTGTGGGTCATTGGTCACAGGGAGTGCTGGAAGGAAATGGAGACACACGCCTTTATCCCTCTTCTGTCACAGGGGAACACCTCGCCCTGGACTCCGAGGTGAGCAGCATTGCCTCCAGAATAAGTGGCCCGTTTATTTTGATGAAAGTTCTACTGGAACTTCTTGGAAACCATTCTTCTGGGGGACTGATGGGGTTGGTGACAGCTCCAACATTGACAGAACTTTTACACCAGGGTAATTTTTAAGGATGTTACTCTTTCAGAGAGGTTATCACTGATGTGCCTGTTGGTTAAACTTTCTACATATTTCTTCTACTTATCCTCAAGATTTATCCATCCAGAACACAAATCCCTTCACAGTTGTGTGCCTTTTTAAGTAATTCAGAGAGCGGCCTTGACTAGAGACTCAGGTGAAGTCATAATTCGCCCTAAACCCTAGAACCTCAAGGTGGAATGAGCCAATAAGTGATAGAGGAAATTAGATGAGACATGAACTTGTGTGGCTCACTACATGTGGGGGCAGACTGGACCAAGGGCAGAGGGCCAGGAGGACAAGGGTCTCAAACCTTACTATTTCCAGCCACCCTCCTTCTCTCTCTCTCTCTCTCTTTTTCTTTTGTGTGTGTTTCCAATCTCAGGATGTTTTCTGTTCTCTGGCTTCTTCATAACCTTTGCTCCAAATTCCTTAAAATAGCATCTTTCTTCTTTCTTCGTTGTTCAAAAGTGTGGAGCAGATAGTTCTAAAGGCATTCAAGTCACCACCATAAATCTTGAGTGGTTTTAGAAAGATATATAATACTCCTAAATGATGACATATTTCCAGGAGATCAGTAAAACATTGCTGAGTGATGTACCGCCTGCCCGCCGTGTCTGTGCGGCGGACCTGAGGGAGCATATTGAGCTGGCACGGTATTTTAGGAGTATCGTCAGCCGTATCTTTTGTTTTTAATCTGCCAAAAATGCAACTCAAGAGGCTGGCCACACATAAAATTGGTACATTCTATACCAGGTCTGGCTGGGAAAAGCCTCAGGATTTTTGATTTGCCATCAGGACAAAAGGTTGACCTGGGACCTGGGGTGTGTGTGTGTGTGTTGGGGGTAGGGGCTGGCAAGGGGAAGAAGTCCAATATCTGAGAAGTAGATGATGATGTCTAAGAATGGTTCTGAGTACTTAAAACAGTTATTTGTGGGAAGGAGGGACTGGATTTATTTCCGAAGTCTCTTCTGTACATTAACAAAACCTGTGATTTTATTTTTTGAAGGAGAAGCCTTATTTATTTATTCACATTCTTTGTTGTTTTATATTGCAATATGGTTGATTTACAATGTTGTGTTAGTTTTAGGTATGCAGCAAAGTGATTCAATTATTCATATATCTGTTCTTTCTCAGATTCTTTTCCTATATAAGTTATTAAAGGATATGAGTAGAGCTCCCTGTTCTATACAGTAGGTCCTTATTCGTTACATATTTTACATATAGTAGTATATATGTTGGACTTCCCAGGGGCTGCCAGGGGTAAAGAACCTGCCCTCCAATGCAGGAGATCTAAGAGACACAGATTTGATCCCTGGGTTGGGAAGATGCCCAGGAGAAGGGAATGGCAACGCACTCTAGTATTTTTGCCCGGAGAATCCTGTGGATAGAAATACCCGAAGAGCTACAGTCCATAGGGTCGCAGAGTCAGACATGATTGAAGTGACTTAGCATGCACATATATACAGAAGTGTGTATGTTAATCCTGAATTCCTAATTTATCGCCCTTCTTCACCTTTCCCCCTTTGTGGTTTCACTCACTGAAAGAAAACAAAACAAAGCATACACCTTCAGAGCTATGAAACACCCAGCCGGCAGGCCTTTTCTCTCCATCACCGGGGCCTTCGCGGGTGAGTGCTGGTTAGGGAAGAAGGTGGACATGCTCACTGCAGGTGGTCACTCAACGGAGCAGCCATTGAAACTCCATCGTGATAGGTGAGCTGGTTAAAGTCCTGCATTTGTCTGGCTTCCAGGGTTAAGTACACAAAGGCCAGGAGAGGAGGGGTTGTCTTCCGAGTGCAGCGATGGAGATGAAAAGGAGACTGTTTCCTCCCATCCACAGGGAGCTGGTGGGACATGCGTTCCTCATCACAGCCTCCTCGAGACTGCACCCGGCCCAGCACATCTGAAAAAGCTGCTCTTGGGTATGTGTTACACCCCTCACAATCTTGCCTGGGCTTTCGGAAAGCCTTCTGGAACTCGGGAGCCTGGGAGCTGACATGTACACTGTTGAAAGGTTCTGATCAGTGGCGGAGGCCTCCAGAGTTAAGGATGGCCTGTATAAAACCACAGCTGCCTGGAGCATCTCCACACTTGCTCGCGGTGGGTGAGTTATCTGCTTTTGCAATTTGTCAACAGTTCTTCCATTGCCATGGTGGCCCCTGCACAAACAGGCCTCACCCTATAAAACCACCATCCAGAACAAATCCAGGAGGGAACTTGTGGGGAGTAAATGATATCATACCCCCAAACGGAAAGGCGATCTTCCTGAAAGCCACGTCGGACAAACTTCCTAGATCTCACGGTTTGCCCAGCGTACATCCTGAATTCAGCATCCGTGCAGTTAGAGTTGTCGTATACAAGTTTGCTCCTCACTGATTATTTTATGTTCTTCAACAGAGTGACTTGCCACAGGTAAAAACTGGGTCATTGTAATGACCCCCTTCCAGAGTATGAAAGACACAACAATGCATGTTCTTAAATGATGAGGAACTTAGGGAATCTAGCGAGGTCTCCAAGCAGGACCAGAAATGCATGGGTACCTATCCAAGTGCCTGGTGGCGCTGGGTGGTTGGGGGGCGTAGGGATGGAATATGGTGAGGAGGGGTTTCTGAGAACGTGCATTTAAAGTGTCTCTTTTGTCAGAGATGATCACCGACTTCTAGAATATGATTCTAACTATGCAAACAAACAAATGTATCCATGTTTGCCTATCAAAAAATTGGGATAAATTACCAAAAAAATGTTCTATTGTGATCTTTTTGAATGCTGGGAATATCAACAGTCATTTTCTTTTCTGCCTTTTCCCAACTTTCCTTAATGAATACAAAATCCTTTTACAATAGAAAGACAGCTTATATTCAAAAATCAAATTATTCTAGACCTCAAGACCTGGAAATACATTTCTTCTGATGAACTTTTAAATATTGTGTCTGACGTGTCTTTTAAATATTGAATGAGTTAACACATAGAGAATGCTTGCAGTCATGCTCAGTGATGTTAGTAACTATTGTTATTGTGGTTATTGTACATAAATGATATGTAACTCAGAATCATAATGGCTAAAAATAAAGTGTCTCAGGAGTCCTGGTTTAATGACCAACGACTCTGTTAAAAATCTTACTGTTAAATGTAGAAGAAGCAACCACCCAGCTTTTCCACCAGCTCCCCTGTGTGATGGCTCCAGCACCCTCTGCAGCTGAGTCGGCATTTGGCCACCTCGAGACCCAGAAACTGGTACTGAATCTATGATGTCTGACACCAGTTAGTCCATACTTTCCCAGCGTTAATTTGCTCTAACTAGAATTCATAGGTTTCCCGGGTGGTGCAGTGGTAAAGACTCTGCCTGCCAACGCAGGAGACACAAGAGACTTGGGTTCAATCCCTGGGTCGGGAAGATCCCCTGGAGATGGAAACAGCAACCCACTCCAGTATTCTTGCCTGGAGAATCCCAGGGACAGAGGAGCCTGGCAGGCTGCAGTCCATGGGGTTGCAAAGAGTCAGACATGAGTGAACACACAGGCATGCATGCACAACATTAATAAAATAATAATCAAAGGGGTTCATCCCTTCCAGAGGAATCAAGGCAGAGAAGGGAAGTGTGATACTCTCTAACTCTGAGACCTGGGCTGCTTTGTGGTCTCAGGAGAACTGTGTATCTACCTCCTATTTCAAAGGTATGGGGTGGAAGAAGGACATCCTACAATCCATCTTACAATCCGGTGAGACACAGGGTTAGTTCACACCATAGAAAATGATAATTGTAGAATTAAGCATAGTTCCCAGGAAAATCAAACCCCGACACACATCAAAGGTTCGCAGAAGTTTTTCTACAATTTAGCCACATAGCACACAGGTTTTCTGAATCTCCATTCAGCTGTTTCAAATGCTAGCTTTAAAGGGTCCCCTGAGCCCAATAGCAAACCCGTGATTATAAAAATATTTAAAGCCACAGAAAGAATATATAGCTGTGCAGACACATGTGTTGATTTATTGTGTACCATGGTTTGATACACACTGGAAGGCAAGGTTTCAGGCTGACAAAAGCCTCAAAGTTGCAGGCTTCAATCCATATATTATGGCACCAGCCCCCGAAAGGGAGAAGGGCCTAAAACAAGACCATAATATAGGGTTTCTGAAAACTCCCCGACATAAGCAGGAGACGGCATAGAAAGTTACATGACTATTTATGTGACACAAAGTCGTATTCATAGTGATATGACCACATAAATAGTATTGTGAATTTTGGGAATATGGAAATTAAAGAAAAATATTTCAAGCCCAAACCATAGATCATGAAAAATAACAAATCTTCCCAAATGTCATTAAAAAAAAGATGCAATGGGAAAAGGATCAAGGTTCTAGAAATATCTGAGTTTTCTTTCTTGATGGAAATTTCATTTTCTTAAAATATCTTAACATTTTATATGTCGTAAATATATTAAGAAAAGGAGACGGCTTAGGGTTTTTTAGGATGATTTTTATAATTTGAAATACTATGTAATTTATGTCATATGTAAGTATTATATGTCTATAATGCTGAAATATTACGTGGAATTGCATGAAACCCTGGTCTCAAATGTCATCCTGGGGTTCCTCCAGCTGCTCCTCACCTTTGCTCACTGCTCCCCAGCCACCCCAGGCTCCCATCTGCTTCCCATGCTTGTCAGTCCTACCTGGGTAGGGCTTTTGCACTTCTTGTCTCTTTGTCTGAAACTTCCTGAGCTCAGATCTCCCTGGATCACCCCACCTTCTCCTCAGGCAGTCTAGTCTTTCCTTGTATCACCCAAGACTTTCCTCTTTAAGAGGCAACCAGCAGGCACCTCTTTCTACATGATTCCAAGGTAGTGCTTATTGACTTTTTCAAATCAGTTTCCTCACAACAAGAAGAGGCTGAAATCCACCAGGACAGAGATAAATACAAAGAGAAAGATAGGAGAAGCCCTATGAAGTTTGAGTTATTTTACAATAACCCAAGAACAGTGCTATACACAAAAAGGCACGTGGTATGTGCCTGGGTTATGCGTCAACAAATTGATGAAGTGGTAAAATATATGAATGAATGTTTTCAGTTGATGTGGAATGCAAGGATTGCCCTATGGACAATGCAATAAGTTGTGGCATAGACGAAGAGCAAGCTATTCTTAGGGCTTCCCTGCTGGCACAGTGGTAAAGACTCAAACTGCCAAGCAGGAGATGCATGTTCGATCCCTGGGTTGGGAAGATCCCTTGGAGAAGGAGATGGCAATCCACTCCAGTATACTTGCCGGGGAAATCCCATGGACCGAGAAGCCTGGTGGGCTACAGTTCATGGGATCACAACAGAGTCAGACACTACTTAGCAACTAAACAACCACAAGTTTATTCTTGTTAAAAGTCAGTCATGAATAGCCAAAATACAATATGTACAGAATACAAACTAAAGATCTGTTTTATGAGAAATAAACATCTTTAATAAACATCTTTAATGTTATCATCATATTTACAACCTTCAGAAAGCTTGAATTTGCAAATGATGATCACAAATTGATATTATGCCTATTTATGGATAGTGTTCAAAAAGTGTAGCAGGTTAATTACCAATACATTACATAGAGTTCAATGTTTTCACATGAGTATCATATCTGGTTGGGAATAAGTGAGAGCAGTATAAAATCAATCCACTGTTAACTATTTGTGAACTAGTGCCTTTAAAGATGTGAATCTCTGTCTATGCTATACAGAAACTGGGGAGAGATCTTGAAACATTTTTAAAAAAAGTTTTCATTCTCAAACGCATTACTGGGTTGTTGAAGTGGAGAAGAGGTTATGATTTGTCAACGTATTTAAACTGGTTTGTACCATTTCTTCTTATTACTATAAGTACATAATTTAATAAAACATCATGTGAATCACAGCTATTGTTTCTATGAAAAATCAGTTGAATTTTTTTAAAAAACTCAGTCAGATTGATAAGAAATTGCTGATGACTGTGAACCGGAAAGTTACTCACTTTGGGGGAAAAAAAGTCTTAAAAATCCAAGATTTTGCACTTAAATTACTTCACAGATTTTCTCATTTTCTTTCTATTTGAAAGAAATGTATAGAAGAAAACATAAAGAATGAACTTGGAGTATGATTCATGCAAAACAAACAAAAATTGATGATGAGCAGAACTTCAAAAAAGGCCTTGATGAATAAATATGTGAAGGTTTTTTTAAGAACTAGAACAGGAAATAAAAATTTTCCAGAGCTTTTATATTTATGCTTCTCAGTTATTTAAGCTAATTAATTTAAGTTGTTTTATGTTAATAAAGTCTCCAAAGGTGACGATGAAAAAAAATGAATTGGAACAAGTTTCTTGAAAAAAATCAAATTGACATTGAGTTATCTTATTAGTATGACCGGAGACAAAGTGGAAAGAGCAATATCTCCAAAGTGTAGAATTTGAACCTAAAATTCCAGTAAAAGCAGTAATTAAGCATTTGAATAAAAAACAAAACAAAAACAACTTCCTAGTTACAAAAGACTCAGAATGTTTACTTAATCTAGAAAAGTCACTCTGGGAAAACCCCTTGCCGAATTGGACGTGAAGCGGATAGAGGAGAGTCACATGGTAGGTCAACACATCCATTTCCTCATCTTCATCACAGGGAGGAACCAGCTAAAACCCACAAATCAGCACTTTCTATACTTTTGAACTACTTTGTATTACAATCATGTCTACACATAACTTATATAATAATATTTAATTAAAAAAACACTTTATAGTATATTAATATCTTTAAGTCACATGGTGCTTCATGGCTTACAAAGAAGTTACACCTACATGTAAAACTTTCTTCTAGCTTTTCTTAATCAATCACTCCAAGAGCTGAATAAACAGAAAAAAAAACCACTAAGATTGTTCATAAGAGAACTACAAATTTTAGGATCCTATTCTAAAATATCTCCTTAGGGAAATAGTTTTGAAAACATCCTGATAAGAATTTAAAATTCTTCAACTTTATATTTCAATTTACTAACAATTTTAAAGCCAACTTTAAGAAAAAGAACACTTTTAAAATCATGAAAGCTTACTTAGGCACCAAAGTCAATCTTTATTTAGGACTAGTAAAGAAGACACAAAAATTTGCAGATTTATAAAAGCTTAAAAATACCACAGAATTTTTAAAAATGTATTAAAACTACATCATATTTTACTAATCAGTATCCTAATTCTTTTTTTCTATTTTTTTACCTACTAACTATTTGACAGCCTCTTCATAAGGCAATGAATTTGTGATACCATTTTCTATAAAAAGAATTGAAAGATATGTCTTCCCTCTATGATGGATTAAAATTTGTTGTTACTGATAGTTCAGAGACATTTCTTTCAGGTTCACAACTTGTTATTGTGATTTTAGTACAAATTACTAGATTCATTATTAAATGTGGGAAACCTTTTTCAAGTTTCTGTTATGTATGAGCTGGAGAATTTGGAAGAATTTTTTGTTGATCAGTTCCTGTCTTCACAAAGGTAAAACTTTGTTTCTTTGCCACTGTTGGATTTGGATCCTCATTTTGTAGGGCTTGAAGACTATATGGTTTTGAGTCTTATTTTTAAGAATATACAATTATGTATACAAATACGCAATTTACAGTACAGAGCCTGAGAAAGGGCTTATGCAAATGAAGATCTCAAAGCTTTAGTTTTATTAAGCTCGTGGTGTCTTACAAGCACCTTGCTGTCTTATCCAAATATCTTAATTATGGTTGCTGGACCTGTATTAGCAACCAGAGGTAAATGTAGGCACAGTTCACAATAACTACTCTTGGAAGTGACTGTTAGCCACTTAAATATATCCCACTAATCTCCAAATTAATATATCCTCAGTTCAAATACCCTTTGTGCAACCTTTCAGGATGCTTATGGCTACTCCATCACATGATAAGCCTGACATCTGATATGAAGTTTCCTTGGTGGCTCAGTGGAAATGCAGCAGACACAGGAGACTCAGGTTTGATCCCTGGGTGGGGAAGGTCCCCTGGAGAATGAAATGGCAGCCCACTCTAGTATTCCTGCCTGGGAAATCCCACGGACAGAAGAGCCTGACAGGCTATGGTCCATGGGGTCACAAAGAGTTGGACATAACTGAGCGACTAAGCACACACAGGAGAAAGAAAGTAGAAATGGAAAGAGAAAACAGTCTTAACTGTTCTCTTAATTTGACTGCATGCACAAATTTTTTTGACGGTTGCACATTTTATGAATATGAACATGTGAACATATGTTTGGAGCTCCTCTGAGAGCTTTAGAAGGAGTCCATGCAAGTGAGGGGCCCAGAATTTAAATGTCATTGTTTTGTCGTTTAGTCATTGAGTGGTGTTTGACTCTCTGTGACCCCATGGACTGTAGCCCTCCAGGCTCCTCTGTCCCTGGGGTGCCCCAGGCAGGAATGCTGGAGGGGGTTGCTATTTCCTTCTCCAGGTGAGCTTCCCAACTGGGGGATCATACCTGCGTCTCCTGCATTGCAGGTGGATTCTTTACCACTGAGCTGCCTGGAAAGTTCCTTAAGTGTCATTGGCTTAACAGTAAAGTGAAAACGGAAGTGTTAGTTGCTCACTTGTGTTAGACTCTGTTACCCTTGTCACAAAGACTGTAACTCTTTGTGACCCTGCCAGGCCCCTCTGTCCATGGGATTCTCCAGCAAGAACACTGGAGTGGGCAGTCGTTCCCTTCTCCAGGGGACGATCCCGACCAGGCAGATTCTTTACCGCATGAGCCACCAGGAAAGTCCTGGAGTGAGGAAGGCGTCAGGGTAAATCACTTTGTTTTCTCCCCACGTACTCAACTGTCCCAGTACCGTTTACTAAAAGGTCTATCATTCCCCCATTGGACTGCCCTCATTGACTTTATAAGTTGGATTTTCACTTTCATTTTATTTTCTAATTTGATGTCCTTGCATAAAAATGACATCTACTGATTTTTGTTATAACTTGCATTTAGTCACTTTACTGAGCCATCTAACATGATTCCTTTTTTAACATATAGTAAAAATCATCTTCAACAAATGATAATTTCACATATTCTTTCCCAATGATTTTCTTCTGAACATGTTTTTGTGGCATTGATTTGGAATTCTAAAGTGATATTGAATAAATGAATTTATTTTTATCATATTCTTGCCTTCACTGGACTACTTCAAGTGTTTTATCATTTAGTATAAAATATTTGCTCTGAGTTTTGGAAGATATATTCCCCAGCCTGTTTGAGAACTTTCTATCTTAATTTATGATACATTATTAAAAAACAGGAACAGCTGTTAAATTCTATCCAGTCTCTCTGTGTCTCTCTCTCTCTCTCTTTTTTTTTTTTGCATCTGATGAAATGCTTATGTGAAATTTCTTTTTTAAATAATTAATGCACTAAATCATGTTAACAGACTTCCTAGATTTGAACTGTAGGGTGGAAGAAACCCACTTCTTCACTGTGTGTTATCTCCTTTTATTTTGTTGGATTCACTAGGTTAATAAGAATATCTTTAACTTACACTAATAAGTGAAGGGAAACTATATTTTTCAGTTTTTTCTATGTTTATCTGGTTTTATTTTCAGATTTAACCTCACGAATTTGTCTAGGAAGTTTCCATAGTTTTCAATGCTATAATATAGTTTAGCTGATGGATGGGATTATGTGTCCCTTGAAAGCTGATAAATAATTCTGTGCCTGAAAATTTTTTATGATAGATATGAGACGTTTTTAAATTCCTTTAAAAATTGTTAGTATAACCTTTTTTTTTTTTTTTTTTAACCATCTCTTCCCTGGGTGAATAGTTTTGGTAACATGTTTCCCTGAAAATAATCTATTTCATTTGTTTTATATACTCAAATGATTGGCATGATATTGAACATACATTATTTTGCTATGATTTAAAAAAATTTTAGTCTTTGTTTACTTTCTTCTTTTTCCATCTCTGTTGTTGGTAATATATTTTTGCTTTCTATCAATTTGTCTATTTTATTAGTCCTTTCAAAGAACCTCTGTCTACTTTGTGTTAATTTGGGGTACTAATTATCTCTACTTTCTAGCTAATAGCACTTTTTCCAAAGAGGTTCTTTGAAAAGCATGTATTCAAAATGCAGAAAACAGTGGAAGCAGAAAAAATGTTTCTCAGACATCAATCCCTAAGTTACTTTCATGTCTAATCTTTTAATAAATAGTCAATTTTTTCCTCTATAAAGTACATTTTTACAATTAAAAAAATGTTGCATCTATCTAGATGTTTAAGTTTCCTTTGTGTTGAAAAATCCCACGTCAGGTCATCATTTACAAGTCCAGTTACTAGAAAAGCAAGAGAAACTCCTGAAGAATTCAGAAGTGCACTAGGTACTCTGCCCTTTTGGAGGCCTATTTAAGATGGGGTCAAGGTGCTCATGGTTAGAATCGTGTAGAAAAAACGCCTTACTTGTTTCTTTGCCAAGTGAAAACTTAATCGTTTATTATTTCACAGTCTCACCCCCATCTTCATCTTCTTAGAATCCCCCCTTAGCCGCGCTTGGCTTTTCCCGGAAGAATGCCCTCTGCAGCTGTCGCCTGGCTGGAGGGAGGACGAGGGGGACCCCACGGCCCCCTGCCCAGGAACCAGGACATCGCCACATTCTGCGCCCTTAGGACTAACGTCAAGTTCGCCTAGAGTAGGTTTCTGCAAATGTCTGCCAATGAATCGTTTCCCCTCTTCCTGGAGATATTAAGCAATATTCTTTGCTTTGTCTGCACTTTCAGGAGGAGAGAAGGTGTACCTGCAAAGGATGGTGCTGAAGCATGAACCTGCTGCTGCAGCCTTGAAGCTGGAAGGCTCGCCCTGAAGTTAGACGGGCTGGGGCACCCATCAGCCAAACCCACCTCTGTGTTCCTGTTCTAATCGCACTGTCTGCCTGGGAAAAAGAAAAGACACCCTCGATCCGTCACCTGAAGTAGCCACAGTTAGGAGAGTGTCAGGACTGCATTGTCTGAATTCTTTGCCGGGATCCCGGGAGCAGGGGAGGGGAGGGACAAAGGTGTGGGCTGAGCGGACCCTTCAGACAACCCCGTTGTCTCCAGGGCGGGGAGATCTTTTTAAACAAACACATGAGGCTCCCCTGGAAATGTTCATGTCCTTCTTCTCAAGGGCACACACGCAGAAGAGGCCCCGGCTCTAAGATCCCAGGCTCTGTGCAATCTGAACTTTCTGAGTCACGGTGTTGTTGGCAGTGTTTTGTTTCCCTCCAGGGATTAGACAGAAGTTGGACATAAAAGGACTTTTAGGTCAATTGGAGTTGGCCTCTGCCTGTGACACTTCTAGCTTAGTCATCATCCTGCTCTTAGCAGCCCTCGGTGTTGGGGGCAGAAAGATGCCTTGTGCTCCCACAAAAGCAAAAGTATCTTTTCAGATGCAGAGATACCATCCCTGGCTCATCTCTCCTCCCTCCTCTGCCTACTCTGAGACAAGGGAGGGCGCCCAGGGGGTCCGGGTCCCCAGGCCCCGGGGGCACCAGCCGGGTGGGTGGTGCTGACCGGGTGGGTCCGGCCGCCCACAGCTGTCGGCGGGGCTGCCCCGCAGCTGCGCGGCCCTGGAGCCGGCCCGGCCCATCCATCACCGGGGCCCCTCGGCCAGCAGCTTTCCGGCCGGCCGGACGCCCTCGCGGCCTGGGCCGGGTCTAGACGCCCCCCTCCCGCACAGCCCGCGCTATCTGTCAACTTCTGGGTGAACTCTGTTTCCCCTCCTGACCTCCCGTTCACCCCGAACAAACGTGAAAGTGTGAACCGGGCCTCCGAGGGGCCAAGAGGCCTCTTAACCCGCCCGGCTCCTCCAGCCGCACATCAAACAGCCGGCCTCGCCCCTCCCGCTGCCGAGGCCCTCACGCGTGTGCACGGGGCTGCCAGGAGCTGCGCACCTGCATAAACGGGGCCTGGGCGGCCGGCAGGATGCGGGGCGGCTCAGGACACATCAAACCAGAATAGGAGACAGCGGAGCGCGGTTGCCACCTGCTAGGCCTCTCGGAGTTTTTCAGGAAAGGGCATGGGCCCAAAGCAGCCATAGTTCCCGGGGAGGAAGCCTAGGGTAGCTCCCCTCCAGGCCTCGGGTGGGAGAGGGCGGAGGACCCCCCGGAGGAGCGCCCCGCCCCCTAGTGGATGGTGACCCCACCTTGGGAGCCGTCTGGCTTTAGAGGTCTGAACGAAAGTGCGCAGAGAACTTAAATGGCTTTTAATCCCTGTCTTCCAAAAGGGTTAGTTGCTCAGTCATGTCCAATTCTTTGTGACCCCAGGGACTGTAGCCCACCAGGCTCCTCTGTCCATGGGATTCTCCAGGCAAGAATACTGGAGTGGGTTGCCATTCCCTTCTCCAGGGGAATCTTCCCAACCCAGGGAATGAATATTGCATAATAATAATACCACTCTCTTAAAAAGCAGAGATGTTAAAAAGATGGAGGCCGTGGCTCTTCTCTTGGCTGGGAGCCTGGTTCTGCTCTGGTTGCCTCCCCCTCCTTCCCCCTCCTCCAGGCCTCCCCGGAAACCCAGTCGTTACCCCATCACCTTTGCCTCAACCGTGGCCTAGAAGGCCCAGCGGGGGTCAGCGTTTCTTTAGTGGCAGTTGGGGACCTCTAACCTCTAGTCGCCAAAGCCTGGTTTTGCAAAGCCTCCCTGACTCAAAGACCTGAAGGTAGGTGGTTAGACACGTGCTGAGAAATGCTGTCCCTCGGTGGTGAAGAGACAAGGGAGAGTTCTTTCAGGCTACAAGGCCTGCCAGAGGGGAAGGCCGACGAGGAGGAAGGCTGCGGCTCCAGTGAACCCCGGAGCTGAGGTCAAGGCTGCGGGGACTGGTGGGGCTGGCGGGGCCCTGTCTCCTGAGAGCCCCCCGCTGGAGATGGAGAGGGGCCATGGGTGTGCAGGCCAGATCAGGGCTCCCCCACCGAGTTCTGTGAGCGGAGGAACAGCCCTGGGAGCCCCAGGACCCAGCCTGCGGGGCCCTGACCCGGAAAGCACAGGCCCCCCCAGGAGAGCTCTGTGTGCATCTCTTCATGACTTCTAGGAAATGAGAGATTTTGAGTAAAAATAAAGCCATCACTTTGAAGTTGCTTGTTGAACATTATTGATATGTGTATTAACACACACTGATCTCTGCCAGACTGTGTTCGAGCACCAAAAGCCCCTGGATTCTGGATTCTAGAGCCATTTCTCTGACTCGCTCTTTACATGTGAGTATATTTCCATCTCCTGAAGGTCTCAGCTTGTGATCATATTTCCTGTCCTGTCATACTCGGTTTGCTCTGTTATATTGGGCAGGTTGGGACATAATTCTTAAGGATATAAGTCATGGAGCTTCCCTGGTGGCTCAGCAATAAAGAATCCACCTGCCAGTGCAGGAGACTTGGGTTTGATCCCTGGGCCAGGAAGATCCCCTGGAGAAGGAAATGGCAACCTGACACCAGTATTCTTGCTTAGAGAATCCCCATGGACAGAGGAGCCCATGGGGTCACAGGGAGTCTGACACGACTGAACGACTAAGCACACACACAAGATGTGGCCATGCTGGAGCAGGGTGGGTCCTGCTCCAATGTGAGAGGGGACTGATATAAAGAAGAGAGAGATGCTGAGACAGAAACACAGGGAGAGAAAGGCCCTGTGACGATGGAGGAGAGAGTGCAGTGATGCGGTCACAAGCCAAGGATTCTAGGACAAACACCCAACGCTAGGAGAGGTGAGAATGATCCCCTGTAGGTTTCAGAGGGAACATGGTCCTGCCAACACCTGGATTTCAGCCTTCTGATCTCTAGAACTATAGAAGAAAAACATTCCTGTTGCTTTAAGCTATTGGGTTTGTTGCACTTGGTGCCAGAAACCACAGGCAACCATACAAATGCAACAGCATTCTCTCTCTTTTCCCAGACTTCCCTGATCTGATAACATCATCTTTGATGGCGTGTCTTGGGAGCACTTGGTCAGCCCAGTGTGCCCATCCCTGCCTGCCTGCTTCGGTGGCCTTTCCTCTTCATTTGATTTCTGCATCCATTAGGAGCAGTGTGGTGTACAAGGTAATGGCCCCAGAAAGATGTCCACTCCTTAATCTTAGAACTTGTGACTCTGTGGGTTACATGCCAAAGGGGACTTAAGGAATTAAGGCTGCTGATCTACCGACTTTAAACTAGGGAAAAAAAACAAAAACTAGGGAGATTGTCCAGGTAGTCATGAGTTTCCTTAAAGGAGAAAGAGAGGGTCAGAGAGACAGAAAGATGGGAAGGGCTCAGCCCAAGACACTGGTTTTGAGGAAAACGAAAGGTGCCACAAGCCAAGAAAGGTGGGCACTGTCTAGAAACTGGAAAAGGCAAGGAAATGGATTGTCCTCAAGAGTCTTGAAAAGGAATTCTGTCCTGGTGACACCTTGAACTTGGCCCAGGGAGCTAGCTAGGTTCATGTGCTTCTGATCTGTGGTACATTAAGGTGATAAATTTGTGTTGTTTTGAGCCACTAAGCCTGTGGCAATTTGTCATATTAGCAATAGAAAATTAATACAAGCAGCATTCTTGTTTCTTAAGAAAATATGTCTTTCTATCTGAAAAGTTAAATTTAAGGTTTTTTCAGAATCTTGTTCCAGAATATTACCTCCATCAGCATGAATTTTTCTCCTCTTAGACACCAGACAAGACTGTGTGTGTGAGTGTTTGTAACAAGACATAGACAGTATAGTTTAAAGCCCCTGGTGGATTTGAGCTTTTCCTGGGAGAGACCTTCCAGAACGCTGGCATGGTTCTGTTTCAGATCAACCTTTGTGTTCATGGTGCTTCTTCCAGGAGCTTGAGATCATTTAAATCATAATGTGATTAGAAGTGCAATGACAAAAACATGATGTGGGTTCCTTCTAATTTGTCATGAATTTGCTGCATTATCAGGTTAATCAGCTCTGTTCCCTGTTTCCCAGCTCCCTCACCTCTGTTCCCAGGTCTTTTATCTGAGTTTCTGGGTTTTCAGGTATATGTGAACTTTCTACCATGTGTGTCTCAACAGTCACTGTGTATGGATTTGATACATGGCTGGTGCTGGAGAAGACTTTTGAGAGTCCATTGGACAGCAAGGAGATCAAACCAGTCAATCCTAAAACAAATCAACCCTGAATATTCATTCAGGACTGGTGGAAGGACTGATGCTGAAGCTCCAATAGTTTGGCCACCTGATGCGAAGATTTTACTCATTGGAAAAGACCCTGGTGCTAGAGGAGATTGAGGTCAGGAGGAGCAGGGGGCGACAGAGGATTAGATGGTTGGATGGCATCACCGACTCAATGGGCGTGAGTTTGAGCAAATGAACATGAATTTGAGCAAACTCTGGGAGATAGTGAAGGATGGGGAAGCCTGGCGTGCTGCAGTCCGTGGGGTCACAAAGAGTGGGACACAACTTAGTGACTGAACAATAACAGCGAAGGGATCCCACTTTATCAGTTAGCCTGGATGTGTCCTCAAGTCACTGAACTGTATGTCACAGAGTTGGGTTTGAAAGACCAAATAAAAGTGTCAGATTTTTAAGGTAAGTGTTGGAAAGGTGGAACAGCTACCCTCATCTTCCTGCGTGGAGACAGTGATGACCAGAAGCAGTTCAGTTCAGTCACTCAGTTGTGTCCGACTCTTTGTGACCCCATGGACTGCAGCATGCCAGGCCTCCCTGACCATCACCAACTCCCCAAGTTTACTCAAACTCATGTCAATCGAGTCGGTGATGCCATCCAACCATCTCATCCTCTGTCATCCCCTTCTCCTCCTGCCTTCACCTTTCCCAGCATCAGGGTCTTTTCTAATGAATCAATTTTTCACATCAGGTGGCCAAATCATTGGAGTTTCAGCTTTAGCATCAGTCCTTCCAGTGAATATTCAGGACTACTTTCCTTTAGTATGGGCTAAGAAGCAGGTCCAATGCAGAAAGAATTTCGCAGAAAATTGAAGGGAGTGAGAACAGGGCTGGGCATTGAGATCCTTCCTAATCTTTTTCCTTCCCTCCCTCCCTTCCTCACTCCCTCTTCCACTTTCTCGGGCTCAGATAGTCCTCATGGCAACAGAGAGGAGTAAGTGCTCCTGTAGGTGCCTGGAGACGTCCCTGGTCCCTGGCGTTGGAGGCAGGGAGCCATCTCTCCTTCTCGGACAGGAGGCCCGTCGACTGCTGGATGGGCCGATGGTTTTGGGGTCTGTGCACGGTGTGATTCGCAGGGGTGCGCTCAAAGGTCGCTCACATATCTCACATAAAGCATATTTGAGCGTGGGAAGGCCAGGGAGCGTTGATCAGATGTCCGCACCGAGGCACTCTGCGGCCGTCCCTGGTGTTTGTGCGGCGGGGCTGGCGGGGGCCTGGCGGGGGCCCTGCCGGACGCGCCGTGTCTCCGAGGGAGGGCACAGGCCGCGCCAGCGCCGGGTTCCCGACGCAGAGCGGGGACAGGACACTCCGAAACACACACCCAGGCCCTGCAGTGGGCCCACCCAGACCGGGGCCTGTTCCTGTCCCACCCCGCTTGGGAAGTTTGATTCCAAGAGGGAGATATTCTGCACAAGAAGGATCGGCGCAGAGAGACGCCTGGCGTGATGACCTGGGGCGATGAGCCGCAACCGTGGGGCGGAGACGCGCAGCAGCCGGCTGCCACGGAGCCCGAGCACCTTCCGGCCTCACCCGGTATCCTCGCCGGCTCCCCGGCTCCTCCCTGGGATGCCAGCCGCTGCGCCGCTCTCCCTCCGCTCCGATCAAAACAGAGCCGCAGTCCCAGTCACAAACTCAAGAGTCTTTTGACAGCGGCAATTAAGCAACTTAATTAATGAGTGAATAAAAATGATAATATTTACTGAATGGGAGCATTCTGTTTTGCATTTTTATTCAAACTCTGCACCTGAAGGATGCCACCCCTGTCACCACGGAGGCTTGCAACCCTGTTTCCCTCTGCCTCTCCCTTCCCTCTCTCTCTTTCTGTGTCTCTTTCCGTTGTGTCTGTCTGTCGGTCTCCCTCCTGTCTGTCCTTCTCTTTGTCTCTGTCTCTCCTTCCCACCCTCCTTCTCTCTCTGTCACCCCCTCTCCTCTCTACTTCTTTCTATCTCCTGCCTCCTTTACTTTGAGCCTCACGGACACTCCAAAAGGACCAAAGCCAGTGGAAGACCACCATTCAAGGCTAATCTCTTTCCTGTTTCCAAGAGGAAAAAAATCTTTATCTCTGTTACAGTCTCTGTGTGTCCAGTTCTTTGTGACTCTGTGGACGATAGCCCTCCAGGCTCGTCTGTCCATGGAATTTTCCAGGCAAGAATCCAGGAGTGGGTTGCCATTTCCTTCTCCTGGGGATCTTCCCAACCCAGGGATCAAACCTGCCTCTCCTGCGCTGGCAGACAAATTCTTTACCCCTAAGCCACCTGGGAAGCCCGTCATATTCTCTCTTCACCCTTAAAAACCTCATTCGTACATGAAGGACAATTTCATGATACTTTTCTGAGGCTGAACTTTACATCAAAGTGGTGATTAATTACTGATAAGGCTGTAATAAAACATTAATGCATTTTGTAATTAACCAGCTCAGGAATGACATCCCCCATCTCTTCATGAGTGACAAGCTCACAAGCTTGAGTGTGCGTGTGCGTGCACACACACACACACACACTCACAGAGAACTTCTTAAAAATTTCTTTATTTGGCCATTCATCTCAGCAGCACCCTCAATGCATTCCATTCTTTTTAAAAGCCACATATCTTTTCCTCAATGAAATATAGAATCCATCTCGAGTGTAAGAAGAGCCCCATCTGTAATTATTTTATGGTGACAGACAGTGAGTGTTTTAGCTATTATTTCTGATGGTGTTGTCATGGATGCCAAGTATGTACGGTGGAGGGAGCCAGCCACGCCGGGAAACCCACCTGGAGAGCAGGTTCCTTTTTTCTGTCGTGAAAGGTTCCCGAGTTTGACAGGCCCACCATCCTGGTGGGCTTAATTAGTCAGGAGAGAAAAATAACTGACTTCAGAGTGTTAGGTTTGGGGCTCCCTCTCTTTCCCCCCTTTCCACTCGGAATGTGACATTCTTTGGAGAAGAGGCAGCCCCAGCTGGGATGTGTGCCGCGCAATTCCTGATCCTCTCGCCCTCCCCATGTGGGACGCTTCTCTGGAGGCCCGTCTTGTGCCTCCCAAGGCCACAGAGAACCTTCCAGGTTGCTGTGAAGCCTGTGTGTGGGCAGCACCGATGTGATGACCCTGAGAGAAAGATGAATTTATTCTAGGATGAAAGTGGCTACAGTGGACGCCAGCAGGAGTTGCACTGGCTGGAAGAGGACGTCAGCCCACAGTGGGGTCACACAGCCCCTTGTCCCTGCCTCTCCGTGTGCACACCGTGGCCAGCGCCCCCCAGCACCAATGCCGGCCGTGGCCGTGGGACTGGTCCTGGCCGAGGGGACAGAGTCCACGCTCCCCGAGCTGAGCAGTGTGCTTCTGTGCTTCCGCTTTCTTTCTTGGGCACGTCCTTCTCCCACAAGGGCACCGGCCTGCTGGAGCGGGTGGGGCGTGCAGAGGGGGCTGAGCTGTCCTGGCCAAGGCCGTGCCCACGGCCCAGTCCCCAGCGAGCCTCCCACTGCTGACAGGTGTCTGAGTGAGCCCAGCTGGGGTTGCCAAAATGGCCCAGCCAAATCGTAAATTTGTGACAAATGCCAGGTTTGAATTTTAAAGGTGAAGCCTCTGAGTCTGGGGTGGATTCTCACACCCTAGCGGCTCTCTGGTATCCAAGGCTCTTCAACACAAAGAACCATCAGACAGAAACCATTGGGAGGGATCCCACTCCCCGCCGCCCCATCCCGGGGTCCAGCAGGTGGTCGGGACCTCCTCAGCCGCAGGTGCTGGCTGTGAAGGATGGTCATGGAAACGGCAGGGTGGGGAGGTGAGGGGCCAGGCTTGCAGGGAGGGGTGGGGAGGAGCAGAGGGCTGTGGCCTGTCCCCAGAGTCCACTGCAGGGGTTGCTCTCCAGCTTCAGCCAGCCAGACCTCCTGCACTGGCTTCTATTCAACTAGTTAAACTCGACAGAAAGATAGGATGGGTGTTGGGTGGGGAATCCATCTTGGAGAGCGTTAGAGAAAGCAGAGTACCAGGTGAGACCTGGTGGGTGAAAGGCCACCTGTCTTCCTGCAGCATCTGTCGGGGCCGGAGGCCCAGGACTGGGGTGCGAGCAGAGGGCCGTTTGGGAGACAGAGCGGCATGGTGCCTGAGTGCTTCCCTTAGAAAAGTCAGACCCACCTTCACTCACATACGGCCTTCGTCAGCTCATTAGCGCTCTGATCTGTCTCCTTACCAGTCAGAGGGTCACTGCAAGGATCAAGTTGGGGAACAGGATGGCTGACCTCACGCTGTCTCCTCCGCACCGCAAGATTTCTATGGAGAGCAGCCAGTACCATTTTGTTATTAATATTGTTCCTGCAGGCACTTCCCAGGAGGCCCAGTGGTAAAGAGTCCACCTGCCTATGCAGGAGATGCAAGAGAGGCAGGTTTGATTCCTGGGTCGGGAAGATCCCCTGGAGCAGGAAATGGCAACCCACTCCAGATTCTCTCCTGGAGAATCCCATGGACAGAGGCGCCTGGCGGGCTGCAGTCCATGGGGTCACAAAGAGTCAGACAGGACATGTCTCTGCTGTTAAGGCAAAGCTCCGAGAACCTCATTGCTCTGCGTGCTCAGCTGGTTTAAAATGAGGCAGTCGGTAGTGGGATATTTTGCTCCATCATGCTTTTGTTTGAGTTCATGAAATGAAAATGAAACGCTGTGGGTTAGGTGGGTTGGGGGTCCCAAGCAGGAGAGAAAGATATGAGTGCTTACAGAGGAGCTTGAAAAGGGGTGATGTGAACGCTCAAGAGACCACTGCAGGGGCGGACCCCCTGGGTTTCCTTGCTGCTGTTGCCAGGGCTGTCACTGCTGAATATAGAAATCCTGTAGGAATGCCCGTAGGACCTTCAGTCCGGGAGTTTATAAACCAGGAGATTTTAAAAAGGAAAAGTGCCAAGAAACAACCACTGTGGGTGCTGCTGGTTCTGGAAAGGCAGCCTGGGGTATGGATAGAGCGCTGGTAACAGGGTCCCCGGGCCTCAGTGTCCCAGCCGGTTACCCCTGAATACTGTCCTTGGACAGCACGCCGAACACCGTGAGGTCACACCTGATCTGAGAGCACAGTCCTGCACCTGAAACTGGGAGTAACTAATGATGATTATGCTCTCTCTCTGCCTCTCTTGGGATGGAGGTGAGCAACAGCTAGGGCAGCGCTCGTGACGGTGGTTTGAAATCTGCCAGATGCTGAGCAGTGTGTGGATTCTCAGTAACACCAGGCCCAGTGTCTCCTGTCTGCTGAGCACCTGCTCTGTGCTGGCCACTGTCTCTCCATGGCGTGTCATCTGCTCCCTGTCTCCACAGCCATCATGTACAATGTTCACTTTTCATCAGATGGCTCAGTGACTTCTGATGTTGTGATATTACCCATCATGTGTTGCATTTAATACCACGTGTTCAGCTGTCCATGCCCCCAAACACTGGGTCAGAAGGATGTTAGCCTAGTGACTTGGAGTCTTTCAGCGCCGGTGGCTGGCTTGGGTCACTATGTGTCATGACGAGGGGTCAGTTCGGGACTATCGATCTTTGCTGAGATTGAAGGGAGTCCATTGGCTGCAAAGCTGGTGATCAAATGGGTACAACCAAGTGTGCATGTGTGTGATTAAATCATGACAGATGGCTCCCTTCTGCAGATGGAACACATTGGACAAGAAGGGGCAAATCCACACTGCCCACTTGGATTTGGCGGGGCTCTCTGCAGAGGTCCAGAACTTTCCACCAGCTCAGGGGCCCGGCCTTCCAACCCTGAGCCTCCTTGTCCCATCTCTGTGTAGAGTCAGCCTTGCTGGGCTTGAGCAGACAGGATTCGAGAAGACCTCCTTTGAATGTCTCTTTGTCACTGTCGCAACCTCAACTGTCCTTTGAGCCGAACCTCAGCACTAGGAGAGCTGTGTGATCCATGTCACATTCTTTGCTCTGATTACACGCAGGTCAGGACTTCTCCCTCTCGTTTCACTGATGCTTTAAACCTCCTTCTCAGCCCACCCTGAATACCACTGCTGGATTTCTGATACTGCTTCGACTGTGGGGACACCTGCCCATACGCTCTAGGTAACATGGTGTTTTCACTCCTGGCAGCCCCATGTCCCAGGTCCAGACACGTCCAGCCACATGTGAGTTTGAATATCCTCCAGGACACCCCTACCCCAGCATGGAGGCTGACATGGGCAAGTGAGCCACCCCAGGTGCGCAGCGTCAGGCTCAAGAGGTCTCAGGCTGAGCCCCTGCTCGCACCCTCACCTAGACTGTGCTCCACGTTACAGAGCAAACGGGAGAACTCAGCTCAGTTCTCGATTCGCAGCCACCTGCTAGCTAATGAGTGACATCATTTAACAGTGTTTTGAAAAGAGAGATTTCAAGTTGTTTTGAAAACTGAAGGAAAAATACAAATGTTTGAGTGTTAAACATTTTGCCCAAATACTAAAATGTTAATGTCTTTTTATTATGACAGTTGTGCAGGAACTGAGTTTCAGCAAGCTCAGTGAGAATCAGCATTGAGCGTGATAAACATGATGGCAGCAGAGAGGCAGCCGAAAAATCTAGTTTAAAGAAAAGAAAGGAGAGGTGTTCAACTTTCTTCAAATTTCCCCAGATTCCCTGGATATTTCACTTTCTTGTTTAATCATTTAACTAAAATTTTTCAAAAGGTCTCAATTTCTTTCCGTATCCTATAATCATTATTTATTATTTTTTCTGATTATAAAAGATACATTTTTAGTTGAAAAATTGGAGAATACAGAGGTACAGAGAATAAAATGAAAATCACCCCAAATACCAAACCTTAGGAACAACTGTATAGATATCCATATTATTTTGAAGCATATAAATATTATACTCCAAATATCAAAAAACAAAATTTGAACAATAAATAGAAAGTTGTATTCTGACTTTGTCTCTTAATATTATAGTTTTCAAAATATTTTATTACTTTTATTTTTCTTTATTACATAAGTTTATATATTCTTTATTAGGAAAACAAAAATACAGAAAATAAAGATAAGGAAATAAAGCCAGCAAAAAATTCCTTCACTTAGAAATGATGATTGTTATTTAGTTTCATTTTGTTTCTGTTTTTATACACTTTGAATAAAAATAGTATTATGTATCTGTGCATGTATATTTATATAAATATCAATATGCTTATATAAATTATATATATATTATATGATTATACATTATAATCATACACAAGTTATACATGATTTATTAAAATGTAGACTTATATAAGTTTATGTGATTGTATATAATTTACATACACATATTCCCTGGTGGCTCAGGTGGTAAAGAATCTGCCGGCGATGCAAGAGACCTGGGTTCTATCCCTGAGTCGAGAAGATCTCCTGGAGAAGGGAATGGCAACCCACTCCAGTATTCTTGCCTGGAGAATTCCATGGACAGACCATGGGATCGCAAAAAGTTGGACACAACCGAGCAACTTTCACTTTCACATAAAGATTTAATTTTACAGTAAATAATATTATATAACTATAGTGAATGATATTTCATGTGATCATTTCTATCAGTTGCATGGGGTTCTACTGTTAAATAACAGATGATCTATTATTAGACATCTAGGTTATAGTTAGCTTTCTACTATTTATAATGAAGCCATGAACATAATTCATAGCTCGATATTCATGGAGACCCCCTAGTCATTTCTGAAGTAATACACAGAGGTAGAATTTTGGGGTCAAAGAATGAAAACATGATTTTTTTTTTTACATTCAGCAGATATTCCATTACATGACTCTACCATAATTTACTTAATAATTTCCCATCCTTTGACATTTCATACATGACAATGAACATCCTGAAATCTCTGTACTTGATTATAGGTTGTTAGGACCACTTTCTTGAAGAGAATATAGGGTCAAAGGAGACGAAGTAGTTAAAGGTTAAAATGAAAATTGCCGGATTTTTAATGTCCAGAATCAGGGTCTGATGCAGTAAAAACACATTATTTTGGTATTTTTCCCTTTTTTTTTTTTTCTGTATGTAGTCTGCCAGGCTCCTCTGTCCATGGAATTCTCCAGGCAAGAATACTGGAGTGAGCAGCTGTTCTCTTCTCCGGAGGATCTTCTGACTCAGGTATCGAACCCAGTCCTGCATTCTGATTCTGAGTTACCAGGGAAGCCCTTTAGTGAGACATACTAGCTATCAAAGTGAACCTAATACTAATCCTAACAATTTTATGTGAGGAAATGAATGGTTTGGAAAGTACATGCCTAATGATATGTGTTTGCACTGGTGACATAGCCTCACCAGAAGGAAGACGAGAAATACACAATGGGTGTACAATGGAAGAGCGTGAGCTGCTACCGGAAGCTTCCCCACCCAGACTCTCCAGTTGGTCGTGATGAGGACCAGTCTGGATCTGAACTGCAGGCCCCTGGGATTAGCATCTTCAGATGAAACTCTCAAGGGACCCACAGGCAAACTGACTTGTGCAATTTCATGTGAGAATTTGGGTGCAAAAGAAGCAAAAGCAAAAGAAGAGTGTCTGTCTTGGCGCAGAGTATTTGAACTGTTCATCATGGACCTTAGGAATCTTACTTCCTAAATTTAGATCTTGCAGTTACATAGCTTACTTGCCTTGAGAGCATGTCCATTCAAAGGAAAGATATAGAAATTTTGCATAACAGCCCTGTTATCAGTAGTAAAAGTTTGGAATTTTGATTAAAGTAAAGGTCTCACAAGAGGTCACAGGCAAATGAAAAACATGCCCATAATCCGGCATTGCAGAATTCTCTTCTTCTTGCCCCAGATGTAGCTTCAACACAGGTCAGAGAATTGCAGGAATGATGCATGTGGCAGGCACTGCTCTAGGATGTCAGCTAAACTTTGGAGATGCTGAGAGTTAAAGGCAAGGTGCTTGCCCTCTGGAAGCTCATGGTTCAGTGAGGGGATGGACATGTACACTGATGATGCAGGACCACACAACAGGACTAGTGGAGGCATGTATACAGGGATTCAGTTACTTTTTAAATTCTGTTCCCTCACAGTACGTTTGACACCTGGAAAAGTCATAGGCAAGAGCAAACAACACAGCTCTTTGAAGGCCTTTGGAATTTGCCAAGGTTTGTTCTGTGGGTTGTGTCAGAAGTTACACTTCCGGCATGGACCTACACTGTGGCTTTCAGAAACAAGTCCTTAGGGAAAATGAGAGAACTCAGGAGCCTGGCATATACTTTAAAACTCTGCAAAGGAAAGGACAGACACCGTCTGCCTCTTTCCGCTGCGTGGCTTGGGCAGGACTGGCGGTCATGGGACAAGGCAAAGGGACTCTGTCCTTGGCCCAGGTGGCCTCACTGTGGCAGAAACGTCACGTCCTGCCCTTGTCACCACGTCTCTCCATCCACAATCACTCATCATCTCCACATAGACAGCCCTGGAGGAGATCATCAATTGCCAATGCAATTCAGCAGATACACTTCATAAATTTTAATTACATTCCCACTGAAAATGAATGGTCAGAAAATATAAAACATCTGCCATCCAGATCATTTACATTTTTCATACAATAAATCATCAACAACATCCGAAACCATGACTTAAATCATGGGAGCGTGGTAGGTCATGAAGAAGGAACGCCATCCATCGTGAGACAACTGTTTGGATCCCAGCACTTCTCCAGAGTGTGGGGAGCAGGCCAAGGAGACGGGAGGCACCCAATGACTTACAGATGTGGTGGAGAGCGCTTTGGCCTCCTCCTCTCTGATGTAAGTTCCCGAGTTTTACCTAGAACCCGCTAATTGATCTCTTTACTCTATTGTGCCCATAGTTAGATAGGAACTTGTTTAAGTAAAAGAGTGTTTGACCAATTACGACTAGGAAAAGCAGGCATTCATCACTCAAGTGGCTTGTTTATCTACCTGCAGGTAATATAAAGAGGCAGCTTCATTTCGAAAAATCAATTTTTATTAATATTATATTCATAAACCTCCCATTTGCCTCTAAGCATTTTCTATGTCGTAAAGCATGAAGTGGGGCATTCCCATAGAAATGGGCCTCCTTGGCAAACCTGGGCAGACACAGGTCCTGCTGCTAGGAGAGGCTCTCAGGGGAATACCAGCTCAGCTCAGGGGTCCTGACTTACCCTGGCCACAGGCAGAAGACTACCCATCTGGACTCCCCAGGAAGCAGAGGAAATGTCCTAAGCAAAGGTCTATTGGTGTTACTGTTCTTTAGTTGCTAATTCATGTCCATCTCTTTGCGACCCCATGGATTGTAGCCCGCCAGGCTCCTCTGTCCATGGGCTTTCCCAGGCAAGCATACAGGAGTAGGTTGCTGTTTCCTTCTCCAGGAGATCTTCCCAACCCAGGGGCCAAACCCAGGTCTCCTACATTGGCAGGTGGGTTCTTACCACTAAGCCACCTGGGAAATTCAAGGAAAGGCCTATATAGCTGCCTGATGTGTTATCAAACCATGTTTTTAAAAAATTCATTTGTGAGTTTTTCTTTTTTCACTTTTTCTGAACATTTGCACCTCTGCGGCATGAGAACACTGATGGGAGTGATCCCTTTCCTTTTAGCAGAGAAGGTTCTCTTCCTGGATTTGGGAATGGCTCCATGATAGGCAATGTCAGTGAGACTATGTCCAATAACAGAAAGCACCCATTGAAGAAAAGGCTCAAGGCTGGTGTGGTGGGAAACTGCCAGTTCTGATTCCTGTTATTAAACCCGGTAGGAAAAATGAATGGCTGTTACCTTTTTAAAGTCAGAAGGACATTGGAGTATTAATTTGAGGTCTTTATGGTTCAGGACTCAGGTCCACAGAAGTCAAGTGACCGACACGGTCACCAGTGCTCCATCTTCAGAAGCTGCGCTTCCCGAGAGCTGGTCGAGGGCTCATCAGACATCCTCTCCTGAGTTTACCAAGCACGGCTATAGATGCTTCTGACCCAAATGTGTGCCTTTAAGACAAAATGTTCAGGTGTGTGTGCCACAACCCGAACCGGGAAATGTAAGAAAGGTGGTCCATTCTTATACGGTCCACCTCTCAACAAGAGAGCCCCACACCCGACTGTGGAATGGCCCATAAGTGCGTGATGACCCCAGTGACATGGAAGCTTTGATGCCAGCGGTAGGCACTGACTCAAGGTTCAAGTCCCTGAGCTGCTTCTCTTTTTGTTGCTGCTTTATTTTTTTATTTTTTAAATTTATGTTTTAATTGGAGGAAAACTGCTATACAATGCTGTGTTGGTTTCTGCCATCTAAGAACCCGAATCAGCCATAATGATGCACATAGCCCCTCCCTCTTGAGCCTCCCTCTCCCCACCCCGACTCCACCCCTCTGGGTCGTCCCAGAGCACCAGGCTGGGCTCCCAGGGTTATATAGCAGCATCTCACCAGCTGTCTATTCTACACGTGGTAGTGTGTAGATGTCAAAGCTACTTTTCTCTTTTCAGCCCGCTCTCTCCTTCTCCCACTGTGCCCACAAGTCTGCTCTCTACATCTGGTCTCCCCGTTGCTTCCCTGCAAACAGGTTCGTCAGTACCAGTTTTCTAGTTTCCATATATCTACCCAGCAGACGGTACACCTCTGGCCTCCAGGCACATGAGGATGTCACAAGCATCCTTCACTGTCTCTTTGACCACTCTGGACCAAACATTCTGAAATTTAACAGACGGCTCTCTGCCTGTCTCCCCAAATTCTGACTCTGTTTACAGATTCTGATGGGTGTTTCTTCCTCTCCAAGGCCTGTCTCCTTTGACATGGTCTCAGGACACCCACACAGGTGTGCGGGCCCTGTTAGGCTCTGACAAGGTGTGCGTGAGACCCATGTATAGACATGCTGGACTCTGTGCCTTCCCACAGGGTGTACTTGGAACTCAAAGTGGGCTTTGACGTAGTCTTTTACGACTTGCTTTTATATCTCCCGCTAAAGGAAGCTGAGATGCTTCCTTTTAATTGTCAAACAATACAATTGATTTAATATACATGAAAACATGATAAAATCATCAGAAGACATCATTCTCCATGTCTATATCTCCATTGCTGCCCTTCAGATAGTTTCATCAGTACCCTCTTTCTAGATTCCATATATACGCATTAACAAACGATAATTGTTTCTCTCTTCCTGACTTACTTCATTCTGTAAAATAGGCTCTAGTTTCATCCACCTTATTATAGCTGAGTTTAATTACTATAACTTTGTGGTAAGTATTGAAGGTGAGTAATGTCACTTTCTCAATTTTGTTCTTGTCCTTCATTATTATGTTGGCTATTCTGGGTCTTTTGCCTCTTTATGAGCCCCCCAGGTTGGTAGGGGTCCAACGTGCTACTGAGGAAAATTAGAGAAACAGCTCCAAAGTGAATGGACATTTTTTTTATCTCTACCAGAAGTAATTGTTTTCATAGACATTTTTCAAAAATAAAATTTTAAAGTTTACTGAGCATCTTTTGTTTTGCTCTATTCTATTCTGAGTGAGGATGTTCTGGCTGACTAACACCCTCTTTTCAGAGTCATTGGACATGGTTCTCCGGTGTTTCTTGGCTCTAATTGCAGTGGAATGTGCCTGCGAGTTGTCCAACAGCTGCCACGTCCTTGTGAAGGGTAGCTGCTTTGGAAAGTTAGTCTGAGAGTAGATCTGCTCAGAAAAGTGAACTAGAAGTTGCCGTATTTGTCTGGATAATTAAGAATGCGATGGGGTAAAAGTGGGTCTGAATTTCCAATGGGCGCTTTCTTTCCTGCTTGAATGTAATTTAAAAAAATGCAATTGGTTTGGAATTAGCATATTTCCACCTCAGGAAAAAAAATGTTTTTCATTGTAACCATTTCTGACAGGTCTAGCATTCTCTAGAAGACTGAGAGTCCTATCTGCCTAACAGGCAAATATTCAGCACACCTGTAGAATTTAATATTGAAGGTGGATAATATTTTCCTTCCCACTCAGTTTGGTAGATGTTCCTGGCAGTGTGAAATTACAAATCTTTATTTCCCTCATAATTTTCTAAAATTGGAAGAAATGAAAAAAAAAAAAATACTAAGGACATTTTTGGAATACATTTTTACCTATTTTTCATCTCCTCCTAAAGCATCATTTTTGAGAAAGCAAGAATTTATTTAACTTTAACAGGTATAAAAGACTAAACTTTTAAAACTTTCTATGCAAATTAGATATATTTTGGTTAAATGAAATACATTAACATTTCAACTTTTCCTGGTCTTGACTTTAATGAGAAAAAAGTCTTCTGAGAAATGTGAATGAAAAAATGATGAAGTTTGAAAGATGAGTGACGGGCGCACAGTGGGACTGGTCCAGCCACGTGGCTAGCGATCCCTCGCCCCCTGCCCCTGGGCCGTAAACACAGAGCACCCAGCTGGATGGGTAGTCCTGAGACTGTAGCTTTGTTTATAGTTTATAAAAACAAAACCACGGAAGCACATTTAATCCCGAGCACCCAACCAGCACCACGTCCAACTTCTCATAAAAAAGAATGTCTCCAAAGTGGCTCTGAAAGACCCTTCCATGGTAGAAAGTGGACGGGGAGCCTGGCATTCTATAAGTAAGCTCTTCTGAGGACCAAGAGTTAGATCAGGAAAGAGTGGGACCAAACATGTAAGTGATTATTTTAACATATTTTTAAAAATCCCTTATGTGATTTTGTAAGAAATGTTGACAAATACCCATAGCAAAATGATACATGAAGAAAAATGAATGAATCAGGTGATATTTACTTATATGTTGGTATCAGTAAAAATTTGCATTATGTCTGATGAGAAAAATGATCAATGTAGATGCTAGTAATTCCATAGTTCACAGAGTCTTCATCAAGGACACATAGCAAGTTCACCGAGTAATCCCTGTGTTAGGCTCAAATGTGCTTAAAAGTTACTTCATTTAATCTCCACTGAAGCTTGACTTGACCATCCAATCAGGAAACAATTGTCAAAGGCTTACAGACCCTGTGAATGAGGCCATCGGGCATATCTCTTTTCTGCTTTCATCCTACAATGGAGTCCTAATGCCTTCAAGCAAAATATAACTATGTGAACACTTAATAAGCAACTTCTACCTATGACGATGTTCTCTTCTTGTGCCCATGATAATTAAAAATTGTTGTTGTTCAGTCGCCATGTCCTACTCTTTGCAATGCCATGGGCGGCAGCACACCAGGTCTCCCTGTCCCTCACCATCTCCCGATGTTTGCCCAAGTTCATGTTCACTGCATTGCTGATGCTGTCCAGCCATCTCATCCTCTGACACCTCTTATCCTTCTGCCCTCGCTCTTCCCCAGCATCAGAGACTTTTCCAATGAGTTGTCCGTTTTAATCAGGTGACCAAAACCCTAGAGCTTCAGCTTCAGCATCAGTCCTTCCAGTGAATATGCAGGGTTGATCTCCCTTAAAATTGACTGGTTTGATCTCCTTGCTGTCCAAGGGACTTTCAGGAGTCTCCTCCAGCACCACAGTTCAAAGTCATCAATTCTTT
Source organism: Odocoileus virginianus (assembly GCF_023699985.2). Lineage (NCBI taxonomy): Eukaryota > Metazoa > Chordata > Mammalia > Artiodactyla > Cervidae > Odocoileus > Odocoileus virginianus. The sequence continues at coordinate 52,980,092 of NC_069695.1, forward strand.
AGTGTTCTGCCTTCTTTAGAGTCCAGCTCTCACAACTATGTGTGACCACTGGGAAGACCATAGACTTGACGATACGGACCTTTGTCGGCAGAGTAATGTCTCTGCTTTCAACACACTGCCTAGGTTTGTCATTAAACTTTAATCTTACTCTTTTAAGTCTTCCCACCATATACCTCTGTGTTTGTTACTTCCTACATTCCTTGATGATTACTTTTTAAAAAAGTTATGAAACTGATCAAATCAGTAACCAGTTGTGTGATCCTTTGGTTAATCTACATTATCATGATAATAAAGATTTGATCTGAGCTTGCAAATACCCATGCTGCGACAAATTGAGCCACTGATGTTTTGATCCAATGACTCAGCTTCTTTCACTTTAAGAATCCTGTTCAGTCATTGCCCTAAAATCATCCTTCAGTGGGAGAGTCAGCCAGCATTGTAAGGCCGTCTTACAGATCCTGTTCAACTTTTATAGGTCATAATTTGTTTCCCTGAATTTGTATGCCTTTCAAACCTACAAAGCTAATGAAACTTTCAACCAGGAGGCATGTGTTTATAAGGCAGGTGGGTATTTTTGGAAGCCTTGCTATGTTAGAAATTGGTCTGGGGAGATATATGCAAATACTTGTTGAATCTATATTTCCTACTAGGAATTAGGTCCTGAAGATTTTGAGCCCTTTGCCAATAGGAAAAAAATGAACACCCCTTAAGATTTAACCTGCCTAATACTGTGATCACTGCCCTGATGCCTTCCAAGTATTGTCAGTTTGTATTTTCCTGACGTCACAAGCTCTATGCTTCTGACACATTTCTGCCCTAGCCAGAAAGCACACTGCCTTTTCTGGGTGTTGCTTTAAACCATAATGAGCAGAATAATTGTGTATTCATACTCATCCATGGTGTGGTGAGCTGATCTCATCCTTTGAGCCCAATTTGTGTAGGAAAAAATGTTTCTCGTGTTCAGGAAACAAGTTTCGTGTGTCCCCATGGTCCCATCTCTACATGTCCTTGGACATACTAGTTTAGACAAATTAGATGTCCAAAATAGACATCTTCCCTCTCCTTGCCTCTGCCCTGACTCCCTCTGCCTTCAGGGTGCTTTCAAATGCAGATTAAACAGGCAGTCATTTGTTGTTCAGTTGCTATGTCCAACTCTTTGCGACCCCATGAACTGCGGCCCTCCAGGCTCCCCTGTCTTTCACTGTCTCCAGGAGTTTGCTCAGATTTGTTCCACTGAATCAATGATGCTACCTAACTATCTCATCCTCTGCCACCCCCTTCTCTGGCCTTCAATCTTTCCCAGAATTAGGGTCGTTTCCAATGAGTCGGCTCTTAGAATAGGGTGGCCAAAGTATTGGAGCTTCAGCTTTGCCATCAGTCCTTCCAATGAATGTTCAGGGTTAATTTCCTTTAGGGTTGACTGGTTTGATCTCCTTGCAGTACAAGGGACTCTCAAGAGTCTTCTCCAGGACCACAGTTTGAAAGCATCAATTTCTTGGTGCTCAGCTTGCTTTATGGTTCACCTCTCACATCCATACATGACTATTGGAAAAACAAGAATACAGACCTTGTTAGCAAAATCACAACCCCCAAAACCAAAAGACAAAAGAAAACAAACCACTGCACCCACAAGAATTCATTGTTTTTTTGATGAATGACTCCTTTAGCATTGATTAATATTATATCCTCCAACAAATTTGTGAAGGTAATATACAAATCAACAAACATTAATATTCCTGGGGTTTAGGAAAAATCAGCTAGCTATAGTACTGGTCTAAAAGTGTAAACTAATTCTGGTACCTCAAGCTAAAGGACACCTCTGTTGATAATTTGCTATATCTCTTAAAGTTTCTGCCAGATGAATGCATGAGTACATGATGTTTGTGTCTGGAGCACTTTTCTCCCCATTGGTCCTCCGAGTCACTCATGAGTACGTAAGAGTAGTTGGCTGTGTGTATCCTTGATTCATCTTGTTTGGAGGACATACTCACTAAAGCAATATGAGCCAATGTTGGTCAACCTCAGCATCTTTTGCATTTGATAAAACAGGCTAATTATGAATCCATGGAGAAAATGTTAGTTTTTACTGTAAGCCCTGGCCTTCTGTGGATTTATAAGAAATAAAGAGATGCACAATTAGCTTGAGAATGTACCTCTTTTCTTTAGGAAGATAAAAATGCCATTGATAGGATGTCTCTGAAAGGCTAATTCTTTCTCACTTCTTGTTCTTCCAGTGCTCCTCCACTATTTCATGTCAGGGGGAGGGATTGGGGTATTTACTACAGGGTAGAGATGATGCAGAATTTTAGAACATCTTTCACCCCGTACTTATTACCAGTGATATAAACAATTGATCCTACGGAAGTCACGCAATGATGCGAAAGATTGCTCGCAGATTCCAGCTGCCCTCACCTGCACAGGCGCCCCACCTCTCTTCATTGAATTGGGGAATCCTGTCTTCTCCAGCTGCCCCCTCCTCTACTCTCTTTCTTCTCCTTCAAGCTTATAAAAGCATTTCTGCCAAGATTTTTCTTATGATTTTGACTTGATAAAGTCAAACACTTGTTATCATTTCACTCTTTTTTCTCAGAGTCTTTGCCTTTTGTATTCTTGTTGTTCTGGGGTTTGGACTGACACTTCTTACATACCACATGTTCTCATTCTACACTGGACTAGCCCTTTCAGGGGTCAAGGCTCAGAGTCAAGGACAAGCTATCTTGTCAAGCTATCTTGGGTGGTTGGGGTTCATCGCAAGGACTTAAAGGGATAGAGTGACCACATAATATTAATATATTGTCCAAATCAGGGCTCTCTGGGAATGAAGAGATGTGTCCTTAACTATCTGTCATGAGGGACGTGCACTAGGATCAGCCTGGCCACACTGGCACAGTCTCTCCTCTTCCCCACTTTCCTCTTCATCCTCGTTCAGCTCCTCCTCCATCTCCTTGCTTTCTTGCCCTGTTTACCTCCCACTCACAGGGAGAGTATATATGTTACCTTTATCTATCTAATCATTTATCTATCTTATATATGTATCTAGTCATTCATGCATCTATTCATCCATCTATCCATCCCTATCTATCTATATATATCTATCTATCCTCTATCTTATCATCTATCTGTCTATCCTCCAAATCACCAGTCAATACATTTGTCTGCAAATTTTTGATGCTAGACAAATCCAGTGCTAAACTCACTTGCTAAATTTAAAGATGATTCCACAATGGAGAAGAATAGGTTCTAGGTTGTTTAGGATATGGATTAAACTGTGGAGACAGAAACACAAAATAATGGTGACCCCAAACAACCTAGAGACATGCTCCTCTCTCCCATAAAGGTCCAAGCTGGTTCTGCAAAGTTCCGAGGAGGCCAAGCTCCTCCTGTCTCATGCCTTCCCTTTCGGGGGTGTTATTCTCTGCACATGGCTGGTGGGTGGAAAGGGTAGGGATCTGAGTGCGTTTCCTTCTCTGATGTGTTCTAGTACCATTCACATCCCTTCCATACAATTACTTCACTTCCATTCATATCCTATTGGCTAGTACATGACCATCTAGCTTCCAGTAGTTGCAAGGAAGTCTGGGGACTGTAGTTTTTCCCCTGTGGAGCCATATGCATAACTAAAAATTGGTCATTCTATTAATAAGCTAGAGCAGAGCAAATGGGCACTTGGGGTGAGCCACAGTTTCTACCACACAGCAATATGACACTGGACGATTTATTCACATTGGGACATAAAATTCTTGCCGCTGTTGCCTTTCATTAACGACACTATTTTGTAGTCTTTGATTTGCTGTATTATGATAAATGTTAAAGCATCTGCAAGAGCATTGTGATTTTAACTCATAAGTTCCAGGTAAGGATTATGCAAATCTCCCTCTAATTGTGGAATTATCATTTTAGCAGATTACATGAAAAGCTTACCAGATACACCATTCATTTCCTTACCTTGGCCTTTTATTTGACTTAACTACAGAATCTCAAGCTTTTTAACAGTCTAATACTCTTGGAAGCCCTTTTTGTTTTGTACATCCTGCATTCTAATTTGTAGTATGAAGCTACCTTTCTCAAAGTCTACCATTTTCTCAGCCTGCATTTTTCTTCTTTCTAACCTTCCTAAGAATTCCGTCATATCAAGAAGATGACAGAGCTCATTATGGCCATTAAGATTCAGATGCAATTAAGTTTCATTCCACTTTGAGTGATAGGTGCAAGGTTCCTTCTCCGAATAGGATAATTTTCTCCAGGCCCACAACTTTTATACCCTCATTAATTTGCAAGGCTGTTTTAGAAAAAAATATGTTCTCGAGTCTGAATGAGCCACCTCTCCAACTTTGACCAAATTGTTGCCTTAATGCTCTTCAGATTATAACATCCATTTTCAAAAATTCCTTGCCATTGTCCCCAGAGGAGTCCATAAAAATGCCTGTGTGCTTTCTTTGTGGCCAGTTAAATAATAGGAGAGCTCCCCCTACCGATTGGCCACGGGGAGTTAGAGAGGAGGGGCCCATCCCAGGCCCTTGGCTCCAGGTAACCTCAGGAAAGCTCAGCACAGACCAAGATGAAAATCTAAAGGAAGCCTGTTTGACGCTGGCTTTTGAAGTACTTAAAAACATCAGCATTTGTCAGGTAGAAAGATTTTCATTTCAAAGTTCTAACAGGTTATTATTATTCCAAGCAATGGAGAGTTAAAAAGGGTTGAACAACTATAATAATGGTGGCTCCTGGATGTGGGGAGTGATTAGGTTTTATTGTTTGTTTGCAGAAAACTCTCTCACCTGCTTTTGTTTTGGATTTGTTTAAGAGATGTAGGCTAATTAGACCATGCAAATCACTTAGTTTCCTGAAAATTAATTAAGCTTTCTGGCCTTCCTCTGTTCCGGGCCAGGTCACCTCCCACACGGTTCCTCTGTAGTTACGTGGGAGGCGAGCCTGTCTCACGCTGAACTGTCAGAAGATTCCATCATGGGAAGAATGGAGTTTAGAACAGTGGCATTTGAAAGCTTGTTGGAGTTGTAAAATGTTGGATTCTATTTTTATTAAATCACTAAAACTTTCAACATTGTGAAAGAGATTTACTTAACATACATTTCACAGGTCATTTTGAATGCATATTTAGGGGAAAAATACGGCAGAGGACATTTTTAAAACTAAAGTGACTGTCCTGGAGGAACAGAACAGATGAGTTAACTGTTGAAATCCTACTGTTTCATTAGAGTGTTGGTAAAAACATTTAACATTCTATATTTATAGTGTTACGAGGAGGCTCTATTCATCTCCTTCAAACATACAGATATAAATACTCTTTATTATTTGGGAATATTGTATAGAAATGACATCAAGTTGTAGAGGCTGCTGTGGAAGGTTTTATTGGAAGAACCCCCACGTAGAGACACTAAGCTGAGACGCTAGAGAAGCGTGTTATGTAGGAATCCTGATAAAAATGCCAGCTCTGTGGGAAGAAGGGCCATGTTCTAGCCAACTCCTTCTTGTATCTGAATTATTTTAAAACAGCTTTATTGAGATGTAATCTACATATAATTTAAAACATATAGTTCAGTGTGTTCAGCATATTTACAGAGCTGTATAGCAGTCACCATGATCTAATTTGGGGGACGCTTTTCATCATCTCCAAAGGAGCTCCTGTACCCATTTGGGGTCACTCCCTGTGACCCTCTAATCCCCCCAAATCCCCACTCATTCCCGGACACAGGTCTGCTTCTGAGTCTATGGATTTGCCTGTCATGTACATTTCATATAAATGGAGTCACAGAATATTTGGTTGTTTGTGGCAGGCTTCTTCCATGGCATAATGTTTGAGGTTTATCCTTGCTGTAGTATGTGTAGGTATGCCATTCTTTTTTTTTTTTTTTTTAATTGTCATTCCATGGGCATACCATACTTCATTTATCCCTTTAACAGTTGATGGGCATTTGGGTTGCTTCCACCTTTTGGCTATTATGAATCACAGCTGTTTTAAACATTTGTGTGTAAGTCTTTGTATAGACATACATTCTCATTTTCTCTAGGTGAGTTACTAAGGGTAGGATTGCTAAGACGTACAGTACCTTTATATTTCACATTCTGACATACTGCCAAATGTATCCACCAAATCTAGATGGGCTCACTGGCAATTTCTATCAGTTCTCTACAATCTCTTTCAGAAGATAGAAGCAGAGAAAATACTTCTAATTCATTCTATGAGGCCAACTGAGGCCATCATTTTCCTAATATCAACACCAGACAAAAGACATTAAAACAAAACAACAGACCAATATCTCTCACGAACATAGGTGCAAATACCAATTAAAAGGTATTAGCAAATCAGATGTAACAATGTATAAAAAGAATATATATCATGACCAAGTGGAATTATTTCAGGATTTAATTAATTAACATTTAAAAATCAATTAATGTAATCAATCTTACCAATACACTAAAGAAGAAAAAAATGCATAATAATATCAATAGGTGGAGAAGAGAATTTAACAAAGTCCAACACCCATTCATGATAAAAGAAAACTCCAAAATAGGAGCACAAAGAAACTTCCTTAACTTGATAAAGAACATCCACAAAAAAACAGAAAGTCCACTTTATATTTAAGGCTTCTTAGCAGAAACTTTCCTGCTAAGATCAGGGATAAGGCTAGGGTGTCCACTCTCAGCACTCCTTCTCAACATTGTATTAATAGTGCTAGCTAAAACAATATATATAAAAGAAATAAAACTATCTTTGTTTATAGATGATATGATCATCTACATAGTAAATCTGAAGGAATCAGCAAGAAATCTCTAGGAACTATGGTTGTATAGTACCATCTTGTATACAAAAGTCAGTTTCTTTTCTATCCAGCAATGAACAGGTAAAATTTGAAATTTAAAATGAAACGTTATTTACATTAACATCCCCAGAATTACATTTAGGAGTACATCTCATAAAATATGTACAAGATCTACTTGACAAAGATTGTAAAACTCTGGCGAAAATTGTAAAAAGAAACAAAGTAAATGGAGAGATATTCTATGTTTATGGATAGGAAAATTCAATATTGTCAAGATGTTAGTCTTCGCAAATTGATCTATAGAGTCAATGCAATCCCAATCAAATCTTGGCAAATACTCCTGTGGATATTGACAAACCGATTCTATAGTTTGTATGGAGAGGCAAAAGACAGACTAACCAACTCAGTATTGAAGGAGAAGAACAAAGTTGAAGACGGAAGCTACCTGACTTCAATATTTTCTATAAAGCTAGGGATCAAGATGGTGTGGTGCTGGTGAAAGAACAGACAAATAAAACAATGGAACAGAATAGTAAGCCCAGAAAAATACCCACATAAATGCAATTAGTTGCTCTTTGACAAAACAGTTTTTTCAGCATAGTTGTTTCAACAAATGGTGCTAGAACAATTGGACATCAACATGTAAAACAATGAATCTAGTCACAGATCTTGTACCCTTCAGAAAAAATTAGCTCAAAATGGCTTATAGACTTAAAAGCAAAATGAAAAGCTATCAAACTCCTAAAAGATGACATAGAAGAAAACCTAGGTGAACTTGGGTGTAGTAATAGCTTTTTAGAAACAGCATCAAAGGCATAACTCATGAAAGAAAGAACTGATAAACTGGAGTTCATTGAAATTAAAAAATTGGAGAAAATATTTGTAAATAATAAATATAATAAATGACTGTTATTCAACATACACAAAGAACGCTCAACAATATGAAAATGAACAATTCAATTTAAAAAATGGGCAAAAGATCTAAACAATCACCTCACCAATTATATACAGATAGGCAAACAAGAAAAGATGTTCTACACTGAGGATCATTAAAGAATTGCAAATAAAGCAATAATAAGATGCCACTATACATTTTGTAGAATGGCCCTAATCCAAAATGCTAGTAGCACCAAGAAAAGTTATGACCAACCTAGACAGCATAGTAAAAAGCAGAGACATTACTTTGGCAGCAAAGGTCTGTCTAGTCAAAGCTATGTTTTTTCCAGTAGTCATGTATGGATGTGAGAGTTGGACTATAAAGAAAGCTGAGTGCTGAAGAGTTGATGCTTTTGAACTGTAGTGTTGGAGAAGACTCTTGAGAGTCTCTTGGACTGCAAAGAGATTCAACCAGTCCATCCTAAAGGAAATCACTCCTGAATATTCATCGGAAGGACTGATGCTGAAGGTGAAATTCCCAATACTTTGGCCACCTGATGTGAAGAACTGATTCATTTGAAGACCTTTATGCTGGGAAAGATTGAGGGTAGGAGGAGAAGGGGATGACAGAGGATGAGATGGTTGGATGGCATCACCAACTCAATGGACGTGAGTTCGAGTAAACGCCGAGAGTTGGTGATGGATGGGGAGGCCTGGCATGGTACAGTCCACGGGGTCACAACCAAAATGTCCTTCAGTTGGTGAGCAGCTAAATAAAGTATGGTACATCTAGGCAATGGAATACTATTCAGCATTAAAAATAAGTGAACTATGAAGACATGAAAAGATGTAGAGGAAAAAAAAATAGTTAATTTTTTTTTTTTAGAAACTTAAATACATAGTATGAAGATGCAAAGATCCAATGTGAAAAGGCTACATATTATACAATTTCAATGAACTCTGGGTGATTTTGATGAGTCACTGTAGGTTCATTGATGGTAACGAACATTGCACCTTGGGGGGATGCGGATTACGGGGGAGGCTGTGCATGTGTAGAGGCAGAGAGTATACAGACATCTCTGTACCTTCTGTTCAGTTTTGTTTTGGACCTAAAACTATGCTAAAAAATAAAGTCTATTGAAGGGAATTAAAGTCAATACAAAATAGTTGGAAAAAATGTGATTTTGTGTGTAAAGTGCTTAGAACAGTGATGAGCACTCAGTAAACGCTAGCAGTTATGGTTACATCCATCTCCCCTCGGAGTTCCAGTGAAGCTGGAAGTTGAATCTATTTTCTCCCTAACCCTGGGCAGAGAGACTCTGAACAAAGAATTAAGACAGAAAGTCAGATTTCACAGCAATAAACATATTCTTTCCTCCTACATTTCCCTTCCACATCCTTTTTCACAATACATCAACTTAGACATATATTTTTTTTCTGTTATCTCTCCTACTTAATCAACCATTTCCCTGGATTCAACCCACTGGAAATCATTCCTATGAAAATTAACAACAATATATTTTAGCCATCTGAATGAAATCACATTTTTGTGAGGTTTTTTTTGTTTTTTGGTTTTTTTACTTTTTGTCTGGGGATGTTAAGACTCTTATTAGATATTTAACAGTGGACTGAATTATCAGAAATTAATCTGCGTGAATAAGGGCCCTGTGATAAAGTTTAAGTAGGGGTTGTTGACAAAATCAATGCTGACTAGCAGCATAGAAATCACAAAACATGCACTGACATCCGTTCCATCATTATGAATAGTGATAGCACAGACATCTGCCTGGACCAACTTCTACAGCTGATAATAATCTCAGAGTAGTTAATATGAATATCTAAAGGGCCCACTTACAGCCTTGGGATTCCAAACTCGTCTGTCCTGAGATGGGAAGGTATAGAACAGACAAAGAGACCAAATTTGATCATTTATGAGGAATATTTGGTGTGTGTGTAGTTGAAATGCAAAATCTGCTTAAAATGACAATGCAAGACAACTAGAACAATAATGAATATTCAGTTTAAAAAATGTACTATGTAGTCAGATGTTCTTTTTTGTGCTGCTGTTATGTAATTCTAGCAACCTTTTAAAAAGAAACACTCTGACCCTCATTTTACAGATAAATAAACAAAAGGCAAATGCAGTGACAGTTTGACCAGGTCCAGCTGGTGATTAAGTGTGTCCAGATGCCAGCCCAGAACTTCCTGAGTCTATGTTGCAGAAGGACAGACGTGTGAGGACTGTGCTCACGGGGACACCAACCTTTCCTGGAGTGGCAATCAGGCAGAATGTGAGATCCGAGGCCTTAACAGAGGGAGGAAGGTGAGGACCCGTCACAAGGGCAGACAGCTGAGAGGTGCCGGCTGCACACACGGAGAGCCTGGGGGTCCAGCCCCGCTCTTCCATGGGAGGGATGCTGACTTGTGCATCCCGTGCTCCAAGGTCCATGTCCAGGCAGGAACAAACACGGCTGTGCTCCCTTCTCACCCGGGACCAGGAACCCCTCCCGGCAGCAGCATCTTGGGCAGGAATAGACCTTTGGGGGAGGGTGACTGATCCATCACTTTGGCAAAGTCTAACTTACTGATCTCAACTTTTCTTCTCTGTCACTCTTGAACTCCGTGTTTCCATCACCACCCTATTGATGGTTTCACCTTTGGGGTCTTCGTGAAATTTACATGTTTATGGGGCATGAAAGACGGACTGTGAAGCAACCCGTGAGCAGCTTTCAGTTAACAAAAAGGATGACATTTCCCAGCCCCGTGATCGGCCCACCGCCTGTTCTGCATCCTCGCTGTTCTTCTGTGTTGGAGTTAGTCAGCAAAAGAGGTACCCTCTTTCCAGAAGATTTTCCTTCAGTGTTCTGTGGGCTGTAAATTCCTTTGCTCCCCAAGTTTTTTTTTATTGTTATTGATGGTGGTAGTGGTGGTTTTCTGACAAATTATCTTTGTGTGTGTTTGATGCAGTCTCCAGAAAATGTGCCAAAATTCTTAGCTTGCCAGTAGAATATTATTCATGGAATCCCAAGCTGGGTTATAATAAGGATGTTTTAATTGCTAATTGCTTCATTATTGTTGAAATAACCCAAAAGATAGCTTCAGTGAGCATTAAAATTTAATAATGTCACCTTTTGCATGTGGTACTTTGCTTTCTTGTCCAGGTAAAAATATTTGAAATGCTTTTGTATAAACTATTGGTTAAAATAAAACACATTAACAACCTATTAAAACAAATTCTACATTGCATTTCTAAAGTTTTCCAAGGAAGTTTTTCTTTGAATCAGCATCAAATCTGAAGTATCTGAAATCAAATGGATCTCTTCCTTTCTTTCTTTTTTTTATGTGGACCATTTTAAAAGTCTTTATTGAATTCATTACAATATTGCTTCTGTTTTTTGTTTTGGTTTACTGGCCTTGAGGCATGTGGGATCAAAGTTCCCTGACCAGGGATCAAACCCACAACTCCTGCATTAGAAGGTGAAGTCTTCACCACTGGAGAGTCAGAGAAGTCCCTGGGTCCCTTTCTGAGATGTATGGATAAACTGCAAATTCTTTGAGGACAAGGACCATGTCCAAGTCATGCCTTTGTACCTAATATTCAGCATAATGCTAAATTTTTAATAGTGTTTGCTTAGTAATTTCTGAATGGTCAAATTAGTTTAGCTGTAAAAAATCCTGATTTGAATTGTATATGCTGATACACATATTATTTTCTCTGTTAATCAGTGTAGTAAGATACAAACTGATTTTAAAAAGTTAGTTTAGAATTTAATCATTAACAAATACACACATTTATCTAAATTGAGAAATTCTTAAACAAAATGGTCCTTAGGTCTCCTAACATTGAATGGATCGCACTGTGGTCTAGCACATCAAACTCACCCTCCACACTTCAAAGGACTCCAATACGTTACCATGTTGCTTACCATTTTCTATCTGTTGCCTCTCTATCATCTACCTATTCATCCACCAACTATCTAATCTATTCTCTATTATCTATCTAATCTACCGATTCATCTGTCATTTATGTATCCATCTAATCAAACTATGACTTTAATATTATTATGGTAGAGAAAGCCTTCAGAACGTTATTTTGGAAAACCACAGAATCAGGAAATTTTGAAATGAACATTCTGTATCTCATTTTAAACAAAAGCAATATGATGAATCATATATTACAAATAAAAATAGACTGGAATTTCCAAACCAGATATTAAAATATTTATTAACATGCACTCAGTGTTTGTCTGCATATCAAAAGGATTATGTTTTCATTAGACACTGCTGTTAGTTCTTGCTCAGTTCTTTTTGACTTAGGTCCAAAGGGATTCACATAGTTATCACTGGGAAAAAGTGGACCAAAAGAGAGGAAGCTTGTTGTTATTTGGAGACTCTGTATATCTAAATAGTGGGAGATGGTCCTAGTGGTGTGAGCGGCAGTAAATGGCATGGAAAAGGATTTGCTCATGGACACTTTGCAATGGCTTCTTTTTTTAACTCCCTTTTAAACATCTATGCCAAATAAATAATCATATTATTTATGGGGAAGAATGAGGACAGGGTCAAGACTATGTTCTGTTGCTTTCAAAATTTATTATTTTAAACACAAAGGTCATTATAGAGATTGGTATTTACCAGAGTACTGTTTTGGAACATTAGTCTTGGAAATAGATTTGATGGTTGAAAATGCATATTAGTAATAAACTTGCCTAAGTTTGTTCAAGTCAGTTTGTTCAAGTCTCAAACCTGTTTGGCCAGAGACCACGCCTTTGTCCCCACACCCCTAACATCCTCCAGATCTAATGTCCCATAACACTCTTTGCAGAAGTTTGGGATACAGTGGATGTGTGCCAGGCTCAGATTCTGTCCCTTGATGATGCACAATATACCCTGTGTGCACAGCACACCCATATATACACATATCCCCATAAGAGGAGAGAGTTAAGTCGTATTTTAAATATTCCTTGGTCAACAATTTTCTCTAGCTCTTATTTCTAAAATCCTCCCACAAATGTCCTCAAATTTGCACAATTGTACCCTAAAGAGAGGCTTCTTAGGTGGCTCAGTGACAAAGAACCAGCTTGCCAATGCAGGAGACGTGAGTTCAATCCCTGGGTTGGGAAGATCCCCTGGAGGAGGGCAAGACAACCCACTCCAGTGTTCTTGCCTGGAAATTCCCATGGACAGAGGAGCCTGGTGGGCTCCAGTTCATGGGACCACAAAACAGTTGGAGATGACTTAGCAACTGAACAGCAACAACCCTAATAACCCCTTTGCCCCTGTTTGCTTCATTCCTATTTACCCCACTGGGCAGGAAGGGATCCCCCACTTTAAATAAAAAGATAGCTTCAGACATAATACCTGAGACAGAACACATGAAATGAAACAGATGTTTATTCCTTAAACACAGGCGCTGCCCCCAGAAGAGGACCCTGCAGGTCACGCAGGACTACGTGGGAGATGAGCTGGGGAGCAAAGAGAACCAGCCGGGCCGTGAGGAGCAGGTTCGTAGTAACAAGAAAGGGGAGGTGTCCTCAGCCCCTGTGGAAGGATGTGGTTGGCTGGTTTGAATAGTTTTGGGTCCAGCAGGGGAGGGAAACCTCCCGGTTGAGGACTGGGGGCGCCACAGCTGGTTCATCTGATAGGGCATGTGTGTGCGTGCTAAGTCACTGCAGTCATGTCTGACTCTTTGAGACCCTATAGGTTCTTCTGTCCATGGGATTCTCCAGGCAAGAATACTGAAGTGGGTTGCCATGCCCTCATCCAGGGGATCTTCCCTCCCCAGAGAGTGAACCCACATCTCCTGCATTGGCAGGCAGGTTCTTTTAACACTAGCACTACCTGGGAAGCCCTGATGGGGGCCAGGCAGGTGGAAAACCTTTCCTGGTGGGGTGGGATTCAGGCAGGTGGAAAACCTTTCCTGTGGGTGGAGTTCATCTGTGGTAAGCGCAGGGGGCTCTTTGTTGACTTGCGGGGCTTTCTGAGATGCAAAAGTGTCAGGGGACCCCCAAGATGTCCGACCTCACTGTGCTCCAGGGCGGAGTGCCCCAGGGCAGAGTGGCCCAGGCTGTGCCGGCCCTCTGGGTGCCCAGGCAGCACTGATTCACTCGGAACCCAGCGGCAGCCAGGCTTGAGCCCAGCGGCGTGTCCTGGCGATCCCCCGTGCCTTCGCTCTGCCTGCTGATGGAGGCTATGATACTTGATTCATTACATGCCATTGATCTTCAAAATTTTGATTAATGACAGGGATACCTGAAAAGTTCAGAGTTTGGCTTTGGTTCAAATGAGCACCCAGAAGTTCAGACACTTAATTCAAACTGTCTAAACCTCTTAGATAAGCAAATGGGGTTATGCCAAAGGAGTCTGAAAAATCTCCTGCAAACAACCCCTCTCTTGGAAATTTCTGGTATTCCCTGCTACTACTCAGAACACAGACGCTAAACACTACAAAGACGTTACTTCTTTCTTTCATTTGTTCTGCTCAATTACTTCTGGCCAGAGCCCTGGTTTTTAGCTTTTGGGAAAGGTAGCAGATCGTGGTGGGGAAGTTCAGGGTGACATTGTTTGGCTGCCATCGTTCCACTAGGCGGAGGTACATGTTTCATGCACCTGGGCGCATGGAGAGATGCAGGCACGTCAGCTCTCAGGTTCAGAGTAACCAGTTATCTATTTATCCGGGCAAACTGACTTTTTTTTCCCTCAGATCCATGAGAATGTGCTAGCATAGTGTGAATATGCAGGCATCACTGAGACAAAGCAAGAGGCTGATAAACCACAGTGGGAGAAATTCCCTCCAAAACGCACAGTTAACTCTTCTCAGGTCTTTTTCTTAATTCAGGCAGTCAAGCCTGAGAAACAGAGAGTTCTTGGGCTCCAAAATCACTGCTGATGATGACCGCAGTTATGAAATTAAAAGACGCTTGCTCCTTGAAAGGAAAGCTATGACCAACATAGATAGCATAATAAAAAGCAGAGACATCACTTTGCCAACAAAGGTCCATCTAGTCAAAGCTATGTTTTTTCCAGTAGTCTTGTATGGATGTGAGAGTTGGACCATAAAGAAGGCTGAGCTCTGAAGAATTAATGACTTCAAATTGTGGTGCTGGAGAAGACTTGAGAGTCCCTTGGACAGCAAGGACATCAAATCAGTCAATCCTAAAGAAAATCAACCTTGCATATTTACTGGAAGGACTGATGCTGAAGCTGAAGCTTCAATACTTTGGCCACCTGATGCAAAGAACAGACTCATTAAAAAAGATCTTGATCCCGGAAAGATTGAAAGCCAAAAGAGAAGGGGGTGACAGGGGATGAGATGGTTAGATAGCATCACCGATGCAATGGAAATGAATCTGAGCAAACTCTGGAAGATAGTGAAGGACAGGGGAGCTTGGAGTGCTGCAGTCCACGGGACTGCAGAGTCTAACACGACTTAGCAACTGAACAACAACAAAGGGCTGTGCTCTACAGGTCAAAAGGATGCACCTGCTCAGGTTCAGAGGGAAAAACAGTAGGGAAAAAAGGCTCTTGAATGAGAACATTCAAGAAACTTATCTAACCCTCTACCCCTAAACACCTCCCTCCCCCCATCCCATTGTTCAAACCAAGGGTTCATTCGCCAGGGTTCCCTATTTATCTGTGTTCTTGAATTTGGCATTGTGAAAGTTTTAGAAGGTACCAGAGTACATGTGGCAATATATCCTCCCACAGGGCTCCCCTGGTGATTGATGCCGATCTAAGTATTGTTTGCACTAAGTGACCTATTTCAGTTCCTTTAAGATCAAACAGTAGCATGAATGTGTGCATTATAATGAGAAATTCTAATAAGATTTGGAATATCCTGAATTATTTAGAAAATAAATAAACATTTCTGACCTTGGACATTTGCATGTGTTTCGGGTGTGCTACAGATCTCAGGAAGTGTTAAAATAATCATTGACCATGACCTTGTGACTCAGAATTCTGGGTGAGTTTCCACTCCGCTCTTCACTCTGTGTCATAGGCCCTTCGCCTGAGTGTGAATAATGCCTTCTGTACACCTGAAAAGTGGTGTACACCTGAAAAGAGTTTCTTTAAATCTGAAAAGTGGGCTTCCCTTGTGGCTCAGCTGGTAGAGAATCACCTGCAATGTGGGAGACCTGGGTTAATCCCCTGAGTTGGGAAGATCCCGTAGAGAAAGGAAAGGCTACCCACTCCAGAATTCTGGCCTGGAGAATTCCATGGACTAGTCCATGGGGTTGCAGAGTCAGACATGACTGAGCGACTTTCACTTTCACTTTACACCTGAAAGAAGGTAGGAGAACTGGTAATAATTCATATTTTCCCAAATTGCAGAACGGCCAATTTTGAGTGGAAAAACAAACAAACAAACAAAATCATCAGCTTCTGCTGAATAAAAAGGAGAACCCATTTGAACACCAAATATTGTCATGGTCTTTATAATATTGCTGCACCATATCCTTGCCATGGTTCAAGTTTACCTGAGCAATAAAACATACAGTAGCTTTGGACTTTAGTGACATGTTCTCTTAGAAGTGAATACGCAAGTTGATTACTCAACAATGAAATAGTAAATTCTGAATAATTCTAGAGCATTACAGATGATCAATAGAAAATATTATTACACTGATTTTATATAATAATTTAATTTTGAAATTAAAGCTAATGCTTAAGGTCTATACATTTCTAGTTTATTATTTTTTATAAACATAAAATTTGAATTTTTCATATTTTATATTAAAGTATAATATTACTTTTAATTATAAATGTTTACAAGGCTAATATACTAACAAACATGTAAAGAGACACTTCTGTGCCACATATTCGGTGGGTACTATTGTAATTTGCCAAGCTTATATTTTATTTATTTATTATGCTTTTACAATATCTTTTTTTCTCACGGTCTTTCCATGAAGACATTTATGAAAGTAAATGGACTCATACTGGATTAGCATATAGCCATCTTCTGTACAAAATTCTACCTTATTAAGGTATGATTAAGACCAATGAAGGGTAAACACTGATATTCTCTTTCTCTCTGGACGGGAGTCCTTAAGATCAGTTGGTGGCACTTGAAAAATTGTGACCTTCCTCCCCTTCTCTGAGAACCATTGTTTCCTTACATAACATGACCGGAAGGTGACCTCAAGGTCGGCTCTTGTAGGCTCCGGCTACTGGAGTTCAGACGGCCGCCAGGTGGTCAGAGAAGCTCGTTTTGTCCTGTAAAATTCAGGGATCTTTGATCAGCCAGTTGCCCTTTGACAGGGACTCTCCTGCTTACCCTCCTAGGTACTGACCCTCCAAGTAGTGGATGCGGAGCCGGGGAAAGGGGAGACTGGAAACAGACGTGGAAAAACGACTTTCCAACTGACTGCAATGTTACCAAATGCCAACAACTGTATTTTGTTGACCACAGTTCTCTTCAACCACTTCTGCAGGGAGGAGTTTGGCAGAAGGGCTTCCGGGATTAGGAGGTGGCATTGGGCTGGGCCTCCTCGCCATGTGGTTCTTCTTTCCTCCTCCACCTCCCAGCGTCCACTTGCATCTGGCCTCCCTCCTCCTCTACCATTTAAATCCGTCTGTTTCAACACTTCCTGAGTCTTAGCTGAAACGTTAATCCTGTCATCTCAAGGCTCAGTTCTGTTCAGTTCAGTTGTTCAGTCGTGTCCAACTCTTTGTGACCCCATGGACTGCAGCACACAGGGCTTCCCAGTCCATCACCAACTCCCGGAGCTTACTCAAACTCATGTCCATTGAGTCGCTGATGCCATCCAACCATCTCATCCTCTGTTGTCCCCTTCTTCTCCCGCCTTCAATCTTTCCCAGCATCAGGGTCTTTTCCAACGAGTCGGCTTTTTGCATCAGATGGCCAAAGTACAAATTACCTGTGCTGCTTCCCAAAAGGTGTGCTAGGAATGAAAAACAGAGCTTGTGGTGGGCGGCTGGCCCGGGGGAGCCTTCACTGGATGGTTTCGTCCCCGTCGTGGTTGATCCTCGTTAACTATCATCTGTGACTCTAATGAAGAGCTTGGTCCATGCTGGGCATATCTTATCTGACATGAGTCACACCTACCCTTCCACAATGATTCCGTTCATCAAAATTTGTCTTTAAAACAACTAGAACCTATTATACAGAGTGAAGTGAGTCAGAAAGAGAAAGATAAATACCATATTGTAATGCACATATACGGAATCTAGAAAAATGGTACTGATGAATTCATTTTTAGGACAACAATGGAGAAACAGACATAGAGAACAGATGTATGACATGGGGAGAGGGGAGGAGAGGGTGAGATGTGTGGAAAGAGTAACATGGAAGCTTACATCACCACATGAAAATAGGTAGCCAATGGGAATTTGCTGTGTGGCTCAGGAAACTCAAACAGGGGCTCTGTATCAAACTAGAGGGGTGGGGTGGAGAGGGAGATGGGAGGGAGGTTCAAAAGGGAGGGGATGTATGTATACATATGGCTGATTCATGTTGAGGTTTGACAGAAAACAGCAAAATTCTGTAAAGCAATTATCCTTCAATAAAAAATAAATTAATTTAAAAAAAGACTTGGGGTGCTAGAAGAAGGTCTTGTCCTGATTTGCTCCCCTAATCTTCATCTGTCCTCCCGGGATTTCTCCTTTCTTGGAACTAATATACAGAAGTTACTTTCTCCAGCATCAGCGTGACAGCGAACTCTGTCACGGAATGATTTGCATAGGAATGAATACACTCAGACCTTGAAACAAAGCGGAGGGAGCTTAAAATAGCACTTCCAGTGCCTGCTGAATATCACATGTATGTAATTAAATACCAAACATTTCTTTCTCATATCACTGATAGAACAGAACAACACGCGTAAATTCCGTTTGTTAGAAACCCCTCAAAATGGTCCTGCACCATCACGTTCCATGTCTATTCTGCTCTGAAAACTTGATACGTAATAAGTATAAAATACCACCTGGGTTAAAAATAGAAGCTATTTCCCCAAATCAGCCAGGCCATATCCTGCCATTCAGGAAGGTTTCCCTCCTAAGCTGGTGACTCTCCACCTTCAAGGAAGAAATCTCAATGACATATTTGAGAATATAGTTTAGTGTACAGTGGTCTGCACCCAGATAGTTCTTGCGTAAAGGAGAACAGGATTGCTTTGAAGGATCAGATTCAGGAAAATGAACTTGTGTGTAATTTTAAATAAGAAATGAAGTGACTACAGGTTTTGCTCCATAATATGAATGAGATAAAAATATATCATAAAAACTGAAATTTTCCGGTTTCTCCAAATGCAAAGCTTACTCTGGATGTGAGGGTCATTTCAGGTATGGTATTTGATCCTTTTAGGCTTCGGGCAGACCCCTCTGTACCTGCCTGGAGCATCTTCTTAATCAAATCAGAGCATCTCAGGGCTGAAAGGTATTGTAAAAGCCATCAGTCCACCCATCTCAGTGTCTGAATCCACAGAGTGACTTGCCAAGTTTAGATAATGCAGCTGAGACTGTTTATATATTAGAAGTTGTCTAAATTAATAGTTATAAAAAGAACTAATAAGACATAAATACTTCACTCAGATCCCTCTCTTACCTAATAAACAGTGATGCTTGAACAGTTGTAAATTCTCTCAAAAATAAATTGCATTACAAATGTGAATTTGAATGGCATGTTTGATTTATGGATACTGCTGATTTAGAGTTTTTCTCTATTACTTGGTTGGTCCATCTCGCTATTTTTCAGATTCAAAGTTTTATCATACTCTGGTCTATGTGAGTTACTTTATTCCTGGAAAATCAAATATAACATTTTAATCAAAAAGAAAGGAAAACTGTGTCATGTGATTTCTATACAAATAAAGGGGGAAAGAAAGAAAAGCATATTCATCAACATAAAAGTCAATACTGAGATAAAATTGGAACTTCCTGGCATTCATGCATTTTAAGATGAAAAGAGAAGACTTTTAGAAAAGAAAAGCTTCATGAAATAAATATATTTGAGAGCTTTAAAGAAATCATGAAACCATACCAATGATTGGGGGAAATTTAGGAACACAAATAAAAATATATTTGTTAAACTAAGATTAAGAAAGTAGAGAGTGACATTTTTTACCTTTCCAGGTCTTTCAAACACTAACCTGATTTTATATCAATATTCATTTGCATAAGTTCAATAATATGCTATATATCATTTTAACTTAATTTGTGTGTGCATGTTTTGTGTGAGTAAAATATGGATATTGCCAGTATTGAACTAATGTGATTCATTTAGTGACTTTGGAAGTTTGAGGTTTACAAAGCAGTTTGCCACTTTAAAGTCAAATATAAAGCTGTCCTTGTTGGATTCAGCTTCTTCTTTTGGAGATGGTTTTCCAAGCAGGGCTGTAGTCATTTAGAAAAGGAGGTATGAAATGTCAGAGGTGAGTGTTTGTAGCTATAGAATTTCATAAAATGTTGGTCTGAAGTCTTGAATTGATACTATCAGTGAACACATTTTTAGCCAAATGATTTGTCTGCCATTGGATAATCCATTCCTAAAAACTTGGCCTTGATGTTAAGTTGCTTTATAGTCAGGGAAATAGAAAAAAAATGCTAACACTTATAATTCTCCATGAGAATTAAATGTAAGTCATTTTAAACCAAAACATGTGGGATAAAGAGCTAAAATGAAGTGAGAAGATGTTTCGTAACATTCATAAATGCCCCAGGTCTTTATCCTCACAATTGAGTTTATAGTAAAT
Organism: Odocoileus virginianus; assembly: GCF_023699985.2. Classification (NCBI taxonomy): domain Eukaryota; kingdom Metazoa; phylum Chordata; class Mammalia; order Artiodactyla; family Cervidae; genus Odocoileus; species Odocoileus virginianus. The sequence continues at coordinate 53,000,460 of NC_069695.1, forward strand.
GAATTTACAGTCTGACCAGTTTGTAGCTTTCGGATGTATCTGTCAGGAGCTTTGAGAAGTGATGCTACAGTCTGTTCTTTGCAAGAAGGTCGACGTGGTCGAGGACTCCCTTTGCATGGACCTCCAGGACTGTGAGCTGCTGCTCTGCTTACGTGCTCAGGACAGGCTGGTCCTGGCAACTATATGGAGGAATTTATGTGTCGATACCTCTCGAAAAGGTACTGCCAGGAGTTTTCAATTAAAAAATAACTTCCTCCCAGAAAAAGACATAACAAGAAAAGAGGGGAAGAAGAAGAGGGGGAGGACCAAGAGTGTAAAAGTGGCTTTTACTGCGAGTCTGTTCATCCAGAGTGCTGACTTTGTGGAAGGTGAAGGGGAGAATAAGAAACTTCACAGAATTGAGGTCCCAGAGTTAAACATTGCAAAACCATAAGATTACAAAAGGTGTTTATTATGTGTTCTTGAAACCATGCTGCTTTGAATACACCCTGCAGGTGATCTTTGGGTATCATATTCTTCATGCGGTATAGTAACTCTTTCTTTTCTTGTATCTGAATCATTATATCCAGGATTAGTTGGAGGTAAGACCATCAGGAGCAACACTCCTTTTCTTTTTCTTTGGCAGAAGCTCGAGGCATGCGGGATCTTAGCTCCTGACCGGGGGTCCTACCTGCACCCCTTGCACTAACCACTGTCCTGGTGGCTCAGATGGTAAAGAATCTTCCTGCAGTGTGGCGTCCCTGGATCGGGAAGACCCCCCCTGGAGAAGGAAATGGCAACCCACTCCAGTATTCTTGCCTGGAGAATCCCATGGACAGAGGAGCCTGGCGGGCCATAATCACTGGGGTCACAAAGAGTTGGACACGACTGAGCGGCTAACATGTACACATGCCACACCCCACAGTGAAGCCCCGGGAGCCACGGTCTGTGGTTCAAAGGTGGCCCATGGACCACAGAATCAGTGTCACCTATGAGCCTGTTAGCAACAGAGATGAGCAGGTCCACTTCAGTTCCAGGGAACCAGAGCCTATATTTCACTAGGATTCCTAAGTGATTAATAGCACAGTAATACTTGGGAGGCACCGATCTCTCCTCCCAAATCTTCCCAATCAGATTGTCTCCTAGATTGACATGAGTTTAATGGAGAAGCCAAGTCATCTGACTGGAGCATTTGAGACTCACAAGCCTACTTCTAAGTCATGAGGTTGTTTTGCTTTTTATGTGGAGCTATAAAACACAATAGGATTTTTAACATTTATTTATATGCATAAAGCTGGCATACAAATTCACAAATCAGGTTATTTGTTTTCATTATCCTTGAATGATAGATAAGCCATAAATTATCAATCTTGTCATTATAACTTTTGAAAATCCTAAAACTAGGCATAATGAACTTATAGGGTGATTGAAAAGATTATCCTAATAACTTATAATAATTACTTTGTCTCTGGCTCTCGGATTATAGCTGATCTGTTTGTACCCATAATTGGTAAGAACATCTTGCCTGTAACGTCTACACCTCAACGTCAAATCAGAGCCTGTTCCCTCTGCTGGATTATTTCAACTATCTTGACAATAAATCCCGGTTTCCGTGTCTGTGTCATGTAGCAATTTGTATGACTCATAAAGGTGATTTGACTGAGACCTAGCAGAGAAGATGAGCAATTCAGTGGTGGGAATGGAGACGCTTTGTACTGAAAAGATCCCATTAGGCAATTCGAATCTTATTTAAGGAAATAGAGAAGATACCTACTGAATTGCAGGGCCACCTAAGATTCCTTAGCTATCAAGTTTGTTCTGCTCGATTCTCAACAGGTCAATGAATTGGAGATGAGGTGGTGAGACAAGGAACACGACTTCATTCAGAAAGCCCGTTAACTGAGAAGATGGCAGAATAATAGAATAATGTCTCAAAATAACCATCTGACCAGAGTCTGGATGCCAGTTTCTTCTACAGATCAGAGATGGGGGAAGGTGAGGAAACAACATAAAAAAGCCATCCATCTTGCAAATATCTCCTAGAATGGCAAGCCTCAGGCAGGAGGTGAGTTAATTTCTTCCTTCCTGCCAGCTACAGGTGGACAGCATTCTGAACAAAGGCACTTTAGTTTAACAGTCAGGCAGAAAGGCAGTATTCTCTGAGGCAGACACTATGTTTGATTACTATAACAACAACAAGTCAAAGAAATTCCAACAGGGAGTCAGAATTGACTTTTCCCTGGAGGAGGGGGCGACAAAGGATGAGATGATTGGATGGCAACACTGACGAAATGGACAGGAGTTTGAGCAAACCCCGGGAGATGGTGGAGGACAGGGAAGCCGGGTGTGGTGCAGTTCATAGCGTTGTAGGGAACCGGACACAACTTAGCAACTGAACAACTGCACCACTGCTGATGGATGACTTGAAAGAAAGGATGAACTGAGTTGCAAGATCAGAAATTCAAAGCTGTGACAACCTGGTTAGTTAATAAAATGTCTGTGTGTTCCCGGGAGTCCCGCCTCCCCTCAGATACAGACATTAATGGTTCCTGTGATGGTCAATTGTCTTTCCAGTGGCCAAGGTTTTGTTCTCTAAGATAGTTTAGACCTAAGTCTAAATTAACTTTTTAAAAGGTGATCCAATTAAGAACTGCAAACGACTTCTATATTTATCTTTCTTTTGGACAAATTTCATCAATAGAGTACCAAAATAATTGGATGATAATTTCTTGCAGAAGTGGAGAAAGAGTAATTGGGCCTGAATTTTTTTTTTTTTTTCCTGCTGCTTAACAGAGCGACCCTTTTAGGCAGCAAAGTTATAGGATCGGAGGGGGAAAAGGTGAAGTAGGTTTAATTATCTTCTTACTTCTTTCTCAGTGTTGAGCACATAGGCTGGCATTCAATAATTACTTATTAACTGGATTACACCTTTTAGCCTAATTCCTGCTGTTGTTAAACAGCCATGAGAGCTCCCTGGGGGAAGATGATACCACCCAGCGCCTGACTGTGAACGATGTTCTCCTTCTTGAGTCCAAATGCTGGTGCAGGGTTGTGGGGAAAAGGGGCCAATCATTGTAGTCTCTAAACTACATTTTTTCTCATCAGTTAAAAGGGCTTATTACACTTATAGTTAAGTCGGCTAAGTGTTAGTTGCTCAGTCGTGTCCGACTCTCTGTGACCCCATGGACTATAGCCCTCTAGGCTCCTCTGTCCATGGGATTCTCCAGGCAAGAATACTGGAGTGGGTTGCCATTCCTTTTTCCAAAGGCTCTTTCCCAACCCAGGGATCAAATCCAGGTCTCCTACACTGCCGGTGGATTCTTTATCCATCTGTGCCACCAGGGAAGTTCATATCACCTAAATCACAGAGTAGGTTTACCGATTAAAAACTATATATAAAAGTGCTTACTACTCTGCCCAGGATGTAGTAAAAGTCAGCATACAGCTATCACTTCATTATTGCACAACTTAGCAAAAGAAAATGATCTCTGTCTTTCCCTCTGTAGCCCTCAAGGTGGTGGAGGTGTGAGGAGGGGTGAGGTTGAGAGACCATGCTGGGGAGGGTGTCTGCATCATCACCCTGGGGATGGGGACCCACCTTGGACCAGCAAGGAAACTGTGTGGATGTGTGACTGCTCGTTCATGACCCTAGAGACCTTGCCAGGCACCACCTTCCAAGGAAGCTGACTTTCCACAGTCAAATCCTGTCATCCTGTTGATACAATGAAGAGTCAGTGGTGTTCTCAAAAGGCTGCTGGGCATTCAGAAATCTCGGGAATGGACCAGTAAAGCTTCTTACAATTCAGTCCCCTCTTTTGGCATACCCAAAAGAAATCTACTACAGCCTCAAATCCTTCAATTTTTTCAACTGGCTAAAAGTAATATATTCTTTTCCAAGGGAATAATTGGATGAATTTTCTTTTTCTTTAAATCAAACTTTCAGGAGAGAAAGGCAGAGGAAAGAGAATGCGTTTACCCCTGTTGGGAGCGCATAGGACCTGTGTCACCACCTTGTAGGGCAGAAGTCATCTATCAACTCGTGGAAATGTCATCCAGTGTGCAGTCTTACTCTCTGGCTTATTTTAGAAGCTGGTTGGTGAGGCACAATTATCTGTGGCTTAAACTTCTGGGATTATATATCGGACTCGTAGAAGGGTCTTTGGTGTATCAGGAAATTGTACGTATCACCCCATCATCACACTGTTTCAAATTGTGTTTGTTAACTGCATTTGGGAAAGCACGCCTATATTCTTGTGGAACTTGTGGAATGAAAACAGAACTGCCTGAGATGATGATGCTGACATACGTTTGTTAGTGTGTGTCTCCATCGACATATGAATCTTATAGAGTCGTCTGGTAACATTCCAGCAAAATCATTACAGTTCATCCTTTTCCTCTTGTTTCAAGATGGGAGTTTTCGATACTAATGCTGCAAAGTGGGTATTATGTTGAGTCATGCTAATCGGTGGCAAGGATGCTGTCATATTGCATCCTTTAGCAACGACACTGGAGACATAGTCTCACGTCTTCTACTATCTTGCAAATGGCCCGGTGGTGCCAGCGTCACATCAGGGACCCTCCTTTGCCGCGGGATGACCTCTGTCTGGAGAGGTTTGCTAGGAATCGTGGGAAGGGAGGCGGAGAGAGCTGTCTGTGCTATTGTGTGTCCTCTTAAAAAGAAAACTGTATTAAAGGGCTGAGGCATCGTGCGCACAAGCGTGTGTGGATTTATAGCGGCTTCATTGCCAAGTATTATTTTCATGGCAGCAGTTCGGTAAATGGTGTCTCGATCCCTCCTCGAGGAGCTTCTGGTTTTAGGATTTTACCACTAGCTCATAAACCAGGAAACTACTGTTAAAGCGAAGGCTTCCAGAGGCAGTTTTCCAAGATAAGTTTATTTAAAAAGTCTACAAGGGAGACTGAGTTTGGTGGTTTTCAATGCTGCTTTTGCAAAAGGGCTGTGTTCCCATCATTCCCACCCCTGCCCTGAACAGCTGTAGCCACTTTATAGGGAGCTAGTCAACTGTGGGACAGAAGTGGTCTTCCCAGTAGTAAAGACAGTGATGGCAGCTGGTCTGCAGGAAGGGGGTGAGCAGGCCAGGTGGGTTGTCACAGCCTTCCTGATAGTGAGCAAACTGGCTTCACAGTCAGCACCTCCGTGAAATGCGCAGTGTCCCAGGGTCCCTGGGCCCCCCTTGCACTTCGCCATCCCACAACTCTTTGGGGCATTCTGCCCCTACTTGCTGTGCCTGTGTGCCCCCCACCTGGGATCTCTTTGGGGTCATTGGTTATCACATGTAATAAGGTCACGCAAAAGAAGGTTAAAGATGGCCAAGAGTGTGCAGCCAGTGCAAGATTTCAGGAGTCTTCTGGCTGCTTGCTGATGTCCTTCACCCTGTGAACAAGCTCTCCCGTCCCCTGGATCGCGTGGGTATCTGATAACTGAATCCTCCCTGTCTGTCGAAGTGAACTTGATCACCCCTATAACTATAGAACACCCACACTGTGCACTGTCTTATAGCAGAAATGGGGACTCCAGGCAGAAAGAAGAACAGCTCTTGGGTCGCAGGAGCTCACATCCACAAGGTCACTAAATTTTATTGTGATTATTGGTTAATGTGTGTGTATGTGTTAAGTCTTAAGTTGGGTTGTATTTATCTCCGTGTTGCAGGAGCCTCTATCTAGAGTTTTTGGCATGTAGTTCAGTCACTCAGTCGTGTCTGACTCTTTGCACCTCCATGGGCTGCAGTACCCCAGGCTTCCCTGAGGCTTGCCCAAACTCATGTCCATTGAGTCAGTGATGCCATTCAACCATCTCATCCTCTGTCATCCCCTTCTTCTCCTGCCTTCAATCTTTCCCAGCGTCAGGGTCTTTTCCAATGAGTCAGGGAATCTTCCTGACCTAGGCATGTAGATACTTGATATAAATTAAAGGGAAATGATTACTTGTGGAAAGAAGCCTATGATAAGTGCAAAACTTATGCAATTGTGTTTCTTGCATCTGTAAAATATGCATTAGTATCTAAGAAGTGGGGCTTTGTAATAATGGCTGAATAGATACCAAAATGGTGCTGGAATGCTGGAGAAGACTCTTGAGAGTCGGTTAGTAGGGAGATCAAACCAGTCAATCCTAAAGGAAATTAACCCTGAATATTTACTGGAAGGACTAATGTTGAAGCTGAGGCTCCAATACTTTGGCCACCTAATGTGAAGATCCGACTTGGGAAAGACTGAAGGTGAGAGGAGAAGGGGTCACAGAGGATGAGATGGTGGGATGGCATCACCGACTCAATGGACATGAGTCTGAGCAGGCTCCGGGAGATGGCGGGGATGGTGAAGGAGCCTGGCGTGCTGCAGTCCTTGGGTCACAAAGCGCTAAACACAACGTAGCACCTGAACAACAAAGTTATCAAAGGACAAACCGGTGTGATTTCATGGAAAGCTCAGGCTCATGATAACAATTGCTAAGAAGGAGCTCTCCTGTTTTCCATTTTAAGATTTAAAAATCACTGTCACACAAAATCTGTTCCGGTAATGCTTTGGTCTTCCTGAGTGTTGTGAAGTGTCCCCTTGACATCTGAATTTCAGCTCCATCGCGTCTCACCTAAAGCAACTGGAGACGGATAGCCTGCTCCTCACTCTCTGCTGGATCTGTCTTTCCGGTCACCCTATCAGTTTAGCAGGAGAGGTTCTACCCAAGGCCACAGGGACCCTGGGGCCTGGGAGCGGAGGCTGCCTAGACCGTGAAGCCATGGCCTCCAGTATCACAGAAGCTGCTGTAAACCCAGGGATCTCCACTTTCTGCCTGTGGACGGGAGGACAGCCTCTGACCCCTGTTTGCTCAAAAAGTGAACAGACTTTAATCAAAGAGTGCATTGGCCATTTAGTAGCGGTGGCTTTGCCTGCCAAAAAAAATTTAAATAATAGTAACTGCCATGTCATTGCTGGTGATTCCTGCGGTAGAAACAGGATGAAGAGTGAGGGGTCTGCTCCACCTGCCTCCCCCGGCCCCGCCCCGGTGTGTTCACCCCTCCAGCATTTGGCCTCGAGCTAGAATAATCGCCACGTGATGTATCAACTAGAAATTAAACACACAGTTTTTCTCTTGACATCTGTGATTTATTTTCCTAAGGAGCACATATATGTGTGGTTTGTAGGGCTCACAGCGCGGGAGATGAAGGGGAAGGTCTGATATTTACCTCACAAATGGTGTTATTCAGAGACCAGGAAAGAAATCCGATGTTTGCCGCTAAAATGACAGTATTTATTATGTACTCACAAAAGGGTAAAAAAAGCGACTGTTGATTATTTTGACATTAAATTGCTTGCAATACATGAGGGATTAATTATGACATGGCACACTTCATCCTGCCGCCTGAATTAGCTGGAGCTTTAAAGCAGGGTCCGTGCTCACATCTTCTGTCACGCGGGGAGAATGCGGATTCTGGACCCGGCTTGCTCAGGAACCCAGGGGCCTGGCTGAATGCAGAGATTTCTCAGTCAGATCCAACAGAAGTCTGTCTCTGGTCTTTCTGGAGAATCCTCTCATACGGAGCCAGTATTTCCAAACTCTGATCAGGCTTTTCCTGACTTGACCTTAGCCGACAGTCCCGAGGAGAGAAGGCTCATCTCATCATTTGGGAGGAAGTTGATGAGGGCTCCTGGTCAAGGGGCCAGCCTCCCCGGACACACGTTAGGACACAGAACACAACACACCGTTGGTTCCTGGTTGATGAGATTTGGGGGTACGGGAGCTGACATCTGGTACGCACACCCGGGAGAGGAGCGGGGAGAGACAGGGCCCTGGGTCAGCTGAACATAGCGCCTGGAACCACTCGAGATTTAACAGACACGGCGACGTTCTGGCCCTGGGCGCTGAATGCAGCTCTTGGCCCCAGTTCCGGGCTATTACCCACAGTTCCACGCATGAACAAGGGGCAACCGCAGACTCGGCACATCCTTTTGAGTGTAAAGAGCCAGAACCCCCAAACCATCGCAGAAAGAGGAGAGACCCGCCGTGTGCCACGGTGCAAACACGCTGGCTTTCTCTCTTCCTGAGTCGGCTCCTCCTGCAGGAACCAAGACTCCCCAAAGCTGAGGGCCCGGGGACCACAGCCCCACATGTAGTGGAAAGAGGGGAAAAGGAGCGCATGTTCTCCAGACTCGCCCGCTGGGATGGAGACCTGGGGGTTTCTGACCACAGGGCTCCGGGCTCACTCCAGGTCGAGACCTGATGACATCCCCTTAGTCAACTGACAGAGCCTCGTTATCAAACACAAAGCCCCAAACTGTCCAACGTCTGAACTGCTGACTGTGAAGGATCCGCGCGATGAGGGGCTCAGCTTGTAGCTGCGGTTTGAAATACGTCTTCACAGCTTTTTGAGCACTTTATGCTTGAAAAATGCTTTCCCGTCTTTTCGAGTAGTTTTTCTCTGTGACAATTCAGCAAGGTCACCTGGGATTGCCTCTGACATATCGACGACCACATCTGGTGGAAGGTCACAGGGTGGCAGACGGAGAGGCGGGGGGACGGCTGTGCGGCGCTGCTGACCCCAAAAGTGCGGGGCCCGCTGAGTCTGCGGCTCCTCTGGAGAAGGTTCAGAGTGAGGGGCTGGGAGAGGCGCTCCACTGACTCCACGTTCCTTTCCGGGACAGAGCTGGGAGCATCTCAGCGAGTCAGCTTACTGTGGCTTCTGGTCTCAGAAGCCAAGGGGTGAGGGGGCGGAGCTGGAAGGACACAGAGGAACAGCTCAGAGCGGGGCTTACAGCCACAGGATCAGAGAAGTCACGGGATTCTGCCAAAGGCAAAAGTCCTTTGTAATAAAGGGCCGGAGCCTCAGAGTAGCATGGGGACATCATGCAGTCTGTTCATCTCACCCGTGGGAACTTCACGTTTCATGGAAAACGCACTGACTGTGAATGTGTGATGTCATTTATTTAGCAAGAAGGATGATCTTTTGTGGTTGAACTCTCACTGCTTGGAGAGAAATACTAGGCTATCTTACCCTGGGATCCAAAATAACCGTGGTCCTCGAAGGAATTTCCCTCCCCTGCTTCTGTTCATCGGTGCTATTTCTACATCTCACATAAAAGAAAAATCCAATAGCATTGAAGTTAAATAATACATTTTTCCCCTCCCAGAACCAATAAATCTGTTTAAAGATGCATTGCTACTTTTCTTGAAGGATAATTTAGCCTATGTATCAAAAAAGGAAAATCAATAGTTTTTTCTATTACAAATAATTGCCTGTTTGACTCTTTTCCACTTTTTCTTTTTTATTTATTTTGGCTTCAAAATATTTCTACTGAGAATGTCTCCGGCTTTAAGTCTAAACCAGCATGGTTTTCTACGAGACTGTCTTCAGTGGCTCAGACCCTGCCCGCTTCTGGATTTGATGACGTTCCCGCAGGTCAGGTCGTATGAGAGTAAAGGCCAGCAGGCCTGGGGCTCAGGGGAGGGGCGTGAGTTTAATTGTAAAGGAGCAGAGTCTGCTCTGGGGGGAGGCCCACATACCCCCACGGGCACATGGAACAGAACACTCTGCCCACCTGGCTGATTACCTGTGTCCCCATGAGCCTGAGTAAGAGTTATCCTCTGTACTCAGGTTTGAAACTGTTAATTAGAAAGTTGCTTCTTGTGTAAACTTTGGCCTGGCTGCCACAATCCAGGGCCCCTCTTTAAGTAATTAGACATGACCAGACGCTATCTGAGAGCATCGTTTGAAACACCAGCATCCGAAAGGATTTCTGGTTTGCCAAACCCACCAAGGTTCTTTATTTTCGGAGGAAACGGGTAACCTGTGGAGAGCCAACTGCACACAGGTCAAATGATAGCGAGGCTTATTCACTGTTCAGCCACAACAACAAGGTCTAAGTAATCCAATGCCAGGCACTGGAGGGAGGGGAGAAACACAGGCCCCGCTGCGATGTGAAGTGAAGGTGCACGTCCTGAGGGGTCTGCGGCCAGGCCTGCTGGGGGCGGACGGAAAGGCCTTCTCGAGAGCCTCACAAGGCAGAGGTATCCCAAACTAACTAGAAAAGAATTAATATTAACAGTCCATCAGGAGTTTTCCTTTCAGAGAGCAAATAAACTAGAAGAGCTTACAAGAAAAGTGAGAATACAACAAAGGGCAGACTCTTCGTAAAGGGCGATACACTCAGGGCAAATGCAAATATAGTAACATAACTGGCCTCAAATTAAAATGCAAACATTTCTCTTTGGGTTTGGCTATGATTTAGCAAGAATAGGGAACTTGGATCCTCCCCCACTCTCCTCCCTGTAGAATGTGTTGATTCAACCATCTTTTGAAAATAATTCAGCAATGTGCTTCAAAAACCTCTAAATATGTGCATGTCACATGATATTCTGCTTTGAATCGATGTTGATCCTTTATAAGTAAAGAACATAATTGAGAGCTGCTGGTCCAAAAAGCTCTCGTTGCATAGGATGAGAAAATCTAACCAAACCCCTGCTCTGAACACCAGTGAGGATATGGCACGAACCTTTTGGTGGGTCCAGAAAATGGGATAAGATTCCACTTAAAGATCTTTTTAACGGGGGAAGAGGCTCCTGATTTAACAATAAAGAAAAACAACAGAATAGAAAAGCGTGATCCTAGTTTTATTTTTTTAAGTGCGTATAGGATGCTGGGAAAGATTGAGGGCAAGAGAAGAAGCGGGCAACAGAGGATGAGATGTCTGGATGGCATCACGGACTCAATAGACATGAATTTGAACAAACTCTGGGAGATAGTAAAGGACAGGGAAGCCTGGTGAGCTGCAGTCCATGGGATCGAAAAGGGTTGGACAAGACTTAGGGACTGAACAGTAAAGAACGAAATGCACGTATGAATTACAATCACGTATTATTTCCAAGTTGCATGGTTACATGTGATTCCTATTTCCCTTTGTATGCTTGGCTAGATCTTCCAAAAGTCCTATGACAAATGCATATTATTTTATATTTAGGAAAAGGAAAACAATAAAGAGAAAATAATTCTTTAATATTTTCTAAAAGAAATAACAATGAAGATAACTGATGGAGGAGCAATTTCCAAGTCGCTTGGCTTTGTGAAGATGGATCCGAACTAAAACAGGGCAGAGGGAGGGTTTTAAAGAACAGCTGAAAATCCCAGGTTCAGAAGCTTTAGGTAAACAGGTAGTGTGCACGTGCATGGTAGGCATCTTCGGTTGTGTCCACCTCTGCAACCCTGTGGACTGTAGCCCACCAGACTCCTCTGTCCATGGGATTCTCCAGGCAAGAATACTGGAGTGGGTTGCCATTTCCTCCTCCAGGGATCTTCCCAACCCAGGGATTGAACCTGCATCTCTTAAGTCTGGACATGGAACAACAGACTGGTTCCAAATAGGAAAAGGAGTATGTCGAGGCTGTATATTGCAACCCTGCTTATATAACTTATATTCAGAGTACATCATGAGAAACTCTGGGCTGGAAGAAGCACAAGCTGGAATCAAGATTTCCAGGAGAAATATTAATAACCTCAGATATGCAGGTGACACTACCCTTATGGCAGAAAGTGAAGAAGAACTAAAGAGCCTCCTGATGAAAGTGAAAGAGGAAAGTTAAAAAGTTGGCTTAAAGCTCAACATTCAGAAAAAATAAGATCATGGCATCTGGTTCCATCACTTCATGGAAAATAGATGGGGAAACAGTGGAAACTTTATTTTGGGGGGCTCCAAAATCACTGCAGATGGTGACTGCAGACATGAAATTAAAAGACGCTAACTCCTTGGAAGGAAAATTATGACCAACCTAGACAGCATATTAAAAAGCAGAGATATTATTTTGTCAACAAAGGTCTGTCTTGTCAAGGCTATGGTTTTTCCAGTGGTCATGTATGGATGTGAGAGTTGGACTATAAAGAAAGCTGAGTGCCAAAAAATTGATGCTTTTGAACTGTGGTGTTGGAGAAGACTCTTGTGAGTCCCATGGACTGCAAGGAGATCCAACCAGTCCATCCTAAAGGAGATCAGTCCTGGGTGTTCATTGGAAGGACTGATGCTGAAACTGAAGTTCCAATACTTTGGCCACCTGATGTGAAAGGCTGACTCATTTGAAAAGACCCTGATGCTGGGAAAGATTGAGTGTGGGAGGAGAAGGGAACAACAGAGGATGAGATGGCTGGATGGCGTCACCGACTCCATGGACATGAGTTTCAGTAAACTCTGGGAGTTGGTGATGGACAGGGAGGCCTGGCGTGCTGCAGTCCAAGGGGTCGCAAAGAGTTGGACACGACTGAGTGACTGAACTGAACTGAACTCTTACGTCTCCTGCACTGGTAATCGGATTCTTTACCACTAGTGCCACCTGGGAATTTCCACTTAGAGAGGAAAAAAAATTAAGAATGTAAGAACTAAATCATGGGGTGACATCTAAGATGGATAGAAAGGATTTAGAATCTGGACCGCAGTGAAAGTTTAGCCTAAATAGGGGAAAAGGTGGTTCTTCCTCTGAGAGATCAAAGGAATAGACATGTGCTGGCTGTTGAGAGAACTCAGGGCTGATTTGCTAAGTTGTTTGTATATACGTGCCACATCTTCTTTACTCCGTCCTCTGTCAATAGGCCCTTAGTTGCTCCCATGTCTTGTCTCTTGTGCTGATGGTTCTTTTCTGCTGGAAGAATGCAGGGGTGGCAGGGAGCTGTAAGCGGACATGGTCCCTGCAGACCTTCCTGCCCTGGTTGACAGCGATCCACACACTCACACGGCCTTCGGTGCCGTCCTTCCTCAGAGTTCCCTGCTGGTGCTGGGGGCTCAGGTCTGGTTTGGGCAGCCCCCGGGCTGAGACGGTGCAGCAGGTGGCATGACTGCAGAAGAGGAAGCTCCCAGGCTGCGCCAACGCGTTCAGGATGAAATCAGGGGCCCTAAGTGGGGAGACGGGCTGCAAGTGTCCCTCCCGCCACAGAGCAGAGGGCCGCCCCAGTCCATCCCTGTCCTCTCCTCCAGGACCACAGTGACCTGAGGGCCGTTCATTCCAGGATGCGCTGAGCCACAAGGCAAATCCCGGGTCCTCCTTGGAAACATGGCCACAGTCTCATTCTCCCTGAGTGTTCCCTTTAGAAAAGTGATGATTCACGCCAAAATTCAGCATGTGGGAATGAACTCACATTTTTTAGAGTTTTCATAGAAAAGCAATTGATTTCATAGAAAAGCACAAGAGCCATTCACGTCAGAGATCAGGTTTAGATATCCCAGCAGGCAAGTGGATACTTCTGAACATTCCTTTTTTGGGGGTAAATTGAATACCCGATTCAGTGCAGTGGGACACTCCACCTAGGGGTCGGTGCGTGGAGAGGTGTCCTTGCTCTAGCCTTGGGACCAGGGTGCTAACCTCCAGAATTATCACTTATCGAGTAAGTCGCAAACAGTGAGAGGACACAGACGCGCATTCTCAGGGTCTGCACAAAAGCCTCCTCAAAACGGAATGCACTTTATTCTGGCCAAAACACCTAACACTTTCCATTTACCTCATGGGCATATATGTTTTACAGGAGATGAATATTATCTTACAATCTTCCACAATGCCTAATATCTATGACATTTCAGGATGAATACAATTAGTGCATATATCTGCATTGGCAATTTTCTTCTCTCTCTGGAAATGTTTTTTAATTGAAAGCATTTTAAGGGTTGAGAGAAAATGCACCATTTATTTCTGTTAGATACTCTAAGTGTATTTGGGTACTTGGGAATAAAATAGTTCCTCCTTCAAAGGAAAAAAATCCTTTAGGTTTATGTGACAATTGTATTTGCAGAACGATGAACTGGCGTTGCAGTGGCTAAAATTTACAGAATGAATGATAGCACCACCTATTAGAGAAGATGCCAAATCAAATTCTCCAGCGACAGGAATTTCCTTCACAATTTTGAGAACAAAAGCATTCATGTAGAAGAAAATCTACATCGATGTGCTTTTCTATTCGTATTGCTATAGCTGTATCGTGCTTGAAATCTTGAAAAAATACTAATAAAATAAATGTCATCCTTAGCCATTAACTTCCCCTGTGAGAACGACCTTTCTGTTAAAGATTTAACCTGTGTTTTCTTTGACAAGGTTGGGCTGTTAATACAAAACTGCTTAGTTTAGGGTGAGGAGATTCAGATCTTGCCATAATTCCAGAATCAGCTATATTTTCTTTTAACCTAGCTGAAACAGTGTGGAGTTTTTTGAAAATTGCTAATTATCCCAAACTGTAAAACTATAGAAGTTACTGAGTATTTTGGAAAATAATATTTGGAATACACAGAGCACTGTCTCTAAGCTAGACACCTCCAATTCAATTTTAGGTGACAAATGAACTCACACTTTACCTGCTTAACTAGGTTTTGGTGGGATTCTTTGGTGGCTCAGTGGTAAAGAATCTGCCTGCCAGTACAGGAGACTTGGGTTCGATCTCTGGTTCAGAAATATCCCTTGGAGAAGGAAATGGCAACCCACTCCAGTATCCTTGCCTGGGAAATCCCATGGACAGAGGAGTCCAGTGGCTGGGCTAGCACTTAGCAACTAAATAAGAACAAATGGTTTTGGCAGTTACTCCTGAAAGTACTGTAAATTCTTTGCTCTCCCAGAGTTGATAAACAATCAATCCACATTACATGGTGGGTAGCAGAAACTATGTTGATTCATAATAACTGCTCAGTTTGCTACTGGGGGAAGTGGTTGTGTTTGGAGTCTGAGACACCTGTGAGCCATATCTGGAGCTAGAAGCTCAGAGGGTCAAGAGAAGGCAAATTCCCCCTTTCTTCTCATCCCTGTCTGTCTCTTCTGGCTGCATTTTTCACAGATTCTGAACAACAAAATACTTACACTGCACAGCAGAAATAACTCAACATTAAACAGCAACCATGCGTGTATGCTAAGTTGCTTCACTCATGTCCAGTTCTTTGCAATCCAGTGGACTGTAGTCCACCAGGCTCCTCTGTCCATGGAATTCTCCAGGCAAGAACACTGGAGTGAGTTGCCATTCCCTTCTCCAGAAATCTTCCCGACCCAGAGATCAAACCCAAGTCTCTTAAGTCTCCTGCATTGGTAGGCAGATTCTTTATCACTAGTATAGTCCAGTAAAAAATAAAATTATCCTTTTGAAAATTCTCAGAGAGCCCCAAGAAAATGTCATTTTAATATTTTCTTTCTTAGAAACCAGAAAATTCATTACTTTTGAAAGCAAGGTGATGTCACAACATCAGGCTGGGAAAAATTCATTGAAGAGTTTGGATATTTTCATAAGTCTCATCAAAATTTTGACAATTTTCACAAAGCATTTATTGATGGAAAAATATTACAGTGGTTGGACTGGGTGATGAATTCTTGGGGGTTTATTATACTATTCTCTCTACTTTCTTGGGTGAATTTGGAAATTCCTATAATAAAGCATATGTTTTTAAAAACTACATTCAGAGGGATCATTTAAGGATTTCTGTCCAAATATAATCATCAAAATCCTGGAATATCTCTGAGATTTACAGAATGGGAGATAGTCCAATGGATGGAACTGTGTAGAAATTCCAGTTTCCTAGATTGGTCAACTAATATTTATTAGCAATTTTGGAATATTTCTTTATTTTTCTGAATTTAAATTTAGCCAGCTATAAAGGGGAAGCTAAAAAATCTACTTTTCATACATCTTCACAAAGTAAATAAAACAGTATGGAATGGACCAAATACAACAGGATTATTTCTGAAACTTTGCAAACTAATTCAAGTGCAGTGGTAAGAAAAAAGAACAGATATTCTTATTATTGGAAGTCCTCCATAAATCAAACATAACACCACAGTAGAAATGGCTTTTGGTAAACAGATTAAAAAATAACTAAACTTGAGAAGCTTCAAAGAAGATCAAAAATATAATAAAGGAAGAATTTTAAAAGAATAGAAAAGAGAAGTTCTCTGATAGGGCTGGAAATATTAGCAATTCAGGAAATAAAGTTGCATCCTCTCCTCCCCACAAACCACACTTCAAAATTTTCTGATAAACTAAGGATTAAAGTAAAAAGGGAAACCATAAAATATAGAACTATATATATTAACTCTAACTGTTTGCAAGATAGGGAAGGACTTGCTGTCACACAATTAAAGGCTACAATCAAAGAAAATGACTGATAAATTTGACTCTATAAAGGTTAAATTTTGTTGTTGCACCAAGTGGCTTGTGGAATTTTAGTTCCCCGACCAGGGATCAAACCTGGGCCTAGGCAGTGAAAGTACTGAGTCTGAACTACTGGACCACCAGGTTAACATTTTTTTTACATTGAAATCATAACCCAAACTAGATGCAAATGAAAAATGAAAAAAAAAAAAACTTGCAAGGAACATAAATTTACTATTTAACATTCTTACTATAAAGATAGCAATTCAAAAGAGACATAAACAGATATTTTACAGAGGATGAAAAATGAAAATTTATCAAAATGCAAAAAAACCATCTTTTTAGTATACAAAAATGAAAATTAAAACAACATTCTGTTTAAATCCATCATCTTGTTCAAAGTAAAACTCAGCAAGTCCTTGGTGCCCTGAGGGTGGGGCAGGGACACTGCCCACTCTGCTGTGAAGGGCGGCTGCTGCTCCTCTCCTGGGGCTAGCGTTCCAGTCCGGTCAGATCTGGGATGGGCCCGACAGGCCCCCTTCTCAGCTACCACCTCCTTTGGGTCTCCTGGCCACCCCTCCGGAGAAACCCTCCCCTCCGTCTGCTGCTGCACCACCTCCAGCCCGGTGCAAAGCACCTCCCCCAGCAACTATTCCTTCAAGACCCCAGAAAACCTGCACAAAACCAAGTTAAGAGCCACAGTCGCAGTCACCATAGCGACCGTAAAGCCTGCGTCTGTGTGCTCCAGGCACGTCCGGAGCCCGGCGCCTCTCTCGGGCCTCACCTGCGGACGTGGCATCCACGCCAGGCTCACATCTCCATGGGCTTCCAGCTCTGACCCCGAGAGGCACTGTGCATCTGTCTTTGGAGACAGGGCTGTGTCTGGCGTCTCCTGGAAGCCCTCCTGGAAAGAGCTTTCTCTTCTGACCACAGTCCTTCTCTTAGGGTCATGGTGGATTTCAGGGGACCAGGCATACAGGCTGCCCACCCCAGCCATGGAGACTCATTCCCAGAAGTGTAACAGGGGAAATCCCTGCCTCCCTCGCCCTCCACTCTGATCTCCTCCAGCAAATGGCTGCGGGGCCTTTGTCCACCTGGTCAGCTGGTTCATCTACCTGGTGGGCTGGCTCGCTCATCCAAATCTGGGTCTCAGTCCAGGCTCAGGCCGTGACCTATGCTGCACAGGCCACTGGGGGTTGGTTACAATGTCGGAAACAGCAGATGCACCAAACGCCGACTGCTGTGACACGCACGTACCCATGTTTCTAATCCCGCATTTCCTTCTCTCTCCATCCTCCTGCGTCTCCTGCTCCTGGCTGTAGCTCCCGGGCTGAGTCAAGGACCTAGAACACTTACTAATAATGAACACTTACTAACCATCTGTTGACTAAACTGATACATCCATGAGATGGAGTGTTTACACAGCATTTGTTGTTGTTCAGTCGCTCAGTCATGTCTGACCCTTTGTGACCCCATGGGCTGCAGCACGCCAGGCTTCCCTGTCCATCACCATCTCCCAGAGCTTGCTCAAACTCATGTCCATCGAGTCGGTGATGCCATCCAACCATCTCATCCTCTGTCACCATCTCATCCTCTGTCACCCCCTTCTCCTCCCACTTTCAATCTTTCCCAGCATGAGGGTCTTTTCCAAGGAAGAGTCAGTTCTTTGCATCAGGTGGCCAAAGTATTGGAGCTCCAGCTTCAACATCAGTCCTTCCAATGAATATTCAGGATTCATTTTTTAGGATGGACTGGTTGGATCTCCTTGCAGTCCAAGGGACTCTCAAGAGACTTCTGCAACACCACAGTTCAAAAGCATCAATTCTTCGGCGCTCAGCCTTCTTTATGGTCCAATTCTCACATCCATACATGACTACTGGAAAAACCACAGCTTTGACTAGATGGACCTTTGTTGGCAAAGTAATGTCTCAGCTTTTTAATATGCAGTCTAGGTTAGTCATAGCTTTTCTTCCAAGGAGCAAGCATCTTTTAATTTCATGGCTGCAGTCACCATCTGCAGTGATTTTAGAGCCCCCAAAAATGAAATCTGTCACCGTCTTGGGAGTTTGCCTGAGTACATGTCCATTGAATCGGTGATGCTATTCAGTCAGTTCTAGGAAGAAGGGCGAGAAGAAAACACATCTAAATGGTGTAAAAGTAATTATGTACAGTTCAATGACATTACCAGTTTTTAAGTCGTATTCTTTGTAATTTTTTGGATTTCTTATTTGACAAGATGCATTACACTGATGGGCTTCCCTTATAGCTCAGCTGGTAAAGAATCTGCCTGCAATGCGGGAGACCTGGGTTCCATTCCTGGGTTGGGAAGATCCCCTGGAGAAGGAAAGGCTACCCACTCCAGTATTCTGGCCTGGAGAATCCCATGGGTTCACAAAGAGTCAGCCACAACTGAGTGACTTTCACTTTTCACCTTCATTACACAGATAGAGAATTACATATGTGTTTACATAAAGCCACCTAATTTGTCAATAGAGTTTAAGACATGTAGATATGGTCATGAGTAAGTGACAAACCAAGATCAGGATATTCTTCAAGAGTTTTCTTTCTTCTACAGAGAGTTGCTCTGTTCTCATTGAACCATTCAGCTTCGGTGCCTCTTAACTCTTCGCTAAGCCTGACCACTGTGGGCTCATTGCAATATCTCCCATCCGCCTAAATGCACCTGATCTGTAATCTTACATTCCTTCTAAGTCAACACTATTAAATGATATTTTAATGTTAAAGTTATTGTGTCTCTACCTCAATTCCATTCATATTGTTCTCAAGATGCCTGGAAGCTGACATGAAGAAGCCCATTCCTGTCTTTCAGAATTTACAATAAGGGAAAAACCACACACATTAGAAAGAGGTTTGTGTATCAGAAGAGGCATAATTTAGGCTATATTCCTCCATTTCAATGACCCCTTTTTTTCCCATGTCTGTTACTTTATTATTTGGGGGGTTTTCCATAAAGTTATCTACATAGCATATGTATCATTGTGATTGCATTTTCATCACAAACTGTTATGTATTAATTTTGCATAGAATGCTCTGCACATGCTTTGTCATTCTAAGGCCTTGATTTTCCCCGATTTCTTAGATGGTTTTCTTTACTCCCTTTGTAGTAAATCCCCTGACACTGACATCTGAATCTCCCTCTCTTCACCATTCTTCTTATTGCATTATTTTTTATTTCTTACTATTTGAACAGGAATTTCTTCATCTTCCAAATGCCCCTGCCAATTTTCTGGCTTCTAAAAAAATTAATTTCCACTGTTAGCATCATGTAAACAGAAAGGGTGCTCTCTGCCACCTTGCACATCTCAACTCTCCCTTCTGATGCATAAATCCCATCAATGCCATTGGCTGCATCTCTCACTGGAGTCCTGACTCTCCATCGCTGTGTGCAGTTGCTTCTTTCCACCTGCAGCCCCAGTGATGGGAAGGAAAATGCATGAGCTAAGAGCCCAAGGGTTGGCCAAGTCCTCTGCTGCTAACTGGTGGCATAACCTTGACCAGAGCTAGGTGGGAATAAGAAAGCTCAGGCTGCAAAGCTTTCCTCTGATAGAAGAAAGGCCTGACGCCTATGGAGAGACTGTAACATTTTCCCTGTCTGCTGGATCCCCCTTTATCCCTAGCTGCCTGTGGACCCACAGTGTTCTTTGTTCACCTATTCAGTTAATCAGCACCACTGCAAACATGTCCTGAACCAGGGGTCACGGAGGCACAGACACAGTGGAGAAGGTAGGCTGCGTGTGCCATAGGCCAGCATACCCCATGCCGACAACTGCTCCAAAGGAGCTGTCCTCACCAGGCATGGGATGGAAGAGCTCGGTCTGTGGGCAGTTGGGGATGTAGTTTTAGGAAGGAGGTAATGGCTGAGCTTTAGCCACCTGATGGGAAGAGCCAACTCATTGGAAAACACCCTGATGCTGGGAAAGACTGAGGAGGGCAGGAGGAGAAGGGGACGACAGAGGATGAGAGGGTTGGATGGTATCACCCACTCAATGGACACGAGTTTGAGCAAGCTCCAGGAGATGGTGATGGACAGGGAGGCCTGGTGTGCTATAGTCCATGGGGTCACAAAGAGTTGGACACAACTGAGTGATTGAACAATAACAATGACAACAATGGCTGAGCTGGACGGGGCCTTAGAGGGGTGAGTATGGGTACACTATCAGAGAAAAGTGAGTCCTGGTGAAGAGGTGTGTGCACCAGTCACAGGTGAGGGGAGTCGCCAGCAGAGGAGCCCACGGGGGAGGTGCCAGCTCAGGAGCCCACCCACTCCCGGGATCACCAGACCGCTTCCTAGTCCATGTGCCCTGAGGACAACGGGGCTAAGTGGGTCTCCGATCCCCCCATCCAGACTCAGCAGGGCACCCTGGCTCTCTCCCCGTCTACCTGGAACATCACTCCCTCGCTTCTTGAATTGCCACTCCTTTCTCAAAACACAGCCAGACATCAGCTGTGTGCTGGCCCACAGCCCCAACCGGGTGGGTACCCCTCTTCTGATTCTCCCATTTCTGCCTGTTGATTCCCTTCCGTGTCCCCCAGGAAGGGAGCTGAGGGGGGTCCTTACATCCCTGGACCCAAGAGAAGGGCCAGTAAGTGCTGCAGAGTCATGCGCAACTGTGACAGCCCGTGTGGAGGGCAGTGGGCATCCTGGGAAAGGGCGGCCGCCTGTTTGGGGAGTCTGCCTGGCTCGCCCCACTTGCCTGCCTGCCCCTCGGGCACCCAGACAGTGCGACCCTCCCTCTGATGCTAAAGCCTCCGTTTCCGTGGACTCGGCCCCTCCCTCTTCCGGCCCCGCCTCCCCCTCTTCCGGCCACGCCCCTCCCTCTTCCGGCCACGCCCTCCCTCTTCCGGCCCCGCCTCCTCCCTCTTCCGGCCCCACCCTCCCTCTTCCAGTCCCCGCCTCCTGCCTCTCCGGCACCGCCTGCTGCTCCAGTTTCCGGGGGATGCTGGGCGGCTTGGATGGGCCAAACATGGGTCCTCACCTTCCTGGAGGCCAGAGGCTGAGATGGAGCCGCTGGCTGGTAGTCCCTTCAAGGCCCCTCTCCTGGGGCTGCAGACGGCCATTTTCTCCGGAGTCCTTACATGGCCGTTCCTGTTTGTCCAGGTCCTGACCTCCTCTTCCTGTAAGGACGCACTCAGACCGGGTCAGGGCCCACGCGGGTGACCTCTCTGCCTGAGTAGCCCCTTGAAAGGTCGTTTCTCCAGATGCACGTTCTGGGGTCCCGAGGGTTGGGGCTTCTCCACGTGGACTCGGGGCGCACAGTTCAGCCTGGCACACCTGCCGTTAGCTGGGCTCCTTGTGCTTTCCAGGTGTCCTGGCCCTTGTTTCGTCTCTTCGAGGACTTAAGAGAAAATCACTTCGTGCAGTCTTGAGCCTCCTCGAGCCTCACCTGCTGTTTGCTGACGACGCCCCTGCCTGGCAGCAGCCGCACTGCTTTTGTTTAATTCTCCTTTTTTGGTCTATAGTCTGTTTTCTCCTCACATCCCAGAATCCCCGTTTCCTCTCCTTTTATGGCCCCAGGTGACTTCCTTTCATTTATTTATCTTGGCAGGTGTTACCAGCTTATTTCTTTTATTTCCCCTTTGCCTCTGGTACTTAACACTGGACCATCTGTGCCAATCTTACTTATTATTTATTCACCAAACACTCCCCAGCCCCACTATGTGTTAGGCAGCACTAGCGGGACCCTGGCTGGTGAAGGAGAAGGACCCCTTGCCGTCCCCCTCAGGGGCTGAAATTCTGCAGAGGAGCTCAGATCCCGCGCTGGGCCCAGGCTGGGCTGTGCGCTGGTCTCAGCTTCTGGTCCTCAGACCCTGGGCGTCAGCCTCACCTGAGAGGCTCAGGAAGCTCCTCCTGATGCATTATCCATGCCAGGGGCTCAGCAAGGTGCCGGCGCTCCGTACACACCTGCTTGGGGAACACTAAATGGGTTTGCTGTTCCAATGGGTGAGGGACTGACGCAGCTCCGTGGTTATGGAGGTGGGTGGTGTAAGGTCAGAGAAGGTGAGAAGAGGCGGCCCCCTGAAGTGTGGCCCTGGAGGATGCCTCACCTGGGGGGCTCCGGGAGGAGAGATTCGACAAGAGCAGGGGGGTGGCTCTCAACCAGTGCCCAGTTGAGAGCTGGAGGAGGTGTGCAGAGGAGGCGGCCCAGTGGCAGGGCAGGGCTGGGGGAATGCTGCAGGGAGACCTGGGCCACCGGTGGGCTCCCACTCGAGGGGCGGCTGGAAGGCATGCCTGGACTCAGACCACGGCTTTCCTGTCCCTAACCCAGCTGTGACAGAACTGCCTGTGATGCTTTTCAGAAAGCAGGACACAGGAAGTTCTGCCTCAGTAGGTGTCTGTCTGTGAACATCTTTCAAAGACGACGCTGGCAGAGAGCAGCAGCTGAGGGTCACATGCGCCTCAGACCGACTGGGCTCTCCTTTGTCTCTGCCTCTTTTATCCCGACTGACGCGCAAGGCTGGCCCTCGGGAGGGATCTGTGTGCGGTCCTCTGTCCTACAGGAAGGACGGCCCTGAGGAGAGATCCGTCTGTGCTCCTCTCTCCTACAGGAAGGGCAGCCCTTGGGAGGGATCCGTCTATGGTCTTCCGTCCTACAGGAAGGGCGGCCTTCAGGAGGGATCCGTCTGTAATTCTCCGTCCTACAGGAGAGTCCTCAGGAGGGATCTGTGTGCGGTCCTCCGTCCTACAGGAAGGGCGGCCCTCGGGAGGGATCTGTGTGTGGTCCTCCGTCCTACAGGAAAGTCCTCGGGAGGGATCTGTGTGCAGTCCTCCATCCTACAGGAAGGGCAGCCCTCGGGAGGGATCCGTCTGTGATCCTCCGTCCTACAGGAAGGGCGGCACTCGGGAATGATCTATGTGCGGTCCTCCGTCCTACAGGAAGGGCGGCCTTCGGGAGGGATCCGTCTGTAATTCTCCGTCCTACAGGAGAGTCCTCAGGAGGGATCTGTGTGCGGTCCTCCGTCCTACAGGAAGGGAAGCCCTCGGGAGGGATCTGTGTGCGGTCCTCCGTCCTACAGGAAGGGCGGCACTCGGGAATGATCTGTGTGTGTGGTCCTCCGTCCTACAGGAAAGTCCTCGGGAGGGATCTGTGTGTGGTCCTCCATCCTACAGGAAGGGCAGCCCTCGGGAGGGATCCGTCTGTGGTCCTCCGTCCTACAGGAAGGGCAGCCCTAGGGAGGGATCCGTCTGTGATCCTCCATCCTACAGGAAGGGCGGCACTCGGGAATGATCTGTGTGCGGTCCTCCGTCCTACACGAAAGTCCTCGGGAGGGATCTGTGTGCAGTCCTCCATCCTACAGGAAGGGCAGCCCTAGGGAGGGATCCGTCTGTGATCCTCCGTCCTACAGGAAGGGCGGCACTCGGGAATGATCTGTGTGCGGTCCTCCGTCCTACACGAAAGTCCTCGGGAGGGATCTGTGTGCAGTCCTCCATCCTACAGGAAGGGCAGCCCTAGGGAGGGATCCGTCTGTGATCCTCCGTCCTACAGGAAGGGCGGCACTCGGGAATGATCTGTGTGCGGTCCTCCGTCCTACACGAAAGTCCTCGGGAGGGATCTGTGTGCAGTCCTCCATCCTACAGGAAGGGCAGCCCTAGGGAGGGATCCGTCTGTGATCCTCCATCCTACAGGAAGGGCGGCACTCGGGAATGATCTGTGTGCGGTCCTCCGTCCTACACAAAAGTCCTCGGGAGGGATCTGTGTGCAGTCCTCCGTCCTACAGGAAGGGCGGCACTCGGGAATGATCTGTGTGTGGTCCTCTGTCCTACAGGAAAGTCCTCGGGAGGGATCTGTGTGTGGTCCTCCATCCTACAGGAAGGGCAGCCCTCGGGAGGGATCCGTCTGTGGTCCTCCGTCCTACAGGAAGGGCGGCACTCGGGAATGATCTGTGTGCGGTCCTCCGTCCTACAGGAAGGGCGGCCCTCGGGAGGGATCCGTCTGTGGTCCTCCGTCCTACACGAAAGTCCTCGGGAGGGATCTGTGTGCAGTCCTCCATCCTACAGGAAGGGCAGCCCTCGGGAGGGATCCGTCTATGGTCCTCCATCCTACAGGAAGGGCGGCCTTCGGGAGGGATCTGTCTGTAATTCTCCGTCCTACAGGAGAGTCCTCAGGAGGGATCTGTGTGCGGTCCTCCGTCCTACAGGAAGGGCAGCCCTCGGGAGGGATCTGTGTGTGGTCCTCCATCCTACAGGAAGGGCAGCCCTCGGGAGGGATCCGTCTGTGGTCCTCCGTCCTACAGGAAGGGCGGCACTCGGGAATGATCTGTGTGCGGTCCTCCGTCCTACAGGAAGGGCAGCCCTCGGGAGGGATCTGTGTGTGGTCCTCCGTCCTACAGGAAGGGCGGCCCTCGGGAATGATCTGTGTGTGGTCCTCCGTCCTACAGGATGGGCGGCCCTCGGGAATGATCTGTGTGTGGTCCTCCGTCCTACAGGAAGGGCGGCCCTCGGGAGGGATCCGTCTGTGGTCCTCCATCCTACAGGAAGGGCAGCCCTCGGGAGGGATCTGTGTGTGGTCCTCCGTCCTACAGGAAGGGCGGCCCTCGGGAGGGATCCGTCTGTGGTCCTCCGTCCTACAGGAAAGTCCTCGGGAGGGATCTGTGTGTGGTCCTCCATCCTACAGGAAGGGCGGCCCTCGGGAGGGATCCGTCTGTGATCCTCCGTCCTACAGGAGAGTCCTCGGGAGGGATCGGTCTGCCGTTCTCCATCCTACAGGAAGGGCAGTCCTTTCTTTCCCACTCACTCTGTCCTTTCCTGCGGCAGCCACACCACAAGGAAGTAGTGGGAGACAGTGAAAAGCACGTGATGCTTGCGTCGGAGAGACCAGGTGCAGAACCCCGCTCCCCTGCCAAGGCGAGATGCTCCTCACCTTCCAGAGGCTCTGGCGCAAGAACAGGAATCCTCCTTGCAGAATGTGACCGCTTCTCCCCCATTCCTCTCCCCTCCCTCCAGTATTCTTCATCCTGTCCACCTCCTTCCGCACACCCAGAAAACCGGCTCATGAGCCCCACCCTTCCCTGGCCATCCTGTCTTCACGCCCGTCTTCCTGTGGCCAGTTGCTGTTCCTGCCGACACCAGCTCGCTTCACCCCTGCGATCTGCAGGACGCATCTCAGGCCGCGGGCTGCCCCCCACTGCTGGGCAGGTTCCACCTGCACTTTCTCCATGTGCTGCTGGTGGGAAGTTTGCAGCTCAGCCCCTGACACAGGAACAGCATGTGGCCATTGCCTCCTGGGGAGGGGGTGCTGAGAGCCAGCGTTTCCTCTTTTAACAGGAAGGACTGACTCGGTGGAGAGACTGACTCAGTCCATCTGGTGGATTCATCCAAGGCGGTACTGTGAAATTCTCCCACTTTCTTTCCTCATCTGGGCTCTCAGAAGAAGATTTGGTACTTTTCTGGCTCGTTCATGAATGGCTTTCAGGTGGATATGAGCCCCTAGCTTTGTTGCCAAAATGGAAATCATGGTGGGGGGTGAGGGGAGGGCTTGAGGATATTTCTTGTCCTTTCTTGAAAAGAATTCTCACATGTAAGGAGTGGTGCAGGAGAGCGGGTGAGAGGCAGCGTTTTGTCAGGTTTGGGTCTGTTTGTGCTGTGCAAAGTCACTTCAGTTGTCTCCGACTCTTTGCGACCCCCCAGACTGTATCCCACCAGGCTCCTCTGTCCATGGGGTTGTCCAGGCAAGGATACTGGAGTGGATGGCCACGCCCTCTTCCAGGGGATCTTCCTGACCCAGGGATTGAACCCGAGTCTCTTACGTCCCCTGCATTGGCAGCCGGGTTCACCACTAGTGCCACCTGGGAAGCCTGCGGTCTGTTTAGCCACAAGTAAATTATGAAACTCCCCCAGCCCCTCCATCGGACGCCCGCTTCCTGGACGTCCTTGCTGAGCCCCAGGGAGAGAGACGGTCCCTCCAATGTGCTGTTAAGCTCCTCGGCTGACCCGGGCTCTTGAGGAGAGACAGGGCCTCGCGGAGGCAGTGGGTTATCCTGTTGGAGGTGACGCATCTGGAGCCGCACATTTCAGAACATCTGGAGAGCGGAGGCAGAAAAAACCCAGAAGCAAGGCATTGGTAAATGTCAGCTGTTTATTGACTTTCCTGTTTGGGAGCAAAAGACTAAGCAAAATGGAGCTCTGAAAGTCCACTGCTGGTGGCTGGGCGGTGGAGCAGGGCCCGTCCCAGGGTGGGCATCGCCCGTGAGGCTGAGCCTCTTCCGGGCGCACTGCCTCCCCGCGCGAGCAATTGCGGCAGAACCCAGCCGTAATGAACTCACTACTATTGTTACACTAAACACCAACAGTACGGGTTATTTTAATGGACATATTGCTTTAAACTGAGCGTTCACCATCTGTTCAGTCCCTCATTTCGAATGCAAAAAGAACATATTTCACAATTACATCTGTAAGTAATGATATAAGTAATTTAAATGCATGTATATGTTCACACAATACCGGAGACAGCTGGGATATTCTCCCCTCACTCTTATGTTTTAGGCACAAATCAAGGAAAAACGTCCGCTCACGCCTTATAGACTGCGTGCTCCCGTTGACACGAAGTGATTTCTGCAGAAAACAAGGTTTTTTGCCCTCACTGTACCTAGGAGCTCAAGGCCAGCCCCATGAACCAGATCACAGAGTCATTTTCACAATGCTCGCCTCATCTCCGTCCAAATCCCCTCTGGCTTGAATGACAGCTTGGCAGATGCCCACATTAGATCAATCAGTTTCAATAGATGTTCATGAGGGCCCCGGGCGGCTGTGTGGCCCAGGGTTTCTTTGACTCCCTCCCCTGGAGATGAGGCTGTGAGACGCGTTTCCAAAATAGGGAGGGACTGGGGTGGTTGGTGGGCCCACTGGATGGGACTTGCAAGCCAGGGAGGACTGAGACCCCTCCAAGGACAGCAGGTTGCCGGGCGGAGGCTCAGCACAGCCGAGGGAAAGAGTGCTCGCCGGGGCTGGGGCATAGGGGGAGCGAGTGTTGGGGGGAAGGATGCTGGAAGCTGATGATTGGGAGCTGAGGTCCCAGAGCCAATAAGGAGATGCCCCACAAGGCTTGAAGGCCGTAGCCTCATCCCTGGGTCCACGCTCAGAGGCAGGGGCCGAATGCCCAGCGATGTAATGTGACAAGCACACAGGATTCAGGGGTGACTTCACCAGGGAGTCTGCCAGATGGCAACTCTGATATCCACTCTTCTCTTTTGAAAACTCAGCCTTTGAATACCACGTTACAGATAACACACGCTGTGGTTGCTTTTTCTGAAGAAAAAAATTTTTTTTTTTACCCATTGCCAGCACAAACAAAAAATATTTGCCTTTGTGATGTCCTATGACCCTGTAAGAAGATAGAATTGTTTAAAGGCTTTTGTACTGTCCACATTCTGAGCAAGGACTGGAGAAGCTTATAAATCCTCCCGCGTGACATCACTGCTGTTTTATATCTATATACTCCATATTTATTGTGCCTGCTTTTTTTTTTTTTGGCATCTGTGACATAGCTGACAGAAGTGGATTTGCATGGGGACTTATGTTACCATTTGCAAAGACGCCCCATAGAGATGCTTCCTGTGCTTGCTGTAGTTTTGATTTTTTTAACTGCTTGTCGGCAATGCATTTATTTATTTATTTATTTCAGACAAAGGTGTTAGCTCGAACTGATGGAAGATTTATTTTTGGAACGTTATTAACAGCTTAAAAATTTGGAGATGTTGTGCAAAAGGGTAAAACTATACGAAGAATTCTTCATAATACATTTTTATTGACTGTTCTTCACAAAGACCCAGAAGAGTGGTCAGTCCTACTGGCCTCGATTTAACAGATGCAATTGTTAATGTGTATTTAGATTAAAAAAAAAACTAGTTACAGTCTTTGACTATGAAAAGGCTACCTTTCCCCCCAATATTCATTTATTTTGAGGAAATTTCAGCTCTGATTTCATTCTTAATTTAGTGTATATTCTAAACTGGATCAAAATTGCCAATGAATTGCATCTTCAAAGAAATTGCGTTTACTGTGTAATTACACAGTCCACCTAAATGGGTTAAAACAAATAGAATCTAGGAAGTGGAAAGACAGTTATTGTTCGGTGCTCCTAAGATGAGCTATAATTCAGTCTACAATCATGTTGTCAAGAGTTTTTAACTCTCAATTGTCTCAAAGATGATTAGAGAAATGCTGTAATAAAACATGGATAATACTTTGGCCACCTGATGCGAAGAACTGACTCATTTGAAAGACCTTGATGCTCGGAAAGATTGAGGGCATGAGGAGAAGGGGATGACAGAGGATGAGGTGGTTGGATGGCATCACCGACTCAGTGGACATGAGTTTGAGTAAACTCCGGGAGTCAATGATGGACAGGGAGGCCTGGCATGCTGCAGTCCATGGGGTCACAAAGAGTCAGACACGACTGAGTGACTGAACAAACTAACTACCTAGGAGGAAGCTGGGTGAAGGTGTATTTTGCACAAACCCTGCGGAGGCTTGACCTGATGGTGAGATCTTTAAAGGTGTAAACTTTTTGCACTAGACTCTGAATTGGTTAATCTCTTCTGCCTCAGTCCTCAGCCACAGAGTGGGGAGAAATGAGAACCGTGATCTTGTTAATGCGCATGTGCTCAGGTGCGTCAGTCCTGTCCAACTGTTTGGGACCCTGTGGACAGTAGCCCGCTAGGCTCCTCTGTCCATGGGGATTCTCCAGGCAAGAACACCGGATAGGTTGCCATGCTCTCCTCCAGGGGATCTTCCTGACCCAGGGATCGAACCCGTGTCTCTTAGGTCTACCTGCGTTGGCAGGTGTGTTCTTTACCACTAGCGCCATCTGGGAAGCCCTAGCAGGTACCTAAGGAAACTGCTGCGCAGGATGAGGCAGGAGCCGTAAATACCAGCCGTCACTGGTAAAGGGGGCTGCACGTATTCGTGGTGAGGAATCCTTGACCATTGTTGTTGAGTCTCTCTGTTGTGTCTGACTCTTTGCAGTCCCATGGACGCAGCACACCAGCATTCCCTGTCCTTCACCCTCTCCTGGAGCTTGCTCAGACTCACGCCCCTGGAGTTGGTGATGCCATCCAACCATCTTGCTGGTGCTTTTTCACAATTCCAAGACTGCCATTTAGGGAATCTGTATCTGACCCCACAGCGTGCCCTCCAGCCCAGACACAAAGAGGAGTGGAGGCTGTGACTCTGGTTTATCCGGGTGCAACAGACATTTCCTGCCTCAGGACGTGGGAATTCCATCTGGCTGAATGAGCTGTTGAAATGCAAGGTCCATACGCCACAGACCCGGGGGAGGAAATAGCGCGTTTGCATAGGATGGTTATAAGGGCTGAGAGATTTGGACACCGGGGCCAACATTCTGGAGTTGTCACTCAGCATTCACCAGCATGAAAAAGGGGCAAAAGCAATATAATCAAATTAAGGAAGTGAGTAAAGCAACAGATGTGAACGGAGGTGGAGGAGAGACACAGAACACATTTCCTCTATATTTTAGGCAAGAAAAAGGTTTTTAAGACCTCATGAAACATGTCAGAATGTCAGCACTCAAGTGAGGCCCAGGAAAATCTAAGGCTGAACACCTAGAAGGCTTTATAGTGTGGAAGAATATTCTTTCAAATGAAACTGAGATCAAACATCACATTAGGCCCTTCCTGTTATATTTCAGTCTTCAAGAAAGGTACCAGGGCTTTCAGCAAAGGGAAACAATTACACAGGACCCTTGGTTCATTGAATGGTGACTAGTTTACCAGTTTGTGAAGAAGATGAGCCATCAACATCACTCAGAGCAACTCTTTGCCTTGTAGCTTAATCATTGGTTTGTAAATGACGCTACATCTGGACTATTTCAGGTTCTAGGTGTGAGTTCCTTCACACCTGATGTGAAGAGCCGACTCATTGGAAAAGACCCTGATGCTGGGAAAGACTGAGGGTAGGAAGAGAAGAGGGTGACAGAGGATGAGATGGTTGGAATCAACTCAGTGGACGTGGGTTTGTGCAAACTCTGGGAGGTGGTGAAGGATAGGGAAGCCTGACGTGCTGTGGTCCATGGGGTCGCAGAGAGTCGGACACGATTGAGTGACTGAAGAACAACAGGTATGAGTTACATTCTCTCTCTTGTATTGTTGAAGTGAGATTTTTTTTCCAATTCTAAAACAGAAAGGTGAAAGAATCCTCTAAGCTGTTGGAAGAGCCAAATCCTGGAAATCCTGTGGCCTCCCCTGAAAGCACATGGGATTTGTCGCTGGCTCGGGGCCACAATGCCCGCGAGCAGATAGGAGTTTATCCTGCACTCGAGCTGTCTGGCCTTCTAAGCCAGTGACAACAGAGGGCTTGGAGCAGGTGAAGTGCAAGTCCCCATAGACGGCAGAGCAGCTGCGCCTCTTCCCCTGCCTCCTTGCCTGCTTACGCGCGTCAGAGCTCTGCAGAGGTGGGTGTGAGTGATGGATGACCTGCGTGGAGGGAAACCTGTGGATGGACCTGGCCTGGGCAAGGGCAAGGGTGCCTGGGCCAGGTTAGGGGAAACGAACCTGAAATAGATGTGGTGGATTTGGGTTTGGGAAGCATGCTAATAAGCAGAAGGCCTCACCAGGACTCACTAACCCAAAGCTGGCAGGGAGACAGGGTGCCATGCAAGCGGCAGTGAGCCAGATGCAGCTTCACTGCTACAATGGGATTCTCACCCAGGGACCCTGGTGTCAGGCGAGATTGTCTGAGTTTACTAATTAAGCAGCCCTAAGAGCACCTACATTAAAAGTGGATTCCATGCAGAAATCGGGAGCTGCCTGCCACAGCCAGCTTCCCCTCTCCCGTGGATGCATCCATTACTTTTCACACGGCAGACGGGAGAAATCCACGGAGCAGGATGCCCACAGACACAATTACAACCAACATCATGCTCGGAGCTGGTGCTCGTCAACACTTTAGGACCGGGGTGGGGGGCGCCTTTTGCAGGATCAGCCTGAGCATTTCAGTAAAGAGCTGTAAAGAGAATTCTATATTCAGATTGGACATGGTGGCGATTTCATATACATAAAGGGAACAGACCATGGTGGTGACCTGATCCCATTCTTCCTTGATGAGAGCACCCTGTGTTGATGTGATGTGAAAGTCGCTCAGTAGTGTCCAACTCTTTGCGACACCATGGAGTATACAGTCCATGGGATTCTCCAGGCAAGAATACCGGAGTGGGTAGCCTTTCCCTTCTTGAGGGGATCTTCCCAAAACAGGGATCAAACCCAGGTTTCCCACATTGCAGGTGGATTCTTTACCAGCTGAGCCACAAGGGAAGCCCAAGAATACCGGAGTGGGCAGCCTATCCCTTCTCCAGTGGATCTTCCTGACCCAGGAATCAAACTGGGGTCTCCTGCATTGTAGGTGGATTCTTTAACAACTGAGCTATCAATTCTACTAGTATCTTAATAATGAAGGATTTTAATGATCCCTAAATATCTCATGTGTTCCCAGTTCTTAACTTATTTAAAATCACTCTTTTAGATATATTGAATTTCGTAACTTGAAATTAGTGAGAGAAAGGAAAAAAAATGTCAATAAAGTTTAAAGAATATTTTTTTCTTCTAATCAATGAAACAGTGCCGTTTAGAACAGAAAATGGCACAAGTGAATTCAGATGTTTATCCTTTAGTTCATTATGTGAAAGAGATAATTTTCAGGGCATAAAAGAGATGCTTATGGATAATTTTGCCTTTGCTTCAGGCTTTGGTCAATGAATAGGTTTTGTCGTTCATTCATTGTTCAAAAATGCAAGTATTGAGTTCCTGCCAAATGCAAAAGATTCCGGATTGAAATCAATGTGAATGTATGTTTTGGAGGGAGGGCAGGGCAAGGGCAGAGATCAAGAGAAAACTAATTTTTTAAAAATTCTGTGGAAATTGTTCTGAGATAGACAGTTCCTGGGTGGTTTGGGGAGATCTAAACATGGGAGCATAATTCCTTAACCCAAATACAACAAAATAATATTAGCAGAAAATAGAAAAGAAACAGATTGTTCCTGCCAAGCTGAGAAAAGCAAATAATAAGCAAAATTATTGGTAAAGAGGAGAGCAATTTCAAATAACTCGCGTTCTGAGCAGCAGAAGGGAAGATGGCATATGCTGCCAACCCCAGGGCCCCGTGGGTTCCAGCTCTGCCCTGGAAGAAGTGTTAGGGAAACAGGCCTCTGAAGGGTTCCTATATACTGTCTGCGAGTCCCCTTAGGAAGCATGCCTGCTAAGTCGCTTCAGTCCTGTCCAGCTCTGTGTGACCCAGGCTCCGCTGTCCGTGGGATTCTCCAGACAAGAGTACCAGAGAAGGCTGCATTTCCTTCTCCAGGGGATCTTCTAACCCAGAGATCCCGCGTCTCTGACATCTCCTGCATCGACAGGCAGGTTCTTTACCACTAGCACCACCTGGGAAGCCCCATCCAATTTCTTTACTACAGACATACTCCTCCCCAGAAGTCCTAAAACTGTTGATCTTGGCCAAGTAACCGAACAAAGCACACATTGAAGGTATTATTTTGGGCCTTTTAAGGATACACTTGAGGATTTTTTTAAAATGCTTTTACTGGGCACCTGTACCATACTGACATTGGCTAAAAAAAATAGCAACAATTTCAAAGAAATGCCCTAAACAAAAACAAACATTAGATTAAACACATTTCTGGCTTCCTAGATTTCAATATTATATAACATAGAATCATTTAAAGAATATAAGGCCTGCAAGGGCAGTTTCTGTATCCTTTCTTCACGGATATATCCCTTTTCCTAGAAAAGCACCTGGCACACAGCCAGCCTTCACTGAGCACTTGGTGAAAGAAGGGGCGGGTGTGAGGTTTATCACACTCTCTAAACTCTGAGAGAGAGGCATAAAGACATTTCCTATTTTTATTCAAAGGACTTTTCCCTCTAAACTGTGCCTGGAGAGAATACTTCCACCTTCCTCTAATTTTTGACCTCTGAAAATCCAGGCCGCTCTGATATTTCTTCTGTACCCAATTTAAACCCCTGAAATACTTATTTTTAAGGCATCCCACTATTTTCCAATCACTTGTGGAGACACATCCCCTTAGTCTCTCTTTTTGGGCAAGGTCTCGGGCAGGCTTTTGGGACCCCTGGGAGGAATCACAGCCCGTGGTTGGCAGAGTGGATGATGGCTGGGCCCTTAAGTCTCCAAGGCGGCTGTAGGGGGTGGAGGATGGGGCGAGTGAAAGGCCTGTCTAGACCAGAAGCTGGATCTGGGGTCAAGGTCTCCAACCTGGCAGGTGCCTCCCCTCTGGAGAGCAGAGAGGGTACAGATTGGTAGAGAAGAAATTGAAGTGTCTCTATTTGGAGATGAAATGACAGCTTATGTAGAAAATCTCAAGGCATGTTTTTGTGCTGTTTCTGTTCTCAGTCGTGTCTGACCCTTGTGACCCCATGGACTGTAGCCCTCCAGGCTCCTCCGTGGGATTTCCCAGGCAAGGATACTGGAGTGGATTGCCATTTCCTTCTCTAGAGGATCATCTCAACCTGGGAATCGAACCGGTTCTCCTGCATTGCTATGAGCTATGAGGTGAGTCCATTAGCATATAAGAGGTGCTAAATAAGTTGATTTTTTTTTCAGATTGCAGGTATTTGTGAGTTAATTTGTTATGACATAGAAATTAGACTTAACCTAATGGAAATTAAATGGGAAATAATAGTGGGGGAAACCCCTTGATTTTCAGATTATATTCACTCTTCATTGTGAGAAAGCTCCTAATAGTGTGCTCAGTCACTCAGTTGTGTCCCACTCTTTTTTGCTGTAACCTACCAGGCTCGTCTGTCCATGGGATTTCCCAGGCAAGAATACTGGAGCTAGAGCGGGTTGCCATCTCCTGCTCCAGGGGATCTTCCCGACCCAGGAATAGAACCTGAGCCTCTTGTTTCTCCTGCATTAGCAGGTGGATTCTTTATCACTAAATCACCTGGATATATTCACATTTATATACACATATATGACCTCAAGTGGTGTAGCATCTAATAGCGGGGATAGCTTATAGCCAGCTATCCCTTTCTGTAGCCAGTGGGATGCCTACTCAATCCGTTATGGGACTTTGAAGAATTTACGAAACCAAAGTGTTGGTGAGATGCCTAAGTGACTTGCCGAGGTAAAGGCGGGGTGTTTCAAATAAAGCATGTCACCCCTCCTGCTAGCAATGGAATGGATGCTGGGACTCTGATAGGAGTCAGTAGGACGCCCACAGCTGTTGCCAAGCAGCTTGGTAGTAATAGTCGGGAGGATTCAGCCATAGCCTTTGATGTGCTGAGGGCAGAAACCGTGTTTGCTGCTTGGGACTCTGCCCGGGTGCAGATTGGCCAGGTCCTCAGAAGCCTGACCAGCAAAAATAACCTCCCAGCATTGTCCCTCTGGAACTGGGCCAACTGTGATTGCAAAGCCCAGCCGTGAGGAGCTACATTGCCTATTTCTCTGCCATTTCTTGGCTATGTCACAGCGCAGTCCTCAAACAAGTTAGGGCTGACTAATTTGAACCAATAGTTTATACTTTATTTCAGCAGTGTAGAAGTGTATCCTAATGTCTGAAACACCTGACTTATTTAGATGGGCTAGTCATGTCCTTCACACGGGGCTGGGGCTTCCACAAATGTCTTGGAGTTTCAAAAAGGCCACCAGCCTCACGGAGACACAGCTGTTCTACAATATATGGAAATTCATTTGCAAACACTCTGCTTTGCTGAGGCTGCAAGGACAGTGAATAAATACGCTGAAGGGGAGAATTAAAATAAAAAGATTGGGGTAGAGAATGTTTTTCCCCCTCTATGTGAAATTAGGACTATAAAAGAATAAACAGTGGCTATTTCTTGTACCATTCATTATCTGTAGAATGAAGTGTCTACGGCAGATACGTGCCTGCAGGTCTCGTTCAACATCAGTTTCAAAACTTCAATCAGTGTGTGACTTACAGTCAGAGAAAGAAAACTGTGCCGGCCATACAAGACGAGCATAAATATTATGTGTCACTTGCTATCATAATTAACTGCATGCTTCGAATATTTCTTTCGTGTCTGCTTTCACAATAGGTAATATAATTTACCGTTAATAGGATTAAAATGTCTTCTTTTCTTAAATAAAAAAGGTAAATACTTCAGTGGTTTAAACTGTTTTCTGTTTGTTTTGTACTGATACATATTTTACCAGAGGCAATCTCTTTATACCCTGCAGAAGGAAATAATGAGGAAAATTGGAGATAATTTATGCAGTCTAGAAGCAAAAGCTTTTCATGATTATTATTTTTTCTTTCACTCAATAATAAAGCAGTCTCTTTCCGTGAGGCATCATGGTGGTGGTGGGGGTGGGGAGGACATCCTGACTTCTTATCTACTGTACAGTTTTAAAGATCTAAGATAAAGTATAAAAAAAAAAAACCCAAAGCATCATTGCGGGAAGACAGGAAATTTACCCTGGAGAATTCACTGTAGCAGTTCAGAAGCCCCCAAACAGAAGTGTCCACATTCAGGCTACTTTTCAAAACTGATAATTGAGAGAAAGGGAGATTTGCTTAGATTTTTCTTTTTTTTTAAGGATGTTCCATGTTCTGTCTCCCGTGGCGTACTCAACACACTGTCACGCAGGCTGACACAAACCAACGCGGGTTAGGAAACTCATTACAACTCTGAACTTGGGCAATGTTCAAACAGGTCAGAAATGAAAACCCATAACCTGTGGCACGGTATCTCCTGAGAAGCTAAGTTAGAATTTCATTCGTGGAGAATGAGCCATTGTTGAACTAGGCAGATGTCTAGGAGATGCCATGCATGGCGCAGCATGTAAACCCAGGGAGCTCAGGTGGGGACTGCTTTGCTGGGGGCGGGGCAAGTGTGGAGTTACAGATCTTGAGAGAACTTTCTGGGGAACTAGACCTTCTCCTCTCCCTGAGAAGGCCTCCTCAAGGTCACTCGGCCGGGCAGGGACAGTGCGGAGGCCAGTCCGCTGACACCCACGCTGGAGCTTCTCCACTATTCGTGGCTGCGTCCAAGCGTCTCTCTGGAAGGGATCTCGCCGTTCCCCGCCTTACAGCCAAGCGGAATTTGGCACCAGCCATTGGCTGTCCTCACTTCACTGCCGATCTATCTATTGACGTTTCATTAGGGAGCCATGTGCATTTGCCAAGGATGGATGAGTTCATTAGCACTGAGACTAATAAACTTTAAAAAGTTAATAATGTGAATATGTTTGATTTGGAATTATGCACACAGGCATGAAGAGTCACAAAAAAATGGCTTGCCGCACAGGCCCAGCTTCTACTATAATATCACTAGTGTGACAGGTTTGGATTCTCTGAAATCTCAGACTAACACTCATTTGCAAGAAAAACATATAGCACCCCACCCCCACATTTCTACGGCAGCTTCTCCACGTAGTGCACATCTAAGACAACCAAAATTAACAGCAGAAATAGATGATAGCAACGACAAAACAATGAGTTTATGCCAACTGTGACTTGGTTTCCCCAGTGTTTGGTAAATAGTCTTCCTGATTGTTATGCCTTATTCTGTTTATTGATTCATTTAGTGAGGGAAAGAGGACCAATGATGTGGGGTCTTCATCTAAGTGGTTCAGCAGTGGCTTGCACGGTTAGGTTCTCAGAATCCTGACTCTTTAGATTCACTGAGGCTTTTCTTGAAGGGTGCACGTGCTTTTGCGTTCAGCAGTGTCCATCTCCTTGCAGTCCCACGGGCTGTAGCCTGCCAGGCTCTTCTGTCCTTGGGATTTCCCAGGAAAGTTTGCCATTTCCTCCTCCAGAGGATCTTCCCCGCTCAGGAACCAAACCCACATCTCTTGTGTCTCCTGCATTAACAGGCGAGTTCTTTACTGCTTGAGCGATCAGAGAAGTTCCTGAAGGGTAGGCAGGGATATCTGAAAACAAGGCACTCTTCCCACCCCCGGTGAACGCTCTGCCCGTTTCATCATGGCTGTGGCCTTGGGTTGGTGATGTGCCCTGAGTGGACCTTCTGTGCTCTTCCGTCGATACAAGGGAGGCAGGGACAGCCCAGCGGGGAATTTAGGTGAAACCCCCGGCGTTTGGTGTGGGGAGAGCAGAGGGGATTCCTGGTCCACGGGACTATCTTCTTACTGATCTCAAAGAGACAACAAGCTTCCTTTTTATAAATACAAATAGAAATACAAATAGAAATATTTCCTGAAACCAGTAATCTATCACACAAAAAAGTATTTTTCCCTCTACCCATGATCACCCTCTGTAAGTAAAGGATATGTTTGGATTTTCTTTCTAAAGCAGTTCTTGGGTATTGGGCAAAACACATACATTGATTGGGGAGAATGGAATATAGTGCTGTACCCACTTTTTTGGCACTCATCTTTCCTAGGTGACTCACAGCTTTGATAGAAGTAAGACCTTGACTTCTTCACAATTTGCCAAAGCAGAGAAAATGAAAGAGGTGAGGTTAAGGGGACATAGAAGATGTACAACAGGGAAATGTGAATTATGATGGTTCCAGTGAAGATTTTTATGGGCAGGAGGCAAAGGGAGTAGGCTGTCTGAAAATCTGTAGGGTAACCAAGAGAAAGTGAGCTTCCAGAGACCAGAACAGCTGAGCCACTGGCCTTCCAGGTCTCCTGACAGTCCCTTTGACTTTTAATCTGAGAGAAGGTGGCTCTGACAAGGGGCTGTGAGTGTGGGCTCTGAGGTCAGGCTAGATCTGAGCTCTGCCAGTTACTGGCTCTAGAACAAGAGGCACATTTCTTAAGAGCCCATGTGATGTTTCCTGATGTGGGATAAGATGGTGGTGGTCTTGCTCGTGGTGACGAACCAAGCGGATACAGCCAAGGCCTACTCCCAAGGAGACAGGAATCAGTCTGGCTCCATGAGTGAATGGCTGATCAGACCTGGAGTGGGGGTGGTGGGGTGGAGGGCGGCTCAGAAGTGATTCCAAGGTCTGTGGCTTGGGCAATGAAGCGGAAGTGGTGTGCGATGAGATATGGAACCCTGGAGAAGACCATTTCAGAAAGGAAATGGTTAGCTCTGTTTGTGGATGTGTTGAATTTGTGGTGCCTGTGAGACTTCCAAGTGTAGGTAACCAGCGGGCAGAGGGGAAAATGCCCATGAAACCCAGGAGAGTGCTCTGAAGTGGAATTTATCAGCATAGATTAAATGATGTAGAAAATGTCACTGTGTTAACAGCTGTCCCCATAAGGCTCCTAAGCAGGGCTCTGGGTTTATTTAGAAAGAATTCCTTGAGAAGGCCCCCTGGGTTCCAGCTTAGAGCTTGAGGAATGTGACTCTGTGCAGAGGGTCCCACACAAGGTGGAGAAGGTAGGACCCTTAGTGTCCTGCCATAATCACAGAAATGACCACCCACATGTTATCTGTAGCTGGATGCTAGTTCTCTTGGGATTCAGTACAACACTCCATATCCCCGAGGTTGGTCCCAAGATTCCCCCACAGGTGTGCACACACCTGTGTGATCCCCTCCTTGGGCGGGAGGGATCTCTCAATGCAGGGGGATGGATAGGCACTCCCCTGACCAGAGTATCAGCTATATCCTGCTGCATTCTCTATATAGTCCCCCATGTAGGTGCTCAGGAAAGAATTTCATCCAGTAGTGAAAGTGTGGGTTAGCCCTGGCATTTACGCATGGCCCACAGCCTTGCACAGCCACGTGCAACATCCAGAAGTGCAGATAAGAATTGAGAGAGAGGGGGGAAAGTGGGAGTGGCAGTTGCCTCTTGATGACCAGGCATCCACCCCCACCCCTGCCCATCACCTTTTCTGATCTCTGGCACAATAACTAAACTTTCTGCGACTCCATCTTCTCATCCATAATATGGGAAGGGTGTGTAATGAAGCTGAGGACATCATCACTTGGGGGGCATCCAGAGACCAAGATGCTCAGAAGAAGCACCTGCTTTTCAGCTGCGGGGGGCGGGGGTGGGGGGTGTGAGGCTCAGGAGACAGGAGGTCTGTGCACATGTAGCCAGAATGAATAACAGGGCTTGCAGTTTAGGGGCTCCCCAGGCGGCACCAGTGGTAAAGAAACCATCTGTCAAGCAGGAGACTTAAGAGACACAGGTTTGATCCCTGGGTCGGGAAGATCCCCTGGAGGAAGGCATGGCAACTCACTCCAGTATTCTTGCCTGGAGAATGCCCATGGACAGAGGAGCCTGGTGGGCTACAGTCCATGGGGTGGCAAAGAGTTGGACACAACTGAAGTGACTTAATGCGCACACACTTGCTTGCTGTTTAGACCAGGCTCTCAGAAGAACAGAGGGGCAGGGTCAGCTGAAAAGGGAAAGAGTCCCTGGGTTTTGTTAGAGGAAACGTTCAGTTTAATGACGTGAGAAGGTGATGGAGACTCAGAGCAGATGCTGGCAAGATGAAGCTCACACACTGAACTCATGGTTCACCCTGGCTGGATCTCCCAGGAGCCAGGAAACCACCTGGAGGTGGAGTTGGAGGAATGCTTGAAACTTACTTCCTGTCATTAAAAAATCATGGCCCCCCAGCCTTACTTTCCTTCAAGATAGTATTTAATAAGGAATCTCAAGCTTCACGGTTTCTGAGCCTCAAATATTGTCTTCCTTACCTGGAAACATGATCTTACCTGGAAACACAGAGCCATCAACTTTATATCGATCTGTTGTCAATGAAAAGAATGAGGGGTGGCATTTCTTTCTATGTCGACCAGCAGTTCTGCTCAGATAACACCATTTCTCCTGCAATTGACAGTGTGCTTGACATGTAATCAGGTTTTTTTCTTTTAAAGAATAACCGTAATGTGATCAGAGATTGACAAAAACTTTTGTTTTACCAGGTTCCTTCCTTGAAAAATTGTAATTTAATGGGAATTGCACAAATCTTTAGCAAAAATGTGTAGCCAATATTACTTCAGTATTAAAAAAAAAATCCCACATTTTTTCATATTGTCTAGAATCCTTTGTTGATTTAATTTCACAAAACTCCTGAACCGTAGCTCAACTCTCCTGTAGAAAGGGCTAAGGCTTCTGACTCTACAAAGCTAACACAGTTCTTATAAACGCCTGGCTTTCCATCACATTCACTCTGTTTACCAAATCAGGCCTCCCAGTGTTACTGCAATAGGGACTTCCCTGGAGGTCCAGTGGCTGAAACTCCAAGCTTCCAATGCAAGAGGCGTGGGTCCCATCCCTGGCTGGGGAACTAAGATCCCACATACCACGTGATGTGGCCAAAAAAATATTAGTTTGATAGTCCCAGGACTTGGCAGTCTTGCTGCTAATACTTGTGGAAAGACTCAAAAAAGTGAATAACTTGAATCAGTGATCTTGGGGTGACAAACAGCCGAGAAGCTCAGACCAGAAGGACCGACTATCACTCTAGTCGCTTCTGTTCTATGTGTCTGTTCTCTGCCTTACTGGGTGTATGTAGGTACGTCTGCATGTGCACACGTATGTGGGCATGTACCTGTGCATGCCTGTTTGCATGTGTGCACCTGTTCATGTGTGTGCAAACGCGGCTGGAGTTGGCAGAGTCAGTAAGGCAGAAATTGGATGTTGGCAACCTTAGCATCACTGAATCACTGATTTTGCTGTCTTTCCCCTTCTATTCAATATTTCTCAATTCATCTGGGGGCTCTTATACAGTAAACACTCTTATAAGGTTTCAAACCTCAGTGCCTGACATGTTAATTCATAAATTGCCATAATCAGCACTTTCCTAAGAATAACATTTGCAGGCTTCATGCATGTAGTTGGGAGATAATTTGCACATTTTGTTTTTGCTGTGTAATAGATTTGTGTCCTGGAGGAATACTATAGGGCCTACATCAAGGCAGGAGAAGGAAGCCAAGAAGGGAGGCACACCAACAGCATGGCAAACCGGCTTAAAGCCAGGAGACGGACTTGCCGGTGGGAAGAAGCTGGTTTCCTTTCAAGACAACTTTGGATGGAACATCTTTTCTAAGACTCTCAAGTATTTCTAAAGTGAGACTACAGAGAAATCTATTTCCCTGAAGCCCTGTGTATATCGTGGGTGCAACATCAGAAAGAATTCTGCCAAATGAACTGGAAATTTGGGGGTAAGATAAGACCAATGGTTAGAGAGAACCTAATGGGTGTTCTTTTCCTTCATCTTTTTCTGCAACATCAGGGATGACTTGGTTGTAGCCAAGCATTTCTGTCTTTATCTACTTACCTGTGGGATTCCAGTCTTGATAGTTCTTGTATGGGGTAGATATTCTGGCTGCTTGTCGGATGTGTTTTTTAAAATACATATCTAATCCAAGTGCAGCCAAAACAAACACAGTTTTGATGAAAGTAGTGTAAGACAGCAGCTCCCCATATTTTTGACGCCAGGGACTAGTTTCATGGAAGATGATTTTATCATGGATGGGGCAAAGTGGGGGTAGGTTTCAGGATGATTCAAGAGCATTACATTTATTGTGCCCTTTATTTTTATTATTATTGCATCAGTTCCACCTCAGATCATCAGGTATTAGAACGCGGGGGTTGGGGATCCCTGATTTAAGAGATTCCTTGTGAGTACTAACTTTAACCCCACCATAGACCACACACAGACCTCCCATACCAGGAAGCACTTGGCCCAGTGCAACCTTCTTGCTCATTTTACAAATGGAAACCGGGTGATTTGAGACGATCCATGAGCTGCTGATCACTTAAGTCTCGTCTACACCAAAGGGGAGTTTCCAGCCTCACCCTAAAAGTTGGGTGTAAATGACCTCTTCCTCCCTCAACTACAGTTTAGAACATGTGCCAGGAAACCCTGGAGGCAGTGAGTATTCTGTAATGATGAGAAGTGTAGCTCTGAATCAAAACGTCTTGGATGTCAATGTTTCTTATTCTGCTCAGTTTTCTCATCTGTAAATGAAAACTCTTTGTGTTTCAAAGAATACTCATGTAGTTTAGATGGTATTTATTATAAGGACTCTGAGGCTCCTCATGAAACTAAGATACAGGATGCTGTAGACTCTCAGAAGAAAGGGAAGCAGGGCTTGCAGTTTGGTTGAATCTGCCTTTCATCATGTTGGTTCTTTCTTCCTCACTCTATTGTCCCTATATCTTCCCTCTTGGCTCATTGGGGCAGAAAATATGATGATCCCCCAAGCTTTACATTGATGCTTTTGAACTGTGGTGTTAGAGAAGACTCTTGAGAGTCCCTTGGACTGCAAGGAGATCCAACCAGTCCATCCTAAAGGAGATCAGTCCTGGGTGTTCATTGGAAGGACTGATGTTGAAGCTGAAACTCCAATACTTTAGCCACCTGATGT
This sequence comes from Odocoileus virginianus, assembly GCF_023699985.2. Taxonomy (NCBI): domain Eukaryota; kingdom Metazoa; phylum Chordata; class Mammalia; order Artiodactyla; family Cervidae; genus Odocoileus; species Odocoileus virginianus. The sequence goes on from NC_069695.1 coordinate 53,042,804, forward strand.
GAAGAGTTGACTCATTTGAAAAGACCCTAATGCTGGGAAAGACTGAAGGCTGGAGGAGAAGGGGACGACACAGGATGAGATGGTTGGATGGCATCCCCGACTCAATAGACATGGGTCTGGGTGGACTCCAGCAGTTGGAGATGGACATGGAGGCCTGGCTTGCTGTGGTTCATGGGGTTGCAGAGACAGACAGGACTGAGCAACTGAACTGAACTGAACTGAAGCTTTACGTATTTCAGTCCAGATACCTAAAGAGAGACAGATCTGAATCTCAGGCTCACATCCAGTATGTTTCTGAGAAGAACTCAATGGTCAGATTCCAACTTGCCCTGATCCACTGTCACTGGCGTCTCAGCATTTTGTGCTAAGGCCGCTTCCATCAAACCAGTCCATCCTAAAGGAAATCAACACTGAATATTCACTGAAAGGACTGATGCTGAAGCTGAAGCTCCAATACTCTGGCCACATGATATGAATAACTGACTTATTAGAAAAGACCCTGATGCTGGGAGAGATTGAAAGCAGGAGAAGGGGGCAACAGAGGAAGAGATGGTTGGATGGCATCACCGACTCAATGGACATCAGTTTGAGCTAACTCTGGGAGATACTTAAGGACAGGGAAGCCTGGCAGGCTGCAGTCCATAGGGTCACATGGAGCTGGACATGACTTAGCGAGTGAAGAACAACAATAGCAACAAGTAGATGGGAGCAGAGAGGCAATTTTTGACCCTGGAGTTCTGCACAAACCATGTCAGAGCTGCCTGTGAGTTTTCAATGAGATCATAAACATAATGTCAAGATGTTTAAAATATCTCAATGAATAGTGTCCATTATTAGAAAGACTGGGTATGAGGAAGAAAAAGAAATGATCAATAACGAAGTCTATGGCTTTAAGACTTGCACACAGATATCTTTAATCTTTAACTATATTCTCACTGTATCTTTAGTCTTTAACTTTATGATTTTGACCTATCTCACAGAGAAATTACAAAGAGGTGGATGTCAAGGTTGGCTGAAAATTAAATATTTTTCAAGTGTTACTCAATCCCGTTGTTAATAAGTTTGCTGACTCTGTCCATATGTAACAGTTTGTGGCTGAAACATTCATATATTAGACAGAGGCTTGGGCAGAGCTGGTACCTTCGACTCCATCCTTCCTCATCAGCCCTACCATTTTCTCTTCTCTCCGTCTCCTTTTCCTGCCTGGAAATGGACAGGCCAATGAGAAGAGGATTCGTTGTTTAAGGGAGTCCAAGGACATCTAACTAGGAGTAATGGGATGGAATTCAGCAAGGGACAATTTATGCTGAATTATAAGAGGGATTTCCTAACAGTGAGATCTATTAGACTAGAGAACAAGCTCCCCAGGGAAGTAAGTACCATCGCTGGAGTCATTTAAACTCTGGCTCAGGTCCATAAGTAAAAATAAATTCGGTCATCTCATTTTATTCTCCATTTGTGTGGAATCTGCATCACCACTAAAAAGTTAGGTAGAAAAGACGTCAAGCAATAGGCGAGAGGGAGGTCTGGGAAACTGGGAACACCTTGTCCCTTTTATAAAACTAATTTTGTTGGAGTATAGTTGCCTTACAATGTTGTGTGTTGTCTAATGTACAGCGCCGTGAGTCAGCCACGCATGTACAAGTTCCCACTCCCTTTCGGACTTCTTTTCCATCCAGGTCACCGTGGTGCGTAAGTAGAGGTCTCTGTGCAATACGGCCGGCCATCATTAGTAATCTACTTTACACACAGTGTCTGCCAATAGTGTGTATGTGTCAGTCCCTGAAAACCGAAATTTAGTTGGCTGGACTTCTACAAAAGGCACAAAAATAAGTAGATAGTACTTCAGAAAGTGAAGCCTATTTCTGCTGTGCAAATAGATGATCTTCTTCGCAAATGTTCCTCGTTTTCTGAAGTATGACTTTTGTGTCCTCTGTAAAGCCCTACCACCTAGCTCTAGGTTTTCAGCAGGTCTTTCAGAATGTCTCTATTCTGTGATCCTTAGGGCTCTATTTTCCCAGACTGCACCACCTCCAGTGCTATCTGAAAGCCACTTGGGGGACAGTCAAGTCTCTGAAGTGGAGCCCAGATCCTGGTGCCCACGTCCCGCCTGGAGCACTGCCACTTGGAGAGGCACGGGAAGAACACCACGCTTGTCTCTCCCAAGGCCACTGACTTCAGCCTCCGTCTCTGATTCGGGAATAGACTGTGCATCCATGATTTGGGTGCAGAAAAACACCCAAATGAGCCTGACTGTAGCCCGCCAGGCTCCTCTCTGTCCATGGGATTCTCTAGGCGAGAACACTGGAGTGGGTGGCCATTTCCTTCTCCAGGGGAGAATGTTTTCAGAGCTTTTGCATATTAGCAAAGCTCCTAGATAATTTAGAGTAGTCCAGTCATCAGTTTGGAGAAGGGCATGGCTACCCATCCCAGTATTCTTGCCTGGAGAATCCCATGGACCGAGGAGCCTGGCGGGCTATAGTCCATGGGGTCACAAAGAGTCAGACATGACCAAGCAACTAAACACAGTCATCAGTTGGGCTTCCTGGGTGGCTCTATGGTAGAGGATCGATCTACCAAAGCAGGAGACACAGGTTCAATACCTGAGTTGAGAAGATCCCATGGAGAAAGAAATAGCAACCCACTCCAGTGTTCCTGCCTGGAGAATCCCACGGACTGAGGAGCCTACAGGGCTACAGTCCATGGCATCCCAGAGAGTTGGACATGACTGAGCCACTTAGCACAGTCTGGAGCGGTATCTTTTCTCCCTAAGGGCAGGGGGTATTCAGTCATTAATCGCCACTACTTATGACAAGACACATAGTAGTTTCACACACACAAAGGCTCGGAATTCTTCACGCTTACTTATGAATTGCTAGACCAGTTTTTTCAGTCTTTCGTGCTTTTATTCTCAGATAAACACGTGTTATTCAGTTTCTTGGCCGTCGGGGTGCAGTTTTCCTTCCCCTCTCTTACCACTTCTGATTCAGGAGTGGGAGTGGGAATTTAACAAGGAAGTACAGATATAATAGGAAGTATAAATCTGGCTTTCTAATAGTGGATCTGCAGCTGGTAGAACTGTAAATACATCTGTTTCAAGCTGGTTGGAACAACAAAGTATCCATTATGATGATTCAACACAAAGTCTAGCATCTTCTTCTGGAGCTGGTGGATCATTTACAAAACCTCAGGTATCAGATGTTCATTTTTACAAAACCTCAGGTATATGATGTTATGAACCTGCTAGGCTCCAGTTAAACCAAACACTATTTTAAAATATAGTTTCTTTTTGTTGTTGTTGTTTAAACTAGTGCACAGAGGCCAACAATATCTTAATTACAGGGATAAGTGGTTGGTGTATTGGTGATATGGGTTTCTGATGGACTCACAGCAAAATACCCACTATTATTTCCCAGTAATCACATAGTAACAGCCTGGCAATTCCATTAAGCTCAGTGGTAACTGCAGAGTAAGTTAGTCGTGGGAAAACATGGTAAGTGGCATGAGTCATCTCTCTGATCCTCTCAGAAAAAGAATACACCCCCCACTCTTGCTGGTGATAGGAGAACAGATGCGAGGAGACAGTGGGCTCAGGTCACAGCTGAAGGAGCCTTCGAAGAGAGCTCGATGGCCTCATCAACTCTCTGCAGCATTTATTTAATAGCAAAATACAGACCGATGGTGCTGCACAGAAAAGACTGATCTCCAGCAAAACTATAATTAAAGGAACGTTATTAACCCCCAAAGGCTCTAGCACCACGTTGGGTAACTCTCAGAAGCATGGAATCCTACAAAACTGGATTCATCTCCCAGTTCCCACTTGGAAGTAGGGGTAATGACACCTGAAGTTGCCATTAAGATCCAACAGGCAGCTGTGAAGGATCTGTCATTTGGCAATTAACTCATAATCATGAATTCCCTCTCCTAATTTCCTTAGACTTGAGTTGAGGGGTGGATCATGTGACTAATATCTAGGGGTTTCCAATATACCAGCACATACATCCAATTTTGGGTGGGCTTAGAAGCAGTTTAGCTCTAGTTAGATAGGATTGCTCAGGTTGACTCTTTCATTTGTTAATTCATTTATTCATTCAATGAATACATATGCTACTTAGAGCCCAGGTGAACAATGTATCCTAAACCTTGTTGACCATCAATTAATATTAAACTATAATATCTTTTTTTATAAAACATCATATCTTTAATTCCTACCATCAAAAAAGTGTCCATGGATGTCACAATAAGAATTGTTATAGTTTTGTCTGATCAGATGACAAATAGGAGTGAATTCTTCCCACCAAAAGGCATTTAAAATGCTGCTCCTATTACAATACATGAATTCTGGGGGAAAACACGGCAAGGAGAATAAGCAGAACCGGTTGCTGAGGGAAATGTTACGGGCTGCCCAGAAGGAGGGGAGGGAGGTGGATCAGCAGAGGCTGTGCTCAGCGGATTCACTGAATGTCTGCAGAGGCAGAGGTCCCTGAAGCAGCGAATCACCAGAAGGAAGAGTCAGTGCACCGCCTGCAGGGGTCCTGGGGCTCGTGGAGAGCGTCGGCTGGAGCCGGACAGCTGAGGATGGGAACGCCATCCTGGTCCTAGTCACCTGGCCCAGAGTTCTCACAGTTACTCTATGGGGGGGAAAACACTAGAGTCTCACTGGTTTTTTTTTTTTTTTAATAGTTTGTTTGCTTCAATTACTTTGAAATCTTATGTGTAAAAAAATAAACATGGTTCTAGATCCACCAAAGGGGTTCAGCTATTCTCAGAAAATCCTGCCATGGTCTGAAGGCTTGTACGCCCCCTCCAAATTCATTTGTTGAAATGCTAGCCCCCAAGGTGGTGGTATTAGGAGGTGGAAGTTTTAGAGGTGATTAAATCATAAGGGTGGAGCCCCCGTGAATGGGATTGGTGTCCTTATAAGAGAGGTTCAGAAAGCCCTACCCCCTGAACCATGAAGGGGCACAGAGAGAGAGGTCCGAAGCTCAGAAGGGTCCCCCCGACCACGCTGGTACCCTGACCTCAATACGGTCAGCCTCCAGACCGTGAGAAATGAAGCTCTGCTGTGTAGAAGCCGCCCAATTCACCAGAGCAGCTGGAAAGGCCCGAGACAAACCCTTCCATTATGTTTATAAAGTTGAAAGGGCCTCCAAGATGGGATGGTGAGGTCGGGGCTCCTGGTAGACTGTCCCTCACGGGGCTCGTCTCCACAGGGATGTGCTCTGTGGGGTGAAAAACAGTCCCAAGGGGCAGACAGGAGTCCCCCCCAGGGGGTGGGCGTAACGTGGGCACAGGGTACTGAATACTGGGGAAGACTGCCCCCATTAGTCCCCTCAATGCACACCCTGGTCTCCTCCACGCCCGCTCTAGCAGGCTCCACTCCCTCAACACCAAGGGAACACCAAGTCTGCCTGTCTCTGCCTGGTTCATAGACCTTCCATCTGCTTGTTTCTGTTTGTTCCCAAGGTTACCTCTTCAGTTCAGGAAGAAGCCACCATCACACATCTGGGTGACTCTCTCAGCATCTAACCAGCCATCTGTCTCAGCCGACTCCAGCAGTTTACCACCTTTATGAGTGGGAAGTCCCATCAGAACCTTCCCCAGTTAACACCTTTCAGTGGAGGGTGGGGTAGACTGACCTCTGAGCTCTACGCTCCAGCCAAGGGCACCGGCCATTCACGGAAACTGTGTCTGTCTCTTGATCCCTCCGTCTCTCACCTCTAGGCCTGGACACACACAGATACCTTCTGGACACATTCAACACATCTGTTAGCTCTCACAGAAAGGTGCACTTTCTGTGATGCTGTCCTTGGCCCTTCCAGTATTAGGTTAGGTACCTCCCCTATCACCCCATAATATTTTTTGTTTAGCCCAAACCTTACACCAACTCTCTCTGCTGTAATTATCTGCTTACAAGGCTGAAGTGTTCTCCTGAGCTAAACCAAATTCTTGTAGAGTCAAGTGTGGGGTCATTTACAATGCTCCCACCACCAAGCAGAGGGCATTGCAATAACCACAGGTGGTTGGATGAACAGATGAATGGATGGATCAAGAAAGGCCAGCACTGCCCTCAGGACAATGTGAGTGAACTGTCAGCCCAACAGGACCCTGAATCCTTGGCGGGGGGTGGGGGAGCAGTGGCTGTACCCTCGGGCGGATGGTGGGAGGTGCAGAGTCACAGGTTGGGGTGAGAGAAGGAGGATGTATTCACTGGTTGGGCAGGATCATGCAGACAGACGTGGGCAGGTGGCTGGAGCTTGTGACGTTAACATGCACCACCTATGGCAAGAATATCAGTGTGCTAGAGCAAGTATCTATGGGAGAGACTTGAAATCTGGGTGCTGTGAAGTACCTAAATCCATCTGGTGGAAGGAGCGGGTGCGGAAGGGAAGAAAGAAGTGGTGAGTCGGAGGAGTGGGGGATGCATGAGACGATGAAGCCAGGGAGGAGGAGCAGTGAGAACCAGGGATCCCCGAGCAGTGCGGCCTGGAGGATGAAGGCTGGGGCAGGGCAGCTGAGAACCAGAGGTCCCTGATGATTTCAGACCGCTGTGTCAGAGAGAGGAGACAAGAAGTGGAGAGAAAGAGATAGAGGCGCAGAGAGACAGCGAAGGACGGGGCGAGAGGGAGAGAAATGGAGAGAGCCAGCAGCACTCTGACTTTCAGCCTGGGGAGACAGGAAAGGTGCAGTTCCGAGGGAGCCCTGGACCCAGAAAAAACAGACTGGGTGAAACAAAGGCCCGAGTGCTGGAAGAGGAGGGCCTCGTGGGTACCCCTGAAGGGAGCAGGAGACACTTTATTCTGTGAGATGGGGATGGATGGAAACCAGAGAGAAAGCGGCTCTAACCCAGCATTGGCTCATCGTTTCTGTACGTGGGAGGCAAAACTCTTTGACCGACATTCAGGTCTGGGGGTCAAGGCTGAAGAAAATGTGCACCGTTCTGAGAAGTTACTGGAAGGGTTGACTCAAGGGGCTTGGAGCTTAGTCTCCTGCTACTGGTCTGTGGAAGATCTCATAAAGGTGGACTGTGTGCAGGGCGGGGGGTGCTCTGGGGCGGGCCTGGCCCTGCGGAGTGAGGACGGCCTTGGGGAGGGGTCAGGGTGGGTCCACGGGGCAGGCGGAGCCCAGAGCACTCAGCTCTGGAGCCGAGGTTCCATCACATGGTGTCAGCGGGCTAGGACAAAGGCTGCTGAAAGGCAGTACTGCTGAACATTTAAATCAGAACACTGGCATGTTTTCCACCTTTCACAGTTCCTCTGGATGTGGCTCGGTTCCTTCCCACGACAGCTTACCTCCTCACAGAAGGCGTCCTTTCCCGTGGTGGTCCTCCCTGGTTTGCATGCTTCTGCCTGCCTGTGCCATCGATACGTGCTGATGCTGTGCATTTTACAAGTCGTTCTGCAATGTATGTTGGCTCTTGGGGTCTCCAAGGTATTGATATTATTCCTAAATGTGAGGTGTTAACTACACACTCCATTTTATTCCTATGGAAAACACGTTCAATATGCATTTCCTTGCAATTGAACATTCTCAAAGCATATTTGTGACCCAGGGTGCTCCTTTATGTTGACATATTGTTCATTGGGTTCCATTAGTCAGATGGTATGTCACATCACATATGGAACATGAGGAAAAGTGACACTAATGACAATCTGGTGACATTCAGGCCTCTGCAACACATCAGGTTAAAAATAAAACAGGAGAAAAGGGCTTTTTTTTATTTTCAGTAAGGTCTTTTCTTTTCTTTTTTTCTCTCTCGTTCTTTCTATGCCAGAAAGAACTGCTCTGTGTTTGGATCGGGCGCTAATTATTACTGGCAAGGTTTTGTGGAAAGCTAGCGATGCGGACAGCAGCCCTCCCACCGCATTCGTAGGTGAAGGGGAGGAAGAGGAGGGTGTCTGCTGAGTGCTCATCCCATCTTGAGTCTCAAATTGTCCAAACCGTTCAATTATAACACTTCACCCTGTGTGTGTCAGCTCGTCTGGCTCTTGGCTTAACAAGGGGGGTGGATCTAGCGAGAGGTGGCAGGGTCCCCCAGAGCAGAGCACCTCGCTTCCACCGAAAGCCACAGAGGGGGCAAGGGGAATCCAAGATGGAACCACTGGCCCACAAAACGCGCGGCTTTAATTCACAGGCTGAGATCTCTGGTATCCAGTAAAGGACACTCACATAGCGTTGAGACTCAACGGGGTCACCCAGACACCGAGAGCAAAGGACTGGGGAGTAAAGGGAGCCTGTCCACGGTGATGGACTGCTGGGGCCTCTCCTCCAGGAGAAGAGGGTGGTCCATCCCGTCGCAGAGACACCAGGCCCCTCCACGTCCCCTTTGGGGGCCCCACCAGGAAGAACGGCCCCTGGATGAAGACACCACCATCCTAAGCATTCTGGGCGAAAATAGGGCACCTGTCTAACAGGAGATGGGAAAGTGAGGGAAAAGAAAAGAAAACCGCTCTCTGGAGGTAAGCCAACCCCTTAATTTTCAGGCTCTGTTTTTAAAAATGCAGAAATGAACTGAGATCTTCATTTAAAAGGTAGGTAAACTGAAGTGTTCTGCTTTTGAAAATCCATGACCCTTATTGTGATGCTGTATTTATAGTCTTCTCAGTGTGGCTCGGGCAGCACATCAACAGCTGGCTCTCAGGTTTCTGAACGCCAGCTCCAAAGAAGCAGGTTCCCCGCGCTGCTTCCCAGCCTGCTGCTAAGGACAACCTCATGATCAAACCACACCTCCTCCTGCTCCTCTTAAGAGCTGTATTTCAGCATCTTTTCTTCCATTTTTCCCCCCTTAGGAGACCAAGATAAACAAATACCTTGGAGTTTTCATAATTGACTCTGTGTACCTGGAGTAGGGGGCTTCTCAGGTGGTACTAGTGGTGAAGAACCCACCTGCCAACACAGGAGACATAAGAAACATGGGTTTGGTCTCTGGGTCCGGAAGGCCCCCTGGAGAAAGGTGTGGGGACCCACTCCAGTGTTCTTGCCTGGAGAACCCCATGGACAGAGGAGCCTGGTGGGTTACAGTCCATAGCGTCCCAAAGAGTTGGACGTGACTGAAGTGACTTAACATGTATACACACACCAGGAGTAACCACCTTGCAAATTCTGTTACAGGCACCAACTCTGTTTTCCTCTTTCCTTAGAGATTTGCTATTGGAATTAAGAGGGACAAGAATCAAAAGGTAACCTATTGGACTCTAGACATTCTTAAAATCGGTGCTTGTGTTGCGGTTTATACTTTGGTTCCTTTTTTGAGTTTCTGTCATCACATGAAGCAGTAATTTGGTTGGAGTTAGTTCCAAATCATGCTTGTCTCCTTACATTTTGTTTGTTTGTTTGTTTAACATCTGCTTCCTATTTACAGTCTCTTTTCCTGTTATTCAACACTAAGAGAACAATAAAAATGCTTCTTAGGGGAAAATTTTTAGGTAGGAACAATATGTAATTTAATTGATTATAAGCAAAGAAAGTATACACTCAAAATAAAACCTAAGTTTGGAAAAATGATACTGTCTAATTCTGTGTTTTCACTATTGTGTATTTGAATTCATGTGTTGCTGGAAGTTCTTATGTCTTATTCTGGGGGTGTTTGTTTTCTAGGGCTGCAGTAACAAATTACCACTAACTGGGTGGCTTGGGAAGTCAGAAATGTGTTCTCTTAGGAGGTCAGAAGTCTCGTGTCATGGGTCCAGGCTCCCTCTGAAACTCACAAGAGGGCATCCCGGTTCCTCCCTAGTTTCTGGTATTTGCAGGCTGTTCCCAGCATGCCTTGGCTTGTGGCCACATCATCTGGGTTCCTGCCACCTTGTCACATGGCATTCTATGGCTGGTGTCTCTGTCTTCTTGTAAGGATACCAGTCATATTGATTAAGGGTCCATCCTATTCCAGTATGACTTCATTTTAACGAATTATATCTGCAGTGACTCAATTTCCAAATAGTCATGTAGCTGCTGGTGCATTAGCGCTGCAGCATGCCTTCCTGGGGGGACCACGGTTCCTCCCAGCACTGGGTTTTGTTCGTCCACCCCAGCGACCACCACCATCAGTGATAAACCCGGGAGGGCCTCACTGACTTCACAAGCTGCTTGCTCTGGCTATGCCTGGCTGGATTCTCCTGCAGTAGATCCTGATGGATGCTATGGTCCACTAGAGATAAGATATTTCTAGGTCCAAAATGACTGAAATCAATGAGTTCAGAAGACTCTATGGAAAAACCGATAAATGCACATGAGATAGACTTATATGGAAATTACAGAACAACTGGCTTAGGGGTGAGGACAAGGAATTGCTTATCTTCAACACTTGGGCACAATTCCTATTATCATTGGTGTTCCTTCTCTCCTCCAGGTATTGGGGGGCTGTCTCCCCAGTTGCAGCTGGTCCCCCTGTCTTGTCTCTTTGTCTATCTCAGTGCCAATTCTGCAATCTTGGCTCCTTCCTGCCTGCCTCAGGTGCTGGAACATTCCCACTCTGGCTGGGAGCAACTTTCCATCCTATCTACCTCTTCCTCCTGCCACCCCAGTCCCTTTCGCTGTTATCCATCTGTACTATTGTAAGCAGCATCAGGACTATTCAGAAAACACGTTCTCAGCTCCCTTCATGGGTGTTGATCTTTCCCCAACTGGGACCTCAGGTTCTCCTCACTAAGCACTAATTTTTAGGATGCTCATCAAGGAAACTCAACAAACACAGGACAGAACATACAACCAATCAACAACTAGAGAGATTTAAATGTGATTGTTTCTCTAATTATTCACTTTAAAACCACCGCCTTATTGCACCTAAGTTGTAAGAGCTGCAGATCCCAGGGGAGGGGGCAGTAGCTGGTATGACTGGAGTTGGGTCTTTTAAGACTCCGTCCTTGATGAGTGAGCTCTCCCTGCTTCCTTGAGGACTGGATTCCTCCAGATGCTCCAGGACACAGAAGTGAGCCAGCTACTGTCTCAGGAACCTTGGATCGTGGGCATTCGATTACCTAAGACAGGGGCCAGAGGGGCAGACGGCGGCCAACAGTCAACTGAGCTACAGCTGGCCAGAGGATGGCCAGTGACCTCAGTCAGAAGGCGGCCAGCATGACCAGCACTGACCAGGAGGAGGACACGGGCTCTAATAAGAGGGAAGGCCCCAGATGACGCGGGAGGCCAGGATCAGGCCGGACATCTGTGCTGCATGGTGGTCCAGGAGCAGAGCTTTGTTTCCAGGACTGGCAAGGGCCAAGCAGAGCCCCCAATGTCCTAAGAGAGGAGAAGTGTGCAGAGAAGCCATAAATGGGGGTGTGGTAGAGAGTTCTGGTGTCATTATTCTAGGCTTTGAAGGGTCGGAGTTCATTGTAAAAGGACTTTAAAGGGTTTCCCCAGTAGCTCAGCTGGTAGAGAATCTACCTGTAATGCAGGAGACCCCAGTTCAATTCCTGGGTCAGGAAGATCCCCTGGAGAAGGGATAGGCTGCCCATTCCTGTATTCTTGGGCTTCCCTGGTGGTTCAGCTGGTAAAGAATCTGCCTGCAAAGGCTATCCACTCCAGTATTCTGGCCTGGAGAATCCATGGACTGTATAGTCCATGGGGTCACAAAGAGTCGGACACGACTGAGCAGCTTTCACTTTAAAAGGGACAGGTTGGACAGGGTGGTCGGCACCACCCGGGGGTGCTGTAAGGCTGGCCTTGGCCTATGTAGCCAGGAGCAATGCCTGGGCTTACTTCAGGGAGGCCATGGTCTCTTGGCAGACACACCACCAACACTCCAAAACACTGCCTCCACACCTGATAGGTAGTGTGCTTGGCTGCCTCTCACCAGCTCCCTTTCTGTTCCTTTTTTAAAAATATAACATTAATTAATTAATTAGCTTGTTTATTTTTGGTTGCGCTGGGTCTTCATTGCTGCACTTGGGCTTTCTCCAGTTGCAGCGAGTGAGGGCTTCTCTTGCAGCGCATGGACTTTTCACTGTGGTGCTTTTTCTTGTGCAGAGCACGGGCTCTAGGTGTCAGGGATTCAGTAGCTGTGGCGCGCAGGCTTAGTTGCTCCGAGGCATGTAGGATCTTCCAGGACCAGGATCAGACCTGTGTCCTCTGCATTGGCAGGCGGATTCTTATCCTATGTGCCACCAGGGAAGTCCACCCTTTCTAATTCTGACTGGTGGAGCTGAGGCCACCTGCTGGCCCAGGAGCTAGACTGTGAGTGTTTCTGGCTTCTGCCTTGGAAAGATGGAGTCCTGATGTAACTAAAATTAAGAAAGAGGTCAAAGATGTTGGATCCCAGGTGAGGAACATCCTCTACAGGGGCCCCACTCTCCCCACCCCACTGGCTGGATGTCCACTGAATACTACAGGCACCCACTCAGGTTGGTTTGGGAACAGAATCCTTAATCATGGGAACCTTTAACAGGAGAGACAGAGGGAATGAGATGTGAGTACCTTGGTACCTCATCACTAAAGCCACAAGATAGTACAGGTACTGATTTCCTTGGTTGCCAGGATAAATTTGCTACTCAATTGTTTACAACCCAAATTTATTTTCTTATAGAAAAAAATATATATGCAGTGCTAGCTCCCTAAGTTAGCCAGAAGTATCCATCTCACCCACACACGGCTAACACAGAACTAGTAATACTAGTCAGATCATAAGATATATATTTAAATTGCATGTGTTATATAGTTGATGGGATTCCCAGGTGGTGCTAGTAGCAAAAGAATTGGCCTGCCAATGCAGGAGATGTGGGTTCGATTCCTGGGTCGGGAAGATCCCCTGGAGAAGGAAATGGCAATCCACGCCAAGTATTCTTGCCTGAAAAAAATCCCACTGACAGAGCAGCCTGGTGGGCTGCTATCCATGGGATCTCAAAGAGTTAGAACATGACTGAGCAACTAGCGCCTTCAGAGGCTCAGAGAAGACTTCAGAGCTTTGTGCCTGCAGAAATCAGGGGTTCTCTCCACTAAACAAGTGAAGAGAAGGTGATGAGGGATATGTTGAGGAGGGATGTCTGTGGAGGCATAAAGCAGCCTCTCCCCAGGATGGGGCCTGTCAGCCTTGCTCATCACTACCCTGTTCCAACAGCTGGAACAGGGCCTCATGCCTAGTAAGCACTCATACCTCACACTTAGTAAGCAAATGTCTTTCCAAATAATAAATATTAAATCAGAGGTTTTTTCCTCTTGGCATACTCTTATTTTGAACATTTAGGATCATTTCATAGGCATCTATGAAGTCAACGGCAGTCTAGTGGTTACCAGCTGATTCCTCTAGGGTGACATTTTAGATGTTTTGGGCTGGATGGGGTCTTTCTCAGGAAGCTAAAAGTTGGGAACCACTGGAAGCATAAACTGAAAGTTTGAATCTATTTGTGCATAGTTGCTCAGTCATGTCTGACTCTTTGAGACCCCATGGGCTGTAGCCCACCAGCCTTCTCTGTCCATGGGATTCTCCAGGCAAGAACACTGGAGTGGGTTGCTGTGCCCTCATCCAGGGATCTTCCCAACCCAGGGATCGAACGCAGGTCTCCCGCATTGCAGGCAGATTCTTTACCATCTGAGCCACCAGGTAGTTTGAAATGTACAACTAGTGAAGGGAAAGGCAGTGAGATGATTCTCATGGGAGCAAAGAGCTGTACCAGTGCAGTCAGATGGCAAGAGCAAGTTACAGTTTGAAACCCAGTGTAGGAATGGGAGCTACAGGTCATTCCACTTATCCTATCTGGTAAGTTTCCTCGGAAATACTGACTCAGCTGCATCCTGAAGATGTCATGATGGTATAAATTTAATGTGAGTAGATCCATATGACACAGAGGTGGACTATAATTGATAATATCAGTTGTTTGCTCAGGTTCTCTTGAATCCCTTGCCTGCATAGCCTCTGCTCCAGAGTCTAGAGATATTTGCCTTCAGGGACCACAGTCTGCAAGATTTTTTTGGAGAACTGACCTTGGCAACTGGGGCTATTTTGATGACATGTGCAGAGAAGAGAAAGTCTCTCGGATTTGATGTGGCCTTGATGGAGACCTTAGCCATGAACTGAGATGTTCGAGAGCATGAAAACCCATCTCCTTTGCCTTGTGTGTGTATGTTAGTCACTCAGTCATGTCTGACTCATTGCAATCCCATGGACTTTAGCCAGCCAGACTCCTCTGTCCATGGAATTTTCCAGGTACCCACTGGAGTGGGTGGCCATGCCTTCCTCAAAGGGATCTTTCCTAACACGTATTGAACCTGTGTCTCCTGCATTACAGGCGGATTCTTCACTGTTTGAGCTCCCAGGGAAGCCTGAGGTCAAGACAACCACTCAGTGTTGTTTACTTTTCAGAATTATCCCAGGGGCCAGGCTCCCTGCTCTGGGATGCTGCCTGAAACCACATCCTTGCCTGATCTTTCCTCCAGCTGGTCCTGCTTCCTTCACACCATGATCAGTTTCCCCCAGGAAACTTCCCCTACTCTCTTCATAAACAGATTATGAATTAGCCTCCAATTAAAATAAAAAAAAAACACCACCAGATCATAGCTCATGAATCCTTATCTCAAGCTTTGCTTCTGGCAACCCTGGTCTATGGCATGGTCTGCCTTTCCTTCTTAGCTAGAATGTAAGGGCGTGGGGGATTGTGATGAATTCTTATAACCCTTGATCATCACTGTGTTCAGTGCAAGCCTAGATACAATGGGCACGTGGGGAGTCTCAGCAGAAATACTGGATCACTTTAACAAACCATAAAGGATTATATAAATACATATAGTTTATGGAAAATGAAATCTTTGCTGATTGAGGTGTGATCTGAAATGAGATTTCTCCCCCCTTCTCTTTCTTGCAAAATTATAGGAAGCTCTTCTCTTTTTGAAATCTTCATTTTATTTTGACATCTTCCAGCATGATTCAGATACTACTCATTATTAAGGGTCCATCACATTCTCTTCGAGGTGAGGAATGACACAAAAGGAATACCTTATGGCAATAAAATTTATTTTTAAAGTAAAGTTTGATTTTCAAAGATATCAGAGCATACAGATGAATTTCCCTTTCCTCTTGGCTATCATAATATTCACAGAAAATTACAATAAGATGAATCACTCACATCAGTCAGAAATTCATAATTTTAAGATCCCATACAATGCCTCTGATAAGATAATGTATAAGGAAGGAACGTAATTGAAGGAGCAGACATGACTGTCTCTTTGATAAAGATGACAGAACCCTCCCATAGCAAATAGGGGCCCGGCATTAGCCTTGCTATTTCTCATCTCAGATATGTTTAAAAGATATATTCTTGACTTACTTTGGTTGTATGGTACATCTGTGTAATGGAGGAGAAGTTGAACTTCTGAAAAAAATAACAGTTTTAGAAAGTGACGTGAGCAGCAAATGAAGCAGAAGGCGTTTGGGAAGACAGATGTGCTCCGGAGTGAGGCGTGTTGACTCTGGGCCACAGCGGGAAGTAGGTAAATATGGAGAGATGCTCCCAGACAGAGCACTCACTAGTGCCGTCACGACTTTCTGCCTCCCCACCACATGCACGCAGTAGGTCGGCACTCCTGGCCCTGTGGTTGGAGTGGTCAGTGAAGCGATCAGTGGACTTGTTCTTTTTGCTATTGTTATTAGTCTCTCCGTCATGTCTGACTCCTTGTGACCCCATGGACTGTGACCCACCAGGCTCCTCTGTCCATGGAATTCTCCAGGCAAGAATACAGGAATGGGTTGCCGTTTCCTCCCCCAGGAGCATTAGTTCCTTGTCTAGTGATTAGTTCTGATTAATGAAGTGTGAGCAAAATGCTGTGTCACTTCTAGTTCGGGGCATTCAGTTGCCACTGTGAGAGGGCCCTCCCCACCAGAGGTCTTGTCCCTTCTGCTGTGTTTGAGATTGTGGCTGCTTTTTCAATCTGAATCTGTAAGTGAAGGATTAGATAAGCAAGACTCCCCTTTACACCCTGGAAAACAATATAGCATGAATAAGAAAACTGTGTTATTGATTCTGCACAGTCCCAGACCATCTTGCCTGGTAGGAAAGAGGGTATTTCTCTTCCATTTCCTTTCTCTTCACCTTCCAAAGCTTTTCGTGCATGGCTTCCTACCTATCTACAGCCTCTCCCAATTGGCCTCCAAGTCTCCCATGGTTATCTTTCTTGTTTCTCCAACCAAAAGCTACCGAGAAGTTAATTCATGCTAAGGCATGATGAACCTTAATTTATTATACTGTTCTGGGGGTATTTTTTAAGTAGGGAAAAAAGCAAATAAATAAATATCAATAATGAAGTTTCAAGACACAAAAAAAATTGTGGGAAAAAGTCTGATGTCGGAAAATTCTCTGCATAACCATCCTTAGAACATGTTCATCTCTGCAGAACACAAGGGTGCAGAACATGGGCTCTGCATGATACAGTTAGGCGCAAATCCTCTCACTGTCAGCTTTGGGACATTAGGAAGGTTACGTGTGTGTGTGTTTGGTTGCTCAGTCAGCTCCAACTCTTTGTGACCCCATGAACTGTAGCCCACCAGGCTCCTTGGTCCATGGGATTTCCCAAGCAAGAATACTGGAGTGCGCTGCCATTTCCTCCTCCAGGGGATCTTCCTCAACCAGGAGTCAAACCCGTGTCTCCTTTGTCTCCTATGTTGCAGGCAGATTCTTTATCCACTGGGCCATCAGGGAAGCCTATACAAGTTATGTAAGCCATGGTTTCCTTGTCTATAACATGGGGCAAGTATAGATTGATAGATGTTATGGGGATAACATAAAGGCTAACATCTAATAGTGACCTCTAGTAAGTCTTTTTATCATTAATTTCACTGTTAGTCCCAACATAAACAACTTTATGCTCCTTTGTATGGTCAGAAACTTTAAGGATATTATTATGAATATTTTTATCAAAGATCATTTTAGAAATATCCCCTCACTTCCCATTGTAAGTTGCCGTTCGTACCGAGTTCTCTTAGTCCTCATTTCTTGGAGGTATCCCACTCCTGTCCTAAGAGAATAAATCCCATTTTAACATCCATAGCCTATGTGACTTCAGCCTAATTGTTATTATTTTTCTCTGTAGAGGATTAAAGGCACAGTCCAGAAAGTCCTTGGCTGTTTCCAATAATCAAGTCAACTATAAAATTTCCCCAGGTCACAGGGTAGTTCCCTGAAGTGTTACTCAGTTTTACACTGTCCACTAGCAAGAGAGCAAATTTACTCAGGAATCTGATATCAAGACTGTTCAATTTCATTATAAATACACGTGTTGTTTATGTCTGCTCTATTTGACCATAGACAGGATGCTACAGCATGGAAGAGTAAATGAAATCAGTTTAGGTTTCTGTGGAGATCCAAAGCAAGTCAGATTTATCTTTGGGATTAATATTTTAATCTAAGATTACGATTTTACCCAAGGGCGCATAAGGGAGATGGTTTCACATTTTCAAGACTAGATTTATGAGTGATAAAAACTCAAGATTTCTTTTTCTTACTAGAATTGTAACCTTGGGTTAGTTTAGTTCTCTGAGTATTAGTTTCTTTGTATATAAAAATGAGGTAATATCTGTCTTACTAATATTCTGTTTTCCTAGGTATCAGATGATACAGCATTTGTAGACCACTATACAAATTAGGCAGTTACAATAATATTTATTATCTTCAGGGAGTCTCACTTTGTACATGTACCGAGTAGATTGACTGAATGGGAAAAGAATCATAGGAATTCTAAGACTATTTGTTCCATTCTGATTTATTCAAGCCAGAGCTTTCGCTATGGTTTTAAATTTTTATTTACTTAATTTAATTACTTTCTGTTTAAATAATTCAGTGACACAGTTTTACAGTTTGCATGGAAAATGTTTTCTGAGTGGTTCATACTTTTAGATGTAAGCACTGCCCTTGACAGTCGGAGGGTCCTTGAGATGCTTGAGAGACTCATTGTAAAGAATGGACCTCTGTGCACTTGAGTGATATTTTCAAATTAAAACATCACTGAAATTTATTTTAAAAAGCAACAGATGAAGTTCATTTAAAAATCCTCTTTACTGAGGATTATTACACTCCAAAAGGTCTTTTTTTTTTTTTATTTTAAAGAAAGGCTTTTTATTTTCTGGGTTTGTGTGTTTCTAGAATGTTGGTCAAACCACAGTCAAAATCCATGAGAGATTTTTCTTTTATTATGACCTAATTCAATACAGGCTTTGCTACTCTAAAACTTTGTTTTTCTCAATAATCCTAATAAATTTACACCCAGTTCTGTTTTCAACTGAGTGTGAATGGTGGTGGTGAAATAATCTCTCCAAATTGACAGGAGTGATGATAATAATAAGAAAGACCCCCGGTATGTGGACAGTGGCAGTGTCCATGGAAATTTCATCTTGTATATGACCAGTACAGAAAGCAAGTATTTCTCAGTCATGTCTTCTTGTTTAAAAATTGATGGTGACCCTCACTGTGACCATATAGGATTAATGGAGAAAACTTGGTAAAATTCAGCTTTGCACCCATGCTCCTAAGTGAATTTGGACCATGCTGAGTAAACCTCACATGACATCCATGGACTTGGCCTGCAGGCCACGTGACCCCCAGAGTCCACATGCCTGATAGGAGGGAGCTCCAGAAATACCAGTGGATTCTTAGCATATTTTATAGTATTTTGAAACGTGTTTCCCCGTTTCATTACCAATCTGTCTGAGCTTTCTTTATATATATTTTCCTTTTCCCTAAAAACTTTCTGAAAGGGCTGATGGATAAGAATTCACAGGCCCCCTTTCCTGATTTTTCCTTTGATTCCCATGTATTTAGAGATTCTTTCGAGCTCCCAATTTGAATGGAACTAGAGGTGGACAACTAGGAATTTTTCTGTTACCCACAAGAATCCCCAAACCAGTATTTGCTCTGTCAGATCCTGCATGTCACAGCAGCCTCAAACCTATAGGTGGGAACTTTCAGTTCCCAAGCTGAAATCCTCCAAGTTTCATTATACTGGGTGAGCTTTAAAAGTTCAGTGGCTCCTGACGCATACCCTAGAAGGGTTTGCAAACTTGGAAACATACTCCACCCACAATCAGAAACAGAAAATGCTAAAGAATTGTAAGACAAGTGATCAAAATAATTCTCCTCTTATTCACTATAGAAAATACCATCTTTAGTTTAAAAATGTACCTTGCTGGTCAGTTTACTCTTCTAAGGTTGAAGGCATGAGCGATTGTCTTCCTGAGTTAGAGAGATGAACTTGGACTCTGACATGACCGTGGCTTTGCCAGCTCGTGGTTATGGTCAGCCCAACTTCCAGAACCCCTGGAAAACACATTCATGTTCCTTTCCGTCCATTGAATTGGATTCCTGATCCTCACAGTTTGTTTTCTGATTTTACAACTCAAGAAGCACAGCATTTGTGTATGATTACAAAAAGGTGGCAGGGTCGTTTATTTTTTGTTGAGGTTTTTCCTTGTGTCGCTCACCGGGATTTGTTCTTCTCCCATTCCCACCAGGCCACTTGTGTGATTTTTTTTATGGCCCCATAGTTGCTTCATTCTGCTGTGGCAGTTTCTGCTGTATAGCAGAGTGAGTCAGCCACATGTATACGTGTGTGTGTGTGTGTGTTTGTGCACGCACATACTTAGTTGTGGTCCGACTCTTTGCAGCTCCATGGACTATAGCCTGCCAGGCTCCTCCATCTATGGAATTTTCCAGGCAAGAGTACTGGAGTAGGTTGCCATTTCCTCCTCCAGGGGATCTTTTCGACTCAGGGATCAACCTGCATCTCCTGAGTTGCAGGTGGATTCTTTATGGCTGAGCTACCAGGGAAACATACACAGTATAGCCTAGTATAGAATAGTAGAATATAGTATAGAACAGTATAGTATAGAACAGTATAGTATAGTATAGTGTCAGTTCAGTCCAGTTCAGTCGGTTAGTCATGTTCAACTCTTTATGACCCCATGGACCGCAGCACACCAGTCTTCCCTGTCCATCATCAATTCCCGGAGCCTTCTCAAACTCATGTCATAGTATAGTATATTCTCCCACTATTGACAACCCTTTTTGGCCGTTTGAACAGCCTAGGGTATAGAACACAGCCCAGCAAACTGTTCCAGCTGTAAATGGAGGGACACAACAAGCACCTTCACTGTTGGTTGCAGGCGTTCTGTTCTCCACCCTGGTGAAGTGCATTTTGACTTTCACCGCCACTTCAGCAGGGGTTTGCACTTCGATTGGGGAGAGGTTTTCTCCTATCTCTTTCACTAATGGCCCCCCCTCCCCACCCATAGCCCCTCCCCGGGCGCCTTGTGATTTTACTTGCAAATGTTCATGGATCTGCTAACTACCCTAGATGCCGAGGAGCAATGTGAGGGGGCTGGGGGTTTCCGTACGGGTGCTGACAATCTAACAGCTTGCTTATGCATCTATTTGGCTGGGATGGGAAATTAGAACAGCTTTAATCTGCTCCCAGCATCAAGCAGGCCGCACTCCCGGGAGCAGCACAGCGGGCTCTGATGAAGGCAGCCGGCTGCAGTGTCAATACCAGAGTCGGTGCTCCCTCCCAGATAGGAGGGTGCTGCCTTGCTTCAAAGAGAGCGTGTTGTGTTCCAGGGCAACCCGTCTTCTTTGTGCTGAACTGTCCCAGCGCTGACTCGCTGCATCATGGAAAAATACAGACAAGATTTTATTTTATATTTTTTCTGGGTGCCCACTTCAGTGTGCGTAATTGAATTGAGGTCTTTAAAAATGGACACATAATGCAATTCGGTCAGATGAACATTTTAGATTTTAGTAATTAGTACTTAGGGGCTTGATGAAGTGTAGGAGGTGGGAGGGAGGAAAGTCTATTTTAGGAGCTTAGAGTGATAAGGCCTTTGCATGTTTTTATCAGTTCATGTAGAATTTGACATATGGTAAACAGGAAAAGATAGTATTTAAAAGCCCCATAAATATACAGGATAGAAAAAAAAAAACTAAAGAAAAGAACGGGAATGCCTGCCAGCACCACTCCCCTTGGCTTCAATAGTAGGGTAGCATAAAATGGCTACATGTCATTTCAGGAACCGGGTCCAGTATCAAGGAAAGTCAGCACTGTCGCTGCCAGGGTGAGCAGACACAGGCTCCCTGTGACACATGGAAAAATTCCAGCCTGTCCTACCGAGTTCCCGGCCCCTCTCGCATTGCCGGTTGGCCCCAACATTTAGAATCATGGATTTCAATCCTACTACCCACCCTAGAGAAGCCAAACTCCAGGTTGACTTGATCCTGCACATTCCTTTGTTTTACAGCTTTCTGTCAAAACCCCCAAATTAACGGGATGTTATGTTGACTGTTTTGTTCCTTAATGCAATGAAGCTGTCTTGAAATTACAGTCGGATAGAGCTCTTTAGAAATTTGCATTGACATCATAATCATATCATAATAAAAATGTAATGGAGCCTCAGAGCTTTGTATGGACGTGTCTATTGTCAAGGTATGGCATTAAAAGAGTCTTTTATGAAATTTTTCATGTAATTTTTTACTGAAGTATTTTTAAAAAGTGTCAAGGCAAACATAGTCATCATAAACAAATAACATTTGCCTCTGTCACTTGAAAAATTTGACAGATATTTAGTGAGCTATGTGATGAAACAGTGTTTTGTTTGGTTTTTGATATTTTTCCCCCAAAATACATGGAACTAAGAGTAGGAAAATGCAGATTTTAACCCTAATTCTGTCACTATTCACTGCCATCCCTTGTAATCCTGACATCTGGCAATAGTAATATTTGCCCTGACTCTGAGGCTTACTAAGAGGCTAGAAGAGGTATTCAATGAGAAAGTGCTTATAAAAGTTAAAAGTATTAAGAAAATATTAAACCCAGAACAGAATATTTTTGGTAAATGAGTAATAATAGCCATGTAAAATAGTTCATTTTGACTGGAGCTAATTCCATATTACAGGAAATTCTAACTATATATCTTCCAAGTATAAGTTTCCATCTTTCTTTAAGACAAGAAATTGCTTCACAATGAAATACGAGGGAAAAGATTTTATTTTTAGTATTAACCAAGTCATGCTAAAGCACAGAGCTGATACTCAGCAGTGTCTTCATACATACGTGTGTGAGAAAAGAGCTGCCCTGGACAGGCAGTAGAGGGAAACACATGTTCATCAATGCTGTACCCAAGACGATCACGGGGGAGAGTCTCTCATTAGCTCCAGTTTCTTCTTTCTAATCTGGAGGGAGTTAAGCATCTTTTCTCTGGTGCAAAGGGAAAAGAGCCTTCCTATAAAGTCTTCGGAATGCTGTGTTTAATACTCAGTGTCTTTTGGCTGCTGCCAGCTGAGAAATGGCTAGTGATGCCATGGATCTCCACCTTGGACCAGATGGAAACTTCTAGACAATTCCATGGGGGTCTCCTCCTGGGTACATGCCTCTAGGTGCTCTCTCAGGCTGTGGCCATTTATCCAGCCATCCTATCTACTGTTTTTCTAGTTTACATGTTTTGAATCATTAAGTTGTACATTTTGTGTACGTTAGTTTTCAACAACTTTTCAAAATTAGTGCTCTAGGTTTCTTGAACAAATGATTTGGCTTTTGAATGACTGAAAGAAATCCCAGATAATTCTGTTGATGGCGCTAACCTCAATGGAGAAGAGAGACGAAAAGTGCTTCTGATGCTGGAGAAGCTACAGACCAACTGCTCAGGAAACGAATAGGATTTCACCCTGGAAAGAGAGGAGAGGGATAGAACTAGAAAGAAAGGGCTCATTCTGGGGAAGGAGGAAGAGTAAGACCGGCTTCAGAGAGCAGCAGGTTGGGCAGAGGGTGAGGAGCAAGATTCATCTCCTGTGCTGAACCAAGCCAGCTCTTAAGTGCACACTTGGCATAGTGTGGAGTCTCAGAGGGTCTCACAATTGTGAACAAAGTATTGTTGTTCAGTGAAAACAATAGGCTGGAGAGGTAAAAATGGGTGGAGTTATAATCAGAGTAAAGAACTCAAATTTTTGAGTAATTTGCTGGGATAAATACAGAAGCATATATTTAATTGAAAAAAGCAGTTGATTTAATTTAAGATGGACATTTTTAACCCCCATATAAGATGACTTGATTAGCGTTGAAGTCTTCAATTATAGATTAAATTTTCAGATCATATCTATATATCTAAGCAACTGATTAATTCCACACATTCAAATTAACTTCATAGCTACGATTAGTTCAACAACTTGTTTTGACTTGTCAGTTTTTTAAAAGCACAGATTTATTTTTATCAGTTATTGGTTCAAACACTTAAATTAGTTGCAATCTCATTTTTCATGAGAAAGTAACTTGTTCCCTAAACCTAAAGCTGAGATAAGCTCTGGATAATTTTAAGCCGTCTTTGCTTATGCCTTCATTTCTAGAATCAATATTCACTTGGTAACTATGTGAAACATCTTGCACTTTTAAACTTTAATTCTGAAGCATTGTCAAATAATATCACAGATTGGAAAAACTAGCCTATCAAACCACAAATAAAATTATATTAAAAATAGTAAGTGTGAGTCTCTCAGCCATGTTTGATTCTTTGCAATCTCATGGACTATAGCCTGCCAGGCTTCTCTGTCCAAGGAATTCTCTAGGCAAGAATACTGGAGTGAGTGGCCATTCCCTTCTCCCCGGGATCTTCCTGACCCAGGGATAGAACCTAGATATCCTGCATTGCAGGCACATTCTTTACCATCTGACCCACAATGGTCTCTCATAGCCTGTGGTCTCATAACCCATGGAGCTCTTTTCCAAGGAACTATCATTGATTGTTTCATCAAAAAGAATCAGCAAAAGTCACTCATTCCTTGATACATTTTTAAAATTTTAAATATATATAATACATATATAATTCTATTAATATGCCTATTATATATATATATATATATATATATATACACACACACACATACATACATATAGTGGGCATATCAATAGAAATGAAAAGAATAATGCAAAGGAACTCCCCTTATTATTCTCTCCAACAATTATCAATCTGTGATCCATCTTATTTTATCCATGTCTTTTACCTACTCCCCCTCCAGATTTTTTAACTATATTTTGTCTTGTAGAGGAATTGTAATATCCACAGTTTACTATTCTCTAACATTTTATTTGTAGTAAAATACAGAAAACATAAAAATTGCTATTAGTAGCATTTACCACATTCACAATGGTTTGCAATAATCACCACTGTCTGGTTTCAGAGTATCTTCATCACACTAAAAGGAAGCCCTATGTCCATTAAGCAGTTATTCCCCAATCTTGCCTCCCCAATGCTCAAGAAACCCCAAATTTGTTTTCTGTCAGTGGACTTGCTAATTCTGGGCATTTCACATAAAATGCATCATAAAAGGTATGGCCTTTTGTGTCTGGTTTCTCTTATTTAGCACAATGTTTCAAGGCTTATCCATATGCAGCCTGTGTCAGTGCTTCCTTTCTTTTTACAGCTAAGTAATATTCCACTGTATGGATGGGTTGCATTTTGTTTATTCATCAGCTGATGGACATTGGTTTGTTTCCAGCTGATGGCTATTATGATTAGTATATGAATAATGATTTATTTGCTTCATTTGACTATTCATATACAAAATTTTAGAACAACAAATATAAAAATTGCCACCAACAATATAATTACTAAAAACAGCTTTTGAAATCTGTTGTCGCTGGAAAAGAATTTCAGGCTGATGCATTCTACTTTCAGTGCTTTAGAGATGTCACTCTATTGTCTTCCAACTTGCATTGTTTCCAGGGAGAAATCTACTGTTATCTTTATTTTTTTCTCCTACTCATGTAATGTGACTTTTTCTACTGACTAGTTTTAATACTTTCAATTTGTCCCTGCAGTTTGATTATGATGTGACTTAGTTGTTTTCATGTTTCTTGTGCTTTCCCTTGCTCATCTTCTCTCATCTACAGGTTTATAGTTTCAATCAAATTTGGAAAATTTGCAGCTATTATTTTTTCAAATACTTTTTCTTCATCTCTCCATATATCCTTTGGAAACTCAAATAACTTACATACTAGACCACTTGAGGCTGTTCCACAGCTCATGGATACTCTTCATGTTTTGAAGTTATTTTTCCTTTGTGTTTCATTTTGAAACTATACTGCTATGTCTTCAAATTTTCTAATCTTTGCTAATCTTTTCTTCTGCATGTCAATGATGTTAATCCCATTCAGTGTATTTTTCATCCTAAGTAATATGTTTTCATCTCTAGAAGTTTAAATTGGGTCTTTAAAAATATCTTTCCCGGCTGAATTTCAATGTTTAATTTTTCCTCTAGCTTCCTGAACACATGGAATAAAATTATAATAATTGTTTTAATGTTCTTGCCTACCAACTCTATCATCAGAATCATTTCTGGGTCAGTTTTGATTGATTGATTTTTTCTTAATTATGGGTTGCGTTTTCCTTCTTCTCTGCACACCTGGTAATTTTTTATTAAATTCCTTTCACTGTGAATTTTTTATTTTTGGGTGCTGGATATTTTTGTATTCCTGAAAATTCTTGAGCTTTGTTCTGGGATATTACTTAGAATCCTTTTGATCCTTTTGAATTTTGCTTTTAAACTCTTATTGGGAGGACTAGAATGATATTTAATCTAAGTCTTATTTTGCCTTATTCTGGATGCAAAAATTCTGTCTGAATAATCTACTCAATGTCCATATATTATTAAATTTCCTACTCAGGTGATGGGAGTAGGCACTAACCAGCCCTGAGTGAGCCTCTAGGATTTCCCCAACTCAATGTGTTGAAATGTTTGCCCCTCAGCCCTAAGTAATTTCCACAAAGTAGGCAATGATCAATACTTAGCTGAATACCCAAGAAGGAGCATCTGCTGAAGACTTGAGGAGCCCCCTCTCTAGATTTGTAGAGTTTTTACACTGTGCATCTGTCCTCTCTGCTTCTCTGTTGTGCAAAATCTAGCTGCCTTGGTTTTTGCGGTAGATTAAATAATGACTCGGAGTAGGAAATGGCAACCCGCATCAGTATTCTTGCCTGGAGAATCCCGTTGTCAGAGGAGCCTGGTGGGCTACAGTCCATAGGGTCGAACAGACTCAGGCACGACCGAGTGACTGAGCACACAAATAATGACTCCTCATCCTTCAAAGACATCTGCATT
The DNA here is from genome assembly GCF_023699985.2 of Odocoileus virginianus. Lineage (NCBI taxonomy): Eukaryota > Metazoa > Chordata > Mammalia > Artiodactyla > Cervidae > Odocoileus > Odocoileus virginianus. The sequence goes on from NC_069695.1 coordinate 53,068,855, forward strand.
CTATATCCCAAGATTTGTGCAGATGTTACCTTGTATGAGGCTCCCCTTGGTGGCTCAGATGGTAAACAATCTGCCTGCAATGCACGAGAATCGAGTTTGATCCCTGGGTTGGGAAGATCCCCTGGAGAAAGGAATGGCTGCAAAGGGACTTTGTAGATGCAATTCAATAAGAATATTTAGATGGGAAGATTATTCTGAATTTTACAGGGGGGCCCAATGTAATCCTATGTGTCCTAAAACAGGAAAGTTGGAGGATCTGAGGTACAGAAAAAGAGATTAGGGGGGGGAGTGCCACACGGAAGGCTTTAAAGATGGAGGAATTGGCCAAGAGCCAAGGGATTCAGGAGGCTTCTTGGAGAGAGGAAAGGGAAGGAAGCAGATGTTTTTCTGGAGGCCCCAGAAAGAGTACAAACTTGCTGGTCCACTTTGGATTTCCAGTCTGCAGAACTGTAGATAATAAATTTGCTTTGTTTTAAGCCAGTGAATTTGTGGTAATTTGTTGCCACAGCAACTGAGAACTAATCCAGTCTCCTTGAACTCCCTGCCCCATCCCCACAGCTCAGGAAGATGGCTGAGTTCCCTGCGTCCCTCCTCCTTGTACTGTGGCCTTGAGTTTCTCTCCAAGCAGTAAGCTAGTGATGGCCCTGCTCACCTCAATGGTTTCCCATCCTTTAGGGCCATTATCTATCACAAGCTGATGTCCAATGTCTTGAGAACCATTGCTTTATACATTGCATCCAGTCTTTCTGTTGTCCTGGGTGGGAAATCTGGTCCCTGTTACTCCATCACTCCTTCCTCAGTGATCAAAGCAAAGAAATAGAGGAAAACAATAGAATGGGAAAAGCTAGAGATCTCTTCAAGAAAATTAGAGATACAAAGGGAACATTTCATGCAAAGCTGGGCTCAATAAAGGACTTAAATGGTATGGACCTAACAGAAGCAGAAGATATTAAGAAAAAGTGGCAAGAATACACAGAAGAACTGTGCAAAAAAGATATTAATGACCCAGATAATCACAATGGTGTGATCACTCACCTAGAGCCAGACATCCTGGAATGCAAAGTCAAGTGGGCCTTAGGAAGCATCACTACAAACAAAGATAGTGGAGGTGATGGAATTCCAGTTGAGCTATTTCAGATCCTAAAAGATGATGCTGTGAAAGTGCTACACTCAATATGCCAGCAAATTTGGAGAACTCAGCAGTGGCCACAAGACTGGAAAAGGTCAGTTTTCATTCCAATCCCAAAGAAAGGCAATGCCAAAGAATGTTCAAACTATCGCAAAATTGCACTCATCTCATATGCTAGCAAAGTAATGCTCAAAATTCTCCAAGCCAGGCTTCAACAGTATGTGAACCATGAACTTCCAGATGTTCAAGCTGGTTTTAGAAAAGGCAGAGGAACCAAAGATCAAATTGCCAACATGCGCTAGGTCATCAAAAAAGCAAAAGAGTTCCAGAAAAACATCTACTTCTTTATTAATTATGCCAAAGCCTTTGACTGTTTGGATCACAACAAACTGTGGAAAATTCTTAAAGAGATGGGAATATCAGACCACTTAACCTGCTTCCTGAGAAATCTGTATGCAGGTCAAGAAGCAACAGTTAAAACTGGACATGGAACAACAGACTGGTTCCAAATTGGGAAAGAAGTACATCAAGGCTGTATATTGTCACCCTGCTTATTTAACTTGTATGCAGATTACATCAAGAGAAATGCTGGACTGGATGAATCACAAGTTGGAATCAAGATTTCAGGGAGAAATATCAATAACCTCAGATATGCAGAAGACACCACTCTTATGGCAGAAAGTGAAGAACTAAAGAGCCTCTTGATGAAAGTGAAAGATGAGAGTGAAAAAATTGGCTTAAAACTCAACATTCAGAAAACTAGGATCATGGCATCTGTTCCCATCACTTCATGGCAAATAGATGGGGAAACAATGGAAATGGTGACAGACTTTATTTTTTGGCCTCCAAAACCACTGCAGACGGTCAGTGCAGCCACGAAATTGAACGACGTTTGCTCCTTGTAGGAAAAGTTATGACTTACAGTATACTAAGACATATATATGGAATTTAGAAAGATGGTAATGATAACCCTATATGCAAAACAGAAAAAGAGACACAGATGCATAGAACAGACTTTTGGACTCTGTGGGAGAAGGCAAGGGTGGGATGTTTCAAGAGAACAGCATCGAAACATGTATATTATCTAGGGTGAAACAGATCACCAGCCCAGGTTGGATGCATGAGACAAGTGCTTGGACCTGGTGCACTGGGAAGACCCAGAGGGATTGGGTGGAGAGGGAGGTGGGAGGGGGGATCGGGATGGGGAATACATGTATATCCATGGCTGATTCATGTCAATGTATGACAAAAACCACTACAATATTGTGAAGTAATTAGCCTCCAACTAATTAAAAAAAAAAAAAGCAGAGACATTACATTGCCAACAAAGGTCCATCTAGTCAAGGCTATGGTTTTTTCAGTAGTCATGTATGGATGTGAGAGTTGGACAATAAAGAATGCTGAGTGCCAAAGAATTGAAGCTTTTGAACTGTGGTGTTGAAGAAGACTCTTGAGAGTCCCTTGGATAGCAAGGAGATTCAACCAGTCAATCCCAAAGGAAATCAGTCCTGAATATTCATCAGAAGGATTGATGTTGAAGCTGAAACTCCAATACATTGGCCACCTGATACAAAGAACTGACTCATTTGAAAAGACCTTGATGCTGGGAAAGATTGAAGGCGGGAGGAGAAGGGGACGACAGAGGATGAGATGGTTGGATGGCATCACCGACTCAATGGACATGAGTGTAAGTAAACTCTGGAAGTTGGTGATGGACAGGGAGGCCTGATGTGCTGCAGTCTGTAACGTCGCATAGAGTCGGACACGACTGAGGGACTGAACTGAACTGAACTGAACTCCATCATGGCCAGGCATGGGAATTCACTGTAAAAGTTCATCTCTATGTGGCTATGTCAGCAATTTGACAGACAATGAGATTCATTTCCTAAAAACTTTTTTCTATGCTTCTGGTGCTTCTTTATTGAATTTGAGTTAATATTAAAAAATATTTTAAAAGTATTTTATATCCTGGCTGACTTTTCCTTGTACAAGACAATCTCTTTGAAGGTAGGAAAGATATTCACTCTTTTTCTTATGGATAAATGCTTAGATCAAAGGAGAATAAATTTCCATTGCCGAAAAACATCAACAGTATAATATTGTACTAACATTTGAACTTGTGAACAGAGATTATATCCTTTTGCAAGAGAGTTGTCACCATTACAGCTACTTAGAAATATTTTTGAAAATTTTCCATGTCCCACAGATGAAATGTTTCTGCATTAGGCATAGCAGATTCTAGTCTCTTCAGTAAAAATAGTGTCTTTTTTAATGCTTGTCACAACTACAGCCTCAGTGGTTAGTATATTTTTCCTTTTATTGTTCAGTCTACCTCTGTATAGGTTCCCCCAGTGGCTCAGCAATAAACAATCCACCTACAATGCAGGAGACACAGGTTTGACCCCTGGGTCCCGAAGATCTCCTGGAGGAGGGCACAGGAACTCACTTCAGTGTTTTTGCCTGGAGAATCCCATGGACAGAGGAATCTGGTGGGATACAGTCCATGGGGTTGCAAGGAGTCAGACACGACAGAAGTGACTGAGCATGCACGCATGCACACACTACCTCTATATGCCCAAGAATGCTTCAACCACTTTGATGGAATTACCCAGTGAGTTCACTCCCATGATCACTCCTTTGGATTTGTCACTAAATAGACCAACACACTCATGTCAGTTAAAGCAACTGACTTATTTGTGAAGGTGGCCACAGTCATCTTGATTAGGGCCTTGGGCCTATAAATGGACTATCAGAGCATACGAACACCTGAGGCTTTTCCACATGGTGATGCTGAGCTTTATTAACTTTATTAACATCATCTTTTATGGAAAAAGATGATGTTAAAATGCATGTTGAACGAGGGGATAAGGACAGATTTAGAAACAAATATAAGCCCTAACTGCTATGTGATTTCAAAAGTTAGGCTATTATATTGATTAACCCTCGTTGGTATTTCTATTTCCCAAGTAGCTTTTTTTCCCCTATTTTTAAGTTTTGAATATTTTCTGATAAAATACAAAAGTATCTAGACTTTATCCTCCATCTTCTCACTTTTTTTTTGAAAGAATGTACAGGATGCTTTTCAAGGTATTTAATCTGAAATGACATGTAAAGGGGAATGAAGAGTTAAAGCCATTTTTAGCACACTGTGATTGTTAAAATGTTCTGAACGAGGCACAAATGCACATTCTGTAAGGAAATGACAGAAAGCAGTAAAATGCATTACTGATGTTGATGTAACAGAACTTGCTTCGCATCCATTTAAATACATGGGAATTTCATTAATGCTTTCGGAAGAATAAAGAAGACTGTCTTTGGAAAATAATAGAAAAAGGGAGATACAGCCTCTGCCAGATGTGGGGTACACATTAGCTGTTAAAATTACATTCAGTTGTGGTCTGCAGACTTCTTTGTAATCAGTTTAGGGATGTCTCATTCCTGCGCATTTCGTTTAGAAGCTGGCGGAATCCTTTGAAACTAACTGTCCTCTGGTGTAGGAAATGTCACCCACTTAAGTATTCTTGCCTGGAACATTCGATGAGCAGAGAGTCTGATAGTCTACAGTCCATGGGGCCGTAAAGAGCTGGACGTGACTGAGCACACACATACACTATCCATATGACTCTGGTATTCAGAACAGAGCTTGGTATCATCTTTAGTATTTTTCAACTTATTTACGAATATTTAACACCACAATCTTTTGACGTCTCTCAATTTTTGCTTTTATATTACAACACCGAATTTGGAGTTGCATCAAAAAGAGAGAGACAGAGAAATTAGGGAGTTCCAAATAGAACTCTCCCTACTCTTTGATGATCAGGACTTAGCATATTTAAGAGAGGGTGTTGAGATACTAATTTCCACCTCACAGGGGTTGGCTCACCTTTTTGTTCACTGTCCCCAAACCCTATCTCTTGTCTGGTGCACATGGCACAAGTAACACCTAAGTATTCCCTCTTGTATACTAACATAGGTGTACACCAGAGCCTGCTTTAGGAAGACCAGTTGTGCTTTTGACATTCTATTCACTAAAGTGAGTTCTTTCCTGCTGGTTTGACTTCCTCCTCAAGCTCTTTTTGAGGAATTATTTTAATTCCTTATCATTTTAATTCCTAATAATTATTTAATTATTCTTATCCTGATGAATTACATACTCATAGATTAAAAAAATTGACTACTTTCTGTGTGACCCAATGGACTGTAGCATGCCAGACTTCCTGTCCTTCACTATCTCCTGGAGTTTGCTCAAACTCATGTTCATTAAGTTGGTGATGCCATCCAACCATCTTCTCCTGCCCTCAATTTTTCCCAGCATCTGGGTCTTTTCCAATGAGTCAAGCTGCACTCAAAATCTGAATGTGGGGCCTGACAAGAGACATTATACAGTGTTATTCTGTGGAATTTTTTTTTTCTTTAGGAAATAGCCTTAGTAGTTTTCTTAAAAATACGCGTTGTTGTTGTTTAGTCACTAAGTCATGTCTGACTCTTTGCAACTCCATGGACTGTAGCCGGCCAGACTCCTCTGTCCATGGGATTTTCCAGGAAGAATACTGGCGTGGGTTGCCATTTCCTCCTCCAGGGGATCTTCCCAACCCAGGGATCCAATCTGAGTCTCTTAAGTCTCTTTCATTGGCAGGTTGGTTCTTTACCACTAGCACCACCTAGGAAGCACGATTTGGTAGTAAGCCTTGGCAAAGTTTCAGAGTGCTCCCTTTGTAAATATGTCTTCATCTCTCTTGGAAATAGGAAACTCTTGAAAGATGACAGGATCTGTGGAGGGGAGAAGCCAAGTGGAGGAGAGGGCTTTGGAGGGCTGACATAAACAATCGCTCGTGACCAAGAATGGTGGAAGCTTTGGGACGAGTTTGGAGAACGGTTCCACTTCACTGGAACATCCCTCTGCAGTGTGTATTCATGGTGGGTGCTAGCAGAGAGAGCCCCAGGAGGAACGTGCTCCGGGCTGAGCCTTGAGCCTCCCAGTTGATGAGAGAACAGCCAATCTGCTCACCAGGGTTGCTCTTTGGAAGCAGCAATGTGCCTTTGGAGACTCGCAGCAAAGCTGAGGTGTACAAACAGGGTAATGAAAGCCACTAAAGTGCAGCTCCTACCCCGGAGGTGGAGTAATTGGGCCCAAAGGTGCCTGGACGAGGGGCTTTTAGGGAATGCAGGCTTTCTGGGGCATGAAATATAAGCCTAATTAAAAGAATTGTATTGGAAGTTGGCCCTGATACAGAGAGGAGGCGGCTTAAAAAGTGATCACTTTTTAGCATCACTGTCTACAAATGGCTTGTCTTCAAGCAGAATAAAAGTGAGTAATGGATTCCATCTCTCAAATGCAGCAGCACATCATTTGCAGATAGTGATCTTTAAAAAACAACAGCCTGTTTTTCTTTTTCCTTCAAACACAACTTTCTATCCTAAAAAGATTCTCCAAAAAAATGTTTCTGCTTGTGCTGGTAGGGACCTTCTTTCTGCCTCGCTCCACCTTGGCTCCTGGTTGGTTTGTGTGGTGAAAGGACAGAGCAATGAATAAACAGCTATACCTCAATCTACATGAGTTGGTGGAGTGAATTTGTCTCCTGAGCCAGAGCCAGTGCTCTCAGCTTCTCTCTTCCCCTATTTCCCTTCACCCTCATTCCTCACTCCAAGCACCATGTCTAGGCAACTTCAGTGATATTTACATTGATTACAATGTGTATGATACTTCCTGTGGCTGTTTAGTGCACAGCCTATACCACTGTACTGTGACTGCCCTGAGAAGAGAATTTAGGAGTCTCCCAATTCCATCCACTCTGCAGAGATAAGGCCTAACTGAAAAAACAAAAAGTTTTAAATAAAGCTATTCTAGTTATAATAGATACACATTTACTCATTTTTAAAGTTAACATTTATTAAGTGAACCTAGTTTTGACCAGGGAAGATTGAAGCCCTGGAGGCAGAGATTGACTAGTGTGGGGGAAATTTGTACTTTAGTGGAAAACTCTGGATTGTCTAGACTCTAGAGGAGTCTAGAGGAGAACTCTCTGAGTTATTAGATTTTGATTCTGCAGGGGTTATTTTGCAACTTTCAAAATTGTATATAGGTGATAGAAAGCATAATAATTTTTATCTTGCAATTTAAACTTGCAAATTCTGTCTATAGAGGTTCAGCTGAAACTCTCTTCTCCCCTTGGAAAAGTCAATTTTGCACATTTATTTCAACATTCTCTTACTCCACAAATATCTGTGTTTTTAAAATTTCTTCTTTGAACTGGTTAGAGCATCTATTTGACTCTCTCATTGATTGAGTTCAATTAAATATTTAACATATATTCTTTTCATATCCATAGTCATAATGTTACTTTTTAAAAAAATAGCTATAGATAATGTTCTCAACCTCATAGTGCAGAAAACTTGTCAAACAAAGAAAAACAAAAAGCGAAAAACAGCTATCTTTTTTAACCCTGTCCTCCAGAGAAAAACATTGATTAAAAAAAAAAACAAGCTTCTATTATAGCTTAATGAATATGCAACCATAGATATTTCATTTCATAAAATTGGACTTACTCTGCATACAGTGGTTCCTAATATGTTTTACCTTTATTTTTAGCAATATATTGGGTAGTAAACTTTTTTGATAAATCCACAAGCTAACCCAAGTCATCCAAGCTCCAGTTTGCTCCAGGAATCAGCTAAACTAACTGATTCATTCTGAAACACAATTGTGGTGCGGGCATTATGGCATCAAAGGGAGATTTGGACACAGAATGAAAAGGATCTAGCGGGATGCCAGAAATAATGTATCTGTAGATACGGGGATCTGTAGATATGTGGTCTTGGAAAAGATAGGAACGCGAAGCCAGGACACACCCGAGCTTCCTGCAGGGACCTTATTTTCTCTGTTGGTTTTATAAGACTTGTTGCTTGAGTTCCCTCAGAAGTGAGGCTTACTGTCTTGCTTTACGTTGGGGAAGAACTTTAATGAGTACACAGAAGTGTGCTATATGCATAGTGTGTAATGTGCACATAGCATATTGAATGCAATATGATGAGTGGTTTTATCATTTAGTATTAGACATCTTGCTTCCAGTATGACATGCACTTGCTTTGGTGTTTGTTCTGGTAGCTACTAAATCAACAGGGCCAGCGGTGTGAGGGTCTGACAGCCATTAACCACACAGGGAGGGCTGTCCTCTGAGCATCCCACTGTCTTTCCAGAACCCATCACTAAGACATCTTTAGATGCCAGCCATAAGGAATCCACCTGCAATGCAGGAGACCTGGGTTTGATCCCCAGGACAGGAAGATCCCCTGGAGGAGGACATGGCAACGCACTCCAGTATTCTTGCCTGGAGAGTCCCATGGACAGAGGAGCCTTCGGCTACAGTCCATAGGGTCACAAAGAGTTGAACACACATGCACGCATGGCTTATCCAACCTGTGGAAATAATATCAGTGACTATTCAATGAAAGGGCATGATTATATCCAAAATATCTTTGACTCCCTTAGAAACTAATGGGTATCTCTTATTCCAAACTGAACTAAAGCATTTTGAACTTGTTTATGGCTTTTTATTTTTTTACCTTTTGGAGGAACTGGACTACAAAGTTGACCTATCATGTGAAGTCATACTGTGTTCTATGTTCTCAACCATTCTTTAAGATCCAAAAATTATACTGATGTTCCAGTTTCCTTGGGTTTAGACAGTATCTGAGTTTATCCACTCGTTTAACATTTAGAAAACTTATTTCTCCCTTTTACCCTTAATTTTCATCATATCTCTTCTCTCTGCTTTAGCAGTGAATAGCTAATCCACAGGTATCTTCCATTAGCTCCTCTGTCTTCAGGAAACAGTGGTCATGCCTTAATCACGTACTTTGCTCATGAAATCTTGCCCTGTCTGCGTATGAAAGGTGCATAGGCAAGTTTTGATGATCTAAATCGATTGATTTGATAACTAATATTGAGAATCTGTTTTCCTCTTTCCAGAGTGAGAAGCTCTTCCCTCAATTCTTTAATTCTTTTTCACAGGGATCGTCCCCTTTTTAAACATTCGGACCTGCCAGTATCACTGCAGGTCATACCTGATTGGCCCTGGAGCGTTCACCTTGCTGCCCCCAGACCGGCCTTCACCCAATACAGCTCTTCTGTAGACAGTGGACCCAGACCCTGGGACCCCCTGCGGCCTCCGCCTCCTGTGCCCAGACCGAAAGAGAAGCTAGGATGCTGGGATGGTCCTGCATCCTTCCAACACCCACTGCTGTCATTGCTGAGTGAGACGCGGCATCGTTGTTGTTCAGCGGCTTGGTCGTGTCCGACTCTTGCTGACCCCGTGGACTGTAGCCCACCAGGCTGCCCTGTCTATGGGATTCTCCAGGCAAGAATACTGGAGTGGGGTGCCATTTCCTTCTCCAGAGACTCGACATATTATAAAACAATTGTTTCTTTGCTTTTAAGCATGCTGTGCAAAGTCCTAAATACCCCTTGAAAAAAAGAGCAAAATTACTGGAAATTATTCTAAAAGCAATATAGAAGATTTCCTCCACAGAGTTTCTTTTTTTCAAAAGAAAAAGCTTTCAGTGGTTCTAGCCACTTGCTTATTTGAAAAGGACTAGCTTATTTGGAAAAGAAGAGAAAACATGGAAAGAATACAGGTTAGCTTGTTTTGTTTCAGAAAATAACACCTTTGCTATCTGCAGACGCCAGTGAGTAGAGGTCCATTTAGAAATGCCTGGAGGAAATGCAGAAAGAAGAGTTCTTGAGAGGTTTGGAACTTGTAGTAAATATAACTCTAAGTTATCTGAAGTGACATGACCCCTTTGCGTGCAGCTCTGTTGAATGTTCCACCTGGGGACCCAGTGCTGGTTCTACTGTGTCTTCTGTTTTCAGTAGGGACGGGTGGCGTGCAGGTAGTGGGGGCTCCAGGAGCTCCAGAGACTCTGGATAGGCAGGCGGAGGGAGCCACTAGACACAGGGCTTCCCTAGCGCTCCCTGAGCCCTGGAAATGCTTGAGATTTGGCCCAATACCCTTCTCGTTAGTGCACTATGCATTGCCCAACAAGCTTCAGGCTAGAAAGATTCAGACAGAACGTAAAATTGCATCTCGCAGGAGGAAAGCTTAGCACAGGAACTTGTCCCATCAACTCAGTGTCAACACAGCAGTCTCCAGCACTACCCACACTGAACTGAGCCTTAGAAAGTCACTAGATTTTGCAACATGTGCATGTATGGAGGCATCATGTTATAATCTGAAACAACTAGAATGTTATACGTAAATTCTATCTCAATAAAACAAAACAAAAAACCCACCAAGGTTTTATATTGTGATCTTTCCAACTAAACTTTGAGAAAAGTTAAAAAAAAAAAAAAACAACTTTGCTGGGTTGGGAGAAGACATTTATTCCTTGGGATGGATCTCAGTGTGGGGAGAACACTTTTCATCCAGATTGGATGATTTCTTCTCTAAGTGTTAGCATCCGTAACATCCAGTACTATTCCGCAGTCATGGTGATTATACTCAACAGACATATTTGGTACATGTGATTAGTGCGACCCTAGAGGCTTACGGGCAAGATAACCTTTAGAATTCTGAGGAACAGGGCATCTGCACGTTGCAGTCCAGTAAGACTTGGTTGATGCAACCCCTCGTGGCCCCCACCAAATACGGCGCCCTGTGCCTTCGTGTTGTGTCCCTGTGACTTCTCAGAATTCAGCCCCAAAGATCTTGAGCCTGTCTTTTTCCTTTTCTATCGCATGAGGAAATCACAGATCCTGGCTCTCCTTTTCATTACGGATTTCCAGCAGAAGAAGGATGGGAGGCAATTCGGGGTGGATGGGAAGTCACACCCGAGAACGCATCCATCAGCCCCGCCAGAGACCCAGTGCTAAATGCACGTCACCTCCGAGAGCTCTGCTCTCCTCTCCTTTCCTTGCTCTCAAGTTTTAAATTTCCCCAGCTAGAGTAAAACTTAATGAAAGCCCTGGAGTATACAATAGCATTTTGAAAACAGGAATTTGTGACCGCTGTGAATCATCACTCACAGCGGGGACCCAGAAATGTGAATTGTGGGAGGGACCCACAGCAGCCCCTCTCTTTTTTACTGGGAATTTATTACAGGCAGGTCATTATTTACAATGTACCATTCACATCCTCTAAAGAACCCATAAACTGGCTGCTGAATATGCATTTTGCTCTGTGGTGAACACAGATGTTTCCAGCTCATATCCATTTCATTTAATTCCTTCTCTCCTTTTTTTTATTTTTATTTTTTTTCAGAGTCTATCTTGCTATTTCTGTAGCAGCTGGGTAACTATTTGCGCGTCTTCGGTTTGGGAATCGCTCCTCATATTTATGATCCTCAGTTCCACTCACGTCACTCTGCTTAAGGGTCTGTCAGCATTTCTGTGAAAAGCTGATGTTTCCGGGAGTTCAAAACTAGCCTGGTGAAGTCTTCTGTGGGTTCATTGTGGGGCATATGAGATCCTAGTTTGGGATGGAATCATTTTAACAAAGTGTACAAATAAAATCTGTTAGGATGCTTTAGTGTTATGGGTGTGCCAGCTGAAAAAGAGGGGTGAGATCATTGGCTTCGAAAGCTGGTATGCATTTCTCTAGATTAAATACATATTGCTTTATTTGACTAAACTTGTTTTGGTTAGTTTTTTCCTTCGTTCTTCTTTTTTTTTCCCCCTACCATTCATCTTAAACCCTCTTAGAGTCTGGAGGAGAGAAGGAAAGTTGACAGTGATGACTGGGTGACCACTCTTAGAAGCAGGTTTTACATCACAAACTTGGAGAGAAAGGTCCACCCTGAATGGCCAGCACAATCTCTGCACTAATATGCTGTGATGAACCCACATGCCACCACCCCTCTCTGCAGCCTGGCCATCTTCAGTGCTGTAGACAGTCAGCACCTAGAGGCTAATTGAACCCTATCTTGACTATCTTGTTGATATCAGATATTCAGTACTTAATTTTACCATATACTAAATATATACACACATGTATATGTATGGTGTAAGGAGGAGAAGAGGGCGACAGAGGATGAGATGGTTGGATGGCGTCATCGACTCAATGGACACGAATTCGAGCAACCTCTGGGAGATAATGAAGGCCAGGAAAGCCTGGTGTGGTACAGCCCGGAGGTCCATGGGGTCACAAAGAGCTGACACGACTGAGCGACTAAACAACAAACATACACATGCATGAAGAAAGGAAAGTGAAGTCGCTCAGTCATGTCTGACTCTCTGTGACCCCATGGACTGTAGCCTACCAGGCTCCTCCCATCCATGGGATTTTCCAGGCAAGAGTACTGGAGTGGGTTGCCATTTCCTTCCCCAAATACACACGCATAGATAGATATAAAAGTATTACTCTTCTATGCATGTGTCAGTGTTTTTCCAACTGACTCAATTTCTTTCTGGCAAGGACTATACAGCGACAGGCTAACAAACATTTCTTAAGCATTTGTTTCATGGCAGGTAGTCTGTTAGGCATGTTCATAAGTATTTTCTCATTTCATCCTCACAATGATATTATACACTAAGTCAGATGCCAGTACTCTGCTAGCTGTGGCAAAGACCCCTATCCACAGAGCTAGGAGCAGAAAGGATGTTCTGCAGATACTTTTAATTTTTATTTTGGTAATTATTTGCAAGAAATATGAGGCCAACCAATTTATTCTTCAAAAAGCAGGAAATATCAACAAGAGAGGCATCTTGTGAAACCTCATTTCTGGCTTAAGGGACCCCTCGCACCTGTCTTAATACTCAGAACTAAAATGAAATAGCCATGCCAAAAGGAACTTAAATAATATGCGGGTAGAATTGCAGAGAACCAACTCTTCTTACTTCAGGTGAATTAATGAATGAAGGTATAGATTTCAGTGGTCACATAGTTTACATACCTTTTTACCATTTTATTTTCTACCTTATTAGCATTTTCTAACCCCAGTTCTACATTAAGGTGGTCAGTTTTGGCATGAGCAGAGGTCATCTTTCTATGAGTATAGTCACATTCCATGAATGCTGAGATTATTAACAAAGTATTAATGGAGGATCAGTGCAGGACAGTCATGCTACATACTTATTGAATAGAGAGAGTACACCATGCAGATTTAGATGTTCAAATTATTCTGGACTTATGATCATCTTAGCACTAATTTTCATAAGAAATTGAAATAGCTCTTTTAACTTGATTAAAAACGGTCAAGTTTACATTTTAAAAACATCTAATTTATAACTTTCCATGATATTCATTAACCTTGAAAAAGGCTTTCAGATTGAATTATATTTGTGGAAGGTCCTCAAATGTATGTTCCCGGGAGAATCAGGGCTTTCAGCATCTCTTCCGTTTGAGCGATAGCCTCAAACTCTGTCTTTGTGTCTTGAATGGTTTTTGGAGCGGGAACAGCCTTTTGTCTACACCACCTCCAATGTCCTCCTCACCTCAGGGAAATTTCTCATTTTCTGTCGCTATTAAGCAAACATAAGAAACAAATGAAAAAAGGAAAAATCCACTCGTATGCCAAAAATAAAGTCACATTAACGAGGTGGCTTGAACCTCTAAATCCCAGGGCATCCATTGACTGAAAACCGAGACTTCATCCTTCACCCGGCAGGACGGACCTGGACATTTCCCAGGGTGATGTCACCTTTAGTAGGAAACCGGATAGGGCGGGTCCGCCTGAGAGGGGTGCTCCTCCTTTTCCTCTGGCCCACCCACCCCTCCCCCACACCCCGCCCCACCCACCCCTCCCCCACCCACACCCCGCCCCCACACACACCCCGCCCCACACCCACCCCTCCCCCACACCCACCCCGCCCCCACACCCCGCCCCACCCGCCCCTCCCCCACACCCCGCCCGACCCGCCCCTCCCCCACACCCCGCCCCACCCGCCCCTCCCCCACACCCCACCCCGCCCCCACACCCCGCCCCCACCACACCCCGCCCCACACCCACCCCTCCCCCACACCCACCCCGCCCCCACACCCCGCCCCACTCCTCCCCCCACTCTCTCCAGTCTCCTGACCTTCCCTCTCCCCCTCTCCTCTCCTCTGGATTCCCTTCTTCCTCTTCCCCAGGTTGTCTCGTATCATCTTTATTTTCCATATGTCCGAAAGAGAAAACAGGTATTTGGTCACCCCTAATTAAAATGTACCCATGCATTAAATGACAGCTTTGCTTGTTTGTTGTTGTTGTTATTGTTCATTTTCTTTATTTGCTGCTTTTTTTCCCTCCTTTTAAACCCTCCAATATTTTGGCTTTTCAAATATTCAACTCTATAGGGTATTAATTAAATCTCAGAATGAATGATAACAACATTTTTTTAACACTTGTAATGATGCAAAAACTCAAACTCGGTAGATTATAATTGACAGGTAGATTTCAGTCTACCATGTGAATGAGACAGAATTGCAAATTGTCTTCTGTAAGTTGTCTTTTGTCCAGGAAAGGTGTCACAGAGTTAACTAATCTGATTTTTACACCGTCAATGATCATAGTACCAAAAATGGAGTTTACTGGTTCCTTTATTTGTTCTATTGTGTGGTGAAATTGATTTCAGTAATAGGGTTTTTTAAAACCCTCTGTTCATAGAAGAATAATGAAGCATCATAACGGCTTCTAGTTGAAATGGTGCCTGCCTAGCGGCTGCCAACTCAGCACCTTCCATTGTGTTATGAAAGTTTGTACAAGGAAACAGAAAAGACAAAATCCCACATCAAAAACTCGTCAACTCAGCGGAATATTATTCAGCCTTCAATAGGAAATTCTGACATATGCTAAAACATAGATGAATCTTGAGGGCATTATGCTGAGTGAAGTAAATCAGTCCCAAAGGGAAAAATACCATATACTTTCATTATTATGAGAGAGTTAGAGTAGTCAAATTCATAGAGAGAGAAAGTAGAATAAACAGGAAATCACAAACATCTATAAGAATCCAACAACAACATGAAGCAACTGGATCTAATTTTGATTTATAGAATACTCCACCCCAAAGCAGCAGAATATACATTCTTTTCAAGTGCCCACAGAACTTATACCAAGATAGATCATATCTTGGGCCATAAAAATCTGCAACATGTTTAAAATGATTAAGATTATACACAGTGAGTTCAGCAGGGTTACAAAACAAAAGACCACATGTTTCTGCACACACACAACACACACTTGGAAAGCAGATTTAGAAATTCAGTCCCTTTTTATATTCTTATTAAGTTGCTTAATAGGAATAAAATATTTGGTTTTAAATCTAAAAAGAGACACCCACATACAGAGACCTTGTGTGCTGAAAGCTGTGAAAACACTGATTAAAGGAGTCACAGAAGGTCTAAGTAAATTAAGAGACTTAGGTGTTCATTCATGGATTGGAAGACTTGACATACTAAAGATGTCAGTTTTTGGTTTTTTTTCAAAAGGATGTACAAATCATGAAATTCATGTCAAAATCCAGTTAAAAATTTCTGTAGGTAGAGATAATATTAGTCTAAAATTTATATGGAAAGGCAAACTAACTAAAATAGCAAGACAATCTGGGATAATAATAACACCTTTTGTGAAGGCATTTTACCCACGTTTAACACTTCTACAGCAGCAGTAATCTACACTATGCAGTGCTGGTGGAAAGATGCACATACATCAGTGGAAATCACAGATTGGGAAATACATATTTTCAAACCCCAAATCTGAAACAGGATTTAAAACTAGAATATATAAAGAACTCAAAATTCAATGAAGTCACACAATTACTGGAGGTTTTTTTTGTTTTTGTTTTTGTTTTCAGCAATGGGCAAAAAACATGAAGAGAACTAGCAAAGAGGATACATGTATGGCAAATAAGCACACATAAAAATGTCCTACATTACAAGTCATAAGAGAGAGACAAATTAAGACCACAAGAAGAAATCACTGCATATTAGAACAATTTAAAAAAATGACAATAAGAAATGCTGGCAAGGCTGCAAAGAAATTGATCTGTTATATTCTATGTGTGGGTTTGTGGGAAGACAAAGTGATACAGCCACTCCGGAAAATAGTTTTGCAATTTCTGAAAAACAACTAAACATATATTTACTATATATTCCAGCAATTATACTCCTATCCCAAAGCAGCAAAAACTTGTCTACATGAAAAGCTGACCATGGTTGTTCATAGCAGTTTTATTGCCAAGAGTTAAAAGCTGGAAACAATCAAAATATCCTACAATAAGTGAATAGTTAAACTACGATACATCAATACCATGGAATATCACAGCAATGAAAAGAAACAAAGGACTGATATGTGCAATAATTTGCATGAATTGCAAAAACATTACAGTGAGTAAAACAAGCCAAACTCAAAAGGTTACACATGTGATTTATATGCCATTCTTGAACTGACCAAATTACATTGCAGAGGTGGAACACAGGTTAGTGGTGGTCAAGCGTGGGGGAAGGCAGTGTGACGGGGTAGCTGAATCCTCGTGGAGAGCAAGCAGTTCCAAGTGTGGCGGTGGTTATCCGAATCCACACACATGATAAATAACAAAGAACTATACACGGCACATTGTACTAATGCCAATTTTCTGCTTTTAATAGTGTGTGATAGTTACGTAAGATGTAATTGATGGGAGAGACTGGGAAACGGCTACATAATACCTCTGTATTCTTTTTGTGACTTCCTCTGGATTTATAGTTATTTCAAAATTAAAAAGCTAAAAAACACACATACAACCAAAAATCAACATTATATTTAATGGTAAAACAATGGGAAAATTTCCTTTAAAATCAGGAATGAGATGATTTTTTTTGGTGTTGTTACCAATATTCTTCTAATTCAAGTTGGAAGTTCTAACCAATATAGAGGAAGGGAAAAACATTATTGGAAGAAATCCAGGATTTTTTTTTTTATCCTTACAACTATTTAGCTCTAATACCAAATTAATCTTAAAAATCTTAAAATTAAGAGACAAGATGATGTAATGCTAAATAAATACAAAAATGCTTTACTACACACTTAATAACAAGCTTGAAATATTTGACAAAACATTTTAATATATCAAAATCAAATAAATCATACCTTAAGAAAAAATTAAGTAAAATAATTTAAAAATATGATTCTATTTAGTGATATAAAGATAATTTCAGAAATACAGTGAAGTTTACACACTGTATGATCCGTTTACATAACAATGAAAAAATAAAATATGTTCCTAGATACCAAATCTAACAATATAACAATTTTCTTCCCTGAAGTTCTAGTGTAATACTGATGGAATTTTCTTAGCAACTCAGCAAATGATTCTAAAATAATCTGAAAAAATAAATACTGAAAGTAATTTTTGACTGCTTTATTGAAGTATACTTTACATACCATAAAATTCTCTCATTTTAAGTGTACAATTCAATGATTTTACTAAATTTACAGACCTGTGCAACCATCACTGTGATCGAGCTATGGAAACTTCCCATCATGGCAAGAAGAAAGGTCGTGCCCACACTGAGTCACTGTCCTTCACCATGAGAGCCCCATGGAACCACAAATTTTCTTTCTGTTGCTGTAGGTTTCTTGATTCTGACCATTTCATACAAATGGAACCATATACTACACAGCCTTCTATGTCTGGCTTCTTTCACTTTGCATCGTGTTTTCAAGGTCCAACCCCATTGTAGTATGCATCAGAGCTTCATTCTTTTATATGGCAGAATAATTCGGCTCTATGGATATACCATGTCTTGTTCATCCATTCAAGTTGGATGGCATTTGGGTTGTTTCCCTCTCTTGGCTGTTATAAATCATGCTTCTATAGTTGTGGGCATTCCAGTCTCTGGGTCCATGTAGGCTCTCCTTTCTCGTGACCTAGAAAGGAAATTGATAGGTCATATGATGAATCTATGTTGAACATTCTAAGAGATTGGCAAAGTTTTCCAAAAGGGTCACACCACTTCGTGAAAATGATTTTTAAATGTAAAAATAAGTAATGAGAAATGACCTATCAGACCTACTTTGCATGTGCATGTGTGCCAAGTCACTTCAGTTGTGTCTGACTTTCTGTGACCCCATGGACTGTAGCCCACCAGGCTCTTCTGTCCATGGGATTCTCCAGGCAAGAATACCGGAGTGGGTCACCATGCCCTCCTCCAGGGGATCTTCCTGACCCAGGGATCGAACCCGTGTCTGCTGCAGCACCTGCACTGGAGGTGAGCCATGGGGGAAGCCCCAATATATTGTATATATTATGTTACATAAATATGTAGTATATATATCACAAATTATATTATGAAGCTAACATAACAATGAAAGGAGTTTGTTAATTGTACAACAACATGCAAGTAGATTTGTAGACTAGATTATATTGCTTGGAAAAAGACTGAGATACACCATATTCTATGATTAAAAAAACATTATAAACCACTGTGGAATTAATGAATTGCTCGACCTATTGTGCTGCTAGATTTGGAAAAATTTATGTGCTATTTGGGGGAAAAAAAGTCAAGCTAGTGTCTCACATTGCTCTTTACACTGAAATAAATTTATAATGGATTAATGAAATAAATATTGAAAAAAGATACTGAAGCACAAGAAGCTATTTTCACTGGTTAACTAAAAAATTGCCTTGAGAGGAAGCAGAATTTTCAAAGAATAAATGAAACAGAACACAGAACAAATAAAATAGTAAGTTTTCTCACTACACGAATTTATATCATTAAAAATATTTAAAATATCAACAAATGTCACATACAAAATTATGACGACTTAGAAACTAGAAAAAATGCAGTCTTGATAATCTCAAAATACTTATTTGTGTTAATAACACAAAGAAAGTGTCCAAATCTTGAAGAAAAAATCTTAACATCTTATTTTTTAAAAATAGCAAAATATAACTTACAAAATGAATTCAAATTAAGCACAAATAATGAAAATATTCAACCCCTTAGGTATTAAATTCAAAATAGTGCTTTCACCTATATAATAGGCAATCTGTTTATAAATTTTGAAGAAAATACTTCTTGCTGGAAAGGGTGCAACGACCTGAACATTTCAGTACAAGAGAGGAAGGGTAAATTTCTAATATCAGTACATTGCCTTAACAAAGTTCATTCTTTTTAACTCAATAATTTTACACCTAGAAATGTGTCCTAAAGATATTACAAGAAACATGCTCAAAGATTTACATACAGGGATAGTTATTGTAGCCTGATTTATGAGAAGAAACTCAAAACCACCTGACCGTCCAAGAATTGAAAAATGCGAAAATAAATTATGCTATACACGTTAAAAATATTTTGAAGCTGTTAATAATCATGCTTTCAAAGAATACTTTGTGCCGTATTAAAATTATTACAGCATAACATTAAATAAACACAGTATACATTACTACATGGGCTTCCCTGGTGGCTCAGTGGTAAAGAATCTGCCTGCAATGTACAGTTTGACCCTGGTTGGGGAAGATCCCCTGGAGAAGGAAACGGCAACCCACTCTGGTATTCTCGCCTGGGAAATCCCATGGAGAGAGGAGCCTGGTTGGGGTCACTAAAGAGTCGGACAGACACGACTTTGCAACTAAACAACAACAAAACATGACTGCATATAGTATGATCTCCGCTTTATAAAATAAAATTGTATTCCTATTTACCTTTACCTTTTTTGATCAACTATAATAAGCATAGAAATAAATCTTCTAGAATACAGCTGTGACTCTCTAGAGGAGGAGGAATTGTGGATAATTTTTACCTTCTCTGTATTTATATGTTTTCCAAATTTTGCACTGTAAACACATGTTACTTTTTACTAGGAAAAGAAGGTTCTGGGTGGAAAATAATCATTTTGCAGGCTCTTTTAAGGCACATGTGTTTTTTCCCCGAACCTTCCTGGAAAATTACAGAAGAAAATAAGATCTCCTTAAACCCCAATGGATCAAGAAAGGCACCAAGCATAAATATAATTAGGGGCTGCAGAAACTAAATAAAAGTTTGACTCGGGTAGAACGAAGCAGGAAGGCGGGAGCGGGGACCAGCTTCCTCACCCGTGCATGGTTACTCTGGGGGACCTTTGGATTTTTTGTGTGTTTGTTCATTTTTCAGTGCTGTGGCTGAGACTCCCTGGCTGTTCTTGCCACACTCGCTTTTGTTTTCCTCTCTGGCTTCACACCATTTAACGCCCCGGCGACACTTTTCGCTAGCCTGTGTGTGTCGGCTCTGTGCTTTTCTTCCTGCTGACTTCTGTGAGGCCCACGTGCACCTTTTCTGCTCTCTCTATGGGGGGAAATGTGTGCAGAAAGCCCCCCAGCTCTGGTTCTGCAGGAGCGGGGCTGGCTGCCTCTGCAGAGCTTCATTAGCGCCAGGCCTGTGTTCCCCACGATGAGAGCGCCGACCGCACTAGTGGGAATGAGCCAGTCCCCGAGGCCACTCATATTTAATAGGTCTAAAGCACACCCTTTAACCAGGACCCTCCAGCTTGTAAATCGCGGGCATGCCAGGAACTCCCGAGCTCGCTGGACCCCCGCCCGCTCCTCCCCTTCCCACCCCTGGGGCCCGGCCCGGAACCGGATGCAGCCATCCTGCCTTAATGAGACCAACTGTGTCCCCGGAGGCTGCGGGCGGGCGGGCGGGGGGTCTGAGGATCAGCCCTGGGGGGGGACTCCGCTCTCGCAGGACACCCTTCTGGCTGCAGAGAGCAAAGCGTGCGCCCGTGATCCGAATGGCTTTGCATTTGGGGGATGCTGTATTTTAGTTCCAGGTGGGGCTCCATGAGGGCATCTGCTGATGATCTGAGTGGGGGGCCGTCACTATCGTGAGGCCAAGAAGGCAGGCAGGAGCTGAGTTTCCTGAGCAAGGCACTCAGACAGGACCTGTCTCTGGTGTTCTGCCCCAGGCCGGTCCCCGCCTGCGAGGCTGACCCCTGAGATGGTCACACCACCTGGTCTGCCTCTCCCAAGGCCGGGTCTTTCCTTCTTCAGACCCGCCCCCATCCCTGCATAAGCTTCGATTCCCAGACGGAGAGGTTCTGACGGGAGGGCTCCCCTGTAGCTGCAGCCACAACAGAAATACATTTTGAAAAATCAGTTTTAATAAAGCCCCAGCCCTGACCCCAGAAACGTAAGTATTTATATTATTGACTTCTGTATGAGGTGATTTGTTGAGGGGGTGGGGGAAGAGTCT
Source organism: Odocoileus virginianus (assembly GCF_023699985.2). Lineage (NCBI taxonomy): Eukaryota > Metazoa > Chordata > Mammalia > Artiodactyla > Cervidae > Odocoileus > Odocoileus virginianus. The sequence goes on from NC_069695.1 coordinate 53,090,107, forward strand.
CTGCTCTTGTCTTGAGACCTGAGGAAAAAAAATAACTAAAATTAGAGAAACTGGGGTTATAAACGCAGTGAGCAGAATAAAGCAAAATACCTCTGGGGTGTTCATCTGCCATGGTAGTCATTTCATATCTCATCTGTTATATGGATGTGATAGTTTTTTCCTTTTTGATAGTATCATTATGTAGACGCTACAGATTCAATTCCATTTACAAGTCAATGGTGTGAGATTTTATGACAATTCTTTTTTAGTGGGTTGATTCTGCACGATCCTTCTCAGTATGAGGGGGAAAAAAATTTAAAAAGCAAATCTAAGTGGTTGCCTTTCAGAACTCTCTATAGAAGGGTCTGAACTCACCGGACATTTTTTATTGCAGGTCTGGCTTCATGTGCACTGGGGATGCCTGGAAATCAGGTCTGGTTAGCCTCGCTTTCAAGGAGACAATAATTCATAAATTTAAGGACCTGGAGCTCGCAGTGCACAAGCAGTTCTCATGCCATGTGGGGGAACTTCAGATCCAATTTTGAAATAGGAAGGAGAAGTGAACAACTTGAAAGGAAGAATACTTATTAGGTCCAGGCTGTGACTCCATCCAGGGCAATGACAAGAGTCATGAAAAGTACATAATTAAAGATCTCCAAGAGTCAGACCAAGATATGAGTCTGCAGAGTTAAAAGCAAGCAAGCAAACAAAAATGTAAGAACTGTGGGATTTCAATGATGAAAGAAATCACTTTATCAGTGTAATGGGTTGTATTGTGTCCCCCACTAAGAATCCATAGGTCGGAACCCTAACCCTTGGATCTCAGGAAGGGACTGGGTTTGGAGATAGATATCTAAAGAGATAAGTAAGTAAAAAGGAGGTCATTAGGGTCAACCCCAAAGCTATAGGACTAGGGTCTTTGTGAGAGGAGGAAATTTGGACACAGTCAAGTACTGAGAGAAGAGGCTGGAGGAGACAAGAAGATGCGTGTGTGCTAAGTCACTTCTGTCGTGTCTGACTCTTTGCAAGCCTATGGACCATAACCCTCCAGGCTCCTCTGTCCATGGGGATTCTCCAGGCAAGAACACTGGAGTGGGTGCCATGACCTTCTCCAGGGGATCTTCCTGACCCAGGGATCAAACTTACGTCTCTTCTGCCTCTTGCGCTGGTAGGTGGGTTCTTCACCACTGCGTCACCTATGGCAGGGATGCAAACATTGGTGATTCTGAGAGACAAGATCCACAGCCAGAAATGTCCGGGACTTGAGAGAGAAAGGCAGAGGTTCCACCTCAGGCTTCCCTGGTGGTCCAGTGGTGAAGAATCCACCTTGCGATTCAGGACACAGTAGCTCAATCCCTGGTCCAGGAAGACCCCGCATGCTGAGGAGCAGCTAAACCTGTGCATCCCCACGGCTGAGCCTGTGCTCAAGAGCCCGGGAGCTGCAGCTCCTGAAGCCCAGGCCCCTCATGTCTGTGCTGCACAACAAGAGAAGCCACCTTGATGAGAAGCCTACACTCCACAGCGAGGAGTAGCCCCCGGCTCCCCAAAACTAGAGAAAGCCCAAGAACAGCAGTGAAGGCCCAGCACAGACAAAACCAGTAAATGATAAATTAAAAAAAATTCTGCCTCAAAGACAGGACAGTGACAAGGAAAGGTGGCCACTGGGGGTCTCCAGGAAAGGGCAGGAGTTCGCTGGGAGCTTCAGGGAGAATTGAATTTCTCAGGGAGAAGGAGAGACAGGAACCAAGGAAAGAGAGCGTGGAGATGGAATGTGGGAGATGGCGAAGGAGGGAAGCCCAGGGCAGATGGAGCTTTTGGAACGAGGGACCCAGAGTTCCAGCAGAAGGGTAGGGATTCTCAGAGTTTAAAGTTCTAAGGATGACAAAGTTCTGCTGCAGTTCCAGTTCTCTTTGTTGACAAGGTTGGCCCCAAATTAATTTTTATGACTTTTAGGAGTACTATCAATGGAAAGAAAATTAAATCAATGAGTTCCATGGCAGCTTTTACACTCGTAGAAATCTTTAATAATTTCCACAAAACTGGAATTTAAAACAGATTTGGAAAAAAAAAAAAACAGGACGTGGAGTTTTAGGAGAACACTGACATTTTCCATAATAACAGAATTCCAATATTGTTACTTGTGCCAAAGAATATTTCTTTAATGAAGGAAGTGAGCACATTACGGAGTGACTTGGTTAGATGTTTCCACGACTAACAAATCACTGATTTCCAGCTCAGAGGTTGTGGTTTTCCAAGCTGTTTCTGGACATTCAGCTTTTTAATTTACCTTCCCAGGGCCTTTTATCTTTTGGTTGTGGGAATTTGACTCACGTGCTGCCCAGATCTCTTTTAGGGAGGCATGTGGGAGGGGTAGAAACGCATCCTGACAAACTCTCCTTAAACAGCTGTCTGTTTGGGCTTGGAATATGATCCTTAAAAAGAAGCATCATTAATTCTCTGTGTTGTTCTGTTTTCAATTCTTAGTTGACATTTTATGCTTGAGACAGTTTCTCCCTTCATGCATGTTTCACACTTAACACAGCCCCTTCCTCTCGCACCCCGGGTGGATGCACCCCTGTGCGGGCAGGTGTGGTGCACAGCCCCGGAGGGTGTGCCCACATGTGCCCACACTGTTCTGAGAGCAGAGAGGCTGCTGCTCCGACCTGGTGGCAGCCCGGTCCTTCAGGGCCAGGAAGGAGGAGGCCCGGCAGGATCGGCAGAGTGAGTCAGTTCCCAAACCCCACTTCCCGCCCACCGCTCACCCAGCCCTGCCTCCCTCTGCTTGCGATCTCCCCAGATTGTTATTATTCTTGTAGATGTTCCTTGAATGAAGGGCTGAGGCTGCCTTGCAGGCGTCTGTTTCTCCCTCTGGCTCCAATGTAATCAGACCTTCTCTGGTTGTAAGTCACACTCATTGGCTCTGTTGCTGACCTCACACTCCATGTGTGCATGCGTGCTAAGTCGTTTCAGTCATGTCCAGCTCTCCATGATCCTGTGGACTGTAGCCCGCCAGGCTCCTCTGTTGGGGATTCTCCAGGCAAGGATACTGGAGTGGGTTGCTATGCCCTCCTCCAGGGGATCTTCTCCACCCAGGGATCGAACCTGCGTCTCTTATGTCTCCTGCGTTGGCAGGAGGGTTCTTTACCACTAGTGCCACCTGGGAAGCCCTTTGTGCAGATTGCCACAAACATGCAGACTCCCCCAAATGCCTGTCCATCTGGAACCTCAGCCTGTGCCCTGATATGGAACTAGAGTCTTAATTCTGCAGATATATTAATAATTTGCTAAAATGAAGGCATACTGGATTAGGACGAGGCCTCACCCAGTGACCAGGGTTCCTGTAAGAATTGGAGACAACATGGACACACAGCGGCCAGGGGCTGTGTGAAGATGGAGGCTGAGTCTGCAGTGATGCGGCCACAAGCCAAGCTCCTGGGACCTGGAGGAGCTGGGGGAGGTGAGGAAGGAGTCTCCCTGGAGCCTCCAGATGGAGCGTGGCCCTGGGGATGCCCGAGTTTCAGACTCCCCGCCTCAGGGTACGTCTCCAATCCTTTAGGCCATCACTGTGCCGTGACCAGTGCTAGCAGCTGTGGGCGCTCGGGAGCGGGTACTGAGGGATTTCCTTGGTTTCCCGCAGAGACTGCAAGCTCCTGGGCCTGATTCTTGGGCAGCACCAACTGGGGAGGCTCGTGAGCCCCGAGCCCTGACCCCACGTGAGGGATGTGTGCAGGGCCCCTGCCTCCACGGGACCAGCTCTCTCCAACCGGCTGAAAACCGCCCTTGATCCGAGAGCTGGTTCTCTAGCGTTGGGGGTGTCCAGCGGGAGAGAAGCTGGCGTCAGCAGGGTAGGAAGGACCCCTCACCTTCTTGCCCATACAGCGGGGGATGGCGGCGACATCACACAGCCGCCCCGCGCCTCCTTCCGGCTCAGACTCGGACACTCAGCTGTGGGCTCTCTGTGGCCAGCCTCTTTCGTGGAGATGGGACGATGCCGGGGCTCAGGGAAGGGAGGCGGTGCACCTGGTCGCCTCCTCTGCCCGCTTTGTATCGCATGCCCTGGGAACTCTGGGCTGGCCGTCGCTTCCTCCAAAGCACCTGGCTTCTGCCTTGTGGTTGGCAAGTCGGAGCCCAAGCCTCTCTCTCCTTCCCGTGAGGTCCTGCGAAGGGGCAGAAAGCGGAGCTCAGGGGGTTCTCCAGGCCGGCCACCCTCGTGAGTCTTGACACCACTCCCAGGAGAGCCAGCAGTTACTCCCGTCTGTGAGCCTCAGGGATGTTGCTGCTCACGGGCATCGTGACAGTGTCTGTCTTCCAGGTGGCTTTCACAATTTATCACTATTATGTTAACATTTTATTTTTTTGTGTGACCCTATGGACTGTTGCCTGCCAGGCTTCTCTGTTCATGGGATTTTCCAGGAAAAGATACTAGAGAGGGTTGCTGTGCCCCTCCTCCAGGGGATCTTTCCAATCGAGAGATCGAACCCATGTTTCATGTCTCCTGCATGGGCCGGCGGGCTCTTTACCACTAGCACCTGGGAAGCACCTTATACTCCACCCAAGACTAAAGACTGGATGTTTCTTTCATGAAGTCAGCCTAGTCTGGATAATGAACCTCTGTTCCTTACATTCAACTTTAACTCTCAAACAGTATATCACACTATGCATATATTTATTTTGGAAACATGTAATCAAGGAAGAACTTTGCAAATTTAATTCCATTGGACTAGCCTCCCAACTGTGAGTAGGAACTACACAGACCCCCTCGCTGTCGGACGTGGTTTGAATAGCCATGGCAGGTCTTTGACTGAGCGGCGCGGTCCTGCCGTGACTGATGTCTGTGAGCTCAGGATGATACACCAAAAGGGGATGGAAAATATGTTTTCAAGTAGCACATTTATCATCTGCAGGTAGGCATTGGTGTAGATCTGGTCCACGGCTTTGATGCGAAGCCATTTCAACTTTGTTGTTAAAGTGATGAAGTTTCGATCTCCTGTTGTGTATATAACCGTCAGGACACAACTTCTTTGTAATCTTTTGGTTTCCAGCACTGTTGGAATCACGAACAGGCCCATAGCATTTTCCAGACACTTTGTGTCTTCACATGGAGAGCGTTCCTACGTGGACAAACGGTCAAAGAGTAGGAAGGCAAAAGAGGCGTGGATGTGGGCGGTGGTGTCTGAGGCCTGCTCTGACATGAGCACGTGGAAAAGCTACTCAGCCCCTTACTCTATACATCTCTGAATATGGACTGACCACCTGAGGAGGACAAAAGCAGACCAAACTAGATCATACACATCAGTGAGATTAAACATATTTTTAAGACTTTATTTTTTAAAGCAGTTTTAGAGAAAAGTTGAGGGGGATTATAGAGATTTCCCATCTATCTCCTCCACCACATATGCAGAACCTCTCCTATAATTAACATTGATTTGTTAGATGTGAAGAATCATATTGACACATCACAAACCCCCAAAGCCCACAGTTTGCATCATGATTCACCCTGGATGTTGCACGTTCTGTGGGTTTGGACCGATGTATAAGGACCTGCATGCAGCATCATAATTTCATATGGGGTATTCTCACTCTCAGTGAGTTTTTCCAACTTAAATTTTTGATTCTAAATGAAAAGGTTTCTGTGTGTGTGCATGCTAAGTCACTTTTGTGGTGTCCGACTCTCTGTGATTTCATGGCCTGTAGCCCACCAGGCTCCTCTGTCCTGGGATTCTCCAGGCAAGAACACTGAGGCAGGTAATGAGATGGTTGGATCCTATATATATGTACTTTTTAGTCTAATTTATTTATTTTAATTGGAGACTAATTATAATATTGTGGTGGTTTTTGCCATACATTGACAAGAATCAGCCATGGGTGCACATGTGTTCCCCATCCTGAACCCCCCTCAGTCCCCCCACCCATCCCATCCCTCAGGGTCGTCCCAGTGCACCAGCCCTGACCACCCTCTCTCATGCATCAAACCTGGACTGGCGATCTATTTCACATATGATAATATACATGTTTCAATGCCATTCTCTCAAATAATCCCACCCTAGCCTTCTCCCAGAGTCCAAAAGTCTGTTCTTTATAGCTGTGTCTCTTTTGCTGTCTCACATGTAGACTCATCATTACCATCTTTCTAAATTCAATATATATGTGTTAATATACTGTATTGGTGCTTTTTTTTCTGACTTACTTCACTCTGTATAATAGACTCCAGTTTCATCCACTTCATTAGAACTTATTCAAATGTGGTTTTTTTTATAGCTGAGTAATATTCCATAGTGCATATGTACCACAGCTTTCTTATCCATTCGTCTGCCAATGGACATATATATATATATATATATATATATATATATATACACATATATATATACACACACATGGACATATATATATATATATTAAATCTGACACATTTGGTCAGATAACTACTTTATTTTTAAAAAGTGGCTTGAATTAACATTCCCTGTCCGCACAGATGTCCTCATGGGGCAGGGAGGTGGCAGAGGGCCATCCTGGACAAGGCGCATCTTCCTGGAGATTCGATCTTACTCAAAGACATTTGGGAAGAAAAGCCCACAAACATGATATTCTTTACATAAGTTGTTGGTGTCCAGTCTCTAAGATGTGTCTGACTCTTTGCAACCCCATGGACCCCCAGCATGCCTGTCTTCCCTGTCCTTCATCATCTCTCAGATTTGCTCAAACTCTTGTCCATTGAGTTGGTGATGCCATCGAACCATCTCATCCTCTGTCACCCCCTTCTCCTCCTGCCCTCAGTCTCTGCCAGCATCAGCGTCTTTTCCAATGAGTCAGCTCTTTGCATCAGGTGGCCAAAGTATTGGAGCTTCAGCTTCAGTCCTTCCAATGAATATTCAGGACTGATCTCCTTTAGGATTGACTGGTTTGATCTCCTTGCTGTCCAAGGGGCTCTTAAGAATCTTCTCCAACACCGCAGTTCAAAAGCATCAATTCTTCCCTGCTCAGATTTCTTTAGGATCTGAAGCTCGCATCTGTACATCACTAGTGGAAAAACCATAGCCTTGACTATATGCATTACATAAGTATGAGCATGTAAAAAATTTATGAATTACTAGAATAAACATCAAAGAAATCTCACAGCTGCGGAGCACCATCCAGACGGCAGCGCCTTCTTGTAATAGTTTCAGCGCGTGGAGTACAAACCCAAGCCTGGCTCATCGGGCCCCCTCTGCTCTGGGCTGAGATCTTCCCTCGTGTCTCCACCAGTCATAAGATGGACATGTCCCCAGCTTCAGTGCTGAAAGTAATAACGTCCAGGACTTAGGACAGCAGGCTGTCCCCTTGGGAGGCGGCACAGGGAGGTCCGGAGTCCAGTGAGTGTCTCTGTACGGGTGACGGAGGGCGGCTGGGATACAAGCCTGGGATTCTGCTTCCTCCCATGTCTGGTGCTCCCAGGGGAAAGCCCTGTCCTCGGGGGCTCTCTGGCACCCCACTTCTCTACAGGCCACAGCCCCCACTCTACCATCTTATGGTCTCGCAGCCTTGACGCTGGTGGGATCTGTAAGTCGGCGGACACACTCAGAGCTGAGCTGACGCTGCGGTTTCCTCCGTGCCCTCAGCTTAGGGCGCAACAGCTCAGGGTGGTCAGGGACCCCCTCTCTTATCCTCCAGGCTTCCTTCGGGGTCCAGGCTGTCTGCATCCAGATCTTCCTCAGCCTTGTTTCCATCATAATTTTCCTCCTTTGCTTTATTTTCCTTAGCGTTTTCCTGTCTGCTTGGTAACCAACGAAGACCTTACTTCCTGAATCATTTCTAACTTTCCACCCTTATGAAGTTTCTGCAGTAAAACATCAAATCCGTATTTATTTGCTTGGGATGGTGAAACTAGTAAATTATATAGATTCACAAAAAGAGAAAACTTAATAAAAGAGGCTGTATTTACTCTCCTGAAAGTCTAAAGATCTTCATTTACTCTTAGCTTGGAAGTACACCCTTGCTTGCTTTAGTCTTGGACCCTTTCAGATCTCAGCCAGTTTTAAACTTTAGGGACCACAGAGCAGGATGGATGGCCAATTCTGTGGACACATACTTCACCCACGTGCAGAATTTCCTTTTTTCTTTCTTGTTTTTTTTTTTTCTTGGCCAGACTGCGTGGCTTGTGAAATCTTAGTTCCCTGACCAGAGATTGAACCCATGCCCTCAACAGTGAGAGTGCAGAGTTCTAACCACTGGACCACCAGGGAATTTCTGGAAATTGGACATTTTAGATAAGAGATTGTAGCAGTTTGGGGGTACCATTTCCCCTTCTAGGGATTGTTATTATTACTTGCTTATTTCTTTAGTTACTAGCCATATTACTTTAATGACACACATTTCTCTCTTTCAGTGTTTAACTTCTTTTTAAGAAATATTCAATTGCTGACTATATCAGGTGCAGCATAGAGGACTCAACTGCTGTGGGGCATGGGCTTAGTTGCTCGGTGGCGTGTGGGATTTTCCCACATCCCCTACATCACAAGGTGGATTCTCAACCACTGGACCACCAGGGAAGTCCTGAATGCAGAATTTCTAACACACAGAAGACATACTGGTGTGTATTTTTAAAACACAATTATAGGCTGTCCCTCAGAGGCTATTTTATGTCTTTGGGGATGACATGTGTTAGAATGATAAACATTTTTAAGAAGGGATGGATATAGTTAGGAATTCCACTTTTCCATGCTAAGGTTGTTTTGAATCGAGATTCAGGATGATATGGAAGTTATAATAGCACAAAGAAACCTTACTGACCCTTTGCTCCTTATTTCTAAAATCAAAATGATGCTAATTTTGATCAGGCCTTTGAGAATTTTAGGATACAATTCACAGTCCAGGGACACCTGTCACTTTGATAGAAAATCAGTGTGGATTCTTTAGACGTGCTGAAAAGAACAGCCTTTTCTTTTGTCAATTAGCAGAGATGGCAGACATAAAAAGGAAATGACAAGATCCAAGAGAAAGAAACACTTTGGAACCTGCCTCACGGAGCGATCCAGGTAAAAAAGGCAAATGCTCTTGGTTGTGTTCAGGCAGAATTCCTCGAGCAACTCACGCCAGGGCTCATTTCAGTGCAGTCAGAGGACCCGAGAGTTAAGAAAAATCCCCTTTTAAAAATTCCAAAACATAAAATTCAGCTTAGATTACTGTAGCTCTTCAGGATTGAGAGATGGTGTTTCTGTGGGTTGTGGGGAGAAGAAGGGGCAGAAATGCATTTTGTACACATTCCATGAATGCCGCAAACCTTCGTGATGCAGCATATGGAGCTGCAAATTCTGCCAGAAGCCTGGAGATCCCGGAGCCCTCCTGGGCCCCCCGTGGGGGCGGGGTCAGCCCTACATCTCTGCACTCGGGGGTCCCACACTGCACCATCTTGGCCTGTGTGCGGCATGTGGACGGCCCGACAGGGAGAGCAAGGAGGGAAAAAAAAGGATCTGGCTGGCGGTCAGAGCAGCAGGAGCAGTTACAGATGCTGCTATTTACACTATTTTCACATTTGGAAGAACAAAGAGCAGGAGGCTGCCAACAACTCTCAGGAACTCAGCGTTCGCCGTGCTCAGCCAATCCGCGGGCTGGAGCAGGCAGGGTACCACTTCACGGACACAGAGCATCTCTATTCTGATGCGGGCTCTGCCAGCAGCTTGTGCATCGAAGCTGGAGGAGGAAGGACGTCAGGACCCTCCACTTGTCACTGCTCCCAAACCTCCGTTTGGGGACCAGCGCCGAGAGCCCCGCCTCTGACTCAGCCTGGACGCACCAGACGGAGACAGATTGATGGCTTCAGCCCTCATCCCCGCATTTGAATTGCAGATGCGCGGAGCGGGGTCTCCTGTGGTCTCGTGCGACGCACCCCTTGTCAGGGCAGCATATTGTTCCTTGTGAAACTCAAGGAGCTGGATGAAGACAAAAGTTATTTATTTGGGGATCAGATTACCACAAATTAATTCCTGGACGGAGTCCAGGAGAGCCTGTGCAGGAGCCTGGGTGGCGGGCCGGGGTACCTATCACTCATCCTCAGCCATGTGACTCCGAGGACGCCTGCTATATTTAGCCCAACACAGCGCATCCTGGGAGACTGGTATATTACCTCCACACCCAGAAACTGCCTGACCTGGTTGTGAAGTATTCACCAAAGTGGAACCATCTCAGCTAGACTGAGGAGATGAATAGCCCTCTGGGGATTTTATTGGGTACTACCCACCAGTCATATCACCAGGCAGAATCCGTTTGTTTTCCGTTAGGAGATCTGTTGAAAGCATTACAATAAAAGTTATTTAAGTCACATAGTCTTTAATCTTCTTGCAAAATATTGTGCCCATGCCAGCTATGAATCATATCCTATTGTTATGCCTTTTTATAGTCTGATAATCTGTATTGTGTGTTTATAACCCAGGTATGCTGTATTTTATGGGGGGTGGGGAAGTCCCTACAACCAGCAATCCACAACCCATGAATTTACCACCTTAACTTCTTGGGTTGAGGTTGAGTCATGGAAGCAAGATTCAAATGCATCAAGTGGAGAGTTATTTGTGTGTCTGACGCCCTGACTCAGGGCAAAGGTAACACCTTCTCTCACTGCTTCTTTTCTCTGACACAATAGTTACCCGAAGGGAAGCTTCTCCCAATGATAAGCACTTGGAAGGGAGGGCTGGGTGAACTAGTCATCAACCAGAGTGACTGCAGACCTAAGGAGCATTGTTCTTGACCTTCAGGGAAGGGTGGGTCTGACTCTGGGACTGTGCCCTAGAGCTCACCTGGCCGTCACTTGTTTGAGACCCAGAACATCCATCTCTCCCCACGTCTTGGTGGCGAGCCTCCCAGGCTGGTCTGCAAGCACTTGTGCGTTTCCCATAGCGGGCATGCATTAGTCTCCAATTGTAACAATGTTTCTGGACAAAATGACTGACGAGAACCTCTTTTTCCCTGTCCTCTCACTGTGGCTCAGCAACGGGAACCAAGATTGCACTCCTCCCCACCCTGCAAGCCTAACAGTGATGGTGGGACCCCAGTGAACACAGTGCTCTCTAAGGATGGGCCTGGAGATGGCAGGGGAGGGGCGTGGAGACTGGGTGTCCTGCTTCTACAAACCCAGGCATGATGCCAGTGGTGCTCCTCCAGCCTGGGGGCGTTAAGTGTCTTCCGGGAATTTGACCCTCCTTCCCACTGTCCAGTGGGAGCTGGGGTGTCTGGTGTGCCCTCACCCAGCATCCGGGGTCCTCCTTGTGGTGACATGATGCACACTTGTGCTGCCCCTGCTCCAGGTGGCCTTACAAAGCATCCAGTTGCAGGCCGAGGGTTGGCTGCCCACTCAGGAGCTCTTGTTCTCCAAACAAACTGCAGCCTGGCTAGAGTTTGACCCACTACCTGCTTCCTACCTGTGTTCTCCCAGGGCTTGGGTTTTCTCTTATTGATGCGCTGATGCAGTAGCACTGCTTTCCACACCGCCCCCTAGCTCCCAGGGGCCTGAGAGTCCCCGTCTGATGAGCTGAATCCAGCTTGGATTTGTGTCTCCTGGGCTCAGCCACTCACTGCTCCTAGCTCCTAGCTCACACCCCTCTCTGCAGCAAGGTCCCAGCATAAAGCTGCCAAATGCAACCCTCGCCACCCCCCGGTCCCCCCTTCAGGCCTGGGACTCTGCCCACCTGCTTGTTTATCCGTCAGTGGTCTGATCAGTTTCCTAACCCCTCGTCCCGCATGCAAACCTGAAGGGAAATACGCATCAGGTAAGCTGCTGATTCCACACGTTGAGGCTGCACCAACACTCAGAGCGGGACATGCTGGTGCAGGGTCATGCTCACAAGGGGACACGCTCACCATCTCACCCACTGTTGGCTGAGCTATCACTACTGCAGGCCGTCTATTGAGCACAACGTAGTCAACAGGAATAATCCGTCACATAATGTGATGTGCTGATAAAAGTGTAAGATGTGATTCTGGGGGAACTTGGTGCTTCACAAAGGAGGAGGCTTCCCTGCAAGAGACAATCCTCAAAGTCCAGGGCTTGTAAAGTTGGGGTATGACCGTACCCCATAAGGACTCTAAATAAGCAGAGGGAGGGGTGGTAGGAAAGTGTATGTGTGTCAGGGTGCATGTGTGTGTGTGTGAGTGTCAGGGTGTGTGAATGTGTGTGTGAGCGTAGGGGTGCATGTGAGTGTGTGTGTATGAGTATTGGGGTACATGTGAGTGTGTGTGAGTGTAAGGGTGCATGTGCGTGTGTGTGAGTGTTGGGGTGTGTGTGAGTTGAGTGTGTGTCAGGGTATGTGTGTGTGTGTGTGTGAGTGTTGGGGTGTGTGTGAGTGTGTGTGCATGAGTGTTGGGGTGCATGTGAGTATGTGTGTCAGGGTGTGTGTGAGTGTGTGTGTGAGTGTAGGGGTGCATGTAAGTGTGTGTATGAATGTTGGGGTGCATGTGAGTGTGTGTGTAGGAGTGTCAGGGTGTGTGTGAGTGTTGGGGGGTGTGAGTGTGTGTCAGGGTGTGTGTGTCAGGGTGTGTGTGAGTGTGTGTGTGAGTGTTGGGGTGCATGTGAGTGTGTGTGTAGGAGTGTCAGGATGTGTGTGAGTGTGTGTGTGTGTTGGGGTATGTGTGAGTGTGTGTGTCAGGGTGTGTGTGAGTGTGTATGTGTGAGTGTGGAAGGACGGGCTTGAGGAAGCAAGCAGCACCTGCCTGGGCACCATGGGAGCACTCTGGGGCTGGCAGCTGAGCCCACATCTGTGAACAGAGGAGTCAGGTGGGAATCTCCTCCCCCGACAGGCAGGGAGCAGGCTGAGCAAGGGTCTACGGGCTCTCCGGACGCCGAGTGCTCAACGCCTGGTGCCTACCTTCCAGGCCGTATCATGCTTCTTTCTCCTCTGGCCAGCTCCAAGACAGAGTCAGTGGGCACAGACACGCTGCCCGACTCTAACAAGTGTTTGTGTTGCTTTAACAGGTAGATTTGGGTTAAAGCACACATCCTTCCCTTGCTCAGCCCCCTAACTGCCCTATGGACTTCTGCTTGTCCTAAATGAGTACATACTCTTTAGTTGGGTTATTATTTTTTGAATATTAAAAAAATGATCACCTAATCTCTACGAAGCTTTCGAATACTAGAATGTAGAATTTAAATAAGATTGAAAGCATCCCAAGTCTAACCAGCTACTCTTAACACTGGACACGTCCGTCCTTCTCTGCATCTATAAATAGACGTTCATTCAATGAACAAATAGCTTTTGATCACCTCTTAGGTACCAGGGACCATGAAAGACCCTAAGTTCACATCATCTTCTACATAGAACCATCTTCTACGGGACACACACTCAAATCATTGCTAAAACCTGGGTTTCGTTGGAAACTGGATCGAGAGCTACACAGGCATGGAAAAACAGTGTTAGCCCTTGGAAAGCAACAATAGATAAGAAAAGCGTAGTTCTCACGAATCTCATTATCTAATGTGAGAAACCTAATACTACAAACGAGGAATCAAGCCTTGCACAAAATCCTTGGAAATCAAAGCAGTTGGGCAGGAAGAATAAAGATGAGAGGCAGACTAATGAGGGGGAGGTGGCACTGGGTTGGCATTTACATGGATGTGTAGGGAGGCTGGCAAAGGCAGGCTCCCCTGAACCTCAAAGATGAGGCGCAGCCAGCTGTGGGAAGACTCGGGGGAGGTCGCTCCAGACACCCCGACTTTGTAGTCTGAGAAATATAAAGACATGGAGGTTTAACCTCTGAGATCATTTTCCTCACCAAAAGAATGGATCTGCTCTCAAAGAGCAGTCTAAACTATCAGTTAATACCCGATGTGTTGGAATCTGTAGACTGGTTTCACAAAACACTTACTTGACACGAAGTGCCCATAGGGGTGAGAGCGTGTGACATCGGCGCGGTCTCTAAGTGTCCTCTTTCCCTCCCTCTCCTCTTCCCTTCTTCCGTGCTTTCCTCCGTCCTCCCCTCTCTCCCTTATTCTCTGTGCCTTCCCCGCCGTTTCCTCCTCAGTGAAGGAGGTATGGCTGGATCCCCAGTCAGGGAACTAGATCCCGCCTGCCACAACTAAAGGTCTTGCATGCTGCCACTTGAGACCCAGTGCAGCTAAATGTATAAATATATATATATTAAAAAAATTAATTTCTTTCCCATAGCCTCCTCCATCTTCTTCTCATTTCCTTCCTTTACCCATTGTCATCCTGTAGTTTTTTCTTTTTTTTTTTGTCATTCATTCATTTATTATTCAGACCTAGACTACTTTCAAAAAGGATGAGAAGCCATTTCTTCCCTTATTCAATTTTCTGACCATTTTCCTTCTTTCTCTCCTTTCCTAATCATTTCCCTTTTCAGAAGGACAATGTTAGGATAATTAAAGAATGCTTGTTCCTGAACATTTCACTAAAATTGCCTTCCACAAAATAGATCTCCCTGTATATTCACCAAGATTGTGTGAGCAAATAGCTCATCCCAGGGCTCAGATGATTCAGAGTTCAGATCCAATTTGGCTATGTATCCAAAAGTTGGGATTTTTTGATAAAAGCTTTCACAAAACACTTGGGTATTCAAAAAGTTAATACATAACAAAAAATGGTACTTGGAAATATGGGAGAGTAAAAATGCTACAAATACTCATGTCTGCATATAATCTGTATTCTCTTGGACTTGGTATTGAGATTTGATAAACACATTTTAAATTCCATTAAGGATATCATATGTACTTGTTTAGATATTGTCAGAGCAAAATCTGGAGAAAGTTTGAATTTGTTCATAGTTTAAGTATCTCACACATTTTCCCTACTCTGAGCTATTGGAAAGTTTGTTAAGAGTCTGTATCCTTTAGGTGAGGAGGAATATGGAGGTTTTCATTTGTTTTGAAATAAGTTGCAGAGCAGTAGAAAGAACCCCAGCCTAGTATCACTCCTGACTCTTCCTCTGACTGTAATAGCTATGGTGAAAAAGTGATTCACTTCCCTAAACCTCTGTTTGCTCATCTTTAATACGGGAATGTGAAGTCAAGTGGGTCTTAGAAAGCATCACTACAAACAAAGCTAGTGGAGGTGATGGAATTCCAGTTGAGTATTTCAAATCCTGAAAGACAATGCTGTGAAAGTGCTGCACTCAATATGCCAGCAAATTTGGAAAACTCAGCAGTGGCCACAGGACAAGGTCAGTTTTCATTCCAATCGCAAAGAATGCTCAAACTACCGCACAATTGCCACTCATCTCACACGCTAGTAAAGTAATGCTCAAAATTCTCCAAGCCAGGCTTCAGCAATATGTGAACCATGAACTTCCAGATGTTCAAGCTGGTTTTAGAAAAGGCAGAGGAACCAGAGACCAAATTGCCAACATCTGCTGGATCATCGAAAAAAGCAAGAAATTTCCAGAAAAACATCTATTTCTGCTTTATTGACTATGCCAAAGCCTTTGACTGTGTGGATCACAATAAACTGTGGAAAATTCTGAAAGAGATGGGAATACCAGACCACTTGACCTGCCTCTTGAGAAACCTGTATACAGGTCAGGAAGCAACAGTTAAAACTGAACATGGAACAACTGAAGCTGAAGCTCCAATACTTTGGCCACCTCATGCAAAGAGTTGACTCATTGGAAAAGACCCTGATGCTGGGAGGGATTGCGGGCAGGAAGAGAAGCGGACGATGGCTAGAGAGGATGAGATGGCTGGTGGCATCACCGACTCAATGGACATGAGTTTGAGTAAACTTCGGGAGTTGGTGACGGACAGGGAGGCCTGGCGTGCTGCAATTCATGAGCGACTGAACTGAACTGAACTGAATATGGGAATAACAACACCTTCCTCAAATTTCGTTTTGGTGATTAAAGAATGATGTACATGTAAATGCCCTTCATAACTACATGTAGAGCCCATCTGAGAAAACCTTCATTCATTGTGCATTTAGCAAGCATTGAATGTCAAATACTAGTAGAGGAAGTATGTGATCAATTAAATCTAATAAATGTATATATGTATGTGTGCATGCTCAGTTGCTTCAGTCATGTCCAACTCTGTGACCCCATGAACTGTAGCCCTACAGGCTTCTCTGTTCATGGGGCTTTTCCAGGCAAGAATACTGGAGTGAGTTTCTACGCCCTCATCTCCTGTGTCTCCTGCATTGCAAGCAGATTCTTTACTGTTGAGCCACTGGGGAAGCCCATATATATGTGTGTGTATAAATATGTATATATTTGTATAGGTGTGCATAAATATGTGTATATATATGTATAATATACATGTATACATTATATATATAAAGCATATGTATACATATATTAATATATATATACATATAGAGACTGCAATTGCTCATAAGAATTCTATAATCTCTTTGACTATCATTCCCCTAGGTTGCTGCTTTTTTTCACTCATTCACTTTTTCAGCATGTGTACTGAACACTGCTGTGTGTTAGATACTATCATTTTAGGCAGAGATTTATCTCTGCCCTTGTTGCATCTTCTTTCCAGCACAGAAGGGGGTGGGTGATGGGAAACCAAGCAATGTGGAGGAGCCTCAGCCTGCCTTTCCCAAGACTTCATGCAGGAGGAGAAGGGGATCAGACCCTGCCTTGGAAGGAAGCCAGAGAAGAGCGGAAAGTCACATCCCAGGCCTGGGACGAGGGGATCGGGGTGGCCACAGGGAGTCTCTTCTGGCCGCCGTCTGGGATCAGGGCCCCTCCAAGCAGGTGGTGAGAACTCAAGGAGAGGGGGCTAAACTCTGGGTTCCTCATACTTCCCAGAGTCTTGGTGCACCCAGAAGCAAGAATAAAGCCTCCCAAAGGGACAGTCAGCTGGACCTTGCACTTCTCATGGGTAAACCAGGGGGTCAAACACTTGCCAGGCTAGTCCTCTTTGCTAAACTCAGTTATTTTTAAGGAAATAAAAGACAAGGAACATTCTTACTGAGTAGATTTACGACTGTGAACTCACAGAACACTAAGAGCTTAAATGACTTGTCCGTGTGACCTGATGGTGTTCACACAAGAGACAAGGGTCAGAGGTGGGGTTCTGAAGGTGAGTTTCTTTTTTCCAGGACAATGTGTTTTCCTCCACCACAAAATCTTATGAGATCATGTAGGGTTTTGTGAATGGAAAAACCACAGAGCATATGGAAGTAATAGGATTTTCGGACTGGCTCAAAATATTGAAATATGTGATGTACCTACAATTCTGTCCTTGATTTATAAAAAAAAATAAGGTATTTCATTTTTATCCTAGACAAAACTTCCCAGAGTTTCTCCTGAATTTGGCACATTCTGGTAAAGAGAACAAAGAGGGAGACTATCTTTTAGTTTGGGGGCTTCCCAAGTAGCGCTAGTGGTGAGGAACCCATCTGCCCGTACAGGAGACGTAAGAGATGCGGGTTTGATCCTTGGGTTGGGAAGATCCCCTGGAGGAAGGCAAGGCAACCGACTCTAGTATTCCTGCCTGGAGAGTCCCATGGACAGAGGAGCCTGGCGGGCTATGGTCCATAGGGTCACAGAGAGTTGAACATGACTTAAGTGACTTATCACGCACACATCCTTTAGTTTATTAAGTTAGCTGTATTTTAGAAAATATAAAATAGCTAGAAATCTCAGCTGCACCATAATCAGGTTCTCCACACAAAATTATGGGAAGGAAGGCAGTAGTTTCACCAAGGATGGGTAGGCAAAACGTCAAAAGATGGAAGCAGCATGACAGTAAAGACACTTTCGGTGTATACAGTGCTTGACCACAGTCAAACTGACTTGTGTACACTATTGATATTATGTATGCAAGAACTAACTAATGAGAAGTCACTGCATAGCTCAGGGAACTCCGCTTGCTGCTCTGCGGTGATCTAAATAGACAGGAAAGCCGAGGAATAGGGTTATACACGTGAATATGGCTGATTCACTTTGCTGCGCAGTAGGAGCTAACAGAGCATTGTAAAGCAACCATATGCCCAAAAATTAATTTAGAAAATAAAGGGGAAAGCAAGGGCTTCTCTTCCAGTGGCTGT
Source organism: Odocoileus virginianus (assembly GCF_023699985.2). Classification (NCBI taxonomy): domain Eukaryota; kingdom Metazoa; phylum Chordata; class Mammalia; order Artiodactyla; family Cervidae; genus Odocoileus; species Odocoileus virginianus. The sequence continues at coordinate 53,108,061 of NC_069695.1, forward strand.
GGATCTTAAGTTCAGATTCTCTCTCTCTCTCTCTCTTTTCTTGAAATAAAAACTAGAGGATAGTAAAGTACGTTTCTGCCACACTGCCCACCCACTAGGAGGAGGGCGGGACTGGGAGGCCCATAGATTATCTTCACCCACGAATCCCTTCTCACTCTGTACTTACACGTCCCAGAAGAGCCAGAGGCAAACCCTCCCTCTCTGTCTCCTGCTGAATTCTTGCTGCCTATGCCTCTTGGGGAACCCCAGGGGTTTTCTCAATAAATAATGTTTGCTTTAAGATTTAATGTCCATAAATAGACCACAAGTGGTGCACAGCAAGGCGGAACCAGGGTCTTACATGCATTTTTTTTAGTTACCACTCATTGTTTACCATGTCTGAGAGCAGCCAGTTCTTGTCAGAACAGGGTAAGTAAATGTGCAAAAAGCCAGAAATCTACAGGAATTTGTTCAAGTCATCATCATTAAACAGAATAGAAGGATGGTACTTAGGAAAAGTGGCCTCTTTTCTAATGTTTATGTTAGGTGCTACCTAAAACTAATAACAAAAACACCTGCACACCTTCTAGAAATTTATAATCTAGAACAGATGAGTAGGTGGTGAATGGGGGAAAAGGTGTCTTTTTTGTTCCCAGAGAGCTTTGGAAATTTACCTTCTTCACACAGTTTGCCTGAACCAATTACAAATAAAGAGTTATTTTTCTAGTTCCAATCTGCCATTTTATTCTAACGAGCTTTTTTCATTATGTGGAAATTACTTGCACTGATACTCTTACAAATTAGAAGTATGTAATTTGTTTTCAACATGCCACACTTGCGCACACACATCTGTGTGTGTCACTGTCTTCCAGACAAGATTCTGAATCCTTCGTATTTTTCTTCTGTAGACCCTCGGCACCAACCTGGAGGGAGTTTCAACCCTGCAGACTAAGGAGCGGTTTCAAGGGCACCATATGGAAATTTCATGATCTTTCCCTGTCTTACATTCGCTCTCATCATCCTGTCGGTTACTCAGGTGCTGCTGTCAATTTGTACTGCCTAACTTGAAATCTTTCTTTAATTATTTATTAATAAAATCAATGAATTTTATTTTAATTTATTAATTAAAATAAACAAGGAACATCTACTCAGCCCCCATTTTTCCTGGTGTATCTCTAAGCTTAGACCATTTAGGATGCTTTTGGCTACAAATAAAGAAGATGCAACTAAAAGTATCTTCAGTAACGATATTTACTCTCAGGAAGAACAAGATGTTGAGGAATAGGATAATCTCAGTTCAGAGTTGAGAACTCAGATTCATTTCTGCTTTTATATCCTCCATTTGTGGACTTGGTCTCAGGATAGTTCTTGCAGATCAAAGGAACAAATACGTCCAAAGACATAAGAATAGAAGTCCCCTACAAATGTGACATCATTGAGGCCAGAGTAAATCTTCCCAGCCATGCTTCTACAGCAGACTTTTAATGGTCAGGATTATATCACATGCTTGGGCTTAAACTAACCACAACAAATGGAACAAGATCATGACCATTAGCTTTGCTTCAGGAAAAGATCATGCTAGTCTCTCAATCTGGAAGGACCAGACTCTTGGAAGGTGAGCAAAACATGTGTGTTAGCCAGGAAGATGAGGCTTGGTATGGCTGCTCACTACTTAGATGATCGTTTTTCTGCCAGGATACCCGTCAGGACACACCAGGAGTCCTTTCAGCCTCTGTCTGGCCCAAATGATGGACTCAATAGACACCACATTAGGGATCTCTCCTTGGTTTCAGTTTCACCACTTTCTGCTTGTATAGTTTTTTTTTTTTTTTGGAGTATACTTGATTTACAATGTTGTGTTATTAGTAGTTTCAGGTATACAGCAAAGTGAGTCAGATATATACATATATGCTGCTATTGTTTAGTCGCCAAGTCATGTCCAACTCTCTGCAACCCCATGTAGTATATATATATATATATATATATATATATATATATATACACACACATATGTATATACACACATATATATACATATATATATATACACACACACATACACATATATATATTCTTTTTTGGATTCTTTATCCATATAAGTTATTACCAAACATTGAGTAGAGTTCCTTGTGCTATACACTGGATCCTTATTAGTTATCTATTTTATATACAGCAGTGTGTATACATCAATCCCAATCTTCTAATTTGTCATTCTCTCCATGTTTCCCCTTTGGTAACCATAAATTTGATTGCAAAACCTGTGAGTCTGTTTCTATTTGTAAATAAGTTCATTTGTATCACTTTTAATTAGATTCCATATATGTGATATCACATAATAATTATCTTTTTCTGTCAGACTTACTTCACTTAATATGATAATCTCTAGGTCCATCCATGTTTCTGCAGATGCTATGATTTCTACCCTTTGATGACTGAGTAATATTCTTCTGTATATATGTGCCACCTCTTCTTTATCCATCCCCTAATGCCATCTGTGATCAAGATAACTCAGGGAGATCTTGGATAATTACTCAATTCTCATATTGTAAAAATATCTGTAAAAGAGAGGTGAAAAGAAAAATTCTCTTTTTGGTAAAATCTCTTAATCTTTAAGTCACGGTGTAACACAGCATAAGATGTATATTTATTATACTCACATGCCCTGATCTTTCAGGGCTTCTCCCATCTGCTATTTCCAGAAAGGTAACAGGTTCCCTTGAAATAAAGAGGGGCCTGACATTGAGTTGAATTATTAATACGTGAGAGGCAAAAAGAATGTTTCTTCAAAGATTGTCTTGAGCTGTGCCAATTCTGAAGACTTTAGGACCACACTGGCTTCTATTTAGGTGCCATGCCTGCTGTCTGAGCTGCTTGGGTAACTAAGTGTTAAAATATTCTCCAGTTCACTCTAGACAACGGTCTTATCTATTGCCATACTCTGATGAAAAGTCAAACATTACTGGAGTCAGCTTGTTAGTTCAGAAACTGACGATGGCAGAGGCCGGTGGTGCGCTTTGGAGATGGGATAATAGAGGAAAGGTGGAGAAGAGTGGGGATGTTGGTAAAGGAAAACAGGGAACTTGAGGAAGGAGCCCGTGGGACGTGTAGGCCCAAGGATCAGTCCTTGAACTTTTCCCCGGAAGGCCTATCTTGTGTTTGTCCTTAGTCGCTCAGTCGTGTCTGACTATTTGAAACCCAATGGACTGTAGCCCACCAGGCTCCTCTGTCCATGGGGTTTCCCAGGCAAGAATACTGGAGTGGGTTGCCATTTCCTACTCCAGGGGATCTTCTGGACCCAGGGATTGAACCCACATCTCCGAGCATTGGCAGGCAGGTTCTGTACCACTGGGCCACCTGGGGAGCCCAAAGGCCTGTTTTGGGTCCTTGCAAATAAGAAGAGTGCTGATCTAGAGCCATCAATAAGAGCCAGTAAGACAACCAAGACCTTGATTCGACTTGAGAGCCCCTAATGCTGACCTCAGACAATCTGGTGACCCATGACAGGATGGTCACGCACGAATCAGCATGTTAGTAAAAGACTGCCTTCCACTTATCCTGTTCAGCGGATCACCCTGGGAAATTCATTCACTGAGGTTGAATAAGAAAAACTGCCCTACAGCTCATGCTCCTGCCAGCTCACTGTGGGAGTACAGGCGGCGAATCCAGGGCCATCATAATAGAGTGATCTTTTTGCAATTTCTTTTATCTGAAACCGCACATAACTTTTGAAGATGTAAATTTGTAAAACGTCATGCTTTATGTATTGCAGGTTTGGCATCTACTTTAGTTTTTAAGAATGGATGCTTTCTAATTATGCAGAGAAGCTTTGGATGAGGAAATATACTAAGTGTGCATTAAATAGACAACTTTAAATAATGGCACTTGTGCTAAGAAGTGTATTTTCTGGCAAGCAACTAATTTATAATGGTCATAGATAAATGCATTAGTGTATGAAATGCTTGTCTTTATTTATTGATTTGAAGGGGCAGTATTATATTTTTGAATACGTGTCTTCTTTATTGGGTCTGTTTCCCATCTTTTACGAAGTCACTCATATTTTATGTTTGTTGACATTCGTTGCACTTAAATGTTGGAAAATGGAACCAATTTTACAGTAAAAAAAGAAAAAGAGCCAACATTAGTATGAGTCAGTCCTGCCTTCTGGCGTCAGGTAAATAGTTAAGGGCAGGGCTGTAGCTGTGTCTCTTCCTCTCACCTTTTCCCCGTGAGCCCTGTGTTCTTTCAAGTGCACACATCACAGGTAGGGAGAATGAGAGTAAATGACCAAATTCACTGCATTCAAAGTGCATAAACCACTACCCTAGATCTTTCTGAGCCAATTTAATTTTTAGCTTTATTCTTGGCCTAATGCAATGTTTTAGTTCATTGCGCCTTTTGGATGTGCGGAAGCAGAGATAATGTGTTACACTACATTCATTTAATGTTTCATCAGGCTTTTTTGGTATATCTACCTTTTGGTTATTTTAAACGGTTTCATCCTTATCACTTCAGTCATGAAATGTAGATTCATTAAATGACTCTGCCGGGTGGTTCTGTGGAGCGGCGGGGGAAGATGAAGCTGAGCTTCCATCATCAAGAGTCTGCCTGATAGGCTCTTCCTGCACCAACTTGAAGGACGTTCCTGTTTAAAAGAGCAAGGACATTTTCTGACTGGACCAGAAAGTGTCTGAGGCTCTAGAATTTTACTGGACCCCCTACAGACTTCAGACCCTAACAAATGCCCTTGAAAACTCGCATTGAAATTGGTTCTTGAAATGACAATGGGGAGCTTTTCTCCAATGAGTCTGATGGTATATAATCAGTGTTAACACCTGGTATGTGTGCATGTCATTTTGTGTGTTTGAAAGGTTTCCTGATACACCCCCTTTATCCCTGGAGTTGAATGGACTGGGAGAGAAACAGCCCTGGGAATAGAATAGGCAACCTTCAGGAAGAAGTCTATGCCAAACTCGGACTCACCTAGAGCTGAATTCTACCCACTTTGCTCACAACTCGCATCTCCCCCCAACAGGAGACCCCTTCCTGGTCATAACAGAGCAAACCACTGTCGCGTCAAAGATGGCAGAGAAGACTCCTCCCGGTCCAGAAATAGACCTACTGGATAGCTTTCTGGCCAGTGTGGTGAGGGAGCCTCCCAGAGTCATTCAAGTGGGCCATTTATGTCACATGACATATTGCACAGTGCCCGAAAAAACATTTATTGCCCAAAAAAGCTCAGCAGTTCACAATCAGTAAAAACAAGTATGTCCAGCTGTAAATGACAGTTACAGAACCTCGTTTCTCAGCTATAAGTCAAGGGATTCTGATTGGTTTAGAGAGTAGAGAGAGCCAACCAGCGAGGTACATTCTGATTCAGCAGAGGGGGGATAAATATGCTTTTAGGAGGGAAATGGAAGTTCCCTGGTTCTTTTCAAAGCTTGTCTCCCAGAGAAGCTGCTTCCTGAGGGTGGGGAGAGGGTCTCCACATCTCCTGTGGGTTTTTCACAATAAACAGAAAAAGAAAGGAAGGTTCTGTCCCCAGAGTGGCTTCAATCCAAGTCTGAACCCATCAGAGGAGATTGGAGCCATCCACGGCAGTTTATGTCAAAACCGTTTCTGCCTGACTGAATCCGAAAATAAACACCTCTGCTCTCTGCCATTACTGTTTCATTAACACCTTGGCCAAGTACTTTGGCCAAAGAGACTGGATTTCAGTGTGATGCTAAATTATTCCAGGCCAGTGTGTAATAGTCCTTGATAATTTCATATCCGCAGTCCCTGTCTCCCAAGTGACTTATCCAGCTACAGAGAGAGAGAGAGAAACAGAACCGTGAATAAGCACATACACACTGGAGAGTGTGCACAAAAAAAAGAAAGGAAAGGAAAAAAAACAAATCCAGGAAAGCTATTTAGGGCACCGTTCCCATCGGGTTTCTCTGCAAAGCAGTTTAACTGTAGTTAGTAAGTGCTCAGCGTAATCTAATAAAAGGCATTTTGCAATATTAAGCAAAAAACATCTGGTACCCAGAATTCCCTGATCATTTTTAACTAGATGCAATCTCTCTCTCTTTCTCTTTCTCTTACAGACATGTGAAAAATAGCCTAATAAGGATCCTTGTGGTAAAATCAGATGGAAAACAGGGAGGAAGAGTTCCACCATCTCCAGCAGCTCATTTGAAGCAGCTCCTCCGAGTTCCACAATAATAATCAGTGCTGGCCCAGTGCCGCCGGATTATTTTGTATATTCATGAAGCCGCTCATCAGCCGTCAGGAGAATGTGCAGTAATCCTTGGATGAAATAAGGCCAATCAGTGGAATAATGAGGAAGGTAATATCTCCCAAGAGGCCTGGAGTGGGTTTTCATCAAACCCGGCTGTAACTCTCCAACTATTTGCTTTACAAATGCAGCCTTTGATCTTTGATTTGGGGAGGAGAGGGGGAGAGACAGACCTGCTGGTGCAGTGTCCAGCCCGCGACGATAACAAGCTCACTGTGGAGGAGGCGTGGGGGGGAGAACCCGGCTTTGCAGCATCAGTCAGTTCTCGTTAACCAAACCCTCATAGCCTTTTTATTCACTGGGCCCTGATGTGTATTCACGTAGCGGGTCAATTGGCAAGAGGCTTTTTTGTTTTCCTTAATCTCCCGTATATTTGTATATGTGAACTCTAAGCCTTCTCTCATCAGGAGGTTCTGGGCCTATATAAATAACAGCTTTGCTTTTTGCCAGAAAGCAATGAAGACTTGCTAAGGAACCTGAAACTCTCTATCAGAGCGGCAAGATCATGCGGTAAGTTACAGGGGGAGGGTCTCCACTGTTTTAATAAAGTTTTATTTCATCAAGCCAAGAAAGCAAAGGCAAATCCAAACAGAAGTGTAGGTAAAGTCCATACCCTAAAGCACTGCGAATTTTCTGCATCCGAGATAAACCAGGGTCAGTCAGCAAGGCAGGTAAGCTGCACCCACCACCTGCCCGCGGTCTTTGCACACCCGTGGGTTGCAGGGGTGGCTCACCTTAGGTGGCAGCCCTTGAGGAAGTCTGAAACAGAGATGTCCTTCTGCTCAGACCACAGGACGTGGGGTGATGGTTACAGACACCCCTGGGACCGCCGTTCCCCCTTCCCTCCCCACCTCACCTACCTCACTGGCCTTGCCCCCTGCTCCACTGTGATCCTCGCTTTCTGCACACGGGCATTTTAAACCACCTCCCACTGCACACATTTAAGTTCTGTCCTTTTCTGTGTGTCTAACAAAGCAACTGAAATAATAATGGTTTGTACTCATTGAAAACACACGTTAATTGAATATTGAATACTAGAATTGTAATGTATATCTGAATTGTACATTAGTGGAAAAGACAAACATCTACCTTATTGGACAAATAAATGCACACTCATCTACTCACGTAAGTATTATCCAACTATCTAATAGAAAACGCCTGAATGAGTCCTCAATCCGATCACAGATCTGCTATTACGCTTCCTTCACTGAAAGCAATAGACACTTATATCTTCAGGAGAGTTCTTAATGAGGAAGCTTTTGTTTAAAGCTTATTATGGATTATTAAGTCTGAAGAATTTCTATTTAAACAAGCCAGTGGCACACCTTACTGAGGAGTGAAGTAAATCTGATTTTTTTTAAGTGTAAATTTTTGTGTAACCTGTGATGGGACGCATTTCATTAATAGCGTGAATATTAAAAAGAAAGGTAATATATGAGCTCTTACTAATATTAAAAAATGAATAAGAAATTAGGAAAATTTCAGTATATTAAAAGTACTTCTTTGAAAATTAAGTATAATGAGGTGTACAATAAACAAGGTCAAACAAGTTAATTTGAAACGATGAAATGAGGTGAAAAGGAATTAAAGGAGATTGCTGGAGCAGATTTATTCACTTACTGTATGATGATGTCATTAACAAATGCTAGAGCTGCATTATGGGCAATTGACATTACCAGCAGCCTAAATGGTCTTTGGACAGAGAGATTTCCTACTGCTCTCTCAATGGGCTTATTAATTGTGTTTCTGAGCACCTTGGAACAAGCCAGGAGGATTTCCATGCAGAATTTTCAGCAGTATTGCCTTTGAAGCCCAGCCTTTCAGGAAGAGGTAACTTCGGCGTCCTGCCTTTGATTCCATTGGACTGGGTGTTAGAACGAGACTATTTTAGAAAATGTGAAAGGGCTAAATTTGACATTTGATTCACCGTACTCTGGGATTTTAAACTGTGATGTAAATGAGTTTGAAACCAGTCTTTCTTCCATTTTCCCTTTTCAAAATGTAACACAGTTAAATGACAGAGATTAATTACTGAAGTAATTACTGTTGGGAAGCAAAGGTGCAGTTGAATGAGACGGTCTTACTTGTGATGACCAAGTATTTCTTGACAATTATGCTTAATTCCAACGACGATTATTCTGCGGGGCCAAATCTGCCGGCACAAGCCCAGTGAGGCATTCCACCCACAGGGGAATATTAGCAGAGATACTTGGACAGAGGCGCAGCAGTCTCATCCCCAAGGGTCTCCCCAGGGATCTTTCCCCAGGGGCACGGATAAAGCTCACTTGGGTCACCTGCCTGCTTCCTGTTTCCCATGCTGGTGGGGCAGAGCCTGGGCTGACTTACCGCTGTGCATAGAAATGAGCGCATAAATTGTAACGTGAAGTCTTCCTGTTTCTGCCCCTTCCTTAAACTATGCTCCAAGTAACTAAGTGTGAAGGACATCACTGCAGAGGGCACCGATGGAGCCCCGGATCCCTGTGACCCGGGTCCATAAGACAGACGAACGTGCTACACAGGAACCCATGATAAAAGTCTAGAATTCTAAACAGTTGTACACTTCCCCATGAATTAATGCTGGCCCATCATAAAAAAAAAAAAAAAAAGGATGACCTTAAGGAGAAGGCTCACGGATTATTGACTAAAATAATTGGCTCTCAGATCTCAGCTAGCCCTGGGCCACCTTTGAGTCCATCCTCGCAGCTGCCTGCACTGTGGGCCGCTTCCCCGTGGCAGGGTTACAACGTGCCGTTAGCATCAGCCTCAGCCCTGCAGGCAGATGACCCTGCAGGCAGATGACCCCGCAGGCAGAAGGAGCGGGCCTTCTGGAAGAGGGAGACATCAACCCCGCAGGCTGTCAGAGCCCACTGTGACACAGACAGCCTGGCTCCATCACGCAGTCCCTCCCCCGGGTCGGGCAGATCAGAGCAGAAGCCAGGGCTGCTACGAGGGTTCCTGGCTGGGCGTGGAGAGTACCTGGGAGTGGAAAGCAGAGCAGAGCATCCTAGACAAAGAGATGAGCTGAGCGGGAGCATGAGACAGAAGCAGATGCACAGGCTTCGGAAACAAACTGTGCTGGGTGTTGTGATAAGTCGCTCAGTCGTGTCCGACTCTTTGCAACCCCATGGACTGTAGCCCCCAAGTTCCTCTGTCCATGGGATTCTCCAGGCAAGAAAACTGGAGTGCCCCGCCTGTACCCTCCTCCAGAGGATCATCCCGACCCAGGGATTGAACTCACATCTCCAGCATCTCTTGCATTGGAAGACAGGTTCTTTACCACTAGTGCCACCTGGGAAGTCCTTGAAAACAAAGTGGTGGTTACCAAGAGGGGAAAGGTGGGAGGAGGGATAAACAGTTTGGAATTAACACAGACACACTACCATATATAAAATAGGTCATCAACAAGGACATAAGGACTGGTCCCTGGTGTTACAAACATTGTGGACCGTTGCTGTATAGCGCGGGGAACTCTATTCAATATTTCGTAGTAACCTATATGAGAAAAGAGTCTGAAAAGGGATGGATATGTGGATAACTGAACCACGCTTCTGTACAACTGAAACTAACATCACAATGAAAACCAACTATACTCTAATATGCAATAAAATTTAAATTAAAAAAACCATAAAGGAGAAAAACCAAAGAGCCTCACAATGGCCTTTGAGCAGCCACTATCTGCTCACTTGGACCACACTGTAGTCTTGAGACCAGGCGTCCTGATGTGAGATCAGCTTAAAGATGGAAACATCTGGCCACTGCTGATGGCATTGAACAGGGGCGGGTGAGGAGGAGGAGGATGGGAAAATGGGAAGAGGAGGGCTGGGGGGCCAGAGTGAGAGGGAGGAGGGGCGTGGGGAGGACGGAGGGGAAGCCCGGGAGGAACGGGAGGACGAGTCAGGCTCCGCCGCCCCTTCCAGGTGTCTTGCAGGCATGATTTCATCCGTGAACCATAATCAACTTCCTTAATGAAATATGTAATTAACATATTATAATTGTGGTAAAGATGATTTTGACAGAAATCATTTTCCATATCTAATACTATGCTAATTTAATCTGTTCCTTACTCTCAGACATGACCTTTAGTGATTAAGTTTCATGGCAGAATTGTTTTCCTTTTTTTTTTTTTGATGGATTGATTTATCCACAGTGGTTGAGACCCTTCTCTTGCCATGGCTGTCATTCTTTTTCTCCCTTTAAAAATTTCTTGCTGCCACGTGTGTCCACACACACACAGGCGTGTACACATGCAGGGAAAAGTGCACGGAACAAAAGAAAGAGGGAGGTCTTTCCTTTGTGACTTGCAGAAAACTAATCATCAACTCACAGATCCTGGAAGGTAATGGTTAGATAACCCCAGATGAAAATGTTTTATTTCTCCTAAATATCAGTTCTGGATTCCGGAGCTTCTATTTTGAGTTATACAGGTGTGGCAAATATGATTCATGCAATTAAAATAAAGCAAATCCATCAAAGTATTTGACCATTCAAAGTATGAATAAAGAGGTAGAAATACAAATAATGTGTTAGACCAAATGTTTGACCAAAATTTGGTCTCATACCACCTTATACTACACTTAGTTTCATATGTTTTCAATCTAGTTACATTATCTCTAAACAGCCATACTAAATCATTTTATACTAATATAGTATATACATATAATAAAGTATTGGGTTGGCCAAGAAGTTCGTTTGTGCTTTTTTTATAACATCTCATGGAAAAAGTGACCAAACTTTCTTCTCTTATTGTTGATTGCATGAAATAGACTTGAATCTTAAAAAGATACAAAGGGTTTCATGATGACTTGAAACATGTGGAGAGTCAGAGACCAATGGTACAATAGGCAAATATTTTCCTTCAACTTATAGTTAGAAGGATGCTGTGCAATATTGCCCACCATGTGTATAAGTTCATGAGGAAATATATAAGGTATAGGAGGCAGTGCATCCTATTATTCTATTCTATTCTATCCATATCCCAACAATCGAGCCTAATCTATTCTATCCTATCCTATTTCCATCCCATCCCATTAAACAAATGCTGGTTGAGAACAAGTAAGTGGACTTCACCTCTTTCATGAGTCCATACTGAAACAAACAAACAACACTGGCTGAAGCAGTCAGGTCTCATGGTCACACTCTTTTGGCTTGTACGTACAGTTCTATCTCGTGAGCCTCTCTTCTAGTCAGTTCCCCCAATGATAACAGAAGCCTATGTGTAACTAATTTTGTCGCATTTAGGAGGTTACACTTAGAATGAGTCAATCAGAATCTTTTAATTCTAATTCAAAGTTCTCAGGACTTACCTATGTCATTGTCATTAGTGTTATTTTCTGACATGCTTTCCTCATGTGTAAAATGGACTCAAAATTATAAATCTTATATGTATATGCAAACTTTTGAGTCATAATTAGAAAACTTTATTGTAAAAACAGTATGTTAGATATGTTCAACATGGAAAAGAAAACTTTTGGAAATAGCATCAATAATAGCTGCCTAACTTGCTTTATCTACATCATAATTAGGACGAGTGAAAAGAAGTAATTGACTGAGACAGAATATGAATTGTTCATTGTATCGGGTTTTATCCATAGCAATTATACATAAGCAGTATTTGGTACCTGAACCGATTAGTCAACAAATCCTTAAGGTAAGTGAAAGTTCGCTCTGCCATTTCTAGCTCTATATGTAAATATCATGGAAATGGCAAGCTGTATACCTTTTTATTTCAGATGAGAATCAGTATCTGCAAGTAAATTGAAAACCACATCAAGAACTACATTTGGAAGTTTGTCTTGAGACTCATTTCCTGATAAATTGGTCATGATGAGCAGTTATGAGAACTTGAACACTCTGACTTCCATGTAAAGAGATGGGTTATGTCCTTTCTTCTGCTCTCTTTGGGTTCATTTTCTTGAGTTGTTTCTTTGAGATCTTCTTAATGGAGGTGTTTACTATTATGAACTTACTTCTTAGAATGGGTTTTTGCTGTTTTCCTAGGATCCATATTGTGACTATTGAAGGATTACCCCTGTGCCTTCATAGCTGAGTGGTCAGCCAACTATTCGGGCAGAGGTTATGATCAGATGCTTTGCATCTGTATGATTTCCACCCTGGCCAATTAATCTGTGTGAGCTGGGAAGCACACCCAGAGTTCAGCCACTCCTCCAGTTAAGTCTCAGCTTTTCCTTTCTTCTCAGCCCTCTTCAGTCTCCCTAGCCATGTGGGCACTGTTTATAGTCAGCCAGAGTTGTGCAAAGTGCTTATCTTTATTCTTCCACAGTTTCTGTGTTTCTAAAAATCACCCCCATTCATTTCTGTGGGCTAATCTTTGTTCTAACTGGGACTGCAACCTGGGCTGGACAAGCTGTGGGTTTTCCTTGTTCATTTCCTAATAAGTTTGCTGCATTTACTGATGAGGCATCTTGAGTTTTCAGCTTCCATTCCACGTTGTCTGCCCTATTTTCCATGGCAGCAAGACCACTGATGTTCAGGGCCATTCCCGCCCTGGTAAATCTACAAGGTCATGAGCTGGGTGGGGGTGAGGGGATGGAATTTCCCTTTCACCTAATGTTACAACCCCAGTGTTAGCAGATTTTCATGATTAAATACCTCTCACCTTGTTGTTTAAATTTGGTCAGTCTTTAGAGCCCTGCAATCATTGTTCATATGCGTTTGTACTTATTCAAGTGGGAGGTGATTTGCTTTTTCACGTACCATTGCCAGAATTCCCTCTTAACAAAATCAGATTTAAAGAAACTTTTTATTATATCAAAGAGAAGGGAAATTCAGTTGAAATATGAAGTGGATTAAAAAGTGCTTTATAGAATCTAATGTCATAATGTTTATTTGATGATGGAGAACCCTTTCTCAGGGTTCTCTGCCAGATCTCACATTCATGTGTGTGTGCTAAGTCGCTTCAGTTGTGTCCAACTCTTCATGACCCTATGGACTGTAGCCCACCAGGCTCCTCTGTCCATAGGATTCTCTAGTCAAGAATACTGGAGTTGGTTGCCATTTCCTTCTCCAGAAGATCTTCCCGTCCCAGGGGTCAAACCACATCTCTTGAGTCTCCTGCATTAACAGGTAGGTTCTTTACTACTAGCACCACCTGGGAAACCCCTTCCTCCCCAATATGTGGATTTATTTCAGACAGCTTGAGAATCTGAAATCTTGAGATGGCTTCAGATGGCTTTTATGTCAGTCTTGACATAAAAGATGCTAATATTTTCATTTTCGCATTGAGGCAGGCACACAGTTATATGCCTAGAACTTGGGAATTTAGGCTTCCCAGGTGGCACTAGTGGTAAAGAACCTGACTGCCAGTGCAGGTAGAGACTGGAGACAAGGGTTCAACCCCTGGGTCAGGAAGATCCCCTGGAGGAGGACATGGCAACCCACTCCAATATTCTTGCCTGGAGAATCCCAGGGACAGAGGAGCCTGGCAGGATACAGTCCATGGGGTCAAAAAGAGTCAGACGTGACTGAAGCAACTTCACATGCATGCATGGGAACTTAAGGTTCTCCAGTCATATTGCCCTACTCATGGTTGGTAGGAGAACATACAACTACTGTCAGGAAAATATAGTGTTAATTCATTGAGCTCTTCCCTAGAATTGAGCATTACAAACAATGAAAAACAACATATGAAAACCTAGTTAGCATTTTCCAGGGAAAAGAAAAAAGTATACAGGGTCCATATTCTTGAGAAAGGAAACATATCATGGAAATTGTATTTATAAGTGCCAACTACTGTGACTTAATAGCAACACCCTGAAGTTTCTCTCTCTTTTTTAAATAGCTGATAGACGAGGCAAGGGAGATTTATCACTTTTTAATTAAGGTCACGTCAATTCATGAGGTTTATTTCAGTACAAATCTGTTGACCGAAGTCCTTTGGAAGAAACTAGCCCTTGTTGAGGTTTAAGTATTCATGGGGAATTTCACAATAGGCGAGAACTAGTCCCTGGGCTTAGCTGCCACATTTCAACCAGGAAAGACTGCGCATTCCAGTGCTTCCTCTGTGCTCAGCATATTTATGGAAATAAGCTAAAGATCAATCTCTCTTATTTTAAAATCCAGACCAGCAGGTCTTACTGCCCAGAGGGGAAAATAAATGCTGGAATAAATCTTCTGAGACTCTAGTTGAACCCAAACCAGGGGACGCTGCACCCACTACCTGACTGCTCCCCCACATGTGGAATTCTAAAGTCCTCAGAGCAAACCCATGGTGTCACCAACTCTATGGAAATACAGTTAAAATGGGGGCTGGTTCTTGTTACCAAGTTTTAGTAGCTTCCCTTTAATAATAATTAGTAAGTTTGGGAGAGTTTAATTATTAAGAATCTCTGTGCGTCTCTGATGAATTGGAGGTATGAGGGACAACAAGGGAGCTCATGTAAAGCAGTCACCTGGTTTCAAGTTTGGAAAGTAATGAAGGCTACGTACTACACGCAGAGCACAGCTAAGCTTCCCCAGGTTGAAGATGGCTCCCATTAACCTTTCAAACGCTGCCTGCCATTTTAAAGGCTTACCATTAATGCTTCTGAACTGTGGTGCTGGAGAAGAGTCTTGAGAGTCCCTTGGACTGCAAGGCGATCAAGCCAGTCCCTCCTAAAGGAAATTAACACTCAATATTCACTGGAAGGACGGATGTTGAAGCTGAAGCTCCAATACTTTGACCACCTGATGCAAAGAGCTGACTGCTTGGAAAAGACACTGATGCTGGGAAAAATTGAAGGCAGGAAGAGAAGAGGGCGACAGAGGATAGATGGTTGGATGGCTTCACTGACTCAATGGATGAGTTTGAGCAAACTCCAGCAGATGGTGAAGGAAGGGAAGCCTGGTGTGCTGCCGTCCATGGGGTCGCAGAGTCGGACATGACTTAGCAACTGAGCAACAGCCGCAAACTGTGGTGAAGATCCAAAATAACAGCCACGGCCTTCAAGGGCTTGAGCTGGAGGTCAAGAGTCATACATCGACATGTTGCGAGTTAATGGAAGAGGTGTCCCTTCCAACGTGTAAAGACCCAGTGAGAAGGCACCAACTATGAACCGGGACCCTGAATCTGTTGGTACCTGGATCTTGGACCCCCAGCTTCCAGAACCACAAGAGAGAAAAGTCTATCGTTGAACCCCCCCTGCCTGCCCCAGCCACAGTATTTTGTTACAGCAGCTGTAATGTCCTGAGACACTGCTGGTGCCCATCACCATCCGGGATGCCCTCCTTGTCCCCTTGTGTTGGTGAACGTGACCACAGGGAGAAGACTGGGCATTGGTTGTATCTCTTTCTCTCCTCCCTGCATCCCACATCCCCAAATCCAATTAAGTGACAGGTTCTGTGATTCTACACCCTAAGCCATTTGCCCCTCCGTCGGCTCCTCCTAACTCGGTGGCTGACGCTCTCTGGTATCTGTTCTGCTGTTTCCCGGTGGAGCATCTCTCAGCCTCTTCTCTTGTGTGTGCCTCTGGCCTCTAACGTCTGCAGAGCCTCTGCACGGCTGCCAAGGCTTCCTTCCAACACAGACGTCAGCATGTTGCTCTCGACTGTAGAAACTCTTTCACGACGTGCCTACCAGCCAAGGACAGAACTCTAGTGGCTCCGTCACAGCGCCCGGGACACGGAAGCATGCTTCCTCACTGTCACTTGAAATGCCACCTCTCAGGGCCGCGGAGGGTGTGCTGTCTGGGCTTCGAGTGTGGAGGTGGGGACACGGAAGGGCCCCCGTGTTGCTGGGCCAGAGGCAGAGAGAGTTTTAGGGGCTCCTGTGCCTGTGGCTGGTGGGGTGGAGCACAGCTCTGACTCCCCTGGGGAGCAGCCTGGAGCGAGGGGTAAGTGAAGCGCTTGAAATGAACGACTAGAAGGCCTGATGACCCTCACAAAGGAAGCTCAAGGCAAACAGTGATGTTGGACCTTGGATTGGGGAGGCAAGGGAGTGGAAAGGGGCAGGCGCAAACTCCCTACCTAACGTGGGGAGGGGAGGTGAAGTGGGTGTGTCACTCCAGCCTAAAACAGGTCAAAGAAGGACTCTAAAATGATTTTTATTAGTAATTTAAAAATAAAGAATTGCAAGCCTGAAGGCTATAGTAACCCTCACACTCTTCACAGAGCACCTACAAGATCTGGGCTCTGAGGTCGGCCCATCGCTGAGGACGCTGGTTACGACCTTGTAGAGTCATGATATACCAACCAGGGTTTTACAGAAAAACAGCATAATTAAAAGTGTCACTATTATTGCAGCACATTTGCTTTATATAGGAGCAGGTGGAGGCTAGGACCTGGGGGCAAATAAATACCTCTATGTTGTTGTAATATAAAACAGGGTTGTTTTTTAAAATTATTATTATGACTTAGGGCATTTCATTAAAATTGATCAGCCAGGTTTAATACAGGATTGACTGCTGTGAATTTGTAAACTTACCTTAAAGAAAAACCAATTTGTGTCAAAAAAATCTGCAAACCAATCACTCAAGTAACTATTAGAACGTGAATTTCTGCACTGTGTGAGTTGTGCGGTGTGCGGGGGGCAGGTAGTATTTACACGTCGTGTGTTTAGGACTAGAGATATTCCAGCAGCACTGGGGACAGAAGTGTGTCGGGACAAGTGGCTGGATTTTTGCTTCTTTTCACTGAGAGATGACACCCTGTCTGTTCGCTCTATTCAATGAGGCCCTGATTCGTGGCATGTAGTTTGAAGATGAACAGCATTCATTATCAGCTACCTCTTGAAGTCCATAGCAGAGGATAATTTAGGACTTAAAATGAAAACACTGTGGACAGCAATTCTATTTCCTTGGTGATACAGTCTCTCTTTGACTTAATATAGGGATATGGCCAAGTGCTGGGCTTGAGCTTGTCCCACTGGTGTATTTGCTACCTAAACATTAAAAAAGAAGAGGAAATTGCCATTCTGTCATAAGTGGGTCCACCAAGCATGCACGCTTGGCCGTCACCCCACATTCTATGGGCTGTCCTGTCCACACTCCCATCTCAGGGGGCATGTTTAAGCTCTCCAGTGAGTCTCAAGGGATGCATTCCTGTTCCAGCTGTTGGGACTCATCTGTGCCCATCACGAACTCACATTGCTATAGTCTTGGTTTAGAAATAGTCACACCATTCAGATCTAGCTGGAGAAACTTCTCTCTACTGGGGGTTTCAAGAGGGATTTCTTGCTCCTGAGTTAATAAAAGAGAAAGTAATTGCTTTGTTTTCCTTGGTGTTATCTTGTCCAGATGTAGCCCTAAACTGCTCTGGCCATCATGGGTCACAAGGTCAGCCTGGGGCGGGGTCGGGCAGGAGATAAAAAGAACTGGGTCCTTCTTACTTCACCAAGACACTTAAATCACCAGCATTGGGCCCCCTCTTTTAATACAAGCTCCTTTGTCTATGGAATTTTCCAGGTAAGAATACTGGAGCGGGTTGCCATTTCCTGTTCCAGGGGATCTGCCTGACCTCTTGAATCTCCGAATTGGCAGGTGGTTTCTTTACCACTAGCATCACCTGGGAAGGCCCATCACTTGTTTAAGCCAATTCAAATCAGGATTTTCCTTCTTGTGGCTAAAGTGTCCTAACTGTCTTTCTGTCTGCTGATAATGATCACCAACAATAACAAAAACATTACACCCATTTGGTACTACTGAACATTTACTGACATTTACTAGGATGAAAAAATGCTGATTACTTGTAGTGATGGTGTCATTCTCTGAGGGAGACTTAGTGCCCTGGATGATAGACTTAAATTTCTTAATGAGCTTGGGTTCAGGATAAATATATATATATATACACACATATACATACATATATATATGAAAATTATAGTAAAACGTATATGGCAGCATCTACTTGGAAGTAGCTTAAGGCTACAAATGAACTTGGATGAATTATTGTTAAGACTGAGGATAAGCTGAGTATGGTTTCAGGTGCTTAAACTGAGTTTAAGGCAAGATGAAGAAAACAAGAGCACCATGATGCCACAACAAGAAAAGGACAGAGCCGAAATCCATAGCTAAGGAGGTGATTCTAGAGTATGTGTTTTTACCATTAAGTGTCCCACAACACTGTAGGTCAAGGGTCAGTGGGCCAACTCGTGTGGTCCTATGTCAAAGGTCATGTAAAATCACGTAGTAACCCTCATTCACATCAAGTTATCTGCATAAGATTTAAGCATCCTTGTATGAAAGCATTGGAGTTCATCCAAAATAACATGATCAAATGAATTTGAAAAGGTTGGAACATTGAGATTCACTTACACAAGAAAATTAGATGAGAAAATATGCGATTGAATTTATTTAGACTCGAAGAGATACATCCTGAGGTTTCAAAAATTAGAAGTTTGGTTCCCAGAAAAATGGTGATCAACTATTCCTTATAATAAGACGAAATCAATTTTTTGAGCTCTTGCAATATGCTGGGCACATACTTTTTATATTCATTTTTGTTCCATAGGAGTCAGTCACAGTGGCTTCACCCCTGCTCTTTTTTCACTTCTGTTTGGAACATGTTTATTAATGGCTCAGATGGTAAAGCATCTGCCTACAATGCGGGAGACCCGGATGCAATCCCTGGGTCAGGAAGATCTCCTGGAGCAGGAAATGGCAACCCATTCCAGTATTCTTGCCTGGAAAACCCCGTGGACGGAGGAGCCTGGTGGGCTACAGTCCATGGGGTCGCCAAGAGTCGGGCACAACTGAGCAACTTCACTTTCACTTTTGACTTTTATACTAGTTATGACATCTTTATTTTAATGTTAATATACATACTTATATTTTTTAAACATAAGAAGGGTGAATTATGCCAAAATTAACTGTGCAATATTAACAGAAATTGATGGATTATTGTTAGAAGAATACCTTTTATTGTTGATGAAACTGTTCATTGTAGAAACACTAGAAAACAGAGAAAAGCAAAATGAGTAAAAACTTAAAAAATTTTTGAAGCCCTACAATAATCACTGTTGATGCTTTATACTGATACAAAAATATATGCATGTGTGTGTTTAAGTTACACAAAGATACCCTAGCACTGTGCGTGGTGTTTTGTAATCTGCTTTTTACTTGAGTAAATCTTAGAAACCTTTTCTATTTCAGTAAACAGTTATTTACGATATACACTGCACTTCTTGCTAGCAGGGTACACATCATATATTTCATTTGGTCCTCTAATAGTGGACATTTGCTTGTTACATATTTTCAGTTTTGCTAAGAGCTTTGAGTATAAATTTCTGATGACTGAATCTTTGGTACATTCTTAATTAACTCCTGGGTACAAATTACTCAAAGGGGACTCACCAGGTCAAACTGAATACATGTTTTTAAAATGTTTGATAATTACATGCTTGTGGACATCAGTGTTTCTTCTCTTTGAATTGCCAGTTGAAAAATTTTGTCCACGTTTAAAATGGAAGAATTTGTATTTTCTATTAATTTACAATGTCTTTACATGTCATAATTATAACACAACTTTGTCTTTTCATGTTGAATTTTGTTAACTGTGCCTTTTGGCAGAGTCAAATCAACTGGACATTTCCTTAATTTCATTCTTTTCTTTTTGCTTAAAAAGAGCTTCCCAATTCCAAATGTCTTTATAGATGAATGGATATTTTCAATCTTTATAGTTTGATTTCCTTGTTATTCTCTGATTATTTTTATGGCTATTGCTATTGTTTATTGATTTTAATATTTTTTGCTGATTTTCAGCTGACTCTGTTGGTTTTCGTCTTAGACTGTTATCAGAAATTGGTAAATCTGGATTTCTTTAAATTCTTATACTGTTTTCTTTTCTCATGTCTTGTCACATTGGTCAGAAAACCAAGCACCCAATATAACACAACAGTAATAAAAACAGGCAGTATTATTTTATTATTAATTTTAATGACATTCTTATAATCTTACCTCCTGAAATATTTTATTGCCTATTGGTTTGAAATGACCTCTTTTTTCATATTAAAGAAGCATCAGTCTGTCCTAAGTTGTTTACCATGCCTGGATGTTAGACTTTATCTAGCAGCTTTTTGCTATTTATCATAATAAACTATAGCTTTTCTCCTCTTATCTATTGATGTTTTATATCAATTTTCTGATTTTAAAACACAAGAATTTCTAGTATAGATCTCATTTGTTTATACTCTATTAGTCTGTAAGTGGAAACAGTGACAGACTATTTGGGGGGGGTGCTCCAAAGTCACAGATGGTGACTGCAGCCATGAAATTAAAAGATTCTTGTTCCTTGGAAGAAAAGTTATGACCAACCTAAACAACATATTAAAAAGCAGAGATATTACTTTGCCAACAAAGATCTGTCTAGTCAAAGCTATGGTTTTTCCAGTAGTCATGTATGGATGTGAGAGTTGGACTATAAAGAAAGCTAAGTGCCAAAGAATTGATGCTTTTGAACTGTGGTGTTGGAGAAGACTCTTGAGAGTCCTTGGACTGCAAGGAGATCCAACCAGTCCATCTTAAAGGAAATCAGTCTGAATATTCATTGGAAGGACTGACACTGAAGCTGAAACTCCAATCTTTTGGCCACCTGATGCAAAGAACTGACTCATTTGAAAAGACCCTGATGGGAAAGATTGAAGGTGGGAGGTGAAGGGAACCACAGAGGATGAGATGGCATCACCGATGCGATGGACATGAGTTTGAGTAAACTCTGAGAGTTGGTGATGGACAGGGAGGCTTGGCATGCTGCGATTCATGGGGTCGCAAGGAGTCGGACACGACTGAGCGACTGAACTGACTGAACTGAATTCTGTAAGTAATTTACTGAGCTTTGCAAAAATTCTTTGTCTATTTTGATAACTGAGGTTAGCCAGCAGTTTTTGTTTTCTGGTTTCTTATTTCCCCATATTTTGTCTTTCCTGTATGTTTCTCTGTTCTGGAATATTTTCTGCATCAAGTTTAGAATCTATTCATTGGAAATATGGAAGAAACTGCTAATACAATTATTGGGGGTTTTGTCTTTACTGGAAAATAATTTGTTCTCTGAAAACTTTGAGAATTTCTCTATAGTTAAGGATAGATTTAAGCCTTCCACATCTGCTTTGGTCTCTTTTGGTAATTAATGTTAAACTGATATACTTAATTAACACAAAATTATATATACTTTTTGCTTGTTTCATTAATCTCACCTATATCTGCTTTTGTGTCTTCTTAATCCTAATTTTATGTGAATTGTAAAGCTCTTTATTTATTGATTATATATGCAAGAAGTTGATTTTTTTTAATATTTTAAAAGATGTCTTTAATTTTTTACTAATTAAGCCACTTGATTCTAAATTATTTTATATTCAATCTGTAATTCATTCTTTATCATGTCAGGTTTATTTTGTTTTCCTTTACCTAACTTCTTAATTTGACCTCATAGTTGATCTATGTTTGTATAACTTTAAAAATGAAACGTGTTTAATAATTTGACTTAGCCTATGAGCACAGTGTTGTTCACATTTAGACATGCAGTTTCCTCATTAATTCCTACATGATCCATAATTGTGGTTTGAATTCTTCTTTGCTCAGTTGTGTGGGAGACTAGTCTTGCTCTGCTCAAGGTCTAAGAGATTGCTTTTACTGTGGTTGTCTAAAGTTTTATTATTTATTTCTAGCATGTGTGTGTGTATTGAGATAATGTTGAATATATAATTTCTACTTCTGGGGAATTTATTAAAGTTTTATGGCATAATGTATGATAAATACTAACACATATTTAAGACTGCATGTAGACTGTGATAAATAATATTTTAATTTAACCATATTGCTTGTATTATTTTATTCTTCTGTGTAATTGAATAATGATTATTAATTCTCCCTCCCTCCTTTCTTTCCTTCCTCCCTCCCTCCTTTCTTTCCTTCCTTCTACTGATAATTAATTCACCATTTTGTGCTCCTTCCCTGTTTCTCATGAAGTTGCTATCTTTACTTTTTGAGCTCATCTTTCTCTTTGTCCCATGATGGTACAAGTGACTCATTGAGCACACGCCGGGCATTATGCTCCCTTCTTGACCTCACCATCATGTTGGTGCTGGAATTCCACATGCTACAATAGAGCCCAAATTCCCTACTGCCTGCCAGTCCCTTTGCCATCATTCCCCCAGAGTGAGAGTGGCTTCTGCCATTGCCCGACAGCATGGCTGAGTTTCAGAAGGAAGAGTTGTATGCCATTTTTATTCTGCCTTCCTTTCTCATCCATCCCAGATCCATGGATACCCTGTCAACCAAAGCATTCCTCCTGTTAGGGAGGTAGATGGCACCTTCTGTCATTTTTGGAGTGAATATCAGTCATTTTGGTAGAGTTATGAGAGTGACTTAGAAATCTGTGCTTATCTTACCAAAAAAATTCATTGTTAAAGTTCTTGGAACAAATAGTCAATGCTCACTGATTGCCTTCAGTCCAACATAAGTTTTTTTTTTTTTCATATGATTTTGCTAAAACTCTTCTCCAGAATGACATGCCTACCGTGTTAGCTATGTTTAAACCAGGATTCAAAATATATAAGCCATATCAGGTTATCAATCACATTTATTGAAGAACAAACACAATACATACTTACAACTCATTTAGAGTTGACACCTAAATTCCACATCTACTGCAAGAGCCTAGTGACAGTGAACTGGCCATCCACTTAACTTTGAGATTTCTTTTTTTCATTTTTGAAATTTGAGGAGTAAGCTGTGGTAGATCTTGATGTGTTCTTTCTGTATGACACAAAAATAATTGATTTTACAAATATGACATAAATCAGGCCTGTCTTAATAGCAGTGCATGAGCGAAAACATCCAAGAAATTATGATTTCTCTATTAGCCGTATGGTGAAAACAACCAGCTAAACAAATAGACCCCAATTGACCTCAATATGTAATGACTTACAGAATATGGGTATTTATTTGCCTCACACACAACAATTCTGAGATGGGAAATTCAGGTTAACTGGGCACCTCTGCCCTGCAAGAGCCTTCTGGGGCTCAGGTCTCTTCCCATTTTCTGCTCTGTCATCCCCAATGCCTCTGTCATTTTCTGCATGGCTGGAGCTCAGTCACTCCATCTGGTTTCCTGCCAGCAAGAAAGGGGAAGAAAGGAGACAGTTCTGAAGTCTTAATTCCCAAATCCAGAAGTGGCATCCATCATTTGACTTCATGTTCTGTTAGTGAGAACATAGACATATCTTACATCTAACTTCAGAGGAGAGTTAAGTTTAGTCCAGTTAAGCAAGTATGTGTGATGAGGCTACAGTTTTATTACCACTGAGACCAGGAGAATGAATTTTAGAGGGAAGCTACCAATCTTTTCCTCAATGGTCATCTTCTGCAACAGTATGTTTTCAGAAATAAGAGGGAAAAGCCAAATCTATCTTAGATAGAACTAATAGAATGAAATTCTTCAGGCCCTAAAAATTAATGACCTGATAGTCCTCTGCAAAGATCTGCTCTCTTCTCCATTGTATTATTTAAAATTTTGGGATTGACATGTAGATACTTCTATATTTAAAATAGATAACCAACAAGGACCTATTGTTTAGCAGAGGGAATCTCCTTGGGTGTTATGTGGCAGTCTGGATGGGAGGGGAGTTTGGGGCAGAATGGACACATGTATATGTATGGTTGAATCCCTTTGCTGGTCACCTGAAACCATCACAACATTGTTGATTGACTATATTCCAATATAAAATAAAAAGTTTTAACAAAATGAAATAAAATGTTAGTGCTTTAAGAAGTTCAGAAATTAAGGAAACAATACCATTCACCATTGCAACAAAAAGAATAAAATACTTAGGAGTATATCTACCTAAAGAAACAAAAGACCTATATATAGAAAACTATAAAACACTGATGAAAGAAATCAAAGAGGACACAAATAGATGGAGAAATATACCGTGTTCATGGATTGGAAGAATCAATATTGTGAAAATGAGTATACTATGCAAAGCAATCTATAGATTCAATGCGATCCCTATCAAGCTACCAATGGTATTCTTCACAGAACTAGAACAAATAACTTCACAATTTGTATGGAAATACAAAAAAACCTCAAATAGCCAAAGCAATATTGAGAAAGAAGAATGGAACTGGAGGAATCAACATGCCTGACTTCAGGCTCTACTACAAAGCCACCATCATCAAGAGAGTATGGTACTGGCACAAAGACAGAAATATAGATTAATGGAACAAAATAGAAATCCCAGAGATAAATCCACGTACCTATGGACACCTTATCTTCGACAAAGGAGGCAAGAATATACAACAGAAAAAAGACAACCTCTTTAACAAGTGGTGCTGGGAAAACTGGTCAACCACTTGTAAAAGAATGAAACTAGAACACTTTCTAACACCATACACAAAAATAAATTCAAAATGGATTAAAGATCTAAATGTGAGACCAGAAACTATAAAACTCATAGAGGAAAACATAGGCAAAACACTCTCTGACATAAATCACAGCAAGATCCTCTATGACCCACCTACCAGAATAATGGAAATAAAAGCAAAAATAAACAAATGGGACCTAATGAAACTTAAAAGCTTTTGCACAACAAAGGAAACTATAAGCAAGATGAAAAGACAGCCTTCAGAATGGGAGAAAATAATAGCAAATGAAGAAACAGACAAAGGATTAATCTCAAAAATATACAAGCAACTCCTGCAGCTCAATTCCAGAAAAATAAATGACCCAATCAAAAAATGGGACAAAGATCTAAACAGACACTTCTTCAAAGAAGACATACAGATGGCTAACAAACACATGAAAAGATGCTCGACATCACTCATTATCAGAGAAATGCAAATCAAAACCACAATGAGGTACCATTACACGCCAGTCAGAATGGCTGCTATCCAAAAGTCTACAAGCAATAAATGCTGGAGAGGGTGTGGAGAAAAGGGAACCCTCTTACACTATTGGTGGGAACTCAAACTAGTACAGCCACTATGGAGAACAGTGTGGAGATTCCTTAAAAAACTGGAAATAGAACTGCCATATGACCCAGCAATCCCACTCCTGGGCATACACACCAAGGAAACCAGAACTGAAAGAGACACGTGCACCCCAATGTTCATCGCAGCACTGTTTAAAATAGCCAGGACATGGAAGCAACCTAGATGCCCATCAGCAGATGAGTGGATAAGGAAGCTGTGGTAAATATACACAATGGAATATTACTCAGCCATTAAAAAGAATCAATATATGAATCAATTCTAATGAGATGGATGAAACTGGAGCCCATTATACCGAGTGAAGTAAGCCAGAAAGATAAACACCAATACAGTATACTAACGCATATATATGGAATTTTAGAAAGATGGTAATGATAACCCTATATGTAAGACAGGAAAAGAGACACAGATGTATAAAACAGACTTTTGGACTCTGTGGGAGAAGGTGAGGGTGGGATGATCTGAGAGAACAGCATCGAAACATGTATATTATTAAGTGTGAAACAGATCGCCAGTCCAGGTTGGATGCATGAGACAAGTGCTCAGGGCTGGTGCACTGGGATGACCCAGAGGGATGGGATAGGGAGGGAGGTGGGAGGGGGGTTCAGGATGGGGAACACATGTAAATCCATGGCTGATTCATGTCAATATATGGCAAAAGCCACTACAATATTGTAAAGTAATTAGCTTCCAACTGGTGAAAATAAATGGAAAAAAAAAAAAAGAAGTGGAATAGTAAAGGAAAATCAGTTTCAAAAGTCAGGGTTTGAGCAAAATCTAAACTCTGACATAAAACAGACAAAATTTAGTGAAATTTACCTGTATTTCAAAATTATTTTTTACTAAAGTGTAGGATATACTTAAAAATAATACATTTACTTGTCTCAGCATACATAGATGAAAACATCTTTAATCATCCCCTAGAAAATGTATACATTTTATTACCTGGATAATCTGTTGAGAGAAAATTGTTGACTTAAAAAAGAAAAAAGAAGAAGTTCAGAGATCATTCAGTATTGTGCAAGGAGAATTATTTACCACTTGTGTCACTCCAAATACAGTAGGAAGGGACTTTTAGCTTCGAGGAAACTAAGAGCAAGAGGAAGCCTGGTTACCATGTTAATTTTGTGAAAATCTATCATATGAAGAGAAAGAAAGTTAGAAAAAGTTGTTACAACAGTTTTTAGAAGGTGACCTGGTACTTCTAAGAGCTGTTCTGAAATGATATTTCTAGAAAAATAGTAATTGATTCAACATATCTCATCCAACAGTTACTGGGCTTTTACTGTGGGCCGAATACTTCCCTGGGCACAGATACACACTGATGGGACACCGCCTCTACTAGCAATTCTGCATCCTGTCACGTCATGTGGTACACATCTTCAATACATTTTCTATTTGCTTGAATGATTGGATCTCCTTCATCTGAGAGCACTTCAGGTATGACTTCTCTATCTTAGCTTAGTTGACTGGTGGTGTTTAGTGTTTTAGTTGTGGATTTATCACAGGATAGTCTAAAATCAAAATAGTATCACCTTCTTTTTTCTTTTGAAAAATTCTGTCTATGCTTTAGGAATTTTCTTTCAGAAAAATCATGTTTTAAATGCCCAATTAGAGAACACAAACTAGAATCAGGTGGTGAAGATAGATTTCCAAAGGATTTGGACAATTTATTCAGTCTTTTTCATCTTGAATCTTAATTTGATCTATAGGGCTCAGGGGGATTAAAAAATGCTTTAAAATGCACATAGTATGGAAAGTATGATTTTTGTGTGAAATGTACTTTTCAAATAAACACTTCTTTTCTTGCTTTATATCAATGTTTCTTTTTGCAAGGTCATCATTACTATTCACCAGATCAAGACAAAAGAAGGAGAAGAAAGTAGCACTTCTAATGCCTAAAGTACCCCAATTTTAGTTACAATCATTTAGAGGTAAAGAGAAAATATAGTGAGAGAAACTGTGTGAGAAATTCAAAGCTTCTAACCAATCTAAGTAAGGAAATCATAAATCCTTTTTGTTCTTTCTTTTTTAAAAAACATACTTTCAGGGAAAGATTGGCATAGTAGATAAATAAAACATTCAAAATTATTCTCTTAAAGAAAGATTATTACAGGTATAAGTTTTTAAATTATTGCTTTGTTCACTATCTATTATAATACATGGATGTCAATAATTATTACTGGCACACGTGTATTATAAGAATACAAAGTAATAATTTCTAGGTACTTCAGAAACACACAAGCATTTATACACAAAGGTTTTATGGAAAAGTTCTTTGGAATGAGGACCTGGGGTATGTTTATTTAGCCATTTAATAGAAACCTACAAACTTAAAAAACTGCCCATCCATTGGTCTCAGGACAAGACTGGCACATAATAAACTCTCAATAAATACTTGCTGAGTGAACCCATGAATTAGGCATTTAGCAAGGATGTCCTGCCTCACTAGTGAGAGACATCATCACCATGATGGGTGTTCACAGAAGGGCTCTGACCCACAGGACTGCTGCCCAACAAGAGCAGGGCACACATTCCTTGAAGCAGACACAGCCTCTGTTGCTTTTCATTAGTGATGGCACTCCAGTGTAAGAAAATACTGTGGTTTGTTTTTCCATTCTCTTCTTGGCAGGTATTTTGGTTGCTCCCACGTAGGGGCTATTTCAAATACGATTATTATGGATATTCTTTTTTTTTAAATTGAAGTAGAGTTCATTTACAATGTTGTATTGGTTTTAAATGTATAGCTAAGTTTTATATATATAAAAATATATTTTGCAGATTCTTTTCCATCATAGAAAGGGAAATCTGGTCTTCTTGGCCATGTGCATGTGCTTAGTCATTCAATCATGTCCGACTCTCGGCAACCCCATGGACTGTAACTTGCCAGGCTCCTCTGTCCATGGGATTTCCCAGGCAAGAATACTGGAGCAGCTTGCCATTTCCAACCCCAGGAGATCTTCCCCACCCAAGGATCAAACCTGCATCTTTTCCATCATCCTGCATTGACAGGCAGATTCTTTACCACTCAGGGAAGCCCCATCCTCTTGGCCATTCTTGTCTGCAAAAGAGTTTCTGCAACGTGGGGTTGGGGGAAGTTAAAAGTCCTAGTGGCTTGCACTTCCCATGGTGAAATCATCATTGGGGGCAGAAGTAAACCCCGTCTTCCTTACTGTACCCACCTGGAGCAGAGTGCCCAAGCGGAGCTTCTGTAACACTGACGTGGTAGGGAGAGAACAAAGATTGTTGGTTATGTCTCAGACGCCCCACACTCTTGCTGTTCTTATTGAAATGTAATAGATTTTCTTGAACACATGTTTCTCTACTTTCTTTATGTCCTTAGGACAATTTCCAGAGACTTTAAATACTCTAATGGTTTTACTAGTTAAATAGCTGTTTTGCTGGGGAGCAGGTCTGGGGGCTCCTCACTCCATCATGCCTAAAGTCTTACATCCAAGCTCACTGGTTTCTTGACATCTTATTTCAAGAATGAATCAACCATGAGGAAAGATGTCTCTTCCCAAAGCCATGGTTCCTGGAAGGAAGCCCAAGCCCCGTGGACAGAGAGAAGAAATTGCTCTGAGCTTCTCCTCACCCGAAGCTCACTCTCCCCAGACTCCTTAGCTGTCCCCCCACCCCCCACCACTGCTCATGCCCTGGGAGGCTGTGTGGCATGCCCAGATCTGTCATCTTTCATGATCAGGTTTCTGGAGTGTCACTGACATTCACCAGTTACATCGTCCTCAGTTCCAATGATCCTACTCAGTATTAGTCCCCCGTGAGTTCGGTGATCTGGGTTTTCTTACATGGCAATAAGGTCAGTTCATGAAGGAATTAGTGCTTATGTCCATGGAGTCGCAAAAGAGTCAGACATGACTTAGTGAATAAACAGCAACAACAATTCTGAAGGAATCCCTAGGCAGTGCTCTTCCCCAACTAGGGAGCAAATATGCAGCTTAATAATGGGCTTTGAGGGGTGACATTCCCATTTGATAGTCTTAGAGAGCAGTTTCCAAATCTTGCGACTATGGCAAAGCTTTCACCGTACCGACAGGCAATGAGAAATAGCAGCAACTGTAATGTTTTACAAGGTTAAATTTAATCACCTTAAAGGATGAATTATGGACTTTGCATCTTCCTATTGTTGTTAAAATGACCTTTCTGTAATGAAATATTGGTTATAGTAGATGGAAGTTTTGCTTGCTTTGATTTTAATATTAATATGTTATGTTCTTGCCTACCACGTGCTGTTGTTCAGTCACTTGGTCGTGTCCAAGTCTTTGTGATTCCCCTGATTGCAGAACACCAGGCTTCTCTGTCCTCCACTATCCCCCAGAGTTTGCTCAGGTTCATGTCCATTGAGTGGGTGATGCTATCCAACCATCTCCTCCTCTGCCACCCCTTCTCCATTTGACTTAGATCTTGAAGGACTGATGCTTAAGCTGAAACTCCAGTACTTTGGCCATCTCATGCAAAGAGTTGACTCATTGGAAAAGACCCTGATGCTGGGAGGGATTGGGGGTAGGAGGAGAAAGGGATGACAGAGGATGAGATGGCTGGATGGCATCACCAACTCGATGGACATGAGTTTGAGTAAACTCCGGGAGTTTATGATGGACAGGGAGGCCTGGCATGCTGCAATTCATAGGGTCGCCAAGAGTCGGACATGACTGAGAGATTGAACTGAACTGAACTTCCCAACATCAGGGTCTTTTTCAATGAGTCAGTTCTTCACATCACGTGGCCCAAGTAATGGAGTTTCAGCTTCAACCTCCTTCCTTCCAATGAATATTTGGGATTTATTTCTTTTAGGATGGACTGGTTGGATCTCCTTGCAGTCCAAGGGACTCTCAAAAGTCTTTTCCAACACCACAGTTCAAAAGCATCAATTCTTCAGTGCTCAGCCTTCTTTACGGTCCAACTCTCACATCCATACATGACTACTGGAAAAACCATAGCTTTGACTATATGAACCTTTGTCAGAAAAGTGATGTCTCTGCTTTTCTGTTCCTAAATATGTTTTTGCAAATGTTATTGCTTCCCATGTTGGGGACCTGGAGCTCTAACCCATCGAGATAACTAAAGGTGGACATTTCACATCAAATTAAAGACAGCAGGAGTCCTATTGAATGCAGTGAAGATGGCATCTGAGCCACGCAGAGGTTTTCCCCACCACTTAAATCTCTGTATCTAGTGCAAGATCTCACAATGGGGCACTACTGGAGAAACTAGGACAACAAATTTTAATCCATTTGACAACTTACCCTTTGCTCAAGCAGACATCCTGTCTGAAGCCAAAGTCTTGCTAAGTCAGAATAATATCACTCTAATTGTCCTCCCAGGCATATGATTTTGATAAAGAAGGAAATCTGATTAGTCTTACAGTTTACTCACCATATAAAAGAGACCACTTATTTTCAGTGCTAATTTCTAGGAAGGTATAATGAGATTTTTGTTATTAAGGAATAATCATCCAACTCATTTAACAAAGTCTAAAAAGCATCTAATATAGATCACTTGCTAAAAATAGAACCACACATTTGCTTAACTTTCTAGATTTTATAATTTTAGTAAATAAGAAGAATCTGCATTATTAGGGCAAATCTGTCACTAAAAACTACCTAATTTGCTGCATTAATTGACTGGAATCAGATGTAGTACAATAAGTATATAGAAAGTATATACTGCTACTGCTAAGTCACTTCAGTCGTGTCCAACTCTGTGCGACGCCATCCCTGGGATTCTCTAGGCAAGAACACTGGAGTGGGTTGCCATTTCCTTCTCCAATGCATAAAAGTGAAAACTGAAAGTGAAGTCGCTCAGTCGTGTCCGACTCTTCGAGACCCCATGGACCGCAGCCTCCCAGGCTCCTCCCGTCCATGGGATTTTCCAGGCAAGAGTGCTGGAGTGGGGTGCCATTGCCTTCTCCGACAGAAAGTATATACATTTAGTAAACTGATTTTCTACAAACTGAAGTATGTAAAGATGCCTAAATGCATCTTATTTTCCTTTGTGAGGTAAATTAATGTTGTTATTAGACATCTGCTGCCCTTCAGATCCCACTTTTAGAATCTAGCCAATTTGTCAGGTCTCTGGGGGCACAGGTTACCATCTGACCATGATGAGATGTGAGCGTGCCTCTAAGGATCTTACTTAAGGTTCCAATGATTTCCTTTCTCTTGTATCTTCATCTTTCTACATGCCTTTCTTTTAAATTGACAAAAGACACTAGAATCTGAAATTTTGCTGAGGTCCATTTGTCTATTTTACGACTGAATAGTAATTGGAGTCAAACTGTCTAAGAATATCTTTCCTGATTGTGATGGTTATGGTGATGATAGTTTTCTTTCTAGCGTCTGAACTGAGTACCAGAGGCCTGTGAGTGCTTCACATGCATTACTTCATTTAATGCCTATGACAGAGAAGGAAATCGACCCTGGATACTCACTGGAAGGACTGATGCTGAAGTTGAAGCTCCAATACTCTGGCCACCTGATACGAAGAGCTGCTGACTCATTGGAAAAGACCCTGATGCTGGGAAAGATTGAGGGCAGGAGGAGAAGGGGGTGACAGAGTATGTGATGGATGGATGGCATCACTGACTCAGTGGACATGAATTTCAGCAAACTGGGAAACAGTGAAGGACAGGGAAGCCTGGCATGCTACAGTACAACTTAGTAACTGAACAACGACAAAAATAGTGATTCTCGTGGAAGTGGTGAATACCCTGAGAATTTCCATCTGCCAGAGCAGCCTTCTCAGCCCTGGATGCACATTTACTCATGAAGAAAACTTTGAAACACTGAAGGTGCTTGAGCCCCACCCCTGGAGATGCTGATGGAACTGGCCTGAGGTGGGGCCCAGACATTGGTATTTATTTTAAAAGCACCTGATGTGGTCTCTCTGAGCTGCCAGGTTGCAAACTACCACTCTGGGGGGCTGGTCTTCCCCTTAGTAACGATCTCAGAAATCACCTAACCTCTCTGAGCAACACCTAGAAACTAGAACAATCACTTCCTTCAAAACTGACAAGTCAGCTGTGTTGCAATCAAGCCATAAATGATTGTTTGCTAATATTCCAATATTCCCAAAGCCTGAATGGTGATTATGTTAAATATTAATATTGTCATTGTGTGACCAACACCTGGGTAAAGTGAGGAAGATTCAAGAATATTGAACTTGCTAGTCTGACACTGTGTTTTGTATAAACCCAAACCTGTATGATGCATGAAAAAAAAAACCCTTCTTCAGTTACTTTCATTCTACACCATGGATTCACTGGAAGCATCTTGGAAGGTTTGGACATTGTGTTTTAGCACGGCTAAGGATGAAACAGATCATTAGCTTCCTGGATCTCAGAGTTACATTACAAAACTTCCTTTGTCCCCCTAAGCAATCTAACTAGTTCTGGGAAGGGACCCAGAACACATAAATTTAAATATGAAGAATATACACATAAGATAATGAAACAGTTGCCAACAAATACATTTCCAGAACACAGTTCCAGCCATACACAGGATTAATGGTACAAAATAGTCTCATAATAATGCTGATAATCAAAATGCTAGGGAAATCACAGGAAAAAATAAGATATCCTTTTATTTGCATGAGTCACATTAAATTTCAATGACATTTGATCAAAGCATACAAATATGGATAGCTTATTAAGAAACCAAGTGTTTTGAATAGTGAATGTTTGAAAACAGATTTTGTCATATTTAAAACATACTAGCTATGTACCGGTCCTTACAAACACCAAAATTTGGATTAGGTTTTGAAATGCGTGATAGAGGATCTGACTTCTCATGGGCTTCAAGGGATACCAGACAACAAATGAAACTCAGAATTGCTGATACAGCAAAGGCAGAAGAAATTTGAGTTGATGGGAAGAGTTGAGCCTTTGAAGATTTTTCAGAATTCCACAGGGCTCATGGATATGATAGCTGTTTATTTACTTGAAGCTTATTTGTTATATTATTACGTGTAAAATGTATACAATACATAAATTAAAAATTATTACATATTTTTGTTACATTTATATAGATTATAAATTGCTACTCATTTTGAAAACATTTTAATAGATGTCTATTACTATTTTGGCATGCAATAAAAGATCAGAACTTTGATAACAAAAAAGAAAAAGTCTTCCTTTGATAACCCTGGAAAGAAGAAAGAGTTCCATGCGTGCTTTCTGAGTGCTATTCCCAAGAGTGGGTTACTTCCTGTCTTCTAAATTCAGACACAAATACATTCACGATGCTGAATACAAGTAAAACATTTTCTTTTCATTTAAATGTGTTTATAAATCGCATGAAATGATTCCAGCTTGTAGCGCTCCTTTGGCAAACATTGGCAGATACAGATTTTTGTCACATAAATCAGCTGCAGCCGGAGCCAAAGACTCTCTCGCACTCTCACAGATTTGACAGGAGTGTACACAAGAGCTAAACAATGCCAAGACTAATATTGTTTTAAATAGATATATGCTACATTTTAAAAGGAAGGGAAGGAATGTCAAGTTGGAGCACAAGTCAGTTATGCAGCACTCAGGAAGTAGAGCGCAAGGCTGTTTTGCCAGTCTATTTACACACCCTGATTGATAGCTATTGACTTTCTAATTAGCCTTTCGGATGGGTTAGAAAATAAAATCCATGGACTCCCATTTTTCCCAAGTGGCCAGCATCTGCCCACCCACTCGGCCTCAGGCCCAGCTGTGCCCTCCTGCAGGCTGGCCCGGGGCGCTGGACTGCCTTTCTGGGACCCTCCGAGCGCCCCTTGTCCTGATCTTGAGCTTCACCTTCCTCCTTTGCTCTGACATCCTGCTCCACCCTCTCCCTCATGATCTCCTGACACTCACAATGTCCGTGACACCTGACCCTCCTCTCCTGGGGGCTCCCCTCCTGGGGCTTTACCTCGGGTCCAGCTAGGCTTTAGACCAGGCGGGGCCCCCGCCCAGCAGGGAGTCAGGCAGTGTGGGCTCCTCGGTGGCAGAGCAGAGCCTGGTGGAGAAGGAGCCCACATCAGAGGGGCCCCATGGGTGGGGTATACTTCAGGGAGACCCCGGGGTGTCGAAGAAAGCCGAAGAGGAGTTGGGGGTGAAGAGGAATGTGCAGATGGTGGAACGGGGCTGCCCTGGTTCCAAATGCAAAGCCTTGCTTTGTGGACAGGATTACACCAGTAACTTTCACAAGGAGCCTGCATGGGAGGATGCACGTAGCCCACCCCATTTTGTTATGATAACCTCTAGAAACAGAGCCATTTGTCCAGTAAAAGCTGTTTTTAGTCCCTTGCACAAAACTGTGATGTTAGCAAGAGAAACAGAATTCAAAATCAGTGTTTATGGCACAAAAACGATTTCTAGATTTAGGTGATTTCAAAGTGAGAATCGATTGTTTGCATTGACTTATAGAACCACTCTACATTAAATGAGCAAACTTTAGATCCATTTAGAAACATAAAGAGTTATGTATCAGACTCCTCCTCACCAAAAACATAGGGTCGTTTAAATAGATGGCTTCAGACATATTCATGGGTCTAGGTGCACTTGAATCTAAGCAGCGGAAAACAGTTATTTTACTGATAATAATTTTCTAAAAAACTGTATCTGAAAGAATGCCTATTGTCAGAGAAAATGAAAATATTAAGATAAAAAAATAGCTTTGATACTTCTAACATCATTTAGGTACTCATTCATTCAGTTGTCACAGGAAAGCTTTATCACCCTAAGACATACAATGCACTCTGTGATTGCCAACACCATTTTTGGCAACTGTTCTCTTAAACTGAGCTTTTCATCTCATGACCTATTTGTATCTTTAATGATGACAAAGCTGATGCACTTTTTCCAAACTCTTAATTTTAGATTCTAGATATATCAGTGTATAGTTAGGATGAGGCTCTCAGTACCAAACCTGAATAATAACTTACAAACATGTGAGTGTGTGTTTTACAAGTTACCAAGAACAAACATGGAAATCAACGTAAACTTTTCCATTGACAAGCCTCATAACAATGATCTTTCATGTTGCAAATCATTTGCTTTACACTTTTCTCCCTTTAATTAATTCTCCCTAACCCAAGGTCCAAGAAATGGTTTAGAAAATTGCAATTTGATATTCCTTTGACTTTTTTCTGTGCCTGCATCTTTGCAATACTCCGTTGTCCTTCCTGAACTGATAAACAGTCATTTTATTCTACTCAAGGTGGTCTTTTGACAAGAGCTGAAGCCCTTGTCGCTGTCACCTTCTGCGTTTGAGGCCACTGTAAAACCTTAGGAAGCATTTAATGCAAATACTGACAGTGGCTTCTGGGGCACTGATTCGTAAAGGACTAGAGGTAACAGTATTGAGCACTTTTCATGATTTGCTGTCCCAATCACTCAGTAAATAATGGCATTTGTCTAGAAAGAAAGTCTAAAAAAGTAAATGCAAAAGCGATGAGTTCTTCAGAGATAGTTAAGTGTTGAAACAAACGCAACTATAAAGTAGATTTATGTCACCATAAAGATCCTCGTCTAAATAGAAGAAAAATGGAAAAAGGTGTACTGAACAGTAATAGGAAGTTTGTGCATACAGAAAACTCATATGTTGATTGACATGGTCTTTAGGTGCTCATCCATTTGGCAGAGAAAGCCTGAGAATTATACCGGTTTTCTGAGGGTCACATAATGAATTAGATAAACAAATCCTATGGGGATGTCTTTCAAATTTGATTTGTAACTATAAAGGGAATTTATGGGTAAATATCTTTTTTCCCTCTGTTGCTTCTTTTTTTAAATTGAAGGATAGTTAATTTCAGTGTTGTTTTAATTACTGATGTACAGCAAATTGATTCAGTATTCTTCTTTAATATATTCTTTTCCATTATGGTTTAACATAGGATATTGAATATAGCTGTCTGTGTTTTACAGTAGAACCCTGTTATTTATCCATTCTATATACACAAGTTTATATCTGCTCACCCCAATCTCCCATTTTATCCCTCCCCCAAAACCCTCCCCTTTGGCAACTACCAGTCCGCTCTCCGTGTCCATGATTCTGTTTCTGCTTCACGGATAGGTTCATTTGTGTCATATGTTAGATTTCACATGTGAGTGATGTCATATGGTATTTGTCTTTCTCTGACTTGCTTCCCTTCATATGATAACCTCTAGTTGCAGCCACGTTGCTGCAAATGGCATTCTTTTGCTCTTTTTTATGACTGAGCAGTATTGCACTGTATTTATGTACCACATCTTTATCCATTCATCTGTCATGAACATTTAGGTTGTTCCCATGACTTGGCTATTGTCAACAGTGCTGCCATGAACACAGGGGTGTGCACACATGTAAACAAACTAACACAAATCAGAGGAGAGTGGATGAATTCTGCTTTTGCTTTCCTTCTACATAAACTTCAGAAGCCTAAGTTTGGTTTCCCTTCTACATAAACTTTTGAAGCCTAAGTTCAGTTTCCCTTCTACCTCCACACTCCCCACCCCAACTGACAAAAGAAACAGTACATCTTAAAGGCTATTTTTTTTAAGTAAACATAACAGTATGGCTAGGTACTTAGCAGCTGATGGGGAGGTTAGATGCTCTCAATGAATGCAAGGTGGCACTCATATTCATTCCTTGACAAAAGAGATGATGGTGGTAATTTGTAGAAAGGTAAAACCTTTCTTTCAAATCTAGGAAGGAAAGAATTAAAAAAACAACAAAACCACATGAAGTGTACTATCCTGATGTCTTCAGGACAATCTAAGGAATAAATCACATCCAAATAACGTTCCATTATTGAAAACAGACAAAGGTTTAGTTTTGAGATGGAAGTGACTGTATGACCCTGCGCAAAGTAAGAATGAGGGAGAGTTGATGTTACTGATGCTCAGAAGGTCTGGTCTGATTGTGTCTGACTCTTTGTGACTTCATGGACTATAGCCCTCCGGGCTCCTCTGTCCATGGGATTCTCCAGGCAAGAGTACTGGAGTGGGTTGCCATTTCCTCCTCCAAGGGATCTTCCTGACCCAGGGATCAAAACTGAGTCTCCTCCTGCATCGGGATTCTCTACTGCTGAGCTGTCCAAAAAGTGACTCACGATAAAGCAAGAGTGAGTTGAAGGTGAAATTCTGGGAAGTACGTCTCTTTTCCAGGTACCATTATTTTGTGAGTAAAAGCTGTTGATTTTGTTTTAAATCATGTGTAGATACCTGTGTGTGCTTTAAAAACTCGACTGGACCTACTGACAAGACATTCTGACAGCTGCTTCCTCAGGTGGACCTGGATTCTTCTGTATATTTGCATAAGAAATGAAATCGCCCCGTTTCCACAGGCATTCAGCATTTTGTTTTAATGCTAATTTGCTACTTGACCTTTTGCTTCATAAACTAAGAACACTTAGTGCTCACAAACATTTGGGAATAAAAGGTTTTGGAGATAGATCACACTCCATCCTAAGATTGTTTTTTCAAGCTGATAAAAAACAACTTCCTTGGAATGTAGTATAGATGTCCATAGAAGTTTCAGTTACCTAAATGGTGGTGAAAGAAGGCTGCCTGTTAAATAGGAAGAGATAGTCAGTGACATTTTCCTCACATGCTGTGCTGCATGTGTGCTCAGTTGTGTCTGACTCTTGTGCGACCCCATGGACTGTGGCCCGCGACACTCCTCTGTCCATGGGATTCTCCAGGCAAGACACTGGGGTGGGTTGCCATTTCCTTCTTCAGGGGATCTTCCTGACCCAGGGATCCAACTCCTGTCTCTTGCAGGATTTTTTTACCACTCTCTCAGGCGAATTCTTTACCACTGAGACACCAGTTTATAGTGTATCTAGACTATGGTATAGTGTAAACATAACTTTTATAGGCACTGGGGAACCAAAAAATCCATGCGCCACCCTTTATTGCCATGGTCTGGAACTGAACCCATTGTATCTCTGAGGTATGCTGGTAGACCCATAGTTTAAACAAACTAAGTCTGTAGAAGTAAAATATTCATGGATAAACTAAAGTTAGTCTTTGAAACTTAGTCTGCTTTTAACCCATGTTGTCCCTAGGATATGAAATTGCTGAATAGTGATGGGTCATATGTGATGCTCACTGAAAGAACTATTTCTATAGAAACAGCAGGAGTAAACACACCCTGTGCTACCCCTTCCCTACACTCAGTCATCAGTGCCTGGAATAAATCTGTTTGCCGGTCCAACTGGCTGCACCTGTGGCAGCAACCTCAGGTGTAGGGATGGGATTTACAAGGAAAATATCCATTTGTGAGTTATCAGTGGGTCATTTCCATTAGAGAGAGACACAGCACAACAGAAAAGCAATACTGGCCAAGGAAACTGCTCTGTGGCTTACTTACAAGGCACTCTTTCTTCAGATTTCTTTTTAAATAGTTGTCATTTCTTTTTATTGAAGTACAGTTGATTTAAAATGCTGTGTTAGCTTCATATATATATATATATATATATATATATGCTTCCTAGTGGCGCTATTGGTAAAGAACCTGCCTGCCAATACAGGAGATATAAGAGGCGAGGGTTGGATCCCTGGGTTGGGAAGATACCCCAGAGAGGGCATGGCAACCCACTCTAGTATTCTTGCATGGGGAATCCCTTAGAAGAGCCACAGTCCATGGGGTTGCAAAGTTGGACACAACTGAAGCAATGTAGTGTGCATGCCCATGTCTATATATATCTATCTCCTTTTCCTGATTCTTATCCCATATAAGTTATTACAAAATATTGAGTCTAATTCCCTGTGCTATGCAGTAGGTCCATGTTGGTTTTCTATTTAATATGTAGTTGTATGTGTATGTGAATCCAGACCTCTGATTTATCCCCCACCTCCTTCCCCTTCTGTAACCATAAGTTTGTTTTCCTGGTACCTCATCTCATCATGGACCTCCCTTAGTGTATACTGGCTCTCTCCACTGGGCCCCGGGGAAGCCACATGCCTGTAGAAAGAAAAGAGAGAAAGAAGGAAAGGAAGTGAGCTTACCCTCTTGCAGTTGTCATGACTGTAAGAACCTTGGCAGCAAAGTGGGAGTGGTGGTAATCCCACTGACACAATGGTTTTGACAAGACAGACTGTTGATGAGTCCGTCTGCATACAGATGAGCAGCACCCTGTCTTCAAGTCATGCGCTGAGAGAAGAAAGGATAAAAGAGAAAGGCTGAGAAGATGAACAGACAAGATTACATGTAGCTGCCTGTAGGAAGTACGCAGTCTTTTGAGTCCATCTACAAGTAACCTCCAAGGAAGGAGATCGGAAGGCCATCCAAAAATCTGTAGCCAACCATTCAAGAACTCCATCTAACCACGAAGGATGGATTCATCATGAAATTCTGGGGATGGCCAAGTCTTTGCTGGCAGACATCAAGGCCCTAGGAACGGTAGGAAGAGGAAAGGTGATGGGTCCCTTTGGACCTATAGTTGCCTTCTTTTCAGAGATGCAAGTTGAATTTTTTGTCTTGCTTTTGCCACATTTTTCCTCCTAGAAAGAGACATTCTAGTTACAGTGAAGTAAAGTAAGTTATGTTAGAGCGATTCCCAGGTGGCTGAAATGGTAAAGAATCTGCCTGCCAATGCAGGAGACGCCAGTTCAATCCCTGCATCTGGAAGATTCCCTGGAGAAGGAAATAGCAACCCGCTCCACCATTCTTGCCTGGGAAAATTCACATGGAGAGAGGAGCCTGGTGGGCTATCATGGAGTAGCAAAGAGTCAGACAAACTGAGCTACTCAGCACAGTAATTAAATAGTGTCCACTCTTGTCCGATAAGATCTTAGAATCTGAGAGTTAACTTCTGGTAAGACAGCTACACTGCTAACAGCAGATTTCCTTTGACACCTAGAATTCATTGCTAATATCTAGAGCTGAGACACCTAGCCTGTGTCTCACTCCAGACATTCTAATAGCTGGGTGGCTTCAGCCACTGGGCGACCACCTGGATTCTAGACTTCTGGACTTGCAACTTCCTGCCCTGGACTTCCTGGGCCCAGACTGAGCTGTCCAAGTCCTCCTGCAAACACCATTTTCATCACAGTGTGCAGCCATTACCTGTTTATTAAAAACAGTGTCATGTTTATAAGAGTCTTTATTTCTGACTGAAGCATTTTCTAGAACATCTGGTTGGTTACACTTTACATAAATTAGCAGACTGTCATCTCCTCTTGACAGTTACCTGTTTACGTTCACTTCATTAAATACCATTTTTCAGAAATAACACAAGATATATGAAACACAACATGTAATTAAGCAAAATAATACAAATAAACATAAATAATCATAATGAGAAGGAGAAGGAAAAAATCTACTGGAGCATAATGCTGGGGATTTGACTATTGCTTGGCTTTGCAGGTAAACCTAGTGATTGCAACTATGTTCTGCGAAAACCTGTTAACTGATTTGCTAGTAACATACAGTGTTTGATTTAAAACAGAGCAAAAGTCTTCCATCTTAAATAAATTCTTTAGGTGGAACCAAGTTCTCAATTTTTAGTATAGGAAAATCCATGCCAAAGTAAGCAAGATATTAGGCGGAAAGCTATTCAAATAAGTGACAAGGATCTGTTATGGAAGATGTTAGGGTAGGGAGGCTCCCAGGAGGCCCTGAAAGAAGCTGAGACTCCTGTTACATTTAGCCATTTTCAGCTACTTTCCTCAGTTCTGTATTTGATGGAGGGCATATGGTTTAAATGGGCTTCCCAGGTGACCCTAGTGATGAAGAACTCACCTGCCAATGCCGGAGATGCAAGAGACACAGGTTCAGTCCCTGGGTCGGGAAGATCCCCTGCAGGAGGGCACAACAACCCACTCCAGTGTTCTTGCCTGGAGAGTCCCGTGGACAGAGGAGCCTGGGGGCTACAGTCCCTGGGGCCGCACAGAGTCGGACACGGCTGAGCGACGGAGCACAGCACGGCACGTCATTTTAGCGGAGAAAAACTTGTCCGAATAGATCCAGCTTCTCAGCTCGGTTCTTATCTCTTCAAGGGAATTGTTGTTATCTCTACTTTTATCTTAACTAACTTTATCTATAGAGAAATTATTTTTTGTTGTTATTTGCTTGTTTTTATGAATTGCCAAACCATTTACATGCATGAACAAAAATTTACCAAGTTGCTACTTTAGAAGGAGATTTCTAAAAAAAATTTTCCTTCTCTTTATTGTTTTCATTTTTCTATATCATCTATTAATTATCAATCTATCAATTCTTCTATCTATCATCTCCACTACATTTCAAAGTGATCCCCGGGCCACAGGAAAGGAAAATATAATACTATCATTGCAACTTCTATAATTAGCAATAGTTAAAAATTTCCTGTTACTATTCCTTACCAAATCACATTGCAGCAATTGACTTCTACCAATGTTGAATATGCATGACTCTGAACAGAATCTAACATTTTCCTCCTAATATACATAATGCCATCCGTTTCCCCGCCACCATATTGTTATTCTTCTAGTCTGCGTGTCAATCACAGGTTCTTTCCTCACTCGGATTCCAGGGGCCAGCGTTCTGAGACATGTGGGAAGAGAAGAGAATCTATTTCTGCCTGGCTTTGGGGAAAGGGGGCTCCATAGGCGGAGTAAGATTTTATTTCAGAAAGTCGAGTGCTTGGCAAGATACACCCAAACTTAACCTTATTTAACTCAATGGGAAAGTGCAAAATTTACACTCTGTATTTTCTGCTCTATTTTCACTTTCCAGATAAACTTTTTTCCCCAATAACACTCCTAATAGACTTGCCAGATTTGATACATAAAGGTTGTTAAGTGAGAAAAGGAAAAACAAAACCAACTCGAATAGATGAGACTATTCCTCCACCGTCTGAATCTATGTAAGGCTATCGAGGAGAATGACAACTTTATGGCCTTTAAAATACCAGGAAGCCTTTGGCAAACTAAGCTGACTCAAGGAGGCATGTAAATTACATACTTAATGTGTGTGGAAGAGAAAACGAGACTTTTTCAGCTGCACAAAGATTAGACATTTTTGTGTGGCAAAGAATGAGAAACAGACATCAAGAGAATCAGAAGGTTGGAAACTATTTATAACACAAAGAACAAAAGACTGCCCTCCTCCATATATAAAAATCTCCTAAAATTGATTTAAGCATTACAAATAATCTGAGAAAGTTGTTAATATGAGCAGGCAGCTCATGACAGCCAATAAACTCAGAAAGATGTTGAATTTTGCAGAGAGTCAGGGAAGTGGGAATTAAAATGATAGTGAAACCAGAGATGCAAAATAAATGTAAGGAAAATGATAACTTCTGAGGCTGTTGGAAGGCAAGGAAGAGCTTAGTGATGGAGTCAGAAGTGCCACAAATCTTTTTCCAAAATGAGCTTGGAAACATTTCTTAAAATTAAAAATACAAATACTCTTGAATTCAGAGATTCCATTTTAGGAATATATCTCAGAGAAAAACAAAAACAAAATCACTACCAGAACATCAGACTATATTCTCCAGATTGTTGAGTAAAACATTGCTTATGTTGTTTAAAAATATGAATCACAATAAGAGCAGTTAAATATATTATCATCCACATTATTGAGGGGAGCAGTCAGATATATTGCTTTAGAGTCGGATATACTATGGAGTATTGAGCAAACATTACCGCATGAGTTACCATTATGCCAATTAGCATATGGTTAAGTGGGGATGGTTAGGTTGTATAGTATTATAATACATATGATATTATCCCACATTTTTGGAAATGATCGCATGTTTGCACCAAGAGAACTAAAGAAGGGGATGTGGGGGTGTTGGTGCTGGGTGCAGGGGGTCTGGTTTACAGAGAGAATCTGACCAGGATAGGGAGACTTATCTTTCATTGAATTATTCCATTGATTTGTTATATGGGTCATAGATAATGTCTATGATTCAGAAAATCAAGAATTAAAATAAATACAATACGTCTATAAGAAAGAATGTGGGGAGAGATGCAGGAAAAGCAAGGAGCTTCGTTTAATAATAATCATCTCATCTTTGTTAGGGAGAGACAAGGGTCACTGGGCTTTCCAGGCGGCTCTAGTGGCAAAGAACCCCCTACCACTGCAGGAGACGGAAGAGAGGTGAGTTTGATGTCTGGGTCAGGAAGATCCCTTGGAGGAAGGAATGGTACCCCACTCCAGTATTCTTGCCTGGAGAATCCCTTGGTCAGAGGAGCCTGGCGGGCTACAGTCCACTGGGTCGCAAAGAGTCAGACACGACTGAATCGACTTCGCATGCATGAACCGAACACAGAATAGGAATACGCACTCTAGGATTTGCCTCAAGTCTTTAAGACGCGTGGGCTGCAGTGACAATGAGCGTCATGGGGTGGGTTGAGGGGGCAGCCTGACGGGGGAGAGATGTCTCCCCAGACCCCTGGAAGAGCAGCTTCTCCCAGCTGCTCGCCTCACTGAAGACCTGGTCCACTACCTGGGCCTGTGGATGACCACAGGCTGAACAAGGCGGGTCCCCAGAAAGTCAGCTCTGCTCCCCGTGACACGAGGTGGACAAGGCCTTTCGCAGCCAGGGCGGGGGGTTGAGAAAGCCAACCTCGGTGTCTTGGCCGCAACATGATGTCAGCAGTACCCCCTTGGCAAGTCCTGGGGAGGGGGCGGTGGCCATGATAGCAGGTGACAACTGTGGCCCCACCTGCAACTGGGTACTCCAGGGGCCCAGGAATAGATTGCTCAGGGTGCCTTGGGCCCCGACTCCAGGAGGACTTAGCAGAGGCTAGGGAGCAGAGGACACCGCCCTGTGACAACCCGAAGGGCTCACTCCCCAGGTTGGATATTCCTCTGCAATGCTTGATTTATCTGCTTCAAAATCAGTTGTTGTTGTCCTGTTGCTCAGTCATGTCTGATATTTTATGACCCCATGGACCTCAGCACGCCAGGCT
The DNA here is from genome assembly GCF_023699985.2 of Odocoileus virginianus. Classification (NCBI taxonomy): domain Eukaryota; kingdom Metazoa; phylum Chordata; class Mammalia; order Artiodactyla; family Cervidae; genus Odocoileus; species Odocoileus virginianus. The sequence continues at coordinate 53,152,099 of NC_069695.1, forward strand.
TCCCTGTCCATCACCAACTCCCAGAGCTTGCTCAAACCCATGTCCATCGAGTCAGTGATGCCATCCAACCATCTCATCCTCTGTCGTCCCCTTCTCCTCCTCCCCTCAATCTTTCCCAGCATCAGGGCCTTTTTCATCAGGTGACTTCTCAAAAATCAGTTCCAGGAAAGAAAACACATTAGGTATAAAGGTAAAGAGCCAAGAGTAAAAGAGAGTGAGATGTGGGGTACAGTCCAAGATTTGAGGCCAAGCCGTGTTCAGGCCACAGTTCTTTGAGCTTAAATCCCCTCACACAGTAGCTGTATCCTTGTGCCTTTGGTTCAGCCTTCAGGGTCTCGTAGATCCCTCGTGAACTACAACGATGGTGACATCCCACACTCAGTTGTGTGTACTCCTGCGGGGAAGGTCCCAGGGTGCAAGGGTGCAGGGCCAGGTGTAGGGGAGCCACTGATCCTGTTCTCTGCTGGGCACTCACTCTAACAGAATGCAGATCCTCATTCTCCCTCATTCATTATGTTATGCTTTTCAAAGGTGTCCAGGCTTCTTCCGTCAACTCTAGCTCAGTCCTGCAGTAGAGCCTGCTTCTTTGGGCACCATCCTCCACTGTGGCCCCTGCTGACATGGGCTTCCCGGCTCCCAGGGGAGTTCTGCAGTCACCTAACTGCATCCCTGCTCAGATGCATTTTCTCTTGTTGTGCCTTGCATGAAGTGCCTGAGTGTTAGGCATTTTCTGGAGACTGTTGGCTGTCCCGAGATGCCATTGTGCTTTCTCCATCACTTGTGGTCCCTTCTGAGATGGGTCCGAAGCAGGTGTGCGTCCCCGTGCTCAGAATCTGGACGCCAGGACACATCACTGGACGTGAGCAGCCACCTCTCCATGAACTGATTCGGGTGCACACGGACCCCTCTGTGCCAGTGCAATGTGGCAGAGCAGACAGGTGGCGAGGGGGAGGGCTTTCTGGACTGGGGTGGGGGTGCCCCCGTGCTGGCCAGTTGGCTGATGTAAGCTGGGAATCCCCACCTTGGTCCATCCCACTGGGAAGTGAGCAAGTCAGCCAGGCCTCAGACACTTTGATCTAAATGACATATTCATTTGACTGATTTTTTTTTTCTTACCGTGCTGATTAAACTAGAGCTTTTTCGTAAAATTGATTGGTGGTTTGGAGACTGTGCAGGCCAGACCACAATCCAATTCTGTGCGGTTGTCCGTGTGTTCCCACTGGCTGCTCAGGGGATGGACGCTACCCTCAGCTCATGCTCCTGTGGTTAGGTGCTTGGAACAGTGGATGTGACCGAAAACAGAGAGACAAATAGCACCAACAGCATAAAAACGAAGGCGAGATTCAAGCAGCCCAAGGAAGAGAAAAGGAGAGGCGTAGGGTCTGAGGACTTCGGACGCCTGAAGGAGGACTGTGGTCAGGTCTGCAGACGGAGAAGCTAAGGCAAGGTGAGAAGGGTCAGGGATGATCTTTCCAGATGACTTGTCCGTTCCAAAAACACCTTTCAGCATCCAGGCTGCCTGATTCTCGAGTGTGAACTTTGGGTTCTGACTCTCCCAAACAGAAGGGATTTGTGCACTGAAATTAATTTTTTTTTTGCATAAAGTTTAGAGCCATGCTTCACCAACATGGAAAAGTCATGCACAGTTCTTTCTGTCCTCACTTTGTCCTTTCAGATGAACAGTTTGCGGGACTAACTCTAGGCACCCTGAGTCTGAGACTGCGGTGGGTGGTCACAATTCATTTCATAATTTGAGATAGAATCTGGATCATACGCTCCCCTTCCTTCACACTTAGAACCTCCAGGATCAGTCCACTAAATACTAGTCACTTTGCCACCACTAACTGGCACCCCTATTTTTACAGATGAAGAAACAGTGTTTCAAGAAAATTCAGTGACTTTCTCAGTCACACACATGAAGGAGTGGAACTAAAATCTGAACTCAAGTCTGTTTTGCCTTCAGACTATATGAAATTTCATACTTACACATATAAATGTTTATACGATAGTAGGTACCAACTAGATATTATCACCCCTCCAAACTCCACACAAAATATCAAGAAAGTCTAAATTTGTTTACAGAAACAAACTTATGAAGGATAGTTAAATAAGCTAAAACAGTATTCTTGGTGATGAACTTTTTGTTATAATTCAATTCTATTTAGTCCTAGGAGACTAATGTTTTGTCAATGGGAAGAGAAATGTATTCATTCAGCAAAAATGTATTGAATGTTCTAGTAAGACACCATGGAAATTAAAAAATTAATTTGTCAACTAAACAACAAGTAAAATTTTGAACCAAACCTAAGTTGGAGACTGCTCACTTGCAACCCCCCGGTATGAATGTATTGAAAAATCTGTTATCACTGCGTGCAGAACTAGAGGGTCTGCATTCAAAACCCAGGCTCCCCATTCTGCAGGTTGTCCTCTTGATTAGTTTACGAAAATAGGATTTCCATATGCTCTTGCAATCCCATTCCTGGGCATGTTTACAGAGAACATGTAATTTGTAAAGGTATATGCACCCCTATGTTCATAGCAGCACAGAGCAGCACTATTTGCAATAGCCAAGCCGTGGAAGCAATCTAGGTGTTCATCGGCAGAAGAATGGATCAAGAAGTTGTGGTCCATATAGATAAAGGAATATTACTCGGCCATAAAAAGAGTGAAATAATGCCATTTGCAACAGTATGGTTGGACCTAGAGATTGTCATTCTAAATGAAGTCAAAGACAAATATATAATATTGCTTTCTCTGTGGAGTCTTAAGAAAGACACAAATGACCTTATTTATGAAACAGTAGTAGACCCAAAGACATAGGAAGCAAATTTATGTTACCAAAGGGGAAAGAGAAGAGGAGGGATAAATTAGAAAGTTGAGATTAATTTATACACACTACTATATATAAAACAGATAAGCAACAAGGACCTCCTATATAGCACAGGAAACTCTACTATATATACTTCCCATTCAGTCACTCAGTTGTGTCCTACTCTTTGCGGCCCCATGGACTGCAAACCATCAGGCTCCTCTACCCATGGAGTAGAAAATTGCATAGGCAGAGGCCATTTCCTATGCCAGGAATCGTCCTAAGCCAGGGATCAAATCCACGTCTCCTGCATTGGCAGGCAGATTCTTTACTACTAGCACCACCTGGGAAGTCCACTCAATATCCTACAATAACCTAAAATGGAAAAGAATCTGAAAAGTAATAGTTAAATAGTATATGTATGACTGAATAATATAAAATAATAGTATATGTATATCTGAATCACTATGCTGTATACCTAAAACTAACAGGACATTGAAATTAACTATTCTAGTTAATGTTCTATTAGTTATTATTCTATTCTAGTTAACTATTTCTAGTTAACAAATCCAGTCCCACCATTGACTTTACACTAGACTATGGACAAATTACTTCAGTTCTGTGTGCCTCTGTTTCTAGCTGTAAAATGAGGTAGGTACCAGGAGTATTCACCTCATGGAATAGTTGAGAAGCCATTGAATTGATGAGTAGAGGATTCAGGTGATTGCCTGGTACATAGGGTTCAATGTATTAGCAGCATTGGCTTATAGGATGATCTTCCTAAATTTTTCAGAATGATCATATGGATTGTCTTCTCCTAGATGCTAATATGGTGAATTAGCTTAATAGATTTTCTAACAGTAAAGAATCTGGAATTTCTAAAATTAACTCAATTGAAGAATAACACATTATATTTTTTATGTGTGCAGCACTAAGTTTGCTTACATTTTGTTGAGAATATTTGCAAGCAGAATGGGATTGGAACTTCCCAGGTGGCGCTAGGTGATAAGGAATCTGCAGATAAGGAATATGCAGGAGACATAAGGCACTGGGGTTTGATCCCTGGGTTGGGAAGATCCCCTGGAGGAAGGTATGGCTACCCACTCTAGTTTTCTTGCCTGAAGAATCTCATGGACCAAGGAGCCTGGCGAGCTACAATTCATGGGGTTGCAAAGAGTTGGACACAGCTGAAGCAACTTAGCGTGCATTAGCACATGGGGTTGACTTGGCATTTTCCTTTCTTTTTATCATGCTTTCTACTTTGATATTTGGGTTATATTCTCTACAAATGGGAAGTGTTTGCTCACTGTCTATTCCCTGGAAGAGTCTATGTAAGATTGGAATTTTCTAAATGTTTGCTAAAATCATTAAGGCCAGTGTCATCTTTGTCCATTTTGTCCCCAGAGAATTTTATAGGACTAACTTATTTTAAATATTAGAGAAGTAGGATTTTTATATTTCCTCTTGGGTTATTTATATTTTTGTAAGGAATTATTCATTTTGTCTAAACTTTCAAATGTATTGCCACAAAGTTGCTCATAATATTCTGATTTTTTTAATATCTGTTGTTTATGTAGTTGTGGCCCTCTTTTCATGCCTAAAGCTGTTTATTGCTGCCATCTATGTCCTTATGAGTCTTGATAATTTTGTGCATGTTACAACTTTTTAACGAAGCTAGTGTTTGGTTTTGTTGGCTCATTCCATTGTGTTTATTTTCCTCTTTTATTGATTTCTGCTGTTTATTATTTCATCCCTTCATTTTCATTAGATTTATCCTGCTAGTATTTTAATATCTTTCTTTACTGAAGAGAATCAGTAGCCAGTCCTTTCTTTCTAACATGACATTTTGAGATTAAATATCTCTAAATATGGGATTAAGTAAAATAACACAACTTTTGATACATAGTATTGAATTGTTTTTGTTGTTGCTGTTGTTCAATCACTAAGTCTCGCTGCAGCTCTGTGGACTGTAGTCCACCCGGTTCCTCTGCCCATGGGATTTCCCAGGCAAAAATTCTGGAGTGAGTTGCCATTTCTTTCTCCAAGGGATCTTTCTGACCCAGGGATCAAACCCATGTCTCCTGCATGGGCAGGCGGATTTCTTTACCACTGAGCTATTAGGGAAGATGTATTATCTTTAATAATAAGTATCATATAATTATCCCTATGATTATATTTGATCTTTTAAAAACATTTATAAATGTAGGTTTCTAAAAATAATTTTATCTTTTTTACTGTTAAATTATAACTAATTGCTGATTTTTTAAACATAGTTCATACACTATTCTGTGAAATTTGTTAATTCTTGATATATGGCCTGGTAAAGTTTCAATTTTTATAAAAATCACATATATGTTTGAGAAGATTATATATTCTCTAAATGTTTAGTGAAGGGGACTATATATATTCATCAGATAATATTTGTTAATTTTACTATTCTGTTGAATTTTTGTTACTGTATCTTTCAACTAATAAGAACCTACTACATAGCACAGTGATCGATACTCAATACTCTATTAATGACTTACCTGGGAAAAGAAGCTAAAAAAGCATGGATTTATGTATATGTGTAACTGAGAACTTTGTTGTACAATAGAAACTAATGCAATACTGTAAATCAACTATACTACAAAAAACTTTTTTTAAGGTTAAATGTTCATGTAAGACATAATTTATGCAGTAAAATATAGATGCCAATTTTTGTGTATCCAAAACTCTAGGATGAGTGGAAGACAGCTTTCACCCTGACTCGGCAGCCACAGCTACAATCGACTAAAGTGTCCACCAGGAAAATGCCACGTAGGACATCTCTGTTCAGACACTGTGGGGCCAGCCACAGCACTCTGCCATCACACCAGAATCACTCAGAGTTCTCGAGCAGCATCATGGACGATGAGCTCTAAGCAGGGTACCCATCTTTCACTTCAATGATCATCTCATTTCCCTCCCAGCTTACTAAGGTTGTTGTTGTAATAAAATTTGAGTAACACAATCCATTTATAAATTTATTTGGTCAATTAATTTTATGGACTTTCTATTGGGAGGAGTCTGATAAATACAGAAATGACAAAAATTTGGGTTTCATAAAGTTGACAATGGAGAGTGGAAGAGGAAAGAGGAGGGAAAGAAATTTACACAGAGACGACTCGTTTCTAAGTCCCTTCATGGCGCCTGTGGCCCTTGCTTGTGTGGGCAGTCCAACAAAACCTACTCGGTGAAATCTGGTGGACCTTCACCAAAGGCATTTTCGGTGCTGATCCAAAATGGTGTAGAACAGTAATGATCCAGAGTTTTGTTTGAAATGAATATCCCGTGGCTGTGAGGAAGGGGTGCTAGATTCAGGGCAAAGATGGATGTGCAGTTTGCAGTAAATTAAACTGAAAACATCTAGGACTGACCCAAAGAGCCTCCTGAAAACCCACTCACCCCCCAGGCGACCCTGTGTCTGCGTGAACAACCTGGCCTCATTAGAACTATACATAGACTCTTGCCCTGAATGGTATGTTCTAATAGGTATGAACTTTGGGATTGCTCTTCCTTCAGTGTCATCTCTTCTCTAATCACCCAGAGCCCTGGCTGTGGGTTAGGAGTGATTTGGATCAGTGCTGACCAAGGTGTTACCTGTGAAAGGAGACTGCAGAAGGTGCAAGTGAGCTGGCCAAGAAGGGCTACACGGTTCCTTCTTCTTAGAGGTTTTCCACGCAAGTGAAAGCGGAGGTTCTTGACTTGTTTTAGAACGAAGACACCTGTTTGACTTCACTGCTTCCCATTACCTTGAAGCTCAGATAGCTTTCCTTTCCTCTTCCTTCTTCCTCTTCTCCTCCTCCTCCACCTCCTTCTCTTTCTTCTTCCCCACCCCCACGCCCTGCGCTGTACCCATTCCCACATCGACGTCTCGGCATCCTTAAGAACAGTGCTCCATGCAACAACGCTTGTAAAGCTCATTTGAGAGCGGCTCAGTCTTATCTCTGATTGGCTGACAATACGGAATTCACTGCCGCAGCCAACAGACATTTCCTTGTGACAGATGGGCCGTGGTTATTTCATTTTTAGTCTGTTTTGTTTAGCGTTTATGTTGACGAAGAGGGAGAAAAAAGAAAGAAAAGATTTCCTGGAAGCGGGGAGGTGTTTGTTGTGTTTGTCGAGATGCCTGCAAGGCACAAGAATCCCTTCAACTTCGTGGTGAGATGATCACACTGCCTGAGGGGAACCCGCAGCCAGTCTGGCGTCTCGCGATGCAAATCAAAACCTGAGACTGACAAAGAAGAGACGCAAATTTGATATTCCACTAGTTTCGAAAACGCCCAAAGTAATATTTACAAATAAGATTTTTGATGATGCCAGGAGAAACAATTGAAATACAAAACAGAAAACCACACATTCTTCTACAAGCAAATAGAAATTCAGTCTTCATCATATGACTGTTTCTACAGTCATGTGTTTGGTGACTGTATCTAATGCTTATGTGAACCCATTAGATAGTGATGTAGGCTTACCAGGTTAAACTGGGATGGAGAAAGCATTTCTAGGTTCAGCCGTTTAATTTTTGGTAGGCAAGGTTAAGCTTGTTCGGTGCATGAAGGAGTTGGAGGGAGATGGATGGGGACAGGGCACCTAAGTTAGCTATGCAGAGCTGCTTCATTTGTCCTTGTCATTTGCAATTATTATTTTATTGTAAATATTAATTTCTGCCTATTGCTTATTTTATTGTTTTTATTATCTAGGTAATTTGTCATTGTTTTATCTGTAGCTTTTTTTTTTTTAAAGAACCCCATGTGTTTTTTTCTCATAGCTTAGGAAATGGTTTCTTGAGAATTTTGATATTCAGTTCAGTTCATTCACTCAGTCGTGTCCAACTCTCTGTGACCCCATGCGCTGCAGCACGCCAGGCATCCCTGTCCATCACCAACTCCCAGAGTTTACTCAAACTCATGTCCACCGAGTCGGTGATGCCATCCAACCACCTCATCCTCTATCGTCCCCTTTTCTTCTCGCCTTCTTTCTTTCCCAGCATCAAGGTCTTTTCCAATGAGTCAGTTCTTCCCATCAGGTGGCCAAAGTATTGGAGTTTCAGCTTCAGCATCAGTCCTTCCAATGAATATTCAGGACTGATTTCCTTTAAGATGGACTGGTTGGACCTCCATGCAGTCCAAGGGACTCTCAAGAGTCTTCTCCAACACCACAGTTCAAAAGCATCAGTTCTTCAGTGCTCAGCTTTCTTTATAGTCCAACTCTCACATCCATACATGACTACTGGAAAAACCATAGCCTTGACTAGACAGACCTTTGTTGGCAAAGTAATGTCTCTGGTTTTTAATATGCCATCTAGGTCAGTCACAGCCTTTCTTCCAAGGAGCAAGCATCCCTCAACTTCACGGCTGCAATCACCATCTGCAGTAATTTTGGAGCCCCAAAAAATAAAGTCTGTCACTGTTTCCGTTGTTTCTCCAACTGTTTGCCATGAAGTGATGAGACCGGATGCCATGGTCTTAGTTTTCTGAATGTTGAATTTTAAGCCAACTTTTCACCCTCCTCTCTTTAGTTCTTCTTCACTTTCTGCCCTAAGGGTGGTGTCATCTGCATATCTGAGGTTATTGATATTTCTCCTGGCAATCTTGATTCCAGCTTGTGTTTTATCCAGCCCAGCATTTCTCATGATGTACTCTGCATATAAGTTAAATAAGCAGGGTGACAATATACAGCCTTGATGTACTCCTTTCCTGTTTTGGAACCAGTCTATTGTTCCATGTCCAGTTCTAACTGTTGCTTCTTGACCTACATACAGATTTCTCAGGAGGCAGATCAGGTGGTCTGATATTCCCATCTCTTTTAAGAATTTTCCACAGTTTGTTATGACCTACACAGTCAAAGGCTCTGGCATACTCAGTAAAGCAGAAGTAGATGTTTTTCTGGAACTCTCCTGCTTTTTTGATGATGTTGGCAATTTGATCTCTGATTCCTCTGTCCTCTTTAAATCCAGCTTGAACATCTGGAAGTTCACAGTTCACATACTGTTGAAGCCTGACTTGGAGAATTTTGTGGACTACTTTGCTAGTGTGTGAGATGAGTGCAATTGCGTGGTAGTTTGAACATTCTTTGGCATTGCCTTTCTTTGGGATTGGAATGAAAACTGACGTTTTCCAGTCCTGTGGCCACTGCTGAGTTTTCCAGATTTGCTGGCATATTGAGTACAGCACTTGCACAGCATCATCTTTTAGGACTTGAAACAGCTCAACTGGAATTCCATCACCTCCACTAGCTTTGTTCATAGTGATACTTCCTAAGGCCCACCTGACTTCACATTCCAGGATGTCTGACTCTAGGTCACACCATCGTGGTTATCTGGGTCATAAAGATCTTCTTTGTACAGTTTTTCTGTGTATTCTTGCCACCTCTTTTTAATATCTTCTGCTTCTGTTAGGTCCATACCATTTCTGTCCTTTATTGAGCCCATCTTTGCATGAAATGTTCCCTTGGTATCTCTAATTTTCTTGATAAGATCTCTAGTCTTTCCCTTTACTATTGTTTTCCTCTGTTTCTTTGCACTGATACCTGAGGAAGGCTTTCTTATCTCTCCTTGTGGTTCTTTGTCATTTTTGATATGGACCTTTCTAAAATTTAGGCAAAAACTGTGAAAGTGCTTCTTCTTCACTCCCTATGCTATTTTCAATTTACAGGTTGCACAATAGCTTTCTCTAGAGGTTCCTTTCATTTCTGTAATGGCAATAATTATTTATTGTTTATAAAATTAAATCTTTACCAAAATGTTTTCTTCATTATTCTCAGAGTAATATGCAGTTGTCATGGAAAGTAAAGTATTTTTCTTTTTCAGTAGAGTGAGATTTTCATTCAGACCTCTGGGTAGTTGGAATGGCCTTTCAGTCTGACAGCATCCTTTCTGCTAAATGCGTGCTCTATTTCTTTCTCATTATCGCCCAATTTCTACTTCTGGGGGGTGGGTCAACAGTATCCTTCTACCTCCCTTATAGAGTCTCACCCCATCCTGATGGCAACATGGATACAGTGGACATGAGTCTGAGCAAACTCCAGGAGACAGTGAAGGACAGGGAAGCCTGGCTTGCTGCAGTCCATGGGGTTGCAAAGAGTCAGACATGACTTAGCGATTGAACAACAACCCCATTCTGTACACATACTTCTCCACAACCAATCTCTTTTTAATTTATGCATTCAAGAACATTTCCTTTGAAAGTCTTTAAGCTTTTTATTATGAATTAATTATATAATCATAAGCAATTCTGAGAAATAATACCATGAGATCCTGCATACCCATCACCTCACTTCCCCTAGGAGTGACATTTTGAAAATCTAGAGTGTATCACAGCCATCAAGTTGACATTCATACAATCCACTGGCCTAATTCACATTTCACCTATTCAACATGTACTCATTTGAAAGTGTGTGAGTATTTGGTTTTATGCAATTGTGTTCTATGACACAATTGTTCTATGACAAGTACCAGAGCATACATACAACAAGGGCCTACATCACCCTTTTCCAGCCCCAGGCACCTCCCATCCAACTGTGCTTAATCCCCACAACCACTGACCTCCACACTGTGATGCTCTCATTTCAAACGTAATGTAGAGGTCAAAAGGTGCCTAGCTTCTGACACTTCTAATAGCTCTTACTCTTGGGATCAGCACCTTTTCTTCTTGAAATGACCTTCATTCTTCAGGCTAACTCTGTTCTTAGTTTCTTATAATCTTCACCCCTGATAACATCAGCTCCAGCTGGTACAAGTCTGGAGTCAAAGTCCCATTTTGCATCTAAAACCCAGAAGTCTCATCTTTAGCTGTTGGCTCTCTGACCACAGCTGTTTGGTTTCTCCCCTCAGCTGTCTCAGGACAAACTCTCCCACCCTTAAAACTCCTTTTGAACAATTTGAACCACTTTGCAATGACAAAAACCAGACTGCTTTTGAGTTTAGATTGAGAAGGATCATATGATGAAGCCAGGGAAGCAGGCGGGACTATATCAGGAGCTGAGATGCTTCCACCGCCTGGAGTCAAAAATAACTCCAATAGTGCTATGTGAATAGCCAACATCTTACTAACTTTCAGAAGGGGACATTTTCCTCTTCCCTGGCCTAGTTCTTACAGGCACCATCTGCAGTACCTACCACGGAGCAGGTGTCATGCTAGATATGTTTATAGTTCTCTTGTGTAATGTTCATGGCATTTCTACCATCAGGGGCATCAGATCTATGAACCTGAAATTAAGGATCTTTTCTCTAATCAGGCAGTGGATACAGACAGATTAAATTTTGCCACTAAGATCAAAGATCCTTCTCGGAACAGACTTCCTTAGGAATTCAAACAATCACCCTGTAGCTGAAGTTCCTGAGTTCCTACAATGGCGTATAATACACTCTTCCTCTTCTACTGGGATCATTTCTTTTCATTAATCTTCCTCTAAGCATGAACACTTTAGAATAAATTTCTGTGCCATCTGTAAGATAATGCATGCTAACTTGTAAAATTTGTTTCATTTATACTTTATACTTACGCTTTTATGCATTCTTCTTTATCATTATTGTTATTTTTCCTTGGACTCTCTCCCATTATTTTTCTTCATTCTACATCATAACAATATATCAATTCTAACACTATCCAATTTCTTACCCCATGTCTCACACTGAGGTTAGAGCCCTCCTGGTCAAATTCTTATTCTTTCCTTTAAGTCTTTGTAAGATGCATGTTGCCCACGGTCTACCAGCCCATAATTCAGATGTCATAAGCAGTGATCCAGAAAACTACATGCTCTTGCTTTTATTTTTAATCTAGCTACACCTATTCTACATCCTTTTTCCTCTTTCAAAGTCAATAAAAATAAGTTCCAGGATTTTTTAAGGTCTCTCATTTATTCTCACATGAATCAGCAGAAATGAGTAATTGTCACATGTTTGATGAAACTTGGCAGTCCTTCCATCATCCCTGGGAAGAGAAAAGCTCTCATTACCCATGTCAAGGCGATGAGTGATCACCTCCAGACCTCTCATGGAAACTGTGACATCTTCTGTTCCTGGTGATCCCATAACAGGATCCCCTGAACTCATTGATACCTGAGGATTTTTGCTCTCCTGAGGGTGTGAGATGTCAAGTCTTTGAAAGGAAGTTCTTTATTCTGTGGGGCAACAACTGGATAAACTATTTTTGAGTCCTGACTTCTAATTATTAAACTTTGGCAGGACACTTGCATCATTTGTTGTTGTTGTTTCGTTGCTCAGTTGTGTCCGACTCTTTGCTACTCCATGTACTGTAGCCTGCCAGGCTCCTCTGTCCATGGAATTTTCCAGGCAAGAATACTGGAGTGGGTTGCCATTTCCTCCATCAGGGATTGAACCCGAGTCTCCTGCATTGGCAGGCAGATTCTTTACCAATGAGCCATCAGAGAATCCCACTTGCATCCTTACCAGATTTTAAGTTTTTGGTCAGTTTTTTTTTGGAGGGGGGCGGACTATTTTCTCCATCCTAATTAGGAACTCTGCATCAGGCATAATAGAGAGAGAGAGTTTTTCAAATCTCTTCATCTTCTACCTGGGAGTCTAGCTTGATAAGACATCCAATTGATGTAATGGCTTCAAGCAAGAGAAGTGGGCAACCTTCTGGTCTCTGGAAACAGCCTTCATTCATATTATATGGGATCAGCAAGTTGAATTGGAGTCTTTCTCATTTACAAGAGCATCGGATCTAATATACATGCTCACCTTTGAGCTGCTAGTGACTCTGGGCTTCTGGAAAAACCTATTTTTGACTTGCTGGATTATTCAAACTTTTCTGGAGACACAATTTTGTAATATTTGTTCCATATTAAATCTTCACCAAAAAAAAAAAAAAAAAATCACATCATGTGATGTGTGCAATCCAACTCCCCAGTTCTGCCCAGCACACACATCTTTCTCTTCTCCATAATCTCACTGCCCTGCTCCACCCCAGGAGCAGGGTTGTATTAATATAAGTCTGTAATTTGTTTCCCTAATTAGTAATATTATATGATTCTTGTGAACTGGTATCTAATTTCCTCATCTCTAGATGTGAGGGAGTTGGGGAAAACCATGGAAGCTTTGTGAAAATATCTGTTCTAACAACTACAAATATTTAGTACGTATGAATGTTATTTTTTGAAATAACAGTATATGAATGCTATTTTTTAAAATGATAAAAGAAGAGGGAAAAAAATCTCCAAGGTCTTGTGGTGTGCAAAACAAAAGATCCAAGTTTATGAATCATAGTGTAACTTTTATAAGTTGTACTTTATGGTTCAGAATTTTATTCCATCCTCTGGATAATACTGAGTCAGAAACTCCTAGAAATCTAACATAAAATAATTAGATGGACAGCATATCATGTATGTGGTCTTATAAGAAGAAAATAGAAAGCTTTTGTAGCTATTTTTTATTGATCTGGTTTTTAAACCCTTGGGTGTGTCAAGAAGTGGAATTTAAGCAAGTACTAGAAACTTATGAACACTGCTGTCCTTCACTTTGTCAATTACTTTAGGGTAGTGTGGGATGGGAGGAAGGTATCTGTTTGATTCTGTTCTTTCTCTTTCTCTGGGATTTTCTGAGTTTCCCAGTTACTCAACTAAGCACAACTGCTGTTCATACAGATGCAGTGCCATGATTTGTGATTTGCTGGCTGTCATGCCCATTAATACCTGACTATGCTGTTACACTGTCACTCCTGGTTGCTGCCTCGATTTGTCTCCACAAGGAAGTGGATTTGTGAAGAAGAGGGGAAAATAAAAACCTTCCATCATCCTGGTCCTGATTTTCACTTGGAAGCACACAGAGGTCATACAAAAGCATCAGAGAAAAAACACATATGCCCCTTTCATCCACAAAAATTAATTGCCAAGAACATAACTTGGAGATTGTTTTGGAAGCTAAACAAACACTCTTCTAGGAGCTCGAAATTCAGTGGAGTTGAGATCAGTTCTCGGGAGTATTTCCACCCACAATTCTCAAGTTGCTTCATCAGACAGAGCCCAAAGCACTGTTATCCAAATTAAGAATAAGACTCCATTTCTTCATGGGCTTCCCTCACAGCTCAGTAGGTAAAGACTCCGTTTCTTCAGTCGTGCTCCCTCACATGGCCATCTTCAAACCCCTGAGGGTGGCATCTTGGCAGCCAGTCTGGGGTTTTTTTGTGCCCCTCGCTTCACTAAAGACCTGGTCTTCCAGAGCCCCAGGCAGTGGAGGGTCCACACAGCACCATGCTCATTCCAGTTTGGGGCAGACTTTTCAGTCTGTGAGTCTAAAGCACTGAATCAGAGTGAAAGTGAGCAAGCTATAACAAGTGTTATTCAAGGTAGTTCATAGACTTAAATATCTGAGATTTAAAAATACAAGTTCCAGACAAAAATGTAGAAAAATACTTCTGTTACTTTGAGATAGGGAAAAGATCTCTTACATAGGACACAAAAACCATTAGCTATTAAAAATATTGACAAATTGTACTTCATTGACTTTGTCCTGCTTGACAAAAGACACCCTAATAGAGTCAAAATTCAAGCCACACACCAAGGGAATATATTGTAATACATCTATCCAACATAGTCATTTCACAATAAAAATATCTCAGTGAGCCTACAGGAGGTTTGCCATTGTCAGTCATCTTACAAATGAAAATTAAAGCCACAGTGAGATGCTACTATGGTACCAACTGTTGACAAGGATGTGGAGCAAGTGGGGTTCTTGTATGTTTCTGGGGTGGGTATACATGACTGAAAAATATTTGGAAAACTGTTAGGCAGTAGAAACTAAAACTAAACATGTGCCCACAGTCTGACCCAGGAAATCCACTCCTGGGTATGTAGCCAAGACATGCCTAAGAGTGTTTCCAACAGCTCTGCTCATAGTAATTAGAAAGTAAAAACAACCCAAATGTTGAAAAACAGAAGAACAAATAAATAAATCATGATATATTTATACAAGGAAATACTTAACAATTAAAAAAAGAAAAAAAAACCTACTGCTATTTACTATAACACAGATGAATATCACAGAGATATGTTTGGTAGATACAAAAGAGTAAAACCTGTCTGATGTTTATATGGGGTTCAGTAACAGATGAAACTAACCTAGGACATTAGAAATCTGACAAGTGTCTCTCTCTGTGTGTTATTGACTGAGAGAGGGCAGAAGGGGGATTTCTAAGGTGCTGAAATGTCCTAAACCTTAATATCAATAGGGTTATATAGGTGCATAAACATATGCATCAAGTTCATCAAGCTGAATATTTCAATTAGCCCACTTGGCTATATATGTCATATTCTAACAAACAAGTTAAAAAAAAAAAAGGATTATGGAGGAAAACGGGGGGGTGGTGGTAAGACTTATCTAGTTTTGCTTTCACTTAAGAATATAAAAAGCTGGAACCCTAAGAGCAAGAGAGATGTGGATAAACTCTGAAGTCATTCTGTTTTGTTGAAACCATCAGAGAGGTTAGGTACCAGGAAAACAAGTAGCCTTAAATCAAGGGAGAGATAGTCGGTCCTCCCACCCCCGCCAGGAGGGTGGAGATGTGTGTTCTTGCCCATCTCCCATGGCAGAGGCAAGGAACAGGAGATTCCAGGCACTATGCGAGTGGGTGGGAAGAGCGCGGTTAAAAACCTGAAGCATTTCTAAGGCCATGTGTGAACGGGTGTGAGAGAGGAGCCTACTTGGAGATGTCAGATGTTGGAAGGCGTGTGTCCATCTACGAGTTGTTTTTCTCAGATGTCCACCAGATGCTGATGAGAGATCTTGGTAGAATGGGGAAGCAAAGAACAACTGGATCACGAAGCAGGTCTGAAGACAAGGATGGCCGTGGCTGTGGGATGGGCATGGAGCCCTGCCTGATGCTTCCTCCTTATGAAACCAGAGCTTCCTCCTGGAGGAGAGGCAGGAAGTATGCTGTCCATGGGCAGAGGCAGACTTACTGCAGCTAGGCAGGAAACAAGGGGAAAGTCTTCTACCTGGAAGAGAAGCTAGAAATCGCTGGGCTCGTGACCCAGTATCCTAGACCAGAAGAAAGGCAGGAGACTATGTCTTAAACAAGCTCTACCAAAGGCACAAGGCAGTGATCAGCCGAAGAAGAGGAAGCTGAGACTCTGTAGGAAGCCCAGACTTGAGACCCCAGCACACAGAGCCCCCTAAATGAGGACTGGAGAGCACCACAAAAGACAGAGAGCAACAGGATGCCCTGTTAAAGCACTGGTAAAACGGAAACTGAAAATCTGAAATTCCATACCTAGCCAAAATATCTCTCATAAATAAAGTCAGAATAAAGACTCTTAAAAGGAAACAGAAACAGAGAATTCAACATCAGCTGATCATCAGGGAGAGAAAATAGGGTGGCAGTCAGAAGTCTAGACCAGAACCCTGGATATGATTGAAAGGAAATTTTCTGATTTGTGATCTAAATAATCACTATCTAAGCAAAACTGCTAGCAGTGCATTCTGGATTTATAGCAGGGTAAAAGAAAATGTATGGCCACAGTAAGATAAAAGAGTGTAGGGGGAAATTAGAAATATGCTGTTATGTTTTTGTAATTCATGTGAAATATATACATATATACATTTACACAGCCACAAAACATTTTCTTTGTGTTTTATTTAGAACAATTTCATGGCCACAGCAAAATTTAGAAGTCTTATGTACATATGCCCACACATAAATGTCAAGGGCAAAATTATTCATAATGACATGAACTAGAAACACTGTAAATATCTTTTAACTGGTGAACAGATAACCAAACCATGGAACATCCATATGATGAAATACTAGTCGGTAGTAAGAACAAACTACTGATACACACAATATGGATGAATCATATATAGATTTGCTAAGTGAGAGAAGCCAGACCCCCAAAACTATATATTATATGACATTCTGGAAAGAGATAAATGACAGAAATAGACCTGTGTTTCTCAAGGGCTGGGGCTGAGGTGAGGGGTTCCTGCAAAGAGGCACAAGGAAGGCACATTTCCTTTTAGGAATCAAGGAAATGTTTTGTATGTTGATGAGGGTCATGATTATGTGGCAACTTGAGCTTTTTTTTTTTTTAATTGGAGGATAATTGGTTTACAATGTTGTGTTAATTTCACCATACAGCAACGTGAATCTGCTATATGTTTACATATAGCCCTCCCTCTTGGACCTCCTTCCCCTCCTCCATCCCACCCTTCCAGGTTATCACAGACTGCCAGTCTGGGCTCCCTGTGTTACACAGCAGCCTCCTGTAACTACCTATTGCACATATGGCAGGGCATATACATCAGTGCTGCTCTCTCAATTTGCCCCACCTTCTTCCTCCCCCGCTGTGTCCACAAGTCTATTCTCTGCATCTGCATCTCTATTCCTGCCCTGCAAATAGGTTCATCGGGACCATTTTTCTAGGTTCCATATATATATATGCATTAATATATGATATTTGTGGCTACTTGCATTTTTTTGCATTTTTAAAACACTAATAAAACTGTACACTAAAAGAGAATTTTACTTTTGTAAATTATAACTCAATACATTTGCTTTTCAAATGATTAACATGAGCTGTACTGTTTGCTATAATTTAGACAAACTTAACCCATTTTGTAGATTTTAGTAAAGAAAACAATTATAATTTCTGATTTTAAAAATGGAGTGCAATGAATCAGGGGAATCACTAACTAGTTGATGTCAGGACGCTTATACATATTCCATGACTAGTTCATGAATTGTCTGCAACTGTTCCTCCTGGTCACCATTGCATCTTCATCCCAAAAGTTATAGCATCCTTGGTCTATTTCTAGTTGGATGATGGTAGTAAGGAGAAGACACACACAACCACTTGAATACCAATGAGAAGAGTGAATATATACTTTTATACATACAATGCTTAGGTATCTCAAATTCCTTGCAACATTCAAGCTATAATTTTTAAAAGACCTTTGAACTTTAGCTTCAGTTCAGTTGCTCAGTTGTGTCCGACTCTTTGTGACCCCATGGACCGCAGCACACCAGGCCTCCCTGTCCATCACCAACTCCCAAAGTTTGCCCAAACTCATGTCCATTGAGTCAGTGATGCCATCCAACCATCTCATCCTCTGTCATCCCCTTCTCCTCCTGCCTTCAATCTTTCCCAGCATCAGGGTCTTTTCAAATAAGTCAGTTCTTCACATCAGGTGGCCAAAGGATTGGAATTTCCGCTTCAGCATCAGTCCTTCCAATGAATATTCAGGACTGATTTCTTTTAGGATGGACTGGTTGGATCGCCTTGCAGTCCAAGGGACTCTCAAGAGTCTTCTCCAACACCACAGCTCAAAAGCATCAATTCTTCGGCACTCAGCTTTCTTTATGGTCCAACTCTCACAGCCATACATGACCACTGGAAAAACCATAGCTTTGACTAGACGGACCTTTGTTGGCAAAGTAATGTCTCTGCTTTTTAATATGCTGCCTAGGTTGGTCATAACTTTCCTTCCAAGGAGTAAACTTTTTTTATTTCATGACTGCATTCACCATCTGCAGTGATTTTGGAGCCCAAAATATAAAGTCAGCCACTGTTTCCACTGTTTCTCCATCTATTTGCCATGAAGTGATGGGACCAGATGCCATGATCTTTGTTTGCTGTATGTTGATCTTTAAGACAACTTTTCACTCTCCTCTTTCAGCTTGGAGAAGTGTTAATGCAAAGGGATGTCCACTTCTTATTCCACGTTTGACAGACAGCCAATCTGTGGTCTATAAGAGAGGGCATGAGGCTGGAACATCACACCACAGTGTGCTTCCCTCCAACCCTCTGTGGGCAGCCCCCCCACCAGGGAGTGAAGCCAGCTGGTTGGTGGAGGACTAAGAACTTGTCACTGCTGTGCTTTAGGGTCAGCCTCACGGGGCACAGAGCTGGATGGAGTAGAACCTGGATCCCAAAGGACATGAAAGATACCAAGTGTAGCATCCTTTGTTGAAAAGAGCATTTCACTTTGATGTATCAAGATTTATCAGTCTTACCTCTCATGAATTATGTTCTGGGAGTCTTAGGAAATCATTGGTGTAAATGTGCATCAATTTTCCTAGATTTGGGGTTTAATTCTACTTTCCCTTGGGTACCTTTCAGTAAGTCACCAGTCTTTGACAGGAATGCCTGTAAGGGATAAATCGATTCCATAAATCTAATTATTCTGATTAAGAATCAGGAAAGTCTTAATGAAGTAGCTGAGAATGCTTGTATTTCTTCTGTGGATAAGAAAAATGTAAAAAATATTTGAAACTCTACACAAAGCCACAGGAGAAAGAATGGCCTGATATTTGCATAATGGTTAAAAGAACCACCTTTTGAGGCCAGCCTGCTGAAGTATGAATTCTAGTCTAGTGGTTAGCTCTGTGATCTTGGATAAATTACTTCTTTTTTCTGTCTCTTATTTTTTTATCTGTAAGATGGGGTTAATGACAGCCCTTCCTGAGTTAATACATGTACGTGTCTTAGAACAGCACTGACATGTGTTAAGTGTCTTGGAGGTGTTTTCCATAAAATGAAATATGGTGGACCTTTAAACAACTAATGACATGTAGGAACAGAAATCAATTTGACCTTGATGTTTTAAACATTCTCTTTCAAGGGACATAGATTTCATGAACTAGGTTCACATTTTTTTTTTCCCCACCAGTCTAAACTATTTGATATTGAAACAAACAAAATAATACCATCCTAACTGTGAGGTGTGTTGTTGTCTTTTTAATTTTTTTTATAAAACTTATGGATAGATCAGAAGGATGCAAATATTATCATAACTATATAAAAATGTAATGGGACAGTCTACCAGTTTTGTGGGTGAAGAAATTAAAGTCAGCTTAGAACTGCTGTGTCCTACCTCCAAATACACTCATACTGAGGGTTACAGATTTAATGTATGAATTTTGAGGGCACACAAATATTCAGTCTATGCAACATCTAATTTAAATTCTGGTGTTAACCACCAGAATAAATAAAGATGATGCTTTGAATGGAAATAGAAAATGAGATGCTTTTTTAAAATTTAATTCTTTAATATATTTTTGGAATTATTTTTTACTATGTATGTATACTACTTTCAAAATAAAAAGAAATACAGTTTAGGAGAAACACCCCAAATGCTTGTTGTAAAATAATGTCCTTATTCTGGGGTTATTTTTTTCTGGATTGAAGGGAAGTAAAGGTAGGATTTCAACATTGCTGAAATCTTTATCAAAAGATTTACAAAATTAAAAAAAACTCCATGAATTTTCATAGGAAAAATATAGTTTTAAATGTTATGTTGTTTTCTTTTGTTTTTTAAAACACATTTTCCTCTTAAAGTTTTCAATCATTAAGTCTTTACAAAGGAAAAGAAATATGAATCTTGCCATAATTGAGATATAAGAAAACTTCAGACACAGAGGTTATTTTTTTTTTTATGATTCCTAAGGGGAAAATCTGAGTTATTTAGAAAGAGAAGCTGAATAACAATGATGTGTGCATAGCTTTAAAAATAATTTGTTGGTGGCTGTTACAGTTTAAACCAGTAACTTCTCTACAGTAAATAGCTTTTTTGACTTCCAAATTGCAAGGACAACTTAGGGTGAAGATCAGGTGTCTGGCTGATATGAAATAAACAAGACTGTCAAAGTGGCAGAAGAACGGCATGCACCTGCCCCAGATACTGACACCACCTATTTCTGGAAGCACTTGGGCTCCAGGGAGTACTCAGGAGGTCCAGAGGCTACTTAGTCAACCAGCCAGTTCTGGAGTTAGTTAATTCTGGAATTCATAATTCAATGCACATACAGCTGGTGTTTGAAGCCAAGAGATCTTTAAACTGTCTCTACCAGGAACTTTTAGTCCCAACTCTTCTCAAGAAGATAGAAACACTTCTTTAAAAACAGAAGGAAAAGGAGGCCAAGGTTAAACAGTGTGCTGGGAGTTAATGGAAATAAACAACAAGAGATAAAATAGCTCGAATGAAATTTCTCAGGACCGTGTGTTCATGGGGGCCCTAGTCTCCTATTTGGGTCACAGTGCTAAACGTGGCCCTTTATCATGTTTCCCATGTGTTTTTTCTCTCATTCAGCTAGGTATATAGGACTAAAAGATTCTTAAAAACCCAACTACAATAATTACTAGCTGTTCAATATGAGTTATCATTTACGTTAGTATTTTAGAGGTGAAAGCGTTAGTCTCTCAGTCATGTCTGACTCTTTGTGACCCCATGGACTATAGCCTGCCAGGCTCCTCTGTCCATGGGATCCTCTAGGCAAGATTACTGGAGGGGGTTGTCATGCGTTCTCCAGATCTTCCCAACCCAGGGAATGAACAGAGCTCTCCTGCACTGCAGGCAGATTCATTATGGTCTGAGCCACAGAGGAAGCCCATCTTAGAGGCAGAGTCACCTTAAAGTTTAGTTCAGTTTTAATTTCACTTTTAACTGCAAGAATTGTCTCTGCCAACCTTTTCTAGCAGCCTACCTTAAAATGTCTATTCCGCGTGCTGCGCTGTGTTTCGTTGCTTCATTCATGTCCGACTCCATGTGACCCCATGGACTGTAGCCCACCAGGCTCCTCTTCCATGGGATTCTCTAGGCAAGAATACTAGAGTGAGTTGCCATGCTTGCCTCCAGGGGGTCTTTCTAACTCAGGGATCAAACCCGCATCTCTTACGTCCCCCGCATTGGCAGGCAGGGTCTTTACCGCTACACCACCTGGGAAGCCCATTTTCTAAATCAATGTTTAATGAAGTACAGTCGCCACAGGTTTTCACTTTACCATTTTAATGTGATCTCCACAGCATTGCAGGAATCTTAAGTTTCTATGAGCACATAACCCCACCCTTTCCTTGTCACAAGAAATATACATTCATTTTAGAGTTGCAGGGGCAATTATATAAACCAGCAGATGCCTCGAGCAGCTAATCAAAGTGATAGCCTGAAAATCCTCAACTTCTCAGGAGACCTCACCCCGGTCTCCAGCTGCTGCAAACCCACAGCACAGTGGGCTCCAAGAGAGTGACCCCACGGGCTAGATGGAGTTTTTAACCAACCCATCACTTTGTAAAAGCATTCTGAACCTCATGAAGAGGATAAGGAAGGAAGTTTATAAAATGAGAAGACATCTGTTACCGCCGGTGTCTTGGCGCCTTATATTGCCAGGTTCCTGTGGATAGCTTTCGGCCCACTCATATTTCTAGAACAGGCAGAAATCTTCCCAGGGAGCTCTTTAGAGGGTGCACATCAGAACTTCAACAGCCACATTACGAGGTCATAAATATCATACCGACGTGGGTCATTTCCTGAAATACCTACCCTGCACATGGTAAAACACTGCAGCAGCTACAACCGAATCAAATCGAAGGGAAGAAACAACACACACACATACATATTGTCAAATAACAAACAAGTCAAGTTATTTCTTAGTAGAAGAAAAAGACTGAATTGCTAGGATCCCCTCAGGTTTTATTATGAGTGTCCATTTCCGGTTATTCTTACACTTTATTGCCTCAAAACATGAATGCCTCTGTCTTTGACAGTGCCTTTTTTTTCTCCAGCCATTTCCCGCTGCATTAGCGACAAAAACCCATCCGATGGTGTCATTTGATTTCAGCTTTATCACATTGCTACACGCAGAAGGGTGAAATGCAATTTTTAAAAATAAAGTAAAACAATGATTTTTGCCACCTGAAACCTGCTTTGCAGACTCACGTGTAAATAGGATGGTGGGGATGAGGCAGGTAAATGGAAGAAAGAAAACAACTCCACTTTAAAAAATTTATCCCTGTTGAGATAAAAAAAAAAATAATAATAGATAATATGAAAGCCCCAACACTGCACAGTTCCTGAGGCTAAATAGCAATTTGGAGTGGCTTTTTAATCTGAAGTTTACTTTAGGAGTTCTTGCCAGGGTACTCTTTTTTTTTTTTTCCCTAGGATAAGTGTACTTTATTTCTTTTTAACTTTAAACTTCTAATTTTGTGTTGGCATTAACAATGTTGTGGTAGTTTCAAGTGAACAGTGAAGGGACTCAGCAATACATACTTATGTACCCATTCTCTCCCAAATCCCTATCTCATTCAGTCTGACACATAACACTGAGCAGAGCTCTATGTGCTATACAATAGGCCTTTGTTGGCTATCCCTTTTAAATATAGCAGTGTGTTCATGACTTCTAATAAAGTGATCTTCCAAATGTATTGCTTTCCTGGATTCTATGAGGTCTTAATTTATTGGATCCCATGAGGTTGTCTCTATTCAACATAGATCAGGAAAACTAGTCCTCTTCACCTGACTCCTGCTGTGTTGCTGGTTCTTGACTCACCTTCCCCTTGCTCACATGACGTCACCTCTGCACCTTTACCTGTCCTTCCAGGCTTTACATTTGAGGCAGCTGGTTTTCTTCCCTGAACCCCAGCGGCTCTTTATGTTCATAGCTTATGTGACTTGCACACCCATTCACGAGATTACAGGCTTATGGAACCACAGAGTTGTGGTCACGTGGTCCATCAGAGCTCCTAAAGGCCGGAGATGACACGGTGATGGCCCAGTCGTCAGTGTGAGTCTGAGTGATGATGAATATCTGATGTAACCTCTGACCTCCAGTTTTCTTATTTCTAAAGTGGAGCACAGAATTGCTGTATTAAATGGGAAAACGCGTGTGAAACCCTCAACATTTAGCTAAAAGTTCTTCTCAAAACACTTTCCATGATTTTTTCAGGTCGGCCTTCCTCTGGGTGCTCCCAGTGGTACCCAACTTCATAATGGCATGACTATATTCTAGTTCACTTTATTATGTATATGCTTCTAATAATGTGATGGTGTCTCAAAGGAAAGGATTTGCCTTATTTATATCTGAACTGTCTCCAGTGGAGGGAATGCCTAGGAGTAAACACTGCCTGGTGGCTCAGACAGTAAAGATTCTGCTGCAATTTGGGCAATGTGGGTTTAATCCCTGCGTCAGGAAAATCCCCTGGAGAAGGAAATGGCAACCCAGACCAGTATTCTTGCCTGGAGAATTCCATGGACAGAGGAGCCTGGCAGGCTACATACAGTTCCTGGGGTCACAAAGAGCCAGACATTACCACGCAACTAACACTAACTAAAACACTTGATAATTTACTAAGTAACATATACTTGATAAATGAATAAACGTTCATTGTAGATTACAAAGCATCACTTAAACATAAGGTGTTATTAATTCAAATATAAGCCATACCTGGGAGACCACTTACCTTGACATATCTTTATTTTATAGGTGAGGGAACAGAGATACAAAGAGATGAAATGCTTCTACTATATACCATAGTTACATGATGTATTTGAAACTAGATCTGAGTCTCCTGACTCTTAATTCAGAATTCTATCTCTTTATTTGTATATGTTTATTTACCATATAATTTTCTTAAACATAATGATCATGTAATCTAATTCTGTATAACTTGTTATTTCAAACTAGATTTTTGAAAATAACAATGATGATGCTGGTTATGAAGACTATTTTGATGAAAATTTATTTTTGATGATAATATATTGGAGCTCTCACCTTATTTTCAATCTCTACCTAAACTAATACAGTTGTTGGATTAAAAAACAATGTAAGATTTTCTTTTGGAAAACAGACAAAATTATTAAGCAAGTTTCAAACTTGTGTTGCTGTGCTTCACTGAGTTTTGTTTTTAAATAAATGTCTATATTGTTTTATAAAGTGATACGTGCACTTCGTTTTATGGAGTGGTAGTTGATTGACAATCTGAGATCCGGGAGAAATTACAGCAAGGTGATTTTTAATCCTTTGAAAAACTTAGTGGACAATAAGCAGACATCTCCAAAAAAAAAAAAAAAAGAACGAAAAACAAAATTAAAATGATAGAAAACCCTGATCAGTGGCGATTAAATAAACATAAAATCAAGATTTGTTCTAGAAGTAAATGCTTGCATCAGCTGTTAGAAAAAGTGTTCTCTGGGATCACAGCAAAGTGAGAGGCAAGGGGATGGAATAAACTTGAAACTCTCACATTAACTGTTAAATCAGAACCCTCCAAGGGGTCTAATGTGACCCCAAGTTCCTAGCACTTATTGATTCTCAGAAGACGCAAATGCAAATTTCTAGAAGAAATAAACTTCAATTTAGGCCTCAGATTTTCATGAGTTGTGTGCAATAAAATATGAATGCAAAATCTTACCACTGGTGAAAGTCCCCAGAAACAGCCATCAACAAGCTCCTAGAGACTTTAGATATTGGAATGATCAATGCGGAATGGGAAAGTATGAAATGATTATGGAAATAAAAGAATTAGAGACAATTTTAAAAAGCAGAGATGATATATCGTGTTCTAAAAATCCTAAAAAGAGCTAAGTGGATTTTTTAGAACTGAAAATCTTCACTATTGAGATTAAAAACCCAGTAGAATGTTTAAATGGACACAAATAGTGCAGAGAATTATTGAATTGAAAGTTGGACGTGAAGAATACCACACCAATCAAAGAAATTTTGAATATGAAAAAGTTGAAGAAATATAACATAGAATAAGGTCAAATATAGTTTCAGAGGAAAGGAAAGAGGCAGTGGAGAAGAGGTATTATTTGGGGAAAATAACAGATGAATATTTTCCAGGAGTGATGAAAGGGAGGAATCCACTGATAAAGAAGTACAATGTAAACAAACAGTATGAATTAAAAAAGAAATCTACACCAGATATACTTGAATAAAAGTAAAAATCCTCAAAGGGGAAAAAAAATTCAAAAGTCAGCCTGAGAGAAAAGAGAAATAACTTCCATATGCAAGAACAGAATGAGGAGCCATTTCTCAAGAACAACAAAGTAGATCAGAATATTTTAGAATATTATCTTCAAATTTCAGAGGTAAAATCATTCCCCAAACTAAAATTATGAACCCCAAACTAAATTTCAAGAAAAAAGGAAACATGCAGAACCATTTTAATTGAACTAAAGAGGGAATCTATCACCAGCTGACCAACAATGAAGTGAATTTAAAAGGTGAGGTGATATCAGAGGAGGGGCTTCCCAGGGGGAGCTGGTGGTAAAGAACCCACTTCCCCATGAAGGAGACATAAGAGATTCAGGTTTGATCCCTGGGTCAGGAAGATTCCCCTGGAGAAGGGCATGCAACCCAGCCCAGGACTCTTGCCTGGAGAATCATATGGACACATCAGAGGAGGAGAGGACATGGTCCCAGAAGGAAAACAAGAAGCCGTGACTGGAAAAATAGATAAAATTCATCTTTAATAGTAGACTACAAACAAAAAACAAAAAACAACTTCAAAAAACATCTTTATTACAGAAGCTAGACTTAGAAGTAATTGTTCTCCCTACTGTATGTTCCAGATATGTGCAACATATAGAAGAAGGCATTGTGAGAACTCACTTTTGTGGGTCAGTCCTGTAAGATTTAACATGTGCACAGATTCTTGTAACCACAACTAAAAAGAGAATAAACAAGCATTCAACCCCCACCATCAGTTCTCTCATGGTCTCTCTTTGCAGTCAGCTCATCCTGCCAGCCCTGAGTCCTGGCACAATCTGCTCCTCATATTCAACTTCCCCTAGTTTGAGCAGTAGTTTTATCTATCTGTGTGTATGTGTCGGTATGTCTCCTGCATTTTATGTATAACGTGAGTAGTCTATATCTCTATCACCACAGTCAGGATTCTGACCTGATCTATAACTACAAGGATGCTCTTGTAACCACACCTCCATTTTTCCTAACCCCTGGCAGCTACTAACCTGATCTCCTTTCTGGAGCATTGTCATTTCAAAAAAACTATAAATGGAGTTATGCCTTGTGAGATTGGCTTTTTTCACTGAGTATAATTCCTTTGAGGTTCATCTAAGTCATGTGTATCAATATTTCTTTGTATTATTATTGCTGAGACAGTTTGTCTAACTGATCACCTTCTGAATGACACCTGGGTTATTGCCAGTTTTTAGCTGTCACTAATAAAGCAGCTAGCAACAGTCACGTGTAGGTTGATGGGTGAACGTAAGTTTTCATTTTTCTGGAATAAATTCCCAAGAGTGTAATTGCTGGCTTGTGTGGTAATTTCACGTTTAAAAGGCAACTGCTAAACTGTATTTCTATAGTGGTTATACCATTTCACATACCTCCAGCAATGCATGAATGGTCCAAAGTCTCTGCATCCTTGCCAGCATTTTCTAATGTCACAGTTTTTTTTATTTTATCCATTCTGATAGGTGTATAGTGATATCTTGTGGTTTTAATCTGCATTTCCCTAATGGCTAATAATATTGAACATCTTTTCCTGTGTTTATTTCCCATCTGCATACTATCTTCCATTTAATAAAGGTGTTTGTGCATTTTCTAATAGGAATTTTTTTGAATATTGAATTTTAAGAGTTCTTTAATATATTCTAGTTACAAATACTTTGTGAGATATGTGCTTTTCACCAGTGTCTAGCTGCTGTTTCATCCTCTTACGAGATCTCTCAAGACTGATTCAGTGCAGTGAGGAAGGACTCTATTTAGACCTCCTTATATTGTGAGTCTGGAGGCTGGAGAGCACTGAGCTAGGCCTCCTCTTTCTCTTGTCTCCAAGGGTCCTAATTTGCCTGCTCCTCTTTTGTCCTGCCAGCTGGCAGGGTCCCCGTCAGACTGTTTTGCCTTTTTCCCTTCTAGAACTTTCCTTTGGTTGTCTCTTGCATTATTTCCAGCCTTTATACTTTTGTTATTGGCTTTTAGTTCAACTCTACTGTGATCAGAATTTGTATCTTTGTATCATGACATAAGTCATACTGAGTTAGCATCCATCCTACTGTTCTTAACTTGATATCTCTGGAAAGACCCTCTTTTCAAATAAGACCACGTTCACAGCTACCAGAGGATAGGACTTCAGTACGTCTCCAGGGGTGGGGGGACAAAATTAAACCCACAAAAGTGGTCTTTTAGAAATTTCAAAATTTATCATGACCAACTGAAATTCTGATATTCCCAACTGAAAATATCCATCACAAACTTTCTCTTCTTACATGATATCAATCTTACCTACCAGTTCCAAAGGTCAAAAATCTGGGAATCATTTCTGAGTCCTCTCTTTTTCTCACATAGCATAACTGATGTCTAATAAATCTTATCTCACCACTTCTTCCACTGTTGCTACCTTGCTTCAAGGCATTATATTTATAATTATTTCTCAATGTTACTTGGTGTCCTATACTATAATTTATATCACCACTATTCTCATGGTTAATCTTCTCCCCAATTTGACTGTTATAAACGGCATTGCAATGATCATTCTTATGCAAACATCTTTCCATATTTAAGCAATTATTTCTTCCAAGTAAAATTCTGGAAGTTGCAGAGTCAAGGTAATTACATTTTACATTTTGTTTTCCCTCACTCAATTGCTTTTCAAGAAAGTTATATGGACTCATCCCTTTAAAATCACCAGTAACTATCTACTAAGATAACTTTTTTTACTTATGGTAAAACATAAGTGTTGGCTCTTGAGAAAAATCAAGCTATTTGCTTCCTTTACTTTAATTTTTAATTTTACATATTACGTATGCCCATGAGGCACCAGGCACTATTGTAAATCCAGGCTTCTGCCCTCCTGGAGCTTATATTTTGGTTGGGAAGACAGACTAAGTAATAAATAATAAACAGAGTACACAAATGAATTACATAGTATATTAGACAGTGATATTCACTATGGGTGTCAGCCACATCTAGAAAATAACTTTACAACAATGCCTGGATTAGTGTTTGATGAGTAACTAGACACTAGAGTCTAGCCAAGTTGTCACCTGGAACCAACCATCACACTCACCTCTGGGCTGTCTAGACATTTGTGTTGGAAGAATCCCCATCATTTTCCATGCATTGCCTTAGGGAAAGGACTAGGGACAAAAAGGGGCCTTGAACATATTATTTACTGTGAGACATTTAATCAGAAATCTGTCTCTGATCCAGAGGGCCTCATGTGTGAATTTAGGATAAAATGAATATTAAAACCCCCAAAGTAATCTAATAACAAAGCCATAAATTTTAAGAGAAAGTTTTACTAGTTTAATTAAGTGTTACAATTTTTGAGAATACCTTCCAAAACATGCACGAAGAATTTATGGCTATAACTCAGCTGAAAGTCTCAACATCTGTTGACTGGATAAAATTTGTCTGTACTCAGTATATTGTTAACACAAAAATTATACTGTATAGTCTTTATTATCTAGCTATGGAAAGAGTCAAATTGACGATAAGATATACTTTGATTCTTTCATTCATTTTTTTATCAACTTATTTTGAGGGTTCTTTTTATTGAGTTCCTATTGGAGAAGGAAATGGCAACCCACTCCAGTATTCTTACCTGGAAAATCCCATGGACAGAGGAGCCTGGCGGGCTAAAATCCACGGGGTCACAAAGAATTGGACACGACTGAGGGACTTCACTTCACTTCACTTCACTTCACTTCACTTCACTTCACTTCATTATAATTATTATTAAATTCTTCTTTAATGGGAAGCCCAAGCCATTTCTTGATTTTTTTTTCCCCAAGTGGGTTCTTCCCATAGGTTTTACCTGTTTTTTTTTTAACTTCACTAACTAATTATTGTCATTAATATATTTGTATTTTATTTTGGCCTTAAATAGCCCTTTTATTATGGCTTTGGGATGTAGCAATGAACATGGCAGATAGGATCTTGTACTTATGAACTTTAAATTCTCATCTTGAGAGACAGATGGTCAATCTAACAATACATTCATTAAAGAATGTCTTGTACAGATCCCCAGCCTGGAGCACATCCCAAGTACAGCAAACTGA
Source organism: Odocoileus virginianus (assembly GCF_023699985.2). NCBI lineage: Eukaryota > Metazoa > Chordata > Mammalia > Artiodactyla > Cervidae > Odocoileus > Odocoileus virginianus. Next base: position 53,181,687 of record NC_069695.1, read on the forward strand.
TCTTGGGACAAACTTGCTGTGGAAGATGGAAGGCTCAGAAGTCTTTTCTGCTCATGCTAAAATCCCATCAACATAAAAGGGACCTTTCTCTTGAGGTGTTTTCTCCCTTGGGCTCCAAAATCACTGTGGACAGTGACTGCAGCTATGAAATTAAAAGACATTTGCTCCTTGGAAGGAAGCTATGACAAACCTAGAGAGCATATTAAAAATCAAAGATATCACTTTGCTGACAAAGGTCCATATAGTCAAAGCTATGGTTTATCCAGTACTCATGTACAGATGTGAGAGCTGGACCATAAAGAAGGCTGAGCACAGAAGAATCGATGCTTTTGAATTGTGGTGTTGGAGAAGACTCTTGAGAGTCCCTTGGACTGCAAGAAGATCAAATCAGTCAATCCTAAAGGAAATCAGTCCTGAATATTCTTTGGAGGGACTGATGCTGAAGCTCCAGTGCATTGGCCACCTGATACGAAGAGCCAGTTCATTGGAAAAGACCCTGATGCTGGGAAAGATTGAGGGCAGGAGGAGAAGGAGGCAACAAGGATGAGATGGTTGGATGGCATCATCGCCCCAAAGAATATGAGTTTGAGCAAATTCCAAGAAATAGTGAACTGGGAAGTCTGGCATGCTGCAGTCCATGGGGTCACAAAGGGTCAGAAATGACCAAACAGCAAAGTAACTGAATGTGCATAGTTGTGTGTGTTCAGTCATGTCCTGCTCTTTACGACCCCATGGACTGTAGCCCACCAGCCTCCTTTGTCCATGGAATTTTCCAGGCAAGAATATTTGAGTGGGTTGCTATCTCCAACCTTCTGAAAACTATAGGACACTGTGGGGAAATTTAGGATTTAATCAGTTCATATTCTGAGTTCTGTGCTCTGTTCCTTGGAGACAGGGACAACAACCCTATTGATTTGAAATTTCTACTTATTATCTACCAATATCCCATTGGTTTGAATGATTGTCAATGGCAAATTTTACCCTAGTTTTTAATTTTCTGTATCAATATGCTCTTAACATTTGATTTGAATATGTGCATTTTGCCCATTTGTATCTATTTTTCTTAGATGTTGTGTGAGTAACATTTTATGGTTAGGCTTTATTCTGTCCTCTTTACCTGACAATCTGGCTCTTAATTTAAAATAGTTACCTTAATGTCTCCTGGAACAAAATTCCTTGATATTTGTTAACGAGCGATCATTTTTTGCCTTCCTGCAGTGTCCATGGGCGTTCAAACAGATGATCCTATCCGTCAGCTTCACACCACCATATCTGTAGGCTCCAGATGAGTATCTGAAATCAATAGGGAGGGAATTGTGGTAATTAAATTATAGCACTTACATATAATTACACTTATGTAAAAAATATCCACCCCGACTCAGAGCTGCTCTTGAATATGATAGACATAAATCTTTGACGATGATCTTCTTGGGGGCGGGGAGGGGCAAGAGTGTTAATCTTTAAAATTATGCCGGGAAAAATGAGGCTCCTGGAACTCTTTTACTTCAGAGAAATCATTTGACTCAACGTCTAGCTTTAAACAGGTTCATTTCAGTAATTTTTACCTTTGAAAATTAATTTTGATGCAATTCTTTCTTGCAAAGCTTTATGAAGAAGACACTGATGTTCCGGGCTGTTTTGCTTGAGAACCGAAGTAAGCAAGACCCCTGGGGGCGGAAAGGTGGGTTATGTCCCCTCATATCATCAGTTACACACATTGTGGGCAGTTTGGAAGCACTGGCTCTAGAAGTCACAAAAAAATGCATTTGTCTTACAACTGGACAGTATGAGTTTAGGTACAGGTTCTATGAAGATATGGTTTGAGGTTTTAAGTTTCACTAACTATAAAACAGGAATAATATAATCCTATCTATGACAAGGGGAAAAAAAGAGAATAGGTCCAAAAAGTGCTTTAAAATGATAAATTAGTAAATTAGTGAAATGGGTATATAAAGTAGAATACCAATATGAAGTATTTAGTATAGTTATCATCATAATATGACCATGGCAATTTCTAGTTAATCTTCCTTTAACATGGTAAACTTAGTTGATCATAAATTATAAATTCACAAATGAGATAAACACTAGAAAGGTAAAGGGCATATATTTAAAAATATAAATAATAAATAGCCATGAAGACACAGTGTTACTTTAACAACTTCCTTCCCACAGTTACAAATGTGTTGTAGATAATGGCGATGTCAACATGAGGCTCCCAAATTTGCAGCTTTCAATTATGTACATATTTGGCCTTATGCATAAAAAAAACTGAAATTTTTTTATTTCTCATCTTTGAAGACACATTTTACCGTAGATTGTTGTTGAAATGAATGAGAAGTGTCATTTGCAGCTTTGTGACCACCCTGACTTTTTGGAGGAAAGGTGTACAAAAAAGGTGTACAAAACCACAAGGTTTAACTGGAATTTCACATTTTCAGACGCTGCTGGTGTGGTGAGGAAACGGGAAGGTACGGGAGATGGAGCTTTAATAAAAACTAAACTTTTTCCATGTGCTTCGCTGTGTTCATTCCTGAACCTGCGTTGCTAGACATGAGAAGAGTGTTCTCCTGACCTGGGGACAAAGGAAGGGGATGCAATGGCAGGATACTTGCAACCTCTGCTGGTTTCTCACCCTCCAAGATGTGGAAGGTATTAGAATGAGTTCTGTGAAGACCACAGTCCTTATTTGTTTCTTCCTGTCTCTAAGCAGTCCTGCTTTAATGTGGTGATAACGTAACCACATGGGTGTCTGGAGACTGACCCCAATGCCAAAATCCCTGTTTCATTTTCTTCTACGGTAGAAATCCTGGCTCACTTTCTGGGTTGTTATTAATCATGCTCATTTTTAAAGATAATTTAGTTTTAATACATTGTCAATGCAATTCTCTCGGGTGCATCAAAAGTGATCTATCTTGTGCACATCTGCTTAGCTCCATTTCCTGACTCTGGAGCAACTCGAACATTTCTGCTTTTAACTGAGGGAAGGAACCAAAAGGAAAGATGTGTAAAGCACAGCCTGGTTGGCCGTGCAACTTCCAAATGTCTTTGGGGTCGCTGCTTAAAGATGTGCCAGAGAGTAATGGCTCCATATTATAAGCGTGAGGACTCTCCGCTGGCATCTTATTTAGTTTTCACCTGGCTCATGCTGCCAGTGTTGAGGCTCCCTTCTCTGTGGAGGCGGATGGACATTTCAGGGAACCAAATAGCCTCTTTGAGAGACTCATAAAGCTACAACTGTAAAAGGGTCTGCTATTTAAGGCACTTAACTGGTCACCCACCACCTTGCTATTTGCTTAGGTGTGTGGAATAAAATTTATTGTGTCTAGAAAGCACCATTAATGCTTCGATATTGGCCTGAGCCTCATGAAGTTGCTTTCTTTTGTAAGTAAAAATGTGATCCAATATTAGCAGTTTTGTATGGTCCAGCCTAATACTTATGGTATATTTTTATTCCTCCCTGCTTGGCAACTTTCCCATAGAATTGGAAAACAATGCTTGTCAGCAGAAAGAATATTAATGTTCTGGCTTGCCCATGTATTTGTAGAATGGCACATTCCCTTTAAGAGGTTCTAGCTAGAAGCTACTGCTCTAAGATGTGTCCAGAGTAGCTAGATTGGTTCATGAATAGTTTTTAGTAACTAAAGGAACATTGGGGCATCCCAGGTGGTGCTAGTGGTAAAGAACACGCCTGCCAACACAGGAGATGTAAGAGATGCAGGTTCAGTCCCTGGGACAGGAAGATCCCCTGGAGGAGGAAATGGCAACCCACTCCAGTATTCTCACCTGGGGAATCTCATGGACAAAGGAGCCTATGGCTTCCATCCATAGGGTCTCAAAGAGTCGGACATGACTGAAGCAACTTAGCATACATGCATGCAAAATAACATTTCCCCCTTGACAACTTAAGAGTTTCAGTAAAGTCTGGGAAGTAAATTATTCTATTTGCTCCATTCTAAGATTTGTCAATCAAATATAGGTTTTTCTGTGGATATAAGGAAATAATTAATTTGAAGAGGAAAACTGAACAAAACCACATCAAATATATGTATTGATTACAGGAAGCATCTCAGTTTTGGAACTCTTAACTGATTCAGTGAGGCAGTTGGGTAAGAAAATTTGTACCAAGAGAATCTCATTTATCTTGTTTGTATTGGAGAATATTAGGGATTTGGGGGCGGGGAGGATAGCCCAAATTACTGTTATGAATATGTGTACAATGCATTCAAAGGGCATTTGGAATAAAAGTTAATGTCAAAGAGCAGTATTGGATGGTGTTTTGGTACTTAGGAATCTTTCACACTTACCTAAGATACATTTTTTTTTTTCCTGAAAATGAAACATAGGTCTCCTTGTCAGAAAGGATATTAATTTAAACTAAAAGGAGCCACCTTGAAGGATGAAGAGGTAGGTCTGCAAAGTGTGTGTGTTTGGGGGGGTGGGGGGAAAGATGTATCGAAAAGCAAAATAGAAGCATGCTGCAGAAGAAGCTAGTAGATATTGGCAAAGGCATTTTAAATGCTTCTAAATTATGCACACAGTGTGAGGCTGAAGCCAAGCCCCTCCAGAAATAACTAGCAAATAATTGAGGTAAAGATGGACACTGTTGGCTGGCTTCTCCATGCCCACGTTTCACATATGAGACAAAGCAAGGTTTACCTTTAACTGAGTTCCAACTGGGGTTTCCCTGGTGGCTTGGTGGTGAAGAACTCACCTGCCAATTCAGGAGATGCAGCTTCGATCCCTGGGTTGGGAAGATCCCCTGGAGGAGGACATGGCAACCCAGACACCAATATTCTTGCCTGGGAAATCCCATGGACAGAGGAGCCTGGCAGACTGCAGTTCATGGGTTGCAAAGAGTCGGACATGCCTTAGTGACTGAGCACAAAAGGTCCAATTACACGAAGCCAAGATTGATTCCAACACCAGATGTGGTTCTCTGTGATGGTATTTCTTGCATGTAAAACAGTTTACTAGAAATAAATTGTTTGGTTTATTTAGTTAAACTCTGTCCTTTTCAGATTGAGCCTATGCACAGTAAGGTATTTTTGGCCTGAGATATGGATGTGTGTGAAGTCTCAATGAGCCTCAATGGTGAAGAAAGTTAGGAAATTGTTCTTCTCTTCTGGCATCACCCAACACCTAGCAATGGCCACTCAGGAGTTGAGAAGCAGGTCAAGGCTTGTTTCATCCAACATTTTGACTCCCTTGAACAGATGACCAGAAATCTGACCTAACAGTTACATTCGCTTCTAATTTGCACCCACTCCCTAGTTTCTCACCCCCTGCTCATTTTCTCTGTCTCTGAATCCAAGAAAAATGTTCTCATGACCTAGCACCTCTCTTCCCAGAGACAAGAGATGTCTTCCTTTATCCCGTGGCAGCTGTATGTTTTGGCCATAATATTATCCTGGAATCCTCACAGTTCTTAACTTGACACTCCACATAGTAAATCTTGCCATGATGTTATATAGGAGAACCTTTGTGAACACTTTGTGAAGTTTCAGAGACAGGGAAGCACGCCATTCTCATAAAATGATCATTTGGATTTATTTTTGAAGCCATCTCCAAAAATAAATTTTGAAGCAAATAGCATGTGTTACTTGCAATCTGTTTACAATGCATTAAAATACTTATTTAAAAGGTTTTCTGTGAGCCAGTGGCCCTCTTTCTTAGGATCATCTGTGCTTACGGGGGGAAATGTCTGCAGCTGTGGCAGGCATTGTTGCTAGCGGTTGATTATGTAGATCCCCATAAACTATGTTTATAAATTATATTTATTGTGTTATAATTAGTAGCACTAACAGTGCATACTATCAATAAGGTCATTAAATATGTAAATAATAAATACAGCAGTACTAATGCCACCAAGGATCAGGGCTCAATGGCATCGTGTATATTCAGTCAGTTCAGGACCACATTTCTCATCATTTCATCAAGCAGACATGGAACAGAGCCAGCCACTGGTTTAATGAACATACAGTCAAGTGCCGAAGATGAACATGCCCTTGCTTAATGGATGGGAAAATAAGAACAGCAGGCTGTTTTCCTGAGAAATGGAGAAATGTTGCAGAGTGTGGCCTATTCCACAAACCAGCGGGTTTCTGGAAGTTTGAAAAGTGGATGGAGGGCAGGTTGGGTAGGACCTATCAAGCTTTTCACCCAAATATAGTGTCTGTTAAAATTTCCCAACACAGCTGATTCCTTCTCCTCACTAAATGACTATGGAGACTCAAATGTCCCACAAAAATAAGGACTTCTAGACAATTTATAGACTGAATCTTGGAAAACTTTTCTACTGGCTCCGTTCCAGGGAAATTTGGTTAAGGAACACAGTCGATGAGTGACTCTGGGGGTCCCGGGTGGGCACTGTCACCAGATGACCAGGCTGAGAACAAGAATCCACACTCAAGCACTAATCTAACTTACAGCAGGTCTGCAGAGCCCACCCCTCTGATTGGTGATAAAGTCTTAAAGTACATCTGCAAGAGATGAGAAATGGCGTGTCCTGACTAGGAAGAGAAAGAGCAGAATGCACAAGTAGATTTCTAGCCGGAAATAAGATGGGCTTCTTTGATGACTCAAACAGTAAAGAACCTGTCTACAGTGTGGGAGACCCAGCTTCGATCCTGGGTCAGGAAGATCCTCCTCCTCCCTGGAGGAGGGCATGGCAACCCACTCCAGTATTGTTGCCTGGAGAATCCCGTGGACAGAAGAGCCTGGAGGGCTACAGTCCATGGGGTCACAAAGAGTCAGATGAGACTAAGTAACTAAGCACAGCACAGAAAATAAGATCAAATTTTTGAAAAATTTTGCTATCTTTTCAGTGGTATAGTTATGAAATAGGAGTGGAACATCAAAGCTGGAAGCTTGAACACAACAGGGTGTGAGGAAACGGGAGATAAGTAAAGATGGGATAATTACAAGGGACCCAAAATTCTCCTTTAGGAAACAGTAAATGTCAGAATTTATACTAGCCAGGAAATTGAATTATTAATATAGAGAATAATTTACAGACGTTGTCCAAGAAGAGAAGACAGAGGAAAAGAAAACAAAAGTTTTAAGAGATGGAAAAGTCTGAGATGTGATAAGAAACCCAACCTAAAATCATCATTTTTTGACGAAAAACAAAAGAAGATAATTGGAAGAGGATATCTACCAAAGGAATAGCTGATGAGACATACCTGAAATGAAGTGAGGCCTGGTTGTGTATGTCAGTACATCCTGACAATATGAAAGTTCTTATATAAAGGGTCCTTTCTCTTTTTTCCTCTTAAATATGAGCTGAGAAGGAGCAGAAATGTAAAGAAATTGCTCAAAATAAAAAACAAAGACCAAAATGAACAAAAGGTTAAAATTATTAGAAGAAAAAGAGATTAAGATTGAAGAAAATTTTAAAAAAGAAATTACTGATATCCTCAGGGAGATAAAAGAACCTATTCTTTTCATGAAACAACAGCAGGGTGCAATGAACACAAAGCATTCTATATTGAAAATTCAGTTCTACTGAGAAGAATTGAAAATTCTATTCGTTAAACTATTAACCAAGTGTGAAATAAGAATAAAAACATTTTAAATCATGGAATATCTCAAAAGTAACACAATGACTACAAAGGATTCAAGATACATCAGGCCATTTCAGTAAAGTATTAACAATGTTAGAAAGAACAAATATTAATTTGCAAGATATGAAATAAAAATAGCATAAACAAACCATGCACTTAATATATATTCTAAATTTAGCATATAATGTATTAAAACCAGTTGAAAATTCTGCAAAAATAGAAGAGCTAAAAATCATCTCCCATATATATATATATATATATACACACACATATATATATATGTAGATTCAGGAAGTCTACATGAAACTTTGAAAGTTAAAATTTTGCATTTTGTTTTTTATAATAATCATCTTAACCAAGTAGGATTTAGTCAAAGAATATAAGGAATATTAATTATTAGAAATGTGTTAATGTAATGATCAGATCAGCAGGGCAAATAAATTTCCATGGACTCCCACTAAATATTGTTGGTAAAAGCCCTTGTGTGAAGGAAAACCTGGTACACACTGCCAAACCCCAGGATACTATGGAAAAGGAATAACCTAATTTCCCTTCACGATGGTTTTACAGGATGCCCAGGGAGCAGGGGCCCCAGCAGCTGTGGTTTCCTGTGGATCTAGATTTTCAAAGCCTTCATACAACATGCAGCAGATTACATTAGAAACTGGAAAAACAGCTCCCTTTAAAGAAAATTGTTTTCAACTTAATTTTATATTGGAGTATAGTTGATTTTGTATTGGAGTATAGTTGATTTGGGGCTTCCCTGGTGGAAAAAAAAAACCCACCTGCCAATGCATAAGACATAAGAGACATGGGTTAAGTCCCTGGGTCTAGAAAATGCCCTGGAGAAGGAAATGGCAACCCACACCAGTATTCTTGCCTAGAGAATCCCATGGACGGAGGAGCCTGATGGGTCACAGTCCCTGGGGTCTCTAAGAGTTGGACACAGCTGAGTGACTCAGCACACACGCACAGCTGATTTTCAGTGTTTGTGCTAGCTTCCCGTGTGCAGCAAAGTGATCGGTCATGCACATCCAGTTATGCAGATACACGTGTCTATTCTTTGCCAAGTTTTTTCCCATTCAGGCTACTACAGGATACTGAGCAGCTTTCTCTGTGCTGTACTTCCCCCAAAGAAAAATTCTACTGGGCCAGAACTTAGAAGCCACAGGACAGCCTTCGGTAGGTGAGCAGATGCTGACAACCCACACAATAGCACGCTATTGCCTTGCGATGTGTGCGGAGTATGCCACAGCATTGTGCGTGTCATGTGCTATTGTGGTATTGTTTTTAAGCTTTTATAAAATTGGATATTGTTCCATTCTGGCTGTACTTTATATAATTCTCACTTGGACACTTGTTTCATTTACAGAGTCACTATCTTTGTGCTTTGTTTTCACATATGTGTCTTTGCTCATTTTGCTTTAACAAATATTAAAGCAAAAAGGTCCAGGTGTACCCCCAAAATGTTATAGGCATTGACCTAGAGCCCTGATGGAAAGGGTGTGGTCACTCTCCCACTGGGATAGTTAGTCACAGTGCCAGCACCCTGGTCCAGCAGACTGACATCAACACTTATTTTCTGAGAAACTTCTAACGTGTTTTATTTCTTGCCTGTCAAAAAAAACACTTTGATTCTTATTTTAAAGGCCAGATACAAGGCCACTTATTTTAGGGCCACAAAGAAAGAAACTTTTTTGTCCCAATTTTTAATATCTTGATGACAAAGTTTCTAAGCTATTAAAAATCAACTCTTGAAATTTTCAAAAATTGTATTGCTGTTAAAAACTTTGGAGTTAGTGGTTGAAGAAGCCATTATAATTAGATCTTTCCTGTTCTGCAGAAAGTCCTTTCTATTTCACAAGCATCGGCAATGTAAATTCACAGCAAAGCGAATGCTTTTATGGTTGGAAAATGTTGTCAGTCAAGATGGAGAGGTGACTACTCTTATGTTGGATGATCTGTGAAATGTTTCAGCCCGTGTATTTTGGATATTTATTTCTAAGACTATACTAAACACTCATCAGTTGAAAATAACCTGCTCATCAACAGGCGTGAGAACTCAGTACAACCAAGGGAGGTGTGAGCCTGCCGCTTGGAGGCCCAGGTGTCAGCCAACTTCCCTGAAACTGGGGGCTGGGGAGGTCAGTCCTCAGTCTTGTCACCGTCACCTGAAAGCGTGTCCTCCCTGCCCCCACCCTGCTCCTGGTGGCAGTTTGCACAGGGCAGGTACCGCCTCTGTTCATTTCAGTCATTAGACGTTGCCTGCTTCCACAGGGAAACAAACATTAAGCGCACTGAAGCTGTCTGAACCGTCCAAGAAGGTCAAAGTTGGGGTAATTACAGTTATCCGACTGGTGTTTAGACGCTCTCGCATTCCCAGCTGAATCCGTAACTAACTCTCTGTGATGGAAATATCGTACATTATTCTTGCATTTGCCAGCTTGCAGTGTCATTCCAGATGGCAAATACAAAAATAGCCTGAAAAATTTCCTCCCGAAATGCACTCTTTTAAAGTGTTCTGTTAGCCCGCTAACAGATCCTCCAAGATGTTCCAACATTCCAGCTTTAATGAATCTAAGCAATGTGCCCTCCTCCCCTTCAAACTCCCCCCCACCCGATATTAAAATGCTTCATTACAGCAAATTGCTGGTTGTTATTAATGTCATTATTGGTTGTTTGCAAGAGCACCCTCCCCCACCTGGTAAGGAGACACGGGTGTGTGTTTCCTGGAATTTGTGTTCATTATGGTAGGAGAGTCTCCAGAGCAATGGAGATGCAAAGGTCTCGGTGGTTAACACAAGAAGAGAACGGCTTAAATTTGATTACCTTGTTTAATGAAGTGTCACATTTATTTACAAGATGACGTGATGAATCACATTACTGGTCCCGTAAATCAGTGTATAAAAATGGACAAATAATTCCATAAAGTGATGCCTTTACGAATTTGAGGTGGAGAGACTTGAACTCATTCTGATATTTCCCACATTAGAAAAAAAAATTGCTATTTTGAGATCAACCCAAGAAATAAGCTTGATGATTGGCTCCCTGAAAACTTCCACATTCTTCTATCACGGGGGCCTTGAATTCCATCTTGGCCTCCGTTGGCATCTTGCAGTGACTGGGAACTCTGCTTCCAGCCAGCGTCCCCCAACCAGCAGCTGCAAACACAGCTCCGTCCTTACACATGCAAGCCCAGCCCTCGGGTGCCCGCTGCTTCCGCGGGGAAGGCAGGGAGTCACCGTGATGTCTGACAACTGGACAGAACTTCCGGGAGCACCGGCTACTCTTGTCCCAGGTTTGTATTTTTTTAATCAGCCGGGTAGAAGAGTATGAGTAACCCCTCAGATTACAGGGCAAATGCTCACGTCTGCTTGGAGCAAATTCAAATCTGTATTCACCGTGGACTGCACCAGGGAAAAGCAAAGGCTCGGATGTGTAGAGAGAACAGAATGAATAAGAAGTCAAGCAATGGGACCGGGACTGGGTGATGCTGCCTCTTATAGCGGGTGACGGACAGGATCACTCATCTTCTGCCCCTCCTCTTCCAGGCCCGCGCTGAGCTGCAGCTCAGAGTTCCAGGGGGAAGTCCGGGCCAGCAGGGTCTCCTGGGTCAGGACTGCCCCAGCAGCCACTTTACCCGGCCCCTCGATTTCTGAAGCTCATTCTTCAGGGGTGGACTGGGGTCAGTGACAGGGATGGATAAGTTCTCCAGTGGACCAGGCTGGTAGGATCAAGGTGACAAGGTCCAGGCTGGCCACCCCCTCCTCCCCTCGGCTGATAGCATGTGGTTCACAGAGCTGGGCCTTTTCCTTCCCAAGATGAAAGGAGTGTTGCCCAGAGATGAAGGAAGGAAAACGGGAATCACTATTCGGGTTATCATTATTTGCCACAACCCACGTGAGCAGGAAGTGTTTGGTGGTTTTTTGTGTGATTAAAAAGAAATATATTTATTTATTGCTTGACCATATTGTGTTAGTTTCTGCTGTAAAGCAAAGTGAATCGGCAATACCTGTAAATATATTCCCCCCTTTCTGGTGCTTTTTAAACTTCATTTTCTCTGAGTAAACTAGACCTATATTCACCAGGTAGAATGAAATGCATTGCAAGTATGGGTTAGGGGCCTTGGTTTCACACACCAGCTCTACCATTCACAACTATTTGATCTGGACTGATTAGTAGTCTTCTCATCTATAGATGAGGGATACTGACACCAAACTTCCCAAGGTCACTATGAAGTTTAAATGAGATTAGGAACTCCCAGAAGGCCTGAAACAGCCAATTACTGGAGAAATGGCAAGTTCTTCCCTCCCTGCTTCTATCTCCCTCTCTGCTTTCTCCTTCTAGAATCTACGTAGTTTTCTTTTCTTTTTTCACACATACACACACACACACACACACACACATTCATTCAACCTATATTTTTTATGTATAGTGTTCCTCATACACTGAAAATTATTCTTTGTGAATTCTAATTAGGTATACTTTTAGTATATTTTGAGTGCTGCCTATAGGAAAAGAGGGGGTACTTAAATTTAAGCCTCTAGGAAGATAGTTTACGGAGCTCTTAACTTTAGTGGCAAAAGGTAAATATAAGCCTACAGATTCTTTTTTTCTGGATTTTCCCACCATGCAAACAGATAACCTAAACCTTGATTCCCTGGGGCCTGGATGGAGGGAAAAGAAGGAAGAATCTGAAGTCACTATGGTCTTTTAAATAGGATCAAAACCGACATTTTAAACAGGGGTTTGGGCATAAATTTGGTGGCATGAACTCACGGGAAAATTCAGTGTGAACAGATTTTAGGTTGAAAATATGGTTATTTTGGCTATCTGAACAATAACAATAGCAAGAGAGGCTCAAGTTCATTTTCAGGCTCTGGGGAGCCTGGCCCACACTGAAGCGTGGAGTGAAGTCAGACCACAGGGCAGCACTCGCCCCAGGGGCATCACCACCTGCTCACTCCTGGTCTCTGCTCTGGAGCCAAGCCTTCGCAGAAGTTCATCAGCACATCCACCAGGGAACTTGTTTTTGAAATAACAGGAAGCATTGGTTCTTCTTTGCTAGCTTTTAAGTAGCTACATGCTGAGGTCTTTACTGTGTAATCAAAAAACTAGAAAAATGTCCCCCCCCAATTTATAAACCACTCCTCAGTCTTGTGCCTAAGTGGAGACAGTAGACCCTGGCTGGAAGGAACTTACTGGGCTGGGACTGCAGGTGTTCTGGGAACCTTTCCAGCAGAGTTGTCTATCAGCCACACGTCTGCCCTCTGCCCAGCACGTCTGCCAGGACTGACATGCAGACCCGTGACCACCGTGTGCGGCCTTCGCAGCCATGCCAGGCCGCGGGCAGGGCTGCTGGAGCACACCCCTGTGTGTGCAGAATGCCAGGTGTGGGTGGCGGCAGAGAGGGCCCCAGGTCTGAGCCTGAGCTTGCCGGCCACATCTGCACATCGCAGCCTTGAGTGACAGGTGTACATGGACGCCGCATCGGCTGCCAATATGTTATGAGACCATGGTAACAATCGCTCATCTCCAGGGAGCAGTGCTGCCTCGTTCTTCAGCATCAGACATGAAAGAAATAATTTCAGGTGCCAGAAAAGGATCTCTGATAACAGAAAACATTTCAGCTTTCATGCACTGGAGTCTGCCCCGAAGCAACAGCTCTGATATGGTTTTCTTCTGTCTCCTTCTTCGTGTTTGCAATTAATCCATGATTATCTGCAATCCTTTGGCTGATAGGGTGCTGATAGAAAAGAATTGGATGGTTTCTTTAAAAAAACAGTGTCTTCTTATTTACTTGAATATTCTATATACACACATAATAGTGTCTTCTTATTTACTTGAATATCCTATGTACAAACATAACAGTGTGTTCTTATTTACTTGAATAGCCTATATACAAACATTTGCACAGTGCCTTACCATTTCCTTTCGCACAGAGAACCTGCTTTTAGTTCACTTAATCCTTACAACAAACATGTGAGGTGAGGATCGGAAGATTATCTCTGCTCTGTAATGAATAACATTAAGTTCCATTCAAGGGGACTGCTAAACACACAACTATCCCTTGAAACTTTCTTGACACCTTTTTGATGAAATTCTCCCGCCACTGAACCTGTTGATTGAGACCACTAAACAGAACGGGAGGCTAGCGGGAAATGGCCGAGGTGTCTGAAGCCACTTCCTGCGTTTTGCCGAAGCTCTGTCCACAGAAACAAGGACAACAGTAGAAAGTGGAGTTCACTTCCTGCTGGGTTCTCCTCCAAGTTCTCTCTTCCTCTTGGAATCTGCTTTGTGTCTAAGAATCCACGACAAACAGAAAGCAAATTTACACAAATGAAGCATCAGTTTTGGGTCACAATTCCCCACTTGGTAGGGTTTGAAATGTATAAATATTCTAAATGCACAAATATGCTTATTTATATATATACTTGATGGGCTTCCCAGGTGGCTCAGTGTTAAATAATCTCCCTGCCAACTCAGAAACCGCAGGAAATGTGAGTTTGATCCCTGGGTCAGGAAGATCCCCTAGAGGAGGAAATGGCAGCCCACTCCGGTATTCTTGCCTTCTATGGTCAGAGAAACTTGGCAGGCTACAGTCCATGGGATCACAAAGAGTTGGACACAACTGAGAACTAACACCCGAAAAAGACGTCCTTTTCATTATAGGGGACTGGAATGCAAAAGTAGGAAGTCAAGAAACACCTGCAAATTTGGCCTTGGAGTACAAAATGAAGCAGTGCAAAGGCTAATAGAGTTTTGCCAAGAGAATGCACTGGTCATAGCAAACACCGTCTTTCAACAACACAAGAGAAGACTCTGCACATAGACATCATCAGATGGTCAACACCGAAATCAGATTGGTTATATTCTTTGCAGCCAAAGATGGAGAAGCTCTATACAGTCAGCAAAAACAAGACCGGGAGCTGACTGTGTCTCAGATTGTGAACTCCTTCTTGCCAAATTCAGACTGAAATTGAAGAAAGTGTGGGAACCCACTAGGCCATTCAGGTATGACCTAAATCAAATCCCTTATGATTATACAGTGGAAGTGAGAAATAGATTTAAGGGACTAGATCTGATAGAGTGCCTGATGAACTATGGATGGAGGTTTGTGACATTGTACAGGAGACAGTGATCAAGGCCATCCCCAAGAAAAAGAAATTCAAAAAGGCAAAATGGTTGTCTGAGGAGGCCTTACAAATAGCTGTGAAAAGAAGAGAAGTGAAAGGCAAAGAAGAAAAGGAAAGATATGTCCATTTGAATGTAGAGTTCCAAAGAATAGCAAGGAGAGATTAGAAAGCCTTCCTCAGTGATCAGTGAAAAGAAATAGAAAAAAACAATAGAATGGAAAAGACTAGTGCTATCTTCAAGAAAATTAGAGATACCAAGGGAACATTTCATGCAAAGATGGGCACAATAAAGGACCGAAATGGTATGGTCCTAACAGAAGCAGAAGATATTAAGAGTAGGTGGCAAGAATACACAGAAGATCTTTACCACCCAGATAATCACAATGGTATGATCACTCACCTAGAACCAGACCTCCTGGAATGTGAAATCAAGTGGGCCTTAGGAGGCATCACTATGAAGAAAGCTCATGGAGGTGATGGAATTCCAGTTGAGCTATTTCAAATCCTAAAGGATGATGCTGTGAAAGTGCTGCACTCAATATGCCAGTGAATTTGGAAAACTCGGCAGTGGCCACAGGACTGGAAAAGGCCATTTTCATTCTAATCCCAAAGAACGGTAATGCCAAAGAATGCTCAAACTACTACATAATTGCACTCATCTCACACACTAGTAAGGTAATGCTCAAAATTCTCCAAGCTGGGCTTCAACAGTAGGTGAACCAAGAACTTCCAGATTTTCAAGCTGGTTTTAGAAAAGACAGAGGAACCAGAGATCAAATTGCCAACATCTGCTGGATCATCGAAAAAGCAAGAGAGTTCCAGAAAAACATCTATTTCTGCTTTATTGACTATGCCAAAGCCTTTGACTGTATGGATCACAATAAACTGGAAATTCTGAAAGAGATGGGAACACCAGACCACCTGACCTGCCTCTTGAGAAACCTGTATGCAGGTCAGAAGCAACAGTTAGAACTTGACATGGAACAACACACTGGTTCCAAATAGGAAAAGGAGTACGTCAAGGCTGTGTATTGTTACCCTGCTTATTTAACTTATATGCAGAGTACATCATGAGAAATGCTGGGCTGGAAGAAGCACAAGCTGGAATCAAGATTGTCAGGAGAAATATCAATAACTTCAGATACGCAGATGACACCACCCTTATGGCAGAAAGTGAAGAAGAATGAAAGAGCCTCTTGATGAAAGTGAAAGAGGAGAGGGAAAAAGTTGGCTTAAAGCTCAACACTCAGAAAACTAAGATCATGGCATCCGGTCCCATCACTTCACGGCAAATAGATGGGGGAAACAGTGGAAACAGTGGCTGACTTTATTTTCTGGGGCTTCAAAATCAGTGCAGATGGGGATTGCAGCCATGAAATTAAAAGACACTTACTCCTTGGAAGAAAAGTTATGACCAAACTAGACAGCATATTAAACAGCAGAGACATTACTTTGTCAACAAAGGTCCGTCTAGTCAAGGCTATGGTTTTTCCAGTGGTCATGTATGGGTGTGAGAGTTGGACTATAAAGAAAGCTGAATGCAGAAGAATTGATGCTTTTGAACTGTGGTGCTGGAGAAGATTTTTGAGTCTCTTGGACTGCAAGTAGGTCCAAGCAGTCCATCCTAAAGGAGATCAGTCCTGGGTATTCATTGGAAGGACTGATGCTGAAGCTGAAACTCCAATACTTTGGCCACCTGATATGAAGGGCTGACTCATTGGAAAAGACCCTGATGTTGGGAAAGATTGAAGGCAGAAGGAGAAGGGGACAACAGAGGATGAGATGGTTGGATGGCATCACCAGCTCAGTGGACATGAGTTTGGGTAAACTCTGGGAGTTAGTGTTGGACAGGGAAACCTGGCATGCTACGGTTCATGGGGTTGCAAAGAATTGGACGTGACTGAGTGACTGAACTGAACTGAACTGAACTGAGCACCCATGTATGTACATACATTACACCTTCATTTTACCATGCCCTTGTCTTCCTTAATTAAAATTAAAAGCCTCAAACTGTGGTTGCAAAGAAACTCAGTCATCGCCCAGGAGCACCTTGGATTCCAGAGACCCTGGAGTATGCCACTACCCAGTGATCAGGTCAGTGATCAAGCCACTTCCTGAAAGCAGCGGGCAGCTCAGAGTCTCATCGGCTTCAGCATCCCCAGGCCTGGGATAACACCTCTGCTCTGGTTCCCCCCTGAGATCGCAGGAGCCTGTGGTCCAGCAGAGAGGGATGCTGTGTGACCCACGGGTCCACATACTGGTGGACTGATGGCTGGGCCTTCCCAGGAAGAGGCAGCCAGAAGGCGGGAAGTGGGGGTGCGGTTATCTTAGGCACCCAGGGAGCTGTCTACTGCACTTGGACAATGGACAGGAAAGAAGGAAAGCAGACTGGAATTCGGGAGGGTGAGGGAGGAGCCCAGATGAACTCAACCACTCCCCTCTTAATGGCCGAACTTTATTCCAAACAGTAGAGTGGGCCTGTAACAAGTTTACAATTCTGGGATTCTTACTTTGATGATTTATCAGCGGAAAAGTGGGGGAATGGTGTGTGATGAATGGGGGTGAATACTACCCCCACCGCCTGCACTCACAGGCACAGAGGCCTGTGAAGTTGAGCACACAAAACCGGTAATGCCTCGGGGTGCTCCTTGCACGGTGTGTAACCATCTGTTTCATTAGGGCCACCGAGGAATGAGCTTAGCTGGCTCCTGAGAGAATGTCTTCAAGACTTGCTCCTAGCAGGACGAGGCCTGGCCCTTCGCCACGAGGCTGGGCCAGTGAGACCACACCTGGAGTCGGGGGTGGAGGTGGTCACATTGAGTAGCCTCCCCACCCAAGAAGACAAGGGCTCTTCCTTCAGTGTGCTGTGCAACATTCTGTCAAGCTTGTTATACTGCGTTTATCCCAAGATCACTTCCAATCAGACCTCATGGCCGGCACTTCACAGTTGTAATGAGCAGCCAGAGCTGGGCGGTTTTCACATCATGGGAGACAGGACAGGACAAGGCCAGTGTCAAGGACAAGGTTTAGGTCCCGTCGGGGTGGCCCCACAGCTGGTCTCTCAGGAAGATGAGGTGCCCTTGCCGGGGTCCTGGAGTGGCCACGCCCTATGACCCCTGACCCCAAGTTTCCTGCTTCCCCCTCCAGGCCGCTAAAATGAGAACCATGTATCCTCTTTTCTTCCTTCCTTTCTGCTTCCTCATCATTCCTTCCTGGGACTCTCACAATTACCATTTCTTTCCATTTTTAGCCAACTTTCATTCAGTCTTATCATTATTGGAGGGAGGAAGGACTTAGAATATTAATGATTAATTAATACAAATAACATAAAACTTAATTATCAGCACAATTAAAAACGTTTCAAATCAGTTTTGCTTGGAAAAACCTCATGGTAGGGATTCAGTAAGGGATGGTGATGAGAGCCGTCTGTTGGGGAGCAGCCAGCTCCAGGACCTACTATGTGACCAGGAGAAACTGTGCTAGCTCCTCTGATTGCAAGCTGGGATGGCGGTAGTGCTCCCCTCGTGGGGCTGGTGGGTCGCTCAGAGCCACACCCACCAGGGCCCCTGCAATATGCCCGGGGCGCTGGGAGGGCTCCGTGGATGTTTGCTCCCATTATGTCAGATGCAGACCCTTGCGATCTTTGCCCCCTCCTAGAATGAGCAGCAGGAGCAGAGTGGACCAGACCCGGGTCAAGACTCAGATGACACCCCACCCCCATTAAAGCTGGAGTCCACACCTACAGATTTTGTATATTGTGTGAGCAGACTGTGTATAGACTCAAAAGGTCTTCAAAAGTTTCCAAGCAAACTTCCCATGGAAAGAAAACATTTCTAATTCCTAAATGGTACACTCTCCATAGTTTTAGATTTTTGCGACTTGACATCATGCTCCCTTCAGGTTGAGTAATATGGCACAAATCCAGTTTTGCACACTCTGCTGCTTTTATTTAATTAAAAGGAACAGAAACCATAAAGTGAAAGTGATCCTTTCTTTCTTTCTTTATTTCCTCTCACTGGAAACTTCCTCTCGCCAAGGTCCACTTGGGAAATTTCCATTAAGGAATTTTTTATGAAGTTACGAGAGACAAATTAGGTGATTTGAATACGTTAGCACTGTGTCCGCCGCTTTGAAGATCACAATGCATGGCAGAAGTGATATGTGCTGTTTGCCTTGTGGGGGATGCAAAACTTCATTAGCTGAGGTTTTGTAAAGCGTTTACAGATCCTTCATCAAAAGGCCTTTCTGGAAGGACGGGCATCGTGGTAGGAACCCTTGACTGCTGATAGACATGGATATTGAAACCACACTCTGGGTTAGTTTGTGCAGTGACACTGTACCCCATAATATTTAAGAAAAGGGCGACAGAGCACATGCTGTGACAGTGAGTAGCATCGCTGGGGACCATTTGCGAACCTGGACCTGTTACCTCAGAGTGGCTCATTCAGACATAAATAGCACCGGACTGATTTTCAAGGTCGAGAAAACTGTTCATTCATTCACATTTGCCGTGGCCACCCTGATCATTGCCGGCCACCAAGGGGCTTTGTTCTTTCTGAGAACCAGGAGCAGTAAGGCAGTCTCTTGGTTAGGACTCCTTACCTCCGTGTGCGTCTCCCTCCTGGCTGACAATCAGCCCGCCACTGTACACACATTTACTGTTTCAGGGACACTGGAACCCACTGTGCTAACAAGGGAGACGATTTCAGGAGAACACTTTCCTCCAGGATGTGTTGACCGAACAAGATTTTCTCCCCACATTGGGGTTGCTTAAAAATCCTAGCCTGATATGTCTCCTTCATCTAAGTAATGACTCCCCACGGTCAGCAGCTCTGGAGTGAACTGGCAGCTGATGACCTCCAGGCCAGGGGAATGGACCCCTCTGCCCTCCTCATCTAGCAGAGCATGAAAGTGGCAGTCCATATATACACATGTGCCACTCCCCTGGGTACCAGGATGAGATGGAGTGCCTGGTGGGAGCCCAGCCTATGGTTTCTATGGCAACCATGGGAACCAGCAGAGTAGGAAGACCTCAGCACCCAGTTACTTCCCTCTCAGAGCCTCCACATTGCCAAAAATTACAGTCTTGAGACGGAGGAAGAGGCGCCATGTGCTGTCAGGTGGGGACCATAAACTAGAGACCAGGTCAGAAGAGGAGGCGGAAAAATCATCAGGATGCGTCATCTGCTGACTTGCCATGGGTGTCTATAAAACAGTTGGACAGAAGGATTAAATGACCTGAACACCCTAAGACATTCCAATTTAACTCATGAGAGAATGCAAATGCAAACCAGCCCTCTCCCCTGCTACATGCTAAGAGCTCATGTGTAGATCACAAACTGCTTTGGAGGCCGTGTTGATGTGAGTCTCCCTTTTTCTTATCTTGGGGCTGTTGGTTTTCAGATCCCGCCCCCACCCCTTGTGGAAGATGCACCTTCTATTGCCACTCTATTCTGGCAACTGGACACCTCCCGGACACAGCTGGGTCCTGGTGCACTTGATTGGGAGACTCAGGCAACACAAGCGTCATGGCAAAAGCTGCAGAGACAGTCTTCAAATCCATGAACAAAAGGCTGGAGGGCTTTCCCATTCTCACCTCCATTCTTCCTCCCCCCTTATCGTCCATAGACCCAGGGGGCTAAGGGGGTGCTTTCTATTTTTCCTTCCCACCTCCCTCCTTTCCTCCACCCTGTGTATCCACACGCCTCCCTCCTGTCCAGTTTTATGTCGCTGTTTCCCAGCTAACCAAGCAGCGATGCTTTTAAGGATGGGCTGATTTATGGAAGGAAATAAAAACAATCCTAAGGATAATAACAAACAGATTGGAGAGATGAAGGAATTATTAAAGACCCAGCCCAGCCAGGGTTCTGTGCCATTATACACGGATCGCTCCCCTGTCTGAAAGTCACAAATGTTGGGGGTTCTTCTGTTTTCTCTTTCCCTCCCTTCTCTCTTTTTTTTTTCTTTATTGTTTTTCAAAACCAAGATGGAAAGAAAGTAATGCACAAAACAGAGCTTCGATGTATAGGTTTGTTCATGTTTTAGAGGGAAAAAAAGCAACAAAAACCCAGGGCATTGTGCACTCAAGGAGAGCTCAGCGGTGGATCGGTGAGGGTTTATTATTCTGAGCGGCACTCCATCAAATGTGGCCCTACGAACAGACAGAATGCTGGGGAATCGTCCCGGGGGCTCTTTTTCTGTGTGTGAGTGGTATCCATCTGTCAGCTGTCAATGCCGGTGAGAGATATACAGGGCTGTCACTTCTCGTCAGCCAGCGTTTGTGAAGTCTTTTGCAGCTGCGGCACAACACATCCTGTCCTTATTGAAGGCCAGCGAGGAGTCGGAGACGATCATGCTGACCGGGGTGAGAGGCAGGAAAGAGATGTCGGGCTGCACTGGGACAGCAGCATCAACTCCTCCAAGACACAAGTACAAGCTGCGTTTGTTTCCCTGAAAACAACAATCAAAAGGAGGATCGCATTAAAAGAAAGCCTCAAGTCTCAGGGGGTCATGGGGCTTTACTTTGTCCCTAGGGGTCCTAGGCAGGTTGGGGCTCTTAGGACCTGTAAAACCCGCAACAGCAAACAACATTTATACCCCAGTAAATGAATACATACAACGTAGAGATGGGGATACACATTTTTTAAATCAGTGGGATATAAGTTTTTTATGGTTCCCCTAAATAAATTAAATTACTGCAAAGATTATGCACACGTGTAAAAGTTTACATAATGGAATGTATGTTTAATATGTGTTTGTAAAGCAAAAATGAGCACAGTGAGCCACGGACATGCCCACACTCTAATAATGCAGATGTTAAAAACTGGGTTAATTTTGATATGGAAACACTCTATTAATCATTACTCTGGTTTTCCATTGGACGTTTCAATATGTTTATTTATAGGGTGACTTCCACTTAATTGAATTATTTTAAACGGATGGTGGTTCTGGTGTTGCGGTCCTTAATCTGCAGGAAGTTCTTTGTCCAACACCTGCCTTTAAAAGCAAAACTGCCTTTACGGACCCTTAATATGCTCGCTAATATGCAGCTACAAATGAAATGGGGAATTTCAATGCAATCTTTTGTTTGATGCTCATTTTAAGATATTGTGAAATTTAATTATATTTTGCTTTTCTGTGGGTTTGGCAGGACTCTAGTTTTTAAAACAAAAAGAAATCCAATATGCTTAAATTCTTATTTAAAAAAAGAAAAAGGGAAGGGATTTATTGGAAAAATGAAAAATTAATTGATAGGATAGAAGAGTCACTGAAACAGTGGAAAGAAGAAATGCAAATAGTCAGAGCTCGGAGTATTTTGTAAAATCCTAGTGATGTTGATTCCTTGTTTAGAGGAGAGAAAGGTAATCCTGTATCCAGTGAAATACGTGTCATTAGGCGTATTGGCTCAAATTCTTGGGGTTAAAACCTGGGATGCAAAGGTTATATTCTTACCATGTCAAAATGCACTCTTCATGTATCAGCTGGCCGAGGGTGTGATTGAGGGGCGAGAAGAGCAATTGATGGATCACGCCTATTAAGGTCTTGGGTATGCTTCTGGGGAACCAGCAAGGTAAAATTAAATTCAGAGTTTCTGTCTTCAAAGAGGCTGTAATCAAGTTGTGAAGCCCACATAAATATGGAAAGGTTGAATAAACCAAGTACTTACACAAGTGTTCATGTATAGGCTGAGGGAGCATGATACAGTGTGATTTTTGTCTTACCTGAATGTAATCGTTACGGTCGAAGAAGGAGGTCTATCCCTTCAGACGGAAGGCACAGAGAAGCACTGCAGCTGGCGGGAAGAGGAGGGTGAGGAGGAAGAAGGAAGACGGGATGGCATTTCAGCATCTCTTTGCTCCCTCTGGCTGCGGTAACAAATTACTATAAAATGACAGGCTTAAGAAACCATGAATATTTTCACACAGCTCGGGGGCCAGAAGTTCTAGAATCAATGCACCTGCAAGGCTGGTTCCTTCCAGAGGTTTCTAGGGGAGGACCTTCTGCCTTGCCTTTTCTAGCTTCCATGGGCCGCCTGCTAGCGTTGGCTCTGGGCCCCTTCCTCCCACCAGGCGGGCTGCTCAGCATCAGTCAGTCTCCCCCTCACCTTGACTTTTGCCTGTACAGCCCCTCCCTCAACTTTGGCGCTCACCCCCTCTCCTCTGACCCTCCTTTCTCCTTATGAAGACCCTTGTGATTAAATCGTAACCATTTGGATCGTTCAGGATAATCTTCCCATCTCAAGGTCCTTAATTCCTCACATCAGCAAAGTCCTTTCTGCCATGTGAAGTGAGCTATGGATTTCAAGGATGAGGACATGGTGGTCTTTGCAGGGGACCAGCCAACCACAGGCAGCAAATACGATGGAGTAAATCCTGGGGACCACAGGCCATGCAGCACAGATGTGGACTCCAGGTTGGAAGCGGTTTGCCTGGAGCTAACGGGTGGGAAGAAAAGTGAATTCAGACAAGCACTGAGGAATACTGGGACCTAATTACAGAGATCGTTGGGTTCCAGACACAGAATAGGGAGACTCTTGGGAGGTGGATACCAGTCCAGCATGAGGAAACAGGGCCAGGATGGGAAGGAAGGAATGGGCTCTCTGATGCCAGAGATGTAAAGACAGACACAGATGACAGGGCTGCACAGAGTTTTAAGATACTCCCAGTTCTGAGAATCTAAGGTCCTGTTTTCACAAAACTGACTGCTCAAGAGTAGGTTGGACTCAGAAGCAGGTGTTTTAAAGGACTGGGAGAAATCTGCTGCTCTCTACCTTAACTCTTCAGAATGCTAAAATACACCGCAAACAGTAGCGTTGTGCGTATTCACAATGTGGCTAAAGGATGAAAAACCAGAATCTTTTTTTTTTTTTTAGATTTAGAAGGGCCTGAGCACCCTTTCTGGAGAAGACAGTGGCACCCCACTCCAGTACTCTTGCCTGGAAAATCCCATGGACCGAGGAGCCTGGTGGGCTGCAGTCCATGGGGTCGCTAACAGTTGGACATGATGGAGTGACTTCACTTTCACTTTTCACTTTCATGTATTGGAGAAGGAAATGGCAACCCACTGCACTGTTCTTGCCTGGAGAATCCCAGGGACGGGGGAGCCTGGTGGGCTGCCGTCTATGGGGTCGCGCAGAGTCAGACAGGACTGAAGCGACTCGGCAGCGGAGCACCCTTTGAAGCAGACTGAGAACGCTGGGTCTTCTCACTGTCAGCAAGCCTCAAACAGGGAGGATGCAGCGGTCAGTTCAAACTTCTGGTGTCTCGGCTGTTACTCTGATCAGTTTTTCAAGCTCAAAGTGAGTCAAGAAAGAGAATTCAGAGCGAGGACTGAAGGCCCCAGTGGGGCTGTCCGCGTCCCGTGCGTGTTAGCGGTGGTGGCTTCTGAACTGAGCTGTGAACAGCGTCAGCCCTCTGCCGTGCAGTCCGCGTTACAGGGACGCGTGAAAGCCTTGCTGTGCAGGACTAAATCGTTCAGAGCGACCCTTGAAGATGCACTACTCTGTGGCCTCCATTCACAAAGGAAAACTGACGGGCTAACAACAGATTGCCTTGTAAAAGTTATTCTATCCTGGGGGGCACAGAAGAAATGGGCTTTGGTGGAGGCGGGGAGGAGTGGGAAGAGGTGAAGGTACCGGTTATCATGATTAAGACGCCCAGGAGGCGAGGAGATCTTTATAAACTTAGTTATTCTCCAGGATAGAAAGCGACAAGCCTGAAGTAAATTTGATCTAGAGAAGCCCGTTCACCAGGTAGAGAAAAGAGCATTCTTTGGACCAGAGAAGCAAGAGTTATGGCTTCTCTCTTACTATTTGAAGTCACCAGATCACATAGTGTTTAAATGACTCATCACCACTTAACACTCTTTTCCTTTCCCTTTCTTCCCTTCCCTCCTTCCTTCTTCTTTTCTCTCTTCCCTCTATATTTCAGCTTCCTGGAGACAGACGTGCCCCTTAAATCACATCTCTTCTTGTGTCTCTGAGGCTTATGTGTCCAACTTGCTAAGATTCAAGATGGATGCAATAAACAGTAAGAGAGAGGGTGGGTCTATGAACACATGGGAGCCATCAGACAGCTCCCATGGGCAAGGGACTATATTTTAAAACTTTTGAGTTTGGTGTCTTTGATGTGCACACAGTATCTAGATTCACTGGCCTCTGGACACTTAAAATACATTGCGTGGAAAATATAAAGTGCTCAATGCTTTTGGCATACAATAGAACCGAATTTTAAAACTAGCAAAATGCATACAGTGAAGTAAGTCAGAAAGAGAAAAATAAATATATTAATACTTATGTGTAGCAGAAATAGAGACACAGATGCAGAGAACAAATGTTTGCATACCAAGGGAGAGGGAGTGGATACACCAGGAGATTGGCACTGACATAATCACACTACTGTGTATAAAACACAACCAGTGAGAACCTACTGTGTAGCATAGGGGACTCTCCTCAGTGCCCGAGGTGACCTTAATGAGATATCCCTTCTTTCCGGATTTCCTTGGACTGAAGATACTTAGCACACACAGACTACATACACGCGTGCTGAGTCGCCTCGGTGGTGTCCGACTCTTCGTGACCCGTGGACTGGAGTCCTCCAGGCTCTTGTCTCCACGGGGCTCTCTGGGCAAGAACACTGGAGTGGGTGCCATTCCCTTCCTGCACACTTTGTTGTACAACAGAAACTAACACAGTGTTATAAAGCAGCTATACTCCAATAAAAATTTTAAAATAAAATTAGCAGGATGAATATTATGGGTATTCTTTGATTCTGAGGGACTTTTAAACATGAGAGGATAGTCAGCAAGTTGCAAATCTTTCACAGAAATAGTCATAAACTATGATGAGATGCAAGCTTGGTTTGAAAAGGAAAAGGCAACAGAATGTGTTTTGTGTATTGACATTTTTATTAGCAAAATATAACTAAAGGAACATAATTGACAGGGATAAAATTTTCCAACCAGCAGTGGTACAATTATAGCTTGGAGATCTTGTCAAACATCGGGAGACCATTAAGAAGCAATCCCAGTCATCACACACCAAAGAAAACAAATTCACAAAAAAAATACCTTGTCAGGGTAAATTCCTTTCTGCTCCAGATACCAAGCATCTAACAATTTTCTCCCCGGGAGAGGTAATAAAGTGAATACATTAGAATAATAATAATAATTCCTATGTTTGTAAATTATTTCAGCTTTTTCCAAATTTCCAGTTTTCTACAAGAAATCGTAGGAGAGGATGAAAAGAAGTCCAGTCAGGATTGATTGTTGCCTTTTCTGCTTCTGTTCTTCATGAGAATGCTTCTTTGGGGAGGGGAGGGCCAAAAAGAATTGCCTTGATTAGTTTTGCCTGCATTCTGTGGCTTATCTCAATCCACCCTCTCCCCATCACAGTGTATCTGTGTGTGTGTGTGTGTGTGTGTGTGTGTGTGTGTGTGTGTGCATGTACATATCTGAGTTCATAAAGGGTAAGAATGGGAAGGTTTTTGATTATTACCTGGCATTCTTGGGTTTGTTTTTATAGTTCCATTTCTTAGGGTTGAAAAATGGAGAAATTTTATTATTAAGGCAATAGGAGCAATATTAAGAGGGAGAGTGAAGGAAGATGAGCATCACCAAGAACACCAAAGTCAAAGATCAAGAGGAAACTCAGAGGACCACTTAAGGTACCAGAGACTGGGATCAAGTCTGATGGGGGCAGAGGCCAAGGGCATCCATTGTACTTCCAACGTGATCCAGTCACCTTGCCTCAGGCTGTCAACTTCTGCATGTTCTTGTCTTAACGTCACCTTCTCTAGCGTTAAAATTCAATCACTCTACTCTGCTTCTAAAACGTATCCTACTTATTTCCACCCAGAATGTTTCCTTTGGCAGATTTGTTCTTTCCAGACCAAGAATAGGTCCTTCTTGCATTTTACCTCTCAGCCTTAGACTTCAGAAGGCTGTGCACCTTCTGCCATTCAGATCTCACCCAATGTCAGCTCCATGATGGGGCTTCCACTTCTGTCCAAGATGGATTTATTTATAGAGACTGGATTTATCTTCCAACACGGAACAAAATAATAACAATACATTAGAAAATAGAAATATATCATTAAAACCATTTTAAATAAGCTGGACATCAGGCAACAGAGGACAGAAATTCTTGAGAGACAGAAAACAAATGAACTGTACTGTCTGCATCCAAAGCTTACTGACTAGAGAGCTTCCAGACCATGGTGCAGAGAGGAGGAACCTAGGAAGAACCAGAAGATATCCTGAGTTGAGGAGATAAGGTGAGATTCAGGAGACAATAAAACAGGCCCGCAGAGCCAAATTTCAGAGAAGAGGTCTGCAGAAGCTCCCCCTCAGTATTATCAAGGTGCTGATTAGCACAGGCAAGTAAAGAGATGAGCTGAACTTGAGAAAGAAACCATCAGCAAGTATTAAAGGGATGGGTAAACTGAAGCTCAGCAAAAATTCAATACGTTTGTGCTTTGAATAATATTATTAAGAAAATGAAGATAATTAACTGGACTGGAAGGAACTATTTGCAAAACACAAATCTGACAACAGACTTGTATCCAGACTATACAAAACAAAAGCCTAAAAAAAAATTCTCTGAAACAATGGGAAGGTAAGCAACTGAATCAAAAAAAAAAAAAAAAAAGCAAATGCTTTCTGTAAACATTTTATTAAAGAAAACATATGAATAGCCAATACATACAAGATCAACATTGCATTAGGGAAATGTGAATTAGAAATGCAATGTAATACCATTCCACACCCACTAGAATAGCTCTAGTGAGAAAAAAAAAAAGATATACAATAAAAATGTTGGCAATGATAGGGAGAAACAGGAATCCTCATACATTCCTTGTGAGAAATACAGCTACATTGGAAAGCCATTTGGCAATTTCTCCAAACATTAAATATAAATTTATGCTATTACTCAGCAATTCCATTCAAGTATCTACTCAAGAAACATGAAAACATACATCTACACAAAGAATTACACAGGCATGATCTTAGCAGTTATGGATAGGAAAATAGCTTACTCATTTCCTGGGGTAGGGAAGAAGGATTAACAATAGCAAATGGCCAAGAAGAATCCTGTAAGTAAGATGAAAATATTCTACAATTGATTTATGAAAATGGTTTCACAACTTGGCATATTTACTAAAATTCATTGAGTTATACACTAGAAAAGGGGGAACTACATAACATGTTAAAAATATATATTAGAGGGAACAGTATCATTACTCACACAGGACCAAGGAGAGTGTCTTCCTACACTCTTCACCACTGAGCCACTAAATACATATGAAAGGACATCCTCTCAAAGAGGTCCGTCCTAATCATTCAGGCTAAAGAAGCTACTTGATCATTCTCTATTAATCCGCTAGATTTAATTCCCTGTATAACATCTCCTTACACCTGATGTTTTGACATCACCTGATCATTGTGTGTTTTCCACTTTTATAATCAAGATTCCATGTGAGTAGAACATTCTGCCTTATTCATCACTGTATCCTCAGAACAGTATCTGGAACCTTCTACAGCTCTGTAAATATTTTGCTGACTGGGTGAATGAAGAGGAACAAACCATTAGGAAAAATAAGGACTGGCAGCAGAAGGTGGGAAGGAAGAGGAAAAGGTATGTTTTTAATGAAGCAAATTGAGGATGGGATGGGAGTTGCCTTGCCAGAAGAAGAAGAGGGCTGGCAGGAAAGTCCTCGGAAATCTCACCTAGTAAACACCGGTCTTTGAAGCTGTCTGGCCATTTTTATAGCTGCATTTATGATGCTCTGGAAAAGACAGCTTGAGTGCTGCTTTCCTACAGCTGTACCGATTCTGACAATGGGGTTCAGAACTGCAAACCCCAGGTCTCTATGGGCCTGCTCCCCACTGTAAGAAATCCTACCTGCACGCTCTTTCGCATCTGGCTCCTGCCTTTTCTTTGCTTTGAAGGAGCAATGATTTCGTTGCTCCACAGCTTCAACAACCACCATCTAGGATAGTTTTATCTGCATGGGATACAGGTGCTGTGGTGATAAACACAACATGAATAAAATTAAAATATTGCAAAGTGAATTAAGGCACGAGTAAATCTCTCAAGGGTTTATACAAATCTCATAAATAAGCAGTAGTTGAACAGAGGGCTGGGATTAATATATTTAAATTAATCTCAAACAGATACAACTCAGACTGTGTGTAGGTAAGATAGTTCTGGATGACCTACTGTCAGAAAAGTGGAAAGAGGCAGGATGGGGACAACTGCAGGGGTCAGCTGCTGTTGTTGCTGCAAATCTTAAGGACTATTTGATTCTTCTCCCTGTTTTATTGAGATGTAATTGACATAAACTGTGTAGTTTTTAAGGTTGCAGCTTAATGATTTGACTTATATATATGGATACTTTGTGAAATGATTACCACAGAAAGTTTAGTTAACATGCATCACCTCATATAGATAAAAAAAAGAAATAAATAAAAATAAATGATTTTTCCCTTGTGATGAGAAATCTTGGTATTTACTCTCTTAACAACTTTTCAATATACCATGTGTCACTTTAAAAATTTATTGATTAAAAAATGAGATACTTGTACCAAATTGTACCAAAAAATTGTACCAAATAATAAAAGAAAATCTCAAAGCATGTGAACATCATAAGTTCCTTGATATATGTTTCCCCGGTGTTCAGACACTCAGTCATTTTACACCCATAAAGACTGTTGTAACCACATTGACATGCGTGGTGAACATTATTAAATTTTTAGAATTTTTTTTTTTACCTTGTCATATTTTTATTTTTATTTTCATTTATTTTTATTAGTTGGAGGCTAATTACTTTACAATATTGTAGTGGTTTTTGCCATACATTGACATGAATTAGCCATGGATTTACATGTGTAAATCCCGATCCCTCCTTCCGCCTCCCTCCCCATCCCATCCCTCTGGGTCTTCCCAGGGCACCAGACAAAAAGTAGGAGATTCTAAAAATTCACATTTTTGAGATCTAGCAAAGACAAACAATTTTATATGTAGATTCACCAAATGATGTCTTTTTTTGGCTGTACCAGGTCTTAGTTGTGGCACGAGGAATGTGGGATCTTGGTTCCGTGACCAAGATTGGACCTGGGCCTCCTGTATTGGGAGCATAGAGTCTTAATCACTGGACCACCAGGGAAATCCTATCATTTGATGAGTTTTACTATGAACTGTTACACTCTTTTGACTACTGGGTTTTTCATGTACTACTCATTGACTAAAAAGTCTTTTTACATGTTAAGATGAATGGCTTGTTTGCCAGTATTTGCAGCAGGTACTTTTTTTAGCTTACATTTTCATACTTGAAGGGCTTACCTAGTGGCTCAGATGGCAAAGAATTTGCGTGCAATGCAGGAGACCAGGTTCGATTCCTGGGTTGGGAAGATCCCCTTTAGAAGGGCATGGCAACCCACGCCATGGAGAATCCCATGGACAGAGGAGCCTGGTGGGCTATATAGTCCATGAGGTCACAAAGAGTCGGAGACGACTGCGCGCCTGACACACTTCCGTACTTGAAAACATTTTTATGTGACCAAAACCTTTCTTGGGGAAGTTTCTTCACTTATGTGATGTGCTGTTTTGAGAGAGTAAATGAACATGCACTTCAAAACCAAAAGAAGTAGTAACAATTAAGTAGCCGGTTTCTGATGGTGTTCAAGTGGTATTCTGAAAAGGACTCTGGCTCACTGCAAAGAGTGCTCTCAGGACATGTGACTCTAATGAATGCAGGACAACATAGGCCAAACCCAGAGTCACTGGGTCCAGTTACTAGAGTGAATCTTCCCAGCCAAACCACTAGGATTCAGAAACTAGAATAATGGTAATAACTCACTAATGCTGATTGAGCACTCATTAAATTCCAGGCAGTAATCCAAGAGATTTACATGCATTATCTCATCAGTAGGAAAGGACTGGAGCTCTGAGTCTGTACTCCAAGCACAGAGCCCCACAACTGATATACCAGGAAAAGTGCTGGAAGGGGTCAGGATGGGGTCAAGTCATGGTGTGTGACTTAGAAATAAAAGGACAAACTATTGATCATTCTCTGTGAGACAGAAATAATAATATTTCAAACAATGCAATCAAAATAAGGCATTATTTGTATTTTTCCATGATACCCCTTTCCAAAAAAAGCAACCCACATTTTTGGAAGACGTTGCTATGAAATGGATGGAGGTTGATGCGATTCTGAGCTGTGTTGTCCTCTGCCATGTATCTTTGTTTTCTTGTTTGGGATTTGTTTCCTCCTTCACAGATCACAAAAGCCACAGCCCCCTGTGGACCCTGATGCTCCCTGGACTCTCTCTGGTCAATGAATAGTACATGAAGACCCCAACAGACCAAAAATACTGCCAGCGGTACCACTGATTTTCTGTGGATAGTTAATAAATTCAAGGTCACACTTAACACAGAGATGAAAAGATGAGGAACTGGGAAGAACGCACTTCTCTCTGTGAGTGTGTGCAGAGAGTCCATGCAGCTCCTGGAGATGCCAGCAGGACCAGCCCCTCTCAAGGGCCGAGGCTCGAGGCAACTCTGTATCCCCACACACACCAGCTCTTCTGCGGCATTTCGAGGTCTCCTAAGGCCCCTGCCTCCTCTCTGCTCTCACTTTCCCGTCTCTGACCTCGGGGTTCACCACGGCCCCATCTGTCCACCTCGGACCACAAGTCCTCCTCTCCCCCGTCCAGTAGCCCCTTAGCTCTTGCCGCTCCGTCTCCGGCTCCCCAAGGGATCTTCTGGCAGGCCAGGTCCTGCCCACTGCCAGGGGGTAAGGGTGCAGTTGGTCATTCTAGCCACACATTTGCACTTCAGCAGGTGGTTTCAGAAGGTGGAACCTGGCAGCTCACCTCCGTGGAGAAGGGACAACCTCTGCCGGACGACCGCACCTTCAAAGGGGGCCATGCCCTCTCCACGGGCGTCTCACAGCCAATAGAGAGCCGAGGGGGCAGAGGGCATGTGGTGGCCCTGATATGTGCCGCCCGGGAGCTGCCAACGGAGATGGACTCTGAGCGGCCGGGACGCCTCCCGCTCCCCTTTCCGCCAGAGAAGAAGACTGTCTGGAAGGGAGGACTCAGAGGATAGCCCTCCTGAGCCTTGAGGGCTCCAGGGCCCGCCGGAATTGGGTCATGGCTCGTAATAGTATTATTCAAGTTTCCAAACTAAAAAGCAAAATACAGATATTAGTCTTTAGAAAATATTGCTACTATAGACAATGGCTTTATTTTAATATATAAAGTATCAATGCATTACATTAACATATATAGCTATCATATTAATTAATTTATAACTAAATTTAGCACATTAATTAATAAAATAATTATATAATAATGACATGGTTGTTCATGTGATTTTAATGATTAAATTATTTCGTTGTATAAATTTTATTATATAATTGATAGTATGCAATACACACTATTACATAATTAATTAATGCATTTGACATAATTAGTTACCCATCTATATGATAAATCAGTGCACATTATCACAAAAACATCCACTTCTATAAACACAGATGCAGCTCTAGGACATATAAATTTTCTCTAAAATGATGCCTACCTCATGTAACTTCTTTTAAAGTCTTTATTGAATTTGTTACAATATTTCTTTCTGTTTTATGTTTTAGTGTTTTGGTCGCGAGTGTATGGGATCTTAGCTTCCTGACCAGGGATCGAACCCACATCTATTTCATTGGAAGGTGAAGTCTTAACCACTGGGCCGCCCGGGGAAAGAGTCTCATGTAGCATTTTGATGAAGCATACGGTGTGAACCTGCTTTTGCTAGAATTCTTTGCCCATACGTGATTCGATTCCCTGGCCTTCTTATTTGATCACACTGTAAGAATGTCAGACGAGTTGACCAGCTTGACTCCTAAAAATCAAACAGGGCCGTCACATTGTTCAGCGGCGGGCCGGCTTCCAGGAGCAGCAGTGTCCTGGGGATAGCCGCTTTCAGATGGCTGTAGGGCTGGGCCACACGACCCAAGCGTGACTCTGTAGGGACCGCAGCCCCAGGCTGGCCCTGCCTCAGGCGACTGGCTGACCCTTTCTGCCACAGTCACACAGCACAAATCGCATGCAGGTTGTGAAGTCTAGTTAATATTTAAAACATTTTCATGCTTAGATAAAAGGGGATTCGAGTTGTCACCAATTAGTAGGAAAAGACTAATTATTATACAGACCTATGATCTTTTATAAGTAGAAACATTAAAGGAATCTAAGAGCAATCACTTTCCATGAAAGAGCAGATGGCCTGAATTAGACCCTAAAATATAGTAGTGTGTGTCTCTGTACAGAGATAGACACACATCATGAAACAGCAAGCTTTCAAAGGACTATTGGAAGGTGGGTGACAGAAAATCAGAAAAGAGGATTTTGTTCTATCTGCTACTGTCTATAGGAATTTATCCAGGAAAAAAAAAAACAAAAACACTCTCTACTGTTCCAGGGGCTTCCCTGGAGGCTGAGCAGTAGAGAATCTGCCTACCAATGCAGGAGACACGGGTTTGATCTCCAGGTCGGGAAGACCCCCTGGAGAAGGAAATGGTAACCCACTCCAATATTCTTGCCTGGGAAATCCTATGGACAGAGGAGCCTTGCAGGCTATAGTCCACGGGGTCACCAAGAGTCAGACATGACTGAGTGACTAAACCACAACAATTGTTCCAGACTTTTAATGATTTGTAAACATACTGAAATTCTCCTATTTCAACAAAATTCATAGTTTAAGCAACAATTACTGAATTCCTACTACGGGTCAGGGTCTCAAATAATACAATATACAGACTGCAAGGCTTGTTCTTAAAGAACTCACACTCTAGGGGAAGAAGACAGATGAACAAAATGAATGCAAGCAAATGTCCTTTAAGCCTGATTTTTGTCTGGTCACACCACCGCCTCGAAAGCTCCTGGGAAGAAGTGGTTTGTTTTCTATCAGCTCCTGCGTGCGCCCCTCAGCCAGTCATGGCCCTCCCTAGGCATCCTAGCTGGACTGAAGGCCACTGTAGCCTTAGCTACTGATCATCTCCTGAACCCTGGGTCGGGCTCCACACGCAGCCACAGACGCCCTGCACAGGCTCGAATTGGTCAGCGTGGACCTTGGCCAACACCCTTGGAGTCACCGCCACACAGAAAGGTCTTGGGTCCTTTGGCTGCCTGGGCCTCACCTCTTCACATCGTGGGATTTCATCGACTCTGCTCCATGTTTGAGATATAACTAAAGGAGCCGACCAAGGAGAAACAGGACAGACTAAGTGTGATGCTTCCCAAAGACCAAAGGAACGTTTTGCATGAAGTTCCAACCTTCGCAGCTTCCCATGCATTTCCCCAAGAAAGAAATCAGAAGGACATTCACATCCTTCCTGAAAGTGAGGTCACTCCCTATGGGGGTGGAGATGTTGTGGGGAGAGGCACCACCTCCAAGACAGCTGGACGCTGAGCCATCACTTAAGGCAGATCTCTGAGTCTCCGGGCCGGTGTCAAGTGGGAAGTTTTCCCCCATCCTTTCAGGTCTTCTGATGGAAACCACTGGCTTAAGCACACACACGTGCATATGCACACACATTTACATGCACACATGTGCACATGTAAACACACATACGCATGCACATGTGTGCACACCTCTGACTTTGTTTACCCTCAGATCCTAAAGATGGTGTTGATACCTGTTTTCCCCAGCATGAACCCCAAGACTAGACAAGTGAGGGGAGTAGGTAAGTCTTACAAACAAAGCAGGAGTGAGGAACAACCACAGGACCCCGGCCTTTGGGGAGGGAACCCAACTGAACTGTTTTCAAAATAGATTGATTTATTGGATGAAATAAGGTTTTAGTTTTTTCAAATGTGGCTTGCAAATTAGTTAGGAACATTTTGTCTGACATTTATTCCACAATCTTAGGAGCCACAAAATATTTACAAACAGATTCAGAAATTGGGGACCAAGGGTTTAGGGTAATAAAGAACCTTTTCATTGAGTGTAAAATAATCTCTAGGTAAAGTGTGCTAAAATGATGAAATGATTGAATGTGGCGAGTGATAGTGAAACTCTTGCAAACCTGACAATCTTTTCTCAACTCAGCAGAAGACCTGCTGTCCTAACACTTATTCAGCAGCTACTAATATGTCAATTTAAGATAATGATTGAGGCTGATAGTTTCATCAGGCATGAATTTCTGTGTGTGGAGGCAGCTGCATTTGTGTGATGGAGCCTGTATCACCCATAACACAGTGAAGGTGCTGCTTGGTGGGAGATGGGTGTGGCTAAACTGATTCCATGAACCACACATTCATTTATTGAGATTTTACTCAGTATAACTTTTCCACTAATTTGACTTTTCTCCATGAGACCATCCCCATCTCTCTCTCTTGTCCAAGCCTGTTAACTCTCCCCTCAGTGGGTAGATGGCAGATGCTGTGTGTGACAATTCAGGATGCCCCTGCTGTGAGCACAGGTCTCTCCCAGAGGGGAACTCCTCCATTTTCCTTTCACTTTCTTCTCTATTTTCATTCTTTTAGAGAATTTTGTCCAGTTACCTCTTTTTGCTTCTGACCTTCTGTGATAAATCTGTTGATTGCACATCTCAGTTTTAAGACAGTCAGTGGGATTTGTTCCTCCATATTTTTTGGTTTAAACAAAAAAGAAAAGAAAACGAAAGAAAGTTCCATCAGAAATGGAAGAGAAGATGAGACTCCAAGCTCATAACCATTCCAGTTCAATGGGGGATTTATCAGTGACCTGGGAAGGAACATTCTAGCAGTGAAAAGTATTTTTAGGCCTCTTGAAAATACAGCCACAGAATAAATCTCATAGAAACAGGAAAAGTAGAGTTTTTATTCTTGAATACACTGTGGTTCTTGAAATATGAATAAAATTACTTCCTGAAAGAGCTCAAAAAATGTATTAATCATTCTCTTTTCAGTCATGATATTGAGCAGAGTCCCCAGCGCCCCCCTAGAGCTGGTCCCACTGGATGAATGATCTAAGCCAGCATAAATCCTGGCACACTTCCACCATGTTGAGTGGCCAGTGAGGTTTTAGATAAGCATCTTGCTTGACACTGATGCTTAGACATCCTGCAATCAGATGTAGAACTGAAGGTGTCACTGACTTGCTGGAGCTTCCTCCATTCCTCCTTCCTCATTCTCTTTCTTCTGTGCTCTCTGTTTCATTGTATGTTGCAGGTTTTCCCTGTAATCTTCACAACTCTCATTATCTTGGGGCCAAATGTTACAGAAACAAGGATCCTGAGTGTAGGTAAAAAAAATAGCTTAAAAAGTCCAAGAAAGGCTCTTCAAAGAGAGTGGTAAGTCCAAGTCAACTTTGATCTCACCAGACTAGAGAGACTAGCCAGACACCAGACTAGTCTCTTCACCCCTGAGAGAAGAAAGGGGATACCTTGAATGACAAATACAGACCATGTGCCATCCTACGACATGACAAAGTCAACTTTGGACAGATCAAGTTGAAGTAGTCTGTGAATACGTAGAGCGTCAACTCATTTGTCTCTCCTTTGCATTAGCATTCATGATGCACCATCTGTGTGATTGGAGAAGGGGATGGCTACCCAGTCCAGTATTCTGGCCTAGAGAATCTCATGAACAGAAGAGCCTGGCAGGCTATGGTCCATGGGGTCACACAGAGTCGGACATGACTGAGTGCCTTTCACTTTCACTTTCTGTGTGATGGTCATTGTGGTTGTAGGGCTACATGAGAGAAAGAGGTGTGTATCACCACATACCTTCTAAGTATTTTAGTCATAGTAACAAGTTACAGACCAAAATAACATTTCACAGTAGCATATCAATGTCCCCACAGAAGTATAAGTGAAGCTCTTGAATGTTCTTAGGAGAAAAGGGTAGGATCTAACTAGAGGAATGTGAGGTCTACCAGTAGGAATGGATTTCCCCCCAGAAGATGATATTTCAAAGATTATTAAGGATTCAATAAGAGTTTGTTCCAAAGCCATGGAAATCCTGCCTATAAAGCCCATAAAGAGGTGAGGTTTGGGTGTATCTGGAAAACATTCAGTCACCTCACTGAGATGTTCCAGGAGATAGTTCACATATAGAATGATGATGAGAAGGACACAGATTCTGTCCATGAGGCATCCGAGGCTGATATCATACATGATGAATAAAAAACAATGTTTAATACAGTGTTCAAAGTGCTATATTAGAGATACTCACAAAGGGTACAGAACAATGGGTCAGAAAAAGCCATAAGGCCCTATCGTGAAAAATGCACATGATTTTTACCAAGCCAGAAGTGATTACAGGCATAGCAAGAGTTTGTACAAAGATGCAGAGATGAGAAGCACACATCCTGTTGAGCATATCACAGGTTTTGCTGCCCAGAGCACCGAGGACAGGGAAGAGCCAGGAGGGCCCAGATGCCTGGGAGTCCAGGCAATCAGGTCAAGGTCAGACTAGGAAGGACCTTTAACACCAAAAACAAAGAGAACCTGGATTTATTTAGTAACCCACAAAGTCTTCTAAGCAAGGAAAAGAAAGAATCACAGAAAAATTGACAAGCAAATACCTTTCTTCTTCAGTCAAAATGAAAGAGAACCTTCTTTTACTACCATGGTGGTTCAGATGGTAAAGAATCTGCCTGCAACGTGGGAGACCTGGCTTTGATCCCTGGGTCAGGAAGGTCCCCTGGAGAAGGGAATGGCAACCCACTCCAATATCCTGCCTGGAAAACCCCATGGATGGAGGAGCCTGGTGGGCTATAGTCCATGGGGTCGCAAAGAGTCAGACATGACTTAATGACTTGACTTTCACTTTCTTCACTTTCATGGTGACTGCAGCCATGAAATTAAAAGATGCTTGCTCCTTGGAATGAAAGCTAAGACAAATAGACAAAATATTAAGAAGCAGAGACATCACTTTGCCGACAAACATCCATATAGTCAAAGCTATGGTTTTTCCAGTAGTCATGTGCAGATATGAGAGTTGGACCATAAAGAAGGCTGAGCACCAAAGAATTGATGCTTTCCAGCTGTGGTGCTAGAGAAGACTCTTAAGAGTCCCTTGGACTGCAAGGAGATCCAACCAGTCCATCCTAAAGGAAATGAATACTGGATATTCATTGAAAGGACTGATGCTGAAGCTGAAACTCCAATCCTTTGGCCACCTGATGTGAAGGGCTGACTCATTGGAAAAGACCCTGTTGCTGGGAAAGATTGAAGGCAGGAGGAGAAGGGGGCGACAGAGGATGAGACGGTTGAATAAAATCACCAACTCAATGAACACGACTTTGAGCAAATTCCGGGAGATAGTGGAGGACAGAGGAGCCTGGCATGCTGCATGGGGCTGCAAAGAGTGGGACAAGACTTAGCAACTGAACAGCAAGATAACCACAAATAGATAAAAGTACGAATCTCAGTAATTTGGTTTATAAAGTAGTTTTGATGTTTTTGATCAGAATCAAGTACAAGATCCGAGGGTTTTAAGATCCTCAAGGGCATGGATGTCTGTGTTTGTGTATCATCAGGCCTCAGCAATTTAATGAATATTTGTGGGAAAAGTGAAGAGAATATCTGATAAGTAAATGAAACAGTGAAAATGACCTCAAAATAATTCTAATATTTACGAAAGGTGGAACAACTGTGGGGAAGAGCAATGCTCTTCTGGATGGACAGCCTCTGAATGCAAAGACAGCATGGCATGGCTGGAGTGTGTTGCCATTTCCTTCTCCAGGGGACCTTCCCAATCCAGGGATCGAACCCTGGTCTCCCGCATTGCAGGCAGACGCTTTATCCTCTGAGCCACCAGGGAAGCCCCTAGAAGAGAAGGAGGGGGCAGCAATTCTACAAGCTTCTTCTCCTTCTGGGGAGCTCAGCAACTAAGCAATAATTTTAATAAAAGGAACACATCCCGAAGTCAGAGAAATTCAATAGATGCTATTCCTAATAAACATACTTCTTGAGGACTTTCAACAAGTCTACACATCTCCCCTGGCTTCCCTGGTGACTTAGACAGTAAAGAATCCACCTGCAATGCAGGAGACCAGGTTTTGTCAGATTGGGAAGATCCCCTGGAGAAGGAAAGGGCAACCCACTGCAGTATTCTTCCTGGAGAATTCCACGGACAGAGGAGCCTGGCGGGCTACAGTCCATGGGCTTGCAAAGAGTCAAACACAACTGAATGACCAGCACTTTCACAACACTCTCACACAACAAATAGGTGACAGTAATGTTGTAACTGACGAAAATAAGAACAATGAATGTATTCACCTGGGTTCCCTGATAAGAAGGGCAATAGAGGAGATAATCACAAACACTCCACAGCAGAATACATGCAGAGTAGCTAATGAATACCTACACAGAAGCGATATGTAAATACACATAGTTCTTGCAAAGAACAATGTAGGATCTCCTATTATCTGCTTAACATATCAGTGGCCTCTTTGAAGCTAGGACAACCTACTCGGTGTCTTAGCACAGTGACCTAGGAGGCTCATAGGCACTTGATGCGTGAATGATACATGCAGATGAATGAATTTATACAGATGCATCTTCTGGGGTCTGCATCCATACCTGCCTCCAAGGATGAAGGTGATGCAGTCCACCTAACCACCCACTTCCATCACCTGGAGGGCCTCAGGAGACCATCCTTCCTTGGAACCCATCTTCCATGTCACCAGTAGGACACTAAGTTTTTTCTTTTTAACTTTCCCATTATGATTTTTTTTTCTTTTTTACTGCTTGTGGTTCACCAGAGTGCCCATAAAAACAAGAGCCAAGTGGTTTTGGGGGGAGTCAGTAAGAGTGACAGAGCCAATTGCACCAGCCCTTCCCTAAGCACTCCACCAGGGCCATGCATTGTGTGGGCCACACCTCAAGGCTGCCTTAAAATCCATCATGCTCCGAGACGGGTTCCTCTCCAGGTGTGGACTGCTGGCTGGGGCAACAGGCCGAAGGCTGCCCTGGGTGCGAGGAGGTGAGCCTGTGTCCACACTGCTTCTGGATGAGATCACGGAGGCGATGCTGATCAACAGTGAGCTTTCACTTGGCTCTCACTCCACCGGGTAAAGCGACAAGGCGGCACTGGGCCCAGTGGTTCGGACACCTGAGAGGGCCCAGCGGTCTGCACACTTGAGAACAAATTTCATGCTGGCAAACCCTGCCCGTCGGTGTCGGAAGCGTGGTCCAGCTCTCCAAGGCTGTCTTCCTCCTGCCTTTCCCCCACTGAGAAAGCAAAGCCGGCTTGGGTCCTACACATCCTGGTGGCCAATCCACTGTGAGCCATGAGTACTCCTTAACCTGAAACTTTCCTCTTACTGTTTCCAGGACTGAATCATTTCATCTGCAATAATTTTCCATTGGAGGCTGGGGAGAAGAGGCTGCTGGAGCTTTACCTGCTGTTCCAACCAGGCACGGTCGAGAGAGACCATTTTTCTTTGTGTTTGAAACCAACAGGAGGACGAAAAGGCCCCATAAATACAGTCAATCAGGAGTATTTTATATCTCTCGCTGCAATGAGAAAACCCACCTGTAACAAAATAGAAGAGGGATGCAAGGAAATCAGGAGAGAAAAAAAGAAGAAGAAAAGGAAGAAAGATTTAGGGAAAAAAGGCAGCAAGCTTCATCCTTCATGTTGAAATGCTCCTGTGGTTTATAGCAAAATAGTGCTTTCAAGCATCAGGGCTATTATTCAGGGGTTAAATGTCGCTCCGATCATAGCCATCATGAACAGGGAAGTGTGTGCATGTGTGTGTGTGTGTGTGTGTGTGTGCACGCGCAGAGACTGGAATGCTGCTTTTCCATGCATTTCAAACGGAGCCAGGCTGGCCCCGAGACGCCCTGCCACTCTGTTGCTCCGATCACAGTCATCATGAACAGGGAGGTGTGTGCATGTGTTTGTGTGTCTGTGTGTGTTTGTGTGTGCACAGGCCGCAATGCTGCTTTCTTATGCATTTCAAACGGAGCCAGGCTGGCCGGGAGATGGCCTGCCGCACGATTTTTAAATTATCTCCGTGCGCGCTCTGCTTGTTTTGGAAACGCTCTAAATAAAAATAATGGACTGTCTTTTAATAAGTCTCATTGTGAGGATTCCACATATCAAACCACGCCGAGCAGCTTGGAGGCAAACATCGGGCGTGTGTGATCTCGCTGGAAGAGAGACAAATGGGGCTGCGGGCAGCTCCATCCAGGGGCCGCTGACAGCGGAACGGCATCCGCCAACCGGCACATCTGTCAGGACGCGGGGTATTGGCACCTGTCATGCAATTTCAGCCATGACTTTTAATAAAGCCGCCTTCCCTTAGGTAAAATTGGAACTTGACTGTAATATTAGCTGCAAGCCCGTCTTGTTTTCCCCTTCAGAGCGCTTTTGTACGTGAGGCGCTTCAAATGGATCTCAAAGCTGAAGTATGGTGTTTACCAGCACCTCCCCTGTGCCCCAGAACTGAGGGCTTGAAACGATGCTGCGTCGAGTTTTTTTCTTCCTTCCTTTCCTTTGCAAAATGTCTCCTTTGGCCAAGGGATGCTGGTTTCCCTATTTATTTTCATATCACTCTCCCTC
Organism: Odocoileus virginianus; assembly: GCF_023699985.2. NCBI lineage: Eukaryota > Metazoa > Chordata > Mammalia > Artiodactyla > Cervidae > Odocoileus > Odocoileus virginianus. Next base: position 53,222,935 of record NC_069695.1, read on the forward strand.
TTCCCACCTCCATCCCCTTCACCAACCCTCTCTGGGTTGTTGTTTGAGTGAATTTAGCCCGGGGACGTATGTATATCATAAAAACCGGGTTGGGATTTGTTGGCTGTCAGTCAATAAATCAGTCAGAGTTTAATTACCAAGCAAGTGATGGGCTGCGGTGACAGGCCTAGCTCTGGTGCAGAGCATTTCTTTGGGAGCAATCACTATGAAAAACCCTAAAAATGAGGTTACTCTGTGAGTGTGTGTGTATGAGAGAGAGACACATAGACAGACAGACACACAGACAGGAGAAGTCTAAGAGGCAAGGTAGTGAAGCAAAAACGTAAGGGTACATAAACCAAAATGAAATGAAAAGAAAGGAGTCTGTAATTGCAATCAACCCTCCAAACTTTATGTTCTAAAACAGTCAAAGTATTAGGAGTCATCTTAATACAGTGTTCTTCAGGTAAAGCTTTCCATGTTGTGCAGGAAACATTGCGAGTTGAGTGTCACATGATTTCTGTACTAACATGCTAATTTTACTTCTTAGTGCAACACACAGACATGTTTCCTTGTGATCTGTTGAATTTAAAAACTCCCTCAAAAAAAAAAAAAAAAAAAAAGAACCTCCCTCAAACTGGAAATCTCAAATCCCCATCCCGCCGCTGCAAAACCAGAAAATTATGTCTTAAATGCTGTTTCACAAATTGGGAATCAAGTGGGTTTTCTCCCTTTTTTAACACTGGTCTTATTTAACATCCCTTAATTAACAATTTGTTCCTCTCCTTCACCTCCCACCCCGATTGCAGGCTGGGTGACCCTGAAACACAGACTCCAGATTGTTTTTATTCTTTTTTTTCCCAAAGGCAATTCACATTCAACCTGGATTTTATTTTTGACAAGTTCTAAGAAATGCCGTTTTATACTTGTCATGTGTCACGAGACTGTACTTGGAGACACCGTGGGATGTTTTGACTGGAAAAAAAAAAATGTCTATTTTCTTCTAACTGTTCGCCAGTAGTATGTCTCACTTTGTTTCTCTGCAATCGTTTGGGAACTGTAGGAACCTGTGAGTATAGGTAATATATCCAAGACTCAGAGGAAGAACTCTTTGACTGGGAGCAGGGGAGGAAGGGAGAAGGCAAGCTGTCCCAGCAGCCCAGAGCAGCAGAGAAGGCCTGGCACTGGGGGTTCTCCTCCAGAATTTACATTACATTGGATTTTCCCAAGCTGGCCTGGATCTTATCCTCCTTCCTCAAATTCTTTTAGAATTATATCATTAGAAGGATGCAGCAATCATCAACCAAAGACAACAGGCTGGGATTCTGATAAGCTTATCACTAAGATTGAAGACAAAAGACCAGGCAGGACCAACCGGGAAGCCATGAAAAAAATCATACACACAACCAAAGCAAAATCAGCAGGCTTCTGGCTTTTGCCCATTCTTCTTTGTGAAGAAAATGTCTGGCAGTGTGCCTAAAATCTTAGCAGCAAACAGCAGCCACTCCGGCTTAAATTGCTATTCTAAAAGACAAAACCAAAAAAGCAAAACAAAACAAAAACCTGTACCACCTGGCCAGAAAGCAGCCTGTGACCGGAGCTCTGGAGACTTAAAAGCGGGAGCCCGAGACCCCTGCCCCGACCTGCTCTGTGCCGAGTCCCTCTCAGGCCTCGGTTTACCCGGCAAGCAGCTCGAGCGCCAGCCCTCTCGGGGTTCAATAAATTTCTCTATGGTTCCAGTCTAGGTAGCGAGTGATCAATTTCAATAACCCTAAGAATGAGCAGGCTTTGTTTAAATGTCTGTTAAAACAAATTTTATGGCTGCGTCAGGGTTGTATCAGATAGCTCGCCGTGTTCACATAGCCCATAAAACAAGTCACCAGGCTCCCCGAATATGTCGGGTTAAGAGAACCAGAATCTTTCCCAGTCCTGTTCCTTTTTTTGAATGTCTCACCCCATTTTAAACAACCTTTAAGTCCCCAACTTAATGGGCCATTTTAACCAGAAGAAGTAGAATCAGAAGAAATAATACTGGTATTGTCTAAGAGCAGAAAGGAAGATGTAACATCATAAGGTGGAAAAAAATAAACCAAATGCTGTTTTAAATGAGCCAGAAGGATCTTCAATCCATACGGTCTGACATTTTGCAGTGTCAAAAAGCTGCCTATGTTTTTGCCCCAACAGGATCCTTACCTGCCACAAAACAGTATTTAAAGCTAAGTCATGGAAAGCTAAATCATGCAAACCCTATTAAGACAAATTTAAATATGTCCTCAACAGTGAAAAGACGGGCTGATCCCTCCTTTAATCCCACCATTTCTGTGGAGTGCTATTTCCTTACAGTCTTCAAGTAAAAGAGAAAACAAACACTGAAATAGTTATTAAAGTGTATAGCTTTCCTCTGGTTCCAAGCAATCAATATCGCACGGAGATGTCGGATGGTGACTTTCTGAGCAACCTCTCATGGCTTTGATTGTTAACATCACCACTGCATTTCAGAACAGAGTAAAAATTAAACTCTGTCTTGATGGTATCCCATTTTTAAAGGTCTTCAGGAGGAGACTTTCACAAATAAAAGAGTACTCTATTATCATGCTCTGAAATTCTTCACCACTTTCATTCCAAAGTCCAGCTCTAGAAGCTCATTTCCTCTTAAATTTTTTTAAGAGAAAGAAGAAAGACCTCACTTACGTGCCAGACGTCTAATTTTTACAGATCCGATCACCCAGGTGGGATCAGAGAATTCAGAGACTCATCCCTGACTTGTCAATGCTTCCTCACAGACATGACGCCAATCATCTCTGCCCATGGCTCATTGTCAAGGACAGGTCCCTACATCAAGTTGAGCACAGAGGTGGCCAGGAAACCCACTGGACCACATCCCTGATGGTTGCTGCTCCTCGGTCGCCTGGTGCCCCTGGCCTCGTGGTCAGCACACGCAGAGCCACCCCCTCAAGCATGAGAGCTACACGTTTTGACTACATCTCCTCCTGCTCTAGGAAATACAGCTCTGAACACGCAAGGCAAGGCCCCTGCTTCAGATGGGCTCACATCCTCACGGGAATAGACTGAAAACAAACACGTAAGCAAGAAAAACATCAGATGGCAACCAGTGCTCTGCAGAAAATGAACATGTGTGGGGAGAGAACACTCCCAGGTGTTCTGGTCAGGAGAGATCTCTCCAAGGGGTGACGTTTCAGCGAAGGACTTAGATGAGTGAAGTCGAGGCGAGCACATTCCCGGCAAAGGGGGCAGCTTGGAGCCTGGGGATGTGAAATAAAGGCTGGAGTAAGGAACAAGGGTGACGTGGCCAGAAGTGAGTGAGGACAGGTGGGTGGGAGGGAGACCACATGGGCTCTTGGCCCCGTGGGGACCCTGGGCAGCAGTATATCTTCAAGGATTAGTGGGAAGCTAGGGGAGGGTTTTAGGATGGAGACTGGGCGGCTTGATTTGAGCTGAACTATAAAAGGATCATTCTAAGATCTATTTAAGTGACCAAAAGTAGAAACAGGGAGGCCAGAGAGGAAAGAGGGCTGGGTGGATAGCAGTGTTGGATGAGAAGGGCAGGGACACAGCACGTACCTGGAAGCGGCATCAGCGGGAACGGCTGAGGGACAGCGCTGGGACATGGAGCAGCCTCCGCTCAGGGTGACCCGGCTGCATCACGTGGCAAAGAGCATCCTGAGGTCTTAGAAGTTCTTAGAGCAACTCCCCCCTGGCAAGTCAGCAGCAAGTCAGTCTCTAGGCTGATGGAGACTCTCCACTTGGAAGCGGGCTGACGGCTGAATTAGGGCTACGAGAATTCAGAGACTCGTCCCTGACTTAGACGTGACACCAATCATCTCTGCCCACGGCTCATGGTCAAGGATGGGTCACTGGGTCAAGGGGATGGAGAAGTGGAACTAGTCTCTATGGGAAAGAATACAGGGAAACATCAAGCACTGGAGGTGTCAAGGACAACCGCTAACACTCTAGTTCTAGGGAAGGACTCTGCTCCCGGTTCATAGACAGTGCTGCCATTCTCGGCTGTGGGGAAATGCGGATGGGCACCCTTCACTGTGATTATAGACATTCATCACCCACTTCACCAGGGCATGCTCCATCCTCTCCAGACCACAGCTGCCCTAGCTTGTCCTCTGGACTCAGACTGGCAAATATAATACACACTCTGTGACATTACGACTGAATGAATGAACCAAGAATAAGAATAAATCATTAGCCATTTGGTTGACTTCCCAAGGGTGGCAAACAGTTGGCTTTCATGCTTCCTGTCTGATGTCATCCACATTTGAGTATCTATTGCAAGGGAGCTCCCCCGCTCGGGGGCTGACTCACGCCTGGGTCCTTCCAGCTGTGTATCTCCCCAGGCCATCATTTGTCTGTCGTGAATTTCTGGGCTCCAACTCCTAACACCTTCCCAAGTTTTGGCAGCTTATTTGATTACCTACCCAGATGCCAGCTAAATTCTCAATATTTGAGTAAGATGCACTTCCAACTCCCGCTAAGGGACACTTTGGTCAGCTAAGGCATTTGGACTTTATCCAACCAGCTGTAGCAGGCACTAACCGTTTTTGGAGTGGTAGACTGGCAGGAACTGCACCCTAACTGAAAACTTCTGAGGGCAAGCATTGTATCTTGGGATCTAAACCTTCTCAGCACTGATGAGAGTAATGGACACGCATACACACACAAAGAATTGTGATACACAAGCTGCCATATGTGCAGCCAAATGGATCATTGAATGAGGTTTAAGAAGATGAATCTTGTGGCGGGAGCAGGTTGAATTGGGGGAGGTGCAAACTTGGGGCAAACAAACTCAGACAATGTTGCAAAAGTCTAGAGGACAATTTACAAGACTCTCATAAGCGCTGACAAATGCCCAGATACTGGCTGTCTCAGTTCAGTGAGTTCCTGGCTAAAGATGAGCGATATTTAAAATTGCAACTCAATATTCCTCCTGGTGCAATGTCATTGCAACTTGTTATAAAGACACAGTGCAAGATTTAAAGAAATATCTTGTAAAAATTTGCATAGAGAGATAAATAAAATTCTCTCATCAGAATGACTAAAGCCTTGACTGCCTCTCTAAGAATAACCTTGAATACCAACGATATAATCTGATTTCAGGTAAACATTCATTGAGTATAATGTTAAGTCAACAAGCATATAGTTTTCAAAACCTTTTTTTAATCTGTAATATAAATTTAGGTACCTGCTAAAGGGACCCCAATGTCACTTTTGGTACATTCCCATAGGAATGCTAAAATACTGTTCATTTTCTAGTACTGTATTAATATGGAGTTTACCTGCAAGAACAGAAACTCAGACTAGCTTAGGGGAATTTGTGTGCTGAAATGAACAAGCCATTTGGCAGGAAGGGGATTCCCATGTGGCGCTAGTCATAAAGAATCCCCCTGTCAATGCAGGAGATGCAAAAGACTTGGGTTCAGTCCCTGAGTCAGAAAGATCCCCTGGAGTAGGAAATGGCAACCGACCTCAATATTCTTGCCTGTAAAAATCAATGGGCAGAGGAGCCTGGCCAGCTATAGTCCATGGAGTCACAGAGTCGGGCGCGACTGAGTGACCTAGCGCACACATAAGGCAGGAATGTGATATCATTGGGAAGATGGTGTGCACTTGACCTTGAGGACCACTGAGGTCAGGGACTCAAACACCACCAGCTTCACTTCCCTCCCACTTCAGTCTGGTTCTTTCCCTATGTTACCTTTGTTCCTTTATAGTATTGCTAGCTCCTCTCACACTAAGGAAGATATGGTAGCCATCAGCCCTAGACTCTCACCTCTCCGCCCCAGTTCAGTTCAGTCATTCAGTCATGTCCAGTTCTTTGCAACCCCATGGACTGCAGCATGGCAGGCCTCCTTGTCCATCACCAACTCCCGGAGTTTACTCAAATTCATGTCCATCGAGTCGGTGATGCCATCCAGCCATCTCATCCTCTGTCGTCCCCTTCTCCTCCTGCCTTCGATCCTTCCCAGCATCAGGGTCTTTTCAAATGAACCAGTTCTTCGCATCAGGTGGCCAAAGTGTTGGAGTTTCAGCTTCAGCATCAGTCCTTCCAATGAATATTCAGGATTCATTTCCTTTAGAATGGACTGGTTGGACCTCCATGCAGTCCAAGGGACTCTCAAGAGTCTTCTCCAACACCACAGTTAAAAGCATTAATTCTTTGGTGCTCAGCTTTCTTTATAGTCCAACTCTCACATCCATATATGACTACTGGAAAAGCCGTAGCTTTGACTAGATAGACCTATGTTGGTAAAGTAATGTCTCTGCTTTTTAATATGCTATCTAGGTTGGTCATAACTTTTCCTCCAAGGGGTAAGCATCTTTTAATTTCATGGCTGCAGTTACCATCTGCAGTGATCTTGGAGCCCAAAAAAGTAAAATCTGTCACTGTTTCCACTGTTTCCCCATCTATTTGCCATGAAGTGATGGGACCCGATGCCATGATCTTAGTTTTCTAAATGTTGAGCTTTAAGCAAACTTTTTCACTCTTCTCTTTCACTTTCATCAAGAGGCTTTTTAGTTCCTCTTCACTTTCTGCCGTAAGGGTGGTGTCGTCTGCGTATCTGAAGTTACTGATATTTCTCCCGGCAACCTTGATTCTAGCTTGTGCTTCTTCCAGCCCAGCATTTCTCATGATGTACTCTGCATATAAAAAAAATGAGCAGGGTGACAATATGCAACCTTGACGTACTCCTTTTCCAATTTGGAACCAGTGTGTTGTTCCATGTCCAGTTCTGTTGCTTCCTGACCTGCATACAGGTTTCTCAAAAGGCAGGTCAGGTGTTCTGGTATTTGCATATCCTTCAGAATTTTCCACAGTTTGTTGTGATCCACACAGTCAAAGGTTTTGGCATAGTCAGTAAAGCAGAAATAGATGTTTTTTCTGGAACTCTCTTGCTTTTTTGATGATCCACATGAGTTCCTCCACCCCAGGAAGAACTCAGTTTCTTCTCCATGCTCTGACTGGGTGGCAAAGCAAGATGCCAATCCTCTGTTTCCTGAAAAGATAAGGGAATATGATTAACAACTTTCATGCAAATCATAGGGTGTAAGTCTCAGTCAGTGGCTGAGAACAGGAGGGTGTATTAGTATGCTCAGGCTGTCATATCAAAGAATCACCACCTCGGCAGCTTAAACAACAGGGATGTATGCAGTCCTGGTTCTGGAGTCTGGAAGTCCAAGGTCTAGGGACACTGCTGGAGAATTTATTCCAGGTCCCTCTCTCTCTTCTGCTTACTTCTGGTTTGCTGGCAATTTCTGGTATTTCTTGGCTTGTAGAGGCATAGTCTTCTCCTTGTGTGCAACCCTGCCCAATTCCCCACTTCTTTTAAAGACACCAGTCATGTTGGATAGGGCTTCCCAGATGGCATGAGTGGTAAAGAACCCACTTGCCAATGCAAGGGACACAAGAGACATGGGTTCAGTCCTTGAGTTGGGACGATCCCCTGGGGGAGGGCACAGCAACCTGCTCTAGCACTCTTGCCTGGGTAATTCCATGGCCAGAAGAGCCCGGCGGGCACAGCCCACAGGGTTGCAAAGAATCAGACACGGCTGAAGGGACTTTGTACACACCCATGGTGGATCAGGGCCACCCACATGACCTTGTTTAAACTTGGTGACCTTAAAGACTTGTCTTCAAATAAGGTCCCGCTGTGAGGTGCTGGGAGTTAGGCCCCCACCATATCCTTTTCAGGGGTCATAATTCAGCCCATTGTACAGGGTGGTGGACAATTCCGCTAAACAAAATAAATCAACTTGGTGAGAATTAGTACCACTCAAGCTACTTTGTTTTATAAAACCCTCTTTCAGTTGTTAATTTCTTATGTTTTTCATCACGCTATTACTTATATTTCAGGACCTTTTTTTAACCAAAGTTAAACCTGTCAATTTGCATTTAAATCTAGCAACACAAGTATAAACAACCTTACTTTTCTTGATTCCTCCCAAATAATAAGTCATTACCCATTTTTGGCAAACCTATGAAAAATCAACATATAAACATAAGTTATTTAGAACTTTTGCAATTGAATTAGTTTTTCATGAGAGTATTTCTCAAATTTCCATTTGAAAAATTGGTTATTTCCCCTTCTACCTACAAAAACAATTCTCAATAAATGTTTTATCGACTGTATAAAACTGTAGTATGCAAGGTTAAGCTGCTTTATAAATTGTGGTTATCCAATACTGAATCGCCCTTCCAACATTAGCCTTCCACATTATAGCAAATTCATATTAAAGAAAGACGTTAAGAGAAAAACTAAGTTTTTAATAAAGGAAATCATTCATCATTATCATTTGTGAAAGGCAGAAAAATTTGTTTTCCTATGAAAATTTATCACAATCAAGAACCGATCTAAAATTTTGTCTTAAAGTGCAAGTGTTAGTCACTCTGTCGTGTCTGACTCTTTGTGATCCCATGGACTATATCCCGCCAGGCTCCTCTGTCCATGGATTCTCCAGGCAAGAATACTGGAGTGGGTTGTCATTCCCTTTTCCAGGGGATCTTGCTGACCCAAGGGTCGAACCTGGGTCTCCTGCATTGCAGGCAGATTCGTTACCAACTGAGCCACATAGTGTCGTGGTTAATAATGGTAAATGAAAAATAACCTTTAAAACTTACAAGATTTTTTTTAAATTTTAAATAAAAATATGTTTAAAAAAAAGTCAAAGAAATACAGAAATAATGTCATGTGCTGGTCTGTGAAAGCATCTGGCCCTCGTGTGAGCCGTTGGGAAGACCTGCTGGGTCCAGGAAGAGAAGGAACTTCCGGAGACTCACCTGTTCTGTCCTCTCAGGAAAGTCCGTATCAATGGGCCTCTATTTTGGAAAGGCTGTGGTGGCCTCCAGCGGTGTCTGCTGCTTGCACACATGTAAACACGGACATGTCTTTCCTTTCTTCTGTGAGTGACAGAGGAAGAAAGTGTGTTCTGGACGTGCTGACATCAATATATTGTTACAATATGACTAACAAGACAGCCCACTGACAGATGGGCACTTCCATTTATAACACTGGCTAGAGGTCCGCTTCTTTCCACACTCGGAGGACGAGGTGCACGCCGTGTCCTGGGAGAAACCTGGGGACCTGAGGCTTTAGCAGTGACACGTGATGACCTCGGATTTCCCTGAGCTTGTTCCCACCTGGTCTGGTCCCAGCATCGGGGCCAACGGCCCGCTCCATCCCGCAGGCTTGCCCGGTCTTATCTCCTGCTGGAACCAGAGCAGACCCACCCCTCCCACGTCCTCATGGCACTGATGCTCACAGAGAAATGCCACCAACTCAGGAGGAGGCTGCCAGGTCCCCGAGAAGCCAGGCTCAAAGATGTGGAACTTAAAATTTTCTAACAGCTCATTTCTTTCTTCCTTTGACTGTCTGTTTTGTTTCCATCTCAGCATCAGACAAAAATCCACCTCTTGTTTCATGTCACTTCAGCTGGAATTTCATCGGATCCAGCGTTGGATATGAGCACGGGCTTTCCGCTCCTCCCGTTCCCCTCCTGCAGGCGCATAAACATCAAAGTGGGTTCAGTGGGTGGTGGGGAGGCCCACGAGGTTCTCCTGATCCACACATATAATCACCCTGCCCCCAGAAGAAGCGGCTCCTCCAAGCAGCAAAGCACCCCTGACCTGGGAGCACACAAAGTCAGATGTTGTCGCAACAGTTTTCCCAGCAACAATTCACAGATCAAAAGGTTAGAGTCTGGCAGCCCCACTCTGGCACAGGCATGCCTGTTTATGAGGACACTTGGTGTGGATTTAGTAAGTTCTCTGCAAAGCTCCAGGGGCGCCTGTCTCTTTAAATCCATCTTCTCCCAAGTGAAATTTGTGGCCCTGATGAATGGCAGAGCAGAGTCATCCATAAAAGGGCAGAGGAAAATCACATTCATTTGCATACAGTAATTATTCTGTGAATCAGGCCACCTTTATTGCCGGCAGAAAATCTACTGTCAGCATCACTCGATAGATCACGTTTGAAAATCTAACAGCTGAGAAAAGTAATTGTTTGGGATCCATGCGGTCCAGCACTCCTGTCTCCTGCACGTCAATGATCATGTTTCTAAGGAGAGAGCAAAGTTTCTGGGTGCCAGTCAAGCAGCTCCCCGCTCTCTGCAATGCCTGTGTCCTTGTGTAGAGAGGACCCCTGCTGACTAGGCTCCATCCCAGATGGGTGGAGAGGAGCATGAGAATGCGTGTACTCACAGGGCTGTGCAGGGCCCCCAGCCTGGACCTGTGGGAGCTGCCAAGTGCCAATCATGATTGAGTCCCGCCCTCTCTAGCATCTACCCCGCCCACATCTACCCACCAACATGCACACGTGTGTACACACACACTCACAAACCACCATCACCACCACCACCTTCTACCAGCTCTGGCTGAATACACCTTCTCCCAGGCCCTAAAGTGAGTCCCAGGGCTTGCCCACTGCAGTGTCTCCCCGATGTCATGGAGAGGACAAATGAAAGTGTTAGTTTTTTGTGGCTCTTCATTTTGGGGGGAAATGGGTGGTGTTTGCAGTCGAATGGAAGAGATGCTGTGAGATGAAATAAGTGCATTATTTAAAAAAGGATAGTAAGAGGGCACATGGCACTTACTTCCATCTCCACGGGGACACTGTGAGGGAATGCTTCCATTAAGAATAATTTGTGTTGGGTATAGTTAAAAGACCAAGACTTGCACCAGGCTTAATTCAAAGAGTTAGCAAGAATAAGGCAAAGCAGAAAGGCCTCACTGGGTGACCATCAGGAGTAAGGCGCACGGCTAATATGACTGAAACATGTGAGCTTTGATTTTCATCATTTCTGTTGCTGCCTGTAATATACACTCCTTCCCAGGAGCCAGGTCTTAGGTGCGCACTATGCCTGGGACAAGGACTGAACGGAGCCCGGGAAACGCTCTGCGCGCCAATGACGCTCCTTGCCCCTTCACTGTATCCTTTCCGTAACCCGGCCCCAATGCCTCTTGTAAAAACAAAAGGTATATGTATATCAAACATTCAGACAAGGCCCTTGATGCAGAAAAAGCGGCATTTGAAATATCATGAGCTGGAGGGCTGCGTCAAGCTGCTTCACCAGCACCAGGAATTCACAGAGAAAGTTGGAAGCAAAAAAGTCAGTCGGGGCCCCCCTGTGATGCTCGTCTCACTGGGAGAAGGGCTGTGAGCAGGGTCTGAAATGCATGGCATTCCAGCCTCAAAGTCCCCACAGGCTGAGATGTGGTTTGGATCACTAAGTTGAACATAAATGTTTATAAGAGAGGATTTAAATTCTCCACGACTCTGGATTTTCCTTCTTTTCCTTTCACTTTCCTTCCCATTAAAAAAATGCTTTTCACAACACGGATAAAAGTCGAAGACGGGATGCTGAGTGAAATAAGTCAGGCGCAAAAGGAAAATACTGTAGGATTCCACTTAATACTTGAGGTTCCTAGAGAAGCCAAATTCATAGAGATGGAAAGTAGAAGGGGGGTGGTGTGCCCAGGGTTGGGGAAGGGAAGGAGAGGGGTTGTTTAAAGGGGGCAGAGTTTCCATTTGGAAGATGAATAAGTTCTGGAAATGGATGGCCGTGATGGTTGCACAACACTTTGACTCATTTAATGCCACCCAACTGCACACATGTCAATTTGGGGTTGTGTATATTTTACCACAATAAAAAATAATATCCACCTGAAAAGTTGTTTCTCTTTTTGGCCCATAGGGGGGAATCCAAAGGAAGAAAGTAATTAAAGTTACAACCATGGCAACATACCAAGACTTTTGATCAGAGACAACATCCATAATGAATTCATTTCCTCTCTTCTTGGAAACGTTTGGGACAGCACATGAGCTGTGATACGAACTTGTCTCTGCCAAGCAAGGGAATGGTCTGAAGTGTCCAAGACTCAACCACGACCTAAGAGAGCAAATGCATGTATCAGCTGCTGTTGTTGTTCAGTCGCCCAGTCGTGTCCAACTCTGTGACCCCATGGCCTGCAGCACACCAGGACTCCCTGTCCTTCATCATCTTCCAGAGTTGCTCAGACTCATGTCCACTGAGTCAGTGATGCCATCCAACCATCTAATCCTCTGTCACCCCCTTCTCCTCCTGCAGTCAATCTTTCCCTGTATCAGGGTCTTTACCAATGAGGCAGCTCTTCACATCGGGTGGCCAAAATACTGGAGCCTCACCTTTAGCATCAGTGCTTCCAGTGAATATTTAGGCTTGATTTCCTTTAAGATTGACTGGTTTGATTTCCTTGATGTCCAAGGGATTCTCAAGAGTCTTCTCCAGCACTTGTTTCAGTAAACATCATAATCTCCTAATCTATATGATTTTAAAGTATAGGATCCTTTAATAATATAAAAATAATAAGTATGTTACTACTTCAACAACAATCTCTGTCATGATATAGAACTTAAAAAAATGACAGTTCATAAAATTGTGTATGTTACCATTCCTGGCTTATTTAATAAATTCAATATTGCTCTCACCAGTGTAAGGACATTGATGTGTATGTTCTTCCCAACTCGTGGGTAATTAACCTGACATTCAGCAATTTACCAAACTCACAGAATCATGCAATATTAGAAAAAGGCATTATACCACAAAACACAACCCTAATTCAGTACTTTTTACGATCACAGCATTTCTGCTGAATTTGTCTCCTAATTCTTAAATTCCAGGACAAATTTAAGGGAATGTGCAAGAAGTCGATACCATCTATATTGCCATAGGTGACTTGAGACAATCCTGAAAGGGTTGCCTATATATATATATAATATATTATATATATATATATACACACACATATATATAGTACTCGAACTTCCAAAATAGTAACGTTAAGTCCCAAATCAAGAGTGAAAGACAGACCGTTTAACCAGTGATTTATCCTAATCCTAGAATTGAGCTGGGGGCCCCGAGCTCTGGGTCCAGGCTCTCAGATGAAACATCTGCAGAACTCTGGGAAAGGTATAGACCTTGTCTGAAAATGGTGATGAAACCTGCCTATTTATTCAGTTAAAAACATGTACTGGTGACTCAGATGGTAAAGAGTGCCTGCAATGCAGGAGACCCAGGCTTGATCCCTGGGTCAAGAAGTTTCCCTGGAGAAGGTAATGACTACCCCCTCCAGTATTCTTGGGTTTCCCAGGTGGCCCTAGTGGTTAAGAACCCACTTGCCAATATAGAAGATATAAGAGATGTGGGTTCAATCCTTGGGTAGGGAAGATCTTCTGGAGGAAGGCATGGCAACCCACTCCAGTATTCTTGCCTGGAGAATCCCATAGAGAGAGGAGCCTGATGGGCTACGGTCCATGTGGTCACACAGAATTGGACACGGCTGAGGCGACTTAGCACAGCACTGATATTGGTTATGTTGCAATCACTGTTCTTCCTTTGGGAGCCTCTCGTTCCTGAAAGGTCTTCATCAGAGGAGAGTTAGGCTGAGGGATTTTGTTCACCAGCACTTGGGGACCAGTTAGGGACTCTGCAGTGGGCAGCCACCTAGCCCAAAGGAGTTGCAGTTAGCCTTTGAGGACAAAAGCTAAAGCTTCTTGAAGTTGGTTGAGAACCCTAGAGTTTGCTGGAGTGACCCTGAGCTCCAGCAGTCAACAGGAAGGGTTGGAGGGCTTGGGTGCTGAGGGGCTGAGCCAGGGTAGGGTAACAAGCCCCATGGCTTGTCTTGTTTTCTGAGATGATTCATAGGGTGAGAGAGTTGATTTCCAAACAGGCTGAAATCAACCCAGCATGAGGTGTGGTTGGATTGGAGCTTGCCATTACTCAAGGACACAAGAATTTTCTTACTACTTCAACTGAGACTCCCTAAGAAGGTATAATCATGGCCATGGGTGTGAAGAGAAAGGGGAACCCATCAATTGGTTGCCAAATGGTATGAGTATCAGGTCAACAGTCGCAAAGCCTCACCCCCAACTAGGGATTGTGACCTGAGTGCTCTGAGGTCAGAATGGCTGACATGCTTAGAGATTCTGGTTCAAGGGCAGAGACCACTTCTCATCCAGATTTTTCTTCCTTCCTGATAGAGTCAAACAGTTTACTCTGTACACAGTGGGCACTTAATAAATATTTGCTGATTCATTAAATAAAGGGGACTTTCTAGATGGCTCAGCTGTAAAGAATTGACCTGCAATATAGGAGATGCAAGAAATGCCGGTTTGATCCCTGGGCTGGGACGATATCCTGGAGGAGGAAATGGTAACCCACTCCGGTATTCTTGCCTGGAGAATCCCATGGACAGAGGGGCCTGGCAGGCTGCAGTCCATGGGGTCGCAAAAGAGTCAGACATGAGCGAATGCAGAGCACACTGGAGCGTTAAATAAAAGCTCTAATGTAAGTGACTGATGTGGAGGGTGGTGAGAGAAGAAAAGGCCATCCCACCAAGGAAGTAAATATCAAAGATTTCAGTGTATTTTACACTGAAACTATTTTTAAAAAATGGTTTTTTAAGATGGTGCTCTTAATTAAATTTATTTATTTATTTTTGGCATCACCTCACAGACATGTGGGATCTTAATTCCACAACCAGGGATCAAGCCCATGTCCCCTGCAGTGGAAATGCATATTCTCAACCACTGGACCACCAGGGAAGTCCCCAGAATAGTTTTTAAAGGCTTGGTTTACATTTCCCATTGTTCTGATGGCCCTATTGACTCAGGCTCTATTGTAGATTTAGAATTTAAGTTTTCTCTAGGGAACTTGATACGCAAGCCACAGCCAGAAATTGCTACCAAGTAATTTTTTTTTTTTTCAAATTTCCTTACAGCACATGAATTTTAATGCAAAAAAGAAAAAAAAAAACAGAACCAGTTTGAAATATTGCCACATACTGTGATCTCCTCCTTGCACGTGAAATGTAGTATTTTACTGTTGAGGGTCTGGCTCAGGCACCTTGGTGTGTCCTAGCTCTGGAGCAACTTCACCTTCCTTGTGTCCCAGGCTGTGGTCTCCAGGCCTCTGGAGACCTGTTGGGCCTGGTGGGGAAGTTTAAATGCCACTTAGAAAGCTGCTGAAATTAGTTGTGTCCATCCTGCATAAGACGTGTGGAGAGATGGTGGGCAAATGTACTTTTCAGGGTGTTATGTCTCCAAAGAAGAGCTTAGAACTTAGCATTTGCAAATGGTAGAGCCACTCTGAGGCCGGAGGAAAAAAAAAAAAAAAAAAACCCGTTAATTCCCTGGGGAGTTCTGAGAAATGCGGCCCTCTCTGGCATTTTCATCTGCTCCCAGGGTGACTGCACACCCTGCGTCCCTGGGAGAGGTGGTGATAAATGCTGCTGTGAAAGCTACTCACTCAGTCCTGTCTGACATGGTCTGTAACCCACCAGGCTTCTCTGTCCATGGGATTCTCCAGGCAAGAATACTGGAGTGGGTTGCCATTCCCTTCTCCAGGGAATCTTACCAACCCAGGGACTGAATTCAGGTCTCCCACATTGGAGGCAGATTCTTTACCATCTGGGCCACCAGGGAAGCCCAATGCTGCTAGTCTAAGCTAAAGCTCCAAGTGACATCCAGCCCCCATCAGGCGCCAGTACAGCCATGAAAGTGCTGGGAAAAGGTATATAGGGTTTTAGTCATTTTTCTATTTTTCCTTCTACCAGGAGGTGCTACTCGGGCTCTGCTATTCATTAAGGCTCAAGCTGCCAATATTGGCTTACGCAGATGAGTTCTTTATATAACCGCACCGATACCAGTGTTTGCATTCCTCTTCAACTGAAAATTTGTCAGAGAAGAAAGGCATTAAGCCTGTCACCACAGATAAAGATCAGATGTTTGATTTCAACCAGAAGAAGCAAACACTCCACAGTGGGCTGTATCGGCTCCTGAGCACTCGACCCAGGGTGATACAGGGAGCTAGACAGGACCCAGAGGAGACGGGCATACGTATCCATGCTTCACCGCTGTTCTAGGAACCACAGAGGACCATGGGCCGGGTGGGACGGGCACACAGAGGAGGAGGAGTGAATGACAAAACACCCCCACGTTCTTCCTTCCTTTACTCTGATTACAACTGTGATTTCACAAAACTAATAAATCTAGCACAGTTTGTCTGAAAAACAAATCAGACTATATGTAATCATTTACATCTAACTAAAAGAATGGGACTTCCCTGGTGGCTCAGATGGTAGAAAAAAAAATATATCTGCTTGCAGTGCAAGAGACCCAATTTCGATCCCTGGGTCAGGAAGATGTGCTGGAGTAGGAAATGGCAACCCACTCTAGTATTCTTGCCTGGAGAATCCCATGGACAGAGGAGCCTGGTGAGTCACAAACAGTTGGACACCACTGAGAAACTAACAGATTCACTTTCACTTTCAAATACATGGGAAGGTGGTTCTGGAAAAGTATTTGGACATTGAAAAAATTAAAGTATTTCATGATACCTATATATCATCATTAGAAAACTAGCCCCATGTGGAGAAATAAAATGCCTACTATCAAAAGCTTCCCTATCAGTACACATTTCTTACTTCCATTCAAGTAAAACCAATGTGTTTCTCTAATGCATTGAAAATAGGTGAGTCATTTTCTTTGACCATGACCTCAACCTTGAATTCATATAGCAGCTATTTCCAAACAATCTGATCACTACGAAGATTAATGTGCATAACATTTCTGTGACAAGCTGGATGACAAGTGTCATTCAACCCATTTTATGTATTCAGATACCAGGGCAGGGAGAGGTTAAGAGACAGGCTGAGTGCCATAAGAAAAATTAGATGCTCTAATTTAGAGCCTCTGTTATGATGTTGCTTCTGAAGGGAGGTATAAAATGGTAGATCAGGAGTCAAAAATCCAGGGTTGTCATCTGAACCCAGGACTGACTCATCCACAACCTTCAGTTAAGTTCAATTGCTCACTTGTGTCTGACTCTTTGTGACCCCATGGACTGTAGCACACCAGGCCTCCCTGTCCATCACCAACTCCCGGAGTTTATTCAAACTCAAGTCCATTGAGTCAGTGATACCATCCAACCATCTCATCCTCTGCCATCTCCTTCTCCTCCCGCCTTCAATCTTTCGCAGCATCAGGGTCTTTTCCAATGAGTCAGTTCTTTGCAGGTGGTCAAATTATTGGAGTTTCAGCTTCAACATCAGTCCTTCCAATGAACACCCAGGACTGATCTCCTTTAGGATGGACTGGTTGGATCTCTTTGCCATCCAGGGGACTCTCAAGAGTCTTCTTCAACACCACAGTTCAAAAGCATCAATTCTTCGGCACTCAGCTTTCTTTATAGTCCAACTCTCACATCCTTACACAAGTAATTTCTCTGCTCTCTCTCGGCATTCTTACCAACCCTCTTCTGGCCTGCTGTGGGGATCATTGAGGTGAGACCTGTACCTCACAGCTTGTTGCTAGAGAGGCCCTGATAAATACGAACTATGCTGAGTGCCTTCTTCCAGGTTCTGTGGGGTCCCCCATGGCTTCAGAGACAGGGACACCTCTTGCAGTGCATTGGAAAATGCAGTCCTGTGCGCTCGGAACTAGGGCAGCTCAGAGATCCTGTGGCCTCTGACAGGGCATGTGCAGGCAACCAGATGCTGTGCTGGGCTGGGAGTTTGTACAACTTCGATGGGGCACCTGGGAGCTGACCGTGAATTGGAGGAATCCTGTGGTGGGTGGGTTTGTTCCGGGCAATCCCACCAAAGGCAAGTGGGATCTAAAGCCTACATGGTTGCTGTGAAGATGGTTTGGCGCTCGCTCCTCTCCAGAGATGGGGGCTCGCTTGACTCCCCATGGGGAAGGCCCCAGAGACCTCTGTGGGCTCTGGGAGGTGACACTCCATGGGCAAGGGAGACGTCAGACTGTCACACTTCAGGGGGCAATGTGTGTGTGGCATCTGCTCACTTGTGTCTAATCGTGGCTGACTGTTTGTGACCCCACGAACTGTGTAGCCTGCCAGGCTCCTCCGTGCATGGGATTCTTCAGGCAAGAACACTGGAGCGAGTTGCCATTTCCTTCTCCAGGGATTGAACCCACATCTCCTGTGTCTCCTGCACTGCAGACGGATTCTTTACCACCGCGCCACCGAGGAAGCCTTCTTTAGGGGTCGATGCCAGCGTGTGAAAACAAGGCAGGGAAAACCTTTTCTCCACCCTCTCCAGCCAGACACTTTCTGACCTTGTACCCTGAAAATCACTGGAAGGGTCTTCTCACTCCCATTCAGAGAGTTCTCAGCAGTTCTGCCTTTACACCCAGCATGTAACACGGCAACTCAGATTCCTGCCTCCAGCCACCTTCTCTGTGTCGCCAACTCCAGGCTCACCCCCACGGCTGCACGGTGACCATCTCAGCTGGGAGGGGGGCAGGCTTCTCCAACCCAGCCGGCCCAGCCATGCACCCTGACCTTCCCCCAACCCCAAACCTGCTCCCCAGCGAACTTCCTCGTCTCAGGTGTGACAGCCCCCTGGTCCATGGTTCAAAGACACCAGAGTCACCTTCTGCTTTTCTATTCTTCTCCTGAGCCCCATCCAACCCTCAGGACCTCTGGGTGCTGCCTTTCCAGCTTGCCAGAGTCCCTTCTCCCATTCTCCACTCTCACCTCTAACTGCTCACCTAGTTCTCTTTCTCCTTATTATCTGTCGTCAACAGATAATAATAATCCTTTTCAAACCTAAAGGAGACCTTGATGTGATTTTTCACTCACAACCGTTCAGTGGTGCCTCCGTCACTCGGGGAGAATCCCAGCTCATGGGGATCCCAGTGACCCCCGACCACCTCCCTGACCGGCCGGCCTCCCTGCCCCCCACCCCCCACTCTGCCAGGCACATAGCTGCCATTGCACTGGCCTGTCCCTCTGCAGGAGTGGATTCCCCCAACTCCCCACCCACCCCCATCCAGTCTCAGAGTTTCGTTAAGTCCTGAGTCCTTGCTTGATCCCAACATTTTTTAGGCAGATCTGTATAGATGCGCCCCCCCACCTTCCATTTCACACCATGGTGTCCCCAGCACCTCGACCACCTGGACTGGGTCTTCATGTACTGCGTTTGTCACCTTCCAATCCACTGTGTCAGTTTCCTGGTGCTGGTGGAGCAATGCACCATGGCCTGAGTGGCTCAAAGGACAGAAGTGTCTTGTCTCTCACTTCTTGAGCCAGAAGTTCAAGACCACGGTTCTCTCTGAGGTCTCTGTGGGGGTTTCTCCTGGCTTCTGGTGGTCACTGGTGGTGATCCTCTAAGACCTCGGCGTGTAAACGACATCCCCCTCCAGTCTTCACGCTGTCCTCACTCTGTGTTTATCTGCGTGTCCAAACTTCCCTTTTATAAGGACACCAGTCATGCCGAAATAAGACCGGCATTCATGACCTCTTTTCAACTTGATTCCTTCTGTAAACACGCTCTCTCCCAATTAGGTCACACTCTGAAGACTGGGGTTTAAACCCAAGTAATCCTTTCTTGGGGGAGAGAGCACAATTCAAGCCTTAATATATAACCTGCTCATTGAATGAATTTAGTTTTATCATCTATTTTCTCTTGCTAGAGACAGTAAACTGTGCGACAGATATTTTTATGTGTTTTGAGTTGCTATTATTTTCCTGATACAAAATCAAACATTTAGAATAGTTATCAGAACATAATAGGTATAGATGCACATTTTTAATTGAATAAATAAATGGACTTCATCACCATTCTGCAGACAAGTTCTAGTTTCTTTCCCAGAGTCCTGCAGATGTTTCGTCAGAGAGTCTGGACCAGAGTTCAGCCCCAGCTCGATCCTAGGATTAGGATAAATTACTGGTTAAATGTCCGGCTGGTGATGGAAATGATGAGATTATTATCAGATGGAATCTGCGGGCAACAAGACCCTGGGAGTCTGGCTAACCCAGAGGCTTCCTGGGCTCTGGTCTCAGATGGGACGCTTGGAGCCTGGGCTCTTCCCACAGCCTCTCAGCGTTAATCAAACAGTACAATAGTTGCCTGGATACCCACCTCATTTCATCAGCCATGGTGGCCTGTTACCAATTTTCAGAAAATGAAACGAGACCCCTGAGGACTGTAATTTGGGGAGCGCAGTGATTTAGGAATGTTTAGAGGGTCTGGAAAACCTGTCCAGCCAGTTCCTTTTCAGGCACAAACAGCAGAGGGCCTGGATGTGTGGGGAATACGGAGGGCCGTGCCGGCTGCCTTATCAGCTTCACTACCAGGACCTTTTGCTCGTTTACTCACTTAGATAAACTCTCCAATCCTCGGGAATGTGCCAATAAATCTGTTTCCCTAAATGCTTCATCCTTGTTTATAGAACACCTTCAGAAGCTTTGACAGCTTGCTGCAGACAGAAACAATGCCTCATTCTGAACAAAACCCATCTTTTTCCCTGGTTCTGAAATATTTCTTGAGAACATTAAAGTCCTTGAAGTCATAATCTCAAGTATTACCCTAAGTGGAAACGTTTTGCTGGAATTCCTTTGGCTAAATTTTTGCATATTCTTTTTTAACTTTTTTTTTTCTATTTAGGAATACACTAAAAGTGTTTTTTTTTAATCTCTTTTCAATATATTTTTATTTGGAATGTAGTTGATTTACAATGTTGTATTAATTTCTGCTGTACATCAAAGTGATACAGTTTTACGTGTATATATATTTTTAAATATTCTTTTTGTTATAGTTCATCATAGGATAGTGAACAGAGTTCTCTGTGCTGTACACTAGACGAACCTATCTACGAAACAGGAACAGAATCACGGACACAGAGAACAGACTGGTGGTTGTCCAGGGGGAGGGGTCGGGGGAGGGATGGAGTGGAAGGTTGGGGCTCAGTTCAGTTCAGTTCACTTCAGTTGCTCAGTCGTGTCCGACTCTTTGCGACCCCATGAATCGCAGCACGCCAGGCCTCCCTGTCCATCACCAACTCCCGGAGTTTACTCAAACTCATGTCCATTGAGTCGGTGATGCCATCCAGCCATCTCATCCTCTGTCGTCCCCTTCTCCTCCTGCCCCCAATCCCTCCCAGCATCAGGGTCTTTTCCAATGAGTCAACTCTTCGCATGAGGTGGCCAAAGTATTGGAGTTTCAGTTTCAGCATCAGTCCTCCCAATGAATACCCAGAACTGATCTCCTTTCAGATGGACCGGTTGGATCTCCTCGCAGTCCAAGGGACTCTCAAGAGTCTTCTCCAACACCACAGTTCAAAAGCATCAATTCTTTGGCGCTCAGCTTTCTTCACAGTCCAACTCTCACATCCATACATGACCACTGGAAAAATCAGCCTTGACTAGACAGACCTTTGTTGGCAAAGTAATGTCTCTGCTTTTTAATATGCTATCTAGGTTGGTCATAACTTTCCTTCCAAGGAGTAAGCGTCTTAATTTCATGGCTGCAGTCACCATCTGCAGTGATTTTGGAGCCCAAAAAATAAAGTCTGACACTGCTTCCACTGTTTCCCCATCTATTTCCCATGAAGTGATGGGACCAGATGCCATGATCTTAGTTTTCTGAATGTTGAGCTTTAAGCCAACGTTTTCACTCTCCTCTTTCACTTTCATCAAGAGGCTCTTCAGTTCCTCTTCACTTTCTGCCATAAGGGTGGTATCATTGGCATATCTGAAGTTATTAATATTTCTCCTGGCAATCTTGATCCCAGCTTGTGCTTCTTCCAGGCCAGCATTTCTCATGATGTATTTTGTATATAAGTTAAATAAGCAGGGTGACAATACACAGCCTTGATGTACTCCTTTTCCTATTTGGAACTAGTGTGTTGTTCCATGTCCAGTTCTAACTGTTGCTTCCTGACCGTGCAAATAGGTTTCTCAAGAGGCAGGTCAGGTCTGGTATTCCCACCTCTTTCAGAATTTTCCACAGTTTATTGTGATCCACACAGTCAAAGGCTTTGGCATAGTCAATAAAACAGAAATAGATCTTTTTCTGGAACTCTCTCGCTTTTTCGATGATCAGTGGATGTTGGCAATTTGATCTCTGGTTCCTCTGCCTTTTCTAAAACCAGCTTGAACATCTGGAAGTTCACAGTTCAAGGCTGGGGTTAACAAATGCATATTCTAACTTAGCATTTCTTCATGGAAGGTGAACTCACTCCTTAGCTACCCTGGGATTGCTTAGTTGCTAAGTTGTGTCTGACTCTTTGCAACCCCGTGAACTGCAGCACGCCAGGCTTCCCTGTCCTTCACCTTCTCCCACACTTTGTGCAAACTCATGTCCATTGAGTCAGTGATGCCCTCTAACCATCTCATCCTCTGTCACCCCCTTCTCCTCCCACCTTCAATCTTTCCCAGCATCAGGGTCTTTTCCAATGAGTCAACTCTTAATCAGGTGGCCAAAGTATTGGAGCTTCAGCTTTAGCATCATTCCTTCCAATGAATATTCAGGGTTGATTTCCTTTAGGATTGACTGATTTGATGTCCTTGCTGTCCAAGGGACTCTCAAGAGTCTTTTCCAGCACCACGATTCGAAAGCATCAATTCTTCAGTGCTCAGCCTACTTTATGGTCCAGCTCTCACTTTTGTACATGACTACTGGCAAAACCATACCTTTGACTATATGGACCTTAATCAGCAAAATGGTATCTGTGCTTTTTAATACACTGTCTAGGTTTGTCATAGGTTTTCTTCCAAGGAGTAAGCATCTTTTAATTTCATGGCTGCAATCACCATCTGCAGTGATGTTACATTTCAATAGGTGGCCTTAATAGAATGACTATTCCACCTGAAAGCAGCAAACTTATTTTTATTCCCTATTGTTATGAAAATGATCCAATGGAAAATGTTGATCATTTTGCTTCTATAGAAACAGAGTGCTAGCAAATTGGATCAATGTGCTTTCCCTGGTCACAACTGGGCCAACATCAACCCAAGGTCCTGCACCTGGCTTTTTATAGTTCCTGGGCAGTTGGGTATCATTCCAACAGCCTTGCCTTTATTATCCATCTAATAGATTATCCTGCTTCATATCTCCGTAGCACCAGATGGCATTCTCTCCTTAGACTGGCTGTTGCCTTGTTAATACAGAGTTACACAGAAACATGAAAGGTCAGGAGGACACCATATGGTCTATTCTGTCCTGCCCTTTTACGCCCAGGAAAGGCCAAGTCATCATCAGAGTATTGCTTCCGCCAATAGTCGCTTGTATTTGATTCTCTTTTGGACTCATTATCTGGTTTCTGCTGAAATGCTACGGTCAATAATACCCCCAACATCTACACTTTGGCCATTATTTTATTTTATATTTCAAATATCTCCTCTTCCAGAAAACTAAATTATAAAACAAATTTTAACTGGTTTATTTTTCTTAATGCTGCTACATCCTCATTTTGATAAATTTTGCTATTTTTGTAACAATTCTATTATACTTTACTAATGGTTGAGTTATGGTTATATTCTGGAGCTACCACACCATTGATTTGTAATTATCACTTGAAATCTGGGTTGTGTTTGTACAATCTATTTCTGTCTGTCATGGATATCTGGGTCTGTGTCTTGCCATTTAGGGTTTTAAGTCTTATTCCATCTTTTAAATTATTGCCTTAAATGTCTCCCATTCAAACAGAGAGGGCTTTGCATCTCTCTCATGAATTCTGGTTCTAATAAGATAAGAACAATTGAACTGTTGACTGTGGGGGAGGAGCCTCTGGTTGAGAAGCATCTTGCTCTGGGACCAGTAGTCATCAGTCCCAGAAGAATCGCCAGAGGGTGTTATTTCAGGGGTCATGGTACCACCAGAGGGTCAGCAGATCAGTAATTCTGACACTGAGACTTTTCCTCTTGACTACTTCATGCACGTTCATGATGAGCTCCCAAACTCTTCATCCTTCCTGGAAGCACTTTTCAATCCTTGCTCTCTTTCTCTTTCTTTTTCTTTTTTTCTCCAGAAATTTGGATGAAATGCCTGATTCTTCTTAAATATATTTAATATCTATTCTTAATTTAATGTTTACCAGATTTTTATTCTTTGATTTTTATTAAAAAGAATGCATTCCTTTTAAATGTATTTATATATTTGTTGTTCAGTTACTAAGTCGTGTCCAATTCTGTGACCCAATGGACAAAGCACACCAGGCCTCCCTGTCCCTCTCTAACTCCCAGAGTTTGCCCAAGTTCGTGTTCATTCGACTTGGTAATATCATCCAACCATCTCATCCTCTGCTGCCCTCTTCTCCTTTTGCTTTCAATCTTTTCCAGCATCAGGGTCTTTACCAATGAGTCAGCTATTATTTCATATATACATGTATATGCATTCATATATGAAATATATACCCTTTAATATTTATTAAGAAGAATATATTCTTCATGTATGTGTAAATACCTTTAGGTCAAATTCACCTTTTAGGACATAGTGTGTTACAACTATTAGCAGATGTCACTTTAAATTCCCTTTGTTGTTGTTGATTTATAGCAATGCTTAAAGTTATGAAAACTGTTTGCTCCCCATAATTCAGATTAAATAATTCTTCTCAGCTGGTGCCCTGTTTTTCTTTTTATTGATGCGAAAGTAACTTGGCTCCATTACTGGTATTTCACAGACTTCAGGAACAAGGCAAGTTCTGGATTTCAAATCAGACAATTGCAAGCTACTCACCTCTCTGCAGCATTGTGTTGTCACCTATGTGGTATAATTGGGGCTGTCTGAAGAGCCATTTCTAATCAAGGCATTTAATATTCTTTTTCAAGATGCTACAGATCGACTCGAAGACATAAGGATTATAACAATCAGTTCAGTTCAGTCAATCAGTCATGTCTGACTCTCTGCGACCCCATGGACTGCAGCACTTCAGGCCTCCCTGTCCATCACCAACTCCCGGAGCTTGCTCGAACTCACATCCATCCAGTTGATGATGCCCTCCAACCATCTCATCCTCTGTTGTCCCCTTCTCCTCCTGCCTTCAATCTTTCCCAGCATCAGGGTCTTTTCCAGTAAGTTAGCTCTTCACATCAGGTGGCCAAAATATTGGAGTTTCAGCTTCAACATTAGTCCTTCCAAATGAATATTCAGGACTGATTTTCTCCAGGATGGACTGGTTGGATCTACTTGCAGTTCAAGGGACTCTCAAGAGTCTTCTCCAACATCACATTTCTAAAGCATTAATTCTTCACCGCTCAGTTTTCTTTATAGTCCAACTCACACCTATATATGATCACTGGAAAAACTATAGCCTTGACTAGACGGAACTTTGTTGGCAAAGTAATATTTCTGCTTTTTAATATGCTGTCTAGGTTGGTCATAGCTTTTCTTCCAAGGAGGAAGTGTCTTTTAATTTCATGTCTGCAGTCACCATCTGCAGTGATTTTGGAGATACCCAAAAATAAAGTCAGCCACAGTTTCCACTGTTTCCCCATCTATTTGCCATGAAGTGATGGGACCAGATGCCGTGATCTTAGTTTTCTGAATATTGAGTTTTAAGCCATCGTTTTCACTCTCCTCTTTCACTTTCATCAAGAGGCTCTTTAGTTCTTCACTTTCTGCCATAAGGGTGGTGTCATCTGCATATCTGAGGTTATTGATATTCCTCCTGATGATCTTGATTCCAGTTTGTGCTTCTTCCAGCCCAGCATTTCTCATGATGTACTCTGCATATAAGTTAAATAGGCAAGGTGACAATATATAGCCTTGATGTACCCCTTTTCCTATTTGGAACCAGTGTGTTGTTCCATGTCCAGTTCTAACTGTTGCTTCCTGACCTGCAAATAGATTTCTCAAGAGGCAGGTCAGGTGGTCTGGTATTCCCATCTCTTTCAGAAGGAACTGGCCACCTGGAGTCATCACATGTTTTAACTGATGGCTCAAGGAAAACATTTATCTCGGTGCCTAGAGAGTAAGTTAACAAGGGTTCAGTAAACATTCTTTTTATTGCATGAGCTCCAGTAGTGATTTCAAGGTGATTATAATTATTCCTGATCTTCCTGGGTGTCACTAGTAGTAAAGAACCCACCTGACAATGCAGGAGACGGCAAGAGACATGGATTTGATCCCTGGATTGGGAAGATTCCCTGGAGGAGGGCATGGCAGCCCACTTCAGTATTTTTGTCTGAAGAATCCCATGGATAGAGGAGCCTGGTAGGCTATAGTTCATAGGGTCACAAAGAGTTGGACATGACTGAAGCGACTTAGCATGCATGCACATATGATTATCCCTGTTTCACAGATAGATACACTGAGGCACAGATAGGTGAAAAGACTATTGGTTTCAAACTCTGAGCTCATGAAAAAGGCAAGACAAAAGCCCAGGTACTCTAAATTTTATCTGATTTATACGCAGCACAACCCTGCAATATAATACAATATCTATTACAGAAAGAAATGAGTCTCTTGGTTACCATTTCCCCAAACAGAAATAGGAGTCATTCAACCCTGAAACCCATATAAGTACAAGTAGATGTAAGTGTTCCTCTCTAGGTCCAGCCAAGCAGGATGGAATCTCAGATCCAGGCTGAGAGAGGATCAGATGGTGTGGGCGAGGGCAAGGCTAATTGACTGAAGGGCACTCGGACCCCTGAAGAAGATGGGTGACGATTAATGCTCAGTGTTTCAGATTATTGAAATAAACCTCTGATGTCCTTAACACTTATCTAGATGAAGCCCCCTCCTGAACCCCTGCACTCATCCCCGGCTCTAATGGCGTGTCAGTAATGGTGACCAGTAAATTAACCCTGGAAAACACTTATTGATCTCTAGCTCAGATTGCTGACTTCAAAAAAATGTCATTGTTTCATCACACACTGTTCCGCCTCATTAGCTGCTGTCACTGTGTTCGTGGCATCAGGGACTCATTATTCCTGACATAGTAACTCGCCATGAGCTTGCTGGGTTGTTAGGAACCCAGACAACAGGTGGTCCCCCCAGCCTGCCTTGGTCTCCCTCTATTTAGGGTTGAAAGGGACACTTGGTCCTGATCACCAGGCCGATGGACAAAGCGTCTACTCATCTAGGAATCATCCAGGAATTTTGTTTCTTCTTTATAGCCTAGATAAGTACGTGAGATTATGTTTCCTCAAAGGCAACTTTTAAGACCTAATAAAGCTCCTTTTCATACAATAATTGGCATCTCCTAGGCTTCTGGTGATGACTAGGAACATTTTATAGTAGAAGTTGCTGAGCCCCATTAGATGGTTCTTAATTGGGTAAGAGCTAGCCAGAGATCTGAAATGTAAATTAGAAAATCAGGCTAAGGGAGAATCAGACCAGGTCATTAAAGACCAAGCCAGGAAATGGCATAAGTGTGTAGAAATAAGAAGGTAAAGGCAAAAAAAAGAAAAAGAAAAAGAAAATTCAACTTCCAAAGATGTGGGAGGCAGCAAGGAAAATTTTTAAAAGTCTAATATCTAAAATTTTATCATTGGCCTTTACTTGGACAGGCAAATCATAAAGGAAAAGATAATTTTTACTTTCCTTTTTCTTAAAATAACATGCTGTGCTGTGCTTAGTCGCTCAGTTGTGTCCGACTCTTTGCAACCCCATGGACTATAGTCCCCCAGGCTCCTCTGTCCATGGGGATCCTCCAGAGAAGAATACTGGAGTGGGTTGCCATGGAGAATAACTAAAAGAATTACCACTTTGTGATAGATTAAAAATCAACAGAAGTAAGGAGCTCCTTGGTGGTCCAGTGGCTAAGACTCCCAATGCAGGGGGCCTGGGTTTGATTCCTGGTCAGAGAACTAAGATCCTTCATGCCACAACTAAAGAATCTATAGACTGCAATGAAGATGAAAGGTCCCATGTGCCACAACTAAGACCCAGTGCAGCCAAATAAATAAATCATTTACAAATCAACAGAACATTACAGATAAAAATGTGAGAGGCATGAGGCATGTCAGTTTTGGAATTTGATGAAAACTATTTCAAGGGAATGTTAAACTTAACTTGAGGAGTAGGCTTAAACCAAACACCCCCAACGCAAGCATTTGCCCAGGCAAGATGATCGTCTCCTTGCACATCCACTTATGAAGTCACGTGCCATCCTTCACATGTTCCCACAGCTTCTCTTTCAGGTAGATCCTTTGCTACACTCCTCTGGTGATGAGCAGTAATAAATGCTTGCTCTTTGAGGCTGTTTTGAAAATAGCCAAGAGTCTTTTTCAACCAATATTTGTGAAACCTATGTGTGATTCAGTATGGTAACACTGTGAGGATTCCTGGGGGAGAAAGGGATGGTTGCTTGATTTTTGGTTTTAATGATGCAAAACACTAAATTTTCTTTTATGGCTTGTAAAACGGTCCCCAAAGCAACTGATGATTCATGGAAACTTATCATTGGTTTTAATTCCAATGAAGCATTGTTTTTCTTGCATCTGGGCTGCCCTGTGCCTTGTTTAATCAGAGAGTAAAATAATCCAGTGCTGATTTTAGGCCTAGTCTTTAAAAGGCCTGGAAGCTTCCATAGTCACACTCTCAGGAGCCAGCCACCATATAAATGGTCTAGGCTAGACCTCTGTGTAAGACAGATCCCGACAAGGAGGGTGGCAGTGCCCCAGAGGCCAGCCACCCTTGCTCTCCTGTCCTGCTCGGAGCTCAGCTAAGCCCAGATTCCAGCAAACCCAGGTGTTCTCAAGGAGCCAAAGGTCAGCCAGTGGGTCCACACAGTCCGAAATAATGTTTCTCTTGTGCTAAATGACTTGGTTTGGGGGACTACAGGGAAAGATGTTTTAAATAATAGAAAAACAAGTATAAGAAATTTTAACATGATCTGCTCAACATTCCACAAGTTATGAGGCAAAAGTAAGTTGAGTGTGAAAATAATGCAATTATACATAAGTAGTGGAATTGACATAAGTGACTAAATGGCCCAGTACTCAGATAAACAGACTTGAGAACGAAATTGGCTGGGCTGAAAATTCTCCATGACTGTGGGACTTGCCTTGTTTTCTTACCTGTAATATACAAAAAAGTTATCCACCCTAAAGGGTTGTCAAGAGAATCAAACAAAATAATGAGAGACAAACACTTAAAGTGACTTAAATAATGTCATCAAAGTCAGAAGAGTAGTTTGTAAAGCCAAGAAATCAAAATTGGCAAATACTGAGCAAATATTGGTCTTCTCTGGTGGCTCGGATGATAAAGAATCCTCCTGGGTTGGGAAGATGCCCTGGAGATGGGAACGGCAACCCACTGCAGTATTCTTGCCTAGAGAATTCCATGGATAGAGGAACCTGGTGGTCCATGAGGTCCCAAAGAGTTGGACATGGCTGAGCAACTAACACTGTCACTTTCACTTGGCAAATATTGATACTAAAAGGAAGAGAAAGAGATTGAGGTACAAAATGAAAGTACATAAGGCAGAGAAACAGAAATAGTAAAAATTATGAACTGAAGTGATCTTTAATATTTACCAAGGGGGGAAAAATTAGTCTACCAAAATATGAGAATTTTCCAGACTTTGTGCAAAATTTTCTCTCCTTGAATTATGCTTTTTTCCAATACTCTGTTCTTATTGGGCTTTCCTGGTGACTCATGACTGAGCAACTTTCACTTTTGCATTATTATAATATATTATAATAAGTATGCCTCTCACACAATCCAGAAGAAAATCTAAACATGGTCTGGGAGATAAGTATTATGATTATGAGAGGTAATTTTTTCTATATGACATAAAGCATACTGAAGATGTACAGTAATTAAAAGTATGGCATTCTGGCACAGTATACTTTAGTATGTTATTGGGAAGCTTCTTTAACGTATGTGATGGACATGCATCCATCTATGTATCTATCAACTCTCGTCCATATCCATCATCTTTTACTTTTCACCCAGCAACAGATCATCCTGCTGCTGCCCCATTCCCTTCCAGGGGCCCATTCCTTGCTGAACTCTAATTCTTGCACTATTTTTATGGGTCGCTTTGGACTTTGGCTCCTCTTGCCAGATCTGAAGCTTCAAGGTGGTGAGCTATGGAGCTGCTTCAGGGAGCAGAGAGCTTCCAGAAGCCCCCATGAACCTTTCAGAAGAAGGGAAAGGCTTCAAGATGGATAATGGAAGAGTCTTATTATTTTCTCAACTGGGAATTCAGGATAAGCCTGGAGTTAATTTCATTCTTGGCCTTCCAATTGGATAGACTAGAATCTTCCTTTTTCACTGGAACCAGTTTGAGTTACATTGGTCTTAATTGCTATAGGTTTACTTTCTGAACATTTTTTTTCTATTTTTAAATAGCTTTATTGGGGGTATAATTCAGAGACCACACAATTTATTTAAAGTATTGAATTGAGGAGCATTTAGTATATTCACATATATTTGTATCCATCACAATTTTAGATTCTGTTCTTGACTCTGTACTCCCAAGCCATGATCCTCTTGAGCCCTAGAAAATCACAAATCTACCTTCTGTCTCTATAGATTTGCCAGTTTTGGACTTTTCTTTATAAACAGAATCATACAACATGTGGTCCTTTTGTGATAGATTTCTTTCCCGTGGCATAATACTTTCATTGGAAGGACTGAAACAGACTGGAGCTGAAGCTCCAATACCTTGGCCACCTGAGGCAAAAAACTGACTCACTGGAAAAGACCCTGATGCTGGGAAAGATTGAGGTTGAGACGGTTGGATGGCATCATGAACTCAATGGACATGAGTCTGAACAAACTCTGGGAGACAGTGAAGGATAGGAAACCCTGACGTGCCTCAGTCCATGGGATCGCAGAGTCACACATGACTTATCGACTGAACAACAAATGCTTTCAAAGTTCATGCTGCTGTAGCATCTGTCAATACACCGTTCCATCTAATTACCAAATAACATTCCATTGTGTGCAAATACCATATTTTATTCACCCAGTCATCAGCTGATGGACATCTGACTAATGAGAAAATGATCCATGGATGAAACATTTGGCAGTGGATTCTTGTTGTGTTGAGCAATCCCCTCTGGTTCTCAAACTGACCAGGTCCACAGGGAACGTCCATTATGAAGATGCAAGGCTCTTGGCTGCAAGCAAGGTCCTTGATCCCTCTGCGAGCGACAAGAACAGATGAGTTGAGTTGACAGATGCTCTTATCAGCATCTATGGAAGTTGATAGCACCTGAAGCAAACCTCCACCTTTTGAAATTTCAGAGTCCCAGTTTAGCAATTCTGGAACATTAATGATCTGTCGTGAGGGCCATGCAGCCACTGCCTGTTTCTGAAAAACTGACTCCTCTTAGCCTGGTAGCAGCCCAAACAAAAACAGACTGCTAACCAGGCAGTCCTAAATATTTTATTTCATTTATCAATTCTTACTTTTTTTTTTCCCAAGCACTTCTTTCATGCCTGCAGTCATTGAGTTGTACAGGAGAAGAATACTGCAAACCAAATCCTGTTGACATAACTGAATTTTCCATGTCTTATTCACACCTCTGCTAGGCTGGGTCTATTTTTTCTGTTCTTGGATGCAGGTTATAATCTATCAATAGAAAACAACCATAATAAGATTTCTCTCAGTTTTAAGCCTAAGTTTCCTAAAAGAATCTGGGAATTCTAACTATTTGTCAATACACGCTTCACTTCCCTCTTTGCTTTGTCTTTTCGTTTTGGGGTCCCCTCTCAAGACTATGGGATTTGCCTGCCTCTGGGGCCAGGATCTGCCATTTCTCTGGAACAGATCATCATTTGGATATGGCATGTACCTTTTATGGCACTTTATGCAGACCAGCCTGAGTGAAATAAATACACAGGATGCAAAGCTCAAAGTGACACATCCCAGATCTCTGACATTCTTACCATGGCTTTGAGCTTCAGGCACTGACAAATCTCCCACACATACCAGCTCTCCCAGAGGACGGGCTGTAACGATGTTTATGTTATACAATATGTAAAATATTTATACCCTGGCTTCAGCACAAACTGACTATCACTTAAATCAGGAGCTAGTATTTACATCCGGGACACAGGAAGCTCTTGGTGTCACTCTTTGCAGGCAGAAGGGGAGCCCGATAGAATAAATGATCAGTTTATGTACAGAATCAGATTCCAGCAGTGTCTCTGCTTTAAAAATAACAGTTATGGGAAAGGATTTTAATGTGTGTGCTTCTTTTAGAATTGTTAAATTACCAAGAAGGGCAAAATTTATGCCTTTCTGACTATTGCCCTTATCTTTAGAATGGAAAAAGTCTTTTCTTTTGACAAACCGTTCTTTCATGAATAACCTCTTCAAGAGCATTTAGTTATCATTATTAATAAATTGTTACCGTAATAAATTATATTTTAAACATTTTATTAAATGCAGTTCTCATGTACTTAAAATAAATTGCAAAGCCGGCTTTTTTCAAGGTATTTAATATATATGGTGTGACACAATGTGCTTTTAATATATTTAATGTTATATACTTTAAAATGTAAGTGTGTTGTACTTTTATGGAACTTACTTTATATTCCTTTCTGTATGGAAAATGTATTACTTTTTAATACGGGTTCATTGTGGAGTGCCATTAAGAAATAGAGCACGGTTCTTAAAAGTGGTAACTTTCAGAATTTAAGTACATTAAGTGTGGGGGAGGGGAAGAAACTGCATTATGGTAACATCAAGCATCTAATTGAAACTGACAAAAGCAAGGGGAGAAATCTCACATTGACATTGTAATGGCACTTGCATTTGCATTGACATCATAACAGGTCTAAGGCAAGTGCAGGAGATGCTGCCACTGACAAAAAAGACTTCCCCTGACATTCCTCTGCTTTCGCACTTTCTTTGGACACGCTATCACTGTCATTCACAATAAAGATGAAAATATTATGAAAAACATCTTCAGTCCATGCTTATTAGATACTTTCCATGGTTGAAATGTGCTGGTCGTTGTCGAGAGCTTCTTCTTTTTCAGCCTCAAAAATACACTGCTTGAGTCCCTGGGGAGAATGCATCACCAAATTTTCCATCACTTAAAACGATTCTGTAAAAAAGGAAATTTAAAAATGGATTTTGCAGGAAAAAAATAGTGTTGCATTAGATCCTCAAGGCAAGAGAGAATTCTGGTTCTTCTTTGGAAGCTGCAGTAAATCTTTTGGCTGAGTATGTACAACAGGACAACAGCAGACATGGGGGACAAGTGTGTTCCCCCTCCTCCCTGGGGAGGCAAAATAATCCCTGAACTTCAAGGGAGCCACTGGACGTACCCGTGAGGACAGCTACTAACCAACTTAAGTTAAAGAACTGCGTTTCTAGGCTGGAGTTCTAGAACACTACCTTTGTCCTTCTGGGACTTCCAAGGTGGCTCAGTGGCAAAGGATCTGCTTGTCAAGCAGGTAGATGCCGGTTCGGTCCCTGGGTCAGGAAGATCCCCTGGAGGAGGACATGGCAACCCACTCTGGTGTTCTTGGCTGGGAAATCTCACGGGCAGAGGAGCCTGGCAGGCTCAGTCCATGGGGTCGCAAAAAGTCAGACACTTAATGACCAAACAGCAACCTTTGTTCTTTCACCTCTGCTGGTTACCAGGCTCCAAGCCCAATAGCAGCTCTGGAAGCAGCATGCCAGCCTCAGAACATTGTCTGAGACCATTTCTTCATCCACCAGGGCCCCTCTGCAGGGCCATGCACCTGCCCTCTTCACTGCTCTGGTCCTCTCTGCTCCCGGCTGGACCCTGCTCCCACTGACCAGCTTCCCTGGGGTTCCCGGGGGCTACAGGGCCAGATTCCTCCCCCACACCACCACCGGGGTCTGAGGTCCCAGCGTCTGTTCCTTTCTGGAAGGTGCGTCTCCTCCTGGACACTCATCTCCCATCTCACCTGTCACAGTGCCGGCCGCCAGGCTCTGCATGGCCCCGTCCTCAACAGACATAAGAAGGATCGTCTGTGCCCCTGTCACATTTTAATATAAAATGTTAGATTATTGAGGGGAAGGTGAATTTTTTCTTTTGTTCGTTTATTCCACACCCATCCCCTGGATATTTATCAAGCGACAGCTCCACGTCCGGCTCCACCATTGGCAGAGTGGTCCATCAGAGGATGAGAAGGGCCTGGCTTCTGCGGGACAGCAGTCAGATGGTAACTCGCCAATCCATGCGTGCCCTCAACCATGCGGACATCAGTCGGTGTCATCAGCTGGTGGGACGACTCTTCCGGCTTTAGGAAAATAAGGGTTTGCAACACGGAGGAAGGAACGGAGGTGCAGAGGCAGGAGCTGGGGAGACTCCGGGGTCACATCGAGGGTCAAGCTGAGGCTCGCAGGGTGGTCGGGACCGGCAGGATGGCCGTGAGGACCACGGTGAGGACCATGGTGAGGTGGTGCGGGGTCAGCCACAAGCCCGCAGCTCAGCCCGGGGCCTGGAGTTGCATTACTCACAATTCCTCTGCGGCTGCCACCTCAGGGATAAAAATAGGGACGATAATAATATTTACTCCTGAAGGTCACTGAGAGCATTAGAGGCTGATGCCTGCCAGTGTCTGGACAAACAGCCCTGGACAAACGCTGCTCGTTTCTGTTGCGACAGACGTCCAGCCCCAGCGCTTTAGTCTGCTGCAGCCCCGGTCTCTCCCCTCCCCCGAGGGCCCACACACCTGCTCTTGCAGGCTGACCCAGTCGGAAAGGGAGCGTTGCGGGTGGAGCTCTGGCCACTGTTCACAGCATCGTCTCAGGATAGACACCTCAGGATCCTAGAGAGACTTCTGTACTATCAAATACATCGACTTTAGTGTATCGTATTTTAATCTGTTTACATCCATTCTCTATTGATGAGCTACACGGTAACCCTCTATTAAACACCATATTTAATGAATCCTAATTCCCTCGATTTGTCATATGACAAGGATTCACTGAGGCTGCCAGATAGCAAAAAAAAAATCAAATTTTAGAAGCATGAATTACTAAAAATATTGAAGTATCATTGGAACCTATTATGCAAAGTAAGCCATCATCTCTATTTTCCTCAGTGGGTTGGATTTTTGGATGTTTTGAAAGCTGCAGTGTTTTCTCTCTGCTAAATAAATTTCTCTGTGTAGCTGAATGTCATGGATCCAGACGTTTGGGGAGGGCCAGTTCCAAATACTGTAATTTCGTGCCTTTTTGTATCAACTAATGTTGTCAATGGAGGCAGTGCACTGGCAACCAGGATAGCTGGCCTCTGGTCCAGCCAGAAAGGATCCTTCCCAGAATTTGCATTCTGTAAATTGTATTGTTCTTCCTTAAATAAAGACTTTGCTCTCTTCGCCTGCCCCCTGCCCTGTTTCCTTAATTTAGCTCATTCTTCTCCTTTCTTCAAATTTATCCTAGATTCTGGGTGGCTTTCCAGACCAAAAGGGACCTTCTTGCTTGGAAAGATCCACCATAGGAAAGAGCCTCAGACGGCTCTAGAATCACCAAGAGCAATTCCACAGCCGCAGGCGTGAAGAGTTCCACACTGGGTCCTGTGTGAGCCTGTCCCAAGCAAGATGTCCTCTGACCATGGGAAGGTGTCCAGGAAGGCCCACAAGCATCCTGGGGACTCTTTATGCCAAGTTCCCCGAGTGCTCAGACCTTTTCAGCAGAGGCAGAGCAAAGAGCCGTCTGATGCCCTGGTGTCCTGAGAGCGCAGGCCCAGGGAGCTCACGGTCCTGGGAAGGCCAAGAACGCACTAGAGCTGGTTACTGGAGAGAAAAGCAACGTTGGAAGCAGAGTGGGACACTAGCCATGCTGGGTTGAACAGTGTCCCAAATTCATGTCCATTATTTGGCAACAGGATCTTTGTAGATATAATCAAGTTTAAGGTAGCGTGGGCCTAATCCAACATGTCTAGTGTCCTCCTGAGAAGAGATGCAGAGAGACAGGTGGAAATGCCACAGAACAAGCAGGAGGAATATAAACTCAAGTGCTGAGCACTCTTTCCCAAAGCTGGCACTGACCATTCCCCAAAATTACAAACTTCCACGGTCGGCATTCATTACATCCATCTCCAAACATTTCTAATTTGCAGCATATATTTTAACTTTATTGATGAGGCATATTAGGGTAATAATGTGCTGTATTTTTCACTTACACTCTGTTTTTGAAGAAAAAAAATATTTAGCAGATGAAGAAGCAGATAGGAGAAGATAAAATGCCCAAATAAATCACCCAGTTCATGAAAAATAAATCATCACTCTTAACTTCCCTTGCCTGCTCAAACCATATCCCAGGGCTACATTTGCTCTAAAGCAATCTTGATAGGCATGTAAGGAATGAAAAAAAGTTATTTTGATTCTTCCATCCCCCTGATGATTCATGTTTCTTTGTAAACTGAAATGTTGAGAGTCAAATAGATTGTATCAGAAAGAACAAAGTGGTTAAAGAAACAGAGATAGAAAGATGTTGGAGAGGCAGGTCTTCAGGACTGTTTGTAACTGATGCTATAAAGAGAACACTTCTTTTCTTTAGAAATGTTTCTTTCCTAACACAAAAGAAATAAGAGGGTTTTCTGGGGCCTGCATGACATGACGTAATGTCCCATCATCTCTATTAAGCTCTCACTGGTAATATGGAAGCATTGGCATTTAATGGAAACAGATTCGAGGTCAGGTGGCTTTCTAAAAATACCTCTTTCCTTGCTTGGAAAGGAATGTGAGTTAGACCACAATCCATCGATCTTCCAGACTAGTTCTAAACTCCCAGCAGTCTGGAACGTTTCCCCCCACACTTACCAGAAGTAAGGCAACCACACTAAGCTTCAGAGCCATGGGTTTATTTGGAAATGCTTTTCGAAGCACTATTCACTCTTGTCTCAATTCTTCAAAACAGGACTCCTCATATTGCTTCCCCTGTTCTGAAGTCTCAATCAGTCTGTGTCCTGAATATATGCAATTTTACTGCAATTGACAGAGATCCTTTCTCACTTATTTACAGTGTGAGAGACACCACAGAATCCCGTGTTCCTCTTTCTAAATTTCCAGCGTATCAGAGTCTCAAGGGTGAAAGTGTGTTGATCTAGGGTTCAGAGGGATATGCCAGGTTGTTGTTCTGATCATGTGCTTCAGGGACAGAGAGGAAAGCAGGATTTAAGGACACCTCAAGTTTAGATACATTAGTCTACCTTTCTTGCAACAGCTTTTTAACTCCTCCAAGGGCCGGACACCCAGGAAAAATCTAAGCTAATAATAGCAGTGGCAGGTGAAGTAGACAGTCGTTCTTTAAGGATGAGGCGTGGTGTATCTGATATCCCGTTTCACTCTAGTTTCCTTTAGACATGCACCCAGAAGGGGACCACTGGGTCGTAAGACAACCCCGTTTTCAGGGTCTTGAGGAAACTCCGTGCTTTTCCCATCTTGACTGTGTCCATTCACACTCCCACCAACCGAGTCCGAGGGCTCCCTCTTCTCTGCACCCTCACTGACACTTTTGGTCTCTTGACCTTGAGTTTACACAGTGTTATGTATCAACTGTGTGTGTGTGATCAGTCGCTTCAGATGTGTCCAACTCTTTGTGGCCCTATAGACCACAAAGCAAGGCCAGACTCCTCAGTCCATGGGATTCTCCAGGCAAGAATACTGGAGCGGGTTGCCGTGCCCTCCTCCAGGGAATCTTCCCGATCCAGGGATCGAACCCATGTCTCCTACATCTCCTGCATTGCAGGCGGATTCTTTAGCGCTGAGCCACTGGGGAACTCCATGTGTCAATTGCATCTCCTTTAGAGAAAGGAAGAGCTTTCTGGGCCCCTGTGCTGTCCTGTCTTTCCTGATATGTGTGATGAGTAAGAGTACAGGGTGGAAGGAGGGCTGGGTTGAGCAATAGCACCTGATGCGTTTCTTCCAGCCATCAACCTCAAGGATCCATGGGCTTAAGTGTCTCACCCTGTGTGTGGTCTTCCTAAACTCTCCCTCTCCCCTTTATGCAGGGAAAATTATCGTAGTGTGTCCAGTTGAGAGCGAGACAGAGAGGGTCCCCTGAACCTGTGATCCCTCAGAGAGACTGTGGGGCAAAGATGCTCTCAGGGCCCCCAGAGGAAGTTTACTTTAGACTTGAGCTTGGTCTTCCTGGCCTT
The DNA here is from genome assembly GCF_023699985.2 of Odocoileus virginianus. Lineage (NCBI taxonomy): Eukaryota > Metazoa > Chordata > Mammalia > Artiodactyla > Cervidae > Odocoileus > Odocoileus virginianus. The sequence goes on from NC_069695.1 coordinate 53,260,765, forward strand.
CCTGGAAGCTGGGTGGCTGCTGTTACCTTGTTTGAGGAACGGATGCACAGAATTGACTACCAGCTGGGAAGGCAAGAAGAGGAACGGGCAAACATAAGATGTGAGAAGCATGGGTAACCCCGATTTGAATAATCCTCTCTTAACTGATTGAACTCTGGCTTCACAGAAGGCAGGCTGCCCTGTCTTCCCTCCCCACTCCCTGCAAGTTTTGCATTTCTATTTGAGTGCTGCTCCTCATGAAAATGAATTGTAGTGTGAAAACAGTGTTGGCCTCCCTCTCCCCGCCTTCTTGAAAATGTAAAAGAACATTACCCCCCAGAATAACTTCATCAGTTTGCAAATACGGTAAAATGTGTTTCCATCATATACTCATCTCTGGATCTTATCTGTCTATCAAATTCAGTCTGAATAAGCCAGGCAGAGCCTATGCCTAACTCTTATTATTTCATACAGTGCTCAGAACATAGATCATATCTAATGTATGAAAATAATAATAGTAAATGTATAAAGTGATCATGAAGATACATGGCCCTGGCCAGTGTAGACAGTAAATCCTCAAAAGAGGATTTCTTCTCTCCTGCACGTTATGGGATGGGTCACACGGGCTACAGGTACCATCCGTGCGTAGTGGCCTGGGGACAGCTGAGCGCTGCCCACACTGACCTGACTTTCATCAGCTCCACTGAAGGTAAAGGAGGCGAGGCCACTTCGGTCCCTGGGTTTACGCAGCTACTCCTCTGAACAAGAAGCTCAGGCTCTACTGTGGACCAAGGGCGGGGAGGTTGTTTTCTTCCCACTCATCTACAGAAATCAGCTACTTTTACACAGTTTCCACAACCACCTTACGCTAAAATTTCTCAGACCCTAATGAGTCAGCTGATGTCTGCTGTTTCATTGAAAACACAAAATAGATACACCATTTTTGAGCATCTCTTCCAGCCTTTCCAAACCAGCAGGCTTCTGGTAGCATGAAACACGGTGTCTCCGCTCAGCAGCTCCCAGACCTAAGACGCCACTCAGGGAGGCAATAGGTCATATTCTGGTTACTATTTCTCCACTATTTCTCCAGATGTCTAGATGGTTTATTAAGTGGTTTTCTCCACAACTTGGATGTCCTACATATTTAACATACGGGTAGGGATTTATCTGCATGTTTATTTATTTTATTCTCTGCCTTCTTCTAAAAGTAATTTAAGCCAACTTAGAGGAATATAAACAATGCGACAGAATGACAGCAAAGAAGTAAGTGAGGATGTTTCAGGGAAGGGAAAATAAGGAGTCAAGTTCGTAATGGAATGAATTAGTGCACAGCCTGTACCTGTCAGGGAGGGTGCCACTGTGGCCGTGAGTGTCCTGACAGCCGATACGAGGAGAGAAAAGACACAATTTACATGATTCATTATGTCTATAAAGTTAAAAAATGTTTGCTTAGGGGATGCATAATCATCCCTACCCCTACAGCCGGCGAGAATTCGTTCACAAGTCCACATGACGAGGACACCACGTAACACAGGAAACAGCAGCCTCAACGGCCAACCCTCCATGGGGCCACGGCTCGGAACATCGCTGAGAACAATCTGGAGACAAAATGTTGACGGGTAATTTACTCCAGCAGTTCTTCAGGGGAAGAAAAAAGGTAGCCTGAGTACAAAGGTCCCCTCTGGTTCAGTTAGTCGGAAGCAGATTTCTAAGTACTGAAGAGGTGGGTTGGGAGGCTCTCCAGGGTTACCCAGGCTTTGGGTAAGCCCTGAGCAGCACTGAGTTTTAGGTTACGCCTCACTGCAACATCTGAAGTGTGGTGACTCTGGGTAGCTGGAGGCAGACATGCCTGCTTTATGTGTTGGCTGAGCTGAGAGGAGAGCAGGACCCCCACCCCCACCCCAACAGGAGAGAAGGAGCCTGGTAAGAGCACATGCCTGGGAAGATGGCTTTCTACTTCCCCGCGAGGAGGAGCCGAACAGGTAGACCAGATGGACCACCTGGACTAAGCATGTGTGTGTTTAGTTGCTCAGTGGTGTCTGACTCTTTGTGACCCTATGGAATGTAGCCCACCATATTCCTTTATCCTTAGGATTTTCCAGACAGGAACACTGCAGTGGGTTGCCTCCTCTAGGGAATCTTCCTGACCTAGGGATTGAACCCACACCTCTTATATCTCCTGCACTGGCAGGCGGATTCTCCACCACCAGTGCCATTTCAGGGAAACCCAAAGGTCTTTCATAGCAAGGTTCATTCACACACGACCTAAAACACTGACCCAGTGGTAGAAACATGGGGTACAGAGGAGCCGGAATAAGCAGGAATAAAGAGCTGCCTTAGGACAAAGGTGTCACATGGTGTATAAGACAAGGGAACACTGTTAAAATGCACTGGGGCTTTTTAGAAGCTATTTAAGGCTGGAAATCAAAGGCCTTGCAGATCCATGTGGTCATTTTAGCCACAAGCATAGGGCTATTACACACCAGTACACGTGTGTGCAGACACACACACACATACACACACACAGACTAGTAACACCGAGAGTCAGGAGACACGATTCCAGTGCCAACTTCTTCCTTCTCTCACCACATAATTTTGAACAGAATTAACATATTTGTGCTTTGTATATCTCGTCCTAAAAACAGGCACTGTTGAATCAGACATTCTCCAAGAGTCCTTAAAATTCAGTAAGCCTTTGGAGATGGCTTCATTGAAGTTGATTGTTTTCATTCCTAAAATAGATAGTTGAGAAGAACAGGGAATATTTCACTTGATAACAAATACAAGTAGTATGGTCATGTCTCAAAACAGAGCCCTTTAAAAGATAGAGAGATAATATCTGATGACAGTTTTCTAACTTAATGCCATTTTATACAGAAAAATAAAGTGTGTTTTTGCCTTTTCAAAACCAAGTTAAAAAATAATGCATATGATTCTCATTAATAAGTTCAAACACATCTTATTGCGTGAACTCATCTTATGGCGCTATCTCATTGAAAGAATAGGAAAATGTTGCCAATTTACTGCAATAAGGTAATTACTGTAATAAGATAAATGTTAACTTTTTAATGAAAATCACTGTACTTGAGTAATTACCCTTCTGAGGACTATTCCATATATGATTTCTTCGCAATTATTAAGATTAATTCACTTTTTTAGTAGGAATAGACCAAAATTCCAAGCCAAATGATCATTTTTATAAGCACATTTTCCAATGTCCTAGAACTTTGAAAGGGGAGGGAAAAAATGGATTTAAGTCTTTTTTCAAAACCTATTTTATTAAGTCACAAGTTGTCAAGTTTCTAGGTTCAGTTAAAGGCAAACAAAAGCAACAGAAGCCTGGTAAAAATAGATGTGATTAAAAATGAGTGTCCATTGACCATCAGCTACAGCATGGCAAAAAGTGAAGATTTTATTAGAACTTTCTTTGTGCACAAATCCAGTCTTTCTATAAATAACTCTTTGCATGAACATCCTCAATGCATAAATATATGTGTGACAGCACCATACCTTGTGTATTCCAGTGATTCTGAACGCCTCCATGATGCTATTTCTGGAAGATTATCACAATATCAGCTTAGTGTTAAAAGCAGCACAGTTAATGAAACAGCAAAATCCAACCAGAGTAGTACCTGGAGGGCACAAATTTCATTTCGAGATGCTTCATCTCCACGTTTGTTTTTGTTGTTGGGTTGGCTATGCCTGGCATCGCATCTTCGTCTTAGACAAAGGGTTAGGGCAGCATTCTTTCCTGCTCTTCGGGCATCACTTCTATTTTCTAACCAGCAGGGGAGGAAAACGTGGCCCTTTTTTGTTTTATCAGCTTCGTGAATTTCAGCATGCCTTTCTGGAAAGCATCACGGTGCTCTGTGTGAGCTAGTTCCCATCTGGATTTGCTGTAGCAAGGTCTGAGGGACTCCAGCAAACACTCGGTCTAAAGAGAACACTCCAGTAAAAACAGAAGTTCTTTGCCCAGCTCTTACTTGGCACTGACTATTGTTCATGGTTTAGAGTCACCCAGGAAAATAAAAAAATAAGATGTTTATTAAATCTATCTCCATCTATCACATCTATCTATCTATCTAGGGCTTCCCTGGTGACTCAGCTCAGTTTTGTTCAGTCGCTCAGTCGTGTCTGACTCTTTGTGACCCCATGGACTGCAGCACGTCAGGCCTCCCTGTCCATCACCAACTCCCGGAACTTACTCAAACTCATGTCCAAGTTGGTGATGCCATCCAGCCATCTCATCCTCTGTTGTCCCCTTCTCCTCATGCTTTCAATCTTTCCCAACATCAGAGTCTTTTCCAATAAGTCAGTTGTTCGCATCAGGTGGCCAAAGTATTGGAGCTTCAGCTTCAGCATCTGTCCTTCCAATGACTATTCAGGACTGATTTCCTTTAGGATTGACTGGCTTGATCTCCTTGCAGTCCAAGGGACTCTCAAGAGTCTTCTCCAACACCACAGTTCAAAAGCATGAATTCTTTGGTGTTCAGCCTTCTTTACAGTCCAACTCTCACATCCATACATGACTACTGGAAAAACCATAGCTTTGACTAGACAGACCTTTGTCAGCAACGCAGTGTCTCTGCTTTTTTTTTTTACCCCCCACTTAATTTTATTAGTTGGAGGTTAATTACTTTACAATATTGTAGTAGTTTTTGTCATACATTAACAAGAATCAGCCATGGATTTACATGTATTCCCCATCCCGATTCCCCTTCCCACCTCCCTCTCCACCTGATTCCTCTGGGTCTTCCCAGTGCACCAGGCCCGAGCACTTGTCTCATGCATCCAGCCTGGGCTGGTGATCTGTTTCACCCTAGATAATATACATGTTTTGATGCTGTTCTCTCGAAACATCCCACCCTCGCCTTCTCCTACAGAGTCCACAAGTATGTTCTGTACATCTGTGTCTCTTTTTCTGTTTTGCATATAAGGTTACCGTTACCATCTTTCTAAATTCCATATATGTGCGTTAGTATACTGTATTGGTCTTTATCTTTCTGGCTCACTTCACTCTGTATAATGGGCTCCAGTTTCATCCATCTCATTAGAACTGATTCAAATGAATTCTCTGCTTTTTTATATGCTGTCTAGATTGGTCATAGCCTTTCTTCCAGGGAGCAAGCGTCTTTTAATTTCATGGCTGCAGTCACCATCTGCAGTGACTTTGGAGCCCAAGAAAATAAAGTCTGTCAATGTTTCCATTGTGGCTCAGTGGTAAAGAATCTACCTGCCAAAGCAGCAGATGCAGGTTTGATCCCTGAATTGAGAAGACCCCCTGGTGAAGGAAGTGGCCAGCCACTCCAGTATTCTTGCCAAGGACATCATGGACAGAGGAGCCTGGCAAGTCACAGAGAGTCGGACACAACTGAGCGACTATCTATCTATCTGTCTATCTATCAATTTTCCATTCTAAGTGTTGCACTAAAAAAGTCAGGAAGAGCAGCTCATCATTGGTCTGTTGAGTCTGTTCTGGTCTGTGCTACTTTCTTCAATTAGAATTAAACAATCCAACTCACTACTAAAATCTCTCCACATTTTTGCTTATTTTATGGCCCCTCCCAGATGGAAATGGGGTTTTGAGAGAATATGGTTTAAAGAAATGCAAGTTGGGGCGTGGGGGAACCCCTCTTGGTGTTGGTTCTTGAATCTGCTCCTAGAGCTCAATAGAAAGGAGCCCGGGGTGGTGGTTAGGCTGGACACCAGGGCCAGACTGCCCCTGACGCACCAGCATACAATCTGAGTCATGGAAACCGGCCATTAGCACACCGTGGTTTCCTCATCAGCCTAATGAGAAAGCCAGCACTCAGCTCATGGGATTACTGTATGCTGTAAGCACTGTGTGTTAGCTATTATTACTGAGTGAAATTCAAATAGAAGGCAGTTAGCCTATGTGGCAGAAAGCCTTCTGAAGATGCTCCCAAAGGCCCCCAACCCCTGCTTATTCAAACCCTCCTCTGAGCACTGCTGTGAGTGTGGCTGGGAGATGACCAGGGTGGGCAGGTCCCGTCAAGTAGTCCTTTAAGATCAGGGTGTCTTCTCCTGTTGGAGGAGAGGGAGAAGGCAAAGATCTGAAGCTGGAGAAGGACTCAACGTACCATCACCGCATTGTCGATGGAGGCGGCAGCACAGGAGGAGATGTGGGTGGTCTCCAGCAGCAGACCCAGCCCTGGCCGAGAGCTGGCCAGGAAACAGGCCGCAGTGCTACGGCCAGAAGAAGCTGGACTCCTCCGAAAACTGGGGCGTTTAGAAGAAGTATCTGCCCCAGAGGCTCCAGATGAGGATCCAGCCCAGCTAACGCCTTAGCTGTTTGCTTGTGAGACCAGAGCAGAGCAGTCAGCAGAGCCCCTCGGTCCTCCACCCGACAGGAGGGTGAGCCACAAGTGGTGCTGTTTAAGCTGCTGCGTTTGAGGCCATTCTTTCCACAGCAACAGAAGACCAATGTAACATAAAACTAAGCCCTCCAGTGGGGTAAGATCTTGCAGACTCTATTCCTTTTGTGATATCTTATTGGTACATTGTGCATCCCAGGTGGTGCTAGTGGTAAAAATCTGCCTGACAATGCAGGCGACATAGACCCCTGGGTTGGGACGATCCCCTGGAGGAGGGTGTACACCCCACTCCAGTGTTCTTGCCTGGGCAATCCCATGGACAGAGGGGCCTGGTGGGCTACAGTCCATGGGGTCTCAAAGAGTCTGACACGACTGAAGTAACTTAGCACACGTGCGCGCATTGATAGGTGAGCTGTTCCTGTGGGAGGGGTCCTAGAGGAGAGTTGAATCCAGAGAAGATACTGGGCAGGAGGGCACCTGCTTGAGCAGCATCCTACATCTCCCATCCCCAGGGCTGCCTGTCTGTCTGCCTCCATTCTGGAACGGCTCTCAGACTGCAGAGATATTGCTATTGTCCTGCGTCACCCAAAGAAGGAGCCCTGGGGCTTAGTGCCATAGGAAGCAGGCCTGGCCACCAATCAGAGCTATTCACGGCAACAGGGGTCAATTTAGAAAGATGTGGAACAAAATGCAGGCTGCATCGCTGTTGTAACAGAGGCTCTTCTGCAGCGTTTGAGTCCAGGCCCACTTTCTCCTCCATGGAAATTCAGAAGGTCACACTTCCCACAGCCTGCAGTCAGGTGAGAGTGCTTACTTCCAGGCAGATGGAGGGTAAAACAGGGTGGCTCTCACTCTCCCTGCCACTGGCCGGTGACCTGAGGGCCCTGTGCTCACGGGGCAGGGCATGGACAACAGCCCGGATCCCTGGGTCACTGTGTGGGGAGTGGCCACTCTGGAAAGCGGTCAACATCTCATGGGATGTTGAACGAGTGAGAAACTATTCTTATGTGTGTTTCATGGCTATTTCTTACCTCACTGTAACCTAGCCTGGATTCCCAGGTGGCACCAGGGGTAAAGAACCCACTTGCCAACGCAGGAGATGTAAGAGATGTGGGTGTCATCCCTGGCTCAGGAAGACCCCCTGGAGAAGGGAATGGCAACCCACTCCAGTATTCTTGCCTGGGCAATCTCATGGACAGAGGAGCCTGGTGGGCTGCAGTCCATGAGGTCACAAAGAGTCAAATACGACTGAGCGACTGCACACATACATGACCTAACCTATCCAACAAAACCACTGTCAGTGGTTTTAAGCATTAGAGGGACTACAATATGTGAATTTTAAGGTCATTTCATCTAAGAGCCTTCGTTTTCTGACTTTTCAAGTTGGATCAATGAGTCAATGGCTGTAATAGGAACATTCATTATTATCAAAGAGCAGCCAATATTCATTATGGACCTATTACATGCTAGAACCATGCTGGACTCTATACACACTCTGCCTCCATCAGAGAGTGTATAGATTTATATACTCAGCAACTCCATCAGGTGGGCACTGTGTTCATTCCCACGATAGGGAGGAGGTCTTAACTGACTAGCCCAGTGACTGACAACCAGCCAACTGGCAGATTTGGGAAGTGGAGTCCAGCCTTCTAACAAAACTTTGTGCAGTGAGTTAGGCAAGTGGAGCAACTGCAGACCACATTCTAAATCTGTCTGCTCCGTGATTTTGTACAAGAGAAGATGGGCGTTTCTGTTTTATTTCTGATACTCCATTGCTAAAGTCACATCGCTGCTCTTGGGAGCATTGTGCTAATTTTAAGGCGGTGTCAACCTTCCTTTCCAGGGGCTTCATGAGCATCTCAGGGTCCTCAATTATAAATAAGTAGGAAAAAGAATCTGGTTGATCGCAAAAGGCCACCATGATGAAAGTGCCTCCCAGTAAAAGGTGGAGTCTATTTACCCTCCCCATGAATCCGAGCCAGCCCACAGCCTGCTTTAACCAGTAGAACTGAGGGAATGCCCAGGGATGACTATGAGCCTCAACTTCCAAGAGATCCTGCAGACTCAGCTCTGAGAAGCCTCTGCCTGGCTAGGAAGCAGCTCTGTGAGGGAGACAGGCTCGGCCCCTCCATTCAGCTGAGGCTGCAGACACACGATCGTGACCGAATTCAACATCCAATCCCGACCGCTCCCTCCACTGGCTGAAGCCTTCAGAACCATACAGCCAACCCAAGGATGCATCAGAGGGAGCAAGTCACCTTTGCTTTGAGCTCCTACTTGGTGAGACTTGTTACTGAGCCACGTTGATACAATAAGGTCAAAGTCTGTGATTAAACCAAACCAAAACCTTAGAAAATTCAGTTTAGGGAATTCTCCAGGACTAACTCTAGAAAATAGCCCTAGTGACCTCAAAAGGCTTTTTTTTTTTCCTTTTAAATCCCATTTGCTAAATCTAATTATTCCATCATTGATTTTAGAAATAATAAGAAGTAATTTTTCCATCCATGGGTCAAACCTCAATTTCATTTCTCCTGGAGAGTTAAAAAGGAGTCTATTCTCTTACCTAACTCTATTTTGTTCATTTTCTGAATAGTTGACTAGCGTTCCATGCAAAGTATCTATTGAAAAATAATTCTACACTTAATGTTAGAGCCCGTTAGACCTTGCCTGCTCCGGCAGGTCAGGCTGGGTCAATTATTGGTCATTTCTGAGAACCATCTTCTTCTGTGCTGCTGGAAGCGTCAGTGGAGATTTACGGCTGTCATATCAAGCCAATAGCCTGGTGTGGGGAGCTCTGTCTTTCCGAAAGGAAATAAAAGTAAAGAGCTCAGGGACATGAGCGCTCCTGTCAGTTTTGATTGATACCATCATCCTGGATAAATTCCAACCCTAGTAATGGCATCACTTATGCTTTTGTTATAAGAAATTAAGGCATCCACTGTTTTGTTCAGTTTAATTCTCTGCTAACTCATCTCCTCTGTCTATTCAACTGATTTCTGCCCTCCTGGATATCCAGACACTGCTTAGACCAGGGGTCTGAAAACTTCACTCTGGAAAGGGGCAGAGAGTAAATATTTTAGGTTTTGCAGGCTAAAGAGGAAAAATTAAAGACATATTTTGGTATTTACATAACAAAACAAGCAACAAATGCCCACAAATCTTTTGATGAAGTTCAGAATATAATAATAATTGAGTACAATGTCTTAATCTATGACTAATGAAGAATATAGAATTCTTTGGCAGCATAACATTCCACATATTTGGGGTTCAAAGCCAGTGCATCCTATTTCAAAATCAATTGAAAATGTTCACCTGCAAAACCATTCTTAGCTTGCAGGCCATCCCAAAATAAGCAGGGAGCTGGATTGGATCTCCCACCCCAGGTTGCAATTGGCCCAAGTCTGGCGTAAGTCACAGCTTCATCCATATCCAAGTTGGAAACAGACTTCCTCACTTGCCAAACTAGATCGACGGGGAACAGACATGAATGGAATTGTGACTCAGCGCTGGGACTTGGGAAGGAAGACAGCTGGTGGTTTCCAGTGGCTGCCAAGGGAACAGCAGCCTAAGCACCTCTGCTTTTTAGACCTTAGTCTATGGTAGCTTTTTCTGGATCAGTGGAGAGCTCTTTATGAGAGTTCTGTAGTTGTGAGACACTGTGTAAGGGAGAGGACCTTCTTTATAAGAGAATTTTACTCACCCTTTGCTTGGCTAGCTGACTTGCCTGCCATCACCCAGTCATCACTAGATGGTCAATACTGAAATCAGACTGATTATATTCTTTGCAGCCAAAGATGGAGAAGCTCTATACAGTCAGCAAAAACAAGACCAGGAGCTGATTGTGGTTCAATCATGAACTCCTTATTGCCAAATTCAGACTTAAACTGAAGAAAGTAGGGAAAACCACTAGACCATTCAGGTATGACCTAAATCAAATCCCTTATGATTATACAGTGGAAGTGACAAATAGATTCAAGATATTAGATCTGATAGACAGAGTGCCTGAAGAACTATGGATGGGGCTTCATGACATTGTACAGGAAGCAGTGATCAAGACCATCCCCAAGAAAAAGAAATACAAAAAGGCAAAGTGATTGTCTGAGGAGGACTTACAAACAATTGAGAAAAGAAGAGAAGCTAAACGGCAAAGGAGAAAAGGAAAGATATACCCATTTGAAAGCGGGTTTCCAAAGCATAGCAAGGAGAGATAAGAAAGCCTTCCTCAGTGATCAATGCAAAGAAACAGAGGAAAATTATAGAATGGGAACGATTAGAGATCTCATCAAGAAAATTAGAGATACCAAGGGAACATTTTATGCAAAGATGGACACAATAAAGGACAGAAATGGTATGAACCTAACAGAAGCAGACGATATTAAGAAGAGGTGGCAAGAATAACTATAGAACTATACTGAAGAACTATACAAAAAAGATCTTCATGACCCAGACAGCCATGATGGTGTGATTACTGGATTAGAGCCAGACATCCAGGAATGTGAAGTCAAGTGGGCCTTAAGAAGCATCACTATGAACAAAGTTAGTGGAGATGATGGAATTCCAGTTGAACTATTTCAAATATTAAAAGATGATGCTGTGAAAGTGCTGCATGCAATATGCCAGCAAATTTGGAAAACTCAGCAGTGGCCACAGGACTAGAAAAGGTCAGTTTTCATCCCAATCAAAAAAGGGCAATGCCAAAGAATGTTCAAACCACTGCACAATTGCACTCATCTCACACGCTAGCAAAGTAATGCTCAAAATTCTTCAAGCCAGGCTTCAACAGTACGTGAACCATGAACTTCCAGATGTTCAAGCTGGATTTGGAAAAGGCAGAGGAACCAGAGATCAAATTGCTAACATCCGTTGGATCACAGAAAAACCAAGAGAATTCCAGAAAAGCTTCTATTTCTGTTTTACTGACTTACGCCTTTGTTTGGATCACAACAAACTGGAAAATTTTTCAAGAGATGGGAATACCAGACCACCTGACCTGCCTCCTGAGAAATCTGCATGCAGGTCTAGAAGCAACTGTTAGAACCGGACATGGAGAAACTGACTGGTTCCAAATTGGGAAAGGAGTACGTCAAGGCTGTATATTGTCACCCTGCTATTCAACTTATATGCAGAGTACATCATACTACATGCTGGGCTGGATGAAGCACAAGCTGGAATCAAGATTGCTGGGAGAAATATCAATAACCTCAGATACACAGATGATACTACCCTTATGGCAGAAAGTGAAGAGGAACTAAAGAGTATCTTAATGAAAGTGAAAGAGGAGAATAAAAAATTTGGCTTAAAACTCAACATTCAGAAAACTAACATCATGGCATCTGGTCCCATCACTTCATGGCAAATAAATGGGGAAACAATGGAAACAGTGGCTGACTTCATTTTGGGGGGCTCCAAAATCACTGCAGATGGTGACTGCAGCCATGAAATTAAAAGATGCTTGCTCCTTGGAAGAAAAGCTATGACCAACCTAGACAGCATATTAGCAAGCAGAGACATTACTTTGCCGACAAGGGTCTGTCTAGTCAAAGCTATGGTTTTTCCAGTAGTCAGGTACGGATGTGAGAGTTGGACCATAAAGAAAACTGAGCGGTGAAGAATTGATGCTTTTGAATTGTCTTTTTGGAGAAGACTCTTGAGAATTCCTTGAACTGCAAGATCAAACCAATCAATCCTAAAGGAAATTAGTCCTGAATATTCATTGGAAGGACTGATGCTGAAACTGAAACTCCAATCCTTTGGCCACCTGATGTGAAGAACTGACTCATTTGAAAAGACCCTGATGCTGGGAAAGATTGAAGGCAGGAGGAGAAGGGCACAACAGAGGATGAGATGGTTGGATGGCATCACTGACTCGATGGACATGATTAGTTTGAGCAAACTCTGGGTGTTGGTGATGGACAGGGAAGCCTGGTGTGCTGCAGTCCATGGGGTCACAAACAGTAAGACGTGACTGAGTGACTGAACTGAACTGAACTGAACCCAGTCAGCTGGTGAGGCTGAGGCTCCAGGGCCAGCCCAGGACCCCCTGGGCTTCAGCAGTCCCTTCGTTGGCCTTCCAATAGCCTTGCAAGTTTATTCTGAGCTTTTATTAGACTGTTAATACTTTGTTGATAGAAAGCCTTGGGAAAATTGTTTCTAAAACAGACATTTTTAAAGCTCACTTTTGTTTGAAAGCATTATTGGAAATATGAATATTATGGATAGATACTTAAGCCTAAATAAAACTGAGTTAAACTATTTTAGAGTTAAATATACACAGACTCTTGATATTACACTTTGTTGAAGTCACTGCATAAGGATAATTTAACTGTTTTGAACCTGGTGTTTGAACACTGGATCAGGACAAAATTTATGTCAGGCCAACCTGCAGAAACCTGGAATGATTTGCCTCTGGAAGCTATGAATTTGTTCTCATAGGAGGACACCCAATACAGTCAAGCCAACCTAGGCAACCCTTAGTGTACATTTCACTAGGAGCAAGTATTCTGATTTTCTGATTTTCAAACTTCTTACCCTGTGACTCAGTGAATCTGAGGTCAAAATCATAAGTTTGAGTATCATGTGACTGTAGCTCCCCTCTGAACCAGCTAGTAAAAAATGTCAATTTACATAACGGACAGAAGATGATGTACAAATTTATCGCTACTACTAGAATATAACATGTACATAATATAGTCTTTGTATTAATACTGAAAAGGAAGTGAAAGTACAGTCACTCAGTCAAGTCTGACTTTGCAAGCCCATGGACTGTAGCCTGCTAGGCTCCTCTGTCCATGGGATTCTCCAGGCAAAAATACTGGAGTAAGTTGCCATTTCCTTCTCAAGGGTATCTTCCCCACCCAGGGATAGAACCTGTGTCTCTTGTGTCTCCTGCATTGCAGGTGGATTCTTTACCATCTGAGACACCAGGGAAATCCTGGATTAATATTAAGTCTCTAACGAATCTCTTTTCAATCACTGAGACATTACACCAGCATTGGATGATATACAAGGACCTTGCTAATACCCTGCAGTTACCATCTGTAAAATATTTTCCATCAGTTTAATGGGTTTTAAAATACTACCACACTGTGGTCTAATGCCCAGAAAGACTATAAGACCTAACTTTAGAAGCAGAGGAATTTACCGATGTTTTTAATAGAGCTCCCAGCCCAGTGCAGCATTTAGAGCATTTGATAGGAACTCCTTATTTGTATAGAGTCTGTTTTGTGTGTAAGGGCCTCCTATCTCTTGGCTGCTAACACGAGAAGCCCTCGGGCTGCACAGTGTTTGGCTTGAGAGCCAGAAGCATTGAAAGTCAGACTCTATGGGCCCTTACATCTTAAAGCAGAAAAGAACTTTGGAGGTAACGGCCCCAAACCATACCCGCGCCTCTGGCAGCAGACGGCAGGTGCGTGCCTCCAGGGCCTTGCCTGGAGGAACTTGTTGGAAGTCAATGCAAATGAGAACAGTTTGCTCAGAGCAGAAAGGAACCTTCAGGAATCCAGAAGGCAGACGTGCATTTGAGGACAGCGCTCGAGCCTGGTCAGCCCACAGCCACTGGATGACATGTCAAGGCAGGCGCTGGGACCCTGTTCTTCCGTTCCTCACTCGTGCGCCTCAAGGGAGAAGGGAACGCTGCCTACACATTTGTGGTAGTTTTTCCTTTAAGCCTTTAAAAATTTTAGAATTTAAGCTTAAGAGAAAGGGTAGTCTAGCAGCAAACCTTAGATCTCTTCTGCCGATTCATTTTATTTGAGGTGTACTCTACAGAGTCTGGCTTCCCTGGTGGTTCAGATGGTAAAGAATCTGCCTGCAATGTTGGAGACCTCGGTTCAGTCTGGGTTGGGAAGATCTCCTGCAGGAGGGCATGGCAATCCACTCCAGTATTCTTGCCTGGACAATCCCAGGGATAGAGGAGCCTGGAAGACTACAATCCATGGGATCACAAAGAATCAGACACAACTTGGCAACTAAACAGCAAGTGGAATCACACACTATTCATTTTCTGTAACTGCTTATATCCTCTAGGTTTATCCACTTTGTTGCATATGGTAGGACAGCCTTCTTTTTAAGGCTGAAAAATATTTTGTTTTGTATACATCACGGTGCCTCTCTCCATTCCTCTGTCAACGGACACTTAGGTTATTTCCACATCTCGGCTACTGTGACTATTGCTGTCATGTAGATGGGAAAGAAGACCTCTCTTTGAGATCCTATTTCAATTCTTTAGGGTAAACACCCCATTATGAGATTTCTAGATCACATGGTAGCTTTACTTTAAAATTTTTTTGAGAAACCTCCACACTGGTTTCCATAGTGCCTACACCATTTTACATGTTCACCAACAGTGGACAAAGACTAATTTTTCCACATTCTTGCCAGTACTTATCTTTTTTTGAAAAATAATAGCCATTCTAACAAGTGTGAGATGATATTTCATTGTGGTTTTGATTTTCATCAAATTGTTGGCAATTTGTTTGTCTCTTTTAGAGAAATAGCTATTCAAATCCTTTGCTGATTTTTTATTAGATTACTTGGGTTTTTTTTGGCTATTGGGTTGTAGAGATTCATTATATATTTCAGATATTACCCCTTTATCAGATATATGATTCGCAAATATTTTCTCCATTCACCCACGCTATATGTGTTATATTTTTCTATTTTTTCTACTGAGTAGTATTCCCTTGTATGGCTGCATCATAGTTTGTTCAACCCACTCTGATTGAAAGACTTTTGAAAAATAAGACATTTGGATTGTTTCTAGTTTGGGGTGATTATGAGTAAAGCAGCTATAAAAATTTGAACACAGTTTTTGTGAAAACACAAATTTTCATTTCTTTTGGGTAAATATCCAGGTAAAGAAATGAAGGAGGGGATCACTGGATCATAGTAAATGTCAGTCTAACTTGTTGAGAAATTATGCAGCTTATTTCCCAGTCAACACAGGCGAAGGATATATTCCCTTTTCTTCAAGAGCAAATTTCTCTCTATTACAACCTTCCTCTTCACATGGGACAGTAGAGTCAGATGAATTGTACATTTTTGTTTGGTCTAATCTCCTCATTTTCTCAGAACAAAGGATCGAAAGCCCAGAGAGATGGTGCACATCCACGCACGTACAATGACGGAGACAGACGGAGGCTGGACCTCCACGCCAGGCTCCTGGTTGCCCACTGCCCCTTGCTGCGTGCTCTATGCAGAGTCTCCCGTGAATTGAAGTGTATGGAGGAAGATCTACTCAAGTAGAAGATGTCCTATACTTTAAGGAATAAATGGGGTGTTTGAGTGGAAGAATGCAGATAAATTATTTACATTAATCAGATTCATTGAGAAATGACTAAACTCACAATTGCCTTTGGCCCAATCACACATGTACCTAACTACTACCTTTTAGTCCATCTCTTCTCTAGAGAACAGCTAATACAGCATTAATATATTTATGTTTATCTCTTTTTTTTTACAAAATTCCTACATATAAAAATGTGAAATTTATAGTTATCAAAGCTCATTGTAGTCACCCCGATGCAGAGTTGTCATCTTGCTCTTGATTTTGTTAACAGTCCATCCACTTGCCTCAGTTCCTCTTCTTAGCTTAATTCACAGTTAGCACAGAGAAATTTTTTAATGAACATCTGAGATTAGAGTACCAGTGCTGACAGCAAAATTACAATTTGTAGTTTAAAGATGCATTCAATTATGATTGCTCAGATAGAGAGAAAAGAAGAGGGCAAACAAAGTACAAAACCACATACGTCAAGGAAAAGCAAGGTCTTCAAGAGAAACTCAAATCTTAATCCAATAATCTATTTTTAATTATCCACATTATGGTCATTTACAGGGTGATCATTTCAGAGTCTCAAATATCCAATCTTTTGGCCCAAAGCCGCGGGGGTAATTGCTTTATAACTGGGTAAGAATATATCATCTAGTCTGGTCTAGACTCAGCAAGGGTATTTGCAACCAATATTTAAAGCTGCATTTCTGGATGGGATTCAATCTGCCTGAAGACTTCCTACTAACATTGCTTATTTTGTCTAATACCTTCAGAAACTGCTTAAAATATTTTTATGCCTTAATCAAGTACTTCTGCTTTCTAGCCCTATAATCTGGTGGTGTGGTTTTGAGAAAGAATCTAAGAAACAGCCAATGCATCCGTGGCTGCCAATGTCCTAGAGACCCCAAGTGTCAGATGCTATATAAAAGAATAATTGCTTTGCTGAGTAAACTACAAATCTAACCCCAAACTGATCCCAGCATCCTTGATTCTGATAACCATTAGGGTTCTTGGCCTTCCCCAATGAACAGAAATATATCAGAGGCCAGCCAAGAAATCTGGGCAAGGCTTTACGCCAGCCGTTGCTGCAGTAGGAGGGAGCAAGAACAAGTTAATAGTCCCCTTGCTCACTCCCGAGGGGTGACCTTGTTCCTTATATGAGGTAAGGGTAGGGGTGTGTCCAGGGGTCTGGTTGGAGGGGAAGCTTAGGTGGCCTGCCCACCCTTTGCTGGTGTGGAGCGCAGGGGGCATGCAGAGGACCCTGCTATCGCTCCAGGGTCTTCACAAGTGGCAACTGGGGTGTTTTGTTTTGTCTTTTTATACTTTGTCCATAATTTGCCCCAACTGCACAAGCAGTTCTTTTTAGTGCCTTAGAGTTTATTAGTATCTTCTTTCTGGAGGACATGTACCCAAGTGCAGACACTGCAGCAGAGTCCCAGGTCCCAGCGTGTCCCGAGTCTACCTTCCTGCATCTCCCCTTCACCTTCCTGCATCTCCCCTTCATCCTTCCTGCATCTCCCCTTCATCCTTCCTGCATCTCCCCTTCATCCTTCCTGCATCTCCCCTTCATCCTTCCTGCATCTCCCCTTCACCCTTCCTGCATCTCCCCTTCACCCTTCCTGCATCTCCCCTTCATCCTTCCTGCATCTCCCCTTCCTGCATCTCCCCTTCACCCTTCCTGCATCTCCCCTTCACCCTTCCTGCATCTCCCCTTCATCCTTCCTGCATCTCCCCTTCACCCTTCCTGCATCTCCCCTTCATCCTTCCTGCATCTCCCCTTCACCCTTCCTGCATCTCCCCTTCATCCTTCCTGCATCTCCCCTTCACCCTTCCTGCATCTCCCCTTCACCCTTCCTGCATCTCCCCTTCATCCTTCCTGCATCTCCCCTTCATCCTTCCTGCATCTCCCCTTCACCCTTCCTGCATCTCCCCTTCACCCTTCCTGCATCTCCCCTTCATCCTTCCTGCATCTCCCCTTCATCCTTCCTGCATCTCCCCTTCACCCTTCCTGCATCTCCCCTTCATCCTTCCTGCATCTCCCCTTCATCCTTCCTGCATCTCCCCTTCATCCTTCCTGCATCTCCCCTTCACCCTTCCTGCATCTCCCCTTCATCCTTCCTGCCACTGCCACGTGGTTGGCCTCAGGTGTGTTCCGATTATCCTGGAACATTCTGCCCTAGCAGTCAGAGCCCAAAGTTCAAAGCCCGTCAGTCGTCCTTGGTGCAGAAGAGGCAGGCTGGGACTTTCATAAGAGCCTGACTTACTGGGAACAGCACATGAACCAGCGTGTGTTGACAGGGAGTGACTGACAGTCCTCTGGTACGCACCCCTGCCCCCCACCCCTGCCTTCTTCCTGGGACACCCAGTTCTGTTTCATGGACATGGCTTCCTAAAGCCAAAGAGGGTTCCACCCAGGTCCTCTCTGTTACCCCGTCTTCTCTCTTGACTCCAAATACCTTTTCATTTTTCTCTGTTTGTGTTTGTAATCTGAGAACATACTCCTAACCAGAACCCAGAAACCAGACGCATCCTGTCTGTTCAGACGAGACTCCGCCCCTTTCCCCGTCACCCCAGCGGCCCTGCCCTGGATGGTTCTCTTTCCCACAGTGCTGAGATGGGCCCCCCACCCGCACCCCGAGGAGCCCACGCCTGCGCACTGGCGGCTCAGAGGACCAGCCCCCAGTGGGCGCGGCCGGGGGCGGAGTCAGGTGCAGCCATCCGGGAACAGCGCTCGAGGCGCTGAGCCAGGGCCCTTTCTCTTGACCTCTGCATCGCGGAGTTCTCTCGTCTGGGCGGCAGGGCGGAGATGAGCCGCACGGCCGGTCGCCAGGGTTCCAGAAGCCTCTCGTGCGCAGGGCAGCGGGTTGTCAGTTTTTGTTTGGTGTTCAGCCGTAGCAGTTGGTGTCTTTGCTGCTGGCCCCCGCGGCTCTTGATTCCCAGTTCCCATGTTTATGCAGACAAAATGCATCACCCCAAGGGGTGACCTCTACATACAGTGCTTCTATTTTCTTAGACACGCGTTTGACGGCTGTTTGGAGGGGTCCTGAATCTGTCTCCTGGGCTGGGACCTTGGCACGAAGCTGCCCAGGTCAGTCAGCACCCCCGGGCTCAACGAGGCTCTCCGTCCAACCACCGGCCCCACTTTCTCTTTGGTCTCGTCCTTTCCCGATTTATAAAGACATCCAGAGGCACGCAGGGGCCTCAAGCTGATGCTCTTGGAGGTTTCGCGGATGGCAGCGCCTGCCAGGAACTGACGCTGGCAAAGCAAGGACGCCGCGTTCCTGTCTCCAGTTTAACACGCCTTCACCAAGGCTCAGGAGGAAGCAGGGCTCGGGGGCCGAGGCGTGTCCTGTGCTGCCATCCCACGGTGGTGTGGACCGGCCTTAGCACGGGAGTCCTGCTGCCGGGCGGGGCTCTCTGCGGAGTTACACGGCCGTGCCCTTGGAAATGTTGTCAGGGATCCCAGGGGGCATAACTCAGAGTACGCTGCAGCCACATGTTCTTTATGAGCATCAGGCGGAGAGTAAGCGATTCCAAGCTCTGGCAGATACCACATTTTGATACCCGTGGTCTCGCCTCTGATAATTCAAGCTTGATCACAAGGCGCTACTTCCAACGGGAAATAATGGAGCGGAACTCTCAGCCGGGGAACTTTCTCCTCCATATGGTTCACAAGTTCCCTGGGCTGTGTAATCCTACTGGGAGCGCCATCTGTGTTGACTCCGCGCAGGCCTGGGCTGGGGGAAGCGCCTCCCTGGTAACTGAGCCGCGGACTTTCTTCTCCTGCGAAAACACTCAGACAAAAGGCAAGATTCTCACCTGCTCGTCCTCCTGGCCACTCACACGTGTCAGGGGCCGCTTCCATGCAGTGTCTTTTACGGGTGAGGAACCAACCCTGCAAGCCCCAGAAAGGTGACCTGGGAATCCACTAGCTGGTCCAGAACCCACACAAAGGATGGTCTCTAGAGGCTTGAGCGGCCTCGTGGAGCGGGATTCACATTCACTTCCCTCTCCACTGGGGGGGCGGTGGGGAGACCGCCTGAATCCCACCTACTGGAGTGTGAAGTTCTTAAAGTCACCAGGAGAGTCTTACTCACCTCTGGAGTCCCCTTGGTGTCCAGCACAGGGAATTAAGTAGGATTCTGCTGGTGGCGCAGATGGTAAAGAATTTGCCTGCAATGTGTGAGACCCAGGTTTGATCCCTGGGTTGGGAAGATCCCCTGGAGGAGGGCGTGGCAACCCACTCCAGTACTCTTGCCTGGAGAGTCCCATGGACAGAGGAGCCTGACGGGCTACAGTCCGTGGGGTCACAAAACAGGCAGACACGACTGAGTGACTAACATTTTCACTACTACTGTGTCACAAGCATGAGACTGACAGAGCAGAAGCAAATGCATTGAAAGGATGTCACGCAGGTCAGGGAAGCATCAGAGAGGCTGGGGATCAAGGTAAGGCAGCATTTTAAGAAACGTGCCAGAGCCAGCTGCCCGCAAGCTTTATGAGAAACCGCATCTGCTGACACCAGTCCTGGGTGCCGCAGTCCTGGGCCTGGCTTGCTGCCCTTGGCCGCAGAGGGTCTCTGTGCAGACGGAAGACCAGCTTACACCCTTGTCTCTCTGGTGCCTCTGACTTTGAGTGACTGCCTCATAGGAGTGAGTCTGGGGGAAGACAAGTCACATACCCGAGGCCCTGACATAAAGGAGGCTGGGAAAGTCAACACCGAGAATTAAAACTTGTGAAACAGGGTTCAGACGCTCAACAGACGCAAGGTATCAAATATTCATTCCTTATAGCCAAGACTCATGTTGCGCAAACTGAATCAACTAATTGACGAGAGAGTAGTTAGGACTGATTGTGCTGATGTTTAGGTTAGGTTTTTAAAGGCTTCAGTTTACTCACATTGTCTCTTCAGATGAAATTCTCTTCCTGGGTAACCATTTGAAGAACTCTAGAAGTGCTGAGAGGCTTTCTAGTCTGCCAGACCCACATCAGGGCTGCACTCCCGACCTGTCAGAAACTGAGCAACCTCACACTTTCTGTGCCCCAGTAGAAAATCTCAGAATTATCATCCCACGTGAGCCAAGAGTTGTCAAGTTGTATTTTTCTAGAACTGGTACATACTGTACATGTAATAATATTTGAGACTCTTCAGTGAATATGCTTAAGATATTATTAGTAGGTACATAGAGATGGCAGATGCAAGGAAGGAAAGTTAATTCATGGTACACTTTCTAGTTCTCTCTGTGGGTGCATGGGTGTGTATGTGTGAGTGTGCATGTGGGTGAATGTATATGTATGTGAGTATATGTGCCCTGTGTGTCTGTGTGAATCTCTAAGTATATGTGTGTCCATGAGGATGTATACCTATGCATGTGAGTTGCATGTGAGTGCGTATGGGAGAAAGCTGACAACATGTTTCTGATCTAGAACAATTATGAGTCCAGCTGACCAAGACAAGCCATATGGAGATTCCTCCAACTTGAATGTTCTTTTGCTGGATCCATACTTATTAGGTAATTGGTACAATCATCTGCTCAGCTTTGACTGCATAGACCAACCCTATAAAACTATCTCTGACCGAATACTGACAAATGCCAGGTACATCTCTACTGTATGTTTTCTCATTTTTCACTTTGAAATAAATATCCTGTGAGGTAGATATGATTAAGCCCTTTTTTACAGATGAAGAAACCAAAGCTACCTGAGTTCAGAGTCTTTTTCCTGCTATAACATAGCATCTCTCTAATGAACACCTTGAATATCCATTCATTTCAAAATGAGGCCTTAGGTCAATACAAAGATGATGGCATTTCTACCTTAGTACTTTCATCAAACCCTCGCCGAATTCAAATTAATCACACTACTGAATTAACAGTCTAGTACAGTGGGCTTTTCTCTAAGCATGAATTTTGCAGCTCAAGAGCTCAAGAAAATAGGAACTAAAGGATTAGACCAAACTGATGCTCCAGGAAGACCAGAAAAGCCTTGAGTATACTTGTGTAATAGATTTTTGTTAAGTCACATGTTACTTGTAATGTTGATTCCTGTGTAAATTGGAATTTTTAAAAATTCCTTTGGTTTTTGATCAGATATAATTTATATAACTTAATTTATTGTAGAAAAGAACTCTAAGTTATTCTTTACTAGGAAATTTTTTCTCTTGAAATTATTTTCTAATTCATCACCTCTGTCCTGGATGACCATGGCTTATCTCCCTACCTGAATTTCAACACAGTCATCCTTATGGATGGTGAAGTCAGATAGAATTGAGTTTTAATTCCTGTTCCATCACTTTAAATTATAGAGTGGGGCAGAGAACTTAAACTCTTTAAACCTCCATGTTGTTCTTATTGAAAATGGGAATGAGAACACCTAGTTTACAAGGTTATTATGAGGTTTAGGGAAAGGCTGAACGTAAACTGGCACCGATCACAAAGCCGAGTATTAGAAAAAGCTCAATATAGAAAGGTAAGTATTAGCTCAGTCTCTTCCCATCGTGATTCCTCTCCTGTGTAGCTGCCACATTTAAACTTTAGATCTCACAGAATGAACCACGTCATCTCTCAGATCAGAAACATTGCTGGCTTCACACTGAGTAAAGTTCAAACACCTTAGTTTAAAATTTAAGGCTCAATTCCTTTGCTACCCTTCATGCATCCTAACCTTACTTAAAATGAACAAAATATTAATTTCTCTGCACTTCATTTTCTGCATCTTTGTTCCTATTTCCTTGCTGCTCAAAGTATTCAAATTTGCATTTTGGAAAATCCAGTTTGAGAACAAGTCCCATATTATATCCCCATGTACCCATATTTTATCTCTCCTTAAGGGGACAAACCATTTCCTCAGACACAGAGGAGCATGAAAGACACTTGAAATTTCACATGGTTCAACCATCTTCCATCCCCAGATTGGAATGAAGAATTGCTCTTGAAAGAAGAGACACTAGATTTCTTTCCAGATCAGTTCATGGATATCGATCTCCTCTGCTTCCCAGGAAGAGTCTGTTAGAAAAGAACTCCTGGACACCCACTCCTAATTATCATAAAAGGAAACTAAATGTTTAAATCAAAGCCTCTTAATTTGAAGATACATTAAAATCATCTGGGGAAGTTTTTCAATATGTGTATGTCTAGCCTTCCTCCGACATACTAAATCAGTTTCCTGGGGTTGGGACATGGGCCTGAACAAGCAGAGAATTCTCTCTCCATACATTATTCGAAGCTGCCTGTCATCCTAGAGCAAAACTACTCTCCCATCATTCACCAGATTGCATATTATAGCAACTTCCATCTAAGTATTTAATTGACACACTTTTCTCATATATATATTGAGTCTGGAAACAGCAACAGATTTTATTTTCTCGGGCTCCAAAATCACTGCAGATGGTGACTGTAGCTACGAAATTAAAAGACGCTTGCTCCTGGGAAGGAAAGTTATGACAAACCTAGACAGCGTATTAAAAAGCAGAGACATCACTTTGTCGACAAAGGTCCATATAGTTAAAGCTATGGTTTTTCCAGTAGTCATGTATGGATGTGAGAATTGGACCATAAAGAAGGCTGAGTGCCAAAGAATTGATGCTTTCGAACTGTGGTGTTGGAGAAGACTCTTGAGAGTCCCTTGGACTGCAAGGAGATCCAACCAGTCCATCCTAAAGGAGATCAACCCTGGATATTCATTGGAAGGACTGATGCTGAAGCTGAAGCTCCAACACTTTGGCCATATGATGGGAAGTCAACTCATTGGAATAGATCCCTGCTGGGAAAGATTGAAGACAGAAAGAGAAGGGGATGACAGAGGATGAGATGGCTGGATGGCATCACTGACTCAATGGACATGAGTTTGAGCAAACTCCAGAAGATAATGAAGGACAGAGAAGCCTGATATGCTGTAGTCCATGGGGTTGCAAAGAGCCGAAAGTGACTTTAGCAACTGAACAGGAATGATGCTGGACAAATATTAGACAAGTTTCTAAGGAATAGTGGCAGAATCTAGAACAAATAAAAATTTCTGTTTATTTCATGCTATTATAAAGTCTCTCTACAGGTTATGAGTATCAGTGATTTTGGCTTCAGTTAAACTCTACAGATCTTTATAATGTCTACAGTTTCTCAACACACCAGAACATTTACAGCTTGTGTGAATGAGCCTGCATTTGAACTTGTACAAAGATGTTGTATTAAGACTTCTCTCTGCAAAGCTGATGACTTTAGATTTGGCACACGGGCAACTTTGCAAATCTCTTCCCATACGGCTTTATTTATCTTTTCTGACTAGTCCCATACATTATTCAAAGGATAAACTTCAGCGAATGTATGGAATGCATATATTTTTGCGGGCATGTTGTTTGTCTTTTGAAAAGCTGCTTGGGGATGAGGATGTGTGCATTTACAAGGAGGAGGGGAAGCTGAGAACCGTCTTTAGCAATTCTCAAATACTTTCTTCCCCAAGTCACTGCAGCCCAAAGAGAGAGCATACTCGGTGGTACTCTGAAACACGCTGTGCCACCTGGTGGAATATTCCTGCAAGAGAATTATCCGCAGTCTGAATTATCGCTCAGCTGGATCATCACCTGAGGCATTTTCTCAGTGCTTAATATCACTAGTCTAAGTGTAGATTCCCTACTGTGTCAGGCAATTTAACCACACTAGGCCCATAATAAAGATTTTTTTTTAATGTGAAAATTAGTCTTTAGTGAAAGAGATCCATTTTGTTAGCTGCTGGGTAAATTCAGGTAACGCAGTGACATCCACACCTTTGGTCACTCTCGTTGCCTCTGGTTAACACACGGGGATTATTGCCAACCTTCAAGCAGGCAGCACGCAGATGCTAATGCTGTGTTCCATTAGTTAGAGACAAAAGTAATTGTAATTAACCTTTTTCCCTAACCCTCACCCCCAGGAAGTCAAAACAATCTGATAATGTCATATTTAGCAATTAGTGATGTAACTGTTTAGTCAAGCAGAGATTTTTACCAAACATAAAAAGGATTTTTAAAACACATGGGCTGAAGTGATAAGTGATCTGAGGACTGGAAGTCTCTTTCTCAAGACTCCCAAACGAGCACCAGGGAAGGGCAGCTAGGAGAGGCGCTGCATCTTTGCTGGGGGCTGTCCCAAGAGCACAGGGCCAGGTTGCCACCCTGTTCCTCTAAGACACTGCCTTCCATCCTTCTGCTAACCCACCTGCCATGTTTTACAACGCAGTGAGACTCAGAACCAACAGAATCCATGGTTCCAACCCTAGTTTACTCATTCTCAGATTCCTTTTATTCCACGAGATCTATGATAAAGAGAGAGAAATTTCTCTTCCTAGACAGACTGGATGGAGTCAAAGACACCCTTCATTTTGCCTGGAGAAAAAAAGTCAAAGGAACAAAAGAATGAAAAAATCCCCCAAACTTCCCAATAACAAACAGATGAAAAAGCAAAACCCCATCTTCTTTGAAAGTAACAATGGATGGGGAGGCAAAAAGCCATGTTTGGGGAAATCCTGATACAGAATTTCCAAGGAGCGTGCTTGTCAGTCCTGCCTGCCCACCCAGACAGTGAATCAGTGGAGCTAGAGGCAAGAACTGAGTCTAACATCACCAGTTCCAGTGCACTGATGGTATCATTGTCCTTCCGGTTCATCAAGGATGCCTCTGAAGATGTTTTTCTGTTGCTGATGTTGTTGGAGTTTGTCATGATTGGTCTGGCTGAATTCATGTCTGCATATTTGCTGCCAGGCATTCTCTCACGTTGACTCAAGTGAAAACTTTTCCTCCAGCCCACAGCTCTAGCCACTATTTGCACTGCTGATAACTTTTGACATTTCTATCTCTGAGATTCATGTCTGCTGGCTTCTCCTTCACTGAAAGAACCACCCAGCTCTGATTGCTCTGTGCCAGGCGGGTCCCAGCAGTGCCCAATCACACTGCACTTGCTGGAAGCCGTGCTTCACCTGCCCCAGGAGGAATTCCTTCACTCCACCCTGTGTGCAGAGCCCCATTAAAGCTCATCACACGGCAGCTGCTTAGGTATCCTTTTGTCATCTAGTATCTACTTTCCATAAATATCCATGGCAGCAGCATCGCTTGAGTATTTGTAGATGGGCTATACTCCATGGCTCAGTTTTATGGTCGTGGTGAAAAATAAAGGACAGGAGCTGAGGATCCTGGCTCGGAATCGCTGCTCCAAATTAATCCGAAAAGTGAGATATGGTGCTACTACTGATAGGTCTGAAAAATTATTAGATCAAGAGTTTGTAAGCAGTGGGCTTGGAGGGGGGGAAAAAGCATGTAGAAAGTGCTATATAAAAGTCTGTGCTTTGAGGCTAGTCTGCAAAATTCTCTGAACATCAGTATTCTTATCTGAAAAAAGAAAAAAAAGGTACAAAAAAAAAAAATACCTACTGTGGAGAACTATTAGAAGGATTGGACATAAATTGTACAGATTAAGTAGCCCAACATCATTAAGAAACAAAATCTCAAAGCAAACATAATAGGTATGTCTATTACTAAATAATCATTATTAATATTTTATCAAAGAAAATCATCACTTCTTTCAAAAACTAAAAATGGAAAGGATTTACTGGACTAGAATAAAAATGGAAAAGAATGAAGGGGAAGGGTTATAATAGAAGTCAGAACAATAAATAAGATAGTTCTTAGTCACTCCTAAAAAGTATTACCAAAAAGGATACACAGTAAACTGAGTTTACTAAGCTAAGCTAAGCTAAGAATGTGGGTCTGAGCTATGTCATTTATAATTCCTGTCAACATGAGACTTCCACTGAACTTTTCTAGGTTTTCTAGCACTCGGTAAGGTCACTTATAAAGCGCTATAAATTTGTTTTTCCTCAATGCTTTATCATTCTGTATACCTTAATAAGACCAGAAAAGAGTCAAATACCTTCTCTGGTTATTCATGAGACAGGGCCTGATGGAAGGGAAATTTAATCCATTGATTTGAAAAGGGGTCAGCAAACCAGGCCTGTGGACCAAATGCTTCCCACTTCCTATTTTTGTGAATAAAGTTTTATTGCAACACAGACACCCATCACTTCTGTATTGTCTGTGGCTGCTTCACATCACACTAGCAGAGCTGAGCAGTGTGATGGAGACCACACAGGCCACAGAGTCTAAGACAGTTACCACCTGACCTTTACGGAAAAAGTTTGTTAGCTTCTGTTCTAGAGTCAAACTAAAATCAACCAACAACAGCAACAACAAAAATAGTAAGCCACAGCTTGTCAGACTAGTTTTTGAAGCTTTTTGGGAAACAGATTCTTATTTTAAAAGACAGAGAACTCGGGATTTGATCTTTTATTGACTCATTTTTCAGGGAAGGGTTAGTTCCCTGTGTGCAAAACATATTGGGGGTGACCATGAGAAACTTTTTCTGATATTTATCAGGGGATGAATTAATCATCACACACATGTGATCTCTAGCAGTGAAGTTTTCCACGTGCATGTCATTCTGTAAAGCTCTAGGCCACCAGATACAGGAGACCAGAGGGAGAGGCAAAGTTAAAGCATGCTGGTTTTTCTCCTAATGCCGTCAGGTGTTAAGCAGGAGAAATAAAACTAGAGCTGTAGTCCCAGATGAGCTTCCCTGGTGGCTCAGTGGTAAAGAATCCGCCTGCCAAACAAGATATGGGTTCTACCCCTGCATCTGGAAGATCCCATGGAGAAAAAAGAAAATGACAACCTACCCCAGTATTCTTGCCTGGGAAATCCCATGGACAGAGGAACCTGGCAGTTTGCAGTCACAAAGAGTTGGACACGACTTAGTGACTAAACAACTTCAAAAGAGTCCCAAATGATTAATCATTTCCAAAAAGCCATTTTGGATGAGTAACAATCTAAAAGATGGATATCTCATGATATAAATATGCTGGTGAATAATTTATTTGGTTGTTATGTTAAGTTGTATCTAACCTTTTCTTTTTAATTCTTTGGTCAATCATCTCAGCTCATGACTTCTTCCAGCTACACCTTCTCCTGAACTTCTCTGAGCAGCATGCCAGTTTTTTATGTGTTCAGCACACTTTCCTGTCCTGTAAATCTTTCCTAAAATTTCCTCCAGCAGGACTGTCTTCTCTGTACCGGCCATATCTGCACAAATGGGGTTTTTACTACTGGCTGCCATCTCATTTATGTCTGGCTGAGGTTGTAAACTCTTCAGGGCTGGGGCCTTGTCTTTTTATGTTCCATAAAGGCATGCAAACACCTGCAGCCATCAACAGTGCTAAAGAGGGAGGAAGCTTACGTTCCTTCCTCCCCAGCCTGCCTCATCCAGAGAAGAAACCGTCTCAGCTGAGCGTCCTACACCCTAAGCCAGAGAAACCATTTGCAGAACAAAGAAGTTCTCCATTTCCATAGGTTGTTTGGAGTTGTTGCTCCCATATTTTTTAAACCCAAAGAAACTGAAGGACATTCAGCTATAGAAACAAATGATACATAACTCAGTGGAACACCTTAGCTGACAACTCATTGAATGGAAACGAATTTCAGTGCTGCTGACTTGAAAAGGTGAAAGTGTCCTTTACGATGGAAGGGTTAACTGATGATAGTCAGTCTAGCCGGCAACTTTGAGAAGGAAATGTTTGAGAAGAAAATCAACACTTGGCATCAAATGAGTTGAAAAAACTCCCGAGTGGGGGTAAATGGGCCAGTTATTTAAAGATAAAGAAGTAAAGGAATGCATGGACTAAGTTCGGATCATGTTGCTGGTGGTGTTCACTGCTAGGTCAGGACTGGGGCTTCTGACCTAGGGGAGAATCTCTCACCTGGACACCAGTTGGGGGACATTACCTGAGACATTCTTTCCAAATTGAGGCTGAGTTTTTGGCTTAGCGTAACTTTGGAGGGCAAATGCCTGGCTCCATCGCTTTCCCTCTCTCTGAACTTGGGCAAAGAACCAGTCTCTGGGATTCGCTGAGTGGAGCAGAGCAGACATTGAGCTCTACATGCACCTGGACACATTTGTTGTTCAGTTGCTAAGTCGTGTCCGACTCTTTGAGGCCCCGTGTACGGCCGCACACCAGGCTTCCCTGTCCTTCACCATGTCCCAGAGCTTGCTCAAACTCATGTCCACTGAGTCAGTGATGCCATCCAACCATCTCATCCTCTGCTGCCCCCTTCTTCAACTTGGACCCATGGATGAGCTCAGTAAACACCTGTGCTGTTCCGCTACAGATGCTCCTGGTGCAAGAATGATCTGCTGTGTAGCACCGTGCTCCTGTAGTCTCTGGTGTTCACACACACACACACACACACACACACACACCTCGTACGCTGTTATCTTATTCACTAGTCGTAAATGTGGTTTACCTCCCCAACAACATTTGAAGCTCCTTGTGGATAGAATCTTATATTACTACCATTTTGATTGATTTAACATATTTGAAATATCTTTGTTCCTCTATTCTTTGATTTAATAATAGCATTCTTTCATGTATAAATTGGGCTGCTATGTATCTGAAAATGATATTCTTTCAGCTTTGTCAGTTATGATAGTTTATTTTGCAATCCATCACGTACTTTTTGAATATATACTTTTGTACTATCACCTAACATGCAAGAGAAAAAAAATTTAAAAAAAAAAAAACAGTGAACAAAACACACTAGCAGAGAGAATTCACAGAGACTTGGGAGTCCTCTCCACACCGCAGTTATGCCTGGGGTCACCATGGCCACCAGTCCTTCCTGCTCTTCCTGCTCCTGAGGCCATCAGGGTTGCAACTCTCTCCGTGGAGTTTCATGGGCAAGAAACACACTCTTGAAAGCCCAAGCTGGAAGTCAAAGTGAGCAATACATTATTTTGCAAGGTACTCTGTGTGATATCAGGACCAGAGTCGGGTTCCCAATGGGTCGTGTGCAGAATAGCCAGGCGGGGTCAGGAGACCAACCGAGGAGGAGACAGACCAGAGGTTCAGCGTCTCCAGATCCAGGACAAGAAGTCAGGCAGCCACGGAGAAGGACAGGTGGAAGTGATGTGCCGCTAGCCTCAAAGGGCAAGGTCTGGCCGGTGGTTTAGTTGCTCAGTCGTGCCCAACTCTCGTGACCCGCTGGACTGAAGCCAGCCAGGCTCCTCTGTCCTTGGGATTTCCCAGGCAAAAATCCTGGGAGGAAAGGGTTGCCCTTTCCTTATCCAGGGGATCTTCCTGGCCCAGAACTCAGGTCTCCTGCAGTGCAGGCAGGTTCTTTATTGACTGAGCCACCCCCGCCAAGATCAGGGTATCTGATCAAATAATAATAATAATAAAGGAGAGATGCGAGTCACATTTGAGAACTTTGGTCTGAGTCTGCATTCAGTGACTCAGTAGGCAGAGTCAGAAGGTCGGGAAAGAGGCAAAAACAAGACCCAGGTCTTAAGAATCCGAGCGAGGCCTGAGGAGAGGCCAGCAGAGGCAGCAGTGAGCCAGGCACCCGCGGTGTCCACATCACATGCGATTTGACTCCGCTTGTCTGATTCTTACTTAGCAGTTGTCGTTGGACTTCAGCCTTCCTGCCTCTAAAACTCTGTAACTCTGTGACTCGATACCAGTCCTGAGTTTGGGAATTTCTGCCATGCCAGTGGGGCAGAGGAAGAATAAAAGCCTCACTGCTAGCCTGTCCCTGTAAGGCTCAAGCAAAGAAGGGAACAGGCAAAGGAGAAAGCAGATGTGAGCTGGGAGCATCTCTGAGATTGTGGACCAGGTACTGACTTTATTCCACACTCACTTTGTTGCCCTTTCGTTGAAAGACAAGGTCTCATGGATGAGGGCCAGCGTCCTTCACTGGCCCAGTCACTGCACCAAGATTCAATCCTTGGAGGATCCTCTGAACCTAGAACACCTTGTCTCACTCCTTTTCCCCCCAAAAAATGGCCCAGTGGGATAACATTCCCCTCTTGTAGGACATGGATACTTTGAAAACCAATGTCTGAGCTCCAAATTCTGCCAATTCCCATTTAGAGGTGAGCCCTCAAACCCTCTTAGAGTTCTGGGCCAGGATGGTGGTTCATTGGAGAACAGAATAAAGGATCCCACCCAAAAGGGGCCATTGGAAGATGCTGGGCATCTGAGTAACTCAGGTATCAGGGGCCGGGTTATAATGAAGATTCTGTAGCACCAGTGGCTGCATGTGGCAGCTTGAACTCCAATCTGAGGTTTGTTCCTTTGTTCTTTCTGGAAATGCAGAGGCTTTATGCCTCATGTCTCCATGAAAGGATGGAGTGTGCCATGTGGGTGATTTACTGTGTGTGCAGCACTGTTTTGTGCGCGTGTTCGTTGCTCAGTCATGCCCGACCCTTTGTGACCCCAAGGACCGTAGCCCCATAGCCCGCCATCTCCTCTCTTTATGGACAGAATGATGGTTCGTTTGGTCTGGGGTTGCCCACTTCACTATCGATCCTGATGACCAGCTAGGTTAGAGCATCTCTAGCATCTTGGTCCTCAAACAGCAGTCTGGGTCCAGCTCCCATGGGCATTGGCACATGTGCGAGGCTGGCAGAGATGCAGACTCTCTGGCCCTACCATGGATCTGCTAAATCAGAATGTGCATCTTCACAGGATCGTCAGGCAACCCACACACACAGAAGCCTGAGGATCGGTTCTAGTTCTCAAAGCCTGGCACTCAGACGACCTTCATGAACATCACCCTGGACCTGTTGGAAATGCAAACGTTCAAGCCCCACCCAGAACTACTGAATCAGCAACTCTGGTGGTGGATCCACCATGCTGAGTCTTAAGATGATTTCAGTACAAGAAAAAGTGTTGAAACCACGGCTCCAGGGTGGCCCTGGAGGCAGCTGCTATACATACACGTCACTTGGGTGAAGGTCCCTTGAAATGACAGCCTTCTACTGGTCATCATCTCCTGGAAGTCCTTCATCTGCTGGAAGTGGAACTTCTCTGGGTCTCACCATGTGCCAGCTGCTACCCTAAGGTCCTGGGCTGAATAAGATGATGCCCCTTCCCGAGGATGATCAAGGGAAGTGAGCCTATTGGATCTGTCTAGAGCTGTGCTTACTCACTCTCTCCTGCAGCAAGCTTGGCGTGAAATCTCCTCCAAAGTTTGAGTCCCTCTCTTGTATATCTCTCCCCGCAGAGCTGTGCACATTTAGGAGACAAGGTTACACCTGGGACTGTGTTACAAACGGATCACTGCCCACAGGCAGTATCATTCCTCAAAGGATGGTCCTGATGAGCCTATCCACAGGGCAGCCATGGAGACACAGACACAGAGAACAGATGTGTGGACACCCTGTGGGAAGGAGCGTGTGGGCCAACTGAGAGTAGCACTGACCATATACACCAAGTGTCAGTCGCTCAGTCGTGCCCAACTCTTTGTGACCCCGTGGACTGTAACCCACCAGGCTCCTCTGTCCATGAGATTTTCCAGGCAAGGATACTGGAGTGGGTTGCCATTTCCTTCTCCAGGGGATCTTCCCAACCCAGGGATCGAACCCAGGTCTCCTGCACTGCAGGCAGATTCTCTACCGACTGAGCTACGAGGGAAACCCACAAGGGAAGCTATATACACTACCATAGGTAAAACCAGCAAAACAGCCGGGGGCAGCCCCAGGGCAACTGCCCTCCTTTCTGAGAGCCTCCGGGAGCAGAAGGGGATGAGTCAGGACCGTGTACTCACAGGGCTGCTCCCTTCTGCACGCTCCACCTCTGGTTTCCCTTATCCTCCCGTGCATCTCCCCGCCAGCACGAGCTGACTGACTCTCAAACAAAGCGATTCCCAGCAGATCAGCTCAGGGACAAGTACTACTTGGCTACCTGCAAGATGTAAATAAACCAGTGCCCTCACAGAGACAGACACAGTTCTGCTTCTTTTAGGATGAAACAGCTGAAAATGTGGACAGCCAGTGGGAATTTGCTGTCTGACACAGGGAGCCCCACCCCTCGGCTCTGTGATCAACCTGGAGGGGTGGGCTGGGGTGGGGGGTGGGAGGGGGTTCAGGAGGGAGGGGACATACCTGTGCCTCTGGCTGATTCACCTGTTGTATGGCAGAAACCAGCGCAGCCTTGTAAAGCAATCATCCTTCAAGTAAAAATAAACAAGCTGAATCCTTTCTTTAAAGATACCTGTAATCACTAAATATGACTAAATCACTAAATATTACTGGACTGAAATGACCTTGCTTTATTAGGACATGCAAAGGGCATAGCTCGAGGCAAAGAAGGGTAGGTCCCCATCCAGTGTCTTGGACACCAGGCAGCTCTTAGAATTGGACAGGAAGACGGTGGAGTTGTACTGAAGCGAAGGTGACTTTGAACTAACTGATCAGATGGTGGAGATGGAAAATGAAGGCGTTAGGGAAACTTGAAACAGTACCTGCAGAGCATGAACCCTGAGGCCTGTTTAAGAAAAGCCAGTGATAGAGTATCGTTTCCAGACCTTTGAAGGAGCAACACCACCATGTTCCTCGTGATTCTAATACAATTCCGTTTTTTACTACATGAGTGCATTTGCACTTACTTAATGGAAAAAGACTGTATCAAGTGTTTAAGAAGTACTGATAGTTTGCCTGGGCACTGTGATACCAAGCAGGAGTGCCTGACCATCACACTGCACGCAGGATGCTGAGCCCAGGGTTCCTGGAGGAGGACATGGCAGCCACTCCAGCATTCTTGTCTGGGAATCCCATGGACAGAGGAGCCCGGCGGGCTCCAGTCCAAGGGGCCACAGAAGAGCTGGACGTGACTTAGCAACTGAACAGCAGTGTTCTAGTTTTCTCACCATCTGCACAGAAGACGTAAAGATCTTCCCATGATGGAAATGTGCAAAACCAAAGTTCCCCTGGAGCTACTTAAAATGATAAGAAATAAAGTTTATTGAACAAGTACAGGGTGTGAGGCCCAGTGTCACTGCTGAAGGGGACACAAGGATGAGAATAAAACACAGACCTGACTCCCCAGCAGGTAGTGTCTAATGAAGGGGCCCAGCTCAGAGGGGACTGATTCCACCCAGAGGGAAGAACAGCACTGTGTGGAGGCGCATAGGCCAGTCCTGGGGCGAGGAAGCCTGTGCATGGGCCATATGGCTTTGTACAACAGGCAGGTTTCTTTAAAAAAAAAAAATTATTGAAGTATAGTTGATTTATAATGTTATGTTAGTTTCTGGTGTACAGCAAAATGATTCAGTTATATATATATTCTTTTTCATATTCTTCTCCATTTTGGTTTATTACAGGATATTGAATACAGCTCCCTGTGGGTAGGTTTTTGATGGGTAATGTTAAAGGGAAGGTCAAGCCACACTTACCATGTGTCCCTTCAGAGTGAGGGTTGTTTCCGGCCAAGAGTGAGAAGGTGAAGGCAGAGAGGAATGCAACTGGAGATGTTAGGTGTCTCTAGAAATATTTCAGGTGACGGATTACGAGTACAGCAGCTAAGGAAGCCGAAAAGATGGTTGAAGAGATACTTTGTACACAGCATCAGTGAACGCTGGTAAAAGTGAAGTCCGGAGAAGTCAAAGGTGATTCAGAACCTTGCGGCCAGGCGCCTGGGAGATGGCCACTGAGCATCTGCACTTTTCACAGTGAAGGCTGATGCTGCAGAGGACTTTCACCCAGCATTTGTTGGGAGAGACATACGTTTTGGAGAAAAGAAATTAAATTTAGTTTCAGATACGCGTTTGGAAATCGGGATGTTTCCATGGTGGTCCCACAGCAGTAGAGAATGAAATCCGAAGCTCAGGAAGGAGGTGAGGTCTGTGGGGTGGGGGTGCAGCATAGGGGAGGAGGTAAGAGGAAGAGGTAAAAAATTCACCTGCAGGGCGAGAGACCTGGGTTCGATCCCTGGGCCGGGAACATCCCCAGCAGAAAGGAATGGCTACCCATTCCAGTATTCTTGCCTGGAGAATCCCATGGACAGAGAAGCCTGGAGGGATATAGGCCATGGGGTCACAAAGAATCGAACGTGACTGAGTGACAAACATTCAGTTCAGTTCAGTTCAGTCACTCAGTCGTTTCCAACTCTTTGTGACCCCATGAATTGCAGCACGCCAGGCCTCCCTGTCCATCACCAACTCCCGGAGTTTACTCAAACTCATGTCCATTGAGTCGGTGATGCCATCCAACCATCTCATCCTCTGTCATCCCCTTCTCCTCCTGCCCCCAATCCCTCCCAGCATCAGGGTCTTTTCCAATGAGTCAGCTCTTTGCATGAGGTGGCCAAAGTATTGGAGTTTCAGCTTCAGCCTCAGTCCTTCCAGTGAGCACCCAGGACTGATCTCCTTTAGGATGGACTGGTTGGATCTCCTTGCAGTCCAAGGGACTCTCAAGAGTCTTCTCCAACACCACAGTTCAAAAGCATCAATTTTTCAGTGCTCAGCTTTCTTCACAGTCCAACTCTCACATCCATACATGACCACTGGAAAAACCATAGCCTTGATCAGACAGACCTTTGTTGGCAAAGTAATGTCTCTGCTTTTTAATATGCTATCTAGGTTGGTCATCACTTTCCTTGCAAGGAGTAAGCATCTTTTAATTTCATGGCTGCAGTCACCATCTGCAGTGATTTTGGAGCCTAAAAAAATAAAGTCTGACACTGCTTCCACTGTTTCCCCATCTATTTCCCATGAAGTGATGGGATCAGATGCCATGATCTTAGTTTTCTGAATGTTGAGCTTTAAGCCAATTTTTTCACTCTCCTCTTTCACTTTCATCAAGAGGCTTTTTAGTTCCTCTTCACTTTCTGCCATAAGGATGGTGTCATCTGCATATCTAAGATTATTGATATTTCTGCTGGCAATCTTGATTCCAGCTTGTGCTTCATCTAGCCCAGCGTTTCTCATGATGTACTCTGCATATAAGTTAAATAAGCAGGGTGACAATACACAACCTTGATGTACTCCTTTTCCTATTTGGAACCAGTTTGTTGTTCCATGTCCAGTTCTAACTGTTGCTTCCTGACCTGCATATAGGTTTCTCAAGAGGCAGGTCAGATGGTCTGTATGCCCATCTCTTTCAGAATTTTCCACAATTTATTGTGATCCACACAGTCAAAAGCTTTGCCATAGTCAATAAAGCAGAAATAGGTGTTTTCCTGGAACTCTCTTGCTCTTTCGATGATCCAGCGAATATTGGCAATTTGATCTCTGGTTCCTCTGCCTTTTCTAAAATCAGCTTGAACAGCTGGAAGTTCAAGGTTCACGTATTGCTGAAGCCTGGCTTGGAGAATTTTGAGCATTATTTTACTAGCATGTGAGATGAGTGCAATTGTGTGGTAGTTTGAGCATTCTTTGGCATTGCCTTTCTTTGGGGATGGAATGAAAACTGACCTTTTCCAGTCCTGTGGCCACTGCTGAGTTTTCCAAATTTGCTGGCATATTGCATGCAGCACTTTCACAGCATCATCCTTTAGGATTTGAAATCGCTCAACTGGAATTCCGTGACCTCCACTAGCTTTGTTCGTAGTGATGCTTTCTAAGGCCCACTTGACTTCACATTCCAGGATGTCTGGCTTTAGGTGAGTGATCACACCATTGTGATTATCTGGCTCATGAAGATCTTTTTTGTACAGTTCTTCTGTGTATTCTTGCCACCTCTTCTTAATATCTTCTGCTTCTGTTAGGTCCCTACTATTTCTGTCCTTTATTGAACCCATCTTTGCATGAAATGTTCCCTTGGTATCTCTAATTTTCTTGAAGAGATCTCTAGTCTTTCCCATTCTGTTGTTTTCCTCTATTTCTTCTGCATTGATCACTGAGGGAGGCTTTCTTATCTCTCCTTGCTATTCTTTGGAACTCTGCATTCAAATGGGTTTATCTTTCCTTTTCTCCTTTGCTTTTGGCTTCTCTTCTTTTCACAGCTATTTGTAAGGCCTCCTCAGACAACCATTTTGCCTTTTTGCATTTCTTTTCCATGGGGATGGTCTTGATCCCTGTCTCCTGTACAATGTCACAAACCTCTGTCCATAGTTCATCAGGCTCTCTGTCTATCAGGTCTAGTCCCTTAAATCTATTTCTCACTTCCACTGTGTAATCGTTGGGGATTTGATTTAGGTCATACCTGAATGGTCTAGTGGTTTTCCCTACTTTCTTCAGTTTAAGTCTGAATTTGGCAATAAGGAGTTCATGATCTGAGCCACAGTCAGCTCCCGGTCTTGTTTTTGCTGACTGTATAGAGCTTCTTCATCTTTGGCTGCAAAGAATATAATCAGTCTGATTTCGGTGTTGACTATCTGGTGATGTCCATGTGTAGAGTCTTCTCTTGTGTTGTTGGAAGAGGGTGTTTGCTATGACCAGTGCATTCTCTTGGCAAGAGTCTGTTAGCCTTTGCCCTGCTTCATTCTGTACTCTAAGGCCAAATTGGCCTGTTACTCCAGGTGTTTCTTCACTTCCTACTTTTGCATTCCAGTCCCCTATAATGAAAAGGACATCTTTTTTGGGTGTTACTTCTAGAAGGCCTTGTAGGTCTTCATAGAACCATTCAACTTCAGCTTCTTCAGCACTACTGGTTGGGGCATAGGCTTGGATTACGGTGATACTGAATGGTTTGCCTTGGAAATGAACAGAGATCATTCTGATCATTTTGGACTGTTTTGTTGACCATGATGGCTACTCCATTTCTTCTAAGGGATTCCTGCCCACAGTAGTAGATATAATGGTCATCTGAGTTAAATTCACCCATTCCAGTCCATTTTAGTTCGCTGATTCCTAGAATGTCGACATTCACTCTTGCCATCTCCTGTTTGACCACTTCCAATTTGCCTTGATTCAGGGACCTAACATTCCAGGTTCCTATGCAATATTGCTCTTTACAGCATTGGACCTTGCTTCTATCACCAGTCCCATCCACAACTGGGTATTGTTTTTGCTTTAGCTCCATCCCTTCATTCTTTCTGGAGTTATTTCTCCACTGATCTCCAGTAGCATATTGGGCATCTACCAACCTGGGGAGTTCCTCTAGGGCACAGAGGAGCTACTCCACGTTCAAGGTCAGGAGGAGCAACTGTGAGGAGATACCCCTCGTCCAAGGTAAGGAGCAGCGGCTGCGCTTTGCTGCAGCAGCCGTGAAGAGATACCCCACCTCCAAGGCGAGAGAAACCTAACTAAGTAAGAGTGTAGGTGTTGCGAGAGGGCATCAGAGGGCAGTCACACTGAAACCACAATCACAGAAACTAGCCAATCTGATCACAGGACCACAGTCTTGTCTAACTCAATGAAACTAAGCCATGCCGTGTGGGGCCACCCAAGACGGACGGGTCATGGTGGAGAGGTCTGACAGAATGCGGTCCACTGGAGAAGGGAATGGCAAACCACTTCAGTATTCTTGCCTTGAGAACCCCATGAACAGTATGAAAAGGCAAAATGACAAACATTATGCATCTCTTAAATGGTTCTGTGATGTAATTGTTATTACATAAAGATATGCATCATATATTATACAGTGAGAAAGGCAGATAATAATATAATATGTATAACATCCTTTCTACAGATGAATACCTACGTAGAAAAAAAAAAATCGAACATCTTTCTCTGTCCAGAAGTAAAAGTAAACATCAGAAATAAGAATGGCCTGAATCCCAGTTCATCAGCGTCTGCCCAGTTGTGTGACCTCCAGGCAGCTACCTATCCTCTTGGCCTCACTATCTCCACCTATGAAATACGAGATAATTATTTACTACCTCACTACGTTGTGAGGATAAAATGAGCACACATTTTATAAACCAGAATGACCAGTGTATAATAAGTACTATGCATATGTTTGCTATTATCACAACACATTATACTTTAAAGGTTTTTTTAAATCTCTACTTGTTTTACTTTTCTAAAATGAAATGATTTTTGTTAATTTTTTGAAAAAGCAAAATTATTGATGACAGTCAAGACTAGAAGTTTTTGCATAGGGGCTTGAGAATCTCTTTGTCAGGGACATTCCTTTTAAAATGGTACCCTTGAAGGATTTGGGGAGTGTTTTCATGGCCATTTGAAACTTACCCTCTCTTAAGATATTGCTTTGAAAAGGTCTACTTTGAAACAGCACTTGTGAGTTTCTCTGAATCATATAGTTATTAGCAATCAAAATTTAACCATTCTGCTTCATCTTTACTAAAATGTATTTATTCAAAAATATCAACACAATTTTGAAAATTTTGGAGACATCTCTCATATAGTTTCAAATCAGATTTTAAAAAAGATCATAAGCTGGAATATTCTATTAACTCTGGTTGGTTTTTAAGCTGTGCCTTGTTTCACTGAGTATGTTTTTCTTTCAAAATCCAAAGTTTTCCTTTTTTTCGAATTCATCATAATTGCTACATTCTGATTCAATAGTATATACAGTGCCTAGTGGAATATATGTGTATGGAAGAGTTTTCTCTATTAATAAGCATGTATTTCTAAATTTACCCATACTATTTAGCATGGCATTGTTGATAGATTTTGTAATCACAATTTTCTTTCAGTGGTTCTTTTAAAATCACTGTAAAATACACCTCTTAGAGATATTATTTAATAGAAAGAAATGCACAGAAACAAGAAATTAAAAACCTCAAGTAATGAATATAAATTATAGAAATTAACAGGCAATTGATCACCTCAGTAAGGAAAAAAACACTATTAACTATGAAAGGATTTATTTTCAACATAAATTAATATTTTACTTTTCATTCAAGAAAACAGAAATTAAGCTTGTGCCCAGGACTCATGCATTATTTTTCAAGTAGGGTGAACTGCATCCAATCATAGCAGCCAGCTGCACTGAGAGACTCCTGTGTGGTTGTCTTTCTATATCTCTAGCCACACGTTTCCTGATGATTTGGACCAGAAGTTACATAAGGTGCTTTTTTATGGTCATTATTCACATGTACCTAAAATGGATAGATGTAAATACTGACCCATTAGGAAGAAAAGAGAATTCCATGGACAAAGGAGCCTGACAGCCTACAGTCCATGGGGCTGCAAAGAGTTGGACATGACTTAGCAACTAACACCTTCAGGAAGAGAAGAAATGCGATATGGACTCTATCAGAATCGAAATACAACGTATTCGCTTTTTTGGTTGTTGTTGAGTCTCTAAGTAATGTCAGACTCTTTGCAACACCATGGACTGCAGCACACCAAGCTCCCCTGTCCTCCACTATCTCCCAGAGGTTGCTCAGATTCATGTCCATTAAGTCAGTGATGCCACCAACCGTCTCATCCTCTGCCACCCGCTTCTCCTCCTGCCTTCAATCGTTTCCAGTGTCAGGGTCTTTTCCAAGGAGTCAGTTCTTAACATCAAGTGGCCAAAGTATAGGAGCTTCAACTTCAGCATCAGTCCTTCCAAAGAATATTCAGGACTGATTTCCTTTAGGATTGACTGGTTTGATCTCCTTGCAGTCCAAGAGACTCTCAAGAGTCTTCTCCAGCTCCACAGTTCAGAAGCAGCAATTCTCTTTTGGTAAGTGCTTCCAAAGCACCTTGTGTCTGGCATCCACCACACTATAATAAATTCATTTATTGTCTGTCTTCCTGTTGAACTTCAAGGTAACAGCAAGAACAGAGATTGTGTCTTATCACATTGGTGGCACTAAAGGTAAAAAACCTGTCTGCCAATGCAAGAGATGTAAGAGATGCAGGTTCTACCCCTGGGTCAGGAAGATCCCCTGGAGGAGAGCACAGCGACCCACTCCAGTATTCTTGGCTGGAGAATCCCATGGTCAGAGCAGCCTGGTGAGTGACAATCCGTAAGGTCGCAGAGAGTCAGACACGGCTGAAGTGACTTAGCACACACATGCCCGTTACTTGATGCAGTGCTGGAGACACCACTTCGCCAGCAGCCCTTGAGGCTTACTTAGAATCTGAGGCTGAGATCCACTGCCAAGGAGACTGGAACCAATCTTGCCAAAATACCACACGCTTTGTATTATTTCACATAGGAGCAAAAGTGGGGGAAGTGAAGACAAAAAGGCCAGAAAATCACATTTCTTTTCACATTTTATTTCCAGCATTTCTTGGTTGTTGGGAAATCTTTCTGAATCAAAGTGGAAGAAACCAATTAAAAGATCTCATTTAAAGATTCAATTTCTCCCAGTAGAACACCAAGCTGATCGCCAAAGGTCACCATTTCAGCACTTCATCGGCACCTTTTTTTTAGTCCTCCTGCAACTGACTTTATTTTATCATTTTCAATACCTATTTAAGTAATTCAGCCCACTCAATTATTCTTTAACAAATTTTTTATCGATGACCTCTCAAAGTATGGTACGCGGGTTGCCTGCTATTAGCTTAATGTCCAACAATTAATATCTTCTCGGTATTCGCTCTCCATTCAACAAGTAACACTGGTAAGGGCCAACCTATCTTTTAAAGGTAAACCTTGCCCGGTTCAACACAAGAATGAAATCACTCCAGATCTATTATTTCTCGGAACAGAATATTCCCATTTGCATAAAATATTCTTCCTTTGACAAGTTGCCAGGAAGAAACACCTCATAGCCATTCTTCACAGAGCTATTTCTATGGTGTTAAGAATAGGAGAAATTACTATGGTGGCCTTAACACTATTATCCTCCCCGCTCGGGCCTCCTGGCCCGTCCTGATTTACAGTATCCTTCCTCTCTCAGAGCTCTGTCACCGAAATGCCCAGATAATGGACACAGGGGAGCCTCCTCCATAATGCAATTTCACACTAAGGAAACTGGTTCATAGGTTGCAGTATCGGGGTCAAATGCAGAGCCTATAACCCTTGGGTTGGCTGAGAAATAATGGCTGGAGTCAAAATTTAAATAAAATTTAAATCTGCACAAGTCAAATGATCTACAAGCCTTAGAGACAAGCAGAGTAGTAGACCAATAACACGATTATACACCAAGGGAAAAACTGTTGCTGCTCTCAGGGGAGCGTGATGATGTTAGAAATCATACAGCTTGTAGAAAAACAGATGCTTTTCTTTAAAACCTATGTGTGCAAGATAATGCTTCTAAATAGAAGAGTTCTGGTCCAGGAGGAAATGGGAGAGTGAACCGTTTAGGGATAAAAACTTCCTCTGTCAATAGGCAACGGTGATGGTTAATTTTCTGTGTCGACTTGATGAGGCCAAGCATGTGCATGCTTGCTAGGATGCTTCAGTCATGTCTGACTCTTTGGGAACCTATGGACTGTGGCCCACCAGGCTCCTCTGTCCATGGATTCTCCAGGCAAGAATACTGGAGTGGGTTGCCATTTCCTTCTCCAAGGGATCTTCCCAACCCAAGGATGAAACCCACATCTCTCATGTCTCCTGCTTTGGGGGGTGAATTCTTTACTACTAGTGCCCCCTGGGAGACTAGGCCACAGAGGCATTCAAACAGCACATTGATCGTGCCTGCAAGGGTGGTTCTGAATGAGATCAACCTCTGAATCATAGAC
Source organism: Odocoileus virginianus (assembly GCF_023699985.2). Classification (NCBI taxonomy): domain Eukaryota; kingdom Metazoa; phylum Chordata; class Mammalia; order Artiodactyla; family Cervidae; genus Odocoileus; species Odocoileus virginianus. Next base: position 53,302,670 of record NC_069695.1, read on the forward strand.
GGTATTAGGCAGATTGTCCTCTATAATGTGGGTAGGCCTCATCCAATCAACTGAGTCCTGGGTAAATAAAAAAGCTGACCTTCCGCAAGCAAAGGGAATTTCTCCGGCCTGATCCCCTTCAGACTAGAAATCAGCTTTTTTTCTGAACTCAAGCTGAAACACCCACTCCTTAGGCATTGGGCATTTGGATTAACTCTGCTGGGTCTCCAGATGCCTCCCGCAGTTCCTGGGCCTCATCACTCTCTGTGATCACATGAGTCATTTCCTGGTAATGACTCTCTTGATGGATAGATAGCTTTGTATCTATTCACCTGTACGTCCATACGTTACATATATACTTCTAAGTACGTGTACACAGTAGACCCTTGAACAGCACAGGGGACTGGACTGTCAACTCACTTGCAGCCAAAAATCTGTGTATAACTTTACAGTCACCCCTCTGAATCAGCGGTCCCAAATCCAAGCTCTCAAATCCACTGTTGTGCATCCTCAGACTCAACCAATGTTGGATCCTGCAGTAGCGCAGTATATGTTTATTGTTTTTATTGAAAAAAATCCACATACAAGTGGGCCTCTGCAGTTCAAACCCACACCGCTCAAGGCTCAGCTGTGTGTGCGTGCACGCGTGTGTGTGTCCCCATCCTATTGGTTCCGCTTCTCTGGAGAACTCCAGCCTGCACAGCAGCAGGGCCGGGGAGAAAGCTCAGACCAGTTTCACGTCCAAGTGTAGATGAGCCATCCTGTGCACCGTGGGGTGAGAGGCATCACTCAGCGAAGAACCAGGGTCAGTCCTCAGGAGTCTCGACGGTGTGAGCAGCAGTGCTATGTGGTCACTATCCAAATGACATCCCCAAGGCACAGATACTCTTCAGATTTTCCATGCCTCCCAACTGGCTTGGTTATGTTTCCAGCTGTCATTTGAGCACGTGTCTGGCATGTTCACTTCTGAAGGAACCAGTCGGAGAGCCAGCAGGACAGAGCCCAGAATGCTGTCTTTCCCTTGCAGGCACTTGCCCTCATTCTCACTCAGGCTCTTTAATTTTGGAGATTAAAATATGGGGGATACTTGTGTCATTGGTTTCCTAAAATAAACCTGTCATTTTCAATTACTCAGTCATGAGTGACAGCTTTAAAAAAGAGTAAAAGCAAAATTTCAAGTCCCAAATTTCAAGCCATGGTTGGCTTTCTACTTCCTCCCGTGTGGGGAAGCTGGTTCTCAATTTACAAATGGGACAAGGGTCGATATTATAAATTCCAGCCCTTGTTTATCCTCTAGGGGCCCTCAGCTTGGATAAATCAGAAAGCTCTGGAAGACAAGTTCATCATCTGTAAAGGGGGCGTGGGTTACTTTCCTGGGACTGTGGTGCCCCATACAGCAGTCTGGGTGGCTCAGACAATGGAAGTTCACTCCCTCTCTTCCCGAGGCTGGAAGTACAAAGTCACGGTGTCGGCAGGGTTTGTTCCTTCTGGAGATGCTGCAGCTGAACGTGACCCAGGCCTCTCTTCCAGCATCAGGTGGCAGCCGGCCATCCTCCGTGTGTAGCTCTTTCGATCTCTGCCTCCGTCAGCACAGAGCTGTCCTCCCCCTGTGTCTCTACACGCGTGTCTCTCCCCCTTTTCTTATAAGGATACCAGTTGTATTGGATCAGGACCCACGCTAACCCAGTGTGACTTCAAATTAACTAATCACATCTGCAGACACTCTACGCCTGCACCTGCTCACCCATATCGCACAGATCATTGCCCTGCAACCTCTGAACAAACATGTGAAGAAGGAACGATAGCAGTCGTCATTTTGTAGGATGTTCATGCAATGTCCGAGATCCAGGTTAGATCTCTGAGCTGGGAAGATACGCTGGAGAAAGGAACGGCTACCCACTCCAGTATTCTTGCTTGGAGAGTTCCATGGACAGAGGAGCCTGGCGGGCTACCATCCATGGGGTCGCAAAGAGTCAGACACGACTGAGAAACTAGCACTTTCTTTTTCTCATCAAATGTATGTCAGTCCATTTGGGTCACTGTATTAGAGAGGTCTCTAGTGACAAATCAGCTATCATGGCCCCTTGCCTAGAAGCCTCTCTCCCCACCCCACTTGCTACCACCTGACATGGTGTACGGCCGGGTATACACAGTCATATCTACAGTCATGGGGTATAAATGGCCTTGCACAGTGGGAGACTTGGGGCACCAATGCTCCACCCTGCCAAGAATCCACCTGTAACTTAGAGTCAGCCCTCTGGCTGCACAGTTCGGTATCTGCAGACTCATCCAACCTCGCATCTTGTATGACTGTTATATTCACTATTGAAAAAAATCACGTGTCAGTGGACCAGTGCAGTTTACACCCATGTCATTCAAGGCTCCGTTGTATTTGGTTTAACTTATGGTTTTTCTTCCCATGAGGCCTGAGATTTTTATCTCTTTGGCTCACTGCTCTATCCCTGGCACCTCAGATGGGATGAATAAATAAACAAATGAACAAATGAATGAAGAAAGGATAGTTTGCAAAGCAGAGATTTTAACTGAACTACCTGTCACAACAGATCTAGGACCCATACCCAGGCTTTCCAGACCCGGCTCCTGCACTCCGTGAGCAGCTCTGTCCTTCCTCTTTGCAGCCCAGCCATCTCTCATGCTAACCCTCCCCTCCCACCCCTGCCACGCTCAGTCATGTCTGACTCTTTCTGACCCCATGGGCTGTAGCCCACAAGGCTCCTCTGTCCATGGGATTCTCCAGGCAAGAACACTGGTGTGAGTTGCCATTTCCTCCTCCAGTGGATCTTCCTGATGCAGGGATTGAACCTGTATCTTCTGCTGAGGATTTAGAACTCTGGGCAGAGAACAGCTGCTCCAGGATTGAGACTTGGCTTTCTGTTTTCTGTGCTTACCTCTGCGCCCAAAGCACTGCTGCAGATAAAACCACTCCCTTTCTAGAACCAATCTTTCTCAGGGTTAAAAATAAAAACAGATTTATTGTCTGGGACAGCTGACATTGTTTATCCAAATGCTTTGTGAAATGTCAGAAAACATACGCACAATCTAATGCCAGAGTGGGAAAAGATCTGGGAGATTATTTTAGTCCAAAACCCTAGTTTAGCTGATATGATGTGTGTGGTCCTTCCTGCTACCTGAAACACTGATGAATATTTGATGCACATTTTATATTTTCTTTTTCTCAGATTTATAAGACTTTTTCATTTTCTGAAAGAACTAGGAAAAACTCCTCTGCATTCAAGATAGGCTAGATGTCTTTGTACTTCCCACATCAGTTATTAAAGTAAAATGCTGGATGATTTCTTGGTCATTTATTGTCCAGAGAAACCTGTTTCAAGTAGCTTGATTTCTTTTGCGTTTTTTTTTTTCTTTTTTTAGATTCAGGAATACAGACCTTTGTTACTCTGTTGATCAAATACAATATTAGGAATAACTCTACACAAACATCTGTCTTTACAGACAAAGAGCCTCCTGTAATGAAGTATGATGGGGAGCACCCAGAAATTCTGGGGACAGAGGTTCCATCCTCAATATTAGGAGGGGGACAGACTACACTTGCATAGGGAGCCCTAGAAATTGATTGAAAAATGTCCCCTAAGAAGAAAGAATCTATGTCACTTAGAAATGCAGCCAAGTGCCATGGATATTACCGGTTCAGTTCTCCTCTCAAGAGTAGCGTCTTGTGATACCCATGCGGCAGAGGGAGGGGGTTATATCCTATGAAATATTCTGGCACTCTGTACTGTGGGCTTCCCAGGAGGCCCAGATGGTAAAGAATCTGCCAACACAGGAGTCACAAGTTCAATTCCTGGGTTGGAAAGATGCCCTGGAGAAGAAAATGGCAACATCCTCCAGTATTTTTGCCTGGGAAATCCCATGGACAGAGGAGTCTGGTGGGCTACAGTCCATGGGGTCGCAAAGAGTTGGACATGATGGAGCAGGCACATGTGCACGCTCTGTGTCCTGTGGAGAAGGGTGCAGAACCACATAGGGACACGCACACACGGACGCAAACACACACCAAGTGTGCCCTTTGGGAGCTTGCCTGGAATCCACACACTCCTTTCTGCTGCCCAAGGGTTCAGGTGAGAACAGCCTACCCTGGGGTCCACAGACTGGGCGACTCATCACAGCTTCTCAGCGCAGGCAGCGTCAGGAAGGGATGGCGGATGGGGACTCTAGATGAGAGCTGAGGTCTCAACACAAGCCTCGGAAGGCCAGTGAGGCCAGAGGCACTGCCAGATTTGTTGTTAGAAATATTTGGATTCTCTATTTAATATCTGGAGCTCAGTGTCCCTGCCATCTCATGCACTAGAGCAGCAGAGATTCCAACAGACGGGAGGGTGGGTCAGTCCCTTTTAAAAATCTGGCCGGCTTGGCTATCAATGCCTGGCAAGCCAGAACTGTTCCTGGGAGCCAGGCCCGGGTCCAGCCTGCATCCATCCACACTGCTGTCTGCCAGCCAGTTAGCAGGCACTGAGGAGCCAGGATTTAAGTGCAGTCTGTTTGCCCGCGATGAGTCCTGGACCACAGGCTGCACCCTCGAGCTGCTCTTGGAGAATTAAATTACCTGCTAACCATCTAAAGTGGTCCTGGGAAAACCGGTGTTCCCGCTTTCATTTCCACAGGACAGGAGGGGACGGAGGGGACTGGAAAGGGCAGGCGCTGGAAATGGAGGGCAGAGGGCTCTTGGAAAGCGGGGTCTGCTTGGCACCCGGCCTGGCCCTGGGGGTCCCGCAGCTAGTGCGGTCCTGGCAAGCGCTTCTGGCAGGAGCGGCTCCTTCCAGGGCGGGCGGAGTGAACCTGTCATTACTATGGCAACTAGTCTCCCTGGTTACCTGGAGGGGATGAGTCCTCAGAGAGAGGAACAAGGAGCAGCTGAAGCGGCATGTGAATGCCAGGCCCTGGACATGGAGGCTGGGAGGAGAGACACCTCCAACAGAATGCCCTGCTTGGGAAGCGTGGGGAGGCCTGCCCACCAGCCCAGCCTACACCTGCTCAGGGTGCGGCTAGGGGTACAGCACCTGAGATCAGGGGTGTGGTTCCACGTTGCAGGAGACCCGCCCTCCAGCGCAGCTCTGGGGACCAGCTCTGACTCTTGAAGCTGGTTTCCAGAAACTTAGGAAGCTTTACTGGAAAGATCCCTTAGGGGCAATTCGGACCTGAACATCCCAGGACAAGGCTGGGGATTGAACGTGATTCAGAGAGATCTGGAGAAGGAAATGGCAACCCACTCCAATATTCTTGCTTGGAGAATCCCATGGACAGAGGAGCCTGGTGGGCTACAGTCCACAGGGTCGCAAAGAGTCAGACATGACTGAGTGACTATAGTTTCTTTCTTTCTTTCAGAGAGATCTAGAGAAATGGACCACTGTGTGGAGAACAGAGGACCCACCCCCTTCCCCAGGAGGTAGAGTAGGATCTGGAAGGATCCAGGTGAGGTGAACCTCACAGGTCCAGGACTAAACCTTCAGAGTCTCAGCTTCCCGTGTGCTTCTGCACCTCTCAGCCTCTGCTGGTCTCTCTCTGTCTACCTCTCTGCACAGATGTAACCCCAGACACACGCCTTCCCGTCAGTACAACTCAGTTTCCTCTTGTTGCAAATGCTAAAGGAACCAGGAAGCCAGCACTAGATTTGAGAAGGACCACTTTAGACTTTACCAGTTTTGTTATTGTTGTTCAGTGGCTCGGTTATGTCCGACTCTTTGTGACCCCATGGACTGCAGCAGGCCAGGCTTCCCTGTCCTTCACCATCTCCCAGAGCTTGCTCAAACCCATGTCCATTGGGTCAATGGTGCCATCCAACCATCTCATCCTCTGTCACCCCCTTCTTCTCTGGCCCTCAATTTTTTCCAGCATCAGGGTCTTTTCCAATGAGTCGGCTCTTTGCATCAGGTAGCCAAAGTATTGGAGTTTCAGTCTTAGCATCTGTCCTTCCAAAGAATATTCCAGGTTGATTTCCTTTAGGATTTGCCAATTAGTTCTTGTTATTTAAAAGGGGGAGGGGGGTGGGGGAGGAAACAGAATAGCTCATGCATGGCCCGGAAACACGGCCTCTGGACGATTTTCCTGTTGGAGGACCAGCTTGGCTCCATCAGGCGGCAGGGGATGAAGCAGCGGGAAGGAGGTGGGGAGTTGCTGTGGACTTGATTTCCCAGGAAAACATGTTTCTAAGTAGATTGCATTAAAGACTCTCCTTGGAACTGAAACCCCTGCAGATTTTTGTTCCCCACCTCCATCAGCCGCTTCCCTCCCCATAGCAGGAAGACTTTCAGGACATAGAGAGGGGTTCCTACTCACCTCCTGGGGAAGTCTTCCTGTGTCTGGCTCCCAATGGGGCAGCTCTGGGACTCATTTGCTCCTTAACATTGTTGTTGGGAAGATTATCTGCGGCTCTCAGCCCATTCCCATGACCCTCTGAACTGCCAAACTCGCCCACAGAGCAGACAGTGGTCTGGACGGCTCCCAAGGCCAGGCAGCCGAGCCTTGGCAGCCCATGTGCCGGGACAGAGGACCACGCGCGTTCTACACACCATGCGCCCCCAGCAAGGCTGGCGGGACGGCAAGGAGCCTGTGCCGCTGCTGCTCTGGGAAGCGCGTCCCGGGCTCCAGGGCCCTGCCAGGGCAGCTCAGGGGCCTGAAGGAGCCGGGACTTTGGCTCAGGGGCTCCTTTCAGGAGGGCTCCCCAGGCACTGCTGGCAGCAAAGAACGCGCCTGCGACGCAGGAAACGTCAGAGACGTGGATCAGATCCCTGGATTGGGACAATCCCCTGGGGGAATAACACTGGCAACCCACTCCAGAATTCTTGCCTGGAGAACCCCATGGACAGAGGAGCCTGGAGAGCTACGGTCCACGGGGTCGCACCGAGTCGGACACAGTTGAAACGACTTAGCACAGCATGGCACACATCCCTTTCAGGGGTAGGTAGCACATGTGTCTTTGGGGAAACTCCAGGAGTGGTGTCCTATGTATGCACTATCTCTTTGTAGCCTCTGAGACTTAGGAAGAACCTAGAATGTGCCTTAAGGGCCAAATCTTCTGGTTTAGCAAAGTCAAAATAGTGCAAATGACCCTGTTTCTATGTATAACTCTGAAATCTCCCACATGGGCCCTTCCACAGAGGAGATTCATCATGACGGTTTATAAAAAGACCTGGAGAAAACATTACTCATCATCAATGCTAAATATAATAAAGGATTGGAATAACAATGTCAAGGTAAATATAAAATTTAAAACTCCATGCATTTGTCTATGTATTAGTAATAACCTTCTGGGCTGTGTGTCTGCTGGCAGGAGGAAGCACCCACGTTATCCAGTGTTCCTTTGGGGTCATTTGAACACTGGACACAACTGAGGTTGGAAAGTCATTCAAGAGGCCTTCTTATCCAGTGATACTGTATTACACAGACTTCCGGGAAGTCTGCTTTACAGGTGCCTTTGAGACTTGTCTCCTGGACCATCAGGGTACTAATAAAATGAAACAGGATCTGTATCCTCTACTCTTGGAGACCCTGAAGGGATAAAAGTGAATGACCCTTTGGGGCCAAATTCCTTCAACAAGTTGCAAAGTGTAAAGCAAAAAAAAAAAGTGAAGAGAGGTGAATTCCCCTGCAAACTTTAATGTAGGCACACAGAAGCAATTTCTAGGTCTAACTGAAAAGCTTTCTTTGCTGTTAACCATCTCGGATACACAAAATAAAGACCCCAGCCAGACAACGCCACCCACCATGTAGCGAAGATAAAGGCTAAGGTCCTTTGCTCACATAAAGGCAGAACAAAAGAAAAACACCAGCTCCTGGATCCCAGGTGTCTCAGGAAACAGGGATGCAGTATCATTGGCTGCCTGACTTGGATTTAGAATTTGGGTACATACACCCCATGGACTCAAATCAGGGCAGAAAAACCAGCAGAGAGAACATGGATCCTGAGCCTTCTAAATAAACCAGTCTAAAATGGATGTATCCCCTAAGAGCTCACGGGCCTAATTAAGATTTTTTGAACCTGATCAAAACGTTAATTACTCTGCACAAACTGAGCAAACATATAGATGTCACATCCTATGAATGTTTCTTTCAATTGCTGTCCTGGGAAGACAGATAGAAATGAAAATAGCACCTCATTAAGTAGACCACACAGCTCCCCGGCCCTGGCTCTCCTGGGTGCTCCGTCTTTGCTGACCATCGTGTTTCCCTTTACAGTCAACCAGGTAGTATATTATAATTTCAGGGACTAATATTTATTGAACACTTACTCTTGTCAGGCTCTTTGCCTTTGGTCCTCTGTTGGATCTGTCAATAAAATTACAAGATGGATTTCAGCATTTGCATTTTATGGGCACTTGGACCCAGAGAGGCCGAGCGTGTGCCCTGGGTGACACAGCTCGTATATGGAGGCAAGTCTGTCTGACCATAAAGGCCGCATGGGCTCCTGCCCCTGAGTCCCCCCAACCCCTCCCCACAGAGGAAGGAGGCAGCCTTGCTGCTCCCATACTGGTCTGGAATACACTGGCCACCGAGCTTGCCTAACTGCAGAACAGAGAGGGATCCGCATGTTTCCACCTCACTTCCAACCTCTGTCCTCCTCTTCAGCTACATGTTTTCCCCGTGCGTGTCCGTGTGAGTGGGAGGCTAGGGGCTTACACGCCTCCAGACTGAGCCCTGGAAATACTCAGACATGTTCACAGAATTGTTCCTGATACTCTTTTAATGGATCTAGAGGGTTAATCCAGGAGAGGAGTTAGTCTGAACGGCAGGGTCCTTTGCCCCCACGCATGGCTGTTCCACTGCTGAGGGGCACGGGGACTCTGCCCTGCCTACGTACCTGAATGTTTTCCTTGCCTTCTCAGGAATGAAATCCCCTATTAAGGTCCTTTGAAGGGCCACCCCCACTTTCTTCTCTCCTGCTTTGCGGGCTGATCATGAGCTCTACTGTTGTCCAGGACTCTCCCTGGAGCCCAGCTCTCAGCACCCCAAGGTCCTGGAACAGAGAGAACTGCTGGCAGGAAGTAAGCTCCTCCAGAAACAGAAACTGGCAGGTCCAGTCACCTGGTCATCCTTGGATCCAGCAGATCGTACTTAGGATGGATACTCACTGAGTTAATAAACACCCCCTGAGTCCCCAGGTCTACACGTCTTAAGTTTCGTGCAGTGTTCATCACGCTTCACCTGCTCTTTTGGGGTCTATCTAGTCTTGTTTTAGAACACACAGTTCTGATAAGATGGAATTTGGTTTTCTCATCCCCAGTATCTGAAAAACAACAGGTTGGAAGGGAGGAGGCTGTATTTTCATTGACTAGTATGCAGTCACTGGTAGGAAGGGACCCTGAAAACAGGATTATAAGAAGAGGCAGACATGAAAAAAGAAACAGCTAGCACGGCAAAAGCAGGCAGGAAAAACCATGTGAGAACCTCCACAGTCCTACAGGAGTGAGGCATTGCATTGTTGAAGAGCTGACATACATGAGGAGCTGGAGTCTTAAAAGAAGGCTACAGTTGGTTCCCCAGTCTTTCTTTCAGCAGGAGGGAAGTGTGTGATGGTTGAGGGAAAATGCTAGAAATTTTCCAAGTGCTGGCACGGAGAGTGATGTCTCTGTTATGGGAAAGTAACTTACAGGGAATCCCTCATCACCTCACCATCTTCCTCTTGAGAGAAGCAGCTGGAGGCTGCTCTGCTCTGAAATGGGTGGGATGGGAGATGCTGGACTCGGCCACCCCTCCTCATGGACACTTATTAGGAGACTAGAAATGACCGTTCTTGGGGACTTGATCTATTCACTGTGGTTTGCTTTTCATTCTGCGCTGCAGACACTTTCTCTAAGCCTCATTATAAATTATTTATTTGGCAAAGAAAGGATCACTTCCTTCTCACATGAAAATAATCAAAGGAAGCACACAAGTATGTATTTATGTTTGGTAAGCCTGAATCATTTATGCAGCTGCTGCTGCTGCTAAGTCACTTCAGTCGTGTTCGACTCTGCGTGACCCCATGGACGGCAGCCCACCAGGCTCCGCCATCCCTGGGATTCTCCAGGCAAGAACACTGGAGTGGGTTGTCATTTCCTTCTCCAATGCAGGAAAGTGAAAGTGAAAGTGAAGTCACTCAATCGTGTCCGACTTCATGTCAAATCGTGATGCTGTAAATAGTAAGAGTCATACCACTCATCTGTCTCTGCTGGGCTTGACCTTGTGCTGAGCGTGGACACACATTATCTCAGTTAAAACTCACAGCCTCCTTGGAAGGATTGGACTGTTATTATCCCCATTTTGCAGATGATAAAACCTTTGGAGGCTCTAGGCAAATCCTCACTGTTATCGGTTATGGAATGAGGAGGATAATGCCTTCAACTCATCTTAGCCACATCCTATACTAGACTTTGGGTGAGTTACCTGAATCTCTGGGCCTCAGTTTCCTCATCTGCGTCCTTCTCTTCATGGTTGTTTTTTGCTGCATAATCATAACAATCATCACATCTGCAAGCAAATACTTTCGGTCTTCATCATTTCCCCCAAGGATCTCTCTCAGGTAATTATGTGATCTCTGTAGGGTTTTCTTTCAATGAGCCTACCATGTTATCATCCTTGTGGAGTTTTTCTAGGGTTAAAATTAATTGCTACATTAATTGGAAGTTAATTGTTACATAATTTGGAAATTAACAATTAATTGTCAACTGCCAAATTCTCTTTATAAATGCCTTTGTGTAAGATTTAAGTAATTCTCCAATATCACATGTATTGATTTCTAGTAGTTGCACGTATTCTTCTATTTTTGCAATTTTTCTTTACAATTCAGTTTTATTTTCTTTGCATTGTATTATCTGAATCTATTAGTGAGTCATCATTGGCTCAATGGAAATGAACAATCCATTGCATTAAACAATGGCAACTAATTTATAAGTGACCGACTCATTAATGAAGATCTTCCCGCTTTGATGACTTCTGCTTCGATGTTCAGCTTGCATGTCTGGGCACTGGATGATCAAGTGTGGACCAGGAGCTTTCTCTTCTCTGTGCCCCCAGCCAGCAAGATCCTCCAACTTCCTACACGATGCTCCATGCTTTCCTGTCTCCATCCATGCTCAGTTTTTCTACCAGGAATGCCCTAACCTATTGCTCATATGTTATTTTTTCCATATAGTGTTTCCTAAACCTTCTAATCAGATTTATAGTAGCTTTCTTGCTCACTTACTTTTTCATTCTTGCTTTCCTTTATCCTCTGTAACATAAAATCAAATATAAGTGCTTTAATGTGGTACAAAAGAAGTCATATTTGTTCCATGTGGCTGACCTTTTCCATCACTGTCTGTTATTTGATACTCCAATAAAAGCATAAGTCTCCTTAAAGAGACTCCAAAAAGTGCTACAACTTTGTGCCTGCACATTTATGACCTCTTACAGTTTGTCTGTTCACAAGCTGACACAGACATGTGCACACAGACATCACGCACTGTTTCTGCTTGACTAATTCATCTGGTGAGTGTTTCTCACACCGTCACCGGGTTGGATGCTCTAAACTCCACACCTGTATTACCGTAATTCCTCACGACGACCGCATTACCGCTACATACCGAAATGAATTCTCATGATTTGCGGCGTGTTGGTCTCTCCATCACGACTTTAACTTCTTGGGGGGGGGGTGAATACCGGAGCGTACCTTTCCTTAAATCTCAGACACCCACTAGAGCATGATGTATAGCAAGTGGTTTCCAAGATTAGTTGAATTAAGTAATGAATATGTATGAGCTTTTTGTTATAATTATGTTGATATAATTATGTTTAGTTGCAAACTCCTAAAAGGCAGAGACTGTACTCAATTAGCTCAGTGAGCGATACTCCCGGGTGAGGAGCGGTCCGTGTGTGTCGCCGTGCCCTCTGCCCCGCTCTTCCGTCTGTCCCTCCTGCTTGCATAACCCTGGGCACATCACCGAACTGTGAAGCACTCCCATCGTCTGTAAAGCGAGAGGACTGAGCTGGCTGGTCCACGGGAACCCTCCAACTCAATAACGCCATGAATCATTAGACAATGTGTTTTACTGAGCACGAACTTTCCTTTACAATCACTTAACATTTTTTTTTACTTTTATATACACAGCAATACATTTTTTGAGCCTGTATTTTACATTCAAGAGTAATCTTACATGTGTCAACATCTTTCTAGTCTAACATTTAATCCGGTAATCATTTTACTTGACTGATAAAGTGGATTCACCACCTTGGGTTGAGAAGTTTGAGATGCTTGTAAGGCAATGATTTATTTGGGGCACTGGGTTCCTTTCTTCTCAAATGGAACTTTTAAAATATTTTTGTCGGATTGATATCTTAAAATGCTTAAGTGTGACTACAATGTAGAAAGATGAAATGGTCCTTACCACAGAAAGGAAAAATTAAAGCACAACAGTTTCAAAATAGAGGTAACAGAGAATAGAAAGGCCTTCAGGAAAGGCCATTCCTTCTAGTTGCTGCAGGATGCTCACAAGAACAAACTCTTCCTCTTATGTGCATGTGCTTGCATGTGTAGTCACTTCAGTCCTGTCCAACTCTGTGACCCTATGGACTGTAGCCCACCAGGCTCCTCTGTCCATGAGGATTCTCCAGGCAAGAATACTGGAGTGGGTTGCCATTTCCTACTCCAGGAGATCTTCCCAACCCAGAGATCAAACCCACGTCTCTTACAACTCCTGCATTGGCAAGCGGGTTCTCTACCACTAGCACCACCTGGGAAGCCCTGTTATATGCATACATGAGTTCAACAGGAAACTATCACAGATGAAACCACTTTTGTTGTTTATCTGGTATAGACACAGCTTTGGCAGATGTTATAAAAACTTTTCACCTTGAAGAAACAATATTTTCTGGAAGAAAATGTCAGTTTTGTGCTAGCATCTGAGTATACCAATGTATGGCACTTCATGTTACATAAATTCATTAGTATTATTTGGTGAAAAGAATGTAATTTTCAGGAAATGAAACCAATCTGAAAGTGAGAAATTCAGCATTATAGGAAGCAAGAGCAAGGAGTTCTGACTGCCACAGGAGACTTTAGAGCAGGTGAGGAGATGTCTCAGGTGACGTACAGTCATACTATCATGTAGAGGAACCCAAGAAAAAGCTGAAAAGGTCAGAGATTTGGCTGATTCAAATACATGATTAACTGTGAGAGTGATGGCTGAAGAGTTAAATTTAGACCAAGAGACAGATGCTCGCGTTCTGAAAGAAAACTTGAACATGAGGAAAGTTTCTGTGAAGACTGTGCCAAGTGCTTTGAGTGATGAACAGAAACAGCAAAGTCCTGACATTTGTTCTGATCTTTCAGAGGGAGCTGGGTGAAATAATGCTTCAGGAGGAAAAGCGTAACCAGAAATGAACCAAGGAACAAGAGAACTGAGACTCAAGGGATGGAGAGTCCTCAGTGGACACATCACATCCCTAATATACCCCATCAAGGAAATCCTTCATCAAGTCACCTTTTATTTCATCAGTATTCAGTTGCTGAGCACCCACTAGGTATACAGAATTATGTTGAGCATATCAAGAGCTATAAATATGTGGAGACATCATTTTTGCCTTTCAATTCTTTATAACACTTTGAAGGGAAGGTTAAGACAAGCATGAGAATCATGATAAATATGATAGGAGGCAGGAATGGTGAGTGGTGAAGACTAGCACAGCCTAGCACTTTTATGAGGTGCCTACAGCTGATTTTTTTGCGGGGCGGTGGGGGGGGGGGGTAGTGGGGGGGCTTCCCAGGTGACTCAGTGATAAAGAATCTGTCTACCAACACAGGAGATTCAGGTTCACTCCCTGGGTTGGGAAGATCTGCTGGAGTAAGAAATAGCATCCTGCTCCAGGCTTCTTGCCTGGAAAATTCCATGAACAGAGGAGCCTGGTGGGCTACAGTCCATGGGGTCGCAAAGAGTCAAACGAGACTAAGCATGCATGCACAGCTGTTTATCAGAACAAATATTAGTATTTCTTTTCTATTAGTGATATACTCAACTTCTCATTCAAAGTAAAATCATATATTGATGTATTTTGAAGAAATTCTGGTGTGAACTGTTATACAAAAGGAGGACATGGTGATGAGTGCCCTGACCATCCAGATGGCTTCAGAGAGCACTTCATTTTGCATTGTTTTTGATTTGTTTTCTTGTGTTGATGTGGTGGATTGCACAGATGCAAACCAAATATTTAAATAGACTCAAGAGGAATTGGATTTCCCACTACTGAAAAAAGTCAAGAAGATGTGATGTAAGTTTTGAAGAGGTTCCCCCAAATAAGTCCATCTCTAGCTTTTCCAAAGGATGTCTCTAAGTTGATGTCCATTTCATCACTGGAAAATCTGGCATATTTGTTGTAAAGATCAGGGCTTCCCATGTGGTGCTAGTGGTAAAGAATCTCTTTCCAGGAGACACGAGAGAAGCAGATTAGATCCTTGGGTCAGGAAGATCCCCTGGAGGAGGAAGTGGTACCCTACTGCAGTATTCTTGCCTGGAAAATTTCATGGGCAGAGGAGCCTGGTGAGCTACTGTCCATAGGGCCGCAAAGAGGCAGACACGGCTGAGCAACTTAGATCACAGCACAGCTGTGAAGACCAGTCTCATCACTTACGGGCGTGTGTTTTATAACCTTAAATTCAAAACAAAACAAAACAGTACACATCGTTCCAATGGTGTGCCTGGTATCCAGCAGAGCTAGATGTATGCATCCATCTTGTCTAAAGTTTATAGACTGCTTAATTTTCATCAACAATCAGCAAATTAGTGGATTCTGTGTTGACTTACATTTGAACCTGAAGGTTTATTTATTTACCATCCACATTAAGGAAACATTATAGAGAGCTTTTAAAAGAAAAACAAACAGCTTTGGGGTCAAAGGAGTAGAAAGAATCCCAATCTATCATTAGGCCAGGTTCAGCAAATGTTGCATTATGAACCCACAGCCCCTAAGGAGGACAGCTCCAATACTCTAAACAAACACACCATTACACTTAATTGACTTAGATAGAAATCTAATTTCTTGATTGTTTATGGACTTGAGCCCACTGGTGGATGACACAGTGGTGTATATGCGTGTTTGTGACAAGCATGAAGGGATATCTCAGGTATTGATGATGAAATGAATACATTTTACCGAGTACACCCACACAGAGACTGATAACCACTGAGTGTTGCTTTGCACTCATTCTCATTCAGACCAGGACATTATTAAGAATTACACTTCTGCATATATGCAGGCTGTATGAATTTAGGGGTTTTTATAAATGTTGAATGCCCCAACAATATAACAACGTCAGTAAAAAATTCTTAGCTATAGCCAAGAGGAAAACAGAAGTGAGGAAACAAAAGAGTCACCATATAATTTACTTCAAACAAACTGATGTTAAAGCTATCACAGTGGTGATGAGAATCAAAATCAAGCATCTGATATACGATTTATGAACAATATCTTCATGATCTTCTGCTCTAGTGACCACTTGAGGGCAAATGACTTTGAAGATGAAAAGGCACATTTTAAAATCCCAGCAAACCAATAACCTTATTTGGCATTCTGAATAAATGCTTTCTCTTTGGTTGGGCGTTACCATGAGTTACAACACCAGAGACCAGTGATAATAAAAAGTCTTTGTTGTTTTTGTCTTCAAGAATCTAACCATGGTCATGTTCACACAATAAAAATAAATAACAATCTTGTTTTGGAATATGTTACAGTATAGCTTAAACATACAAAAACATAAATTTATAAAGCCTAGACCCTAAATTTGCTTCTGGGGTTCATTTTTGTTAAATATTGTATCCCAGCTTGCTTTAGACATTTGAGCTGAGTTTTTTTTTTTGTTTGTTTGTTTTTTTAAGGTAAAATGAAGGAAATTTGACTTACAGAGAGATGAAAACTGTCCTCCATAAAAATAACTCTAAAGATCCTAAAAACTGAACTTCAACAGAATGATTCGTAGTTGCTATTCATCAAGGGTTTATTTTGGTTAAGGCTGTAATGAAGACTTTTTTTCCCTTTAGCTGGAGACCACTATTTCATGGTTGTCATGAGTTATTTAAACAAAACTGCCAACCAAAATTCCCATAGTTCAGTCATGGAAGATTGCAAGGTATTTTAAGTTAGTAGTGACCTTGGTGAATCCAAAAGGAAAAGAATCTTTTATAAATAAAGTGTTTGATATAGTCAATGCCGACATTTCTCCCCCAAATAATGTGTTGGTGGTACTTACAGGTAGGTGAGGAGGCAGATGTGTTATGATCATAGCTGAACAATTTTAACTCATCCATTTCAGGAGGTTGGGAAAATGGTAGAGGGGAGAAATGTATAAAAGGAGAAACAAGGAGAGAAATTTTGAAACAATGTTATCTTAATTTAAGGAAGTAGATGTAATTTAAATTCACTTACTGCATTTTGGAAGCTATGCTACCCAAATTTACATAATATATAGATCTAGGTGAAAACTAATACATCCTTAGACCAATAAAAAAAAATATTGGGGGTCTTAAAACAAAAAGCTAGTAGTATTGCAAAAAAACTGCCTGTAAAATTTCACCACTGAGATCTTCCATATGCCTTTAAAAGGTAGAGGGTTCATAGATTTTGCCCTGAAAATTCCAACACTCATTGTCATACTGGGAGGAATCTGACAAATTCTTACTGTACCATCTGCTTGGATTTCTATAAGCTTAATTCTTCCCTTCTGTTTATAGAAAATACATGTTTATAGCATGGAGGTGGGGGGAAACACCGCTTTTTGGGCTTCTACAAGATAGGCTGGTCAGAAAAAAACCGAACACATCTAGCCAATACAACAACCTATAGAAGTTCTCTCAACAGACTTTGGAGAACAAAATTGACAATTCATTCTGCAAAACACATTCACTTTTTACTTATTATTATTCTTTACCCCATCTAAATAATCTCCTTGTTGTGAAAGTGTTAATCACTTAGCCAGGTCGGACTCTTTGCGGCCCCATGGACCACAGCCCACCAGGCTCCTCTGTCTGTGGAATTCTCCAGGCAAGAACGCTGGAGCGAGTAGCCACGCCCTTCTGCAGGAGATCTTCCCAACCCAGGGATCAAACCCGGGTTTCCTGCATTTCAGGCAGATTCTTTAAGGCATGAGCCACCAGGAAAGCCCATCTCCTTGTTGTAATAGGTAATAAATGTGTCTGTAGTTCTTGTATATTTCAGGATAACAGGATATGAGGTCAGGATTCTATACTGCGATATATGGAATTTTATCTGGTTTGCTCAATAAACACATCCACTGACAGCACCTATGTATTTTGACCCACATTTAAACCATTTTAAACACAGCTGTCTTCATTTAAGAAGAAAGCTTTTCTTGCAAAGTGCCGAGCACTGGCCCTATCTGAGGCTCTGCAGGATGTATTTTTTCAGGACTCAGAAGCTGGCAACTAGATGCCAGACACCAGTGCACTTTCCATTGGTACAAATACACAGTGAGGCTGAGAATAAGTTACATTGGGCTGCATAGCAGTAATTCATGTGCAGATATAAGATTAAATGATATAAATAAAAAGCCAGAAACTGTGATTAGCATTCAGAAGCAGGATCAGCAAATTTCGGATGAGATAAACCAATGTAGGTAATTTAACGACTGCTTAAAATACATTAAAAATACCTAGTTTCATCTCAGCGTAATTTGTTGGACATTTGATATTTGAGTCTCCTGGAGGAAATCTAAACAAATTACTATAAAAGTAGGATCAACAGGAATCAACAGTAATATATTCATAGCAAGCCCAAGTGCATGCATGGTTTTAAAATACCTTCAAGTTCACTGAGAAATCAAGGTTTTTTAAATTTTAATATGTGTGTTGATTTGGGAAGGGTTATAAAAAAATGAATAGCCTGCCTCATTTTTCTAAACCATATTAACATTAACTCGCAGACATAAAGCAAAAGGACTTAGTCTCATTGTGAATTAATTAGTTCCATTGATAAGAAAGTCTTCAAAAGGAAGCTCACTCTTCCACAGCGGCTTTCACAAAATTCCGTGTTCCCACCTGGAAGATCCTCTGTGGTCGTGACTTGGCTCTGCCGTTTCCATGAAAGCAGGCAGGCATTGGAGGACGCACAGAACCAGGAAACCTGAGCTGCCTTGTTGCCTGTGTGTGACATCCTGGTCTCCACTCCTTAGGACAGCAAGTAATTCTTTTCCTGTTTTTTAACTGTAGGACTCCAAGAATGAAAGCAATCCTGAAAAATGAGTGAATTCTTATCGAAAGGTATGGGCTCCCCGGGTGGCTCAGTGGTACAGAATCCACCTGACAACACAGGAGCTGCTGGTTCCATCCCTGGTCCAGGAAGATCCCTGGAGGAGGAGATGGCAACCCACTCCCGTGGACAGAGGAGCCTGGAGGGCTACAGCCCATGAGTCACAAAGAGTCGGACGACTGAGCGACTAAATAGCGGCCACAATCTAAGGGTACACGTGGGAGATGACCTCCCTGAGTTTAGGGAAGTACAGAGTGTTTAGTTCTACCATTACTAAATGGGAATACTTTGAGGGGGAGGACTTTTTACATTTCTATTGACATTATAGAAAATCCTAGTAAGTGTAAGGGGCTTAGAATTTCTGGAAGCAAAGAATTCCCTTGGGGTTTTGTTTTTTGTTTTTAGAGAGAGAAGTGAGGACAGATGTTAACACGCAAATCTTCAACAAAATGGCAATGACCCTAACTAGTTAAGCATAAATTTACTGGTAAAGGGAGAGTTTTTAAGTGTTTTTATGTACTGGCTATATTTTATTGCATTTTTTTTTCTTTACAATAAGACAAAAATCAACAAATGTTGTTTGAGTTTTATGAACCCTCATAAAGGCAGGAGTGTATGTGTACACAAATATTTATACGTTCCGTTTACAGGCCTTATGTTTGTGGGATCTCTCCGTAACAGTAATGAATAAATCACATTTGTGTTGGACCAACCTCCGAGGACTTCTGACTTTCACAGGCGCCATTGCATTAATGTCCATGGTGTTCTGGAAACACAGAGTAAGGATGGAGTGAGGATGCTACGCTTTCCGGGTGGCTCTGCAGCTTGAGTACCGAAGTCCAGACAGGCTGAGCACCTGCTCCAGGTCTCAGGGAAGATTCAAGAAGCCCACAGGAGGTCACAGCAGGACACTTTCCACAGATCATCTTATCTTTAAACCAAAGAAGAAGAAAGAAAGGCACTGAATTCCAAAAGGCCAGATAACTTGATATAAATCAAGGCCTCAGTTGTTCTGCATATGCGTATTGATTACAGTTTGAAAGAAATATTTCCTTATATTGTAAACTACAGAGCTACCTAGCTATCTCATTTGCATCCTGGAAATGAAAAAACATACACACAAAAGATTTCTGATTGCCTCATGCAAGACTTTTAACATATCATAAATAATTGGGATTCCTGTGGAGTCTCTGAGTTTGTGCTTTTTTTTTTTTTTTTTAATCTCGTTTCCTTCATTTGTCAAATTGGAAAAAAAAAAAATCAGAAATCGAAAGGACCATGACCCAGTGACAGACCAGGAAGAAGAGAGGCCCCCGGTGTGAGCACCTGCGTGAGGTCGTGGGTGCTAGGTGTCTCCTCCATGGGTTACTCTTCTGCCTCTTTGCACACTGTTTTTAGAAAGAAGTCAGTATGCACAGCTCACACCTAAGATTCGGAGAGCTGTGGTCCGCCTCCTCCAGGGAGCAGCGGGGGCTCATATTTTTATTGATGAGATGTAATGTGATGCTTGGGATCAAACAGCAAACAGAATGTGCGCAAGTCTGACACTCCATGCTTACCGGGCCTGCTTCCCACTCCTTGTTTCACAAACCACATGGGATGCACTTCTCACCTCTGGAGCCCAGAGACAGTCACAACATATGGCTATGTTAGTGACGGACTTGAGGGACCACAGACGCTTGGGGTCAGAAGCCCCTAGAGGTCGTTAGTTCACCTCCCTCTAACCAGAAGTGGACAGAACATCCTGAGCAGATCACGGCCAACGAGCCCTCGCTTGGCAGCTGGGAAGCCAGGCTACATATGACGCCAAGGGACGAGGGCAGGTGTGAAACATAGAAAATGAGGTTACACAACATACCAATCAGAAAACCAGAAAACAAAATTTTTGACTCATGATCTGTATAATTAAAGTATATTTCTGAATTCATGTATGGTAGTCCACAGAAAAATATTAAAAGGAAATACAATGTCATAAAATTACATTCAGAGGGTTCAAATCTTTGTGTTATTTAATTTTCGGATGTTCTTTTATTTAAACTACACCCTTTCACTCTACTTTGGAAACATCTTACGTTATTTTATTAAGAAAAAAACAAGACAATACCAAATTTATTCTGTGATCTTGGGAATTACAGTTTTCCAGCTTGAAACACTACACAGGGCTCAGTTGCTCACAAGCCTTTCTTCCTTCTACTCTCAAGTTTGTGTAAACAAGAGCAGAAAGACACATCTGCACGCTGACTCACAATTTGTTCGGTGTCTGGGGGCCCGGTTACAAGAGTTTGAGGCCACCAGTCTGCCTTCATGTGGGACTTATTCAGAACATGTGCCCCAGGTACTGTGGGCTTGCAGATTCTTCTGGTCCAGTGAGGCTGTCTGATGGAGAGTGATGAGCGTGCTTGCATGCCACATGGCAGGAATAACCGCAGCCCGTGTCAGCACTGGGGGGCAAACAAATGAGCCCCAAGACGCCTGGTGTTCTCTGGTGCTCCTGTCAGCTTCTGTCTCTCCTAGGGACAGTACTGAATTCTGAAGTCATCCATCACAGTGACTCTGACCTTTGGGTGTACGCTAGACTGTTTCCATCATGAGATATGCGTTTTTTTCCCAAAGAAATGATCAGTGTCTCTCTGACTGATGTATCGATGTTTATGAGACACAAAGAAAAGAAAAATAGTCTTTAAAAAAACATAGTGTGCCTAAAGGTGGGCTTGGGGAGACCATCTCCCTGAGTTCTCCCCCAGTGGGCAGGGGCGAGATCTAGCAGATAGCCTCCATCCCTCGTGGGAGAAAAAACAGACACTGTATGAAAGTCACACATGCTGAATTTCTAACTATTAACTCCTTTTCCAGGGCTTCCTCGATGACTCAGAAGGCAAAGAATCTGCCTGCAGTTCAGGAGACATAAGAGACGTGGGTTCGATCCCCAGGTCAGGAAGATCCCCTGGTGGAGGAAATGGCAACCCATTCCAGTATTCTTGCCTGAAAAATCCCATGGAGAGAGGAACCTGGCGGCTACAGTCCACGGGGTGGCAAAGAGTCCGATACAACTTAGGGAATAAGCACAGCATTGCACAACTCCTCGGCCACCGAAATGTAAACTACAACTAGACAATAAACTGCTTACATTGGACTAACGAAGTATCGATGACAGAGTAACAATATAAAAGCACCTCTGCTCTTAAATCACCTCCCCAAACAAAACCCAAATAGAATACATGAAAGAAACAAAATATACTACAATTTACTGTATTTCCACGAGACTCCTCTACCATAGAGAAAATTAAACGTTAGATGGCACAGTTGTTGGCTGTCCCCTGGAGAGCAGGCTGTGACTCAAGGTAGGGTTTAGATGGGTTCCAAGAGTCTTGTAAAAAACCGCAAGAGATCCTGCAGTTTTAATGGTAAGTGGCTTTGCATTGGAAAAATGCCCAGAGGCCGTGTCCGGCAGCGTCTCTTACTAATGAGCGACAGGAGATCGATAGGTCAGCGGACACTCGCTGGGCGGTGTGCACAGCCCTAGCAGCGGCTGCCTCTGCTGGGGACCCGGGAGCCCGGGGCCACCGCCAGCTCCTCCCAGAGATCGGCGGAGGTTCCCTTCCAGAGCCAGAGGGACGCTGGAGAGGAGGCTTTACGGGTCTTCGGCCCGACACTGACGAATGAAGCAGATGTTCCCAGCCCTGCCGCGCCCGCCGCAGGAAAGCCTGGGAGCCCGCGGAGCCGCGGGTGCCTTGGAGCAGCTCCACCCACTTGCCAGCTCGGCCTGCGCAGGCACCGCGGAGGGCGCCTTCTTCTCCCTCGCCACCCAGCCTCTGGCCACCAGTTGGTCTAAACCGGCTTGCTCAAGCAGACATAGCCAAAGGCCTTTGGCTGGTCCCTGTGAATTGATCATCCCTCTAGTGGGGTGGGTCCTTCTCCAAAAACAGCTTCCTGGGGAGCCTCTGCCCGGCGCCCCACCTCTGCCCCCATGGACACTGCAAGAGTAATCTAAATAACCCCCTGCTGCAACGGAAAATAAAAGGGGAAACGGCAGAACCACGCCAGGGCCTTGGGGTTAGAGTTATTTGCTTATATCAGAAACAGCAAGTACCATCTGGGGAAGAAATAGGTCTGGTTTTTTCAAGTCAAAAGTCATAAAGGAATGTTCTAGAAAAGGGAAAAGGAAAGAAAGATGAAAGGGAGGAAGCAGGGGCAGAAGGAGGGAGGAAGGCGAGGAGAAACCACGCAGGCGTTCTGAGCTCCTCCTAGAAGGGCGGCTGAGATGGGTGGGCAGCCCAAGCCCCCCGCGGAGCCTGGTGGGGCAGTGGGGACACGGGCTCTGGGACACCAAATCGGCGAGCACTCCCTGCTCCTCTCCCCACTGCGGGCTCTGTGTTCAGAGTGTTGGGAAGAGGACGTTATTAATTGATCAGCTAATACTCACAAAGTGTTTCAAAGACAAGAGACCCATGGACATGCTTACTAACATTCATTACTGTTATTAGTAAGTTAAGATGCTTTTTGAGGGCTTCCCACTGGCACCAGTGATAAAGAACCCTCCTGCCAATGCAGGAGACCTCGGAGATGCGGGTTCCATCCCTGGGTGGGGAAGATCCCCTGGAGGAGGGCATGGCAGCCCACTCCAGTGTTCTTGCCTGGAGAATCGCCATGGACAGAGGAGCATGGGGGCGGGTGGTGACAGTCCATGGGGTCTCAAACAGTCAGACAGGACTGAGCAACTAACACTAAACACTTCTGATGAAATCTGCCTCATCCTTAACCACTGCTTGCCGCCTTTTTCTACCACTGGAAAGAAGGTATTTTCAACACTTTTCAGTATTCTCTGAACACAATGGCAGGCTGCCCCTGCACCAAATACCCCGACAGCATCTCTGTGCACCTCACATGTGCTCCAAAATTCCAGGGGGTTCCATGGCCTCGTTGCCTGACACTGGAATCCAGGTTTGAGCTGGCCCCCTCAGCAGTTGCCACATCTCCAAATTTTACCTGTTCCTCAAGGTCCATTCATGCCCTCCTCCATCAGACCCTTGCAGATCTTTTCAGAATTATCTCATCCTTCTATGGCCTCTGGCAAACTATTCTGTAAACCGTTTTTATGTCACATACTTTCAACTTTCTTGTTATCCCTGTTTCTGATACATCTCCTTAAGGCTTGGTCATTGATTTATCATAAAATACCTCACACACAGTAGGTTCTCAGTAAATATTTAATGACAAACTTGCAAAGTTCTGACTGCATTTACTCTGAAGAACTACTAGAATGATCTTTTTTCTAATTTTTATTTATTTTTTTGGTTTTGGTTGTGCTGTGCTTTCGCTGCTGCCTGGGCTTTCTCGAGTTGCGGTGAGCAGGGGCTGCTAGTTCCGATGCACTTGCTTCTCATCGTGGTGGCTTTTCTTGTTGCTGAGTGCAGGTTCCAGGGCCCGCAGGCTGCCGGAGTCACCGCACGTGGGCTCAACAGTCGCGGTTCCTGGGCTCTAGAGCACAGGCTCGGTAGTCGTGGTGCATGGGCTTGTTCCATGGCAGGTGAGATCTTCCTGGACCAGGGATTGAATCCGTGTCTCCTGCATTGGCAGGAGGATTCTTTACCACTGAGCCACCGGGGCAATCCTAGAATTATTTTTTAATCATAAACATACTAGCAGATCTGTAACATCCCAATAGAGGACTAATATTCTGAATCAAAAGTTCCCCATTTTTGATTCTACACGATAAAGATGACATATCAACATAGGCAACATCATATTGACAAAAGGATTAAAGGAGATTTCTAATAAAGTGGCAGACTGACTCCAAACACATAAAAACGCTGGGTGAAATGTAGAAAAGTTATAAAAATCACATCACATTTGGAAGAAAGGGGGATCTGCCTTGACAGGGAAATCCAGAAATAAAGAGAGAAGTCCAGGATGGGGTGAAAAGCAGAGAAGACTTCAAACAACCCCAAAGGTGCTGTTCCTGGGCTCTCTGAGCCCCACTGGTGAGAGGCATTGCTTTCTGCCCAGTGGGTGAGTCAGAACCAGTGAAATGTTACCAGCTGGTGCTAGAAGCAGCAAGGAAGCCTGCCACCTGGCCAGAACTTTGGATGGATGGGGAAAAGCATCTGGGAGAAATCAGAGCTCTCAGAGTGTGTTTGGCGTTGGTGTGCCAAGAGGGAACTCTGACCCGAGAAATTACTGTCAGTGCTGAGCCAGGACCACTGACACCACTGGGGGCCCAGTGGGAGCAAGCCACCAGAGCAAAACCAAGCCTGAAGGGACACAGGACCGCAGCGGAAGGAACCACCACCACCCCCGCCAAGAAGATCAGCTCACAGTGATGAGTTTCAAACCACATGATGGAATGAAGGGAGAGTCAGCAGATTCAACCAAGAGAAGAATCAGGGCCCCTCAAGAAGCAAATATAATGCAGCCATGTGAACAAATGTTAAATAACATTGAAGATATTTATAGAGATATTTAAAATAGAAACATGATAAAAATAGACAAGTGCTCAGGGCTGGTGCACTGGGATGACCCAGAGGGATGGGATGGGGAGGGAGGTGGGAAGGGCATTCAGGACGGGGAACACATGTAAATCCATGACTGATTCTTGTCAATGTATGGCAAAAACCACTACAATATTGTAAAGTAATTAGCCTCCAACTAATACAAATAAATGAAAAATAAATAAATAAATAAATAAATTTTTAAAAATAGGATAATACTTTTTAAAAATCGGCATAGTCTTAATTGCCTCTCCCCACAACTTCATCCTTGGGCCAGGCTGCATGCAGTGACCTGGGTTTGATCCCTGGGTTGGGAAGATCCCCTGGAGAAGGGAATGTCTAACCACTCCAGTATTCTGGCCTGGAGAATTCCACAGACTGTATGGTCCCTGGGGTCGCAGAGTTGGACACAACTGAGCAACTTTCACTTAACAACTTCATCCTTGAGCCAGGCTGCACTTAGTGACTTGCTCCCCAAGAGTCAGATGAGATGTGAGGACGTCCGTGCGCAGAGGAGAAAATACGGCGGTAGACAGGAGGCAGCCTTGGTCCCGTGGGATGGAAATGGAAAATCTCCTCCCCAACACTCAACCTCAGTCTGATCGTGAAGAAACCAGCAGCCAAATCCCAACTGAGGGGCAGCCTACAAAGTACCTCACCAGCCTTCAGTCATCAAACACAAGGAAAGTCTGAGAAACCCCCACAGCCAAGAGGAGCCTGGAGACACAGAGTGACTCAGTGCAATGTGGTATCCTGGATGGAACCCTGGGACATAAAAGTGAATTAGGAAAAGGTAGTGAAATCCAAATAAGTGTGGAGTTTAGTTGGTACGTTTAATAATGTACCCACATTGGTTTCTGGCTGTGACAAGTGTTTCAAGGAATGGAAGATAGACAGCAACAGGGAAAACAGGACTCTGCGCTATCTTTGGAAATTTTCTGTCAATCTGAATCTATTCTAAAAAAAAAAGTGATTAAAAAGAATAGGCAATGCTGACAGCCTTCAAATAGACTTCTGCAAAGATTACCAGTGAAACAAGTACAATTTTGCTGAGAGAAAATTTCTTAACAACACAATAGCTGCCAGAACAATTGAATAATACATTTGAAGCACTAAGGGAAAAATGAAAATGCAAAAATCTATATTCTTCACAAATAATCTCGTGAATTTGAGCAAAAATAAGGTCATTTGCAGACAGAGAGCCACCAAGAGACTTTGCCATTTATGGACACTTTGGAGAACGGCCAGCCCCAGAAGATGCACCTCAGGAAAAAGGGAAGTGGACTCAGAGGAAGGCGCTGAGTATAGGAAGTTGGGATCAATAAGGAAGTTAACACATCTAAATAGGCATTGACTCTAAATAATGATAATGAATTTGGAAAACAGTAGTTAAGAAGATTTAACAAAATTAATAGACAACAGGTGGCTCAGTGGTAGAGAATCCGCCTGCCAGTTCAGGGGCCACCAGAGACATAAGTTTGATCCCTGGGTCAGGAAGATGCCCTGGAGCGGGAAATGGCAACCACCTCCAGTATTCTTGCCTGGGAAATTCCACGGAGAGAAGAGCTCGGTGGGCTACAGTCCATGGGGTCACAAATAGTTGGACATGACTGAGCAATTGAGCATGAATGTAATACAGAGAAGAGGAGGTCAGTGAAAAAAAAGCTTTTTATAATCCTCGGATTGTTTGAGAAGAACGCATGAAAGTTAACTATGTTTAGACTTCATTTAGTCAAGACTGCTTGTAAATATATGATGCCTGTCACTAAATAGGGCTTCCCTGGTGGCTCAGATGATACAGAATCTGCCTGCAATGCAGGAGACCCAGGTGTGATCCCAGGGTTGGGAAGATCCCCTGGAGAAGGGAATGGCAACCCACTTCAATATTCTTGTCTGGAGAATCCCATGGACAGAGGAGCCTGGTGGGCTACAGTCCATGGGGTCACAAAGAGTTGGACATGACCGAGTGATTAACACACACACACACACATCACTAAAGAATTAGAAATGCATTACTTAGCCTGAGAATCAGCCTGAGGCTGCTGAGAATTCAGCCTCTGGACCAGCCTTTACAGCCTGTGCAGCCTTAGCCCAGCTGCTTAACCCGTCTGCACCACAGTTTTCTCATGTGGTTGGAAGAACCCACCACAGATACCGCACAGTGCTCTGATGGACGTTACACAGATGACTAAACTGTTCAAAGACAGTGAGCTCTTACCCATTATTAGCTATTTTTATTGCAAACCTGAGACAGTAAGGGAAAAAAGGAGATATGAAGAAGGTGTTATGAACCCAACAGAACACAGGAAAAGAGGGGAGAGGAAGGCAGGAAAAAGCCTGTTAAATTGAAAACATTAAACGTAATGATGAGTTTTTCCAAATGTATGTCAGTTTAACAATAAATCTAAATAGATTAAACTCATACCTTAGAAAATTCAGATTTCCAGGTTGAATAATAAACACAATCCAGCTACAAGAGCCTTATAGAAACACCCTTGACATGACACAAGGTCAAGCTGGGGCAGCATCATCAATATTAGGCAAAACTGGTATTAAGGGAAAAATCAGCTACTAGGAATAAAGAGAGTAGCACAGAGTAGAGCCTCGGTCAGCGCTCTCTAGACAAACAGGATGTGTATATACTAATACGCCCGGAGAGAGCAAGAGATGTAAGAAATCGACTAACAACTTTATGGAGACTGGCCTCAAGGACACAGCCACTGGACTCAGCAGAGTGGAATGAACCACTTCTGGAAACAAAGGAGCAATTTTTCCAAGTCTCTGGAATTTTCATTTACTTTTCATCTACTGCAGACCCATGGTCTCCAGATCAGTTTGAATAGCACACCATTGAAAGGCGTATGCAGGGTCCAAATGTATAAAGCAAATCAAAGCACAGAGGTTCTTATCAGAGATGGGACAGGGAAGGGGCTTAGATCTGTGTGGCCTTTCGTGTGGCATCTCCCGTCCACACCCTGGACCCCTGCGGCATGGCCCCAGAACACGCTGGAGCAGTTGAAAACTACAAGCATAGGATATGAGCGATTGGATCGACACCACCTTGATGATGGGTGCAGTTGAGTCCCAACCGTGATGTGGAATCTACTGCTTAAGGGATTCCCTAGGAGCACTGTTTCTGGTTAAGGGACTGAATTTTTCTCTCTTTCCAACAAGTTCTAGAAGTACCTTCCTGAGTGAGAACTGCAGAAGTCAATCCTACACACACCTTCCTTGGCGATCTCCATGTCTTCCCGGTGTTGAATTATCATGATGCCTGCGTGAGTCTGTGTGTGTGTTCAGTTCTATAAACTAAATAGAAGAAGCACATTGTGCGAGTTGTCTTTTTCTTTTCTTTTTTTTTTTTTTTAATGAAAAGGGAGGGAGAGTCACGCAGGCTGGGATAAATACTAAGGAGAAGGAGAGGCTCTGTAGAAATCAATCTCCCGCGTTTATAGACTCCCAAATTATACTCCTCAAGAGGGAGCCTCTAGCAGCACTGTCAGTCATGATAAAGCGATCAGTCTGAGATTTATTATGAGTTTTCTTTTCATGTATTCAATGGAAAACGTCCCACAGGTGTGTTTATATTACCAGAGATAGATGAAGATTAATTGTGTGCCCAGGCGCTGAAATGCATTGACATATTTTCTAAGATTTAAGTCGTGTTAAGTCTAAAAAAAAAAAAAAACTGTCCAGAATTCTACATAGTGAAGGAATACAATATCCCCAAGGATTAAAACAAAAAGCAATCCAACCATCATTTATTTGAGAAATAGAAATTCAGCTTTCACCTCAAGTCCTAAGATTTATTTTTATTTGATTTGGAAGGTCCAAACGGAAGTCCTTTGAGGTCAAGAAGATACCCCATGACCTCATCACCCTTAGCTCTCCACCCAACACACTACACCTACTCCTGAAGTTTTCCTTTACTCTCAGCCTAAGATTCAAGGAAAGGGGACAGGTAACATCTGAATACAAATAACTTCTACCAAAAAGAAAGTTAAGTTAAAATCTTCGGAGCTTTCATTTTCCTGCATTTGCTTGCTTTTAGCCAGAATACCAGAACTCCATCTAAAGCCTCTTCCCTTTGCAAATGTCTAAGGGTTGCACATATGGAACAACATTATTTTACATTGTGCAGGACTTACTTCTTCTGGTGGTGAAAAATAAAAATGCTTTGCAGAGAAGAATGAGTCCCTTTCCGTTTTCATTATATGGGGCAGGAGTTAAGGTGATGGCATCAGCAGATGGCTGTGTGTTGTGAGAAGAACTCTGTGGAATCCAGCAATCAGCCCACTCGTGGTCAATAGAAAGAAGACAATTTTGTGTTTTTCTTTGTGAAATTAGCTATTCAGCTGAGGAGGCTCCCAAAGGAGATGCCTGTTCCCCAGGGCTGTAAAAAACACACCTTGGAAGAGTGTTGATATCTGTTTCCATCAAGAATGAAGGAGGTATACATCCCTATTATTCGCTGACAGCTGCACCGGCTGCTCCTGCAGCACATCCAGCACACCAGTGCCCTGAGGCCAGGCTGGACTCAGACAGAGACTCCAAGTCTTGTCAAGTGGAATCCACATGACATGATCTAGTATTTGCCAGCTAACCTTCACAAAATGGAAAACGGCTTGAAAGTTTCAAGGAAGAGAACTTCAGCTTTGAGATGATACAAGCAGGCAGGCAGATGAACCATGAAGAACTAGCAGAGGTGATCTGTCTCCTACTTCTTTTAGGAGCTTTTCTCAGCCACATTAAAAGGGAAGGACTTAACTTCCATGATAATAGGAAGATAATAAAGAAGAGAGAGAGATTCCTTTTTCCCCTTTAACCTTATCCTGTTTGCTCAGGAGGCTCCTGTGAATGATTAGAGCAACAGCAGTTATTTTGCAACCATGAAGTGTCAGCATGAGGAGAAAAATAAGCAAGCTGAGAACAGTGGAAAGGAAAGAAAGAAAGAGCCTGGGCCCTTGCCAGAATCACAGAGCTATTTCATCCTGTAAGATATTATTACATAGGTTGTTTAATACCTTCATGGCTTTATTTTCAGCCAAATGATACTAACTGATAGATTTTTATATCAACAAAATAATAGGAAGTGTTGCTTTCTGAAAGAAACAGATGACTGTGTTTCTTTAATCTGAAATTTGTGGTTTAAAATTATGTAAATACATTATTCTTTAAAAAAAAAACCTCACAGCTGCAAACTTTAGAAACTTAGATCCCTTTTGTATGCTTAAAAGTTTTTCCCCCCAAAAAAACAGCTGAGAATTTAAATAAAAGAATAAAAGACACATATTCCTGTTAGTATACTGGTACAATTGATTGATAAAGGAAGATGGACATTGAATAGCAAAAGTTCAGTAAAATCTTTACATAAAGGTTTGAAAACAATGTACAGTAGATTTGAAGAACAAATATTATAATTTAATTAAATAAAACTCTTGGTGCATTTCTCCTGCTTGGTGCATTATGTAACTTTATGAATTTATTTGTT
This sequence comes from Odocoileus virginianus, assembly GCF_023699985.2. Taxonomy (NCBI): domain Eukaryota; kingdom Metazoa; phylum Chordata; class Mammalia; order Artiodactyla; family Cervidae; genus Odocoileus; species Odocoileus virginianus. The sequence goes on from NC_069695.1 coordinate 53,332,877, forward strand.
TCTTAGTTATGACTGCTATTGAAATAGAGTGGTAAAATAAACTGAACTTATGAATATACATTTGAATTGTCGTATTAAAAAACTGAAACCAAAGATCTCAAATATAATGAAGCATTTATTGCTCTTACTATGCTTTTATTAATTTTGTACTATTAGCACATATGTCTTTAAGTAACTGAAAATATTGTTTTAAATATGATAGCACATGATTTATAATTAATTTACATATTGAGTAGATCCTTTAAAACTTTTACTGGTAAAAAGATCACATGCCAGGGACTTCCCTGGTTGCCCAGTGATTAAGACTGGACCTTCCAGGGCAGGGGTAGGGTGCAGTCCCTGGTTGGGGAACTAAGATCTCACATGCCTCACAGCCGAAAGAGCAAAACATAAAACAGAAACTACATTGCAACAGATTCAGTAAAGACTTTAAAAATGGTTCACATCAAAAAAAATTTTTTTAATCACATGCCAAATTTTGAAAATTATTATGTCTCATTTACCAGTAGATTTATCATTTTGACACTTGACTGCCTGGCCCAGTCTCCTGTCACTCCCTTGGCCTGGCAGAGAGGTTTAAACATAAAAGGCCTGCATTTTCCTCATGTGTTCCAACACTGGAATTTGCGGGGACTTGTTAATTCCGTTATTCTCCTGTTAGCATCCTAGGAGCATCACTTTAAAGACAAGAAAGGAGCTTTCAGAATGCATTTTCCATACACACACTGCCATTTATAAAATAGATAACCAGTAAGTACCTACTGTATAGCATGGGGAACTCCACTTGATATTCTGTAATAGCCTATTTGGGTAAAGAATCTGAAGAAGAATTAACATCTGTATGTGTATCACTGAATCCTTTTGCTATACACCTGAAACTAACACAGCACTGTAAATCAACTGTACTCCAATAAAATGTAAAAAGGAAGAATGCATTTTCCATTTTCTCATCCATTGCCCTTAAAATGAATAACAATTTAATAATCAACAGTAGAAGAATATAGCATGAGTATTTACCCAACCCTTGGATGAGACTAGGATGAATATCATCTCACCTTACATTTAGCCAACTCCTCACATATAAAAACTGAGGACCAGATTTCATAGGAGTTACAGAAGAAACAAAAACTTCCAGATTTCAAAAACTGATAATTCTCACCTGATTAGCAGGAAGGCATTTGGTTGAGGAAAGAAATCCATCAAGTTCTAATAAAAGCCATAAGAAGCTACATGAAGAAGAAATGACTCAGATGAACATTCTTTTTAAAAAGATGAAAATTTGAAAATGGAGTCTCGGGTTTTCTTGGCATGAAGCAATAGGTCCAGCGAGTGGATAGGGTTTGTGGAGTGCTTCTGGATGAATAACACCTCACCTCTCTTCTGCTTGATGGTAACAGATTGCCAAAAAAGGTCCCATGAAAATGGCCAGAAGTGCTCCTGGCAAACTAGTCCAATTTTCAGTTAACTCAATTACTGAAGAGGAAGTGGGTCACCTCTTCCTCAAATTGACCTTTCTACCAGGAACCCGGTTTAGTTTTCTAATTGTTTTTAAATTACTATAATTTTAAAAATGAGCCATGATTTCCTTATAAAAGCTCTAAAACAGGCGAAAGCAAAAAGTCAAGTTCAAATATTTACTGTTTTGTCATTGAGCTGTTGAAAACCCACTTCAATTAATTCTTATCTACTCTATTAAAATAGATTAAAATCTACTGCTATTGAGCAGCGGAGTTCTGCAGTCTGCAGGAAACATAGACATCAAACTCTAAGTTCAAGTATAATTTGAATTTCTGGGTTCTTGGGCAGGCCACTTAACCTCTGGGTCTGTAAAAAGAAAGGGGACTGCTGACCTACCTCCCAGGGATAGTGGGAAGATTAACTAATTAATAATCATTGAGTACTTTGAAAGTATAAGGTGCTATGCAAATACTATGAAGTATTATTATTAAAGTTTCACTTAAAATCAGAGCTTACAGGGATAATAATTCTTGATGTAAGAACATAGTTAATATTCCAGAATGAATTCTTTAACATCATTTAGATCATAAAGAAGAACATGCAGCTGAATATTTTGATGCTATTGTCCAATATGTAGAGCAATAACCTGCCATTTTATTTAAGGGAGGACTAGCTAACATTTAAACTTCTAGAAAAGATGAGAAAAAGATAAGTTTTAAGGTCTTTTCCAAGTCCAAAAAACCTTGGGGACAGCTCAATTCTAAACCATATAATTTTATTTGGATTGGTCAAATTCTAAGCAAAAAAAAATTTATAAAGACTTCCTTAAATGTAAGATCTGATAAAACTCCTAGGGAGAAACAGGGAAAATGTAACTTGACCTTTGCCTTCCCAATGATTTGTTAAATGTGATACCAACAACACAAGCAACACAAGTAGAAATCACCAAGTGGTATCACATTAAAAATCTTCTGCACAGCGAAGAAAACAGTCAGCAAAATGAAAAGGCAACCTATGGAATGGGAGAAAATGTTTGCAAGTCGTGTATTTGATGAGGGATTAATGCTCAAAATAGGTAAGGAACTCATACAACTCAACAACAACAAAAGAATCATCATCATCAGATTAAACATGGCCAAAGCACCTGAAAGACTTACCTGTGGCTCAAATGGCAAAGAATCTGCCTACAATGCAGGAGAACAGGGCTTGATCCCTGGGTCGGCAAGATCCTCTGGAGAAGGGAATGGCAGTCCACTTCAGTATTCTTGCCTGGAGAATCCCATGGACAGAGGAGCTTGGAGGGCTACAGTCCATGGGGTTGCAAAGAGTCGGACGTGACTGCATGACTAATGCACATAAAGAACCTGAAATGACACTTTCCCAAAGACACACAAATGGCCAACAAGTACATGGAAATGTGCTCAACGCCACCAATCATCAGGTAAATACAGATTGATACCACAATGAGATATCCCTGGCTGTTACCAGAAGGACAAAAAAATCATGAATGTCGGTGAGGCTGTGGAGAAAATAGAACCCTTGTGGAGTGCTGGTGGGAATGTAGGTTGGTGCAGAAGCTAGGGGAAACAGCATGGCATTTCCTCAAAAAATTAAAAATAGAGTTACCATATGATCCAGCAATTTCACTGCCAGGTATAATACAATTGAAGGAAAAGAAATCACTATGTCAAAGAGATATCTACACCCCTATGGTCACTGCAGCATTATTTAAGAAGCAAACCAAATGTCCATTTGATGGATGAATGGTGAAGAAAATATAAAATATCTATCTATCTAATTCAACTATAAGAAAGAATGAAATGCTGCCATTTGCAACAATATAGATGAACCTCAGGGGCATTATGCTAAATGAAAAAAGTCAGAGAAAAAAGTATTTTATGATCTTACTTAATGTGTGCATGTTAGTCGCTCAGTCATGTCTGACTCATTGCAACCCCATGGACTGTAGCCCACCAGATTTCTCTGTCCATGGGATTCTCCAGGCAAGAATATTGGAGTGGGTTGCCATTCCCTTCTCCAGGAATCTCACTTACACGTGTCTCTAAAAGAGCTGAACTCATAGAAATGGAGCATAGAATGGTGATTGCCAGGGGGTCAGAGAACTGGGAGAGATTTGGTCAAAGGGCACAAATTTTCCATATAAAGTGAAGAAGTTCTAGGAATCTAATGTACAGCCCAAAGGCTATAGTTAACAACACTGTATTGTTCACGTAAGAGGAGCTCTGAGAGTAGGTCCTAAATGTTCTCATCATAAAAACAACTTAATGGCAATTATGTGAAGTAGAGAATGTGTTAGCAAACTTTATTGTAATAAACATTTGATGATATATGTATAGTAAGTCATCACAATGTCATATGTTAGTTACATCTTGATAAAACTGGAAAAAAGTGATGAAAATAAAGAGAAGCTTCCCATATGGTAACTGTTGCTTTTATTGCTTGAGTATTTAAATAATATTCTGTGAATATTGTCTATATATTATATTCTATGTCTATATTATGCTTGAGTAACATTCTATTATTTTATATATCATTCATTTATAAATTGTATTATACTTCAAAAATATCTTTCAGAACTTATATTCTTAAAACACAAAAATAGTATTCAAAATTTAAGATACAAACATTGGAAAGGAGAGAGAAAAATAACAGAAGATCTGTTTATTATTGCAGCAATACTTGTAGCATTTGTGTATCAATTTATATTTTACAAATCACATTTCAAAAAGTCTCATTTAATTACACATTATAGTCAACTGTGAGCCTCTTAGCAACCAGGGTGAAAAAAATCAGTCAACTAAAAAAAGGAAGCTTATGAATTTTCTTGGCCTCTTTCCTGAGAGAACATGTTAATTGGACCTTACTTTAATAACTTTAGGAAACATCTAGTGTTCGCCTTTATTAATATTTTGTAAAGTAACAGAAACTGTCTTCCTATGGACTTCTGCTGATTCATTCTCTATGTTTACAGAGCTTCTATCTTGAAATCCTAATTCAGGGATAACAGGTCTTTGAGAGCATAAGCTGATGCGGTCCAGATAAAAGGAAAAGCACACTTCAAATCTTTTCAGTGTATTGAATGCTCATGCTAAGAGTTAATGAAATAGAACATGCCTGAGTATGTGTGTGTGTGTATATGTGGGTGAGCGCTCATGTGTTCCAATCAATTAAATAGGGAACTTTATAATTAGAAACATTAAAATTCAGGTACTGAATGTGGAAGTAAATGTCAGTTATTACAAACATTTAAAAACCATAGGAAGCAGGAGTAGTTTTTATTCACCTTTATGTGCGATGCATCATACAGAAAAAGTAAATTAATGTTTGCGAGATGGAATAGTGGAGGTGGTGCTTGGCAGATATTTTCTCATTGATCTTCCCAGAAATAGTCTTATGAAAAGATTTTGCCATTTTACAAAAGAGAAAGCCACGGTTTGGGAAGGTTAGGGAGCCTTGACAGCATTGCTATAACATTCCATTCTGCCACCCAAACACTATAGCTTCTTTTTATTTTATATAAAATCGAACCACAGTCATCAGACCCAAAGATCAATATTGTCTCAAGTGTGGATTTCAGTCCATGACTTCAATGTTTTCAAACAAAATTCTTAGATCCATTTGTTATGTATTCTTACATTAGTGGTACCTGTTCCTTTTTGCTAACAGGAAAAAAAAATTCCTGATATTCTCTTATGGTTTCATAGATGGGCAAATAGTCTTAACTTCAATTACATTTACTATATCAGAAAACAGAATATTCTTGATTTTGTCCTTTAGACATAACCTAATGACAGACCAATATTGAAAGTAAGCAATTGCCTGAAGTCCATTTCAATTCACAGCATCCAATATGTCTAGTATAAAATAATAAAGTGTTCCTAGAAATATTAGAAGAAACACCATTATTTAATTACCATAAGGCCTTCCGGGACAGAAATAAAACATGATTTACGTGGAAGAGCAAGGGGGTGGAAGGGGGGGAAAGATTGAAAAGATATTATACAGATGAAACATGAAATGCTAAGAGAAAAGAAAGCAAATTGTGGACCAGTGAGCAAAATGATAGATGAAATGCTAAAATAAAATAATAAAAATGAAGAAATAAATTCTACAATAATATTCTGTATTATTGAGGCTGAAACAAATAGTTGAAGCATAAAGGGGAAACAACATTTCAGAGATTCAATAAAGTAACGTTTTTCAAAGTGGACAGGAGGAGAAGTCATGGAATAAGTGTTTTAATTTTTATTTCTCATAAGACGGCATATTCCTTATAGAGAATCAGATGAGTTAAGAATTGATTTAGTCATACAAGCCATTGGTTCTATAAATGGATGACCTAGATGGCTAGAAACAAAATAATAGATATACAAGCAAGATCTATTCAATGAGAGACTGGTTAAGAAAAAAAAAAAACTAAAAAATGTGCTTGATATCCTTTGTAATCAAGTAATCAAAATTTGCCATAAAACATCAAATGTTTTACCATATAGTTTTGAGATTCACCCTTCAGAAATATAGATAGCCCATGGTTGGAGATACTTTTGTTTAGTTGTGACGGACTCTGCGACCCCGTGGTCTGTAGCCCATCAGTTTCCTCTGTCCCCTGCATTGTCAGGCAGATACTGTATTGCTGGGTCTCCAGGGTAGTCAGTGGCTGGAGATGCCAGATCAATTGCAAAAGTTTGGATATACATCAATAGACACAGCAAGTTAGCATGCAAATTCACTTTATAAAGAGCTTCAGAACATTACAGATTGTTTATGCTGTGTGTGGCTTAGGTCGCTTCCTCTCCCTGTGAAAACATTTCTTTCTTTGTGTTAACCTGAGTCTCCATACCTGCATTGTTTTATGGGATTCTTAAGTGCATTACAAAGTTGAGGTTTTGGACAAGTTGGTATCTTATTTCCCTTGGTGAGATAATGAGAACAATAGTTATTTGGGACTTCTCTGGCAGTCTGGTGGTTAAGACTTCGCCTTCCAAAAACAAAAAACAAAAAAAAGACTTCGCCTTCCAGTGCAGGGGTTGTGAGTTTGATCACTGGCTGGGAAGCTAAGATCCCACAGACCTCAGGGCCAAAAAACCAAAAATGTAAACAACAGAAGCAATGTTGTAAAAATTCAATAAAAGCTTTTTTTAAAAACAGTCCACATCAGGGAAAAAAAATCTTTAAAAAATAAGGCTAATTATTTCATTTGGATTAATATAAGTAATTGGGGCTTCCCCGATGTCTCAGCAGGTAAAGAATCTGCCTGCAATACAGGAGACGCAGGAGACGCAGATTTGATCCCTGGTTCAGGAAGATTCCCTGGAGGAGGAAAATGGCAACGCACTCCAATACTCTTGTCTGGGAAATTCCATGGACAGAGGAAACATGGAGGGCTGTGGTCCACGGGGTCACAAAGAGCTGGACACAACTGAAGTGACTTAGCACACACTCATGCAACTCTTGTATGTCAGTCTATTCTCTAAATATCTAAAACGAAGCTGCTGTCCTGTGTGGAAACATTCCTCGTATCTGTGGATAGGGCTAAGCCCACATCCCTCAGCTGGGCAGCCAAGCCCTCCCATTCCCCCACACCGTGGGCTCTGGATCTCTGTAGCGAGCCGTGGCCGGCTTACTCAACACCGCCCCCCCAAGATGGCAGCTCTCTCAGACCAGGGACATTGATTTGAGTTTTGTTTTTCAACAAAGCTGTGAGGTTTTTGTTTTTTAATAATCTTTAAGTTTTAGATAAGGGTCTCACTTCTTGAAAGTTTCTGACCAGGATGAAATTGAGGGGAAAAAAAAAAATTAGCCGATCAACAAATAAGAAGAGACAGCCCCAAACCGAAACCTGTTATGTATGAGAAATTTATATTTGACAAAAATGGCAAACCAAAACAATGAGAAAAAAGGATTATTTGATAAATGATTAGCCAGTTGAAGGAAAAGTACAGAAGTAGCTTGTTCTCACAATATATACCACAGTAAATCTCAAACAGATCAAATTAAGTAAAATAATAGAATAACAATAATAATAGAAGAAAATACATACAAAAATATCTACATGAGCTCTGGCTAGAAAATAAATTTCCATTAATTAATAAAATTAGCAAACTATATAAATTTACTTTATAAATTAAAAAAATAAATCACAAAGAAAAGCATTACTAAACCGATTATACAAAAATATAAAACTTCTGTATATCTATGTTATAGCCTTCTCTGGCAAATAATAGGTGAAGAAAATATTTTCAACAAACTGATGGACAATGATATCTAAAGAGTTTTAAGAACAGATTTAAGAAATAGATTCCAAAGGAAACATGTTCAGTGACAGAGAATGTTACTGTGCAAAATATGACATATAAGTATTTAATAACTATATTAAAAATGCCAAATCTTATTAAAAATCAAAATTTTCAAATTGGAAAGCAAAATAAAGAGTTCAGTCTTTCTAATCCACCTCATTAGTCACTTGAAAATAGAACTGAAGTTATATAATTCATATTCATTGAGCCCAACAATTCCATTCTAGAAGTGTTTCTCAGGATATAAAAAAGAGATGCTGTTAAACACCTGCTTTCAAAGATATTTGTTACAATGTCCTTTTTTAAAATTGTGGAAAATTGGAAGCATCCTCTACGCTCAAGTAGAAGACTGACTAATTACAGGTTCGACAGCGCCATAGCAGCCGGGAGATGGTGTGGGTACATACTACTTAATGATGAGGGGAAACGCTCACATGTAATGTTTAGTGAATGCATAAACCACATAAAAATCCACATGTAAGTTTCCAGAGAATAGGTCAAGAAGGTGATGCAGCAGAATTGTCCACTGTACTTATCCTTAGGTCAAGTGACAGCAACCATTTCTATTTTCTTTTCTTTATAGTCGATGGTATTTTCCAAATTTTCTGTGATGAAGATGTGTTAATTTTAGAATTAGACTCGAATGATGAGTAACTTACAATTATAATACTTAATGTTAGTGTGGGTGCAGTGAGCCGTGAAAGCTGGTATTCTGTGGGCGGGAGGAAGAATTGGTAAAACCGCTCCAAACAGCAAAATAGTGAGACTGTCTTAAAGGCAATCATGCCCATCGAATCAGGGACTCTAACTTTAGAAAGAGAGCTGAAGCATATAATAAAAGTGCTATTTATTAGACACAAGATTTCTATACCTAAAATTAAGGAAAATATGACTATACTTGAATACACAAAATATGAACCTTCATTAGTCCCTAAATTCATAAAGTTAAATGTTTGCCTACTTAGGCAAATAACAAGTGGGGAAATTGTGTGATAAATATCTTATTTTTTAAAATGCATATCCATATATTTATATTTCATAAGCAAATATTTGTATAGTAATATGACTTATATACTGTACAAAAGATATGTGTGTTTTGCAGTTATATTTATCATGTGCATGCTTAACCGCTCAGTCATGTCTGACTCTCTGCAACTCCATAGACTGTGTAGCCGGTCAGGTGCCTCAATCCATGGGATTTCCCAGGCAAGAACACTGGAATGGTTTGCCATTTCCTTCTCCAGGGAATCTTCCCGACCCAGGGATTGAACCCACATCTCCTGCATTGGCAGGTGGGTTCTTTACCACTGAGTCACCTGTGAAGATCATCTCTAGCAAGACAAATATTCACAAATAACCTCTATGTCCATGAATAAGCAGGAATTACATAAACTTTGATCACCAATGCAGCAGAATATGCTTATGGTGTATGTTAACTGGGATAGAAATTTTCCTAGAGAAGGCAGCCTCAATTAAGCAAAAATTTTGAAGTGGAGAGAAGACTCAAGGAAACACAGGAATATGCTAGGTGCATATTATGGAAATTTTTCATTTATATCTTTATATCTAAGGATATTTCCCAGTGTTTCCTCAAAGTGTCCTTCTGTAGCAAAGAAAATCTATTTAACTTTTTCAAAGTCAAAAGAAATATTGAATGGAGTAAAAAGAGAATTATTAAATAATTTTAACTCTGAATCTTAAGATTCCAGCACATCTCAAGTACCAGCACAGTCATCCTGACCATTAATTTTTTCAGGAGGAATATTTTAACATTTTTTCCTTGTCTCATTCTTTAATTAGTATGATATTTATGCATCAATTGAGATATCTACCTCAAAGAAAACCAGTGAAGATTGTTTCATTATACATTTTGTGATGAGAAGGGAAATTTGCCTTGACAAGCTGGCAATAAATCTACTCAGAATAAGTAAATCGTTTTGGGTGACTCATATACACCAATGTGCCCTTTTGTTGTGGGTAATCCTTCTAAAAAGCTTCTTGAATGAAAGAACCATTTACGACATCAAGTCACTAAATTACACTCCTACCTACAAACTGGTGGAAAGGAAATAAAAGCAACCTTCTTCAATCCAGGCGAAGAAAGATTTGGAGAGATGAAAGATCCATCAAAAAGGATCTTTGAAATGAACAGTACCCACAGGCTCACGAAATCTAGCCACAGACAAATCATTCCAATCCTCTGTAAGATTTCAGCAAGTTAAGAAGGAAAAGACATCCCCAGTCATTGTCTGATTGTACTAAATATTGACAAATACCATTTTCTTCTGGTCATGGTTCTGGAATTAGGGACAAAATTACTGTAGAATCACAGATGTTAATGAGAAACCTGAGTTACTAAAAAATGCACCACCTACACCTATAAAAATTGATAATTCCGTTTATGAAATTATGAGGAATATTAAAAAGAACAATTGTTGATGCTGATGACCTGATTTGTAGTTCCAGCTCTGTGACTGACCAGAAGACTTTAGCAAATCATCAGATCTCTTTCTTCTCCTCAACTGAATATCACAAAATGTGATTTTTGATGCTCAAAGTCAAAAAGGAGAATAAATAAGCCCTATGTAAACAGAAAGAAACCCTGTAAACTGTAAAGAGTTTTACAAAGGAGTGACATTTTATTAGTGCATTGAGCACAGAGCTTCGTAACCAGCCAAGCATCCTGCATTGGGGATGTAAAACAATGGTTTCAGAATCTCAGGCATACCTTGAATTCATCTTGAAATTTCAGTCAGAAGACTGATTGCACCTCCTGGAGCAGTCCAACGTAAACATGCTCTCCAGGACTCACCTGGTCATCCACTAAGACAGCTGCGCCTATAAGACCCGCCCCTGACCTCCTGCTCTCCCAAGGTCCCATCAATATTGGAAGGAGATCTGTAAGGCACACATTCTAATGATTCTGCAGCCATCACAGTCTTGACCCAGAGAATCTCATCTGACATTAGTAAGAGGCCAATTGCTTTTTAATTTAAAGCAATTAGAAAGGAGGGTGCCACCAAACACCATTTGTGAAGAACGTATCACATGAGAATGGCTGAAGAAATGCAGCCTGAGCATCGGTGAATTCTAAATGTGCTTCTGTGCATAACTAGCCTGAAAATGCCTGAAAATCAATGAGTTGGAAAGGAAAGTTATTATATCTGTCCACAGTAGTGTGTGGCCATAATTGTAATTGTTCCCTTTTAAAATACGAATCCTTTGAGTTTCCTTTGTAGTAACTCATCGTGTAACTTCACCACAACCCTGAGGGCTGCACTGAAACTCAGAAGACAAAGCCATCCACTGGATCTAGAAATCAGGAGAAGGAGCTACGTGTCTGATTAGCAAGAAATGAAACCCAGAAAGGGCTCCCTGTTTTTCTTCTTCTCTCCCTTTGCCTCTGCCTCCCTCCTTCGTTTATCCCTCCCCTTCCTTCCCTTTTCTTCCTTTTCGTTTCCTTCTTTTATTTCCTCTTTTCTTCTAGCATTCAACAATACTTACTACTTCCATGCCATGCTTATGGGAATATAAAAATGAAACAGAACTACCATATTTCTAAGTATAACACAAAACTTTAAGAAAGGAGAAGCACCAAATTTATTATGTGTTTTTCAGAGGCTTTCAGAAATTCTTTCTATGATATATATCAAGGAAAATATACAAGAGTGCAGGGAATAGAGGAATTTGGGGCTTTTCCTAAACTGGCAAAGAGAGTGACTTAATTCAGAGCCAGTATATATTTAAATTCTACAATTTGAAAAACATCTGTTCCCTGGATAATAGCAAATAAAATGAAAAAAATGATGGCTGGGTTCAGGGGTTGGTATACAGGGGATAGGAGTAAATATGCTGAAAAGAACACAATATCATATACCATCCGTACATTTTAGTGCGGTAACTATTTTAAATATACATGCAGGAAAGAGGACTGGGTTTGAATTGGATTTCTTTTTTCACAAATGAAAAGTTTTCTACCAGGAGGTCCCAAACACTGTGCTAGACCTACTGGGAACTATAAGGATGAGTAAGAAAGGGCCTCCAAGACGCTGACAGTCTGGAGAGGGAGAAGAGGATTTCTCTTCTCACGCGGAAAGTGTGATGAACACGGGAAGTAGCCCAAGCAAAGAGGAGCCCGGAACAAGATGAGAGCTGCATCCTGGCTTCTGGGATGGATGTGGGAAGATTAACGGGGACTTCACAAAGGTGGCAAGGGAAGAAAGAGAACCATGGGTTTAAGGATGAGCAGAAGCGCAGGTGAGTGAGGGTGGACCTGCCCACACACGCAGTGCTCGATGGAGGCAGGAGAGGCCAGCGTGGAACTGGAGATCCCAGAGTTGGGGGAGCTGGGTGGGCAGAGAGCTGCTCATCATAGGGATCAGGCCGACGCTGCCAGCCACAGCTGGTCCTCTCTACCACTGACTAAGCCTGGTTGTCCTCTGGTCCAACACAGCTGCAAACGTCAGCGCCCATAGGGACCCGGCTCCCCTGGGATCCCTGTGGTGGGCAGTCCTCTGCCTGTGTTCAGGGTCTGAGGTCATCCTGGAAGGTCACGGGCGTGGGGTGATGTGCAAAGTGACGCTGTGGAGCACATCACTGTCCCCTGGGGCCAGTCACTCGGGACAGGCGTCGCATGTATCTCTCACTAAAACATGTGCGCTCCTTCACCCGTGTCCTCCTTGTCTGCTAGCGCTCCTGCCGTGTCACTACTCTCGGAGACTTCTGGATTTACAGCTGTTAGGCAGCTAGTCACAGAGAACAAAAGCATCGCCAGAGCCTTGCTTATTTTGAACTCGGCAAGACCCCTCTTCCGCTGGATGGCAGAGCCGCGCCCCCCAACCAGCCTGTCTCCTTCGGCATGGGCATCCCTTAGTCACAACGATCCACCATGTGGTCCCTATCTTCTGGAAACGTGCATGCTGCACATTCATTTTAATAGTGAACAATGAAGAAATTGCCATTGTTTCCATTCACACATAGTTTAATGAGGATCTCGGGATAATGGCAGCAGTTGCAAGAAAATCTGAAACTTTTCAGTTACAAAAAAAGCTCCAACACGTGGGTAATTATGTCCCAATTCAGAGGCTTTCCAGAAGAATGAAACAACATATACATAGTTTTATTTTGTTTTGTTCTGTTTTCTCCCGGATCATAGCAGACGAAAGGAGAAAAAGGGGGGAAATAATACCCTGACTAGGTATGAAAAACTGATTGTGATGGTAATAGACGATTACATCATGTATCACCATAGCAACTCAACTTATAAAATAACAATTATGTTAGCAGAAGTTATTTGAAATAGCTTTCCTGATAGTTGATATACAACCCCCGTGAAAAGATGAGACAGATAAATAGAAAGATTTGTTCTTTCAATTGAGGTTTGATTCACATTTGTCTCTGTTCTTGATTTTTCCCTATTATACTCTGAACTTCTTTAGAGGGAAGAAAGATCCTTTTGTCTCTTTGATGGAATAAAAGCAATGCTTAAACCTTTCTCTCTACCTTTCTCGGTTTTGGAAGAGCTCTACTATTATTTACTTTACTCAAAAGGGAGCAAAGCCCACGTTCAACAAGTATAACATATGTAACAATAAGAAAAATACTGTGGGGAAGTATTTTCCCAGAACAAAAAATAAAATAAAATGAAATGAAAATAAAGCATCAACGAAACGAGCTACAAAGTTCACTTCCATTTTGAAGGCACAAAATGGAAGGCGGTTGAGTGTGTTCCTCGCTAAGTTAGGTTTCATTTTGCTTCAGATCCACAGTGTGAAAGAAACATAATAGGCTAGGTTTACCCTGTAGAACTGGAATTCTTGCTCAAATCTACCTTGCACTCACCTTCCAACAAACCCCTTTAAATGCTTTTGAAAAGCTGTTTGATGGTCTAGAGAATTAAAATACTCCTAGTTTAGGCACCTAAGAGACTTACTTTACAACGCATGTTTTCTTTCTTTTTTCCTTTTCTTTCCTTCTTGCTTTTCTTTTCTCTTTTTTCAAGAAATGTGGAAAACATTAGCTAAAATTGTGTTGGTCTGTACAATTTTATTCTGTTAAAGACAGGTTTTATGATACATTTAGCCCTTTAAATGACACTAATAGTCTCTGGAGACACATGGGTTTTCCTCTCGTGTAACAATTAAGTCCATTTCAATGCTATTTGGAAAACTTGAAACAATTCAGTTACTGTATGTCTGCTCCTAGGTCTGTACTGTAGGCCCAGAGGAATGCACTGAATATGACCTAAATAACAAAGTTTTAGCCAACTTCAGACATGTACCAAAGTATTCGCTTTTTCCATATTTCACTCCTGATTTCACTTCTCTCATTTCTTGTGGGAGGGGGATAATAAGAACTTCTGAGGTGTGTGCTAGTCACAGGAAGGACTTGGTAATGGCCTTATGAATCACGCTGGGTGCTTTTCTGCCCTCCCTGGAGTTTCAAGTGTGTTTACCACCAGAAGTAAAGGCAGTTTATTCAATTTATTATTTTTTTAATCAAGTAACTTAGGGTAAATGTGTGAATTAGACACACACATTTTGCTTTTCAGATGAAAGGTAGCAATCTGTTCTGAATATGTATTTGTATATCACCCAGTTATAAAGCTCAATTATAATCAACTTATTGCTGCCTGAGAAATAAGGAAGTCAGAGGAAGTCATTTAGTGAATTCCAGATCCATACGTTTGGCCTAGCTTATACTTTTAAGTTTAATTGTCAGGAGCAAAGTAGAAGGCTAGGAATTCATCCACTTCAGCAAAAAGTCCCCAGGTAATATTATTCACTTCTCTCAGACATCTGATTTGTTGAAATTACCTTATTAGAAAAATTGCTGGCGTTAAGTGTTATGTGTGTTTTTTTTTAAAAACATGAGCACATGTTCTTTTGTCATTCTTTCAGAAAAGAAATGGAGAATTTTAATAAAGCTGAAAAAATGGTTTGAAGATTTTGAAGACTTGGAGGCATTATTGCTGAGTTTCCTTGTTCCTAGCATCCAGTCTCTGAAACCAGAAGAAACAGCAAGAAGCAGCAAAAGAAAATGACCACCAAAACAAACAAATGGACCGATCCCAGGACCCTCCAAAGAAGCCTGGTTTTAATTGCTAATCAAATTGAGATCATGATAGACATATTTTCACAGGTGCTGCTTTTTTTCATAATTTTTTACTGAATTCATTAACATAATAATATACAGGAAATAGAGACTCTCGTCACTGGTCATTATGTGATATCCAGGATGGGTCAGAAAGATGAATTTTCTTCACTGTTTGTCTCCAGACAGTAAGAGTGCCAACCAACGTGAAGTAAAACTCTCCCTGTATACACACACGCTAAGCCGGCTCAGTCGTGTCCGACTCTGTGCGGTCCCACGGACAGTAGCCCGCCAGGCTCCTCTGTCCATAGGATTCTCCAGGCAAGAGTACTGGAGTGGGTTGCCATGCCCTTCTCCAGAGGATCTTACTGACCCAGGGATCGAACCCGTGTCTCCTTTGTTCCAGGGTCATTCTTTGCCACTGCAGTACCTGGGAAGCCCAGATCTCTCTCAAGCCCAGAGCAGTCTGTGTTCTTTTTTTTTTTCCATTTATTTTTATTAGTTGGAGGCTAATTACATCATTGCAGTGGTTTTTGTCATACATTGAAATGAATTAGCCATGGATTTACATGTATTCCCCATCCCGGTCCCCCCTCCCACCTCCCTCTCCACCCGATCCCTCTGGGTCTTCCCAGTGCACCAGGCCCGAGCACTTGTCTCATGCACCCAACCTGGGCTGGTGATCTGTTTCACCCTAGATAATATACATGTTTCAATGCTGTTCTCTTGAAACATCCCACCCTCACCTTCTCCCAGAGTCCACAAGTCTGTTCTATACATCTGAGTCTCTTTTTCTGTTTTGCATATAGGGTTATCGTTACCATCTTTCTAAATTCCATATATATGTGTTAGTATACTGTAATGGTCTTTATCTTTCTGGCTTACTTCGCTCTGTATAATGGGCTCCAGTTTCATCCATCTAATTAGAACTGATTCAAATGAATTCTTTTTAATGGCTGAGTAATATTCCATGGTGTATATGTACCACAGCTTCCTCATCCATTCGTCTGCTGATGGGCATCTAGGTTGCTTCCATGTCCTGGCTATTATAAACAGTGCTGCGATGAACATTGGGGTGCATGTAGCTCTTTCAGATCTGGTTTCCCCGGTGTGTATACCCAGAAGTGGGATTGCTGGGTCATAAGGCAGTTCTATTTCCAACTTTTTAAGAAATCTCCACACTGTTTTCCATAGTGGCTGTACTAATTTGCATTCCCACCAACAGTGTAAGAGGGTTCCCTTTTCTCCACACCCTCTCCAGCAATTATTGCTTGTAGACTTTTGGATAGCAGCCGTCCTGACTGGCGTATAATGGTACCTCATTGTGGTTTTGATTTGCATTTCTCTGATAATGAGTGATGTTGAGCATCTTTTCATGTGTTTGTTAGCCATCTGTAGGTCTTCCTTGGAGAAATGTATGTTTAGTTCTTTGGCCCATTTTCGGATTGGGTCATTTATTTTTCTGGAGTTGAGCTGGAGGAGTTGCTTGTATATTTTTGAGATTAGTCCTTTGTCTGTTGCTTCATTTGCTATTATTTTCTCCCAATCTGAGGGCTGTCTTTTCACCTTGCTTATAGTTTCCTTTGTTGTGCAAAAGCTTTTAAGTTTCATTTGTTCCCATTTGTTTATTTTTGCTTTTGTTTCTAAAATTCTGGGATGTGGGTCATAGAGGATCCTGCTGTGATTTATGTCAGAGAGTGTTTTGCCTATGTTCTCCTCTAGGAGTTTTATAGTTTCTGGTCTTACATTTAGATCTTTAATCCATTTTGAGTTTATTTTTTGTGTATGGTGTTAGAAACTGTTCTAGTTTCATTCTTTTACAGGTGGTTGACCAGTTTTCCCAGCACCACTTGTTAAAGAGGTTGTCTTTTTTCCATTGTATATCCTTGCCTCCTTTGTCGAAGATAAGGTGACCATAGGTTCGTGGATTTATCTCTGGGCTTTCTATTCTGTTCCATTGATCTATATTTCTGTCTTTGTGCCAGTACCATACTGTCTTGATGACTGTGGCTTTGTAGTAGAGTCTGAAGTCAGGCAGGTTGATTCCTCCAGTTCCATTCTTCTTTCTCAAGGTTACTTTGGCTATTAGAAGTTTTTTGTATTTCCATACAAATTGTGAAATTATTTGCTCTAGTTCTGTGAAAAATACCATTGGTAGTTTGATAGGGATTGCATTGAATCTATAGATTGCTTTGGGTAGTATAGCCATTTTGACAATATTGATTCTTCCAATCCATGAACACGGTATATTTCTCCATCTGTTTGTGTCCTCTTTGATTTCTTTCATCAGTGTTTTATAGTTTTCTATGTATAGGTCTTTTGTTTCTTTAGGTAGATATACTCCTAAGTATTTTATTCTTTTTGTTGCAATGGTGAATGGTATTGTTTCCTTAATTTCTCTTTCTGTTTTCTCATTGTTAGTGTATAGGAATGCAAGAGATTTCTGTGTGTTAATTTTATATCCTGCAACTTTACTGTATTTGTTGATTAGCTCTAGTAATTTTCTGGTAGAGTCTTTAGGGTTTTCTATGTAGCGGATCATGTCATCTGCAAACAGAGAGAGTTTCACTTCTTTTCCTATCTGGATTCCTTTTACTTCTTTTTCTGCCCTGATTGCTGTGGCCAAAACTTCCAAAACTATGTTGAATAGTAGTGGTGAGAGTGGGCACCCTTGTCTTGTTCCTGATTTCAGGGGAAAGTCCAAGAAACCCAGAGAGTCCCAAACAGGATAAACCCAAGGCGAAACACCCCAAGACACATATTAATTAAATTAACAAAGATCAAACACAAAGAACAAATATTAAAAGCAGCAAGGGAGAAACAACAAATAACACACAAAGGGATTCCCATAAGGATAACAGCTGATCTATCAATAGAAACCCTTCAGGCCAGAAGGGATGGCAGGACATACTTAGAGTAATGAAAGAGAATAACCTACAACCTAGATTACTCTACCCAGCAAGGATCTCATTCAGATATGAAGGAGAACTCAAAAGCTTTACAGACAAGCAAAAGCTGAGAGAATTCAGCACCACCAAACCAGCTCTTCAACAAATACTAAAGGATCTTCTCTAGACAGGAAACACAGAAAGGTGGTATAAACGTGAACCCCAAACAACAAAATAAATGGCAACGGGACCATACCTATCAATAATTACCTTAAATGTAAATGGGTTGAATGCCCCAACCAAAAGACAAAGGCTGGTTGAATGGATACAAAAGCAAGACCCCTATATATGCTGTCTACAAGAGACCCACCTCAAAGCAAGGGACACATACAGACTAGAAACCCACAGCAAAAATCTATCTGTGTTCTTCCAGGAAATGCAGCTCACCTGCTCCTGCGGTAGCAAGCAACAGCACAGGGCATCACCAGGGCATCGCAGGCATCACAGGGCATCACCTCTCCACCAGGGCATCACAGGCGTCACAGGCATCACCTCTCCACCAGGGCATCACAGGCATCACAGGGCATCACCTCTCCACACGGGTATGCAACTCTCTGCTGCATGTTTGTCCTGCACATCTGTCCGTCCTGTCTCCCTGGGGAGAAGAAAACATCCTTACATCGTGAAGCCTAGGTTCAGCCCTCATTGATACCAATGAAACTACCATGGTGTTGAAAAATTTTGTGAGCTGAAGTCAGGCCCTCCCAGGTTTCAGGGGTTAAGAGCTAAACTTGTCATTGTCCAGTCACTAAGTTGTGTCCAACTCTTTGTGGCCCCGTGGACTGCAGCATGCCAGGCTCCTCTGTCCTCCATTATCTCCCAGAGTTTGCTCCAATTCATGTCCATTGAATCAGTGATGCTGTCTAGCCATCTCATCCTCTGCCACCTCCTGCTCCTTTTGCCTTCACTCTTTCCCAATATATATCTTTGAAACATACAAAAAAGGAAGAGAGAGAGAGAGGAAGAAAGAAAGGGAGGGAAGAAGAAAGAAAGAGGAGACCAGGGAAACCAAGGTAGTAAGTGTCTTACCATAAAAGCATGAAAAAAGAAATTATTTCTGCAAATCCAAAAGAGAAATAAACAAGGATTTATTGTCTTATGTACATGCATTTTTTGTTACATAGTGAATGAGAATTTTCTTCAGCATTTGGATTAAGCACATTGAAAATATATGTATCTTTATAAAAAATGAGAAATTTATATAGCTAATGTTGAATAAACAGTTATTTTCTCAGCAAGTTTTCTGGTTCAAAACTGTATAATACACCATTTTATCGTTTGAAAGAAGAGAGTTGTAAAGATAAATGAAAACATCTGAAAGGAACTTTAAAGTAGTCAGAGAAGGCAATGGATTTTAATGCAATGCATTTTTAAGTAATTAATTTCTGTAAAATGCTTTCAAATTGTCCATAGGAATGCAATTTCTATGGTAAATGTAAAGTGGTAGGTTTGAAGCTTATACTAGAACTTCAATATTGAAAGGCTAAATATATACCTTCTCTTTCTTTCTCTGTGTAATTGGACAAAGAGAAAGTTAGTTTAGTGCCCTGACTAATATATTAAAACAGGAGAAAAAGATCAATACAATTTTCAAAGTAAATAAGCTCTCACTGCTGTTTTTATTTCTTCTGTCATTTATGAAACAAAAAGCCGTCAGTGTTTCTGTCCACATTTTTAATACAGCAAAAAAATCTCTAAGCCAGACAATGCTGTTAATATAATTATAATGGTTACCTAAATTCCTCCTGAATATTAGAATGTTAAAATATCATTTCTTATTGTTAATTTTCCTTCATAACCAGGTGTCTCATCCAATTTATCTTAACAGGATTGTTATCAAATTCATCCAATATTTGAATATATATATGTCAGGAACCATGTAAAATGTTTAGAGTTTAAAATAAATAAAGCTCAGTTTCCAAGATATAGGAGTCGTAGAATTTGGTTATGTTGAGTTCAATTTATGTATGACTTCTAACTAAGAACATGTTGATCCAATTTGAAAAACTTTATAATTCCAGGGGAAAAAAGTTCTTGTTGTTCGTAATTTTATTTTCTTATTTATGATCTATCTCAAATGTTAAGTTTAACCACAAAGCAGTGTGTTTGTGCTAAGGGGAGACGGTAAAAGGCAGAGGAGCCTGGTGTGCTGCAGTTCATGGGTTTGTAAAGAGTCTAACATGACTTAGCAATTAAACAACAAAAATTCAGTCAACACATCTCCTGACTAGGTGCTGTGACCCAGGGCTACAGGCTTATAGACTCCTGTGGCAAATGAGCAATCATCTCATGGTTACTCAAGTTCATTAACCAGAGAAAATGTAGCCTGTCTTTGAAATTACAAAAATGTGAATATTATCAATAAAAAGTACGGGTATGTGTGGAGATTTAAGATTTAAAATGTTTGCAGGTTGAACCTACACTTTCTGCCATGGAGCAGCAGGCTACTGGAAGGTCAGATTACTCTTAACCATTTATTTTCAAATTTGAAGTAAATAGAATCTGTAAACTTCTTACAGTTTATGGATTCTATTTACTTCAAATAACCAGGCCAAGTTTGTTTTGCAGTAAGCCATTAAAGAAGTGCTTGTCATGGCAATGACAAGAGGAGGCCAGCTCGGTGGACTCTGGAGTCTAGCACGGCCATCTCTCTAGCACAGCCAGTCCCTCATGTCTGCGCTGTGTTAATTTGGATGAATTACTTAATCTCTCTGAGCCTCAGCAGAGTCACTTAAAAATGGGGCGTCAATCAGGCTATTATAATTTCATAAGGTAATGCTTTGCAAAGAGCATAGCACAGTACTCAACACATACAAATAGCCCACAAATGGCGGCTGTTACAATACTGATGACACTATTTATAATATCAATGCTGACTATTGTGATGCTGCTGCAAAGTAGACCTTCCAGGGACACAGAGTAAACATCTTATGGAATCATGGAAGCACTGCTCTTAAAGGATTTGGCTGGACCAGAACTTTAGTATCTCAAGAGCTGAGAGTTCCCAGCTCCATGGGGTGTTGAAATGGATCCACATTGAGGAAGCCCAAGACTGGAAAGACTTATTTCCCCATCCTGTGAATTCCAGGACTTTAACCTGGAGCTCAGTTCAGGTGAGTCGTGGTCTAGTAGATATTTCAGCTTTAATATTTGGAATAGGCCACACTTGAAGGAAAAGAAGAGGCTTCCCACGTGGTTCAGTAGTAAAGAACCCTCCTGCCAATGCAGGAGATATAGGAGACATGAGTTTGATCCCTGGGTCGGGAAGATTCCCTGGAGGAAGAAATGGCAACCCACTCCATTATTCCAGTATTCTTGCCTGGAGAATTCCATGGACAGAGGAGACTGGTGGGTCATAGTCCATGGGGCTGCAAAGAGTTGGACACGACTGAGTGACTGAACACATACACACATAATGAGAAAAAACTGATCATTGGTTGGTTCTCAATTCATAAAAACATGAGATTCTAGATATCTTCCCAGAGTCAAAATAAGCTAAGCAAAGTACTCTTATCAGTGAGAAGCCAACAAGAAAAACTTCAAGTATTCTCCAAACATCTTTATGTTTAAATGTTTGATGGAAAAGTGCTCTTGCGTGACACATTCATGTATTCCATGGCCAGGACTGATTTTTATATTAGTGAAGCTATTTAAAAACACAACTATGCAGAATCAGGGACCCAGGGGTCCCATTGCCTTCCCAGGCACAGAAGTACATGGAATAAAAACCTGAGCCGAATTACTGCTAGTTCCTCGTCCTGATGAAAAGAGTACATGAGTCATGGAACCGGGGTCCCCAGGAAGTCATCTCAAGGCTCCATCGATGTGTCACTTCTCAAAAGACTCGTCCCCATCATATTGGTCTCCAGTCACGCCTCCCCCCACACTGCCCTCATCTGATCACACCTTCATTCTTTGGTTTAAAGACTGTCTCACACCGTAGCCTCCACGAGGGCAGGAAGCCATGGTTTTCGCTTCACTAGGCTTTCTTGAGTAGGGTTAGAAATGGCAGGGTGGGTGCAGGGGAATCCACCCTGTGAACCTGATCTTCTTTGAGAGTTGGGGTGGGAACGTGTTTCCTCAGTTTAGCACCGCAGTGAACAAACACAGACCCAGAACATCTTGTTCAGCGGTACCGGGAAAGAGGTGGACAATGCAGAGACATGCAACACACGTCAAGTCACAGGAGAACGCGCCCCCTGGGGGGTCCTTGCCGAAGCCAGCATCCAAAGCGCAGTTCTTCCGTGATGATCGCACGTCACACCACAGGTGAGAGAGGTGCCGTGAGAAATTTCATCGCAGTACAGCCCCGGAGTTAGCAATCGACTCTTCAAAGGTATAATAAACTAGGAAAGATTTTCAGGTCAGTCCTGGAGTAAAAGGCCTCTCATACCGTTACATTCTGATGGGCTTAATTGAGAGTGATGGGAGGTTAGGATAATAGAATTCAGCCTCATTGCTGTACTCTCAGCCTGTAATAAGCACAACTATTGACACACCATTGATATCCCTGGCAATTATAAATATTGCATTGTTTCACTTTCGGGCAAATTCAGGGCCTGGGGAAAGGAACTGTGTTCCCACACATCATAAACGTCATCCTTCAAGTGTGTTCCTAGAAAAAAGACCGGAATCACTGCTCTAGATCAGAGATAAGCAAACAAACAAACCAAGTAGTAAATATTTTAGACTTTGTGAGCTCTGTGGTCTCCGTGGCAACTAATAAACTCTGCTGCTGCTAAAGCAACCTTCAACAGTACATACATGAGGGGCACTGCTGTGTGCCAATGATCTTTATTTCTGGAAACAGAATCACAAAATATGATTCATCTTCTGATTTTTTGAAAATCATATAAAAATGGAAAACCATTCCTAACTCAGGGCCATGCACAGTCAGGTAGGTGGTAGTTGGATCTGGTTCACAGACCAGAGGGCAAGAATCCTTTCTCTGGATTATCAAAAAACAAAAAAGACCAATAGTGAATAAGTTCATGATAGATTAGAACTTGCAATAAACACAAAAATGATTAAACATATACAAATAACCAAAAAATTTTTGCAAATATAGAGGATAAGGAATTTACAGCAACAAAAAAAAACTTGTTTTAAAACATAGGATATAAACAGGTTAATGAAACTGGAAATGCAGCAGAAAATTTTTTTTAAAATGATAAACTCCTTATATGGCATAAAAGGAGAAAATTTCTACCATTTAAAATCTTAATTAGACTAATGCAATATTTATTTGAAAAGTTTTCGCTAACCACTGGTAAAATTTAAAACATGGCATTAATTGTCTAAACCACAAGAGAACAAAAAAGAAGGAATAAAGTGAAGAAAATGCAATCTATATTGCAAAAGTCAGGAAACAAATAATCAAGAAAATAATTCTTTAAAATTACAATGTTAGAGAACTAAGACCCCACATTCTCTCATGTGTTTATTAAACAAGTGATGACCTTTGGAGTCAAAATAACGATTCATTTAGAAAATGTAATAAAACAGGAAACGAATAATAAGAATTTAAGGGAAAAAAATTCTTCTTATAAACTTAAAACCACTCTTTCAAATGACTACATGGTCAAAGAGGAAATTAAAAGTGCGATAATAGAAAAAATAAAACATGACTATTACAGATTAAAATCTCTGCTACTAAGACTGTGCCCACAAGCATTCACATTCTTTCCATACAGAAGGCAAGGACTCCCTCATCTGCATTCTATATGGAAAGAAAGCAAATGAAGTGTTCAATTCATGTGTTTATAAGATAATTTCAATATTCCTAATTTAAAGAAAGCAGAGGAGGAGACTTAATAAAGAAAAAAGCAGAAAACGATACATCAGAAGAGCAAACTCTTGACTGGGAGAGTGAGTCAGCGGACTGGAGGTCTGGAGGAGAGTGCAGGAGGCCCGGGGGGCACTGGGTGGCCCGTCTGTGGTCAGGAGCTGACTGGAGCCAGGGCAGGGCCCTCCTGCTGGATGGGGGGTTCCTTCACTGGGGGCCCCTCTGATCCAGTGCTGCTCCTCTGGCCAGTGCTCTCTGGCGGTCACCATGCAAGGTGCAAGCAACGCAGTGTGCACGCATCACTCCCGCACCCCCAGGCCCACACACACCCCTCCCCCAGGCCTCCTTATCTTGAATCCTCCAATCCTGCTCCTTCCAGCCAAGCTCTCAGCCAACCCCCAGGGATCCATGTATTAACATTACTCATCTTGAGAAATCTGTACGCAGGTCAAGAAGCAAAGTTAGAACTGGACATGGAACAACAGACTGGTTCCAAATAGGGAAAGGAGTACGTCAAGGCTGTATGTTGTCACCCTGCTTAATAACTTATATGCAGGGTACAACATGTGAAATGCTGGGCTGGATGAAGCACAAGCTGGAATCAAGATTGCCTGGAGAAATATCAATAACCTCAGATATGCAGATGACATCACCCTTATGGTAGAAAGCAAAACACTACAGAGCCTCTTGATAAAAGTAAAAGAGGAGAGTGAAAAAGTTGGCTTAAAACTCAACATTCAGAAAATTAAGATCATGGCATCCGGTCCTGTCACTTCATGGCAAATAGATGGGGAAACAGTGGAAACAGTGACAGACTTTATTTTGGGGGGCTACAAAATCACTGTAGATGGTGACTGCAGCCATGAAATTAAAACACACTTGCTTCTTGGAAGAAAGTTATGACCAACCTAGACAGCATATTAAGAAGCAGAGACATTACTTTGCCAACAAAGGTCCATCTACTCAAAGTTATGGGTTTTCCAGTGGTCATGTATGGATGTGAAAATTGGCTATAAAGAAAGCTGAACAGCAAAGAATTGATGCTTTTGAACTGTGGTGTTGGAAAAGACTCATGAGAGTGCCTAGGACTGCAAGGAAATCCAACCAGTCCATCCTCAAGGAGTTCAGTCCTGAATATTCATTGGAAGGACTGATACTGAAGCTGAAACTCC
Source organism: Odocoileus virginianus (assembly GCF_023699985.2). Classification (NCBI taxonomy): domain Eukaryota; kingdom Metazoa; phylum Chordata; class Mammalia; order Artiodactyla; family Cervidae; genus Odocoileus; species Odocoileus virginianus. The sequence continues at coordinate 53,357,649 of NC_069695.1, forward strand.
AATCTTTGGCCACCTGATGTGAAGAACTTACTCATTTGAAAAGACCCTGATGCTGGCAAAGATTGAAGGTGGGAGGAGAAGGGGATGACGGAGGATGAGATGCTTGCTTGGTATCACCGACTCGATTGACATGAGTTTGGGTAAACTCTGGGAGTTAGTGATAGACAGGGAGGCCTGGCATGCTGCAGTCCATGGGGTTGCAAAAAGTCGGACACAACTGAGTGACTGAACTGAACTGATCTCTCATTTCTGTTTTTCTATTCAGAACTCACTTTTTATTCATTTTTCTGAGGCATGAATTCATTCTTCTGAGGTTTTTGTACTGTTCATCTTTCTCTTCACCTTTTCAGTATCATCTACTGCAGACATGTTTTTCCCAAAGCATTGTACTGTTAAATTAAATTGTGAGCTCCTCAGAGGTGAGATTTATTCACCTTTGACTCTCTGGAGTTCAGTGAAGTACCTGTTACCTGGTGAGCATGTTGTGTTTATTAATTAGATAAATGATCTACTATGTCCACAGTAGCTGGTACATTTGTAGACTGCATTTCTACATAAACATATCCCTTATATCACTCATCCTCCATAAACAGCTCATGTCAACAGTTATCCCCACCCTGTTTCAAGCCTAGTGTGACCTTTGGTTTAAATTCTATGAATGCGATGGTGAACATGCAGTCTGATGAGCCAACGGCACTTTTACTTAAAGTCCTTACAACTACCAGTTCGGCCCGGCCGTGGTGGAGACCAACACTGGGGGGCAGAGGTGCAGACGGAAGCCTGTGGTCTCGGAGGAATTCTAATGTGACTCCTTCCATCCCAATCATCTGTTCTCCTGAGGCCAGTTGTCATCTGCTGGCCACAAAGTGAATTCGAAGTTTTCCATTCCTTGTGCTGGCACATGACATACTGTATTTAATTCCCGTAAGAGGACATCGCTATCTGGGTTGAAATGAAGGAAAAGGTTGAATGCAAAGGTCGCATGTTTTTCTTGGTAAAGATCACTAAATAGTAGGATATGAACACGCTGGATATTTGAAGTACAATACAGGGACGTAGAGAGATGGATTTATTTCCTTTTCAAGCTTGGTTTTTATTTGATTTCACTGAAATAATTGCCATTGAGAATCTTCCCACAGGTCAACACTCCATCCTCTCCGAAATGGACAACCATGGGGGAAAAAGAAATCTCACTCAGCATTGAGGCTGAATTTGAAGGCCAAATCAAAATGTGCAATAACATTTATCTCCTCTCTCAAAGCTCCTTTGTCCTGTTTTTTTTTTCTCCCTCAGACCCACTCCACATTAATTCATTGTTATTAGCCTCTTCCGCTGGAACTCGTCTGTCATACACTGGATGTAATAATATGCTGTTTAGCATTCTCTGCATAAGGTAATACAGGCCTTGAATGACAATGCTGGTCATTTCTTTGTATGAAAAGCCCTGTGATAATGTTAGGTATCATGAATATTTAACTGGAGATGTGTGTTTGTGAATGTGTGTGTGTCCGTGTGCCCATGTGTTTGCCAGACTATGCTATCCACAGTGAAATGATCCCTAACCAAGAGTGTGCAAATAAACAACTCATGTAAATTCCAAACACCGCGGGACATCCAGCATCAGCGCTCTGGGATATGATTAGCTTCTGAGTCCTGGGACTCTGTGAAGCCAAGATAGATCTCAGTGGAACTTAACGTACAATGGGAGAAAAACAGAAATGGAAAGGGAAAAAATAGAGTCAGAATGAAACAATAGACAAATAAATACGAGCTGAAAATCATTAGTGTCAATTACCCTGGTTCGGCTCATGTGTGACCAAATATAAAAACGGTTTTGGGGATTGAGTTGCTGAAAAATTCAACAGATAGAGGGAACTGGGGCACGTTAGCATCCTTCTGGAAGGCTTAATTTGGGGTGTGGGGGAATACAGCCTCATATTTTGTGTTTTTAGTCCATCTGATAGGCAGCACATTCTAGTAAGAGAGTGAAAGTGACAGCGAATGGATTCTGGGGGTGACAGGACAATAAAAGACGTGATGCTCTCTCTAAAATGCATCCTTTCTATTTAAAAGCAGGAAAAAAGCTACTCTTGTGATATCAGATTAAAAGGACAGCATAAACACTTAGTAAACAGGAAGAAAAAAATTAGTCGCTTTAACCAGGGCTACGTAGGGGGCTGCACATCTTCTACGACAGGCACTGCACCTTGGCACATGCAGAGGGCAGAGAGGTTGACATGGGCACCAGCCCTGTGCCCAGGGCCATCAATTTCCCCAGCCCTGTGCTTCCCTCAGCACACGCATAGACAGGACTAAGGACCAGGAGACATGCATCCAGTCAACAAACCCTTAAACACTTAAGTGTATGTGAGAGTCAAACAAGAGGACAGACCAAGGAGTGTATAACTTCCAGACTGGGGTTCAGAAACTGGTGAGGATTTCATGGGACCTGGTGGAGAATCAAGCGATGTGCCATCCAGTCCTGGTGATCAAACCCCTGGAGAAGCACGAAGCTGTCACTCATATATTTTGTGTTTGATTTCTCTACCATTAAAGAAAAGCATGGAACTTACTGATCTTAAGGACATTCCTGGTTTAGTATTTGAGGAAAACAAGACGTGAGTAAGATCTGATGCATGCCCACATTTAGGACAGACATGTTTAGGCTGAATGTATCTTTACTATGCTGCGTTTTCCAGTCCATGAAATTTCCACTGGTATAGCTCCTCTGTGATTCATCGCTTGGCATTTGCTCGTTTTCAGCATTATGTTCTATATGTGTTTTGTTATATTGATAACTAAGCATTTGGACAGTTAGTGGTTTTTTGGAGCAATTATAGAAGGTACTATCCTTGCCATTTTGGTTTCCACATCGTCACAGTTAGTATATCTTCAGGTAAATACAAAGTAAATCAACAATGAGATGTCACCACTCACCTGCTAGAATGGCTAAAACCTGGAACTCTGACACTAAACGCTGTCAGTGATGTGGAACAACAGGGACATTTACCATCACTGGCAGGGATGCACAGTGCTGCAGCCACTTCGGAAGACAGCTTGCCTTCTTTGGTGGCTTCTTACAAAACTGCACACACCCTTAGCATACAACTCATCAGTCACACCTCTTAGTAATTACCCAAAGGTACTGAAAACTTATGACCGCATGAAACCCTGTAGATGATGTTGATTACAGCTTTATTTATACTTGTGAAAATGTAGAAGCCACCGAGATGTTTCTCAGTAGATGAATGGATAAACAAGCTGGGGTCCATCCAGACAATGGAATATTACTTAGTCCCTAAAAGAAAGGATCTATCAAACCATGAAAAAAACATGAAGGAATCTTGAATGCATATTACTGTGTGAAAAAAAGTCGTTCTGAAAAGGCCACATATTGTATGATTCCAAATATAGGACATTTTGGAAACTATAGAAACAGTAGATCAGTCATTTCCAGGAGTAAAAGAAAGGAGGAATGAATAAAAGAGGCATAGAAAAATTTCAGGGCAGTGAAAACACTCTGTATGATACTGTACTGGTGAATACATGTCATTATGCATTGTCCAAACCCACAGAACATACAACACCAAGAGTGAACCCTACTGTAATCCATGGCCTTTGATGGTAATGATGTGTGTCAATGTAGGTTCATCAGTTCCTAACAAACACAACTCTCTTAGGGGATGTTCATAGTGGGATGCAAGAGCTACAAGGGATATTTCCATAACTTCCCCTCAATTCTGTTGTGAACTTAAAACTGTTCTACAAAGTTCTTACTTTAAAAAATTAATATAAATAACAAACACAAAAATGTTGCAAAGCTTTTCACAAATTACCTTTCTATATGTAAAATATCTGACAAATCGAAGGACTTGGGAAATTAAAAATATAAAAATTGAAAAAATAATGATTATCAAATTATTTTCTTAAATTGGTAGTTTTTTTAAAAATCCAGGGTTGAAAATTCTCAAAAGATAATTTTTTTCAAAATAAATATGTGTACACATAGGCACACATATTAAACAAAGTTTCCATCTTAAATATAACAGGAAACAATGGAAGTGTCAGCCACTCAATTGTGTCTGACCCTTTGCGACCCCATGGGCTGCAGCCCAGCAGGCTCCTCCGTCCATGGAATTCTCCAGGCAAGAACACTGGAATCGGTGATCATTCACTTCTCCAGGTGATCTTCCTGACCCAGGGATCAAACCTGGGTCTCCTGCATAGCAGGCAGATTCTTGACTATCTGAGCCAGCAGGGGAAATTGAAAGAAAATATTACAGGGGAAAAGAGAATTTCACTTAGGAGACAAGGGTAAGAATGAATGTAATTGATAAAGAAAAGCCCCAAAGTGATGAGCGTCAAACAGCAATGTCCTGACCGTGCCCTGAGTACTGCCGCCACCTCTGGAGACGGCTGTGGGTCTCAGGGGCTGTGTTTCCTCCCGTGGCTAGTTGTGCTGGAGGAGACGGTGGTCTTCTTGGGCCCCCACCTGGGACGCACTGGAGAGGGTGACTTCACAGGGCCGTGGGCTCCCCGGGTCCAGGCGGCAGTGACGAGACGCCACAGTGAACTGCTGGGGAGTGAAGTGCCCACGACAGCAGGGTGTTGGCCCACCCGGTCCACCCTGCCTGCCGTCCTGGGTCCCAGGAGGATAGGCTTCTCCTGCCCTCATCACCGCTTTCTACTGGAGGGCCAGGAGACCCCCGCTGCTCCGTGCCCCCGGACTCTCCCGCCTCCCTCTGTGGATGTTTATACATCGTCTCCATCAAGTGGGGAGGCTTCCTCTTCTGGTATTTTAATCGATTTTATTAAGAAAAATGCTGTGTGTCTTCAAACATTTTCATTCCATAAATACGGGCCAGACAATATCTTCCTTCCTCTAAGCATCCCATATTTATTGCAAGGTTTTATTAAAAATAGGAAATAAAGGGGAAGAGGAACAGTAATTAATTCTCCCATAGAGACCGAAACTGTGAGAACAAAACAAACAGACTTGCCGATCCCGTGATTGAGTTTTTTCAGACTAACGCTGCTGAGCGCCGGGTCTCCGCTTCCTGGGGTCCCTTCTGTCCGCTATCTTTTCCTCCCGTTCTGTTCTCTCACCCTGCACACCCTTGAGAAGCGACACGGGTGGCGTCTGGCCGCGCTGTATCTTCTGAGCCAGCGCACGGTGTCTGCGGAGAACCTCCGTGGCGTCTGACAGGTAAGGTAAACAAGGGGGTCAGGTGGTGGGAGACAGGCATTGCAGCTTGCCCCTGGCTTCACACCACGCTCTAATCTGGCGTGGAGAAGTTACTCCTGGTGGGCCCCGGATGCTCAGCTGCCCCCATTCCTGCTGCTCCTGGAGGCTCGGCTCTCAGAAAAGACCTGCTCTGGAGAGGCTCCCTGATGACCGGCCAGCCATGCTGCACCCCGAGCCAGGCACGAGGCCTCCGGATGCGTCACGAGGGCAAAGCTGCCTCTGTCGAGACCTGCGGGCTGGGGGTTCCTGCCGCCTGACGCAGAGTTGCCAGCGGGGTGGTCGCAAGTCATAAAACGCTTCACTTTCCCCCTGGCTCTTCGGTCTCCCCTCTCGCTGCCTGCCAGCCTGGCCCACAGCTGACACCCCAAGTGTGTGCGGGACAAAACTCAGCTGTCAGCTCAGTGATGCAGCAATGTGCTGGCCAAAAAGGAAAAACAGAAAAAGGACCGTAAACTTTTAGCAAGATGTGAAATGATAGTTTCTTGGTGAAACACTGGCGGCCCAGACACCACAGAAGGATTTATTTTTTGCAGGTAAATTCTCCCCTGAAATCTGACCACCCCCTCCTTCCCCAACAGCACAAGGCAGCCGGCAGACACAGCTCTGAGCCATCACAGGAGGTAACGAGCATCCACAGATACCTGATCCATCAGTTCTGGGTACCAACCTCCGTCAGGGCCTCAGACCTGCTTATCCCACTAGAGGAGCCCTGATAAAGGTAACCAAGGCCACCCTGGCTCCTGTAAGAGTCACTGCATTGAACAACTTACCCAGCAGAGCCAGGCAGGCCCCGTCAGTCTGACCCTCTGCTGCCAGACAGGGCTTCCTGGGAAGAAAACAGGCTGTGGAAACCAGGAAGCATTGTGAAATGCTTTTTAGATTTTCTGGTGAGGACGCCGAACGTGGAGGGAGCAACAGGGGGATAAAATGGAAAAGAAGAAGGGGAGGTGAATTACTGAGATCTAGCAGAGACAAGTACAAATCAATTACCCCAAAAAGCAGATGTAAAATGAAGCCGCATAAATATCCCAGGCACTTACATTGTGTTAAAATAATGCTGAAATTACAGAGCTGTCACCCGCAGACCCGCGGAGGGGCCGCTCCCCACACCCTGTGGTTCAGCGCCTTCTCGGGAGGATGGAAAGAGGCTGACATGAGAGATCGGGCAGAGGCAGTCAGGAAACCGTGCGGGGCCACCTTCTCCCACCGTCCATGGCTTCAGGGGCTGTGTGCTCCCAAATAGTGGCTGTGCATCCATCCACAGACACCCTCTGCTCTAGCAAACCAGCCTCCTCCCGCCCCCACCAAAATGCGTAACATAAACCCATCACTGATCATGGCTGGTAGGCAGGTAACATTGTAGACAGTCTATTTTCTTATGGGAGTAGAAGGATTACTTTGAAAAGGACAAGAGATTTCTTTCTGAATAAGTGCCAGCAGTGGGAACTAAAAGGGCTTCTAGGGGGATAAAGCAAAGATGCCTAAATTCCCATCTCCCCCGGCAAATGCAGGAGTGAACCTTTTAGACAGATGATTCAGAGACAACTTTTCTACAGCACCCTTTTCCAAATTTACTCCTCTTAACCTTTGAAACGACACTGGTAGGGCATTTTTTAAGCCAAATACTTTGCATATGTTTTCACCTCTGACAAAAAAACAGAACCCTTGGGTTCTTGCAGTGTATACTATTTAGTTTTAAAAAATAACACTCCTGTGACTAAAGAAAACGGTGCTTTCTCCCATGAAGGAATTGCCTGATGTTATGCTCAGGACGGCCGGGCAGTCCCTGGGTGGGACTGCCGGAAAGATACAATAATTCCACAGCTGAGGAGAGCTCCGCACTTGGAGGGGCATCCAGCTTTGTGTGCGGCTCCGAGTGTCTTCTGACAGGCTGCGACGCTATTGTTCCACTGAGAGCTGGCCTACAGATAAAGGTGGCCCTGTCAGAAGCTCTGAATAGCTGGAAGCTAATTGCTGACCCTAACAGGCCCAATTAGCTGTCACGGGCTCAGCCAGCCTAGCCCCTGGGACCCAGCCTTTCTGGCTCACATTTTGTGAAGCTCTCCTGATGCTGTACCTTGGCTCGGGGGCTTTGTAGTCCCCATTCCGCAGATCAAAGGTTTATTAGAGAGAATGGCCACCGTGTCGGTCTCTGTCGGCGCAGACACGGGCATCCAGTACAGCCACAGGCACGACAGAAAAGCCCGTCGCGCCCAAGGGGATGCGCGTGAACCTGGACTGCTGTTTTTAGGGCAGGACTCAAAGGACCCTTTGATGGCCGTAATTTGCAGGAATAATCCCAAGCCTTTAGTTCCAATAAACTCATCAATCATCCACACTGCTTATCGTCCACCGGCTGACTGGACCTCTGAAAGTCAGGATACGCAGCCAGCATGGGCCTCCCACCTCCAGACCTGCCTGGCCCCTCAAGAACAGCCCTCCACCCCAGAACACACATAGGGCACTCTCTCGCTTTTACCGAAAGTCTAACCATGTTCTTCTTGCTCTAGAATTCACACCTGATCACGGTAGAAACCACAGAAAACAGAGAAGAAAAAGAAAAAGCAGAGGCTCATCCCCCTGCACAACACTTGGACTTTAGGTTTCTGGAATGTTCTGTTATTTAAGATGCCTCAAACGCATCATGAGTACTAACAGCATAATATTCCATCTTGTGTTGCAGTTAGTTTCCCATTCTCCAATGCTTTTAGCCATTTTATACTCTTTTTGATGTATTTGTTATTATGTGCATTCTACATAAAACTTTTTCTACAGTTTTGGTTGACTGTCTTAGGATTTCTTATTTACTTATATTTATTTTATATTATTCAGTCAAAGGATACTGATCCATACCTTGTCATCAAACAGAACTGAAACATCTTTTTCTCTGCCAAGAAATGTTTGACAATGGTTTATAAGATATTAACCAGAATTGTGTTATATTTGGAATATTTATCAAATTTTGTTACATAAGTGTTGCAATTAACTATTTCCATGGGTTTGTTCATGGAAGTTTGTGATAAGTTTTTGCATTTTAACCATTTATCTACTAGCTTTTCAATGCTTTTTCAAGCTGATTATATGATTTATTTCACTTCAGTTCAGTCACTCAGTCATGTCCAATGCTTTCCGACCCCATGCACTGTAGCATGACAGGCCTCCCTGTCCCTCACCAACTTCCAGAGTTTACTCAAATTAATGTCCATTGAGTCCTTGATGCCATCCAAGCATCTCATCCTCTGTCATCCCCTTCTCCTCCTGCCTTCAAACTTTCCCGACATCAAGGTCTTTTCAAATGAGTCATCAGGCGGCGAAAGTATTGAGGTTTCAGCTTCAGCATCAGTCCTTCCAATGAATATTCAGGACTGATTTCCTTTAGGATGGACTGCTTGGATCTCCTTGCAGTCGAAGGGACTTTCAAGAGTTTTCTACAACACCACAGTTCAAAAGCATCAATTCTTCAGCGCTCAGCTTTCTTTACTGTCTAACTCTCACATCCATAAATGACCACTGGAAAAACCATAGCTTTGACTAGATGGAGCTTTGTTGACAAAGTAATATCTCTGCTTTTTAATATGCTGTCTAGGTTGGTCATAACTTTCCTTCCAAGGAGTAAGTGTACTTTTATTTCATGGCTGCAGTCAAAATCAATTGCAGTGCTTTTGGAGCCTAAAAAAATAAAGTCTGAGACTGTTTCCACTGTTTCTCCATCTATTTGCCAGGAAGTGATGGGACCGTGTGCCATGATCTTTATTTTCTGAATGTTGAGCTTTAAGCCAACTTTTTCACACTACTCTTACACTTTCATCAAGAGGCTCTTTAGTTCCTCTTCACTTTCTGCCATAAGGGTGGTGTCATCTGCATATCTGAGGTTATTGATATTTCTCCCGGCAGTCTTGATTCCAGCTTGTGCTTCATCCAGCCCAGTGTTTCTCATGATGCACTCTGCATATAAGTTAAATAAGCAGGGTGACAATATACAGCCTTGACATACTCCTTTCCCTATTTGGAACCAGTCTGTTGTTCCATGTCCAGTTCTAACTGTTGCTTCCTGACCTGCATACAGATTTCTCAAAAGGCAGGTCAGGTGGTCTGGTATTCCCATCAGTTTAAGAATTTCCCATAGTTTATTGTGATCCACACAGCCAAAGGCTTCAGCATAGTCAATAAAGCAGAAATAGATGTTTTCCTGGAACTCTTTGCTTTTTCAGTGACCCAGCAGATGTTGGCAATTTGATCTATGGTTTCTCTGCCTTTTTTAAATCCAACTTGAACATCTGGAAGTTCACAGTTCATGTACTATTGGAGAATTCTGAACATTACTTTTCTAGCATGTGAGATGAATGCAATTGTGTGGTAGCTTGAGCATTCTTTGGCATTGCCTCTCTTTGGGATTGGAATGAAAACTGACCTGTTCCAGTCCTGTGGCCACTGCTGAGTTTTCCAAATTTGCTGGCATATTGAGTGTAGCAATTTCACAGCATCATCTTTTAGGATTTGAAATAGCTCAACTGGAATTCCATCACCTCCACTAGCTTTGTTCATAGCGATGCTTCCTAAGGCATGCTTGACTTCACATTCCAGGATGTCTGGCTCTAAGTGAGTGATTACACCATCGTGATTATCTAGGCCGTAAAGATCTTTTCTGTACAGTTCTTCTGTGTGTTCTTGCCACCTCTTCTTAGTATCTTCTGCTTCTGTTAGGTCCCTACTATTTCTGTCCTTTATCAAACCCATGTTTGCATGAAATGTTCCCTTGGTATCTCTAATTTTCTTGAAGAGATCTCTAGTCTTTCCCATTCTGTTGTTTTCCTCTATTTCTTTGCACTGATCACTGAGGAAGGCTTTCTTATCTCTCCTTGCTATTCTTTGGAACTCTGCATTCAAATGGGTTTATCTTTCCTTTTCTCCTTTGCTTTAGGCTTCTCTTCTTCTCTCAGCTATTTGCAAGACCTCCTCAGACAGCCATTTTGCTTTTTTGCATTTCTTTATCTTGGGGATGGTCTTGATCCCTGTCTCCTGTACAGTGTCACGAACCTCCGTCCATAGTTCTTCAGGAACTCTGTCTATCAGGCCTAGTCCCTTAAATCTATTTCTCACTTCCACTGTGTAATCGTTGGGGATTTGATTTAGGTCATACCTGAATGGTCTAGTGGTTTTCCCTACTTTCTTCAATTTCAGTCTGAATTTGGCAATAAGGAGTTCATGATCTGAGCCACAGTCAGCTCCCGGTCTTGTTTTTGCTGACTGTATAGAGCTTCTCCATCCTTGGCTGCAAAGAACATAATCAATCTGATTTCGGTGTTGACCATCCGGTGATGTCCATGTGTAGAGTCTTCTCTTGTGCTGTTGGACGAGTGTGTTCACTATGACCAGTGCGTTCTCTTGGCAAAACTCTATTAGCTTTGCCCTGCTTCATTCCGTACTCTAAGGCCAAATTGGCCTGTTACTCCAGGTGTTTCTTGACTTCCTACTTTTGCATTCCAGTCCCCTATAATGAAAAGGACATCTTTTTTGGGTGTTACTTCTAGAAGGCCTTGTAGGTCTTCATAGAACCATTCAACTTCAGCTTCTTCAGCATTACTGGTCGGGGCACGGACTTGGATTATTGTGACATTGAATGGTTTGCCTTGGAAATGAACAGAGCTCATTCTGTCAGTTTTGAGATTGCATCCAAGTACTGCATTTCAGACTCTTTTGTTGACCATGATGGCTACTCCATTTCTTCTAAGGGATTCTTGCCCACAGTAGTAGATATAATGGTCATCTGAGTTAAATTCATCCATTCCAGTCCATTTTAGTTCGCTGATTCCTAATATGTTGATGTTTACTCTTGCCATATCCTGTTTGATCACTTCCAATTTGTCCTGATTCATGGACCTAACATTCCAGGTTCCTATGCAATATTGCTCTTTACAGCATCGGACTCTACTTCCATCACCAGTCACATCCACAACCGGGTGTTGTTTTTGCTTTGGCTCCATCCCTTCGTTCTTTCTGGAGCTATTTCTCCACTGATCTTCATTAGCATATTGAACACCTAGGGACCTGGGGAGTTCATCTTTCAGTGTCCTATCTTTCTGCCTTTTCATACTGTTCATGGGGTTCTCAAGGCACGAATACTGAAACAGTTTGCCATTCCCTTCTCCAGTGGACCACGTTGTCAGAACTCTCTGCCATGATCTGTCCGTCTTGGGTGGCCTCACACGGCATGGCTCATAGTTTCATTGAGTTAGACAAGACTGTGGTCCATGTGATTAGATTGGTTAGTTTTCTGTGATGGTGGTTTTCAGTCTGTCTGAGCTCTGGTGGAGAATGATTAAAGGCTTATGAAAGCTTCCTGATGGGATAGACTGACTGAGGGGGATACTGGGTCCTGTTCTGATGGGTGAGGCCATGCTCAGTAAATCTTTAATCCAATTTTCTATTGATGGGTGGAGCTGTGTTCCCTCCCTGCTATTTACTCCAGCAGCTGCACAGGGCTGGAGCAGTGAGTGGTGGGGAGGATATACCCCACATCCAAGGTCAGGAGAGACGCCTGCACTTCTCTGGAGCAGCCGTGAATAGATATCCCATGTCCAAGGTCAGAAAAACCCCAGTAAGATGGTAAGCACTGGAGTGGCTGTGAGGAGATACCCCATGTCCAAAGGCAAAGGAGAAGCCCCAGCAAGACAAATAGGAGGGGTGAATTCGCATTTAGAATCAAGCCCATTCCTGCCAGAGACACTCAGGAGGCTCAACCAAACCTTGTGGGCACCAGGACCCAGGGACCCCACAGAGACTGAGCCAGAACTGTGTTTGAGTGTCTCCTGCGGCAGCAGAGGTCGGCAGTGGTCTGCCGCAAGGACAGGGGCTCTGGGTGTGGGTAAGGCATAAGTCCTCTTGGAGGAGGTCGCCATTAACCCCACTATAGAGCCGCCAGAGCTTACGTAGGGCTGGGAAATAGACTCTTGGAGGGCACAACAGAACCTTGTGCACCAGGACCCAGGAGAAAGGAACAGTCACCCCACAGGAGACTTTCTGTGGGTGTCCAGGAGTTTCAGGTGAAGGTGTGGGTCAGTGGTGGCCTGCAGCAGGGTTGGGGGCACAGGCTGTAGCAGTACATGACTGGGATCCTTTGAGGGAGGTCACCATTACCTTCCTCCCACTGCCGCTCCTTGGACGTGGGGTATCTCCTGTCGGCTGCCACACCTGACCTCGGACGTGCGGTAGCTCCTCTCAGCCTCTGCCCCTGACCTCAGACGTAGGGTAGCTCCTCTCGGCCACTGGCAGCCTGGTGCTCAGTCGCCGCCCCTGACCTTGGGCAAGGGGTAGCTCCTCACAGCCACACAGTAAGAGGCTAAGAAGCCAGGGGTAGGTCAGATAAGGTGGTTGAAAAGCAAGCAGAGTTTAAAACAATCTCATGGGACTACAGATACAGAAATTGGAGCTAGAGAGTGCCAAAGCATTTAAGATTTTAGAGCCCATGGTTATGGATAGAAAACGAGCCAATCTGATCACATGGACCACAGCCTTGTCTAACTCAATGAAACTATGAGCCATGCCGTGTGAGGCCACCCAAGACGGACAGATCATGGCAGAGAGTTCTGACAACGTGGTCCACTGGAGAAGGGAATGGCAAACTGTTTCAGTATTCGTGCCTTGAGAACCCCATGAACAGTATGAAAAGGCAAAAAGATAGGACACTGAAAGATGAACTCCCCAGGTCCCTAGGTGCTCAATATGCTAATGAAGATCAGTGGAGAAATAGCTCCAGAAAGAAAGAAGGGATGGAGCCAAAGCAAAAACAACACCCAGTTGTGGATGTGACTGGTGATGGAAGTAGAGTCCGATGCTGTAAAGAGCAATATTGCATAGGAACCTGGAATGTTAGGTCCATGAATCAGGGCAAATTGGAAGTGATCAAACAGGATATGGCAAGGGTGAACATCAACATATTAGGAATCAGCAAACTAAAACGGACTGGAATGGGTGAATTTAACTCGGATGACCATTATATCTACTACTGTGGGCAAGAATCCCTTAGAGGAAATGGAGTAGCCATCATGGTCAACAAGAGTCTGAAATGCAGTACTTGGATGCAATCTCAAAACTGACAGAATGAGCTCTGTTCGTTTCCAAGGCAAACCATTCAATGTCACGATAATCCAAGTCCATGCCCCGACCAGTAATGCTGAAGAAGCTGAAGTTGAATGGTTCTATGAAGACCTACAAGGCTTTCTAGAAGTAACACCCAAAAAAGATGTCCTTTTCATTATAGGGGACTGGAATGCAAAAGTAGGAAGTCAAGAAACACCTGGAGTAACAGGCCAATTTGGCCTTAGAGTACGGAATGAAGCAGGGCAAAGCTAATAGAGTTTTGCCAAGAGAACGCACTGGTCATAGTGAACACACTCTTCCAACAGCATAAGAGAAGACTCTACACATGGACATCACCGGATGGTCAACACCAAAATCAGATTGATTATGTTCTTTGCAGCCAAGGATGGAGAAGCTCTATACAGTCAGCAAAAACAAGACCGGGAGCTGACTGTGGCTCAGATCGTGAACTCCTTATTGCCAAATTCAGACTGAAATTGAAGAAAGTAGGGAAAACCACTAGACCATTCAGGTATGACCTAAATCAAATCCCCAACGATTACACAGTGGAAGTGAGAAATAGATTTAAGGGACTAGACCTGATAGACAGAGTGCCTGAAGAACTATGGACGGAGGTTTGTGACATTGTACAGGAGACAGGGATCAAGACCATCCCCAAGATAAAGAAATGCAAAAAAGCAAAATGGCTGTCTGAGGAGGTCTTGCAAATAGCTGAGAGAAGAAGAGAAGCCTAAAGCAAAGGAGAAAAGGAAAGATAAACCCATTTGAATGCAGAGTTCCAAAGAATAGCAAGGAGAGATAAGAAAGCCTTCCTCAGTGATCAGTGCAAAGAAATAGAGGAAAACAACAGAATGGGAAAGACTAGAGATCTCTTCAAGAAAATTAGAGATACCAAGGGAACATTTCATGCAAACATGGGTTTGATAAAGGACAGAAATAGTAGGGACCTAACAGAAGCAGAAGATACTAAGAAGAGGTGGCAAGAACACACAGAAGAACTGTACAGAAAAGATCTTTACGGCCTAGATAATCATGATGGTGTAATCACTCACTTAGAGCCACACATCCTGAAATGTGAAGTCAAGCGCACCTTAGGAAGCATCGCTATGAACAAAGCTAGTGGAGGTGATGGAATTCCAGTTGAGCTATTTCAAATCCTAAGAGATGATGCTGTGAAAGTGCTACACTCAATATGCCAGCAAATTTGGAAAACTCAGCAGTGGCCACAGGACTGGAACAGGTCAGTTTTCATTCCAATCCCAAAGAGAGGCAATGCCAAAGAATGCTCAAGCTACCACACAATTGCATTCATCTCACATGCTAGAAAAGTAATGCTCAGAATTTTCCAACAGTACATGAACTGTGAACTTCCAGATGTTCTAGTTGGATTTAAAAAAGGCGGAGGAACCAGAGATCAAATTGCCAACATCTGCTGGGTCACTGAAAAAGCAAAGAGTTCCAGAAAAACATCGATTTCTGCTTTATTGACTATGCCGAAGCCTTTGACTGTGTGGATCACAATAAACTGTGGGAAATTCTTAAACTGATGGGAGTACCAGACCACCTGACCTGCCTCTTGAGAAATCTGTATGCAGGTCAGGAAGCAACAGTTAAAACTGGACATGGAACAACGACTGGTTCCAAATAGGGAAAGGAGTATGTCAAGGCTGTATATTGTCACCCTGCTTATTTAACTTATATGCAGAGTGCATCATGAGAAACACTGGGCTGGATGAAGCACAAGCTGGAATCAAGACTGCCGGGAGAAATATCAATAACCTCAGATATGCAGATGACACCACCCTTATGGCAGAAAGTGAAGAGGAACTAAAGAGCCTCTTGATGAAAGTGAAAGAGGAGTGTGAAAAAGTTGGCTTAAAGCTCAACATTCAGAAAACAAAGATCATGGCACACGGTCCCATCACTTCCTGGCAAATAGATGGAGAAACAGTGGAAACAGTCTCAGACTTTATTTTTTTAGGCTCCAAAATCACTGCAGATGGAGATTGCAGCCATGAAATTAAAAGATTCCTTGGAAGGAAAGTTATGACCAACCTAGACAGCATATTAAAAAGCAGAGACATTACTTGCCAACAAAGCTCCATCTAGTCAAAGCTATGGTTTTTCCAGTGGTCATTTATGGACGTGAGAGTTGGATTGTGAAGAAAGCTGAGCGCTGAAAAATTGATGCTTTTGACCTGTGGTGTGGAGAAGACACTTGAGAGTCCCTTGGACTGCAAGGAGATCCAACAGCCCATCCTAATGATATCAGTCCTGAATATTCATTGGAAGGACTGATGCTGAAGCTGAAACTCCAGTACTTTGGCCACCTTATGCAAAGAACTGACTCATTGGAAAAGATCCTGATGCTGGGAGGGATTGGGGGCAGGAGGAGAAGGGGATGACAGGATGAGATGGCTGGATGGCATCACTGACTCGATGGACGTGAGTTTGAGTAAACTCTGGAGTTTGTGATGGACAGGGAGGCCTGGCTTGCTGGGATTCATGAGGTTGTAAAGAGTCAGACACGACTGAGCGACTGAACTGAACTGAACTGAACTGAACCATTATCTTCATTACCTCCACCATAGTTTGGACCCAGGTAAATAGCAGGGAGGGAACACAGCTCCACCCATCAACATGATCTCTTTACATAGTATAAACATTTCTCCCTCATTGTTATTAAATAAACTCAGTAAAAACAAACTACCTGATTAAAAAAATATGCAGAACTGAATAGACTTATCTTTCAAAGATACACAAATGGTAAACAGACACATGAATAGATGCTCAACATCACTAATTATCAGGGAAAAGCAAATCTACATAACAGTCAGAGATCACCTCAACACCACTTAGAATAGCAATTATCAAAAAGATAAGCCATATGAAGTGTTGGAGAGGATGTGGACAAATGGGAAAACTTGTTCACTGTTGATGGGAATGTAAATTGGTGCAGTTTTTATGGAAAACAATATGGAGTTCCCTCAGAAAACTAAAAATAAACTATACCATGTGATCCAAAAATTTCACTTAGGGATATATATCCTAAGAAAATAAAATCACTATCTCAAACACCTATCTTCATCCCGCTGCTTACTGCAGTATTAGTCATGATGGCCAAGACATGGAGACAATTTAAATGCCCATCAAGAGTTGAATGGACAAATATATGTTATATGTGTAATGGAATATTATTCAGCACTGAGGAAGAAGGAAATCATGCCAGTTGCAACAAACAGAAGTAACTTGAGGGAATTATGCTAAGTGAAATAAGTCAAACCAAGACAAACACTGAATAATCTCATATAATAAACCAATATTTTGATAACTATAGGAGTCAATAAAATACAATTATGCCATAATAAAATAATACTTGTATTCATTTTAGTAAAATGAGTTAAGTACTTCTACTTTTTCCCCTCCTCCTTCATTAATTTGGTTAATCAATGCTGGTTAATTAATTAGAAACCATTAATGCTGGTTTCTAAGTCTTCTTTCTCTTTCCTTTGTTATAGGTAATAATTTCCAATAAAAAAGTGGCAAATATCAATTTAACCATATTTTGACATTAAAAAAGTTTAATTTATACTTGTGCTCACAAGTCCTCTCCATAGAGCTTTTGTGTTTTTATTTATTGCAATTTTCTGAAGTGTTTGATTAAATAATTCATATAATAACACTACTTGGCTAATATAAAATTATAGGATTTTTTCCAATTTTTTTCATACCTTTGTAGAAGATGCTCTACTGTTTCTTGTACTTCAGTAGTTGATATTTTTCTTGCAAAACAGAAGATTGGAGTTTATTATTGGTTAAAAAATTGGCTTTTCCTCTCTAGACCCTTACATGCAATTTTACTATGAAGATTAAAAAATCCTAGAAAGCTTATATCTATGTGTGGCTATCATTTTATCAGCTTCCCACTGAAAACAGTAAGTTCTCTCAAGTTTTATTTGAAGTCTACATTTCTTAGTAGGAAGTTTTTTTTTCTTTTATGGTTCTGATTATTGCTTCTGTTATTTTATATTGTGTCACATAGATACATGTGTATCATAAGACATATCTATTATTCTCATCTTTTCATACAAGTTTTCAGTGTTTTCATAGAATTTTTATGTTTTTGTGATTTCACTGTTTTGATGCTATCGTGCTGCTAATTTTTTTTTTTGAGACATCCATTGTGATTTCTGTATGGCAAATATCTTTTTCATCTCTACTATACTTTTGTTTATCTTGGTTCATCCTTTCTTTACTGACCTTTTAAAAGATAATTGTAGAGTCACTTGCAGTATTCTGAAATAATAAAGATATTCCTTTTATGCTTTGCCCACTTTACCCCAATGATAACATTTTGCAAAACTTTAGCATAAGATCATAACCAGGATATTTGCCGTGAAAGTTCACTGATCTTTTGCTAATTTCCAAGTTGTCCTTGTGCATGTGAATGCAGTTGTGTATTTCACCTACTGCCATCCCAGTCAACATACCAAATGGTTCCCTCATCTCAAAAACCCCTCTTTTCTTGCTCTTCGTAACCACGTCCAGCTAACTTATTCCATTCCTCACCTTCCTGCCCCTAAACTTTGGCAACTTGTCCTCCATTTCTAAAATTTTCTTGTAACAAACATATATTAATATAATTACCTGGTATCCAACCTTCAAGGTTCACTTTTTCACTCTGGAGATTCATTCAAGTCTCTGCCTGCATTAACAGTTGGTTCCTTTCATTGGGAACTGAATCCATGGTATTCATATAAATGGTTTGTTTAACCATCACCTGTTGAAGAATGCCAGGGCTGCTTCCAGTTTTTGGCTAGTACAAATAAAGCTACTATGAACATTCTTTATGGAACATAAGTTTTCGCTTTTGTAGGATAAACGCTGAAGAGCACAACAGCTGGATCATGCAGTGGCTGCATGGTCAGTGAGAAACTGCCAAGCCAGGCTGGAGAATGGCCATGCCATTTAACGCTTCCACTGGCAGTGTACAACTGATTCTATTTCTCTGCGTCTGCCAGCACCCCTTGGCGTGATCATTATTTTTTTATATTAGCCATTTTCATAGGTATATTTTGATGTCTATATGAATTGTGGTTTTAACTCATGTTGTCCTGCTGGTTAATGATGAACATATTTGAGTGTGCTTATTTGCATCTGTACTTCTTATTCCTTGAAAACTCTCTTCATGTCTTTTGCTTATTTCCAAAGGATCTAGTTTTTTTAATATCCAGGGTTCTTTGATGATTTACAGAAGTGCAAGTGATTACTGTATATTGGCCTTTTTATTTCACAACCTTGATAAAGTCATGTATTACTCTTATTAGTGTTTTGGTAGATTCCTACTGCTTTCTACAAACACAATCACTTCATTCTTCTCACTGGGATTTTAGCTTTCAAGAACTGATAGGCTGATGTCCTTCAATTTTCTTATAACCCCTACTAGCTTCTCCGCCTGTTAGTCTCGCTTTGGCGCCCCAGAATCTTCCTTGGCACCAGAGCTGGGCAGATCCAGGGATCAGGTGGCTGCAGAAAGTAAAGTTCATGCAATGCCCTTCCCTTCTCTTCAGGGTCATCACCCATCATTTCCAACAGCCCTGAAGACCTCCAATGATTTCAGACAGATGCTCTTCATGTTTTGTTTTACTTATATTTTTTCCTGCAGTTTCTAATTGACTGCAGCCACGAAATTAAGATGCTTGCTTCTTGGAAGAAAAGCTATGGCCAACCTAGATAGCATATTAAAAAGCAGAGACATCACTTTGCCGACAAAAGGCCCATATAGTCAAAGCTCTGGTTTTTCCAGCAGTTATGTATGGATGTGCAAGTTGGACCATAAAGAAGGCTGAGCACTGAGGGATTGATGCTTTGAACTGTGTACTGGAGGAGACTCTTGAGAGTCCCTTGAACAGCAAGATTGAACCAGATGATCCTAAAGGAAATCAATCCTGAATATTCATTGGAAGGACTGCTGCTGAAGCTATAGTTCCAATACTTTGGCCATCTGATATGAAGAGCCAACTTGTTGGAAAAGACCCTGATGCTGGGAAAGATAGAGGGCAGAAGGAGAAGAGGATGAGATAGTTGGATGGTATCACCAACTCGATGGATATGAGTTTGAGCAAACTCTGGGAGATAGTGAAGGACAAGGAAGCCTGGAATGCTGCAGTCCATGGAGTTGCAAAGAGTCAGACATGACTTAGTGACTGAACAACAGTTGTTTTCAGTGGGATAGATAGTCTGCCACAATTTACTCTGAGCTACAGAGTTCAAAGGAGAGGCACAAAGGTGTGTATGTGTTGGCTCAAAAGTGCTACTTCAGTTTTACCTTATTGAATAATATATTCTTCAAAGTTATGTTAAGTTGCCTCAGTCATGTCTGACTCATTGCAACCCTATGAACTATATAGCTTGCCAGGCTCCTCTGTCCATGGGATTATCCAGGCAAGAATACCAGAGTTGATTGCTATTTCTTCCTCCAGGGGATCTTTCCAACCCAGGGATCAAACCCTTGTCCCTTATGTATCCTGCATTGGCAGGAGGGCTCTTTACCACTAGCGCCACCTGGAAAGCTCCTTGATGGAGTCCATTTATTTTAAATGATAATACATACAAGCACTTATGATTGAAATATTTTACAGGTGTTAGTAGCTATTATTTCAAAATTAATGGTGTAGCTTTTGTAAGTAATTAGTAACCAGGCAAGGATTTTCGGTGGTGACTTTCTATGATATATTAATAGAATGAATTGAGCAGTATCCATTGAGACCACCCAAGTTATGTTGATTAGTAATATTTTCCATGCAGGTCAATTCAGCAAATGTTTATTGACTATTTATTTTATGACTTATTTCCAGGACTACTTATAACCCAACCATGAAATCAGAACCATTCATTTAATTCATCTTACAACACGCGAATGCCATGAGCAGATTGCTTTCTCCTCTATGAGTCCGGCTCCTCCTCTTGCCCTGGACGTCTTCCTTTGACCATCTCAGATGAGATGTAGAGACCGTATCTCCACAGTATTACTGACTCTGCAACCAAGGAAGCATGTTAAATAAGACAACTCACGTAAACAGAAAGCAGCTTTAAAATAGACAGAAAAGGACTTCTTAGCTTTTATATTACTGAGTTCTCATTTTCAGGATTAAAAAAGTAGAAAGTAACAAAGATTCAGCTTCTCTTTGTATCACTAATTCTCATTTGTTCGGGATTCTCAAGGCCGAACAACATGTAAGTAAGCAATGTGGCACTTTTTCTTCATACCTTTCGGGTCTGGATATCTGAGAAGAAGCAAAGGCCAAGGAGCAATTATTACACAGCGTGGAAAAAATCCACAGCGACGAAACGCAAGTCCTCCTCCCCAGAAGATACCCCTTCTCTAGAGGGAAGAGTTTGGATTAACAAGTCAAGCACATCCGATTCAAATGCCAGCTCTCACATTTCTGAAATAAAGGAATTTGGGCAAATGTATCTTAAGCTGAGTCTTTGCCCATCTGTACAATGGGAACACCAACAGTTACATCATGGCAACCTTAGTAGCTTCTTCATCACCACCAGTAATCGCCAAGATCAACCTTGGCTAAATTTTCAGAATAATGAAAAAGCTCAACGTTCTCTTAGACTTACTTTCAACTGCTTTGGAGAGCTGCCAGATTTATTAGTGATTACTAAAAGAAGAAATGCCACACCAATCTTGGTGCAAATTGCCTTTGGTCCAGCTTCAAGAAATTTCTCTGCTGCAGGTCAAGTTTCTTTAAGGGAAAGACTAAGTCTACTCCTTGGTCAACCATCACAATCCCCCTGACTACATTCTGAGGTTTCCTACTCCTAAATGCTGAATTCAAGACAGGCTCAGTAACTGAATATATTTTTGCCTTTAAAATGGTCTCTTTTATTGAATACAGTGTATGTACAGAAATAATCAATATTAGAGACAGAGAATTTCTCTAAACAGGCTTCTGCAGAGAAAAAGCATTCTTCAAGCTTGTGGTTAAACAGATAAGATTATTATACCTCAAAAGCCCAATAGTTAAATAACAGATTTCCACCTGAACACATAGATAAGCAACATTTTTTTTCCCATCTGTAATCTGAACAGTTCTGTCTATACTTTGTGGATAAGTTACCACATTATACTAAAACATAAAGGACCAAAATAATTGCTTTCTGTATAAAGTTATTGTTTGGATACATGTGTTTCAAGTTTATATAAAAATTTTAAACATAGTTTAATCACTTATTTTCTAAACCAAAGTAAGGGTTGCACAGGAACCTTCCTGCCACAGCTCTGTGTTAAACATCGGTCTGTGACGATGCAGGCAGACCTGTTTCACATGCTCTGCCTTATTACACTCCAAAGACATGGCATTTTTCACGAGTTGAAGTTTTACAGTGACCCTGCATCAAGTCAGCCTATCAACCCTGCATTTGCTCACTTCCTGTCTCTGTGTCCCATTTTGGTAATTCTCACAATAATTCAAACTTCCTCATTATTATTATTTGTTATAGTGATCTATGATTAGTGACTTTTGATGTCACTATTGAAAAAGGTTACAACTTACTGAAAGTTCAGGTGACAGTTAGCACATCTTAAAGTATTTTTAATTAAGGTATATACATTTTGAGACACAATGCTGTTGCACACTTGTAATTGCCTTTCAGTACGGTGTAAACATCACTTTAACATGGACTGAGAAACCAAAAGCTTCGTGCGACTCACTTTATTGCAATGTTGGCTTTACTGTGGGGTCTGGAGTTTCCTGGTGGCTCAGACAGTAAAAGCGTCTGCTTGCAATGTGGGAGACCTGGGTTTGATCCCTGGGTCAGGAAGATTCCATGGAGAAGGAAATGGCAGCCCACTCCAGTACTCTTGCCTGGAAAATTTCATGGATGGAGGAGACTAGTAGGCTACAGTTCATGGGGTTGCAAAGAGTAGGACACAACTGAACGACTTCACTTTCACTGGAACTGAACCTGCGGTATCCCTGAAGTGAGCCTGTGTACCTTTTACTCTTAAAATGGTGCAAATAAGGATTTAACTTGATGACTCCAACATGAGAAGGTATTCATCCAAAAGTCCCCTTCTAGGTGAACAAATGTTCACCTCTGCAGTTTCTTACAATTCCTGGAGAACACAAAATTTGGCCTCATTTGGCTCCCCCAAAGAGAAGCCTGTTTTCACTGGCTCTGTTTCTGTAAGAATACCTTGAAATCTGACTTTTAACTCACACTAAGCGTGCTCACATTTGGGCTTCCCTGGTGGTTCAGTGGTAAAGAATCTGCCTGCAATGCAGGAAACCCGGCTTGGATCCTTGGGTCGGGAAGGTCCCCTGGAGAAGGGAATGGCCACCCACTCCAGGATTCTTGCCTGGAGAATCCCATGGACAGAGGAGGCTGGCAGGCTGCTGTCCACAGGGCGCACAGAGCCAGACCCGACTGAGCAGCAGGAGCGGTGCTCACATTATGCCCATTCGCATCCCACTGACCGTAACGTGGTCACACGGCCACCCCTCGGGAGGGAGGCTGCCCCACCCCTTCTCCAGGCGGCTGACACAGCAGAGGAGACCAGAGACGCCCGGATCACTCTTTCCACGTTGACTCCAGACGTCACAGAGTCTCCGTAAATGGCTTCCTGACCCGGATTCCGTATGAGTTCCTGAATCCCCTTGGTCTTTCACTTTGATAAGCCCTTCAACAAAGGGATTGAACTTGAACTGACATCATTTTTTTTCTTTGTGAACTTCCTGTGGCTCCTCACAATGAAATCTTCTGGGTATTTACAGACCCTTCAAAACCATTCAGGGAATTTGCTCAGGACTGAAATCAAGTTCACGCACCTTTGTTGAAAACATTCTGCCGGCCTCTCTGTCTCTCTGAAAGCCAGCCTACTTGCCCACCCTGCCCATACATCCCCTTCACTTCCCAGACCTCCCCAAGGGCAGGCCCAGAAACAGCACATCTCTTCCCACTAAGCCCTCCTGACAATGAGCGATATACAAACCAGAAGTCAAAACTCTTCAGAGTTGCCAGGTGCTCCGCATCAATCCTTTCACCGGGCTTGGTTCCTGCTACCTTGAAGCAACATTTATTTTTACCCTTTTCAGTTTGAGAATTATTCTCCTTGACAGAGAAGACAGGGGCAAAAAAGATACAGAGCATTCCGCTTTCTGGATGTCACTGGCTTCAAACTACAGAACTATTTGTAACTGAATCTCTTTTTCCCTGAACGTATCGAAAGTGCCTTTGATATTTCCTGGCATTATTCTTACAGTTTCATATCAGTCTTATCTAATTTTCTTTTGTCCAACTATCCATTAACTCACTTTTTTCTGTCTCTCCTATTTGTTCTCATTATCAATTCATTTTCCATTGAAAATTGAAAAGAGTAATCCTGCAAAAATTCAGATGTTATTCCACCAGCCTCAGATTTAAAACTCTCCCCATGGTTTCCCAGGGCTCCTAGAATTTGATGCTATTCCTCTAAATTTGCCTAAACGCCCTCTCCACCTCCATCTCAGACTGTTTTCACATGTTCAGCTCATCACCCTGAGTGGCCTTCTTCTAGCCTTCCTGATCTCCACGCTGTCTCCCCGAGTCTGCACACCCTCTCCTTCCCAGGGGACCACAGCCTCCCCTCTCCCCACCAGCTCAGACTCCCCTGGAGATGCTCCCAGGCTCTCCACTCTTTCTTTCTGGCCTCATCACAGTTGCTAGGTCACCCTGCTTTATGTCATCTCTGGACTGTTTCTATTTCTCTGGCTACACCATAAACTTCTTAAGGGCAGTCACTGGAGCAAATAGCACACTGTAAACACTAAATAAACATTTTTTGAACAAGGAAATAATCAGAAACACATTTCTGAGTGCTTTCTAATTATCCTGATATACAGAACTTCAAAGACCCTTCAATAGAAGAGCGTGCCTTGAGAAACTCTAAGAAGAATCCATAAAATATAAAGTCTTACATAAATTTGACCATTGAGTCAATTATTTTATGTGTAAATTATTTCAGAGAAATACTATTTGAGGGAAATATATTGAAAAACATAACTTTCCACTTAATGAAAGCATAGATTTAGAAAAATGGTTACTGTAATCACAAGAGATGAACTTGATTCTCTGGGATATTCTAGATGGACATCATACTATCCAAGAATAAGGGCTCTTTCCCTCCCCTTCCTAATGGGTTCTCTGCTTATTCTTCTTATTATAATAGAAGTGTCAAGAAAATATTAACTAGTAGTAATGATAAAAATCCCCTTATAGTTTCATTGAACATTCTCCTAATGCTTGGCTTTCTAATCAAGTATATTGCATGTTGAATACAATGATATTTGTTGCTGTTTGAAATAGATAACCTTCTCTCAGTATCTCCCTAGTCTTATGTTACATAGAGAATTTTTTTTTAATTTGCAAAGTTATTACATTTTAATAAATATCTTTTGGACTTTTGTCAAAGAAATTATGCTTCTCCTCCTTCAGCATGGTAATTGTAGTCAACATTTGTTTAGTTATCGGTTCAGTTCAGTCAGTCGCTCAGTCGTGTCTGACTTTTTGTGGCCCCATGGACTGCAGCATGCCAGGCTTTCCTGTCCATCACCAACTCCCAGAGCTTGCTCAAACTCACATCCATTGAGTCAGTGACACCATCCAACCATCTCATCCTCTGTCGTCCCCTTCTCCTCCTGCCTTCAGTCTTTCCCAGCATCAGGGTCTTTTCCAAGGTCCATTCTTCACATAAGGTGGCCAAACTCTTGGAGTTTCAGCTTCACATCAGTCCTTCCAATGAATATTCAGGACTGATTTCCTTTAAGATTGACTGGTTGGATCTCCTGCAGTCCACGGGACTCTTGAGTCTTCTCCAACACCACTGTTCAAAAACATCAATCTTTTGGTAGTCAGCTTTCTTTATAGTCCAACTCTCACGTCCATACATGACCACTGGAAAAACCATAGCTTTGACTAGATGGACCTTTGTCAGCAAAGTAATGTCTCTGCTTTTTAATATGGCTGCCTAGGTTGGTGATAGCTTTTCTTCCAAGGAGTAAGTGTCTTTTAATTTCATGGCTGCAGTTACCATCTGCAGTGATTTTGGAGACCCAAAAAAAATAAAGTCCATCACTGTTTCCACTGTTTCCCATCTATTTGCCATGAAGTGATGGCATCATGATGCCATCATCTTAATCATGATCTTAGTCATTTGAAAGGTTAGTTTTAAGCCAGCTTTTTCACTCTCCTCTTTTACTTTCATCTTCTTCACTTTCTGCCATAAGTGAGATGTCATCTGTGTATCTGAGGTTATTGATATTTCTCCCAGAAATCTTGATTCCAGCTTGTGCTTCATCCAGCCCAGAATTTTTCATGATGTACTCTGCATATAAGTTAAATAAGCAGAGTGACAATACACAGCCTTGATGTACTCCTTTCCCAATTTGGAACCAGTCTGTTGTTCCACGTCTGGTTTTAAACTGTTGCTTCTTGACCTGCATACAGATTTCTCAAGACGCAGGTCAGGTGGTCTGGTATTCCTATCTCTTTAATAATTTCCCACCATTTGTTGTGATCCACACAGTCAAAGGTTTTGGCATAGTCAATAAAGCAGAAGTAGATGTTTTTCTGGAACTTTTTGCTTTTTCAATCATCCAATGGATGTTGGCAATTTGATCTCTGGTTCCTCTGCCTTTTCTAAATCCAGCTTGAACATCTGAAAGTTCATGGTTCACATACTGTTGAAGCCTGGCTTGGAGAATTCTGAGCATTACTTTGCTAGCATTGAGATGAGTGCAATTGTGCAGTGGTTTGAACATTCTTTGGCATTGTCTTTCTTTATTTAGCAGACCAAGTGCTAAATGCATGTGTATCTCATTTAATTTCTGAACAGTAGCATAAGTTGAATACAGTGCTTCATGTTCCTTTTCCAAACAAGGAAATATTTAAATAGATTCACTATCTGATGGGTTGTTGTTTAGTCACTAAATCATGTCCAACTCTCCAACCCCATGGATGGCAGCACGCCAGGCTTCCCTGTCCTTCATCATCTCCCAGAGTTTGTTCAATTTCATGTCCATTGGGTCAGTGATGCCATACAACCATCTCATATGGTAGATGCTGCTGCTGCTGCTGTGGCTAAGTCGCTTCAGTCGTGTCTGACTCTGTGCAACCCCACAGACGACAGTCCACCAGGCTACCCGACCCCTGGGATTCTCCAGGCAAGAACACTGAAGTAGGTTGCCATTTCCTTCTCCAATGCACAGAAGTGAAAGTGAAAGTGAAGTCGCTCAGTCATGCCTCTTTGTGACCCCATGGACTGCAGCCCACCAGGCTCCTCCGTCCATGGGATTCTCCAGGCAAGAGTACTGGAGTGGGGTGCCATTGCCTTCTCCGCATATGGTGGATAGTAAAGCCTAAATACAATGCTAAATCTGAGCCCAGGACAGATGTGGGTTCCATAGGAATGTGATCAATCATAGTATTTCTTTTATAACATTAAGTGAAAGTTGCTCAGTCATGTCTGACTCTTTGCCACCCCATGAACTGTAGTGTGCCAGAGTCCTCAGTCCATGGGATTTTCCAAGAAAGGATACTGGAGTGGGTTTCCATTCCCTTTTCGGGAGGCTGTTCCCAACCCAGGGATTGAACCCAGGTCTCCCACACTGCAGGTGAATTCTTTACCATCTGAGCCACCGGGGGGGCCCATTAACTCTATCTCTTTTCTTATCTGTGTTGAATTTGCTAGTGTTTCATTTAGGATTTCTATATTTATCTTCTTAAAAAAATTTTCCCTACTTTCTGTCTTTTCTTATTCTTGCTGTAATTAACAGATTTGGTATCAGATTATACAATCTTTTTAAAATATGTTGGAAACATTCCCATCACTGAGATGCTTTTTAACAGTTATAATTCGCAGAATCTTTTCCCCCTTCCTTGGAGGTGAAAGAAACAAACAAAAAAAGTGGATGGTCATTCCTTCCCAGATTTGGTCAAGGTTTTTCACAGTTACTCACCTGCTTCTACTTCCTCCCTTTTCCTGAGTTAATGTTAGAATTTATATATCCCTCACAACCACTCATTTTCCAAAAGGTGTTTGTTCTTTACAAAGTTTTAAGTTGCATTCTATGTTTCAAGTCTTACAATAAGATTTTTGAAAGTATAGAAGTTGAAAAAATAGCAAGATAAATACGTATGTATTCATCAACTCAATTCACAAATGATCATTCTGCATTTTTCTTAACCCAATATAATTATTTTTTTTAATAATCTACAGATATCCTATCACTTCATCAAGAAATACTTTAGCATGTATCTCCTAAAAAATGAGAATATATTCCAATACAGGAGTGGTTCACACCTAATAAATTAACAGTAATTCCTAATATTTAATATGTAGTTTACATTCAAATTCTCTTTTAGGAACCAGTTATCTATTATAAGATATCAGTTATCTATTATAAGCATTTTTAAAAGTTGAATTATGTTTCAGCCAATGTTTTGTACTGTATATAATTAGATATGTCTATTTATCTCTTTCAGTCTAGACAGGTCCCCTCAACTCTCTCTTAAATTTCCTTCCTGACATATTTCCTGAAGAAATAAGTCTTGTGGAATGTTCCATGTTCTGGATTTATCCAAAGATGTTCTTTAATTTTTTTTTTCCTGTGCTTTCTGTTTACTGCAAATTAGATCTTAAAGCTTGTTTAGATTTACTTAAGCGATGAGTGCATGTCATATAGCAAACACACCTATGGTGTCAGGTCACAAGGAGTGCACGTGCCTGGATCTGTCCAGTGGAGGTGAGAGATGTGTGACCAGTTAAAAACCAGCCAACCAGACTAGTGGACACAACTGGGGAAGGATAGGGTGGGACGAATTGAGAGGGTCGCATGGAAACACATACATTACCATGTGCAAAATAGTTGGCCAGTGGGAATTTGCTGTAAGATGCAGGGAGCTCAGTGACAACCTAGAGGGGTGAGATGGGATGGGAGGTGGGAGGGAGGTTCAAGAGGGACAGGAATGTATATACCTAGGGCTGCTTCATGTTGATCCAAGGCGGAAACCAACAGAACACTGCAAAACAATTATCCTCCAACTAAAAATAATAGTGAAAAAACCACCAACCTCCAGATGTGAGGAGGCTGAGGGAAATCCCCCAACCCTCCCAACCTCCACTGGATCCACGTTCTCACCGCACGTGCTCTCCGGCCACCGGGAGGCCACTGAGCAGAGCTGGACTCAGACGGGCTAAGGAAGCAAATGGTCCTTGACAGCACCAGGTGGTGTGTGGGGAACAGCAGACACCTGATACCCCACTGTCGGCCCTGCGTGCATCCAGCCCTGGGAGAGCGGAGCCCCTCAAACTCCTATGTCATCCATCAGCTAAGAAAAATGAGACTTCAAATGAAATAGTTTCTCTCTCGGTTCTGTAGCCTAAACTCGCCCACCCTTTGCCTTCCTAGGTGGATGGCACAGCTCCTCACTTCCATTAACTTCCTTTGAGGCCACTTCCTTCCTAGGGACCTGGTTTTCAAGGCTGCGCTGGGTATAATGTTCGTCTTCTCCCATCTACGTTCTACCTGCAGGAATCATGACGCTTCGGTATCTGCTTGTCTCCTCTCCCAGCTTCTGTGGTTGACAAGCACCTTCCCCAGCACCCACACGCTTGTACAGGGCCTAGGTCACTGGCATAGTAATAAGGTGCTAAGGCTTCCCTTGTAGCTGAGTCAGTAAAGAATCTGCCTGCAGTGCAGGAGACCCCAGTTCGATCCCTGGGTCAAGAAGATCCCCTGGAGCAGGAAATGGCAACCCACTCCACTATCCTTGCCTGGAAAATCTCATAGACAGAGGAGCCTGGTGGGCTGCAGTCCACGGGGTCGCCAAGAGTCGGGCACAACTGAGCAACTAACACTTACACTTACTTACTAAGACGTTAAGACTGGAGAAGGAAATGGCAACCCACAGCAGTATTCTTGCCTAGAAAATCCCAAGGACAGAGGAGTCTGGGGGGACTACAGTTCATGGGGGTCAAAGAGTCAGATATGACTCAGTGACTAAACAACAAGATGTTAAGACAACTTGATAATTTTCAAATCACAGTATTTCTAGAGACAAATAATAATAATAACTTCCTCTCATTAACTTCAACTCACATTTGCCACCATAAATCATCCTTAAAACTCTTCAAGTTTTCAGGTTAGGTCATTTCTTCCACACTAGTTTCTTTTCTGCTGGAATTCACTTAAAGAAAACTTGCAGAGTGTCTCAATGTTCTGATAGTCTGGATTTTAAGGACAGATTTTGTTTTATTTCGAGACTATATAACTATGTTTGAGAGCTCAGGTTATTTGGTATTTGAAGTCAAACCAGGTTCTAATTGCAGTTCTGTGGCTTCAGCCTAGATACTAGCAAGTTATTTAAATGGCCTGTGGCTCAGTTTCCTGGTCTTCAAAATGAGGACAGTATTAGTACCCATCCTGCGGGGTTAAGTAAGGCTTACATGGTTAATATTTACTGCATACCATGGTCTAGTTCATATCGGCTATTATTTCCACGTTTGTAATATTTTAACTATGATATTTGTAAATATTTTATTTTTATAAATTTCATACCCCATTAACCATTTCCCCCATAAGGGTCTTGCTTGTTGATAGTTTATTTTAAAATATTTAAATATTCTAGATTTTCCCAGCTAATCAAAACATGGTAATTATATATATGTATATATAATTGTTGGAGAAGAAAATGGCAACCCACTCCAGTATTCTTGCCTGGAGAATCCCATGGACAGAGGAACCTGGTGGGCTACAGTCCGTGGGCTCACAAAGAGTTGGGCACGACTAAAGTGACTTGGCACATATATAATTACATACATAGACTTCCAAGGTGGTAAAGGATTTGCCTGCCAACACAGGAGACACAAGAGACATGGGCTTGATCCCGGGTCGGGAAGAGCCCCTGGAGAAGGAAATGGCAGCTCACTCTGGTACTGTTGCTGGGAAATCCCATGGACACAGGAACCTGGTAGGGTACAGTCCATAGGGTCACAAAGTGTCAGACAAAACTGAGCGACTGAGCACACACACACACACACACACACACACACACACACTTATATATATGTACACATATATATCTCGAACATAACAAATCTTTTCTTTCCCACCTGCCACATGGATGCTATACCTTCCATCCACAGTGTTGCAAACTCAACAGAGACCAGCAAAAACCGTGAGGGATGGAGTGGAGTGAAAACTGAATTTTCTTCCTAACATATCTGTCCTTGCAAATTTCCAAGCTCTTTCCCTGTAACAATAAGTACACTTTCTTAGTTGCTCATCTTCCAATTCCTCCTAGCCATCCAATATCCTGTTTCACTAAGCTGTTGAAATGAATTCTACCCTGCTGTAATACCCAAAGTCCTTGAGGTGCTAAAGAAAATACTGCATATAAAATGCACGGACAGGCAGAATAGGTTTACATAATGTTAATGTAGATAAATGGCATGTACAAAATTATATCTAGCTGCAATTTAATTAGATTAATTAGATCAATATAATTAGTAGTGCTATATTACCCTAGTTAGACTTGGGCAGTCTCTGCTCCCCTCCCCACCCCCTACACCAGCTCAAAATGGTTTACAACCCTAAAACAGTATAATAGCACATGGAGTACCAATGCAGTAACATATCAATTCCATCATGAACACACCATTAAGAGAGGAGTTTGTGGGACACTCAAGAGACACATAAAATGCTACCCTGCCCAGGAAAATTTTGATAATATAGACTGAAAAATATCCCTACTGTCAAAAAAACTGCTTACTTCACATTAATCCCAAGTGCAAGTCTGGTCATGATCACACAAAAATGAATTTAACAAACAGGTTCTGGAGTGGACCTAATGAACAAAACAGACTGACTGTGGCTTTAGTTAGAAACCCTGCAGAGCCCCGTTTCAGACGCCCACTAAATCACAGATGTGGCTGAACTGCTGGGCCATCCACTGACCATGGGGCAGACGGCAAGGTCCACCAGCGTCCCTTCAGCTCCAGGAACTGTGGGCGAAGTGGATCTCAGTCAGCAAGAAGACAAACAACCAGGCTAACTGGTGTTCTGGGTCAGGGGAAGAGACTGCTTGGTCCAGCCTCTATGATTTTTTCTTTTCAGTGATACTGTCCAGTCTCCATCATTATGACAAACTAAGGCTTCTCTTCAAGGTCACATCAGGTAAAACTGATGGAGATGATTATCGACTAGGGCAGCCAAGTCCATATGATGTTCACAGCCACTAACTAACTTGCTGATCCTCTGCCTTATGGTCTAACGATTACATTTATAGTTCTACTGGATGCTTTTTAGTTTGGACTTGGTATGGAAATTATGGTGGTTAAAAAATTCCAAAACTGTAGCACTGAAATTGATAGAAACTATCAATCCCTGGGCTGGGAAGTTGCCCTGGAGAAGGGAAAGGCTACCCGCTCCAGTATTCTGGCCTGGAGAATTCTACGGACTGTATAGTCCATGGGGTCACAAAGACTCAGACATGACTGAGTGACTTTCACATCACTCACATGTGGAAACAACCAATTTCTTCAATTCAAAGATGTGCCTGGTTTTAGAATTGTAATAAAAAGCTACAAGTTCTTCAGAAGAAAACAAGGAAAGACAGAGAGATCAAAAGGCTCGCAGTTGATTTGTACAAGCTAAAGCTGAACTTAAACCAAGACCGAACAGGCCCCTGTGATGATCTCACAGGATGAGGCAGTCCCCACTGTTTGGAATCACCCTTCCCCAGCTTCTTGGGTTCTCAGTGCCTTGAAGGCATTTTCATCATTTTCGTGGCCCGATTTGTATTTCTACAAATATTGACATCTATTTCAAAGAGAATGCAAAGAAATCTGGTGCTCATCTGATTTTTGTTTTCATCTTTCCGTTCTCAAGCATAAATTAAGATATTCTGCTAAATGTTAGCTTCTGTAGCCTAATTACACAGAACGCACTGTTGTTGATAGTGTTTACACAGTGCAAACTACTTACCATCTTATATATAGTAGGAAAGATGTGTTTAAATATGTTAGCATGGCCTGTGCTTGCACATCTCTAAAAGAGACTTGAGTAATTATCAAGCATTACCATCACCATGCTTTTTTGAGTTATGATTAAAATGTATCTTTTTTATTATAGCTACAATTTTTGCTCTAGAAAAACAAATTGTAACTATGCATTCAAGATTAAATTAATGTGCTCCTTCAAAAAGAAATCTGAGTCATCCTTTATCTATAAATATCATAATTTGGTGGTGGTATGTGTGGAAGAGAATTTGTATAATAAGTGCATGGAAAATTTTAAACACTTCTAAATTTAAGATCTGAATGGTACGTATTCCTTCAGAAATGTTGACAAATATAGCAGGGTACATTTATCTATAGCCAGCAATCCTAAATTTGAGCAGCCAGATTCTCTTCCTAACCCCTTTCTACACCTGGAGGTGAAACTACATCCCTGTTCATTTCATTTTCAGGATTTCAAATTTTATTTTGCTTCTTACACTGACCCATGAGATTTTGTTATTGCAAGACTCTATCTCAAAAGTATTCAGAAAGAGTTATTAAAACTGAGCTAGAATATGGTTCCTACTTCCTAGCTGGAAAGAACATAAGAAATGGAATTTATTGATCATTTGGCTCTTGAACCAAATAGAAGTTTGTTCCTCAAGCCCATGATTCTCCAAACTAGGGAATAAAGTTCAAACACAATATCATCAGAGCATGCAAAACCAGAGCCCTAGATCCAGTGCAGGCCACTTGGACACACGGACACACAATGTCCACTGGAAGGGAAAGAGCTGAAGGGCCAGGATTGTAAGCTTAGCGCTGAGCACAAGCTCTGGGCAAGCTGGCGACTCTGAAAACTGCCTCATCTTCCCACCCACGACTTCCTCTCCCGTGCGTGGAGAATAATGATGGCCTCCTAACACCAGTGTGAGGATCAGATGGGCTGTGGAAGAAATCGGCTTCTCTTGTGTGTATAATACAGCCACAGCATGGTGTCTCACTCATGATAGGAAGTCAAGCGGGCTGCCCAGGTGGCCTCAGCGGTAGAGAACCAGCCTGCCAATGGAGGAGACGTAAGAGACGCAGGTTCAGTCCCTGCGTTGGGAAGATCCTCTAGAGGAGGGCATGGCAGCTACTCCAGTCCTCTTGCCTGGAGAACCCCATGGACAGAGGAGCCTGGCGGGCTACAGTTCATGGGGTTGCAAAGAGTCAGACACGACTGAGTGACTGAGCACATATTGCCTACGCTTGGTTTGCGTTCATCCTCAGAATGACCCTATCCTAGTGGAATTAGAGGAGAGAAAGCACTATTGTTTTCTAATCCCTACAGAGAAAAAAAAAAAATCACAATTCGATATTTAATGCTCTCAGATAAAGGCTGACAAGAATGCAACTGCCACCTCTGAGGAAAAATAGCAAAGACTCTCCTGGTGGCTCCTGAAAGAGAAAGGGCATGGAGATAAGAACAGGCAAATCCCAGCTGTGGGATTTCCAGTCAGGTGCCCGAGGTTGAAACCCATGTGCTAGTGTGGCTGGAAGTGAGTGCACTTCATCATCAAGGGACAACTCTGTGACTATTGAGTGCCTCCACATGCCTGTTCCCAGGGATCAGCAGTCAGTGAGCAGACACATGTCCTGCTTTCATTGAACTTCAGTCATTTCAGTCTCTCAGTAGTATCCAACTCTTTGTGACCCCATGGACTGTAGCACACCAGGCTTCCCTGTCCATCACCAACTCCCGGAGCTTGCTCACACTCATGTCCATTGAGTCAGTGATGTCATCCAGCCATCTCATCCTCTGTCGTCCCCTTCTCCTCCCACCTTCAAAATCTTTCTCAACATCAAGGTCTTTTCCAATGAGTCAGTTCTTCGAATCAGGTGGCCAAAGTATTGGAGTTTCAGCTTCAGCATCCATCCTTCCAATGAATATTCAGGACTGATTTCCTTTAGGATGCACTGGTTGGATCTCCTTGCAGTCCACGGGACTCTCAAGAGTCTTCTCCAACACCGCAGTTTAAAAGCATCAATTCTTCAGCAGTCAGCTTTTCTTCATAGTCCAACTCTCACATCCATACATGACTACTGGAAAAACCATAGCTTTGACTAGATGGACCTTCATTGGCAAAGGAATGTCTCTGCTTTTTAATATGCTGTCTTGGTTGGTCATAGCTTTTCTTCCCAGGAGCAAGTGTCTTTTAATTTTGTGGCTGCAGTCGCCATCTGCACTGAACTTACACTCTGATTAATGAATGTCTCTCTCAAATGGGAACAGTAATACTTCCTTCCTTGTCTGATTGTTACAAAAGTTCAATGAGGTGATGCTTACAAAACACTTCATGCCTCTCATATTTAAGTCATGTAAAAAGTATCAGCAGTTAATTTTGAAACACTAATTTTTATCATGACTACACTTACAGGAACTCAGTCACCCACTGACCCCTTCTCTGGCTCTAGGGCACTAAGCACGCATTATATTCCTTCAGCAGTATGACAGAGAAGGAGTAAACGGATCCCTAATAGGAACAATAAGACATGCAAATAGCCTGGTATTGACCTAGGTGTCTGTTGTATTTATCTGCACTCTGAGTTGCCTTTTCTTGCATTCCAAGATAAAGATAAACATGGAAACTTTTCAAGACATAAATATGTGCCATGTACCAGAAATGACATCACCCACCAAATTAATGTGTGTGGGTTTGACATGAAATTATAATTAACAATGTTTATAGCTTTAATTTCAACATAATGATGTGAAATTAGAACATTATGATCTGAAGTTAGAAACCAAGAAAATTTTAGTGTCTGCTTTTCGATGACTCTATTTAAGGTATTGTAGATGTTTTAAGCACCGACTACTGAGTACCATTCCATACAAATAGATTTCATTTCATTTTCTTTCTATCATTTCTAAATGGATTGTTAAGATATTGTTTAAAAGTGATGTTCAAGATGGTCTTTTCTTTAAGTTAAGAAAGTTAAATGGATTTCAGATTTTCAAGGCACATATTGAAGTTGTGATTTGAGAGTGAGCCTGACTTTGAAAAAGCAGTCCCCATTTTAATTTATTCAAACAGTGTTGCTAAACCTTTAATAAACCACATAGGAATTAGTCTGGCCATTTCAATGATGGCAACAAATACTATTAACAAATGTGAAATAGCCAACCTTCTAAAGAGTAAATGCATGGAAATTCAATTACAGGAAAAAGTGGGGCAGGGGAATAGCCACGTTTCTGACTTCGTTTGTGTTCTCCTGACCAGGCTAACTGGAGACAGTGAAGAAATTGTGCTTTTTTTGCTCAAGATACTAACTGGGAAGGAAAAATTATCTGAAGTCTTAAGATTCTGTTCCTACAGAAGATCCCAAGGTCCTGAGAAACCTCCTTAGGAGTTGGTCATGAAGAGAGAATGGCTTTCCCACTGGAATGGGGGGGGGGGTGAAAGATGATTTAGACAGAGCACCCGCCCCCCCCAGAGACGCGCCCTCATCACTGATGGCCCCGCAGACAGCTTTGACTTATGGGAAGCAGTGTTTCCAGCCACGAGAACCCAAGCAATGGATCTTCTTCACCATAAGTGTTTAAAGCACTGGTTTAGAGTTACAGAATTTAAATAAGCTTCTCAAAACTCCTTCTTTGGGGGAAATTCCCATTTAAAAATACCTACAGCTACAGAAAGGCGAACATAAGCCTAAAGTGTAGTATATTAGACATCTGCTCACCACCATTGCTT
This sequence comes from Odocoileus virginianus, assembly GCF_023699985.2. NCBI lineage: Eukaryota > Metazoa > Chordata > Mammalia > Artiodactyla > Cervidae > Odocoileus > Odocoileus virginianus. The sequence continues at coordinate 53,393,779 of NC_069695.1, forward strand.
GTGACCAGCAGAATGATGTGGGCCAGTCCCTTGCTCCTACCCTCAAGAACAAGCTTGCTAGGAATCCCACAAGTTTTTGAGAAACCAGCAAAAGGCTGGGGTGCTTCAGATGAGCAAGAGGGAGCCCAGCACAGACAGAAAGGATGCAGAAAGTCATTGCCCTTGATAAACTCTGTTTGGAAAGCTTTTTCTCACGGAAAAGACACAAAGAAGCCCTTTTTCAGGAATATCATATTTGGCTTGTATATTGTCACTGATCATCAACCTGGAATCGTCCATCCGGTGGCTGGGCCCTGGATATAAGCAGTGAATGCCTCTTCTAGTAGCAGTAAGGTGCTAATAAGAGAACTGTCTCCAGGCTAGTTTCCTCCTGGTCCCAGCTGGCCCTGGCTCTCCGTGGGAGGTGAGCAAGCAGGGAGGACATCTCGTGAGAAAGAACGGGGCTGGAGCACAGGAGGTCTGGCGGCCTTGGCTCAGCACCTGGGAAGTACCTGCCCTGTGCCAGGACAGCTCTATCTTGCCATTTGCCATCTCTCACCTTGGGGCTTCCCAGGTGGCGCTAGTGGTAAAGAGCCTGCCTGCCAATGCAGGAGACTTAAGAGACATAGGTTCGATCCCTGGGTCAGGAAGATCCCCTGGAGGAGAGCATGGCCACTTACTCAAGTATTCTTGCCTGGAGCATCCCCATGGACAGAAAAGCCTGGTGGGCCACAGTCCATGGGGGTCGCAGAGAGTGAGGCACGGCTGAAGGGCTTAGCACGGCACAGCAGCCCGCATCTGGCCAAGCGCCCCGCCTGAAAGGACCTTCCTAACCTCATGTGACTCTATGTCCTGGACAGCCTGGACAGCTGGGGATCTTTGTGTTGATTCTGGGAAGTTGGTGGACTTTCTGTGGAATCTCACAGAAAGACGGGAGGGTATTCACTGCTGGAACCTATTTTCCACACCGTAGGAGGCGTTCTTAGGCTGTGAAATGGATGAAAAAGCCCTTGCAGGTGGGGACACTACGAGCAGCATCTTGATAAGAAAGACTCTAACATATCAGGCTCAAGAAAAGCCACATGGCGTTAAAATTATTGCTGCTCTGTGAAAATTAAGATATTTGGTAAATAATCCTCATTTCATGATACTTCAGTATCACCCTCTTTCAAACGACTAAATATGTTAAAATGTCTCCCTTCTCTTATCTCAATGCTAATTGCCCACATTATGATCCATTTGCTTTATTCAAGGACATCTGCCTTGTTTATGTTCCTTTTTATCTGTCTTTATAAAATCTTTCATCAGCTCTGGATCATCTCATCGTCCCAGACATCTATTTCCTGATTCTTCTCTTAAAAATCTGCTGTGGATAAACACTCTTCCTGGAAGGCAATGAGGTTCCCCAGGTTGAGGGTGGTTAAGAATTATCCAGTGATCACATAAAGACCCACAGGTCTGGGCTGCAGGGTGAGGTCTAGAAATTCATATTTTCCTAGGTGACATGTGATGAAGATGACTTCAGAAGGGGTCAAGTCTGCCTGCATGACCTGTAGATGTCTAATAGATGACTCACTGAAGAAACAGCTCAAACTGAACCCCTAAGGTGGTGATTTCCAACGACCTCTCTGAAATTTTGAGACATCTTATTTCTTGCGCCCTTTGTGATCAGTAGGGCATTCCTGGGGCATCTGTGACAAGGCATGACCTTGAAATGCTCCTTAACGGTTCTGGGTCATCTCCATGCCATGCAGACTCAGGATCCAAAATCTCAGATAACCTGTTACCTGGGCACGAACCCTGTGGTCTGCACACATTTATTTGGCTGAAGTAGAGAGGCAAGGCGTTAGATAAAACGTCATGCACAAATGTTAGGTAATAAGTCTCATTTCATCCATGCTGGCAATTTAAAATGTATGTATGTTTTTTTACAGACATAAAGGAAACTTAACTTTTGACAAAAGAGAGAGTCTTTCTGTGGTTGTTTTACTCAATTTTAGACTGCATTATCCTCAAAGGACAGTCAATGGATGTAAGGAAAATGTCAGAAGAAAGATGGATTTCTACTTTTTTACACCTATATAAATGAAGTTTTCCTGCAGAACATGACTCCTCTGGTTTTATAGGTACTGAAGACTCACTAGCAAAGCTAATTCATGGTAAAAAATGTCAGACGCACAGTGCTCCGCTAACAGCCAGGCACTGGAGAGCTCCTGGAACCACTCCATTGACATCTTCTGCTCTGCATTGCTGGGAAGCACCGTATCCAACACCTTTTGGATTATATTTTAGATGGAATTAAATCAACAAGCTGCAGATCTTGAGGTACAAATCAGAAATGTCTCCTCCTCTAGGGGCAATGGAGCCGACCTGCTTCCTCACTGGGTCCTGGCCTTTTGAGCTGAGTTTAGACCAAAAGACAGGATTCTACCCAAGGGTGTACACAAACAGGAGAAAGAATTGGAAATGGAGATTTCAAATGCATTCGGGTAAGCAGATTCCTTTCCACCTACAGAGAGTTTCAGCATCTCTCAGAAACTATTGAAAGGAAGGGGGGAGGGAAGACTGCTTTTTGTATCGCTGCAATTTCCAGAAAACATTAACTTCATAAAGCACAGATTCCAGCTTTTGGATCTTCTGACAATCTCAACAGGGGTAAAGATCAAGGATTTTCCCTACTGGCAATTTGCAAGTGCGGCTCTAAGCTTTTTCTTTCAGAAGGGATGAGGGAAACAGCACAGTAAATTTCCTTCCAAAAGAAAAGCAATCAGAGCTTATACTGAAAACAGGGCTCATTTGAGTTTTTGAGACTTAGTGAACTATTTTTCTAGGTAATATTTCTGAAATAGTCTTCCTCTCCCCTCCCCCACATATATGTATCTTTTTCTGTCTTTCTGTCTTTTTTGGTTCTGTTTGTATTGTAGCTTCACATATAGAGCCAAGTCTTGTTTATTTCCTGCCATGCAGTTATCCCAAGATCGTGAGCCTGTTTTGGAGTTTTGCTTTTTTTTTTTTTTAATTTGGAAAGCATCCTGATCTGTAGTATTTCAAATTTAGAATTCCATTTAGCTGCAAAATGAAAACAAAGAGATAAAGTGCAGTCTTGTATGTTTCAAGTTCGGCTGAATCTCAGCCACATTCCATAGATTATTTTGATTTAGTTTTAACAAAATACCACATTAAATCACTCTAATGAGCTGTTTCTGTTCCTCTCCCAGTACAAGGTCATTAGGTACAAGACAGCATCTCTCTGCACCGTCTTCACTATTTCATGTGCTACACGTCAAAAAAGACTTTGATGGTTTTCCATAGTGAAGACTAGGACACAACTGGTCCTCCAGGAAGGGGGTTGTACCACAGCAAGGAAGCAATTTGTCATGCTCCCCAGGACTGGTTCGGGCCCTTCCCACACACGTTGGTCCTGGGAAGAAGGCTCACCAACCCTTCCTGTTACTTGCTCAGAAATAAGCTACCTCATCACACATCCTGCCCAGGTTATGCTTTCTGGGGATGGAAAGAAAAACCTGAAATTAGCATACTCATTTAAAATATCTGTCACTAAATGAATCGTGCTTTTTTTTTAGGGTAACAGCTGTCTTTTTAATTAACGAGAGTCGCAGATACACGATGCTCACAAAATATTGCACCGCACGTTCTGTTCACCCCTGGCGGGCTGGGGGCACCCTTCCATCTTGTGATGGGATAGACAGCAAGGTGAGAGCAGGCAGGTAGCTGAACGTGACTGACTTAAAGTTGCATGTGAGATGCTAATTATAGAGGAACAGCTCCTGTTCCGGCTTCCAATTAGGGGTCTGAACAACCTCGTCAGTACTTTCCGCAGTTGTTAGCATGTCTAATTATTTATCTCCCAGTGTAATTTCTGTGAAAGCTAGGATTCAGCTGGTGGGTCCCTATCGAACACTAGATGAACTGAAACAGACCTGATGGTGATGCTCTGAACAATGCAGGGTCTGGGCTGATAGTCATCAAAGTCTTCCCAGATAGAAGGCAAGCCCCAAGGAGGCCACCTTGGTGAGAGGAGGGCCAGGTCTCCCACTTGGCAGTCCCGCTAGCCCTGGCCCTCCTCCAGCTCCTTCCCTGAGAGGGGACGGGGTCAGCCACCACTCCCTCAGCAGTACAGGGAAAGAATGCGTGCCTTCCCTGCAGGTGTGGTTTTAGGAGAAACGTGCCAACTAGGCCTAAGCCTACTAACCACACTGAAGCAAACAGAGCAGCTGCTTCTCTGGTCATCTAGCATTTTCTACCCGTTTTTCATCAAAGTCTAAAGACCTGAACCATGAATTATTGAGAAGAAAGCTGGCAATGATTCACATTATGAAACAGTGCTTTATACTGGTTGGTAGGTCTTTGCAAAGTTGTATGAGTGCATTTCTTACTGTGCATCCGTACAATTCCTACTAATGTATAATATCATGCCAGTAAGAATCATACTGGTATACTTATTATATGCTTACTGTGTTATATATTTACAGTATATAACTCACAGTATACGTTATATAATAGTCTATACTGTAAGTATACATTACACACCATCATATATCATATATCACATGGCACAGTTATACACAGTATAATATATACACACATCTGTGCTCAGTCACTCAGTCGTGTCCAGCTCTGCTCGCACATGGACTGTAGCCTGCCAGGCTCCTCCATCCATGGAATTTTTCAGGCCAGAACCCTGCAGTGGGTTGCCATTTCCTACCCCAGGGGACCTTCCAGACACAGGGATAGAACTCATGTCTCTTGCTTCTCCTACATTGGCAGGCAGATTCTTTACCACTGCGCCACATGGGAAGCCCCATAATACATATAGATATGCACATATATATATATATATATGTTTAATTTTGTGGCCACTCTTTCTTAACCAACTAATATTTGTGTACACTGGGACATTGGTAAATAGAAGGTACATTTTCCATCTGTGATCAACTCTTAGAGGCATTTCCACCAAAATCAAAGACAAGATTCTGCCCAAGGAGACTGTGTGGGGAGATTTACTAACACAGAAAAGTGCTGAATAACTGTGTGGAAATGCGCTTGTGAAGGAGGTTGTCTTAATGTGATTTACCACGTGCATCTGAGGTTTGACAGAGACATTCTAGTTTTAGACAATCAACCGAGTGCCACGCCAGAAAACACCAGCATCCTCTCTGCACAGACTTCATGGTACTTTGCTGTGTTTGCCATCTGATCCTTGGCACAAGCTTGGGAGGTGAGCTGGAAAACTGCCACCTCCCTGAGGACATAGAAGAGGGGAAGTTGGTACAGAATATGTTCAAGGTTGAACAAAGCCCATGGTCATAGGAACAGAGAGTGTGTTCATCCCAAGAAGTGGGTAAAAAAGAATGAAAAGGACCCAACACAGATACATAGAGGTGTACATGGAGGCTGCATAGGAATGCTCCTCAGGACTCTTGGCCTCAGTTTTCCCTCTGAGAGTTCAGCACACAATCAATACAGCACACAGCCTAACAAAACAAAACCCCATCAGTGAGGTAGATCATGCTCATGTCCTGCAAGAATTAATAGCACCCTTATTAAACACAGAGAGATGTCAGTATAATGAGTAGATCCAAAACAGAAGCATGGTGGGGATGGTTAGTTACACAGGCTAAGTTTTGCAGAATTCATCTAAGGACTGTCTGGGGAGTGAGGTCTTGTCCCTGGACTCAGCGTCCACTCTGATTAACAAGTGCATGGCATTATGTAGCTGGGCTCTGGAATCATCAAACTCGGTGTTCTGGCACTGACAGCCCATCCCCCAGGCACCCTTCTGATTGTTTGACTTCCTAGGTAGCCTGCCTACAGGGACAGAATGTGTCGGTCAGGCTGAAGCGAACATCTGGTCTACCTGACAGTTATATTACTCACTGTAAATTAATGCACTGGCTCTCTGGTTTCCTCTGTCCATCTCCTGTGAGATGTGCTCACGTGAGTCAGTGTCCTTGAACTCTGGGACCCTGGAAAATCTAAACCTGCAAATCAGAGGGCCTGACCAAGCCAGGTCGGAGGACTGCTCTGTAAAGTTTCTGAAGGTCTCTGTTAAATTAAAATATCGTCCTTGAAGATCAACCCCTAAACAATTATTTCTTCCATCAAAACCTGACCCGAGAGTTTTGAGACAGTGTGATATAATCCAGAGACACCAGGTCAGCCTCGGTCTAACTTAGAGACCTGGAGGAATTACAGTTGACACCCTGGATCAGACGATGGGACAGGACTAGATGACCACTGAGCCCTGCAGCATTTTTAGTAATGAAAGATGATCTTGTAAGTATTGAGGGATTAAAAAAAAATCCATGTAAGGGAGACTCCTTACATTGGGAGAGCTATTTTGAAATAACTACAGAACTTTCCCTCAGTTGATATTTTCTTATAGGATAATGGTGAGAATAAGAAATTTGTCCTAAAAGAGCAACATAGAGCTTAGACTGTTGCTCTCCGATGAAGCCACCATTTATGTGAGAAGAGAAGAAAAGCATGCACGCAGAGCAGGGTGACCTGTGGTCCCAGGTGGGGGCCCTGGTGGGTCCCTCGGTGCCATATTACAAACCAAGCCCACAGCGCGGGTACAGAGGATGCACAACACCAATTGCAGAAAAAGTGCCAATGGACAGTCTGATGGGAGCAGGATTTTGCGGGTCTCTAACAGCTTGGTTCAGGGTGGATTTGCAGCAGGGCCACTCGGATGAGGCAGTGCCAGGCAAGCACTCTGGGGGTGGGGGGTGGGGGGTGGGGAGGCAGGCACCCTGATGCAAAGGGCAAAGGCACCCTGATGCAAAAAGCAGTCTTGGACGTATGCAAAGTGGTGGCTCTGGCCGAAGAACAGCTGGCACACACCTTTCCCATGAACATCGTATTGGATTACAGAGTAAAACCTACAGGCGTGGAAATAAAGCAGAGATGCAGGTTTCCATTCCCACAGCTCCATCTCCCATTTTCATATCCATTACCTCTCCTGGATGGAGTCATTCCTATTCTGACAAATCTCAGAAAAATGGCAAATGCACTTGTCTCTGACTGCTGGGTGGCTAGTTCCCTGTGCTACTGAGTTTACTGCCATCAGGTCACGTGTTCCGAATTGCATAATTTTCTTCATGAGGAGTAACTCGGGTGAATGATGGCTGCCCTTCAATTTCCAAGAAGTGGGGACTGCCCGGGTGCTGGCCCCATCTCTGCATTGTGCAGACAGTTGTCTGTCTGGGAGAGCCGGCGTAAATCACAGCCGAAGATAATGGCACAGTGGGGAGAGTGCCTGAGGGAGGAGAAAAGAAAAATACCTGGGCCATTGCATGTGCTATTTTCAGGAGTAGAATATTTGGAAATTTCAAAGGCATTTGATAATTCTAAACAGCTCGTTAAATTACCCTGCTCAGTCCACAAGAGGAAGGCTTCCAGGTCTGCATTCATATTGCCGAGAGGGGGGAAAGCATTAGGAATGACTCCTGCACAGATTTTTGGCGAGCATCAGGGCCCTTTTTTTCTAAAGACATTCTCTCTATTGCCTGCCGCTTGCTGCTTCATAACACTTGACAAATTCACAGTTCTTAAAAGCCCCCATAAATGTTTTGTAAATTGCTCCATTTTATCAGAGAGTTCTCAGAGTCTGGTCCCTCATAGTCACCCTGTTTTCATTCCCCATTCCCTGTTTATCTTTATTTTGATGCCTCTGCCAACATCAAAAGGCTGTCATCATTAGTATCAGCGATCTCATTATTATCATTGTGACGTTAGCCACAGAGAAGATCTGCCATCTGCAAGCTGGAAAGTTCCCACAGTCTTGAAGGGCCTCCTCTCCTCCTGACAAGCTCATAAAAATAAAGAAATAAATAAATTAAGCCATCCCAAGAAACCTTTGAAGGCATCCTAAATCCTTCTGCTGCTTCAGGAAAGATACACACACCCAGCTCTGCTTCGCTAAGAACCTTTAAGCTAAGCAGGAACGTGACTCCAGCAGCCATGCTGAGAAATCCTTCCTGCATTCCATCCCGACAGGAGGAATGATTGGAGGGCTGTGGCTGGGGAGAGGCCCAAGTCGGAGCCAGAGCACGCTTGGTAGAAAACGGCTTCAGGGACCAGCAGCCGGTGGAGCAGGGACACTAGTCACACCGCCCCGGAGACCTGAAATCATAGACCTGTGTGGAATATGAATCCCCGAAGCTGCGAGAAGGAGGCCAGCCGATTGAAACTTGTTTGGAATACTTTCCTGGACAAGTTCTATTAAAAATGAGATAGTGCACTGTAAATATCGGATCCTGTGTTCAAGCATTTTGTCAGTCCTCCAGCTCCTGATTCATTCCCAAAAGCACAATCTCCTGGATATTATACTGGGACTGTAAGAAGCAGCCTGCCCGAGTTTCCATCACTCAGAATTGCTACCTTTTTAAACGCAAGCATGTAAATGAAATATTGTCCCCAGCCAAGCCTGCCCTGGGCAGGGACCAGGCACACGCTGATATGATGCAACGGGAGATCATGATAATGGCGCGTGTCCATTCATTCGCCCCCCCACCACCCCCAGTCCAGCAGTCACACGGATGAGAGCTTTACCACGGAGAAGCCAAGTCAGTCCAACAGCATCCACAGGAAAAGGAAAAAAAGGCCAACACGAAATCAGGGTTTCCTCAACAGCTGTTTGTCGACGTTCAATTTCGACCCTGCAAGTCCACTTTTCAGAGATTAGCTAATAATTGGAGCAGGGCATAGGCTCAGCAGAAACACATAAATAACACTCCCCCTTCTGCAACCCTGCAGCTGGTGGTCATGGTGATCATCACTGAGTTATTTCACGGTACTTCTGGCAGCGCCTAGACTTTGAGGGGCTCAAGGGGGTTGTCAGGAGGTATTCTTCCCCAAATGACACAGCGTGGGGCCCTCCTCATCCAACCCATCCACTGGTACCGCCCAGGGAAATCTCCTAGCTGCTCTCAGAATTCCTCATTCATTTCCAGGATGGCCCCACTTGACGCTGGTGGCATTAGCATTAAATCACAGCCTGAAGGCTAATCACACCCCAAGAGAGAGGGAGGAGAGGGAGCAAGACCCGCCTGGCTGCCTGACTGGGATGGAACAGCTTCCTGGGTCAGAGGTGACAGCGCTGTGATGCTCAGTGGGAGTGGGGTGGGGTTACTCTGAAAGCAGGTGCCTGTGACTAAGGGGGGTGGAGGGGTATATCGGTCTTTAAGGGCAGCTGACAAGTCAGTTTCAGTTCAGTTGCTCAGTTGTGTTCAACTCTTTGCGACCCCATGGACTGCAGGACGCCAGGCCTCCCTGTCCATCACCAGCTCCCAGAGCTTGTTCAAACTCATGTCCATCGAGTCAGTGATGCCATCCAACCATCTCATCCTTTGTCGTCCCCTTCTCTGCCTGCCCTTAATCTTTCCCAGCATGAGGGTCTTTTCCATGAGTCAGTTCTTCACATCAGGTGGCCAAAGTATTGGAGTTTCAGCTTCAGCATCAGTCCTTCCAATGAATATTCAAGGTTGATTTCCTTTCGGATGGACAGGTTGGATCTCCTTGCAGTCCAAGGACTCTCAAGAGTCTCCTCTAACATCACAGTTCAAAAGCCTCAATTCTTCTGCTGATGCTGAGACATACTCATGACCAAAGTCATTTCCTTCCCAACATCCCCTTCTTGAATTAATTTCAGGACAACTTAGGACGTGGAAGGGTGCATGGGTGGAGCCAGCCCAAAGCCAAGGGTTGCATTGTCTGACCCTCTTGCCATTCCCCCTTTTCCGGTAAAACAGATGAGATTCCTGAGAAGGGAACAGAGGAGAGGGGATTTTAACAAGAAAGAACAGAGGAAGCATTCAGAGCTGAGGGTTGGATGACACAAATATTGGACGTAGCCAAAGAAAATTAAAGATCATCAGAAAGGTGGGGTGGAGGGTGACTAGATCCACACCTCACCTACTCTGCAGGCTGCCTTACAGCTGACCTCGGGTCCACTGTGCATGGAACATATACATTCCTACGCGTGACTGTAGGTATGTTGGGGGGGTGGAGTCCCTTCTGGGGAGGCTGTGATTACAGCCATCTCTCCTGGAAGCTGTTCCTTCTCAAGCCCCCCGTGACCCTTGCCCCCTGGCTATTACAGCACTCTCACGAGGGAGTGGCGTGGGGATCACAGCCGTCCTGCTGTCACTGGGCCTGGTTCATATCCTGTGCGAGCCCCTGGGCCGCTCTGCAGAGTTATTACCAGGCTGTAAATCCAGGACTTTAGCATTTACAGAGCACAGAGAACTGCTAAAACCAAACGCAGTTTCCGAAACGGACACTGATGAAACTGGAGGCAGCCTCGTTTCCTGATGAGTCATCCGGGGGTGGGGGGGGGCAGCCACCTCTGGAGCCCAGTGACCCCCGGATGGAAGGGATGGCCAGAAGCCCACCAAGCAGTTTTGGAAACTCAATCACCAACTTCGGTGGCTTGAATGGTGACCCCCAAAGATACATCCACATCCTAACCCCCAGAACTTATACGTGAGGCTTCAATTGAGTCACCGAGTCACATCCAACTCTCTGCCAGCCCATGAAACCGCCAGGCTCCTCTGTCCATGGGATTTCCCAGGCAAGAATCCTGGAGTGGGTTGCCATTTCCTTTTCCAATACGTGTGGAAAAGAGCCTTTATCTGGAAAACACAATTACTCCCCAACTCCTTCCCCAAGCCCCCAAAGTTCACTTATCTGCTTTCTGTCTCCATGAATTCACCTATCTATCATCCCAAAAGTTATGATTTACAGTTGCTATCTAACATCCCAAAAGTTAGAAAGAGAATGAAAGTGAGAGAGTGTCTTAGAGAAACATACACCAGTCAACCAACAATATTCTAGAGGTGACGTGCTTGATGAGAGGTCAGGGCTATAGCTTTAGAAGAAGAAAGAAAAGCAAATCAATCCCAGGAACAACCCCAGGCTGCCCAGTCTCTACACCAGAAGAGCCCTGACATGCTCCTCAAGCTGTGCGCTGGGAAAACGGCGGAAGTGGATTTGCCCCGAGGTCGACGGCTCCTTAGAGATAGAATGCTCTCCGTCCCATCTGGGCACTTTGGTATCACTGAGTCGCAATGATACACACATAGCCAGGTGCTGTCCTTAACCAGGTATCACCCCACCCCGGTGCTCAAATAAATCTAAGCCGTGACTTAAAGGCAGGACGACCTGGCTCCAGTAACACTGACCAAGGACTTGGCTATTAAGCTGTCCAAGACTCTAGAATCCAAGAGATGTTTGACAGCACAGGGACAAATACACATGAGCAACGCTGCTTCATCCACCTTTCAAGGGCAGAATTTGAAATCACGCCTCCACACCAGGCAGGCTCGGGTCACCAGGGTACTGTGGGAGAGAACTGCCCAGCTCACACCCCGAGGTGTGCCAGGTTGGTTCACCAAGCTCCCTCGGGCAAAGCATATCTCGTGAGACAGAAGATACACAGCTCTGAGAGGAAGAAAAGAAAAAAAATTAAAACTTAGTAAAACACTTTTTTAAAGGAGTGATCAGACTAAGCCGCTTGGTCTTCATTCGTGGTGGTGGTGGTGGTTCCGTCTCTTAGTTGTATCCACCCTTTTGTGATCCCATGGACTGTAGCCTGTCAGGCTCTTCTGTCCATGGGATTTGCCAGGCAGAAATACTGGAGCAGGTTACCATTTCCTTCTCCAGGCCATCTTCCCAACCCAGGGATCGAACATGGGTTTTCTGCATTGCAGGCAAATTCTTTACCACTGAGCCACCAGGGAAGCCCTCATTCCTGGTGGAGCCTCATTATTTGGGAAAACTCGATCTCAGACTATGGAATGTTTGCTTAACACTGAAGGTCCCAGGCAGTCAGGAGGCAGGGTCTGCACTCCAGAACATCGTGATCTGTGCACACACATTCTTGCCTCTATTCACACACAGGCCAAGACACTCTTGCCCCAAAAATACAAAGAAAGAAAGACTCACTGTACCCACTGTCCAGGCTAAGCCCAAAGGACTCAGTGAGTCTTGGCTTTTTTCAAGTTTCTTTTTGAAACAAAGTTTGGCAGGTGCTAAGTCACTTCAGTCATGTTCCATTCTTTGCTTCCCTATGGACTGTAGCTCCTCTCTCCATGGAATTTTCCCATTTGGCAAAACCAAGTCCTAATGGTTCATTACCAAAGCAGTTGGTAATGTACACTGCATTTCTCCATTTCCTGGATGCAGTTCTGCCCTCAGATTTGGGCAAACCATCTTGCCGGTGATGTTTTGGTCAAGTTTCTAAGTATTTTCTAAGTATTTCCATAGAACACAAGCAAAGAAAACCCAAGGACAGCTGCTCTCCTGGGAGACCAGAGACCATCGTGTGGTTCCATATTTCTGTTTCTGGGCGATTAGAAATTTCACTTTCTCATCCCCTCATCATTAGGCAAACAGGCAAATGGACATGTTGGTAATGAACTGTTTTTCAAAGTCAGAGTTCAAAGGGTACTGAGAAGATTCTGTCTGCAAAGTGAGATGGGAAGTGTTAAGAATTGTCTCACCGGGCGAATGTCAGGCAAAGGAGCAAGGGTTTTGACAGCCTTGTGTCTCGGATGACATCTGGTCTGCAGTGTGTCTGTATATTTGCATCAGGTTTTAATATTCCCCCATAACTGCAATTTCAGTTTACTTAGCTTCTGAAATCATCCACTGAGCACCTCCTAGGCATGGGACAAGGAAGCCCTGAACCAGAGGGTGTGGAAAGAGGAGGGAGCCACAGCCCCCTCCTTGGCAGAGGGCTGACCGACACGGCAGGAGCCCGAGGCGGTCAGAGTCCAGGACGCCCCACCGCCCAAAGACCTCCCTGCTCGAGCCCTATGTCCCAACTCTCAGCTATCCAAGCTGCGGCGGCCGCAGGCGCCCCCATCGTTCTGACGGTCCAGCCGCCAGCAGCCCCATGACCTCAGATGTGGAGGAGGAAGGAGCAAGCCCTCAGCTCTTCCTTCTTTCTGCTCTTAGGGTGCACCGACCCAGAAATCCTTTTGTGTAACTTGCACCCAGAGCACATGGTTCTGGGTCTTTAGGCACACAAAATTTGCTTAGTCAAAATGAGCTAGTGGCATTCAGTTCAGTTCCGTTCAGTCACTCAGTCGTGTCCACCTCTTTGCGATCCCATGAATCGCAGCACTCCAGGCCTCCCTGTCCATCACCAACTCCCGGAATTAACTCAAACTCATGCCCATCGAGTCGGTGATGCCATCCAGCCATCTCATCCTCTGTCGTCCCCTTCTCCTCCTGCCCCCAATCCCTCCCAGCATCAGGGTCTTTTCCAATGAGTCAACTCTTCGCATCAGGTGGCCAAAGTATTGGAGTTTCAGCTTCAGCATCAGTCCTTCCAATGAACACCCGGGACTGATCTCCTTTAGGATGGACTGGTTGGATCTCCTTTCAGTCCAAGGGACTCTCAAGAGTCTTCTCCAACACTATAACTCAAAAGTATCAATTTTTCGGTGCTAGTGGCATTAGAAGAGTGAAAATCTAATAATAAATTTAAAATGTGTTTTTTCTTCCTCCCCTCCTTCCTCCTCCCCTTCTCCCTCCTCCTTTCTTCCTCCTCTATCCACCCCTCCCCATCCACCCCTCCCCATCCACCCCTCCCTCCCTCATCCATCCCTCCTTCCCCCATCCCTCCTTCCCCCATCCACCCCTCCCCATCCACCCCTCCCTCCCTCATCCATCCCTCCTTCCCCCCTCCCTCCTTCCCCCATCCATCCCTCCCTCCCCCACCCATCCCCTTCCTCCCCCAACCATCCCTCCCTCCCCATCCATCCACCCTCCCCCATCCACCCCCTCCTCCCCCATCCACCCCTCCCTCCCGTTGCTGCTGATCCACAGGTGGCTGACGATTTCACAGAGAAATGAGCCGGCACCCTTGGTGGCCCCGGGTGCTGCCAGCTGTCCTGGGGGTCCCGGTTGACAAGCACACCCGCATCCCTCTAGCCTCAGCACGAGGGACAAGTGGCTCAGAGCCTGGCGCCCAGCATCGGGCTGCCCGAGGTGGAGAGTGGTGAGTTTTGAGGCCAGGGGGAAGGGCCAGCTGCAGTCGAGGTGGGCGCAGGGCCCGGCTGTCCCGCTGCTGCTGCAGCACCCACGCTGTCCGGTGACGGATCCACCAGACCGGCAGAAGGATGCAGGATGCAGGCCACTGGTCTCCCTTCTGTGGCCTCCGCTGATGGCTGGCGCCTTCCCCTGGCAGCCAGAGCAGTGGAAACAGCTAGAGAGCAGGAGAATGCAGACTCAGGGCACCCCTGAGAAAGGCAGGCCTGGGGCAGGTCTCAGAAAGCTCCACCCTCCGCAGAGTTCGCACTCGCCCTCAGGAAGATTCGGTGAAGAAGCAGCTAGTGATCTGTGAGCCGCAATCTGACTTCATAGGGAAAGCTCTCTGGAAGCCACAGCCACTCATGGGTACCCCCCCGGGTCTCCCCCCTCCCCCCACCCGCAAACCCCGGTCGGGCCGGCATCTCCAGTCTGTCAGCCGTCTTCACAGCATCCCAGAGTCTGGGGGCAGACGAGCTCTCCTGGGAGCGGAGCAGGGGCACGAAGGGCCAGGGGCTTCTTTGGGTTTGGTCCTGGAAGAGCAGCTGCAGCCGCCCGTGCATCCCCTCCATGGGTTCTGCCCATTCCCCCTCGGTGTGTCCGCAGCTCTTTAGGGTCCAGGAGCATCGCTGGAGGCGGGCGCAGCCCGCGCATTTCCTGCCACGCTCACGGTTGTTTCCCAGTCCCGTCGCCTACACATCGGCAGCCACATCTTAGCCCCTAGACTAGCCGTGCCCTTCTATTTATGGGCAAGGTGAGCCATGGCCACCGAGCAAACGAGGCGTGGCCAAGGTCAAGAGGTGGCACCGTGAACTGCAGGCACCTGCCCTGCTGCAGAGAGCCCAGCTCTCCTGTGCAGTTTGCACAACATGGAATAAAACGTGTTAGCACACTGGGGACAGAAGTGAGTCCTGAATGTCGCCATGACTTCTGACACATAAAGGAGGACAGGTTGCCCTTGGCTCCAGTTTCCCACCTCCCTCCTTGCAAGTACACTTGAGAGAAACCCTTGCATATTTGGGAAGGGAAGATCAAGTCTTCTCCAAAGCCGGGAGACAAAGAAATGACCTCTATGGGTCCTTCTGATGTATGTTTCTAGACAGCGAACAGAATTTCTTAAGTATTTGTTAAAGATTGCAGACAAGTATCTCTTGAGATGCAATTCAATTAACACAAATGAAGCTGACTGCTCTTCATTTCCAAAGAGGCTTGATTTCATAAAGATTGTTTAAACCCGGGAAATTGAAAGGCTCTCTTCAGGAGGCCCTAACTTGATCTCAAGAAGCCAAAACCTAGAGAGACCTCGTATCAAGGATTGAAGTGTCACCGTTTCCTACAAAGGGGCCCCATGGCTCCTCTGACCTTGGATGAGCCCTGAACTCACTGCTGGTGAGCAGGGCATCTTCATGACTGCAGAGATGCATCGCTGCTTCACATTGACAGATTTTGAGTGTTACTGTGGGGATCTTTTGTTTCCTACCTAGATTGAAAATAAAAAATTGTTTAAACAAACAAAAAGCTCAAAGCAAAATCAGGGAATGGTTGTGTCTTGTTGGCGATGGTTAAAGAAAAAGCCCCCTGAACTTTGTGGGCAGAACAGAACCAGGAAGGGGACTCAAGTTGGCCCGGGCAGGTCTCTGCCTGCATCACGTCCGCAGCCTCTGCTGCTGCTAAGTCACTTCAGTCGTGTCCAACTGTGCGACCCCATAGACGGCAGCCCACCAGGCTCCCCCGTCCCTGGAATTCTCCAGGCAAGAACTCTGGAGTGGGTTGCCATTGCCTTCTCCAGTGCATGCAAGTGGAAAGTGAAAGCGAAGTTGCGAAGTTGTGTCTGACTCTTTGCGACCCCATGGACTGCAGCCCCCCAGGCTCCTCCGTCCATGGGATTTTCCAGGCGAGAGTGCTGGAGTGGGTGCCACTGCCTTCTCTGATGCAGCCTCTGGTCAGACAGTTAAGGAACATCTGTTTTTCCAGCAGACTGGACAAGGTGTTCTCCAGCAACATCCTCTTCATGGAAAATCATGGTCCGCCTCATGCTTGTCATGCAGGTGAAGCATGTGTGCTATTTTCAGAAATTGCAAACTAATTAAAATCTTATTTCCATTATAACTCCACTAATTTCATTATTGATGAATAGGTTAGATGTGTTTTACCATCAACTCAGTAATTCTTGTCGAGACCAGGGGTCTCCTTTTGGTCAGCTCACAGCTAAGCCTGTGGTCAAGTGTTTGACCCATGAGGAGAATAATGCATACTTCCATCGCTGCCGTTACTATTTTTTTATCTGCACTCTGTTGAGCTTGGCTCGCTAATAAACCACCCAAGAAGCAGGAGGGAAGAGAGGAAGCTGGGGTTAAGGGGGATTGAATCAGAAAGGCGTCATATCCTTTCCTCCATGTGGTTAATTATGTTAACTGACAGAAAATCTGGCAAATCCACAGAAGCGTTTTTTCCTTCACAGCAAGAGTGTTAATATCTCCACAGGGTCTTAACTCTATAGTTTTCACCAATTTTTATAACCCAACCATCAGCATACTTGTAACTGAGACAATTAAATCCAATCCTACACTAGCTTCTGTTGGTCTAAATGAGATCTCAGGTCCATCTGATCGTCCACATCTCTGCAGTCTTATCAGCCACCCCAATGACCTCCTAGTTGGAAACTTCCTCTCCTTCCACCCTCTAATCCATCCTACATGCAAGGATAGCAACAGCTTAACACAAGTTACACACTTTGAATTCGGGGCGGGGCATGAAATATTGGATTTTAATTTTATGTCTATCTCAGTTCACATCCTTTTCTTCCTTAAGACCCCATCATCTGGTCACCCCATTCTATTGTAATCGTCTGAATAAAACTGACTCATTGTCTGTCTTCACAAGCAAAATAAATTAAGAAGTTTTCTTCTGAAAACCTCACAAGTTAGTAAAGGAGGAAGATACATAAATAAAAATTCAGCCAAGGTAGACTATGATAAGTGACACTGTAGAAGGAAAAACTAAATCCTGGTTAAATATATTCCAGAAGGAGAGAACAACTTGGACAGGAATTTGTCATCTAATTTGTCATCACAATTTAACTTCTGACTCTGGGTCAACCTGCAAATTTAATAAATATGAATTCATGTCTCATTCAGGTCAATGACAAGACATTGAGAGGACAGGGAGGGGGCAAATGTGTTCACAAGAAGAACTCATTAATCAACTCTTTTTTGTGAAATAGTTTAATTATTTATGTTTAAAAAAAAAAAAAACATTAGAAAGTACTTCCAGTGGTTTAAAGCTGCATCAAAGGCTTTCTTATGGGTTTCCTCAT
This sequence comes from Odocoileus virginianus, assembly GCF_023699985.2. Lineage (NCBI taxonomy): Eukaryota > Metazoa > Chordata > Mammalia > Artiodactyla > Cervidae > Odocoileus > Odocoileus virginianus. The sequence continues at coordinate 53,411,135 of NC_069695.1, forward strand.
GCATCCTGACAATAGCCCTAGGCATTGGGCACAATCATACTGCATGTGCAAAGAAGCAGGCTCTAGTAGTTAAATAGCATATAAGAGTTGGTGTCAGGATGTGAACTAGAGAATTCTGACTCCAGTGCTCACATCTTCAAACACTATGAGATTCAAATTAGGAAGCATGCAAAATAATAGAAATCCAGGTGTGTGATATGAGTGTATAAAACCACCCATTCATTTAACATGAGGCCGCTGCATCCCTTAGGAATTTTTCACCACTTCGCTTCCAAATACCTAAAACCTTGAGGCTTTGCTAATTTAAGTAAAAAGCCATGCTTATATCACAACCAGAAGATGGATAAGACCCAAACTTCAAAGTTCCCATAGGTAGAAAAATACTCCCACCCAATGCACTACTTCACATTCCACTGCATGTTTTTGTGGAGAACAACAGAAATTCAAGAAAAATGTCATGGGAGAGAAAAGAGGGAAGGTAGCTGTGGGGCAGAGATGGCCCCCAAATACCATGAGACAGAGAATATTCACCATGTGTGCAAGACAAAAGGAGCCCTGGAAGATCAGGAGACAAAAAGGGACTTGGAAATACAATCCATCCGAGACAGTGGTCTTTGAAAGGCATTGCTTCTGTGAGAAAAGGAGTGTAGAGAAGAATGGGGCATACATTACTGGATGTAATAGGGAAAGTAAACAAACAGGCAAATTAATGGCCCTGTGACAATACCTCCACTGACAGAAATTTTAGAAAATTCTAGAGGAACAACCAGACTGCAAAGAACGCCACAGCACAGCACTTCACGCCGACTGATGCGCTCTGCAAGCGCCGGGGAAAGAAGGGCCACCATCATCAGAACATCACCACTCGGCAATCACCATCGCAACGATTCCATCACCGCCGTCTAAGGGTTAATTTTTTGAATTGATAGTATGATTCAGTAAAATTGGTGAACAACAAAAAAACAATTTACAAAAGTAAATTGCACTTTTACACATGAGCAGAATTCCAGATGTGCAGTTTAGAAAGAGAAGTCACCGTGGTATCAACAAGAATTCAAGAACTTTAGAAACAAATCCAAAAAAGCTATTCAAGATTTGATGGAGAAGGTTATTGAAAGATATTGACACTTACCTAAATAGATATACCACCGTATTTATGAGTAGGAAAGTCAAACACAGATCAGCCTCACTTTTAATGCTTCTCATGTGCACAAATTTTAATGACTATAGTTCAGTTCAAATGCACCCATCCACGCATATCACAATTCGCAGCATCCATCTCCACCATCTATTTTCTGTGCTTAACTGAAGAGATACAAACTAGGTCTTCAGTCCACAAATCGCAACATAAATAACAGATGCGTGTCATGGTCAGTGACCAATCACACTGCTTCTTCCAAAGTCTGTTAGCGATTAGTTCATGTACATCTGTCACTCAGCTCACGCACAGAAAGCAAAGCTCACATTGTGTTGTTTCCTTGGCTCCCAGTAGTAAAATCCACACATCATTTTATGAAAATGGATCATTGAAGGAGGAAATCGTCCAACCAGGATAAAAATGCAGTATATTCATTTCCTGTGCTATTGCAACAAATTGCCACAAATGAAGTGGTTAAAACAGCATGAGCTGATATGGTTCTAGAGGTCAGGAGTCTGGAAGGAATCTTACCAGGCCAACCTGAAGAGGTCAGCAGAGCTGGTTCTCTCAGGAGCATCTCTTCCCTGCCTCCTCCAGCTTCTAGAGGCTGCCTTGCTTTCCCTGGATCCTGGCCACACCGCTTCAGTCCCCTCCGTCTTTACGTCATCTCCTCTCTCTGATCTCTCATCCCCTGTGGCTCCACTGGGTCTGCCTGGATAATGCAGAATAATCTCTCATCTCAAGTTAAGACTTACTGTCATCTGCAGAAGTCCTTTTGCATAAAAGGTGATATTAACAAATTCCGGGGGTTAGGACATGGATAGCCAGCCTGCCATGAGGCAAAGAAACAAGAAGTGTTAACGTCAAACTGGATGTGATTAGAGGACAGCAGACCATGGGAGTGCAGACACTGCTTCTTCCTGAGAATCCTGGACCGGCAGCCAGAGGAACCGCGTGGAGGCAGCTGTCAACACAAGAGGAAGAAAGTTGTGATGAAGGAAGGGATGACAACGTCCCAGGAGAAGTGAGAGACCTCTCAGAGAGGCTCTACAATGATGAGCGTGCCTGGGTAAAATGCTGGATGCCCCTCCCGACTTAGAGAAGAGGATGACTATTCCTCAAGGCATGGACGAGATGCTCTCTCCAAACCATAAATTCCATGGTGAGAAATAAGCATATACTGCCCCAACTATTAAGCTTTTACAAAGAAATAAGACACACTGGTTATCAATGTTTCTCATGTTTTTAGTTACTGTGTACTAAATAAACAACTTTTACCATTTTTTTAAAAAGTCCTTCCCAGGTGGCTCAGTGATAAAGAATCCGCCTGCCAATGCAATCCCTGGGTCAGGAAGACCCCCTGTAGAAGGCAATGGCAGCCCACTCCAATATTCTTGCCTGGAGAATCCCATGGACAGAGGAGTCTGGTGGGCTACAGTCCGTGTGGTCACAAAAAGTCAGGCACAAGCGAACACACAGCAGCATAATACTCGATACTCTGCACATACCATGTTTTGACTTTCTATATATTTACAGCTGACAATAAAAGAAGCTTTAATGTTGTGAGAGTTCTAAGGGTCACAGAGTCTTCATGATCACCAAGGTGGTTTTGCACATTTCAGCCGATACACCCCACATTTTACACCCCTTAAAGTCAGAGCTGCCAGAAGTGTAAGCACCAACCAGAAGTGGAGACCAGCAGAGTCTTCTATCAGAATCAGTCTTAAGGAAGAATAAACAAGATGGCATGATTTTGGCAGCAGGATCACTAGAGGTCTTGAAGAGACCACCATGTATGGACATCGATACTGCATATCTCCTAGGAAGGAGAAATCAGATGGACATGGCAGCTAGGCTTGAAAGACAAATCTCAAACTTTCAGAAAAAATATATAAGAAATCATTATAACAAAGATAGGAAACGGCTTCTTCATAAAGCCCTAAGGGAAAACATTGATGTATTGTACTTAATTAAAATTAAGAATTCCTATTCATCAAAAATCACAATAAGGAGAGTGAAAAGACAAGAATGAATCTATATGCAGTAGATACAACTTAAAAATTCTTATTACCCAGAATATGTAAAGAACTTCTATGTAACAAAGAAAGAACAACTACTCAAAAGAAAACTGTACAAAAGGCAGCAACAGAGAGTTCACAGAAAAAGAAAACTAAGTGAACAATACAGATATGACATTTCCAAACTTACCAGCAATCAAGAAAATACTCCTTAATACTACCTCGTCAAGAGTGGCAAAAGTTGTAAGTTCTAATAATAGTTGACAAGGAGCTAAAGCAATGAGAACCTGCACGCCCAGCTGATGACAGTGTAAATACACAAAAGAACTTTGGGAAACTTTTGACATCACTTTAAAATTTTATTATCTGCCTACTTAAGATCCAGCAATTACATTTTCCCCCATACATGCTCCAGAATGTCACCCAAAGGTACAGCAGGGGACAGTCAGAATAAACGGAGATCCCCACTGGTATTCAGAAAGAGAGGAAGAACCCAGCACTGACACAGAGAGAGGCAGGAAATAAACATGACCATCCACCCAACAGGCCAGCAGCGGGGAAGGACGGGAGCAGGGCTCCAGGTGCCCATGTAGATGAATCGGGAAGCAAAGATGAGTGAAAATGGCAGGTGGAAGAAAATACCAGGGTGATTCCATCAGTGCCATTCTGGGTCTCCTTTGAGGCTTTTAGAGCCATGGCCAGTTGATTTTTTGATAGAAAGAATCCCATTTGGGTTTGCCAGATGTTTCTCAGAATGACATGGGTTGGAACTTAACTAGCATGATTCTTTCTAGCCAAGTTTCACGTTTAGACAACTTTAAGGTGAGTTTGAAGTTCTGTTTTGTTTGGCCACGTGTAATAATCATGTCTTGACCACGGAACCATCAACTGTCCCAGGAGGTGAGAGCAGCTAAAACCATGGCTTATCCTTTGAGCAAAACTCCCACACATTTCCTGGAGCTACCAAGTAGGTTTTTATGCATAGATTTGTTCAAAACTTTGCCAAAAAAAAAAAAAAAAAAATGGCTTTTGCTGAATGTAATGATTAGACACCCATGTGGAAATTTTGCTCAAAACACAGATGCTGCATCTGGAATCCATCTGAGTGAACACTATGTATGAACTCCTTGAAGATGACACCCACCTCCCCTTCTATGTCAAATCATTTCTCTGCTACCTTTTGAGACTTAGCAGCTATAGCAGGGCCATCGCCTTGCTCTCAGCTCTACTGTCTCTCCTGTGGTGGACAGATACCTCGTAGCACAACTACATACATAATCTTTTATTGTCCCTTAGAGCAGCCATGCTTGTAAGCCTGTATCCCCAATAGGACTGAAAATTCTGGAATGTAAATCAAGCTAAAAAATACTGGCTTCCAGTAAAAGACCTGATTAAAATGCACGTGCCCTTCTGAATGCCCTCCACCACAAGGCACATGAAATTGCAGAATTAATCCACGCAACCTAATGCAGAGAACTGGAGCGCTGCGCTGGTGAGCAGTGAGGTGCCGGTGAACACAGCCCCGTCTGAACAAACTCTCCTGCCACATGGTCGAGGCTTCAGCTCACAGGCCAGAGAGTCTGTGGCCTCAGCTGCTCAGACTAGCTCTTCATTTTACTTTCCTACCCAAATAGTTTGATGTTCCTCCACCTACATTTCCTCCTCTCTAGAACGGAGCTGACCATGCCCACGTCACAGCACCACATGAAGTAAAGTGTTTTCAGATTGAAGTCCAGGGTCCAGCGCATGGGAAAAGATCCCCTGATGTGCAGCCTTCATGCTCTCAGACCATCCTACTACATCCAGCATCCTCCTACTTCATCACAGGTTCTCATCAGTACAAGTGCGGGTGACCCAAGGACTGGGACCCCGAGAGCGTCTTAGGAGAGAACCCAGGCCATCAGGAAGCCGGCACCCTCCCGTGCGGGGTCCACACCTAAGAGCAAGGCGAGAAAGGCCAGAGCCACAGCCACGGGGGTGAACGCTCAGCCCTCGTTTGCACCCATCCTGCGTCTCAGCGGGGAAGGAAGCTTTTCCCCAACAGCGTCCCCCACCGAGAGGCCACGTGGGGCCGTGGGTTTGACGTCCCGAGAGAAGGGTGGGGGCGCTCAGGTGGCACCTGTGCTGTGCATGAGGGCTGGCATCCAGAGCCCCAGAGCAGCGTCCCCAGAGACCCCAAGGGCCTCAGGGACGGGGTCGATGGGGAAACACTTGCAGAAACGGACTCTTCAGTGCCAATTCTTCAGAGAACCTGTCACAGGGGCAGACTGTGACTCTGCAGGAAAGGGAGGGTGCGGAGTGTCTCAAACTCAGTTGATCAGAGAATCCTTTCCCCCAGAATACCCACTGCCCTCGGGAGCAGTACTGAGGAAAACCGTGGTATGTTCTGGAGTATGTTGGACGCTTATATGTATGTGTATGTGTGTGCTCATATATGTGTACATGGGTGTACATGTACATACATCTGTGTGTTTACATGTATACACTTCTGTGTGTGTTGGGGTGGGTGCTGTTGCTTGCTGGTGTCATCTACTCCACTCCTTTGAGCTTCATGCAGATGCCAAAACACCTGAACAATCTGAAAATCCATGATTGAGGCAAAGTTTCTGGATAAATGCCTTTATTTAATACAGTCTTGACTTTTTCTAGAGCCTAGCACAATATTTGACAGATAAGAGTCCCTCAATGAATGTGTTTGATTTAAAGGACTTCTTCAAACACATAGAAAACACACATATATACACATACACACACAGAGGTCCCATCATTATAGAGATTCGCTAGATAGATGCTATTCCAGAACGAGGCAGAATGAATTGCGTGGAAGAGCTAAATTCCCCATCAACAAGCCTTCAAATGCTACCAACACACACTTTCACACCCTTGTTGACATATATGGATTTCCATAGCATTTTCTATTTCAAAAACTAAGACACCAATTGGAAAAAAATAATTGGTCCTTGGTTCTGGGCATCACGAGTTTTCTTCTCCTGTTGAGAAAGATATTTTATGCCTTACCTTTCCATTTTCCAAATCCGTCTCATGTATCACATATTCGTTTCTTCTAGCAAGCACACAGGGCACCCCCTTTTCTGGGTTTCCTTCCCGCCCTTACACTTTTATACTCCTTTTTAATTAAAAGAAAAATTTAAGATGTACTTCAATGTGTCAGAGGAAAAACAAGGAGAAAAGATCTGTGAGATGGAAAAAGAAAGTCCCATATTTGCAGATTTTTAATGAAGAGGTTTTTAAAATATTTTCTTACATACACAAAGTTAATGCTTCGGTAGGTGAGTTGTAAACGCTCCTTTTCGTTCCACAATTATAAGTGAAATGTTCTTTAATGTGCAATAATAATGTTCAAGCTGTGCTATTTTGCAGCTAATAATTATACACAACAGCGTGGGGCATGATGGGGAATAGAAAGTTTTCCTCCTCTCTGTTCCCCTCATCCCTGCTCTCCCTGCTCCTGCCTTATTTGTAGTGACTGCGCTTTTTAATCCACTCTTTATTCTAGGAATAGAAGCACTAGTTAGTTACTTTCTTAAGGAAAGAATGTGAGGCAAGACTGCTGACGGGGTAAAATCGCTCCCATACAAAGTGAAGTCTATAATAGGCTTGCTTTAAAAAAAGAAAGATTTCTTTCTTTCTTTCTTTACACACTCGAACTCCAGCTAAGCTTGAAACATGCTTGCTTGAATCCTCAGTATTAAAAGGTCAGAAGTTTGCTGTATGGTTTAACACAGTGTTACTGAAACAAGACTCGAATCTGGCAATGGAAGCCGAGGTCATCAAGTCCTGGCCCAGATATCAATTTTTTCGCAGATGGAGAAATAAATTTATCACTGCACACCCACATTTGTTCTTGTGGACATGCACCATTTCCGAGATATCATGAGGGTAGCCAGCTGTGTACCCCCGTCAGCTTCTCCATTAGCTTTTCAACCACAATGCTTCCTTGAGATTGCTGAATATATTATGTAATTTTCCCTGAAAAAAACAGAAAGAAAGAAGATGCCACATGTTTGAAGAGAAGTCATAGCAGATAAAATGAGATCTGGTGGGAGACATCTGAAGAAACCAACTCACCTCAAATTGAGTGTTCTAAACAGTTTAGATGAATTAATTTCTGCATAAATTTGAGAAATCATAAAAGGAATGTAACCCGGATACAGGAATTGATTCAGCAGAAGTGAGCATTCCTGACTTTCAGTCTACCCAGTGCTCATTTGGACAGCTGCCTGGATTTCTTCAGCTAACATTTAGCTCATTTCCAGCTGCTCTAAACATACCTCCTTCTTAATGGTTCACAATAAACTGACCATATGGGTTAATACTGGCTCCATCCTTTACTTTCCCTTGCTCTTAGGAACTATGAAAGCGGATTCTTTGACATAAACTTGTGGATATGATCAGCCATAACCCAAATAGATTACTGGAAAATGTATGTATTTTACTTAGTATTACAGGGCAATCAGGGAAGCAGGTGAGAAAGCCGGCTGTGGTGCAGGACATGGGGTCATTACGGATGAGAGGATGCAAACATATACTTCGCCTTATTATAGAATCTAGAGATTACTCTTGTTTCTTATTGGTAGATATGGCCGGGTTTTCCAGAAGCTTCCATGGGTTTATGCACAGTCGAACCAATTCACAACTTCAAATACTAAGATAATATAAACTTAGAACTTGATGGGAACTTTAATGTCAAGTACTCTCTCCCCTCATGTCAAAGATGAAGAATACTTTGGTTCAGAGGCTGATACAATGCTGATTTGATTGTAACACTTGTCACCCCAAGAATCAGCAAAATAGACTCTAATGGCTAGACAAATTCTCAGTTATTTCTCTGTGTACCTGCTTAGCTTGGTATGTGTTCTGTTGAAGACCAAGGCTTGGATTCCACTTCAGGTAGATTATTTGCATCAACCCACACACAACAGAACGCAAGATGGTAGACAATGTGTATAAGCATCAAAGAACTAACAGAGCAAGGAAGACATGCACTTTGGAGATTTTGCTCTGGGAGCAAGTGTTAAACTGGAAGGACGTGTGAGAGTCTGAGCTGAGTCTCTTGGTGCCTACACAGCACTCCTGGAATGTATCTTAGAATCTGGGGCACACCATCGATAAGGACTTGGATATATGAATACTACCTCTACCTTGGTCTAGAACTCTAAAAACTGCTCCCTGAGAGTCAGAATACACCAGAACTAAACCATCCCTTTCATTCACAGCCTGAGGATCAGATTTAAACCATCTGGATGGCCCAAAGTGCTTAAAATAATCCCAGATAGTTAAAAATTGTCGGAAGTTAAAAAACATGTGTCCAGAGGAAGATAATGTTATCCTATGCCTCATATTATTTCTACCAAAAATTTCTAAACAAAATGTGTAGCCTAAAATCAGAGATAACTTGGCTCATAGGGAGATAAGCCATCGTGAGAAAGAGCTTTTAGAAACCGTGGGCAACGGAAGCAGACCTCTGAGGACTCAGATACCGAAATTATCAAACACTCTGAAATAACCATGTGTACTCTGTTCAAGAAGATAAGATCTAAATTGAAAATTTGGAATACAAAACTGGAAACTATAAAAAGTAACATCAGATTTTTAAATGAGCTCACTGTAAGTTCTAGAAATGAAACACAAAACAATTGAAATGAAGGACTTAATAGACAAATTTAATTGCAGATAAAGAGCTGAAAAATGGTTGAAAATAAGATGTCTGATAACAGTGGAATACAAAAAAATAGAAAAGAGAAGTTTCAACCAGGAAAACAGAAATCACCCGAGTATTTTTTTTTAAGAAATTTGATGTTGGGAACTGGTTAGACAGTAAGAAAAAGCTGAGAGTCCAAGCAGGAAATGTGAGACAACCCAGAGATTAGCAATAGAGAAAAGCCAATAATCTTCCTCCAAGCCAGATGATCAAACGAAAGATGTGGGCTGCTGGATCCCAGGGGCCCTGTGTGGAAGCACAGCATGCTTTCCCAGAAGGAGCTGAGTCAAAGAGCAAATGCAGTCATCGCCAGAGACGTGCCCGAAGGAAGGTGGGAACAAGACCTACGTGCATCGTCAGTGCTTTCACCACCGTTTGCCAAAACCAGCCCAGCCTGCCCAGAAATTAACTCCTAGGAACTCGGGGTCTGCAGCTTGCAGTGGTCAGTGACCTCGTGAGTGAAACAGTGCAACAAAAGGCCAAAGGATGAATCTGACAACAAAAGGCCAGGGGCTGGCAGAGGGAAAGTCAGAGCCATGGAAGGCTGGAGTGTGGAGGGGCGGTCTGTTCAATCAGCCGAGAGAAGAGAGAGAACATGGCAGAGGCAATATGTCAAGGGTAAGGACTGAACATCAGTATCTGATGCAAAACTTAATCTACATATTCAGTAAACCCAGCTAAACTCTTGAGGGAGGGAAACAGACACTACTTTTACAATGTGACAGCTAGCTAACATGTGACATACCTCTAGTCGAAGTCAAGCATCTTCTTTCTTTCCTCTTTTCAGTCACTCAGTCGTGTCCGACTCTTTGCGACCCCATGAACTGCAGCACACCAGGCCTCCCTGTCCATCACAAACTCCCGGAGTTTACTCAAACTCATGTCAATCGAGTCGGTGATGCCATCCAGCCATCTCATCCTCTGTCGTCCCCTCCTCCTCCTGCCCCCAATCTTTCCCAGCATCAGGGTCTTCTCCAATGAGTCAACTCTTCACATCAGGCGGCCAAAGTATAGGAGTTTCAGCTTCAGCATCAGTCCTTCCAATGAACACCCAGGACTGATCTCCTTTAGGATGGACTGGTTGGATCTCCTTGCAGTCCAAGGGACTCTCAAGAGTCTTCTCCAACACCACAGTTAGAAGCATCAATTTTTCAGTGCTCAGCTTCCTTCACAGTCCAACTCTCACATCCATACAAAGGCCTGCCAAAATTCTTCAGTCTTCATATGTATTAGTGTCTCATTCTGGTCAAGGCAGTGCTGAGTTTATAAAGCTGTAGTTCTCAGCCTTGGGCACCTGTTAGAATCTACTGAGAAGCTTTAAAGAAAAAAAAATCAAGGGCATGTTGTTGTCATTTAATTACTAAGTCATGTCCAACTCTTTGTGACCCCATGGACTGTAGCTTGCCAAGTTCCTCTGTCCATAGAATTCTACAGGCAAGAACACTGGAGTAGATTGCCATTTCCTTCTCCAGGGGATCTTCCCAACCCAGAGATCAAACCCAAGTCTCCTGCATTGCAGGCAGATTTTTATCGCTGAGTCACCAGGGAAATGCCTATCAAGACCATAACATAACACTTGTCAGTTTAATTAGGATCTCCAAGGAAAGGCCTATGCATCAGTTTTTGTGATATTTACTGGTTATTGGTTTTAAATCTCTGTAGCTGGTTGCAGTGTGAAAATTGAGTCTAAGAAGCAGTTATAGAGGCATCCTGATGTAGATCTAGGGAAGAGTTAGGTCCAGTATAGACGAAAACCTTGATGTAAAGGGATTAGAGCCTCAGAGACTCTCTGCTTATTTCCACATCAGATTCTTGAGTGTTGGCCATGCTGATTTACAGCAGTAGAGTTATGGCTCTCATTATCTCCTTAGCGGGCCGCATCTAATCAACTAAAGGCCTAAGAACAAAACCGGGGTTTCCACATGTGAACTGAAGTGTCAGCTCCTGCTTGAGAGTTTTCCATCTGTTGGCCTGCTCTAAAGATTTGAGACTTGCTTAGCCAGCCCTTCTAATTGTGTAAGCCGATTCCAGGTGATAAATCTCCCTTTCTCTCTGTCTTTCCTTGTCTATCTCTCTGTCTATCTATCTATCTATCTATCTATCTGCCTATCTGCTGGTTCTGTTTCTCTAACAGGTGTAAACTTATCAGTAGAATCATCTCTTTGCATTGAACAGCAAAGGTAGATAGAGACTTTAGGATTACACTGTTATTAATAAAATGCTTATGGTGATCTGTAATGTGAGTAACATCTTTAAGAAATCTGGACTTCTCCAAAAAGGATTTGGGTATTAGATTATTAAACAATAAGCTATTGGGGGGAGATGAGTTACAGATACAAATGTTTTGGTATGACCACCACAGGAACAAGCCCTAGGTGATGCTAGGAAATGGAATTCGCAAAGCAGACCCAAGCAGAAATACCCCAAAGTAGACAGGAGGCAGTCAGGTCTAAATCCTAGTAAAATGGGGGAAGGGTCCAGACCACTTTGGTGCACAGCATTTGTTCATAATCACTCCTCCTTTCCCACCTTTCACAGATCTCACCATCCCATTAACTTTGGGTCTGATGATATGACAGTCTTTGAACTACAGGTTGTGAGCAAATATGGTTCCAAGCCTGAGCAGAAGCCTTAAACTTGATTGCTTTCTCTGGAATGACTCTGTCACAGGAAGACAAGACATAAGAGATGCTGGATCATCATTCCACTTTATCCTAGAATAAAAGCCAACACATATTAACCCAAAACCTGGAACACAGCTACAGAAGTACAGAACATAGACTAAGAATTAACTTCCATCAGACGTGTCACATGTGGAACAAACAAACCTTACGTTATAGGGTGTTAGGACTTGAGGGAGGGCGTACGCTTCTTATGTAGCCTCACCATAGCAAAAAAAGAACTGATACATCTTCTTCACCATTTGTCTTAGCATTCTTCATTCACAATTTTAATCCTCTTAAGTGTTCAAATAATGTCATCTTGAAAGTTGCAAGTGTTTCCAGACTGCAGTATTAACATTTTTATTATGGTTTAGCCTTAAGAGAGTCTTAAGTTTGAGGAAACAAGAAAGTTCCTCATTTAAGAACAGCTGTGTTAAACATATTGACCGAATTCTACTCAAGGAATAATGATAAATGTAGCATTAATGTTTCAAATTGGTCCTGCTGAAAGGTTAGTCTTCTAGCACCCCTCCAGCTTCCCAATATCCTGCAGGGAAATTAAAGGAACGTTAGACTAAGCAAGACTTGGAAGGGATGAAATATCTTTAAAATACTTTTTAAAAGATGTGACAGACAACATGCAGCTGAGTAGTTAAAACAATAACGTGGCCATCACACAATAAAGGGCTGGAAAGTGAAACCCTCACAAAAACGTCTCATGGCAAGAACTTTATGATTAAAGAAGTCATTTGATCCTCTCCTTGTGGTTTTGAATAACCCCATTTCGATTTTTTAAACTAAAAAGCTCAAATTCAACCCCATTTGTACTGTTGAGATGAGTAAACGAAAGAACAGATGCGTCTGGGCAGGCAGTAAACATGCGTGCTCACAGCTGACCTGGGCGGGACAAGTGAAAAGGCTCACTCAGAAAGAAACGCTTAAGAACGCTGAAATAACTATAGGGAGTAAAGTAGTTTTACTAGGTTTCAGTTGTATTTTGTTATAATTTCAAATTCACAGAATAGCTTCAGGAATAATAAAAGGAACTTCTACGTACCCTGTAGTCTGAAGCAATTGATTTACCATTCTCTGCCTCTCTCTGCCTCTCTCATGTAAATACATTTTTTGCACCAACTTAAGAGTAAATTTGAGACATTTTTGCTTCTATACTTTTAAATACATCAGTGTATGTTTTCCAAGTACAAAGACACTTTTTACACAAACACAGTAAAATTGTTGATTAAATTTAATATTAATAGAATACTATCATCTAATGCCCAATCCATATTGAAGTTTTGATAATCACCCCAATTGTGTCTTTTATCACAATTATTTTTCCAGTCCAGGACCATGCTGTGCATTTTTTTGTCCTATCTCTTTAGTCTCCTTTAAACTGGAAGAGTTTCTCAGACTTTATCTTTCTTGACCTTGATATTTTTGAAGATGACAGGCTGGTTATTTTGCATAAATTCTTCATTTTGGTGTGGTTTTTTTGTTTGTTTGTTTTTCCATTTGGGTTTTTTGATATTTCCCTACCAGGAAATTCAGATTAGGCCCTATTAGCAGGAAGATTAGGCCCTATTAAGGAGAGAGGACAGTGTCCTTCTGTGTGTATCACATCAAACACCACTATCTGCTTTGTCTCAGGATAAATGATGTCATTTTGATTGCTTGCTTTCTGCCATATTTTAGCACTACAATGCTATTAGTTTTCCCTTTGTACTTCATAAGTAATCTGTAGAGACCTTCTTTGTTACTATGTGCATATCCTATTACTCCTCACTTTCACCTGCTAGTATTAGCATGCACTGATAATTGCATAACTCCCTATTCCTTCTACATTTATTAGGTGATGTTCCACCAGGAGGAAGAGATTCCTTTATTACTTGTACACACAAGTAATAAAGTGTGTGTATAATATATGTGTACACAAATGTATGTATCAAAGTATGTATGCTTGTGTATGTATGTGTGTGTGTATATATATATATACACTGATATGTATATATACATATACATATATATATATATCAGTGTAGTCTTACCAAGCATTAAAAAAGAAAATTAGACTGTTTTCATTGGTGAAAATGACCAAAAAATTATGGAATAGTACTGAGATGTGTCACAGGAACCAACCAGTTGGAACCATCAATTCAAGATGCCTTTCTGAGTACCAGCCATTAAAAATAAATAAATAAAAGCTTATAACCACTTTACCTCTCTGGCTGTGACTGCCCCTAAACCAGCTAGAATTACAAATACCCCAGCAGAAAACTCTCCCTGAAAACCAGACAGCCCTATCCTGTTTCCATAATCATCTTATGATCATTTTATCAAAAGATGCAAAGTAAATAGTGTACTCAAGTCAAAGGCTTAATGAAGACTCAGAAATCGATCATCTCAAGGTCACACAGAGGTCACTTGGACCGAGTGTTCCCGTCAGCGCAACACTCCTAAGTGCTCTCTGGTCTCACTGCGCTCCCTCTCCCGTCCATGCCTCTCCGGCTCTGTGACGCCCACCTCAATGCTGAGACAGCCTTAGGTCTGGGCTGGGGGTAGAAGTCTGGAGATACTTTGCTTCCAACATCCAGTGGACTTTTACTCTCCTATACCCTCAGTCACTTGAACTCACTGCCAGGCTGCTCTTCCTTCAAGTTCAAGGAGCAAAATGACTTGTCCTTAAAGACGGATGCTTGTCCTTAAAGACCAGTGACTGTTGAGTATGCTCTTTAAATATTTGAACAGGGTTGTGTTTTGTAACATCTTAATGTGTTTCTGCATCATGAATAATCTCTCCCATTCCGTTCCTAGCTCATCAACTTGGAAGGCACAGGACAAGAGTCAGACCTTGTGCGATTTCAAGCAGAGCTGAAGTTTCAGCTCAACAAGCCGAGAATAAAATGTGAAAGATGCTGAAGTGAAATCACTGTTGACAACACATTGTACCTGGCAGTCCAACATTGTTTATCAGCATAATAAAATGTGCCAATACTTATCACCACTCTAAAATATTCACTAATAATAAATAGAGATAGAGGGCAGAATATGGTCAATGATGAGATGGGAATTTATGGCTTCCGGGGAAACAAAATAATGGGCTGCCTCCCAAAGGGCAGAATTGGCTCTGGATAAAACTGAGGGTCTTTCTCCTTTGAAAAACACCAGACAAAAATAGCATTGATTTTTTTTTTTCTGCAGTTTTTTTTTTTCTGCATTGTTATAAAATAATTTTGTAAGACTAAGAAACAAGCAAATATCTAGTATATATTTTTTGACTACATGTCTTCCAGCTTCATTTTTTGCACATTGTGTTGATGGTTAAAAGCTAATGGTTTTCATAAAAATAGGTAACCAATGGGCTTTGCTGATGGCTCAGACAATAAAGAATCTACCTGCGGTGTAGGAGACACAGGTTTGATCCCTGGGTCAGGAAGATCCCCTGCAAAAGGGAACGGCTACCCACTATAGTATTCTTGCCTGGAGAATTCCATGTACAGAGGAGCCTGGTGGGCTACAGTCCATAGCGTCGAAAAGAGTCGGATAAGACTAAGAGACTAACACTTTCACTTTCAGGTAACCAGCAAGGACCCACTGTATAGCAGAGGGAGCTATACTCAATGTCTTATAATAACCTATAACGGAAAAGAATCTAAAAAGGAATATAACGTACATATACATATACACATGTTGTTCAGTCGCCAAGTCTTTGCTATGCATACATAGATATACATATGTATGTATGTATAGCTGAACCACTTTGTTGTACGCCTGAAGCTAACATATTATAGATTAACTATACTTCAATTAAAACAATTTCAATGGATATTTAAAGCAATCTGTTCTGCGTCATTGATATATTACTGGAGAGCTATACAGACCTAATTTTTTAAATTGAATTATCCGAATATGCTGAAGTCACATGGTAGGTAAAGGAATCTTCTTAAATAAACAAGTCAAATCACTTTAGAAAACTAATGCCTTTATCTGGAGAACAGAGCCGCGTGCTGTACATGCCAGTCATTAACCTGAGAAGTCATCACCTATAGCACTGTTTTCCTCCATTTCTCAAAGAAAAGGCAAAGAAAGACTCCTCCACTGTGGCTTCCTGGAACACTTGGATTCCCTGAATTTTCCTCAACTAAATATTCACTCTTAACTGAAGAGACCACTGTGCAAACGCTGCTTCCCACCTACCGAGGACAAAGCCACGGCTCCAAGTTCCCTCTCCATGTGGAATGGCAGGTTGGAGCCGTTCCATGAAGACAAACAGATGCCTTGCCCACACTCACTTAGGGTGAGCGCTTCAGTCTGATGTCGAGGTTCTTTCATGTCGCGGCTAGAACTCGATATGCAAACATCACTGTTCCACCTTCCCTTCCTCTTAACAAACTTTAAGCTCATTTTTGAAGCTTTGGAATACCGTGGCCTCTCATTCTTTTTCTAAACCACCTAAGCAGCATATTCATTTACCATTTGATGTTTTGTTTGTTTTCTTATTACAGGTGAGTTGACTTGTATCTACCGAGCTTTATCTCATTAAGTTTTAAGTTGACCTTCCCTGTAAATGCAATTTGGAATTCATTGTTTTTCTCTATGATCCCTGATTCTAATATAATGCAAAATGCTAGACAGATAGATCAGTTCATTGGTCCAACTGGCATCGTGGCAATCCGGGTAGTTTCCACACCTAAATTTATAATCACTGGTAAAGAGTGTTCCAAATCAATGACCATCAGGGTAGAACTAACTCCTTTCTGATGCAACTGTATTCATCACCTTATCTGTATTCCTCCCAGAACTAAAATGACACCTTATACAATGCAAAGTCATAGCAAACAAGAGCAATAGCTCATTCTGGTTGCACACTGACTCTGCTAAGCCTCAGAGGCATCCTCCTCTGTAATTCTCAGTCAACCTAGGGGGTAAATACTCTACACAGTCTTGCTCAGTTAGATGGCACTGGAGATAATCTGTCAGTCAGTACTGAAGATGCTGCTATGTGCTCACAGGATGCCAAGTTCCAGTCTTTTCTAGTTAAATGAACACCCTACCCTCAGAAGGATGCTGTGATGCATCCTCAAAGACAAGATCTCAAATATAGACAGAGAGAGGGGCCCCGAAGAGTGTAAATACAGAAGAGAGAAGAGTCAGAAAATCACCTTAAAGACTCATCCCCAAAGTGTAGGCATGAATGCCCTTGAATGGCTTGAAGAGGTTCTCTAGGACCTTAGATTCTCTCAGTATTACAACTCCCCGTTCAGAAGGATGTGGCAGGCCCCCCTGGATGGAATAAAGTGATCCCCACCCTAAAACCGGCCTTATTTTCTATAGAAAACGTGTGAATTCAAATATTGTTTGAGAGCTCTGGCAGCAAAGCAAACACCTGACATCTGCCAGCAGGTCTCAGGGAGGTGGAGGGGGTGCCTGGCTCCATGCGTGGCCCCCCATCTCCTGACAGTGTCCTGGGGTGTGCCTGTGAGTGACCATAGAGATGCTAAGTCCAGGGGTTGGCAGCATGCGGCCCAGGCCTGGGGTTGAGCGGAGCAGGATCAGGAGAGAGAGGCGTTCTTGCAGCGGAGATGTGCTGTGGAGGACAAAGAACCCAGACCCAAGTGCTCAGACAGGTGCTGTTTAGTCACTCAATCATGTCTGACTCTGTGTGACCCTATGAACTGTAGCCTGCCAGGCTCCTCTGTCCATGGGATTCTCCAGGCAAGAATAGTGGAGTGAATTGCCATTCCCTTCTGCAGGGGATCTTCCCCACCCAGGGATCGAACCTGGGTCTCCTGCATTGCAGGCAGATTCCTTATTGTTTGAGCCACCAGGGGAAGCCCTCAGATAGTCTTAAGGATCCAGTCTTTAGGATCCTTAGATTTCTCTAATCTCAGAAACTGGGTATCTGCCCTTGCGGCTCAAGTTTCAGATAGCCTTTCCTCCTCTGCCGTAGACAGATCTGAAACTTGTAAGACAGGATGCTGCACCCCAGGTTTCTAACCCCCAAACACACCTCATTTACTACCCAGTCAAGGCCAGTTCCCTAGGCAGGCCCTACCCTGGAGTTTAAAATCCCCCTCCTACAATATATATAGTTAGTCTTAATAAATAAATGACTTGGACCATGCATTATATATCACTCAAATCCACGAGGACACGAATTATGTATAATACATTGGCTGTGTAATTTATTTATTAAGCAAAACGTGAATTTTCCATGCTTGTGTTTGGAGGCCCAGTTTGTCACGCACAGTAAATGATGTATTCTTATTAGTCCCACTCAATTACAGAGTCATCCCTCTGTGTGCGCTGTATTTGTTAATGATAGTGCCACAGCGCTGCGTTACAATACCTGTGATTTTAGTGATTCATAACCGCTCACTAAAACTGTGAAGATGATAAATTGACTGCTGTTGATTAAATGCCGCCAACAGTATGTTTCATATGTGTTTGTCGCAGTTAGGAGTTAAAGAAACAGCATTGCTCAAAATCATTTAAATATCTAATTAAGCCCAAGCCCTCACTCGATATAAAGAACTCACCGGAATACAAGAAGGAAAAATAAAAGAAAGCTCATTGGGGGATGAGGGAAGATATGCAACCCTCACCATCACAGACGGCCTCATTGAGTACAAGGCAACTGTCATCATCACAACTGGAGAGGGACGATACACGCGTCCGAAGGGGCCGTGGCTTGCTCCCTCTGCTCACAGACGAGTCTCTGACGCCCTGGTCCTGTCTCTGGGATTAGCCTTGGGTTGCAGAGGACTTCTGTCACACTGAAGGAAGCTCTGGGTGATGGCCTTTGAAACGGGAACAAATTCACGGATGTCGGGAGAAGGGGGCTGATACGGGAAGGGGAATTCTCCAGCAACTAGCATCCCTTTGGCTTTCACTGCAGCAAAGGGACTTTTTAAGGCTTCCTCGTGACAAATGGCAGCGGAAAGGCAAATACCATTTCAAACAAAGATTAATTATCTTTATGGCTTCAGCTAACTTTTTCTCCCCTTAGATAAATCCATGTAGAAGACCTTACAGCTAAAATTCTCGGCAGGTAGCAGGAGCCCAAGCACAGGGCATGCTCCCGTGGTGACGCTGGGCTCCTGACTCCAGATCGTGACAACAGATACCCTGTGAAGCCTGGTAACCTTACTGAGACCACCAGGGAGATGTTTATTTTCCTCTTTTGCAATTCTGAAATCAATTGAGAAGTATGAGCAGAAGGCACATGACTTCTTTTGGAAATCAGTCTTCCTAAATCAGACCATGTCTCCAGAATTTTGGAAGTGGAAAAACAAACAAAAGGAAAAAAAAATAAGTGGACGATTGTGAATTTCAGAATTTACATCTTTCAATTGGGTTGAAGACAATTCTTTGATTTCTTTTTAAGGATAATTTCTATTGGAGTCTAGTTGATTTACAACACTGTGTTAATTTCATATGTACAGCAACGTGAATTAGTTATACATAAACATATATCTACTCTTTCTTAGATTATTTTCCCATAATATAGAGTACTGAACAGAGTCCCTTGTACTAAACAGTAGGTCCTTATTAGTTATATATTTTACATATAGTGGTATGTATGTGTCAACCCCAAATTATCCCTCCCCCCTTTCTCTCTTGGTAAACGTAAGTTTGTTTTCTACATCTGTGACTCTATTTCTGTTTTGTAAATAAGCTCATTTATAAAGATAAAATTCTGGGTAATGTCCCCATGGTGACTTTGCCTTAAAGCATTATTTTAAAATTAAGGTGGAACATCTATCATTAGCCACACAACCCGTAACTGGCCGTGAAGAAAGCACCGTGTTCTTTACCGCCTTTGCAAAAGCCAATTTCACTCTTAAAACCCAAACTCAACAGAGAATGAGATGCTGAAATTTTAGAACTTTGAATGGCTCAGAGTAACGGTGGTGGTATAAACTTTACAGGCATAACTGAGGTCATTTTCAATTTCTAGACCAGAACCCAGAGCTTAGCACATATGTATCAATTTAAACAGACTTAGTCTTGAAAGTTGGGATGATTTTCTTGATGTCAAAAATCCCCAGGGCACTTTTAATGGCACTTACAATTTTTATTCCCACATCTGAAAGTGATTCCATGGGGTCCTGACAACAAGGGTCTCAAGAATCTGTTTGAACCCTTACTAGTTCCTGGATCCCTAAATGGAATACCTCCCATGGTCATCACAGTCGGTCACACACTCACCTGTTATAGGCTTGTGTTTTGTTGTGCTCACTTTTTACTTGCAATCAACCACAGAGTAAGGTTATGAATCTTGTTATCTGAGAATAGAAAGGCAGGCCACACAGATTCACTGGATGATAGGAGGGCGCCCAGGTGAGGAAGGGCTTCTCCAAAGGGAGGGGTATGGGGAGAGCCATGTCTTCATGTCTTCCGAATGAGCTGCATGACTTGGGGCATCTGAGATTCGAAATTTCAAAACTGACAAAACTGGGCTTGAAGATGGTCCTGGTCCCCATCCTCACGTCTCCTTCAGGATCCAGACCCTTCGCAGCACTGAGACCCCCAGTTGGCATTTTAGCATCCTCTGACCAGATCCTGGTGCCACACCAGCCCCCAGCGCTTGGGTGTCAGCGTGGGGACAGGCGCAACTTAGGTGGCCTCCCAGCTACAGGTCATTCCAAAAGCTCCTAACGTGATGCGACTGAGCCCCCGCCCAGCAGAACACCTGCACAGACTGTGATGCTCGGGGGGCCCCAGGCTCCCCCTCCTTCTGCGGTCCCATCTCACCTGGCTGGCAGGTGAAGAAGCCTGCTCCCTCCCCACACCCGAAGCAGCTGCTCTTTGAATTCCTCCTCTGTGTCAGTGTGATTTCTTTAACCTCGAATATCTACAGGGATGCTCTTATGAGTGAAAAGAAGACAGATGAGGCATGCTGGAGGTGTCACGGGGAAGGACCATAGAAATACCAAGCCTCCCACTATTCTTTCGACCTCCGTGGGAGGAAGACGCAGTCATGCAGGAATTTTCTAGCAGCTTCTCCCTTATCAGCAATGCCTCAGACCGATCTTTCTCAGGCCTTTTGCTTTCCCTACCAAACTTGTAGAAGAACTTTTAAATATAAAGTAGCACAATGGGAAAAAAAACCTGAATTCTATTCACTGAAAACCCCCAAAGCACAAAGTAATGACTTACAAGAGCACTGTGTTTTTCCACAAATAAAGTTGTTAACTAGACCTCCTGTGAGACAATCTCTACAGTGAAATGGAGATAGAAAATTTCTCAAAAAAAATTATTCAGTGGTAAAAAGTACATCAGTGGAAAAACATCCCTTTTACCAACCTCTTATGATAGGTATACAATTAGAAGATGTCTGTTTTACCTTCCAGCTGTGCAAAAAAGAAAAGACATGGGGCTTCTAGCACTAAAAGCTGATTTTATAAGAACAATAATGATTTTAAAAAGTCCTTTGGAACAATCGTTTTGTTAATCCTTCAGTAAAGTTCTCAAGCATCATTTTTGAAATAAGCTTTTGCTGAGACTTCAGCTTTCAAACTGAAGGGCAGGGAGCTGATGTGCTTCCTTATTTCATGAGGATCTGGAGCCGCAGTGGAGAGCCGGGGCCTCCCTCCTGTGGGTCCCTGGACGCTGTCTGGAGGGGCTCTGAGGCGGTCTCCCACATTTCACAGGTGTGGTGGAGGCAAGGTTCGATGTCTGGACAATGCATCGACGGTGTCTCCTGAGGTGACCTTGGTCCTACACTGGGTTCAGCTCCTCCACCTGCTGGGGTGGGACCGAGGCCATTTGTAGGGCAGAGGTGATCGCATTTATTATTTCCTTAACATTGAGCAAAGTAACACAATATTACACATCACAAGTGCAAGAAAGAAAAGAAAGAAAGCAGAAATGAAGAGGAAGTGGGCCCAAGCATCGGAACACTTTTGAGTGAGCGCCAGACAACACAGCAACATGTTTTTTTTACTTCTTTGAGAGTTAACATTAGAAGATGTGGGGTGTTTCTGGGGCCCTTGGAGGTCAACCATAGTGAGGGGAATAATACTTTCCAGATGAAGCAGTAAAGACCAGTACGCACAATAAGTCGATACAATTGAAAAATTAAAGGGAGGTTGTGTAAGAAGACCTTAGTTACATAATTACGGCAAGTATAACTTGCATATTTTCTTCTTATGAGCGTCTATAATACCACATCTAACCGGCTGAGTAAAGGATAACAAAAACATGAAAGTCATGATAAAGAGAGATAATAACAGAATCTAAAATGCAAAGAGGAAGGAGAAAGAAAAGAAAAGAGGGTAAAGAGCGGAGAGGAAAGAGAAGCATCCTGAAAAGGCTCTTGCTGCCATCAGCAGGGCAGAACGGATACTGTTTGGGGCATGGAAAAGCAGCAGAGACCAAGAACAAGTCACAAACTCCTGACGAAGGGGCTAGGAAGACAACTATTGTCTGAAACCTCACGTGCAGGAAGGTCTGAAAATTCTACTGAAATGTCCTTGGCAGAGAAGCAGTTCAGGACAACTGCACATCTGGGCTTTGCTCCCAAGCCCAATGACATCTGTTCAGTGTAGAAACAAAACCACTGGTGGAAGAACAAGCAAGAAGCACAGAATCACTAAGTTGGGAAGGGGGGATTATTTTTACATCAAGCCAGAGGCATTTTTTAGACTGAAAGTAGAGAACTAAACTGAACTTTTTCTGCTCAGTCGTGTCTGACCCTTTGCAACTCCATGGACTGCAGCATACCAGGCTTCCCTGTCCTTCACAATCTGGAGTTTGCTCAAAATCATGTCCATTGAGTCGGTGATGCCATCCAACCATCTCATCCTCTATCATCCCCTTCCCTCTGTCCTCAATCTTTCCCAGCATCAGGGTCTTTTCCAGTGAGTTGGTCTTTGCATCCAGTGACCAAAGTGTTGGAGCTTCAGCACCAGTCCTTCCAGTGAATACTTAGGGTTGATTTCATTTAGAATTGACTGGTTTGACCTCCTAAGTCCAATACAAAGGGTCTAACTGAATCCTCAAGTGAGTTTTCAATTAGGTACAGTCGTTACTACAAGTGGAAAATCTAAGATTTGCTGCCTTTTGCAAAAATATGCATGAGGCCATGCAGCAAGCAGGAGGCAGAACCTCAATATTTGTCTGTCTGGCTCCAGTGCCAGAGCTGTTAAGCACTGCTCAACTTGTGTTCAAATAATTTTTTTATTAAAACCGAGTCTGTGCCAAGCCGTCTGGGAAAGCCTGGTTTCATCCAGAATCTTCTCTGCTGTTGGGCATGGGTGACAGTCCTACAGAAGCCATGTCAGGGTGAGATGCAGATGAGTAAGCCCAAAGTCACTGCACCAGCCTCTGAGTCAGGCGGGAGCAGACCTGGGATCCCAGACATTGGGGAAGGACTCCACGATGCTTCATCAGCTCAAAATTCACCATCAGTGAAGAGGACCACCACCTTCCTGTCCAAGGAACCATTCTCGCCTTCGGACACTTAGAATGCAACCCTGAGCCGCAGCGTTTTACTCACTGAAACATTTTTTTCCATGTTCTTTTCTACTGCACACTGGGGCTTCCCTGGTGGCTCAGATGGTAAAGAATCTGCCTGCAGTGCAGGAGACCTGGGTTCAATCCCTGGGTCGGGAAGATCCTCTGGAAAAGGGCATGGCCACCCACTCCAGTATTCTTGCCTGGAGACTCCCACGGACAGAACAGCCTGGCAGGCCACAGTCCATGAGGTCACAAAGAGTCGGACACGACTGAGTGACTAGCACAACTTTGCAGGGATAATCGGCCTCTCCCAGACACGACCTTGGGTCTCTGAGAGAGAACACAGCTGGAGCAGTAAATGGCCCATCAGCATGGTCGGAATCGCGGGCCCCCGTCACCCTCCCAGCGCTGCCCCAGGAGGGGTAGCTTCCGTTCTTCTCCAGCGCCCCCCCCCCCTCCGAGGCCATCCCCAAAGAGCACAGCCTTGGGGACCTACCATCACGAGTACCACTACTCTCGAACGTCTTCTACAGAAAGGAGCAACAGAAACCAAGCGCCCTGCTGCCGCTGAGCATGGTGAAAGATGAGCCCTAACCGTGAGCCCCGTGGGGACCGGGACCGGGACCAGGGTGGCGCGGGGTCCGCCGACCAGCCCTGCCCCTCCGTGTGCGGCCGTGCTGAGGAGGAGCCCACCCTCTCGACCCCTTGCTTTCCCTTCTCCCGCTCTGCTTCTCCTCCTAAGAAGGGAGGCCGGAAGCAGGGAGGCTCGCAGGGCGGCTCTCTGAGCCCGGGGCGTCCGCGGGCCTGTCCTCGCGGTGTCCTTCCCCGGCCCCGAGTCACGCATCACTCATCTTGTCACATTGAACTCCAGATGCTCCTACCCTAGAGAATGCTCTGACTCCGGCCATTTTTCTTCATTCTCACTAACAATTTGGTAATGAAATATTGATTTTTAGTTAGATTCATATTGATGCTATTAGGTTTGCATTGATAAATCATGCCCAGCTCCTGTCTGGGCGGCCAGAGAGTGCTACACTGAGCCCTGGAGATTACAATCAACTCATTGATGTGTTAATTTGATGGATTTTTTCGTTCCCTGAGAAGGAGTGGGAGGGTGCAGGGAGATTTTTCAGCACAGCCGTGGTAAAGTTTTCACAGTGAGATCGGGACAGTCATTGCAGGCTTCACAGCGCGCTAGCCTCCCAGGAAGAGTCCTCAGGCTTGTTTGGCCGACACGCAAAGCAGGGCGGGGCTGCAGGCCGGCGGGAGGGCGGGGTGGGGCGGAAAAGGGTCTGGGGGCGTGGGGGAGCGGAAAGGGGGCGGCAGACCTAGCGACACAGAGTGGGGAGGGGAGAAGGGATCATTCCCGGAAAGTCTAATTAAACCGTTTAGAGGCCATCGCGGGAGAGCGAGTCCACGTCTAGAGGCCCTGTGTACAGTCCACCCCAGGAAAGCGGAGGCAGGCTAGGGACGCACATGGCCGACCTGCAGGCAGGCTTGACCCTCTCCCCTCTGGCTGGCCGGCCTCCCTGGTGGTTTGGGGGCATCTCCCAGGTTCCTTCCCCCGCAAGGTGCCCCTTAGCCAGCAGCGTCCTCGGCGCCTGCCGTGTACTTAGAGCAGCCCCTCGGTGTGATGTACAGCCCTGGACAGACATAACGCCCCTCACTAGGGGCCGGGCTGGGCTGCACCAAGGCTCACATTATGATCCTCGAAGACCCCGGCCCTAGCAGCTCCAGAAAGAAAGGGCTCTGAGAACGCTTAGGTTGGAATTTTAGAACGCTTAGGTTGGAATTTTAGAACGCTTAGGTTGGAATTCATTGTTCTCTCTTTTGTTTGCTTTCTGAAGCCAAACGATTTCACATTCAAACTTGATGTGCTTCTCGCTGGTGAGCTGTCCAGCCCCTTCCATCCAGTGGGCACCGAGGAGCGGTTCACATCAGCCGTTCTGCGACATTCATGTGTGTGCACGCGTGTGCCTGCACGCAAAGCAAAGCTTTGCTTACATTTGCTCTCTCTCTGCCATCTGAAACAGAGAGAGAGAGAGCCCTCCAGAGCCCTGCCGTGTGTGGCGAGGGAGCCGCCGGCCTGGCCGAGTCATGGGAAGGAGGAAGGAATCCGTCCGCTTCCTTCACCTCAGCGTCTGTGAGAGCTCCTACGACCAACCGAGAGCCTGCCGTCTGCGGCAGGAGAGCGCACGAAGGGGCCCTGTTGTTAACACAGGTGCGTGTGCGCCCCCGAGGCCAGCACGTGGGGTCAGCGTGGGGTCAGCGTGGGCTGTTTTCCAGGTTAGCTTAATCTCTGTCTCTGCAGAGGGACAAGGGCAGAGGGAGAGGCAGCTGCATTTCACGGCTCCTTGTCACCGCAGGATATTCTTAGTGGCCGTAGGCAAGGCTCAGCATTCAGAAAACTAAGATCATGACATCCAGTCCCATCACTTCATGGCAAATAGATGGGGAAACAATGGAAACAGTGAGACACTTTATTTCTCTGGGCTCTAAAATCACTGCAGATGGTGACTGCAGCCATGAAATTAAAAGATGCTTGCTCCTTGGAGGAAAAGCTATGACCAACCTAGACAGAGTATTAAAAAGCAGAGACATTACTTTGCCAACAAAGGCCCATGTTGTCAAAGCTATAGTTTTTCCAGTAGTCATGTATGGATGTGAGAGTTGAACCATGAAGAAGGGTGAGCGCCGAAGAACTGATCCTTTTGAACTGTGGTGCTGGAGAAGAGTCTTGAGAGTCCTTTGGACTGGAAGGAGATCAAATCAGTCAATTCTAAAGGAAATCAACCCTGAATATTCATTAGAGGGACTGACAGTAAAGCTGAAGCTCTAATACTTTGGCCACCTGATGCAAAGATCTGACTCAGTGGAAAAGACCCTGAGGCTGGGAAAGACTGAAGGCAGGAGGAGAAGGGGATGACAGAGGAAGGACAAGATGGTTGGATGGCATCAGTGGTTCAATGGACATGAGTTTAAGCAAGCTCTGGGAGATGGTGAAAGACAGGGAAGCCTGGTATGCTGCAGTCCATGGGGTCACAGAGTCAGACATGACTGACCAACTGAACCACAACAAAGGCAAGGCTTGGGAGAGCAGAAATTTTATAAACCACAGATCCTTTCAAGACCACAGTCATAAATAACCACCGTAAGCTTCCAACTATCATCACCCACTCCTAAGCTCTCCATGGTTCCCAGTTCCAATCCCCTCCTTCCTTTGGGAGGCTGGTCTCCTGCCACTATGGAAGGAACCAGCTCTAGTCTCCAGGACAAACAACACCCAGGGTTCCAAGCTTGACCACAGGCCCAGGTTCTACCTGCAAAAGCATCTGAAAGTGAAAGTCAAAGTCACTCAGTCATGTCCAACTCTTTGCAACCCAATGCACTATAGAGTCCATGGAATTCTCCAGGCCAGAATACTGGAGTGGGTAGCCTTTCCCTTTTCCAGGAGATCTTCCCAACCCAGGGATCAAACCCAGGTCTCCCACATTGCAGGAGGATTCTTTACCAGCTGAGCCATCAAGGAAGCCCAAGAATACTGGTGTGGGTAGCCTATCCCTTCTCCAGCAGATCTTCCCAACCCAGAAGTTGAACTGGGGTTCTTTACCAACTGAGTTACCAGGGAAGTCCTGCAAAAGCATTTTGTCAGTAATAAAACACTGAAGTCAGAAGGCGTGCTCGCATCAGGAGAACTCAAGGTGCTGGGGAGATGAAGACTTTTCTGAAGCACCATTCCTGCCAGGACCTGCAGTTTTCCATTCTAGGCAACTGGACCCCATGTGGGAAACTAGGCCCTGGAGGAGTGAGCAGACCGTGTCTCAGGTGGATCGGTAGCCAGGAAGAATGGGGCTCTCTTACTCCACGGGGGACCCTGAGAATCCAAGCAGGAAGGTCCTGGGTCATCAGTCTCGGGAATTTCCCATGAAGGTCATAGCTCTTCCCAATGTCAACACATCTTTTTTTGAACCTGCGAGTGATGAAGGTTATAGCTCATTCTCATCTCCTCAAATGCCACCAATGCCTGGACCCCTGCCTCCTCTAGCCTAGCCCAGCCCAGCCCCAAAGAACACAGGGGTCCCCCCAGAGAGGCCACTCTGCTCTGCTCACACCAGGACACTGCAAGTCTAGCTGAAAAAAAGTTACAAAACCCTGGATCAGTAATGTCATTAAGCTCCATCTCTGTGAATCACATAGTCAAAGAGAACTCTCTACTCAACACTGTAAAACCACCTTCATCGCTTATTTCCTATCAGTGTTAACAGTTATGCTAAACACACACATGGGCTAAATTTACAGTCTCCTAAGTGGACCCACCATCTACATCAACAACTCTCATTTAAAGAAAGACCAAATCTCCCATCTCAGTTTGGCCATAATTCCCCAGAGAGGAAGCAGATGTCCACACCCAACCCCCTCCCTTTCTTCCACCTGCTATCTTTGTGGGACCTCAGTCCACCCACGAATACAGACCACCAAGAGTCTATGCTCCCCACAATCTTCTCCACCCCCAAATCTCATTGTCTACATTATGATAGTCTCCTCCTCACTCAATCTCCAAATCTTAGCCCTTCCTTTCCCCAGTCGTGTTTGTACTGTTGGCACATCATCGATCTTCCTTAAACCTGTTTCATGTCTATCTCCTCAAAAACATACCATGCCCCCCCTTACCTGTAATTCCACACCCTGACCTCCCCACCTGGATTTGAAGTCCTCTGTGAGTTGATGCCAAGCCTGACCAGCCTTTTCCTCCCTGCTCAGCTTCCCTCATCCATCAGATGCGGCATCTTTCTGTAAAGTCAACGTCCTCCATCACCCTGGGCCCAAGTGTAGGAATCTTGACTTTGTTCTTCATTTCACTGTGGGGCCTTTTGTATGCATGCATGCTAAGTCATGTCCAACTCTTTGTGACCCCATGGACTGCAGCCCACCAGGCTTCTCTGTCCATGGGATTCTCCAGGCAAGAATACTGGAGTGGGTTGCCATTTCCTCCTCCAGAGGATTTTCTCAACCCAGGGATTGAACCTGCATCTCTTGTGTCTCTTGCATTGCAGATGGATTCTTTTACCGCTGAGCCACCAGGGAAGCCCTGACATCTTGTACAAATTCCTGAAGGAAACTAAGATTCAGAGAATCCATCTGCAAAAAGTGTCTTCCTCCCCATATCACTGAAAGCACCGACATGAGGTTATTCTGCACGTACAACACCTGCAGAGGGGCCCAATGGACTGTATGCCCTGATGCAGCCTGGCCCCTTCCCTGACTCAGCCACCCTGGAAGACACTTTTCCTCTCAAGTTAGACAAGCATCTCCAATCTCGTCCCTCCAGGAAGTCTTCTCCTCCCAGTGCACTCAAGTTCGCTTGGACCTTGGGCTTCTCCAAGCTCTTGTTTTGCTGAGCAGAGGTTGCGAAGCATCCCAGAAGAGCAGCAGGGAGCACAGGTGAGCTCGCCGTCAACCTCTGATGCATCTGTGATGCCAGACCCAGCAGGTGATGCTAATGGTTGGACCCAGGTGGCCGCCCAGGGCCCATGCACTTCACAGGGTCCTATGGTGCTGTTTCATATCTAAAGGTGGATCTTCAAACAATCTCCAAAGTGCGGTTGATTTCTGATACATTTCATGTCCGACTTCTCTTTTAAAACTTGGAGGAGGGTGAGGCTTAGAAGCACATGTGCTGGAGCCAGACTGCCTGGGTTCAAACCCCAGTGCTATCCTGTGCTCCTGTGCAATTTCAGGGGAGTTCCTCAGCTTCTCTGTGTTTTCCTTATGAACAGCATGAAGATCCTAACATATGTACTCTACAGAGTTGCCATAAGCATTAAATGAGTTAATACACTTGCCGGACTTGGAACAGGGCCTGGAACACCAAGGACACTATCATCTATGTGTCCATTTTTTTCAGGCAAGTGGGACCCTCATTCTTGCTTAGGGGGAGCTTGGGGAGGGTGCAGATCCTGCTTCCTTTAGACTGATGGTGTCCCCTTCTGTAATATCTGGTCGGGGTCCCTCGGACATTACTCCTGTGGCCATCATAGGCAGCGAAGTGTGCCGCCCGGGACGTCAGAAATGCCCCTGGGGACGGCGCGGCCGGACGCAGCGCTGGTCGGGAGTGTCACCCCGGGTGTCAGTCCGCAGGCTGAGGGGCCCGGGGAGGAGGGGAGCTGAGGGGGCTGAGATCAGGCTACAGGGCTATGAGTCAGCGGGTGCGGAGAAAGGCTGATGAGGACATGGTCCTGCCAAGGAATCGGCGCCAGGCCACAGAGGCCCCAGGAGCAAGGCAGTCCGGCTTTGTGCTCCCACAGAGAGAAGGCGGGCAGGAGGGAGGCCAGCAGCACAGCCAGTTTAGAGGTCTGGGAGTCAGGATAGAAGAGGAGGCCCCGGAGGAAAGAAAGCCAGCACCCTGCCAAGGCCAGAAGAAGGGAACCGGCCAACAAGGCCCTCGGCCCAGCCCCGAGATGCCTGTGAGTGAGTCACGCAGAAGGTCAGCCCCATGTTCTGACCTGGCGGCCCCCAGGTCATCAGCTTTGATGATCTGCTCCCAGGATAAGCTGGCAGGGAGCACAGGGCGGAGGCGGTCACCAGCCTCAACACGCGCCACACGCCGGGGCCACAGCCTCAGGGCCGGAGCCTACAGAGGTCTGTCAAGGTCTGCATCCATGGTGGACATCAAACAGATGAATCCAGACATCTAAGCGATGACTTGGGTGCTTCCCTGGTGCCTCAGTTGGTAAAGAATCTGCCTGCAATGCAAGAGACCCAGGTTCGATCCCCGAATGGAGAAGATCCCCTGGAGAAGGAAATGGCAACCCACTTCAGTATTCTTGCCTGGAAAATCCCATGGACAGAGGAGCGATTTGTTAATCAGCCACAAACAATCCCCCAGGTCTGGAATGCCAGCTCCTTCTGTAACATTTTTTTCAAGCAATTCCAGGTGAAGTGTTTCCTAAAATCTCACAACAATCCGCAAAGAAAATATAAGTTGCTATGTAAGTCTTAGGGCTAAATAGTTGCTTCCAAAATAGCTGACCCTACCTAACAGAACAGGAATTTCTAAGTTCCAGAAAGTTATAAAATTGCAAATTACCTTGCTTTCAGGGGGAGGCAGGTTTCATGGTCCCACCTACTTTGAAGTTTACCCACACCCCAGAAGTTTTTTCCTAGGCAAAGGAGGACAGAGTATATCCAACAAAACCTTTTAATTGAAAATCATTACCAAAGGGCTTTCTTTTAAAACAAGTAGTCTCCAGAGCTACAATCTCTGTCCTCAAATTGTGACTTTCTGTAGCTTTTCCTGGCAGGGGCAGGTCAAGGCGTCTGACAACGGCAGGTTTGACTTCAAGGCCCGCCAACAATTCCTTATCTGACAAAAATAACTTCTTTCATGGGGAATTTGAGAACCTAAAAATTGGCGCGCGAGCCTGCTCTGTGGGAGGCCAGCACAGAGCTCCGCTGAGGAGGCCCTAACACTTAAGAAGCCCCTTGGACGTCCCCAGACAGGCCCTTCTGCTGGGGCTCATGATCAAGGGCTTTGTTACCGGGAGCAAGGTGGCTCCGTGGCGGTGCGTGTTCTGTATTTAGCCCGGTGCATACCTGTTAACATGCTGACCTCACTTTCAGAAGGCTTTTTCCCAATGCACCCCTCCCTGGGGGGGAAGCCTCTCCCTGACATCCGTGGCAGCCCCATGGGGCTCATTCTGTGAAACGGCCTTCAGCGTGAGGTTCTCTCTGACCCCACCTCCCCTGACTGTCTGCACTTCCCGTGTCCCAGCGGCACGTGAAGGCCCCCGTGCACCACGGGGTGACGGGTGATATGCATATGTGGGCTTTCACTTTCTTTGCCTCCAGGAACCAAACCCAAGATGTGTGTTTGTTGCTCAGTCACATCCGACTCTTTGTGACCCTGTGGACTGTAACCTGCCAGGCTTTAGGCAAGAACATTGGGGTGGGTACTCATGCCGTTCTCCAGGGGATCTTCCTGACGCAGGGATAGAACCCAGGAGTCCTGCCTTGCAGGCAGATTCTTGACCGTCTGAGCCACCAGGGGGTCCATCATGATGATGAGCAATTCCAAACCCACACACATCTCAGGTCCCAGTGGCCTCCGTAGCCAGCTCTTTAGCTCCTTAATTTTCTGGCTATGATAAGTCACTCCTCTAGAAAAGTCCAAGCAGTGAAAAGTGGAAGTCGATGTCAGAGCTCTGGATGGTAAGGAACCCAGGAGCAGAAAAGACCCTGAGCACGGAGGTCAAGGTCCTCCACAGAGAAGGCGATGCTCAACAACCCTCCCAGCTCCAAACTCCCCTCCAGCACCCAAAGCAGATGGCCTGGCCCCCACCTAGGCCGCGTGCCCCACCTGGCACAAGCTTCCTTCTCGTCTGCCCACCGAGCAGCTGGTAGTGCTCCTGAGGACTTTGGAGCACAGGCCACGTTAGCAGCGGTCATGCACCGGGAGAGGGTGTTTCTTCTCCGGGAGCTGATGGAGTTGTCTCTACCTGCCAGCTCCGAGTCTTCTCTCATCCTCTCTTTCCATCTTTCCAATCAGGCTTGGGTCTCACCAGCCAGCGAAGCTGCTGTGAGGACCACGAAAGCCCACGGAAGCCGCGAACCCAGCCCTGCCCGCCTCCCAGCAGCCGCCCTGGCTGTGCCCTCCTCGCCCCTGGCCTTCTCCCCTTGGCGTCCGGGCCCCCCGTGCCGCTTGCTCCCCATCTTCCTGTGGGTCCCCTCTGCAGGAAATTCTTGGGTCCCCAAGCTTGGTCTCCTCACGTGCACACTACACCCTGGGCCACCGGTCCCTGTCTCTCAGCTCCAGATGCCAGCGGAACGGCCTTGGCTCACGAGTCTAACTTGACCCGTCTCCTTCACTCACTGTGCTCAGTTATGGCAGCCAGAACAAACTCACCCCTCAAAGAAAACGGTATTAACTCTCAACATGAAGTTTCAATTTTAAACCATCGACATTCAGAGTCTGGAGTCAGAGGGGCTGTCTTTCACCTTTCCAAGGAAATAGTCATGAAGGAGACACATTTTTGCCACTGAAGGGCATCTGCTCATTCTTTACCAAAATCCAAACACCACCTATTTCCATCCTACAGCTGATCACTTGCTTCAATAATCAGTTCTGCCATTAAAAGGTTCTATCATAAATGGAAATTTCTCATCATAATTAATCACTAGACTACATTTTGCACTGAACTGACCAATGAAATTTGTTTATTCATTTCTTTTATTCTTTCCTTTACTACTTACTTTCCTAGAGAAGATGAGGACGGGTCTTGAGTTAAAACTCCTGACCTTTACATGACCCTGGCCAACTATTCAAACACAAAAAGCCATAAAAAAACTATTATGGGTCAATTTAGCAGAAATCCAAAAATTCTGTCTCTCTCTCTTTTTTCTTAGCTACTGAAGAAATATCAGAAATGACATATATAAATTGGAAATCATTTCCCGCTTGCCAGCATACCTTAAATTGATGTGGCCAAGAATATTCCTTGTAATTGTTAAATTAATTTAGATATTCTTGATGTATTGTTCTTCACGGGAAAATCACTCATCATTCTTCCTTGGCTATTTGCCTTTTTTTCCCTAAGAATAGAGAAAGTTGTGCAGAACACACCACCAAAGTGTCTTCTGCACACAGGCCTTTGACTGAGGACCACTTTGAACACAACCTCACAGAAACTCAGAGATGCTTTTATTACAACAGCCATGCCACTCCCAAAGCCCTACATCAAGACCTGCCCCTAGGATCTTGAAGTACAGGGGGGAGGTTGAATTTTCCCTAAAGGAAAATAAAGGTAAATAATTATGCCTTTTGGGGGAAAGTCTTCCTCCAAAATCTCCTTAAAAAATTGCAATATCCACAGCTTCCCCAACGAGCAAGTACACAGAGATGAGACGCAATATGAATTAAATGTCAAGGCAACCTACAAATATTTTAAAAATCTAATAAATCATCTCCTGATTAGTTTTACCTGAGAGTGTAGAATCATATTGGGCTTGGCTGACACGGTATAAGAAAACTAGAACCATTAGAAAGAAATCCAGCCCTCCAGATTGTCCCCCATGTAAAAATTACATTCTAAACGATGCGGTTTTCTTGGTACTCTGCACCTCCACGAATGCTGAGTGGCTCCAAGAGATCCATTGTCCTGCTCTGTGTTGTGAGGATTTAAAATAGAGAAGGGAAAATTCTACACTCTTTTAAGCTTATCTAAGGAATATCTATTGTTTGTTCAAATGGCATGTGCATTTACATTTGCAAATAATTAGATTCAGACATTTTTATATTTTGAACAAAATGCTTCATGCAAACCATAAGTAAACGTGGTTTCCTCTTTTGTACTCTAAAGCACCTTTGCAGGACTGCTGATATCCTGGTAGTGCCTCATAACGGAGCATAGTTAGACCTCAAGTCCCCTGGGCCCACAGCAGCGGTTTGAAAGTCATCCACGACGCCCACCATCTGGTCTCTGCCCAGCCAATGGTCAGGTGTTCAGACTCTCACCCCATATGTGCACACAAGACCCCTAGGATACAAGTGCCCCCCTTTGTAAGAAACTTATTTCATTACATGGCAACAGCAGTGTCCCTCTCAGCCAGCATCTCTGTGTCTGCGGGGTCCCTCTCCTCAGAGAACCAGACTTCACCCTGCTGGTCTAGCAGCCAGCAGGCCATGTTGGGGACCAGCCATGCCCCACTTCTAGATCCAGGGTCTTGGGATTAGGGCAGAACCCTGGATATTCATTGGAAGGACTGATGTTGAAGTTGAAGCCCCAATACTTTGGCCACATGATACAAAGAGATAACTCACTGGAAAAGACCCTGATGCTAGGAAACACCGAAGGCAGGAGAAGGGGATAACAGAGGATAAGATGGTTGGATGGTATTACTGGTTCACTGGACATGAGTTTGAGCAAGTTCTGGGAGATAGTGATGGACAGGGAAGACTGGCATGCTACAGTCCATGGGGTCACAAAGAGTCAGACATGACTGAGCAACTGAACAACAAATATAAATATTATATATATAATATACATATAATATTTCTATGTATATATTTACCCATGGTCCAAGAATTATAAATACCTTTCCATCTCTAGATGTGCTGGTATCCAGGTGTCCTGGCATCCTGGCGTCCGGGCATCCCGACGTCCTGGGGCCTGGGCGTCCCGGGGTCCTGGCATCACAGGGTCCCGGCGTCCGGGCATCCTGGGGTCCGGGCATCCGGGTGTCCGGGGGTCCTGGTGTCCGCGCATCTTGGCGTCCTGGTGTCCGGGTGTCCGGGCGTCCGGGTGTCCTGGTGGCCAGGTGCCCAGGTGTGCTGCAGATGGATGTCAGTGAACTCCATGTTCAAAGCTCCAGGACAGGACACCCAGCTCGGCCCTCGCCAGGCCCTCCCCTTGCCCTTGGCTTCTTTCACAACGTGAGGTCGGAGTGGGGGTGGATGGGTGACGGGAGCTGCATTTTCTATTTCTTTCCTTAGATTTATATGATGTTTTCTCTTCAAAGAGCTCCCTCATGGGCCCACACATTAAACACCCTTTAAAACAGAACAGACACCGCTGAACATGAGGTGCCACCCCGAGAAGACGAGAGAACACGGTTAAAATCTGCCCAGAGGTTGGCCTGAGACCGTGTGTAAAATCTGCCCAGAGGCTGGCCTGAGACCGTGTGTCCACTTCAAAGAAAGCATCAGCAGATGCAGAAGAGGAGCCTCGGAGGGGGGTTAGTTTCCTTCTCCTTCGTCCCAGTTACTCGGGGAGGGGAGCAGGTCAGTTCTGAAGTCAGGGCAGGGAGGAAGCCTGGACCACGGGAGCTGATGGGCATTGGAGCGGGTTATACGCCGGCTCGCCCCGGGTGCAGTGGAGCTGCCTGGCGCTGCCGGGCCTGCCTCGCATCCCTCTGCCGTGACTTTGGCGACAATCACACAGCGGTGCAGTCAGCGCGGCTCAGGGGAGGCCCAAACGTGGCTCAGGAAGAGGAACAAGGAACAGGTGGCTGTAAAGCCCCAACGGAGAAGGTGCAGGCCCTACTTCAAGGCACTGCCCACCCCCCGGCGGAGAACCCAGAGGACAGCGCGGCAACTCAAGTCCCCCCACCATACATCCCTCCTTGCGATGCGGAGAAGACCTCAGCAAACTCCCATTCAAAACAAGGGACGATATGGACCTGAGAACCCATCACGGCACATCTTGAGTCTTGAAAACAGACGTACATTCGTTCATCCAATGAACATTCATCAGCTGTCACCTTCTAGTATGGAGTGGGGGTTCCCTTGTGGCTCAGTCGGTAAAGAATCCACCTGCAATGTGGATGACCTGGGTTCGATCCCTGGGTTGGGAAGATCCCCTGGAGAAGGGAAAGGCTACCCACTCCAGTATTCTCGCCTGGAGAATCCCATGGACTGTACAGTCCACGGGGTCGCAAAGTTGGCATGACTGATCGACTTTCACTTCTCGTATGGAGGCATGAAGATGCCTTCCCTGAAAAAAAGCAAAACATAAACAACAAACAAGCACCAACAGTCAAGGAACAGCAACAACAAAGCATCCCTGCCTCAGTCCAGGGAAGGCAGAGCCACTGAGGCAGACGGGGCCTGACTTCCGCACAGGCGCTGGGGGTGCGTGGAAGTCAGCCCAACCTTCCTGCAGGCAGGGGACCACAGGTCAAGGCAGAGGGTGCATAGGGACCCGTCCATCAGAGGCTCAGACCACAGGGAGGCCTAAGAAACAAGGGCTTTGCAGGAGGCCAAGAGCTTGTCCGTTGTGCCAATGGCTCTTGATGCAGCTTGACCCAGGACAGCGCCTGCAGGCCAAGCTCACACCGACTGAGAAGGCAGAGAAGATGCAGGGGGCACCCTCAGGGTCGAGGAGCCGGGGCCTGGCTGCTGCCCCAGGAGCACGATGGGCCCACAGGTCACATGGGCAGCTGCCTCCCATCCCCACTCTGAATACTGTGCAAGCCAGCATCACAGGGAACACTGGGACCATCACTCTCGCTCCACCAAGGGGACCAGCTCAGATCCACTGCACCTCGCAAGAGGGCCCAGGATGCATGGGGCCATTTCCACTTCCTGCAGGGGTGTCACCTGTGCACAAGTGGAGGAACCCCCCCCTGGTTTCACACACATGCCCCCAGGCCCAGCACTTCCCCAAGTGGGGAGCACGAGCCAGGAGACCATCTCCCAGGGAGCCCAGGCAGAGAACAGAGTCGCCAAGACCTTGTCCAGTGTTTCAAATGTACTCATGCATTTCATGGTTACCTGTGATGTTTGCTGAGTGAGTCAAGTGATTGAAGATGCTGAGGCTTGAAGTTCACAGCATCACGTAAACCTGAATTCCAGCAAAGAAATGGACCAACACTACTTAATAGCTTTGGTGAGTGTGCAGAGGTGGAGAGACCAGGCTCTGATCTGATGACTGTGTCGCCCCTCCCCTCCCCAGGTCCGCCGCAGAGCACACACCTGGTCCACAGGCTGGTTTAGGGCATCAGTCAACCATGGACTTCTGCCTCCTTTCCCACAACCTAGGTTCCCTTCAGATGCTGAGGGACAGTGCCTCTGTTTTCTGGCTCTGTGCTCTTCTGCAGGGCATTTCATAGGGCTCGTCTTCCTATCTGTAAAATGGGACTAGTGCTAGCAGCTTCATCACAGAATTGTAAGGACTAAACGAGGACAATCCATGTCAAATGCTGACACTCACACTAAAACAACAGCTGAAATGTCCCCTTACCCTGCTCTCTATGCATTTGGCATCCCACCAACACAACCTTGAAGGTGGACACTCCCTCACACATGTCCCCCGTTTCTGGCATCTTCCTTGCCTCTCCCAAGGAGGCCCTCAATAAATCTTCATTGTGCCGAATTGGCGCTGAATTTTTAAAGACGTCTAGATTATTGTTTTAAATAATATATCATCTTTTCCCAAGCGACTCAAACACTATCCTTCAAATAGCTTCATCAGGTGTCCTAATAGTTTTTATACACTTCAGTGTAAAACATGAATTAATGATACAGGACAAATCGGATTAGTTCACATCCTCTCTGTGGTTTCATGTCCAGTTTGGACATCCTGGTTTAGTAAATATTGAGAATAATAAAGAAAGCCTGGATTGCGGGCATGAGTCTCTAAAGATGATGCAACTGTTGGCTTTTCAAAGTCCATAATTGGAAGAAAATAGAAAAGTTCCTGAAATCAAGATGTTAAGATACAGTCAATTGGGAAGAGTAGGAGATAGAGGCTTCTGTTACTTATAGAAACAAACAATGCCTAAAAAATAAAGTAAAGCTGGTAGTCAACAGTTCCTTCTCCCCAGGGACAGATACGTGTATAATAAAGACCTCCAGAAGCATCCACCAATATGACTTGGTAAGGATGTTCTGAACAGGTCACTTTAAATTCTACCAGGAAAAGACTAAAGTGATTTAAAGTTTACATTCCTGCTGTAAATGGGCATTTCATTTTCTATGTAAGGTCATATGATTTCCCTAGATTTACAGCTGTATCAAAAGACAACAGTTCAAATTTATGACTGAGATTTCTGGGGTGAAGTTTAAAATGTTAGGAATGTTGAAAATGTTCAAGGGTCAGGTGTATGCCCTTGAATAAGTTTTTACTCTTAGACCACGAGCTGTGGTCACACAAGCTGGGACATAATTGATCTGGTAATTAGAGAATGCAATTTGAATGATCACAGACCCGTATTGATTATGAAGGACCCCTATCTAGAGCCCAGCAGAGGATAAAGAGGCTGCACTTCGGCCCAGAGCTCTCCCGGAGTGGCTGCGGTCTTATGAAGTCAGGAGGAGGAGCCGTGAAAAGCCCCTGGGTCAATGAGAGTAAGGAAAAGCCTTAGATCTTGAGCTGAGAGTTCGAATGAGAGCTGGAGTAAGGGCTGAAAAGGCATTTGTTACTAAGAATTAGGAAAAATAAGCACACTCGTTCTGTGTGAATTTACTTAGAATCTATTCTAAATATTCAGTGATATTTATGTTTTGCAGCTTTACACCAAGAAAAAAAGTTCTTTTTCATTGAAACTCCTATAGAATAAACCGTTTTGACATCTGGGGCTTGAAATGCCAACTCCTTTTCCAGTTAGAAATAAATGTCATTATGTAGGAATTTGGGTAGGGTTTTCTAAAGAAGGCAACTAACCAATGACAAAAATCTAAACATAACTGACTTGTCTACTTCTTACTGAAGTAAACAGATGTCCTCATCTAGTTTAACGGAGCAAACGTTTCCCACAAAGAACACAGGTTCTTTCCGGGCGCAGTGCCTCTGTCCCCTCCTGGGCCTTGTGCCAATCTAAGTTTTTAATCTGCAGAGTTGCGTGCCCACCACCCTACCCCCAAAATAACTAGCCATTTTGTCTAGTAATAAGCAACCCGAAGGCAGAATCATATGAATTTGAATACCAAGATAAGTGAGACCTGGACACAGCATAGGACTGTGCTTGCCAAGGAGGCAGGGCAGAGGAGGACTCACCCGGAGGCTGGGGATGGCACGCGGCAGCCGTTACACACAGGATGGGTACACAGCAAGACCCTACTGTGTACACAGAGCTGCATTCTGTGTCCTCTGATACACCGTAATGGAGAAGAAAATGTTAAAAAAGTATGTATATATACGCATAACTGAACTACTATGCTGTCCAGCAGAAATGAACCCAATGCTGCAAATCAACTATACTTTTTTTTAATTAAATAAATAGATAGATAAATGAGACCAAGAGCCGATGCACCTGAGAGGGTCTGACTTTCACGGGCATCTCTAGGAGCTGGTCCCTGTCCAATCTACGTGTCAGAAAAGAACAAATAATTACAGGACAGGCCTCGGTGGAAAGTAAGATCCATTGTCCAAAGGTGAGAAATAGCCACTCACTCCCGGGGCTTCACCTCCTAGAGAGGTCGCAATCTGCTCCCTGGTCTATCACTTTGGAAACTGCACCCACCGTTTCCTCCCACCAGAGGCTCCTGTCCTCGGTGTCCCAACAGCCCCCCGGCTCCCCACAAACCCCAGCACCACCTCTAAGACATCAGGCCACCCCAACTCTGGAAGGCTTGTCACAGCCAAGTCCCCACAGAACTGTCTGGTAATATGAGCAGTCCAAAACCTCATCCTCTGGTTTTATTTCCAGGTAAGGAATGAATTCTAAAGAAATTTTAACCAAGAAAAAGCAAAATGCATCTTGAGTTGCCCAATGACCATACATTAATACCGAACATCATATTTGGCAACCTTTCCTGGAGATGACACACCACCACCTCCTTGGCAAGTAGAAGTAAATGCAATCCAGAGAAGTTAGAAATTCTCAGCAACATTGACCCCTGGTGCTGGAATTTGGTGACTTTCTGTAACTGGAAGAGGTAGGTGTAAACTAGTTGAAATACAGTGATTGTCTTGGAACTCACTGTTCATCTACCCAGATTTTGTTTGAGCAGCCACACTGGCCATCACTTCCTCTAGACCTCTGTTGTATAAACAAATGCAAACGAATGATTAAAAGCCCAGGCTGTAACTCACCAGACCCAGGCCTGTTCCTTCATTTGTTTTTCTTTAAAAACAGTCACCGCATCATTGACGAAGGATGGAATGGCCTACCCATACCCTCTGCCATTTGTTCACTCTCTGATTTGAGGAAAGTCACTTTGCTCTTTTTGAACCTCACATTTCTCAACTGTAGGACAGACTCTAGTCCAACCTCCCCAGTTGAGGGAAGAACGCTGTGAGGTCACTCATGTGAGAATCTGACCAAGAGTTGGGCTAGTAAGCATACCTGTTGTCTGAGCTAGTCCCAATGAGGACCTTGTAAGGGGCAGATGCGGTCCCCACGCTGGCCAGAGTGTGACTTCCAGGTCAACGTTGCAAGTTCTTCACAGCCACTCTGCTTCCCGAGCCTACGTTCTAGCCACTCTGAATAAATCACTCACACATCGAGACTGAGCTGACACACAGCCTTTATATTCAAGCCAAAGAATTAAGGGCAGAATTTTATGATCCCATTCCTCTGCGGTCTTGAGGTCAGTATTAGAAACTCATGCAAATCTATGTCCTGGCCGAACAAATGGACCAGTGAAGAGGCGCTGCTGTGGCCCAAGTCATTATAAAAGAATCGGCGCAGATGAGGGAGGGGGCGGACCACGGGAAACCCAGAGACAGGAACACACTTTCATCCCACACATCAACGTATCAGATTACTGAGGGGGAAAGAAGTTAAAAAAAAAAAAAGAGTGTGGGGAAAATAATTTAATATGTTCCTTCTTCTCCTGTCATGCATATAGAAAGAGGCCATCTGAGCTAAATCAATTGGGCAAAGTGTTTCTGAAACTGCTGACATAAAACTGGACATTTTTGAAGGCCAAGGACTGCGTTTCCTTCAGTCTGTGTTAATCCATGCAGAGTTACACTAGCAATCATAAACTTGCTGGTGGGTAAAATAGCACAGATGTAATAAAGCATCTCACAGTCTGGTACGTGTAAAGCTGAGAAGGGCTGTACCTGCCACCAACCCATTACATTCCCGTTCCTTCTCACAGCAACCCTTCTACAGGACCTCCTTTATAATGGAATAACAGCTGTTACTTCTGCTAATAATTTTATTAGTAGTAGTGTTTACCAAACCCTACAGGATGCCAGAAATTGTTCTAAGTACTTATCAAGGATGAACTCTTGTTCTTCCCCGACTCTTATAAGATAGCTGCTCTTATCCCCACTTTCAG
The DNA here is from genome assembly GCF_023699985.2 of Odocoileus virginianus. Taxonomy (NCBI): domain Eukaryota; kingdom Metazoa; phylum Chordata; class Mammalia; order Artiodactyla; family Cervidae; genus Odocoileus; species Odocoileus virginianus. Next base: position 53,451,861 of record NC_069695.1, read on the forward strand.
TTCAGTTCAGTTGCTCAGTCCTGTCTGACTTTTTGTTACCCCATGGACTGCAGCACGCCAGACCTCCCTATCCATCTCCAACTCCAGGAGTTTACTCAAACTCATGTCCATTGAGTGGGTGATGCCATCCAACCATCTCATCCTCTGTTGTCCCCTTCTCCTCCCGCCTTCCATCTTTCCCAGCATCAGGGTCTTTTCAAATGAGTCAGTTCTTCACATCAGGTGGCCAAAATATTGGAGTTTCAGCTTCAGCATCAGTCCTTCTAATGAATATTCAGGACTGATTTCCTTTAGGATGGACTGGCTGGATCTCCTTGATGTCGAAGGGACTCTCAAGAGTCTTCTCCAACACCACAGTTCAAAAGCATCAATTCTTTGGTGCTCAGCTTTCTTTATAGTCCAACTCTCACATCCATACATGACCACTGGAAAAACCATAGCCTTGACTAGACGGACATTCGTTGGCAAAGTAATGTCTCTGCTTTTTAATATGCTGTCTAGGTTGACCATAACTTTCCTTCCAAGAAGCAAGCGTCTTTTAATTTCATGGCTTTTCCCCCACTTCACAGGTGAATAAATGGAAACCAAAGATTTTAATGTACCCAGGGATGCAGGCTCTGTCTGGCAGCACGGGCTTGAACCAGGACACCAGTCCCTACGGCCTGTGCTCAGCCTCCACGTGATGTTCCATAAAGGAATCAACAAGAAGGTTACTGGAGCACCTTCAAAACTCATAGCTCTTGCTAACTCAGAGGTTCCTCAGTGTCCAACCACAGGAGACAGACTGACCCTAGTCCTCTGGTCACTTCTCCAGGCCAAGGAGCTCTGATTCCATCCTGTGGTCCTGCCATTAACCATCTCTTGGCTCCCCACCGCCCACACTCATCCGTGAGCTGATACACAGAAGTGAGGCTCCTCATGTAAAGAACTGCTTTTACACATTGGTTTTTAATGGGGGCTGGAGTGGGGTGGGATCAAGATGAGTCAGAGGCAGACGGCATTTCACTGTGGCCTGTCATCTCGGTGAGATACATGAGGATCCACAGGAAAGGATGAAGGTACTGAAGGTATCAAAACTGAAGAAGAAACCGAAATGAAAGCACATTTTGAGAAGGATTCTGAAGTGAAAATTCAGATTGAAAATGTGAATTGTCTACAGATGACATGTTAATAGGGCTGAGAAGAAAGGGCTGTGATCTCACAGGAGGATGTATGTGTGTGCTGAGCAGGACCAAGTAGACGGTTCAACACACGCTGGACGCCAGCTCCTGGTGGGTGTGATGGGACCGTAGAATGAGGAATCTTCATACTCAGTGCCCCTCGGTTTGGGAAGTTGCTTCAGGCGATGGAAAGCTGGGCACTGAAATGCACAGACCCCAGGCCCTGTCGCAGCTCTTCACACCACGTGGTTTCCGGCAAGAGACCTCGTCTTCCTGAGCAGACAACTGGCCAATTGGAAGGGACCATCCTGAGGTGCCCAGATTCAAAGCTGGTCCCTGGAATCCCCTCGGTCACTGAAGGGATCAAGTTCGCAGAGAAGCAAGTCAGGGGTCTGTGCCAAGGTGTCCAGCTGGAGCAGCTACTAGAAGAGGCCTACAGGTTCAGACATACACGACCCCTGAACCAAGCTAAACTCCTCTCCTCCACTCGCAGACCTACTGTGCATCCATGTCTCCTCTCTCACACTGTGTATTGTGCATATGTGTGTGTGTGTGTCTACATATTTATGTATAAGTATGGGGATTCCCCGTGGCTCAGACAGTAAACAATCTCCCTGCAAGGCGGGAGACCCAGGTTCAATCCCTGGGTCGGGAAGCTCCCCTGGAGAGGGGATGGGAACCCACTCCAGCATTCCTGCCTGGAGAATCCCATGGATGGAGGAGCCTGGCAGGTTACAGTCCATGGGGTCGCAGAGTCGGACACAACTGAGCAACTGACACTTTATGTATAAGTATATACATGGATAAATGTGTATGGACATGTATGTATGTATTTTTGTGCATATATGTGTATGTCTAGCTGTATATGTGGGTGGTCATGTACATATTGTACTGTATGTATCTGTGTATGTATGTATACTCATGCAATTTTGTGTGTTTACATGTTTTGTGTTTCTATGTTATACGTGTGGTACATGTATATGTCTAGCTGTATACATATGTATGTGTGCATGTATATATGCATTGCATGTATGTGTGTACATGTCTATATGTGTACATACTCATGTAAGTATATGCATATGTCTGTGCATATGTCTGTGTATTACATATGTGATGTGTGTGTGCATGTACATGTCTGTGTTGCTATGTATATATGTGTGTATGTAAGGTGTGCGCGCATGCACACCTGTGTGTGTATATACAGGTATCCTGACACTTGTCCTGTGAGATCGGCAGTTTTCATCACTCTGAACTTCAGGAGTCAGGTGAACAGCCCTCAGTTTTTAGTGCATATGTAAACAAGGCCGTCTGCACACAAGCCTGTGTGTTCTAATTCCAGAGAACAGCTGGGACTAACATGCATCCAGATGGGGTCAGACGGAGTGTGCAGGCCAGGGACCCACAGTTCAAGATTACAGTGGAAACAGTGAGCTTCAGGAAGCCGTGCAAGTCACCTCTGGGTAAGAACTCCCAACATCCCGGAGAGACAGGTAGGCACTCACCCCAGATCTGGAAGACGGCTTGGTCGCCCCAGCATCCACACTTCTAGTGGTTCATGACTTACACATAACAGACTCTCTTCACAGACTCAGCTCTTTCAAACTAATCCTGCCCTTCTTTTAGCAAGTCTAAAAATAAGGTAATCGCTTAAGGGAAAAGCAGTACCTCTGTATGCATGTGCACACTCACAGGCAACATGTGTGGTCAATCAAGAGAATGATCTTAATATTTAAAATTATTACAGACAAATAACAAAAAGGAGCTTCACAGGTGACTAAGTGGTAAAGAATCTGTCTGCAATGCAGGAGACATGGTTTTGATTCCCGGGTTGGGAGGGTCCCCTGGAGAAGGAAATGGCTACCCACCCCAGTATTCTTGCCTGGGAAATCCCGTGGACAGAGGATCCTGGCGGGTTACAAGCCATGGGGTCTCAAAAGAGTCAGACACGATTTAGCAGCCAAGCAACAATTACAAAAAGATGAATATAAAACACAATAGAGAACTGTGCTCACAATTCTCATACACACATAAAAAAGAAACATCTAGTCAACTTATGAATAAATCGAGCCTCATTGTCAGAGAAGGAAAATATTGAAAATAATGAAATACCACATTTCGTTTAACAAGCTAGTGTATGATGACTTTCATTTCTCTGTCGTGTATTCCTATGCATTTCAAAGTTTCTGCAGTAACTATGTTACTTTTACTACCATCAGAAAAAAGTGCTATTACTTGAGAAAAGTGTTGAGAAGAGATAGCACTTTGAGTTCTACATGACAGGCTTAATAACACTGCATAGATGGACAGAGCTTTCTCCTTGACACTCTGTGTCCAGGTGAGAAAAGAACAGGTGAGCCACATTCCTGTAGGCAGCCCCCTTGGTGGGTGCATCTGACAACCTCTGATATTACCAGAGCTCAAATTAAAAGACGATGTCTAGGTTTGTCATAAACCTAGACAGCCTATTAATAAGCAGAGACATCACTTTGCCGACAAAGGTCTGTCTAGTCAAAGCTATGGTGTTTCCAGTAGTCATGTATGGATGTGAGAGTTGGACTATAAAGAAAACTGAGCGCCAAAGAATTTGAACTGTGGTGTTGGAGAAGACCCTTGAGAGTCCCTTGGACTGCAAGCAGATCCAACCAATCAATCCTATAGGAAGTCAGTCCTAATATTCATTGGAAGGACTGATGCTGAAACTGAAGCTCCAATACTTTGGCCACCTGATGCGAAGAGCCAACTCATTGGAAAAGACCCTGATGCTGGGAAAGATTGAAGGCAGGAGGAGACGGGGGTAACAGAGGATGAGATGGTTGGATGGCATCACCGACTCAATGGACATGAGTTTCAGCAAACTCAGGGAGATGGTGATGGACAGTGAAGCCCAGCGTGCTGCAGTCCATGGGGTTGCAGAGTCGGACATGACTGAGTGACTCAACAAGAACAAGTCAAAATACCTTCTGCGTCTGAATACAAAGTTCTACCTGTGACATCAGTGTGCTTAGCCTAACAATTTCCCACCATCTTGTCCCAAGGGGCTTAAATTTCAATTTCCTAAAACAATCAAGATTGGAGCTGTGGTTACAAAGTCCAAGAAAGATTCTGACTGGCTCTCATGGGTGACTATGCCTGGCCCTGTGCCCTGAACAGATAAGGAATCTCAAAGAGGATTTCCTGCCTTCCCCCAGGATTGCCAGGCTCTTTTGAGTTGAATTCCAATGTTGTAGCTTTTTAGTTAAAAAATAATTTGACACAACAGAATGGATTCAGTGGCCTACTTACTTTAAAATAAAGAAATATGACAGACAGACAGAGACAGCGCTCCTTCAGCCTCTGGGCCCACCCGGAATTCTTGATCCACCCCACACCCCGAACAGCATAACCACTCTGCTACCTTTTTCAGATGTGGCTTCCCTGAGCCCATGAGAGCCTCGAGTGTTCTTACAGACCTCAACCTTCTGGATGACCACAGTGTTTTAAAGCAGATCACTTGGTGAGTCTGTGGGATCCTTCTCATCTAAGGAAAATTATAATAGCTTGCATGTTTGCCGGGTGTGTGCTCACTAGACCTGGCACATCCTTTCCTGAAACATTCAGGGAAATAAGTCTAAGGGACTTTTCGTGTTGTCAAAGCAGTGGTTTCACCAGGATTAAACAATCCTTAATTCAAGTCCCACCGAAGTGTAGAATTACACCCAGTATTGTATTCAGAGCTCTTAAAATAGGGCTTCATTAATTTGTGACCACTGGTTCACATCCACATCCTTCTCAAGATCAAAAAGTATTGTTAAATACTTGTTCTGCCCAGAGTTTAACAGTAGGAAAGGAAAGGGGAGAGGATGAGAGGAAAAGAGAAAGGAGGAGAAGCTGTGTGCTCCCCAGCTGCGTGCTCCCCTGTGTCAAGCACTGCTCTTCCCACCACGTGCCTGATGACCTGCTCTGCGGTCCTCCCACATCGCTGGTCCTCCCTATCTCTGGTCCTCCCTATCTCTGGTCCTCCTGTGTTCAGTAAGATCTCCAGAGAGACTCCAACATACACAGAAGGAGCAGATTGCCTCTACTGAACTCAAGATCCTTTCCACAGAAACCTAGGGACAAAGTTTCCAATTTATCAAGTGAGTTACTGGAAATTTTTTCCTAAGATAATCTCTGAATTGTACCTTAGAATAGGCACAATGAAGTATTATAATGGGGAAAAAAGTGTGTGAAGATTTTAGAGCTATTATTTCATATTAATACCTGCCTCTCCAGAAACATACTTATCTATAATCTTACCCTTATAAGGGGCTTCCCTTGTGGCTCAGCTGGTAAAGAATCCGCCTGCAATGAGGGAGACCTGGGTTCGATCCCTGGGTTGGGAAGATCCACTGGAGAAGGAAAAGGCTACAGACTCCAGTATTCTGGCCTGAAGAAGCCCATGGACTGTATAGTCCATGGGGTCGCAAAGAGTCGGACACGACTGAGCAACTTTCACTTTCACTTTACCCTTGTCATCTTGCCTTTATTAATATTAACCATATTTTAACTTTGAGGCCATATGTCATTACATTGAGGCAATGTTTGTGCTTCTTTTTTTTTTAAAGAAAGTCATTATTTTTTTCAATATTTAAATTATTTGTAACTTAATTTAATTCAAAGGAACTTCAGGGGAATTAATGTTATAATTCCATGTTGTTATGAGAATTACTGTCAGAATTCACTAAAATGAACTATGCTCTGGAAAGGATTGGCTGTAAGCTTAGTCTGAGGAAGTCAAACCTAAAGGCGATTTGAGCAGCTTTATGTATTCCATGTTCATGGTTAGAATGTGGGTTGTTATAATAAAGCTTTTATGAGAGACAATACATACCCTGGCATTGTTGAAAATTATCTACCATACATTTAATGACACAAAAAGTATGTGCAATCATGACCATATTTTACATAAAGTACATAAGTACATGTAATCTGGAACAAGCATGAATTTTTAAAATTTTCCTACATTCTAATGGCATTCACTCCCTTAACTTAGTAAGTCAACTGCAATCAAAGGTACCTGTTGTGGAAGATTCAAATCTGTTGTACAGTTCGTGTGTCTCTTCCTCTTTGTTTTACCCATAATGTGAATGGCTCCAAATTCACAGTCTTGAGCCCTCAACCTCTCACCCTCTGATGTTATATTTACACTGACACGGACCTTGTCCACCCAAACCTGTCACAAGTTACAATTCTTAACTTCAAGAAATTCAAAAATATATTCCAAAGATCATTAAATATGTCTAGTCCTGGATTAACCCTTTTATAGCTGACCATCCTAGTTAATGGAACATGCAGCTCACTAACCTTCTTTCTTGGTCTCTCGGTTCTTGTTTATCCATCTGCATTCTCACCTGTCTTCTCTATCATGACCACATTGCCTCCATTTCCTTCTTCCATTATTCTGTGGTGTGGTCTCATTCACCACCAGGTCTAAACCCGCCCTCCCCAGAGAGGCACAGTGCGGCATGAGTAAGGGCGTCCAGCACAGAGTGGCCGGGCGTGGGAAAGCTCTTTACTCCGCAGGTCAGAGACTGTCCTCCTCCACCGAGACACACCAGGCAGCCCGGCCCGGCGGATCTCCCGGCACCACCATAGGCAGCACAAGTGGGAGCCAGTCTGAATCTCGGCAACACGAGATAAGCCAAACAGACCAAATGACCCAGAAAGGGTCTGAAAAATTAGATAGCTGTTCACACCTATAAAAGTAGGCTATGACCTATGTGCAAAGCTTAAATAGAGTGACTGCCTTTTAAAATAAAATATTTAAAAGGTCCCACAGACTCCTAACATAATACTCAAAGTGTCCAGGATACAATTTTTTAAAATCACCAATAATAACAAGAATCAGAAAATCACAAGCTGAATGAGAAAAGTCCATCAACTTAGTTAACAATAAGATGAATCAGGTGTTAGAATTATCTGTTGAGCATTTTCAAGCATCCATTACAAAAACGCTTCAGTAAACAATTACAATATATCTTGAAACAAATGAAAAAGCAGAGGAATATCAGCAAAGAAATAGAGGTCATAAAAAAAGAACCAAATAGAAATAATAGAATTGAAAAATACAATAACAGAGATTTTTTAAATAGTAGAATGTCCAATAGCAGAACGGAGAAGAAAGAAGACAGAACTGGGGAACAGAAGGATAGATCAATAAAACTCACCCAGTCTGAACAACAGAGAGCAGACAGACTACAAAAAAACATAAACCAAGGCTCAGAGACCTAGGGTCAATAACAAAAGACCAAACATTCATATCAGATCCTCTCAGAAGCTGAGGAGAAACACTGTGGTGCTAAAAGAGTATTTGAGAAAATAATGGATGAAAACTTCTCAGATTTGGGGAACACCTTAAACAGATTCAGGAAGCTGAATAAAACCCAAATACAATAACCTCAAAGTCATATCATAAACTGCGGAAAACTAAGGACAGAAAAACTTGTGAAGACATCCAGAGAAAAACAATACATTACCTTTAGAGAAACAAAAATGACGCATTACCTACAGAGAAACAAAAATGATGCATTACCTTTAGGAGAACATGAATCCCAGGGACAACAGATTTCTCAGTAGAAATCACAGAGGCCAGGAGGAAGTGACAGAATGTTTCTCAAGGGCTAAAAGAAGAGAATTGTCAACCAGTACAGCTGTGCTTCAGGGATGATGGAGAAACAAAAACACTCTTAGATGAAAGGAAAAAAAGAAAAGAACTTCTGACTAGCATATCGACTCTTAAAGCATGCTTAAAGTGAGTCCTTCAAACTTAAAGAAAATGAAAAAAAAGAAGAAATTTTGGACTCTAATTAGAAAAGAAGAAAGAGTGATGGAAAGAGTAGAAGTGTGAGAATATATAATGAATTCTCCTCCTCCTTGTGAATTTTCTAAACAATATATGATGGTTGAAAGAAAAATGGCATACTCAAGTTGCATTTAGATGCGGAGCACGTGAAGGGAACCCAGCGGAAGCGAGGTGTCACGCGTCACCCAGAGGGGAAGACGCTGCTCACACCAGGCCATTCCATCTGGCTATTTCTTATGACCAGTGACAAAGGATCTCCTACCACGGCAGGAGACACGGATTTGATCCCTGGACCAGGAAGGGCCGCACAGGCTGTAGGGCAGGTAAGCCCACATGCCACAACTACTGAAGCCACGCCTCCCAGAGCCCGTGTTCTGCAACGAGAGGCCCACGGACCACAAGCAGGAAGGAGTCTCCGCTCTCCGCAACTAGAGAAAACCTCATGTAGCAAGGAAGACCTGACTCAGCCAAAAATAGATAAATAAATAAAGTAGATTGGAAAGGAGGAAATCAAACTATCCTTGTTTGCAGATGACATGATTTTCCACATTATTTCTACAGAATCCCAAAGAATCTGTAAGATAACTCCTAAAACTCAAAAGTGAGTTCAGCAAGTTTGAAGAAATAAGAATTAACATACAAAAAGCAATCCCATTTGGAAATAGTAACCTTGAGCTACGGAAATCAAATTAGAAACAGTATCATTTGCAATCTAAAGAAAATGAAATACTTACTTATATACTCAGCAAAACATGTACAGGATTCATGCATTGAAAATTTTAAAACAGGGATGAAAGAAGCCAGAGACCTAAGCAAACAGCCCCTCATACATTAGAAGTCTCAGCATAGCCCTTCCTCTCCATTGTAAGCTCTTCCCCTCCATTGTAAGCCCTTCCCCTAACAGAGTTACCACCACCATCACAGCCATCATTTTATAATTTCTTGTTTTCATGTCCAAATCTATCTGCTCCCACCTGCGGGTAGGGGCTGGATTTTTCACTGTTATTTTTCCAGGGCCTGGCCCAGCTCCTGGTACAGAAGCATTCAGTAAACACCAGGTAGACAAGTCAAGTCAAGTCAAGAAGCAGTAAGTTGATCCAGGAGAGAATGTCATGCAGGCAACCTGGGGATGTAGTTCTGGCTTTCAGAAAAGCATTCAGGGCTGGTAGTTCAGACTTGGGAGCCTTCAGAGTCATATGCTTAATAAGACTCTAAATGCAAAGAAATATCTGGAGACTGGAGAAAGAAAGGGGGTGGGAACCAGAATGGCCATCATCAAAAAAATCCACAAACAGCAAATGCTAGAGAGGGTGTGGAAAGAAGAGAAGCTTACTACACTGTTGGTGGGAACGTAAATTTTACAGCCAGTATGGGGAACAGTATGGAGGTTCCTTAAAAAGCTAAAACTAGAGCTACCATCTGATCCTGCAATCCCACTCCTGGGCATATATCCAGAGAAAAACATGATCTGAAAGGATGCATACACCCCAGTGTTCATTGCAACACTGTTTACAATAGCCAAGACTTGGAAGCAGCCTAAATGTCCATCAATAGAGGAACGGATAAAGATGTGGCACACGTATACAAGGGAATATCACTCAGTGTGAAAAGAATGAAATAATGCCATTTGCAGCATCACGGATGGACCCAGAGAGTGTCATACTAAGTGAATTAAGTCAGACAGAGAAGGACATATGACATTCCTTATATGTGGATCTAAAAAGAAATGATACAAATGAACGTACTTACAAAACAGATGCACAGATTTGAGAATTAACTTGTGGTTGCCAGAGGGAGGGGATAGTTAGGGAGTTTGGAAAGGTCATGTACACAATGCTAGATTTAAAATGGGTAACCAAGGACCCACTGTGTAACCCAGCGAACTCTGCTCTGTTCTGTGCCAGCCTGCAGGGGAGGGAAGTTTGGGGGAGAACGGACACATGTATATGTATGGCTGAGTCCCTTCACCATTTGCCTGAAACTACCACAACCTTGTTCATCAGCTATACCCCAATACAAAATCGAAAGGGTTTTTTCTTCTTAAAAAAAAAAAGATGGGGAGAGGGGAGGAAGGAAGGAAGGAAAAGAGCATATGAAGTACAGAGGAGGGGAAACGGCCTGAGGAGCTAGCAGAAACAGGAAGCAGGAAGAATCCAGGATAAAACTCAGCAAACCAAGCCGACCAAGGGCAGCAACCCTCAGAGTCTGAAGGGAGAGATTGCAGGGCTGGTCACACCCGAGTCGGGCGGGGCCGACTGGCCCTGAGCGGAGGGTCTCAGTGGCTAAAGGCCGGGAAACGGTGCAGTGCGTGGCACTAAGGGAGTGTTTGACAGGAGGAAAAAGTTTGAGAAAAGTCAAACGCTGAGAGGAAGGATGAGAAATCAAAAGCAACAGGAAGCAAAGTGGAAGGCGTTACTGTGGAGTAAGAGCTCCCAGGAGAGGCGGAGGCGGGGGAGACCAGGGCATAGCGCAGAGGGCAGGGAGCTCCCGGGAGAGGTCAGGGGGACCGCGGACGCCCAAGGCGAGCAGGCCGGGTGACACATCGGTGTCAGACTTCTCTCTGCAATCCGTTATTGACCAAAGAGCTGGTCCATCGAAGGCGGGAACTTCAACAGACTGACAAGGTTTTAAAGTTGCAAAGCAAGTGAAGCAACCGGGGAGGGAAAAGCGAAGTTTCCAGGAGCCACTGACAGTTGACCTGCAGTGACCATGCAGACCTCCCAGCCCAGCCTTGACCCTCCCTCGGGCAGAGGTCGGGGTCCAGCGGGGAAGGCAGAGGATGGGAGGGAGCTCCAGAGAGCACCTCACCCATCTGCCCTCCTGTGCCTGTACTTTTTCTGGGCTCTTGGATGTCAGCCAGAGTCTACCAAGACCCTGTTCTGCTCTACTTCTGAAGCTACACAATCACTGCTTCCTCCAATGTTCCTATAGTCTAGGAACAAAGCTTATTCATTGTCCTAGCAGCAGAAAAGAGTCCAAAATTCATCTTCTCCATAATTCAGACTCAAGTCAGCAGGCTGGCAGGCTCAGGTAATTTGGCCAACTCACTGGCCAGGAGGACTCACGATGTCATCCATCATCATTACGAGCCGCATTCACCACATTTCTTCCTTTGGCATAAAGTGTGAAATGCAAAGGATTGTTCGGACAGAGAGAGATGAACCAATGAGATCCTGGGACCCAAAGAGGTGCTTTGTTAGAAATGAAAACGGAAATATGATTCCGGGGAAAAAAAACTTGGTAGCAACATGGTCACACACTCCTTTCAAAACATGAAAAATAAATTCACCCTCAAGAAAAAGAAGAAAAATGGATCTGACAGATTCATTCTCTCCTATCTGGAGGCTCCTCCTCTGAGCCTGTACATCAGGAATCAGTCTGAAAGAGAGGCTGGGCCACCAAGACGAGGCCTAGCTTCCATTGTCACCCAGCCCCGTCCTCTCCTCACTGGTTTCTGCTTTTTAACCCAAATATGATTAAGTGGCTTGTCCCAGAAATGAAAAAAAAAAAAAAAAAAAGCTTCCATTCCAGCCCAAATGCAAATAGATCACACACTTGCATCACTACCAACATCCACTACTAATTTGAATGTTCAGAAATCTGATGGTATTTCTAACCCAGAAGGGAGTAAAAAACATCCTTCAGTGGTTCATTCGTTACAAATTCTTCCCTATGGCCTGTGAATGTACAGCAGAAAAACGCGTGTTGGACAGAGCAGAATTATAAAACATGCTCAGAGATTCCGAGGTTTATCAGTCCCAGTCCCTGATGTTACAGAGAGGCTGCCTACAGACCAGGAAACAAAGGTCCCTGAGGTAGCTTTTCAGACCTGGACAGTTTTGACTACATTACACCACCCATCAGCTGTAACACACAGCAATGCAGGCATCTCGATTGAACTAGCACACAGCAGTTTCTGCTTATATCAGGGATATTTTCTGCACTCCTAAACCTAGATGTGGCTGCACCATGCCCAGGACACAGTGCATACTCAATCACTATTTGTTCAATCACTTCCTAAAATCGATGCAAATGAGAACCCACTTTGATCTCCTTGAAAGTCCCAACCATAAATGATTCTCGGACGTAAGGGGAATCTTGACAACTTCTCCACTGAGGATGACAGTTTGTCAATTTATTATAGAATCATCATGGCCATTTTGGAACCAAATCTCAGAATACTAACAATGGACTTTTTCTGAGTTATGCACTAATTTACATCAATATTCATCTTTTTATTATATGGTTAGTGAATCACTTTAATGGGTAAATTTTAAATTGCGTGAATTCAGAACTGTGTCAGAAAATCCAGAATAACTCTCAGGCAAGATCTGAGGATCTCATCACAAATCAGATGTAAATAACTTGAACACTGTGATGTTCATTTTGAGAAGTTCTCATCTGCAAATGAACCTGATTTGATAAATTGCTCAGAATGTAAAATTATGAAACTCCTCATACATGGGCCAGTTTAGAGAGAGATCAGTAATGTAAAGTTATGATGGTAAGCCTAGTAAAAACTACAATGAATATCATTTTTTTCTTACAGATGAGGGGAAATAAGCTTATTAACAACATACTAACATTGCTTCATCTCTTCTTAATAGCTTGTAGTCTGTGGATCCAGTGTTGAGTGTTTATCTTGCCATCCATATAACTGAAAAAAAACAGGGAGGTTTTTCTGATGGACATCTCTGCCACCTTCTTACCTACTAAAATCAAATGTCATGTTCGTCTATTAATACTGAGATGGAACAGACAATGGCCAGATAACACCTTAATTTTAGACAGATTCCCAAGTCAAGATGGTATAAAGGCAATATAAAAAGGTTCGTGATGTCTAAAGACATAATGAAATCACTACATCCTCCTTAACTTGGAAGTAAACAAATCAGTCACATATTACCTTGTTAAACTAGCTGCACAGAAAGGGTATACATCAAAATTTAAAAAAAAAAAAAAACAGTTACCGTTGTGAAAGAGAAAAAAAAATGACTAATTGGGAAGAAGAATGAGTCTGTTTTCTAAAGAGAAAATCAAGCTGGAAGCATTTAAAAGGATTTGGTTTCATCCTGCTTTGCTCTCTGAGAACATGGTTTCTCATGAAGTAGGCTGATAAACCCAGAGGCAAAGGGAAACCATTCGAACTTCCTGGGTCCGCATCTCTGACCGGCTGCATTCTGAATGCAATGTGAAAACACTTTTTTTTCTCTTTCCAGATCTCTGAGCCTCCTGGCACATGCAGTAGGAACAGGCAATGCCCACTCCTGAGCGCAAAGAACACCCTCCTCGCCACGCGGAGCAGGGCTCTGAACACACTTTTTAAAGGAGGTTTTGGCAACCAAGCACCGTGACTGGCAAGATCAGCATCTGTCACACTGAAGAAAGGTCGAGAGGAGTTCTGATGGGCGCCCCACGGATGAGGGTCTACAGCTGTCAATGGCTGGAGTAGCATCCTCCTTTCCTGTTCCGAGAGGACGCAGAGTTTTTTAATCTGGGCTAAACTGACACATACTTGAGCAGTGACATATGTTTTCAATCTTTATTAGCAACGTATTAGCCTAAAAGTTTCTCTTCCTCCTTTCTGCCCCCACTTCCCCTTCTTTAAAAATTTAACTAAAGAAAGTGACAGGTTAATTTCAGCTCCGCCTCCACCAGGTCACCCTGGGGTCAGCAGATCAGAAGCATCAGCGGAAGAAGGAAGACAGGGTGACCCGGCCATCAATCAGGATGCCGCGCATCTGAACAATGACAGCCATCTGTCAGGAAGCGGGAGGTGGGGCCTCATCAACACAGGGCTCACCTGCCGGCGCTAACCCTCGCTTGTAACAGTTCTCATCGCTCACCTCCAAGGTGTTGCTTGTCTCTGTTCCATGAAATAACAGGCCTTCTCTTTCCAGTCTGGTCTCCCCTCCGCGTTCACACGGCCAAGCCGCCTAGAGACAAGAGGAGGAAGAGGGCTGGGTTGGGACCAGACCTGGGAGGGAAGGGCCAGTCAGAAGCCAAAAGAAGGCACCTGGGTTCACCGACGGTGAGAGGTCAGCGGATGGGACCTCTGAGAACTGAGCCACCCACAAGCCAGCCACGGGTGTGAGAGTGTGATCAAGGGTCCCAGACACCCCCACCCCACCCTGTTATCCTCAATGAAGGCATCTCCTGGACAGGAATGGCCTAAGATCTCAAATTCATTTTCCACTTTGTTTCTTGTAGATACAGGTAACTTGAAAATAAGGTAACCACAAAGTTCTTATTTTCTGAGCATCAGAATATACCACTGGAAATCTCTTCTATATACCTGTACCTTTCCTTCCTGGGTCTGCCTCTAACATACAACATTTAATTAATTTCAGCTAAAGAAACCTTGAAATGCTGCCCACAAAGAGAATTCTCCTAGAGAATATTTTGTTGTGAAATGTTATTTGTGTTCCCCAAAGGAGGTTGTCACACATTTGTTGCAAGGCAGCCTTTGGGGTCTGTACAAACCCAGGTTCTGGGTGGGGTATAGTTGCTTTGACGGGGCATAAATAGATTCTGCTAAGAAGTTTTAATGGGAAGACCAGTTTAAACCTGGGCCACCATCCAGAATCGCTCGGAAGTTAGAAAAATTTGTTATTCTTCCACTGTACGGGGATTAAACACACAAAGACACACAGAGTTGGCCTTTGTTAACTCCGGGGCAATAATAATGTACCTTTCATCCCCAGGTTGGAAAAGTAACCAAAGGCTGCTAAAGTCATAGGGGGCTCATGGGCAATAAGACCGAGCCTGGGAGGATGCGGTGACCTCTCTGAGGCCCTGCAGAAGGGGGCACACCACCCGGGGCTGGAGGGGCCGCCTCGGTCGCGGAGGAACTGGAGACCTCCCGGAAGGAGCAGGTGTAACAGAACAAGACAATGGCCGGTGCGACACGCACGCTGGGTGTTTCAGGGGCCTCGTGCCGTGGTCACTTACACGCAGGAGGCAAAGAGGCCTTGGGGACCAGGAGGTGGAGGGCACGTTTCTCCCGGGGCAGCTGGAGGCCTTTAACTTGACGGCAGCAGGAGACGCTGCCAACCGGCGCGCATGTGGGGCCGTGCCGCACGGTCCTTCCAGGGTCCCAGCTGGCGGCCAGGCGCCGCCTCCATCAGGCACCGCCCCCGCCAGGCTCCGCCC
This sequence comes from Odocoileus virginianus, assembly GCF_023699985.2. NCBI lineage: Eukaryota > Metazoa > Chordata > Mammalia > Artiodactyla > Cervidae > Odocoileus > Odocoileus virginianus. Next base: position 53,466,993 of record NC_069695.1, read on the forward strand.
CCATCAGGCGCCGCCCCCGCCAGGCACCGCCCCCGCCAGGCTCCGCCCCCGCCAGGCACCGCCCCCTCCAGGCTCCGCCCCCGCCAGGCTCCGCCTCCGTCTGGCATCGGGGCTGCGGTGGCGGGGTCACGTGGCTCTCCCGTGCGGCGGGGGCACCAGTGCCCTGCAGCCTCCGAAGGGCCTGGCAGAGCGCAGCACTTCCGTGAGGGACCAGACATCCTCAGTGTCGGCTGAGCCAGCGTCTGTGTTAAACACAGATGTTCAGTCCCTTATCTGCATCTGCAAAATCCCCAAAGATTGGAAAACCGCAAATATTTTCATAGCTCCTTCCACGACAAAATCTGATCTACCCTTAACTGACGTGAGACTCCATTATAGCTCTTGTTTAACCCTCGGAGCGTGAGCACGCCTGGTTTGGTGGCATCTAGACTCATGTGTTGGATTCTGGAGCAGCCTCCGACTCCGACATGCTGCTCAGGACACAATGTGCGCTGTTCCACCCTGCACAACCTCAGATTCTGAATTCCAAACTCATCCGGCTGGGTGACCCCAGATCAGGCGTCATGAGGCCTCAAATAGGAGGAGGGTTTTGTCAGTCTCCATCTAGACACCTGCTGACATTCCTGAGGTTGACAAAACAATTACAAAATCGTGCATAGCTCACTTTGTTGTTTCTGGGAACCCCCATGTTGAAATTGCCCATCAATTATTGTTTTCTCTTCTTTTCTGAATAACAAGCAAAGGTCATGGTTAATAACAGTTCTGCCAGGAACGCTGTGTTAATATCAACTCAGAGGGATAAAAGCTCCCTGGGCCCAGGACGCAGCTCTGAGAGATGCAGCCACGGATGGCTTGCTTTCCTGGAAGCTACAGATCCACTTGCAGACCCTCTGGGGTCGGCACCCTTGGAGGAAAGGCCAGAAATCGGGGGCATATCCAAGTCCCCAAACCCTCACGCTTTCCTCTCTGATTTGCGAAAGTCATTGTCACCGTTGCTTTAAGGGGGGAAATAAAATATAGGCCTACCCAATTCTAATTCCCAAGAGCTTAATCTGTATCACACAGAATTAAAATATTGATTTTCCAGGAGGCCACCAGAAGATAAAAGGTGGGTTTTGATGCAAGAGTCTTACGTGTAACAGAAACCAAATTTCACTTCTGGTGATGCTTGTCTCATTTACCGGGAAAGCACTTGTCCCCAACACTTGCCCTATCTCCTTTTGTTTCACAGAAATTATTTTTAAAGCTTCATATTTTTAAATCCACCACCCGGCTGGCTGAGTAAGATTTTTTCCCAATCACAGGGCAAATGATCTTTTCCAAAACAAAATCCAGATTCATTAGCTCTTTAGGTTTCCTTTATTATAGACTTCTAAAGGCACACACAGCACTCATCTGAATTTTAAAAAATAAATCTCTCCACCTCTCTGTCTCTCTCCCTCTGTCTGACTCCCTCTCTCTGCCTCTCTGTCTCTCTCTCCTTCTATCTGTCTGTCTCTCCCTCTTTCTGCCTGTCTCTCTGTGTATGTGTGTCTCTGTCTGTCTCTCCCTCTTCTGTCTCTCTCTCCCTCTCTCTGTCTCTCTCCCTCCATCTGTCTGTCTCTCTCCCCCTCTCTCTGTCTGTCTCTCCCTCCCTCTCTCTGCCTCCCTGTCTCTCTCACTGTCCTCCTCTCCCCTCGTCTCTCTCCCCCGCCACCCTCCCTAACTGTCCAGCCTCTACAAACCCAGGACTGTGAAAGAAACACCCGTCTATTGCTCTGTCAAATGTGCCTGCCTAGGATAGCGATTGGGTTTATAGAAGAGACAAACATTTCAGGCATGCCATTCTGGGGTAATGAAGCATGGCAACAAAATATACCTGTGCAACATTTGATAAAGATGAGCTGACACGCCAGTCCAAATAGGTTCTTTTGTGTGTCTGCACGTGTCTACCATCATGGCCCTCACCTGAACACACGAAGGCAGCGGCAGCTGGCAGGGCCCGGGAGGGGAGCCACTCGGCAGTGAGACGGCGTGCGCCTCTGGCCTCGCCTTCACTCCCACTGCCCCTAATTTATGGTAGGTGTCCTCCCTTTCTATGGAAAAAAAAGTGGCTCGGTTTTTCTTTCTCTTGCTATCTAATTCCTGTCACAGGGCACGGGAGAAAGACAATGAGCTGGGTCCCTCGGTGTTTAGCATGGGGTCTTAAGTTAGAATGCTCCTTAGTGGGGTTTTTATGGCTTTCATTGTGGTTTGATTAATGCAAAGCAAAATTAAATCTTACAGTTACACACGGGTACATCAAGCCGGGAGCAGGCCCACTGTACTTCCTGCTTTGGTTTACAGAGTGCATCTTTTGTTACTTAATCTTCACTCAGAGAAGGTGGGGTGGCAGGGGGCTGGGGGAGAGAGACTGTAGACCAGCTGAGAAGTGATCCAGAAGTAGGAGATCCAGTGACCCACCCGGGAGCTCGGCAGGCATTCCAGTCGCTCGTCCACGTTGGGGTTTTCGAGCTTCCGTCCGCTTCCTGGCTTGGGGACAGCCACGGCAGCCAGCCCAGGTGAGTTTCTGCGGGTGCCTGGCTCAGAGTGACACCCAGACAGCTGGGAGGGTGCTGCCCTGCCCCCTGCCGCTCTCTCTGAGCCTGACTTCACAAAGGCCTGCACGGAGTATGGCCTTGATGCTATTTATAGAGAAGCACGTCCTATTTGTAAGGCGACGCAGTGAAACCCAAAGGGGCATAATAGCCACTCTGTATTATAAAGCCCTTCTGCTGAGAGAGCTGAACAAAGTGCCGTGGGTGATCTGATTTCTTTCTTCTCCCCGTGGCAGTCACAGTGTTTGGCACTCCACGCGATGACAACAATGAACGCTTTGTGGTGTGACGACCTCTCCGGGAACCAGACACACACACGTTCTACTTTTGTTTCATTACCAATCCGTCATCACACCCGCTCCCAGACCTAAAAACCTCAGCTAACCCTTACATTCACATGGGCTGGACCTTCACTTTGCCTCCATCAGACGAAGATGCCTCTGAACTGTAATTTCCATGCAAAGTCATCTTGGGAAAGGATCCTTCTTTATCCCCCTCAGAGCTTGTACAATAACAATACAAATCTTTACTAGAGAAAATACGGAGCAAACATGTGGAGTTTTCCTGGTGGCTGAGACAGTAAAGAACTGCCTGTAATGCAGGAGACCTGGTTCGATCCCTCAGCTGGGAAGATTCCCTGGAGGAGGGCATGGCAACCCACTCCAGGATTCTTGCCTGGAGAATCCCATGGACAGAGGAGACTGGGGGGCTAGAGGCCACAGGGTCGCACGGAGTCGGACCCGGCTGAGCGACTTAGGGTGGGCATATGCATGTGGGGTTTGGTACAGGAAGGCCGATTCGAGCGTCTGCCTGGCCTCTCCTTAACTGGGGGAAATCTTAACCGATCTTCTAGAATGTTAGAATAGACAGGGACTTCCCTGGTGGTCCAGTGGTTAAGGACTCTCCCGCCAATGCAGGGGACATAGCTCAATTCTTGGTCCAGGAAGCTCCCACATGTCTTGGAGCCACAGAGCCCGTGCACCACAGCTAGTGAGCCTGTGCTCTGGACCCCGGGAGCCACGTCTGCTGAGACCTCGCACGGCAACTACTGATGCCCTCGCCACCTAGGCCCTGCGCTCCGCAGTAAGAGAAGCACCGCCACGAGAAGCCTGAGCCCTGCAACTGGAGAAACGCCCACAGGCGGCAGTAAAGGCCCCAAGCAGGCAAAAAGTAATTAATTAGTAATAAAGACAAGCATGCTGTTGTTATTTACTCACTGAGTCATGCTGACTCTTTTCAGACCCCATGGACTGTAGACCTCCAGGCTCCTCTGTCCATGGGATTTCCCAGACAAGAATACTGAAGTTGGTTGCCATTTCCTCCTCCAGGGGATCGAGCGTCCTGGCTCAGGGATCAAACCCACGTCTCCTGCATCTCCTGCGTTGGCAGGCAGATTCTTTACCACTGAGGCACCAGGGAAGCCCAAAGAAAAGCATACAGGTTTCTTTTTAAATATTAGAAAGATTCCGGACCAACCATAAAAGGAGAAAATCCAACAGACAGTGTATATAAAGCACTCTGTAAACTGCAAAACACTATACTCAGGTTCATTTCTTTTATAAAAATTTTAAGTGGTTTACCTAGAAAAAAGCAAATTCTAGAAGTAATCACCAGAGAAGGACATGGCAACTTACTCCAGTACTCTTGCCTGGAGAATCCCATGGATGTAGGAGCCTGGTGGGCCGCAGTCCATGGGGTCGCTAAGAGTTGGACACAACTGAGCGACTTCACTTTCACTTTTTACTTTCATGCATTGGAGAAGGAAATGGCAACCCACTTCAGTGTTCTTGCCTGGAGAATCCCAGGGATGGTGGAGCCTGGTGGGCTGCTGTCTATGGGGTGGCACAGAGTCAGACACAACTGAAGCGACTTAGCAGCAGCAGCAGAAGTAATCACAGAATAAAGTTGTGTTAAATCTCAAAAACTTGGTGATAAAAAAGTGGGAGAAAAAAAAAACAATAAACTCCCAAATTGTATTGCTTCTGGCCTTACAGAATCTGAGTTTTATAAAATCCCCAGTTACTTAAGGCTTCTGTATTGTCCAAGCCATTTCACTGACGTCATTCTTTTAAACTGCAAAGGAATGGTGAAAGTATCCCTTGAGATTTGCAGCAGGGAGAGCTGTCTAATGGAAGTCATTTGGTGAGTTGACTATTATTTGTTGGTAATGAGAGACATACTCCTGAGAGGAGATGTATTTGGGGGGAAACTTCATAAACTTATCACAAAATCAGCCCGTTTCTTTTTAATTGGAATATAGTTGATTTACAATGTTGTGTTAATTTCTGAGCAAAGTGACTCAGTCACACATATACATGCATTCTTTTTTATATTCTTCCATTATGGTTTATAACAGGGTATTGAATATAATTCCCTGTGCAATACATCAGGATCTTATTGTTTACCCATTCTACATATACTAGCTTGCATCTGCTAATCGTACATTCCCAACCTCTCTCTCCCCACCCCACCTCCCTTGGCAGCCACAAGTCTGCTCTCTATATCTGTGAGTCTGTTTCTGTTTCGTAGCCGTAGATAAGTTTATTTGCGTCATGCTTTAGATTCCGCATATAAATGATATCATATGGTATTTGTCTTTCTGTCTGATTTACTTCATTTAATATGATAATCTCTAGGTTCATGCATGTTGCCCAAAATGGCATTATTCCGTTTTTTATGGCTAATATTGCACTGTGTATGCATACCACATCTTCTTTATCCATCCGTCTGCTGATGGACATTTTGGCTGTTTCCATGTCTTGGCTATTGTAAATAGTGCTATTATGAAGATGGGGTGCATGATTCTTCTTATTACAGTTCTATCTGTAAAATCACACAAAAATAGTGGAGCAAACAAAATTTCCAAGGTAAGTTGAAAGGTTCCATTATTTCCTTTAGTTTCTTGCTCTAAGTCAGATTTATTGAGATATATTTCACAATTATCAAGTTTGATAAACACATGCACTCATGGACCCATCACCTGAATCAAGAACATTTCTGATGCCCTTCATCCTGCTTGTAGCCAGTCATGTCCCCGACATCATGGACAACTCCTGCCCCAGTCCCTAGCCACCACTGACCCATTTCCTGTCTCCATGATTCTGCCTTTTCCAAATGTTCATATAAAATGGAATCAGAGCATGTACCCTTTAAGTTTGGCTTCTTCCACTCCAAATAACCCACACATGAGAGTCCTCCGTGTGTCTTGGGAATCAGTAGTTCAATTTTTCTGCTTTTGTGTAGTATTGCATGGGTATCCCATGGTCTATTTATTTATGAGATGATGGATATTTGGATTGTCTCTAGATTTTTCTGACTATGAATGAAGGAGCACACCTTTGCCTAAATCCCGCACACCTGCAGCTCCAGAGCACACTGTCCTCTCAGAGTCAGCACAGGCAGGTTTTCCTATGAGTGTACGTTTTCATTTCTTAGTTAAAGTCCTGGCAGTGAGACAGAAGGTGGGTTATACGTAGTGGACATCTCCTTTCAGAAGAACCTGTTCAATGGTTTTCCAAAGTAGCTGCACCACGTTGCGTCCCCATCAGTAACTTCTGAGACCCAGAGTTGCTCTGTATCGTCGCCAGCACTTGATGTGGTTTGCAGCCTTTGTAGTGGGTGTGCACGACTCACTCGTCACGGTTCTGATTTGTATTTCTCTGGGGACTGAAGATGCTGAACATCTTTTCATGTGCTAATTTGCCATCTGTATATCTTGTTTGACGCAGGCTATTTCAAATCTTCTGCCCAGGCTTTTTACTGAGATGTTTCTCATTATTGAGCCTAGTCTAGATCCCAGCACTTTATCAGATGTATGTGTTAAGCAAATTCTCTTCTAGTGTGTGGCTTGTGTTAACAGTCTTCTGATGAGCAGATGTTTCCAATTTTGATAAAGTTCACTTTATCAAGGTTGATATTATGACTTACGGTTGTTGAGAGGTTGTTAGTATGTAAATTAATTAGAAATACTCATTCACCAATTAGAGAATCCTAATGGAGTCAAGGCTGTGGTTTTTCCAGTGGTCATGTATGGATGTGAGAGTTGGACTGTGAAGAAAGCTGAGCGCCGAAAACTTGATGCTTTTGAACTGTGGTATTGAAGAAGACTCTTGAGAGTCCCTTGGGCTGCAAGGAGATCCAACCAGTCCATCCTGAAGGAGATAAGTCCTGGATGTTCACTGGAAAGACTGATGCTGAAGCTGAAACTCCAGTACTTTGGCCACCTGATGCGGAGAGCTGACTCATTGGAAAAGACCCTGATGCTGGGAGGGATTGGGGGCAGGAGGAGAAGGGGACGACAGAGGATAAGATGGCTGGATGGCATCACTGACTCGATGGACATGAGTTTGAGTAAACTCCGGGAGTCTGTGATGGACAGGGAAGCCTGGAGTGCTGTGGTTCATGGGGTCGCAAAGCGTCGGAGACGACTGAGCAACTGAACTGAACTGAACTGAATGGATCACAAGAACACCTCAATGTAACATTTTCTCTTCTTTTTAATTCAAAGACGCACTTGAGGAACATGGCCTGAGGGAGTGCCAATGGCATAACTGGTGGTTTAGGGCCTAAAATGAGACTAATCCTACCCTGATAATTATTCCAAGTATTTGGAATTTGGCGAAACAATAAAACGACAATAGATGACTTAGTTTTTCTGCTTTTTCAGTTCCTGACCTAATGAACTTTGAAAAGGAAGAAACTGGATATAAAGAATTTTTTAAAAACTCTATGAATGACTAATAGGCATATTTAATGAATAATTAATATTTTAACTATTATTTAACAATTGATTAATTAATATTTAAGATCCCTTGGACTGCAAGGAGATCAAACCAGTCAGTCCTAAAGGAAATCAGTCCTGAATATTCATTAGAAAGACTGATGCTGAAGCTGTAACTCCAATATTTTGGCCACCTGATGTGAAGAATGGACTCATTGGAAAAGACCCTGATGCTGGGAAAGATTGAAGGCAGGAGGAGAAGGGGATGGCAGAGGATGAGATGACTGGATGGCATCACCGACTCAATGGACATGAGTTTGAGTAAGCTCTGGGAGTTGGTGATGGACAGGGAAGCCTGGTGTGCTGCAGTAAATGGGGTCGCAAAGAGTCGGACAGGACTGAGCGACTGAACTGACTGAACTGAACTGAATGAGCAATTAGGTTATATGCATATACAACTCAATGCATAGAACAAGTGCTTCTTTTTGCTTGTTTAATCACTCTTTTCACTTTGGAGGGGGCAGATTATAAGATTCTTTTTAATTAATGTGTGGAAGTCATTTCTGAAACACAGGCAAATCGCCATCTCAGGGTGAGATGTTTTCTTTGGGATCTTCTATTTCCTGGGCTTCCCCTGCCTTGAACACTGCCTTCATTACTGGAATTTTCTAGAACCTGTTGGTTGAAAGCTTTCAGTCCTTTGGCGTCAGATCTGTCTCCATTCCTGCAGTAGTTCCTGCAATGCTGCTCTTAGCATTTTCTTTCCGTATCTTTATGCTTTTCATGACACCTGTAAGTAGACGCTTTCCTCTGATGACTCAGAAAATAAATGGAGTTTTTCTTTTAATCCATTAGCAATTTTGCTTTTTCAGCACCTGTACGAATCCTAGCTCAGCTCAGGTTCCTGCAGCCACAGCGACTGCTGGGCTCCAGGCCTCTGGTTATCCTCTGAATCTTTTCCCTGCTAGCCTTCTCACCAAGGACTGGGCCATGTGTTTTGCTGTGTGTTCTCCAGGCCTGGTCATAATTGGGTCTCTTGTCTCTCTTCTGCCCTGTGACTCAAGAACTTCTCTGCTCTTTGCATTCCAGTAAGATGCCACAGAAAAGCAACCCCAAGACACTCCTGATGTCTCTGGCCTGAGATCTAAGCCCCTGTGTCCTTTCATCCCAACACTGAAGGCTGTTCAGCAGGGGACACCAACCTGTTTCCTCGAACAGGTGTGCCCTTCTCAGTGGGCACCTGAGGTTCCACAGAAACGCCCACCGGACTCCCTGACTCACTGTAGGTGGCATGAAAGTATCTCCCCAGGGATTCAGGGCTTGGACACAGGAAAGGGGGCCAAGGCGGCCCCACAGCCAGCAGGCACACACGAGGGCCAGCCTGCGCCAGCCGTGTGGCCCGGAGGATTCGTCAGGTGCACTCAGTCATCTCACGCTCGGCGAGACGCGGCCCCAGCTCCCACCATGGATGGGGATGGGGGAGGACTGGGGATGTTCAGAATGATTGACCAAGATGGTTTTGCAATATCCCTACCAAGGGCCATTAATCTGAAAATGGTTCTGAGTCTATTTGATTTCCATAGAAAGAAAAGACTCTTTTTGAAATGGATAGTGACAGCCAAGTTCAGAGATAACAGACTGGCAATGACAAGGCTGCACTTCTTAGAGCAAACAACAGAAACCTTTCCTAGCTGGGTTTGGAGAGGCTCGCTCAGTTGTGTATATGGCCATGATGCAGAGGGCTGCTGTCCCCCTCCCCCCGCAACTGGCTCCCTTGCCCTCTGAATTCATGCTCCTGGGGAGGCTGACGCAACGGGGCCGAGGGGCATGGGATCTGGAGGCCAGGGAGACAGGGTTCAGCAGACAGGAGAGACAGGCACCCTGGCCATAGCGTTCTCCCACCACACCCTCCACGTGCGAAGGAAAGAAAGCATCGTGTAAAAAAGAAGGATGCAGCACAAAGTGAGGGAGAATGGTGAAATGGGATAACACACTGACCCTAAGGAGAAGTGTGTGTGTGTGTGTATGTGTGCGTGTGTGCGCGTACATGTATGTTTTAGAACCAATGCTTGGACTATCACTAGAAGGACAGTAGGACAAGGTCATGAGAAAATACTCCTTTGAATCTCACTTCAGCAAGCCAAGGAATTAGGACTGATTTATGAATGTATTCCCACAATTTACTTGAAAATTTGTAACGTCTATGCAGCCTGGCCGGGAAAGAAAGGGGTGGCTACTGTGAAGGAATGCTTCTGTTCCACTTTATTGTAAAATTATCCCATGCTACCTGCTCTAATCCCCTGAAAACAAATTAAATCCTCACTAAGCTGACTTTAAATCAATAGTTTCATTTAAGAATAGTGTGACTTAATAAAAATAAAAAACTAACTGGTCCAGCCAATTTAAGAGGGAAATAAATCATTGCCCGAGGAAAAATAGCAGATTTGACTTGTATATGGGCCCCAGCTCTGTTAAGCGGGGACGGGTGGGGGGGGGGGGTAGCCTGGGTAGAAATTAACTCTGGCCTCAGACGAAATGCATGGACCACATTTAGAAGCCTGCTTTACCATGTTCACCCCAAGAGCCAGGATGTCCACCACCCCCGGAAGGAGAAGGAGCATTGTGATCTGTATCCTGAAAAAAACTAATCACTAAAAAATACAAGACCACCCTCCTTGGAATCCCAGTTCAGAAACCCTAGGCTGACAGTCCAGGGACCCCATGTGTGGCCTAAGAAATACATTTCTGATTATAGCAGAGACAGAAAGCTTCCTGGTGAAGGTGTGTTGGTTAAGGTGGCACTTGCCTCAAGCAGTCAGGACAGATGTAGAGTTAGTTACATGTGGACAATTAACATCAATAATTATAACAGATGCACAATGTATATGCAGATCTTTTTAAAAATCTAAGAGCTGAGTCGATTTCTTTTGGCAGTATACAAGCAGTGTGTTGCCATTTTATGAAAAAAGAAAGTCATCCAGAAATAAAGACTGGAAATTTACTCAAGAGGTCTTTGCAAGTGGTTGTAGAGAAAACTCTACAACACCATAATTCTGAACTAGTACTTTATCCACGTAATGGAGAACTGGTTTACTAATCATATCAATGAGAAAAATGCCTAGGATGTGATGCCTGCCCACTTAATTTATTATTATGTATGGGGGGCACATAAACATTAAAGTGAGTGCCTTCAGACCAGGACACATCGATATTATCAGTGCTGCCATTATCATCCGAACATTTTTAAATTTTCATAATTATAAAATGTCAATGCCAGTTACTTACTGATGTTCATTGCCAGTAGGGTGCTTTTATTTATCATGCTGACACTGACAAATAAGAAAGTGTAGTCTTTCTAATGTAAGATTTAAACCCAAAATGCCAGGTGAGACCACTTGTTCTTCCCTGTGGTCCCTCTCCTGGGGACTAAATTTAATTTAATTTGTTGACCAGAAAAACACTTGGCCAAATACCTAGAGAAATCAATTTTTTAAGGCAGCATAATCTAGGGAGAAACGGCACTTGGGCTCAGATTCAGGCTTACCTTGTACTCTTGTATCTATAATCCTGGGTCATCTATCTAGTTACCTGGCCTCAATTTTATCATCCATAAAATGGGGGTGATGATACCTGCGCAGTTTATAGTTCAGAGGCCCTCACTAGGCAGTGATACTTAAAGGTAAGGAATGATCGGATCTCTTCTCTGTCCAGAGACAAGCGTAGTGATTCATTCCAACCCAGAAGATGCCGGCTTCACTATGACGCTCAAGTACAAGTATCCAACATTTGGAACCCCATAATCCTCCATGGGAGAGGGCTTTAGGACGGGAAGGCAGTATCGAAAGAGCTGGTGACCCAGGTTTAGTTACGGGGTCCTGGCAGCTCTGCCCATTCTGAGCCAAGTCCACAGTTCATAATGCAGGACGCCAGCCTGAGAGGTCTGGGAAGGGTTCCTCCAAGCCTGTTCAAACCTGAACACCAGATGAGATGAATGAGCAGCTGTTTCACAGTGTCGGGATCGGCCCTCCGCGAGCGAGTGACCTGACAGCCACAAACGAACAATGTATTTGTTTCTATTTGTCGTGAATTAGGAGTGTTTTCCTTTTCGGGAAGGTCAATCCTTTGTTTTCAATACCCACTCAAGTGAAAACTTTCACTATTATGAAGCAATTCCACAGCAGGCTCTCCTGGAAAAGCGCTTTAAAATCATTTCATGAATGACTCCTCTCGATTACCGCAGAGGTAGGTGGGCGTTTTACAAATGGACAGATGGAGAATGAGGGAAGCCTCCCCGGAGAGCAGGCGAGCGACACGCGCGGCCCAAAGAAGGTGTCCTTCTCCCTTTCTGCGGCTCCTGAACGTCCAGCCTCTGGCCGCACGGCTCTGCAGGGCACCCCGCAAGCACCGGTGAGCCAGGGCAGGCCCGAAGCAGCAGGAACCCCTGCGGGAGCATGTTACCTGGCCCTCAGCCACACTTCTGTTCGGCCTCCCCTGGTGTGCTGAACGGGGGCTCCAGGACAGCCCAATCTCATGGTCCCCATCGTCCTTTAAGAAGCTCTCGCCTGTCCTGAGCCTACGATGGTGGCCAAGTCACTCAGAAGATGCCTGTGTGCTAAGTTGCTTCAGCTGTGTCCCGACTCTCTATGATTCCATGGACTGCAGCCCGCCAGACTCTTCTGTCCATGGGATTTCCCAGGCAAGAATACTGGAGTGGGTTGCCATACCCTTCTCTAGGGGATCTTCCCAGCCCAGGGATTGAACCTGTGTCTCTTATATCCCTTGCATTGTCAGGTGGGTTCTTTACCACTAGCACCACCTGGAAAGCCCCAGAAGATGCACAGTGAGACAGAAAGTTACTCAATTTTCCTGCTAGCTGAGCTGAGCCAACATCTGTGTCTGCACCAGGTCTGGAGGACCACGGCCTCACATCCTAGGAGGAGCTTCGTGAGTTCTAGGCCCTCAGACAGAACGTCTGAACACCAGCTCAGCCACCTCCAAGGCACAGACCCCTGGAGAAAGTCCACAGTCTCCCCATTCCACCCAGGAATCTGGGGGTGCAGGTCCTGAAGCAGTCAGGCCTCTTGGAAGCTCCAGGCTTCCCCAAACTTCCCAGTGACAGGGATTCCGGGGCTGCTTGTGGACCCCGATTCTCAGGTGGCTCCCCTGAAGATTCTGCTTGTCCTTCTGGGATGGACCGCAGGCCTCGGCGGGGCTCACACACACCCAGGCCATGCTTTTCATCAGAAACTTTGGGGCAATAATAACCAATGGGCCTGGCTGGAGGCCGGCGTCACACACTGGGCAGGAAGCGGGCGCGTGACAGGCCTCTGGCAGCAAGGTCTCCACACACTGGGGCCAGAGCAGGGACGGACTTCCCCAAGGCGTTTGAGGATTCAGGACCTTGCAAGTCTATTCTTTCCTTTGTACTTTCCCCATTCAAGCCCCTCTGCTGTTCTGTGTCTGTTGCCTCAGGAGAAGAATCCCGCAAAGGAAGAAGGAAAGAATCTGTGAATGCCTTCTGGCTCCTGTGTTCCAAAAATGTAACCCCCCCCCCCCCCGCCGGCCCCCGCCACCAGAGGAAGAAATAAGCAAGCCGAGACCAGAGATGGTTTGAAAAAGAGGTGGGCGTCTCCCCCCATCGCGCAGAGCAATGCACCTTCAGACTAGATGAAAAGTTGTCAGCCTGTGGGGAAAGAGAGGAAAGGTGGACGAGAAAAGCTGAGTATGATTTCAGGTGGATTCTGGGAGGCTGGAGAACCTGGAGGACTTTTGTAAGATCCGGAGTTTCAGGATGCCTGGGTGGTCGTCAGGAAGAGCAGTCTGAGTTGGTGGTCCCTGGAGCTGCACAGGGATTTCTGGCTTCTAGTTAGTGGCGAAAGCAATGAAGGAAGATGACAGAGCCCAGAAGAGCCGAGGAAGTCACAGCAGGGATGCAGGGAGGTGGAGAGCATCAAGGTGAGCCCCGGATGGGACCACGGCCAGCACAGCTGCTCCCGGAAGGGCAGGTGGCTCCACACAGAGGTCAGGCAGGACCCCAGGCTTTCCTCCAGGTCTGGGCAATGCTGGGGAGCTTGGGGGTGGTATTCAAGGGGCCAGGTGACTGCTACTAAGTTTCTGCCTCTCTCAGAGAAAGGGCATCTGACTTGGAAACTTAATCAGTTACTAAAAAGTAAAGGCTTTTCTATTTCTTGCCCAAGAGCTTGGGAACCCAGAGTTGTCCCCTGTACAAGTCACAGTCAACGGCATCAAAGCTGCTGGAGACAGCTCGCCTCCCCAGTGAGTTTCCCCTTTTCATTTTTGGGCAGAACACCCACAGATCCAAGTGTCCCTTGGCTGACGAGGCTGATGCTATCAGACCAGAGCGCCCCGTTCCACACACTTGACCCTCCAGACCCACGTCCACTCGCCAGACTTCTGGGTGCGCTGTGGTCCGGTGACTAGAACAGGAGCTGCAGACGCGGAGGGCAGGGGTCACACCTGCGTCCGAGCAGCAGCTCCCCCTCGGAGTCCTGGTTTAATACTCGTCAGTGTTCATTTTTCCCCTCATAAATGGTTTTCTTAACAGTTGCCTCTAGGAGTTCACCGGAGAATTAAACATTGTCACGGAGAGCTCTCTGGGGCGGGAGGGCTTCCCGAAGGTCTCCTGTCTAAGCCAAGAATTCTTGGAGCCAGAAATGGCAGCATGTTCTCTCTTCTAATCTCCCCCCACAGTCCCATTCCAGCTGAGAAAAAGCACCTTCCTCAGATGTGCCTCTTGGGTGATGGATGGTGAGGCCACCTCCAAGGTAGAGATTGAGAGTTCTAAGCAAGCCTGATCTCTTAATCCACACGCTGACAACCTCCTGCTTCCCCTTTGGAAATGGTACATGAGGCATCCCAAGAGCACTGGGGAGACAGCAGAGATGATGGAAATTTCCAGTAGAACAAGGACAGAAAACCAGCTTGGAGCTGCTGGTCCTCACCGGCACTTTATTCAGAACATCATTCGGGTGGACTCACGAAGCCAGACCTGTGGGTGGACTCTGCTGGCTGTTGCGGTTTTCATGCTCACTATTGCCCTTCAGGTCACTGCTGCCTGTCCGTTTTCTCTCACGATACTCACGGTCCATGCTGAGCTAGCAGGAAGAGAAGGTTCCTTTCCCTCTGGTCACCCCAACAGTCAGCTGTCAGTGCCCGTCTTCTTGTGCGTTCCATGCATCTCCCCAGCTTCTGCTCCCAGCGCCGACTGACTGATCGTCTCAAACCTGGATCCAGTATCAGCTCATCTGCCCGCCCCAACCCCTCTGCGATCTGCTCTGCTTTCAACTCCTAGGCCGCTCTCCTCTGTTCTCTTCCTGATCTCATCATGTGTGATTGTCCGCTCTATGTAAATAAGGATTTTAGCACAAGAGACCTCCTGGGTCCCTTTATAAATGCTCTGCTCCAGCCTGGTCCACGTGCTGTCTCTCCCCCGCAGGTCACAGAGCGAACACGGAAGAAGCTAGCAAGAGCCTCTGAGTGGCTCTCCAGGACAGCCCGTGGTTTGAGGCAGCGGTGGCTCCTGCATGCACCTGAGGATCATCAAGCCTGGATGCTGTCTAAGACCCTGCATCCATTCCAAAGCTGAAGGTCTCCCTGCCACGACTCGGCTCGTGAAGATTCCCATCTGGATGTTCTCCTGCCTCAGTTTCCTCATCTGAAAAATGGCCATCATAATAATACCACCTTGAAATTGACGAGACCTAACAAAAATGTTCATAGTAAGCATTTAGTACAGTGGCTGGGTCATAGTAGGATCTCAGCAAAGGATAGCTTTATCACTGCTGTTATTATTATTATCATCTCATTATTACTTCCTTCAAACACCAGCCCGCCTCCGCCACTTCCAGGAAGCCTCCCTACATCTATGGTGATGTCTCCTTCTCAGGACCAGCAACCTCAGCTGCCTCTTCCCTTCCCTTGAGACACAACCACGGACCCTCCTCAAGTACTTCACAGACATGCCAAGGTCACCACCCGGTGATGCAGTCCTCCAACTGGATCCAGGGGCGCCCCAGGATCCCCAGGCTGGGCTCCCTGGTCAGCATACGCGCACCTTCACAATGCTCCGTCTGTGGCAGCACAGTTGGAGTTACACATACTGGAACCCTCAGGGAAATGTCACGAATGCGGGTGTGTCCAGCAATGAGCTCTCAAGTGAGCTGTGGGCTGGAAACCAAGAAACTGACTTCAGAGAAGGTCACTGACCCACCCGCCTTGTGGAGGACATTCTGTGAGCAGAGGATCCCCTGGGCAGCTTGATCCACTTATGGGGCGAATCATGCCTGGAGACTTGGCAGAACTTCAGGTTTGGGGGCCTCCTTTAAATTTTTCACACTATTCGTATTTTCCCTTCTCTAGTGACATCCATATCATTTGTCAATAGCAACCCATCTCAACACGCCGTGTGCCTGAAAGAAAAAGGAGGGAGAGAGAGACCAGTGTGCAAGGGCGTTGGTCGTTCCTTGAGTTTAAAGTGACTCAAACAGGCAGTGCTCAGTGCATCCTCGTGGAAATATCAATCTTAAAAGAATTACATTAGTCTCAGGAGACACCAGTGCCGGGAAGTTCCACAGCACCACAGCTGGTCAGCTGGGCTGGTTCTTCTCATCTGGGAAGATCAAATGCACAGAGATCCATGAATCATCCACCCGGACCTTCTACTGAGCGGAGTCTCATGTGCAGATTGACAAGCCTGAAGCTCAGCACTCTTTGTCCATAAAAGCTGAGTAAGAACAGGCAACTTCTGCCTCTCTTGACCTCAATCCTGCTTTAGCAGAAACAGCTTAAAGAGAAACGCCCAACACTAACATTTCCCAGAAGTAGCCAGAAGTAAGTCCTTTGTAAAAGCTGCTGCAAAAAGCGAAGGAGCCATCTGCCTCCTGGGATGTCTGTGGGGTAAACACCTTTCAGACAAGGCAAGTCGGAGTCTGCAGGCAAGCACCAGAGCTATCCTGGAGAAGGACCCCTTTCTTGAGGGTATTCATTTTGGTTTATTTTCTGGCAGTTCTTTACAGATGATGGTGTCTTTACAGTGATCCTAGGAAAGTTGGAAGCCTTGGTTCTTTAAAATGGGACAAAATTATCCTCCCAGCAATGATGTACTGTTAGAGTAGATGGTCCGTTTACCCATTGTGTATATGCATGGTCAGTCACTCAGTCATGTCAAACTCTTTGGGACTCCATGGACTGCAGCCTCCCCGGCTCCTCTGGGATTCTCCAGGCAAGAATACTGGAGTGGGTTGCCATGCCTTCCTCCGGAGATCTTCCCAACCTGAGGATCAAAGCTGTGTCTCCTGCATCTCCTGCATTGCAGGTGGATCTTTACCACTGAGCCATCTAGAAAACCCCCTTACTCATTGCACTTGAGATAGAAAGAGGACTCTGCTTTGCCACAATGGCCCTGAATTTCCTGAAGCCCTGCCAGGGAAAAGAATATAAAGTTTTGAGGCAGCTTTCTGGGTGAAAAGCCTTTGGCCATAGAATGAAAGTAATTTTATACTAAAACAACTCATATGTGATCTCCTTACCCAGTAGTGCGAACCAAGGGCCTTTCAGAAGAGCCAGCATAGATATTCTGAAGACAGAATGTTCTCAGTGGTCCTGCAAGATTAAGTCCTTGACAGTAAGATCAATGGCTCACCAAGGAGCCCCTCAGTCAGGATTCCTCAAGCTCGGCACTACTGACATTTCGCGCTGGATGATTCCTCGTGGGAGGGCTGTCTTGTAGGTTGTAGGAAGTTTGTCTGCATCACAGGCATCTGCCCACCGGATAGAGTAGCGCCTCCCAGGGGCGACTATCAAAAGTGTCCATGTGGCCACCCTGTGCCTGATGAGTCGTGTCTGACCCTTTGCGATCCCATGGGCTGTAGCCCACCAGGCTCCTCTGTCCATGGGATTCTCCAGGCAAGAAGACTGGAGTGGGTTGCCATGCCCTCCTGCGGGGATCTTCCTGACCCAGGGACCAAACTCACGTGTCTTGCATTGGCAGGCAGATGCTTTACCAGCTGAGCCATCGGGGAAACCTGAAGCGTCCACAGCGCTTGCCAAACGTCCTCCAAGGGGGCAAAGTGGGCCCCCTGTTGGGAAGCACTGCCCTAAATTAACAGGAAGCTCTCCTTCCTTCGAGACGCCAGATTTCAGCCAACGCCTGTCACCTGACTAAATGAACCAGTGCTTTTTACCACTGTTACACTTTGGCTTCGGGTAAGGGGAATGGAAAAACTATCCCCTTCTATTTTTCCAAGAGAGTTTCCGAATAAACCAGGTGATCCCGAGGGTTCCTCATGTTTCATGAGTGGGACGCGGCCCGATGGCTCTCTACCCCGCCTTGTGAATAACTGTTTCGTCCTCCCCGGGGAAAAGATCCTCTGGCTTTTGAAGGACACCCAGACAGGTTGCTTAATGATCATTGGGACATTGTGGCCCAGATTTTTTAAATGAAACACACATAAATATTCTGAACCTGGGGGTTGTTTCTCTCTAGTCCTGATAGCCTCTCTCATCGTAAAATAATTTACAGGAATTCTGCAAGGATAGTAGAGCTGGGGTTGTTTTTCCTCGCATCACTTTACAGAGATACTTATCAAAAGCCCAAACGAGGCGCCGTAAATCGCTGGCTTCCTGCTCGGCGCACAGCGTGCTGAGTCCCATGTGGTCCATCAGAGGGTCACTTGGTGAGGGGCCAGGCCACCAGGCCTCCTTCCTCGTTGCTTTTTTAATTTCCTCTCTTCCTTCTTTTATTCTCTGAGATGCTCCATCTTTAAATAAAAGGTCATGCATGGCTTTACAGGGAATTTCATTTTAAATAAAATGTTCTTGAATTTAAAGAGGAAAATTGAGAGGGTATGAGGAGAAGCCGCAAAGCGTTTTCTTGAGACTTTGTCTGATTCGCAGCTCAGGCGTTGGCCGGGTTCCCACTCCATGAGTCTCCACAATCGGTGACTTTCCGACACCTCATCAACGGCCTCGACGCCAAACAGAAGGGGACAGTTTCACCGTCTGTCCTCCTGAGGCCCTGCTATTTCCAGGAGATGTGCTGCTCTGCCTTCCCTGGACTCTCCTTTTCTGAGGGCTGGCGTCCAGGAGGACCACTCCCTTGCGGAGCCGGATCCATGTCCCTGAGGTGTCCCCCTAGCTCTCCAGAAGCTCCCCGCCCACCCCCAACTCTCCCCCGCCCGACTCCCCACTCCTGCTACTTCACATCTATTGTTGTCACGTCTGGGGGCTCAGACCCCTGAACACAGCTCCATCACCATGCACTCCTGAAGCCGCATCGACAGGAGTCAAAGCCTTCTGCCTGACAGTTAATCATATATCTAGATTTCTTCTCTTTTTCTAAACTTATGAAAAATCAGGCATCTCGTGTCTTCCTGTAAAAGCTACCTGAAATGGAGATGCTTTCCCTTCTTTTGACAAACATTGTTTTCAGTCACTAAGTTGTGTCTGACTCGTTGTGATCCCATGGACTGCAGCATGCCAGGCTCCCCTGTCCTTCACTGTCTCCCAGTATTTGTTCAAACTCATGTCCATCGAGTCGGTGATGCCCTCCAACCATCTCATCCTCTGTTTCCCCTTTATCCTCTTGCCCTGAATCTTTCCCAGCATCAGTCTTACCCAATGAGTGAGCTCTTCACATCAGGTGGCACTGTACTGGAGCTTCTACTTCAGCATCAGTCCTTCCAGTGAATATTCAGGATTGATTTCCTTTAGGATGGACTGGTTGGATCTCCTTGCAGTCCAAGGGACCCCAAGAGTCTTCTCCAGCACAACAATCTGAAAGCATCAATTTGTCAGCACTGAGCCTTCTTTATGGTCCAGCTCTCACATCTGTACATGACTAATGCAAAACAAACATTATTGGACCAGAAACTCGTGGTCCTCTCACTCCTGTGATCTGTGATGCTCAGATCTGGTGAGTGACTGGATCTGTGAATGACTGCTGTGAAAATTCTGAAAGAGAACACTTTAACACAAAAAATAATCCTGCATGTGTGCTTGGGTTCTGTTCTCAACAGAGTGCAGTTTCCTTGAGGACAAGCTCTTGCACGAAGCTCTTTATCCTTTTTTACAGTATGATTGGAGCACTATCTCTATATTTATCCCCTTAAATTGGGACATAGGTGATAACTGATTCCACTCCTAGTCTGGGTCAGGTTCATAATATACAACAGTCCCTACGGGATTGTCCTTCAGTCCACGGCTTTAACCGTGTCTGCAGGACGGGCTCTCCACACAAGCAGAAGACAGTCTGCCTCTGGTTCATGGCTAGGAGGTGATGTGACTGCGGTGAGGAAAGAATTTATGTCCAAAACTGATACAGACATGTCCCCACCTGTTAGGTAAAACACCATCAATAGTGCACAGAATTTGGCAGAGAGAGTATACTGATGTAAGCTTGAACTAAAACCCAAGAAAGTAATCAGAAAGTGACTGGAAAAGTCAAAGAATGGACAGATGGGCCATAAAGCTGGGTGAAAGGAGAGAAGGGCCCTTCATCAAAATCCGACTTGTCTAACCTCACTTCTGTTACCAGGGACAAAGTCGGTGCCATAGAATCTTCGTATCACACTCAGCTCATCTCATCCTGGAATGAAGCAAGTCAGAATTCTACGTCTCCAAGTCGTTCAGTTACTCGTAGGAAGGGAACCTAGAGATGCGGGTAGGGGTAGGGGGTAAGGGTGTCTGCTTTAGTGAAGGGTGATGTGAGTGGGTGATGACAAAAGGAAACGCTGAACACGAAACCTGCTACAATCGTCAGCACAGAAAGAGTCCACAGCAATCAATCATCCTCAAAAACAACAGCAAAAGACTTCTTGATTTACAAGGTGATCATTTCCTCAGGCCTTGTCTCTCTTGTATTGAAGGCTCTCCAGAGGGTAGATCTACATTCTTCCAAACAGATGAAATCCCCGGGGATATGAACTTTTCACAGGATATAGGAAAATGCGTTTTAACTTCCAAGAAAAATTTAAGCAACTTCATTAGTATCTGCTGTTATTCAGCTCAGCTCAGTCGCTCAGTCGTGTCCGACTCTTTGCAACCCCATGAATCGCAGCACGCCAGGCCTCCCTGTCCATCACAAACTCCTGGAGTTTACTCAAACTCATGCCCATCGAGTCGGTGATGCCATCCAGCCATCTCATCCTCTGTCGTCCCCTTCTCCTCCTGCCCCCAATCGCTCCCAGCATCAGGGTCTTTTCCAATGAGTCAACTCTTCTCATGAGGTGGCCAAAGTATTGAAGTTTCAGCTTCAGCATCAGTCCTTCCAATGAACACCCAGGACTGATCTCCTTTAGGATGGACTGGTTGGATCTCCTTTCAGTCCAAGGGACTCTCAAGAGTCTTCTCCAATACCACAGTTCAAAAGCATCAATTATTTGGCACTCAGCTTTCTTCACAGTCCAACTCTCACATCCATACATGACCACTGGAAATACCATAGCCTTGACCAGATGGCCTTTGTTGGCAAAATAATGTCTCTGCTTTTTAATACGCTGTTATTACTCTGCTGTTGTTACCTATTATTAAATTCTCTTTGAAAAAACAAAAAGGAGGAATTAAGGAAACTGTAGGACAAGGAAGAAGTAATGAAGGGAAAGAGGACAGAAAAAAAACAAGGGAGAAGGGAAGGGAGGGAGGAGACAGAGGAAGGGAGGAAGACAGGAAGGAAATCGCCTTCTGCGCTGTGTGCGGGGAGGGCGTTATGCTCGTCTGGCAATGGAAGAGGTCATGAAATAGTGTGCTCTACTCTTAAAAAATTATTCTAAACACTTGCACTTCCAGAAAAAAAATGGAGTAGACCTCATACTGACTGTTCCTCCTGTTAAGGACAC
The DNA here is from genome assembly GCF_023699985.2 of Odocoileus virginianus. Lineage (NCBI taxonomy): Eukaryota > Metazoa > Chordata > Mammalia > Artiodactyla > Cervidae > Odocoileus > Odocoileus virginianus. Next base: position 53,488,142 of record NC_069695.1, read on the forward strand.
CTGAAATCCCTGCTCATTATCGCTAAACCAAGCACAAGGAGACCCTAAAAGTTAGAAGAAAGCAGGCCAGAGGGACTTGGGAACCCAAAGAAACACACAGTAGTAGCATCTTTGAAATCCACGTGTATGTCCGTCTCATAGTTACTAAGCTGCAGACTGGACGAGACAGCCAGGAGCCCAGAAATGCCCATCAGCTCCGATGACAAAGGGGCCGAAAAGCCTGCACTCACCAGACCAAGGGGAGTTTAGCATGCCTCCCTCGTTCATGCCAGGAGGAGGGGGACACTTTTTTAAAATATTTGTTTATTTTTAATTTGTTTGACTGCCTTGTGTCTTCGTTGCAGCATGTGGAATCTAGCTCCCTGACCAGGGACCGAATCCTGGCCCTCTGCCTTGGAAGTGTGACAGCTTAGCCACTGGACCACAAGGGAAGTCCCAGAAAAAAGGGCAGTTTGGTAAAAATGAACACTTTTGACAAAACTCATTCTACTCCAGCCAAACACCATAGAAAATAGCTGTGTCCACCTGCCCCCTGCCAGCGAATGGAGAGTCTAGACCCCACCTTTGGTGGGCTATCACAGGGCACCCCAGCCTACCCTGCGGTGTCCTCAAAGGTCCTGTGGTGGGAGTGGGAGGCTGGACTTCCAGCCACCCTTCCCCACCAGAGTGTACCAGAGTGCAGAGAGTGTACACGGCGTGTGCCAGAGGTGAGCGGTAGCAGCAAGGTCACCAAGTGAAGTCCATGTGCAGAGCAGTGAGCAGGCACCCTGCCACTCCCAGCCAGGTGGCACCAGCGGGGGCCCCACCCGGAGCCTGTGAGACCCCTTCTTAGCTTAATTGTATCTGCAAAGACCCTCCTCCAAGATGAAGGTCACGTTCATAGGGACCAGTGGTTAGGACTTGAATGTGACTTTTGAGGGGCCACCTCTATCCACCACACAAGTCTCCCAGCTTCTCCATACAGCCCTCTCTTCCTCACCATGGCCTTGCCCTAAACGTCCCCAGCTCTGTCCACAGCCAGCTCTTTGGGCATCTCCTCTTCTCCCCCTGGAATGTCTCCCCATCTCCCAGTCTCCCCGTGGCCGGCTCTTTCTCCTCTTTGGGTTTTCAGCTTACACACCGTCTCCTTCCCACTCTGAGTAAGTCAGCACCTCTGATGTGTTCTGTCTCAGCCTCCTGTTTGATTTTATCATGGAACTTACTGTATCTTTAAATTCATATTTCTTTTGCTGCTCACTTAAGTTTCTCTCTGTCTTGAGCAGCTCTGACCAGGAGAACAGTCTGTGGAAATGGAATGTTCTAGAACTGAACTATCCAGTATGGTAGCCGACAGCCACCTGTGAACACAAAGCATTTTCGATTGGTGCTGGTGCCACTGAGGGACTAAATGTTTTGCTTTCTTTCATTTATATTTGTTGTTGTTTTTCAGTCACTCAGTCGTGTCCAACTCTTTGCAAACCCATGAACTGCAGCACACCAGGTTTCCCTGTCTATCACTATCTCCCAGAGCTTGCTCAAACTCACGTCCATCCAACCATCTTATCCTCTGTCGTCCTCTTCTCCTCCTGCCTTCAGTCTTTCCCAGCATCAAGGTCTTTTTCAATGAGTCAGCTCTTTGTATTAGGTGGCCAAAGTATTGGAGCTTCTGCTCAGTCCTTCCAATGAATATTCAGGGTTGATTTCCTTTAGGATGGACTGGTTGGATCTCCTTTCAGTCCAAGAGACTCTCGAGAGTCTTCTCCAACACCACATTTCAAAAGCATCAATTTTTCAGCACTCAGACATCTTTACGGTTCAACTCTCACATCCGTATATGACTACCAAAAAAAACTATATCTTTGACTATAAGGACCTTTGTCAACAAAGTGATGTCTCTGCTTTTTAATATGCTGTCTATATTTGCCACAGCTTTCCTTCCAAGGAACAAGCGTCTTTCAATTTTGTGGCTGCAGTCACTGTCCAAAGTGGTTTTGGAGCCCAAGAAAATAAAGTCTGTAATTGCTTCCAAATTTTCCCTTTCGATCTGCCATGAAGTGATGGGACCAGATCCTAGTTTTTTCAATACTGGTTTGGAGAAGGAAATGGCAACCCACTCCAGTATTCCTGTCTAGAGAATCCCAGGGACAAAGGAGCCTGGGGGGCTACAGTCCATGGGGTCGCAAAGAGTTGGGCACGACTGAAGTGACTTAACATGTGTGCTACGTAATGAGAAAGGGAAATACCCTTTGAGACACCCCATCCCAGTACAGGTGCTCAGAGCTGGGGCCCAAGGGAGACACAGCTGGACAGATGTCCAGTGTGGACATCATGAGAGCCTGAAACACTACATTTCAGAGTTGAAAGAGAAGTCCACATGGGGCCTGCCCTGAAGGGCTCAATCTGCATCCTGGTTTCTGTCTTCCTGAAAAGGAGATTCTCACAGTGACCATGACCATGTGGTCACAAAGCCCAGGAGGAAACCCCATGCTCGGCACTGGGTGGGGGACCAGCCCTGAGATCTCTGAGCCTGGACCCCGCCCAGAGCAGGCCAGTGGCGGGAGCAGAGCTCTGTGGCGGTGGTGTTCTTCCCGCTGCACGCCTTCCCCGTCTTACCCACCGAGCTCCAAATGACTGTGTTTCTCCTTGGAGTTTCCTAAGTTTTCCTACTGTTGTGACACCTGACAGGCGCTGACTGTGTTGGTGGAGGATCCACATGTGAGCAACTCATTGTTGACGGTAACAAATCCCTGTCAATTTCAGACTGACAATTTCTACTTATGTTAAATTGCGGAGAAAGACACAACACCCTCCACTATGATATTATGAAAAGGAAATATTTGATATGTGCTTTTACAGTTTTGAACAAAACCTCAAGCTTTAGCTTTTATACCTTCTGAAAACAGAAAAAGCAGCATGACTTCAACAGAACTGACATTATATGATGGCTGCCTCTTATTTCCTCTTCACACAGTACACATAGGTCCACGTGTTACATGTGAATTGAGATTCCATCACATAGAAATAAAAAAAAAAAAAAACTAGACGTTGTTACCAATAAAGTGAATTAGGAAAATGTTTCTGGCTCCAAAAGTCTCTGCTTCTTAAAATGAGTGCAATTATAAGGGCTATAAACTTTTAAATCATTTCCTTGAACGTGTACAAGTGCGTACCTGGTGAATCTCTTCAATAGGAAACACTAGCCCTCTTCCTAATGGTACATTTTCTTAATGGCTTTGCTGTTCCTGAGTTCATTTCATTGCACTGTTACCTGTTATATCTGACATGAGTTAATATTGCACTTAAAAATATGGGAAAGCATTTCTCCACCACATCACCTATTCCCCACCTGCAGGGGAAGAGAAACAGAACAAGACCAATAGGAAGGAAAGCCACTGGACCCAAATTTCCAGGGAGCACATTTAATACTCAAATCTGAGGAAAGGGACGAGGTACAGCAGGCTGCTAGAACACATGCCTCTCAATATGTGAATGAAAAGTATATGTCCCTGCAGAAAGATCGCTGTAGGTTAAGTTGGGAAATTAGATACTTACAGCACCGGATGGAAAGATTCGCGCTGAGGGTCCTCCCTGTGTAGCCCCTGCGACCCCTCCCACAGAGCCTGAGAAGAGGCAGCCTGAAGCCGAGTTCATGTCCATCACTCCCGAGACAGAATCCCAACACTGAGAGGTGGGTTTCGCAAATATCCTAAAGACCACAAGCCAAGTCCACATTTTTTTTTTGCATTAACAAACTTTATTTTCATTAATAATCTGGCTCTGTTGCCTATGACAAATTCACTAATTATACACCCATTACTTGACTGTTACCAAGGGTGTGTCTGATCTTATAAAAGTGGCCACAAAGCTGAGGAACACTGTGGGAGGCACCTTGGGGATCATCTAGACCAACAGCGAAGTCTGCCCCAGGTCAAGAGCTGAGAAGGCCAAGGTCAGAGCAGTGCTGTTTCAAGGTCACACCGGCAGACCCTGTGAAACCCCAGACCAGTTCTTAAACCCACGACCTCCTCACCCAGTGGGGTCACTGTCCCATGACAGGTATGGTCATGCTCCTAAAAATGGGGAACAGAAATATCTATGAGGTCCTGGGAGGGACGGCCTTACTTCTTGACTGGGGAGTGAAGACTTGATGTTCTCTAAGACTGCTGCTCGACTCGGGACTAGCCATATGAAATGATGAAGTGGGAAAAATCTACTAGTAGGAAAAAAAACAAACACTTTAAAAAAAAAAACAAATTGTGTGGATTTCAAAGCACTTAGAATCGTTCTTTTCCTTTCATATTCTTGGCTCCTTCTTGGATTCTGGGTCCTGTTCAAATGTTAGTTTTACTGGAGTGTTTTATTGAGGCTAAATTAACATCCCACCTGGAATTAATGCTCACCTCCCTTCTGCGACTCAGACTCCAGATGTCACTTGGGTGTTGAGCACATTCTAACACTCGAGAACATTTCACACCAGAAAAACACATCGATTTACAGGAGATAGGAAGCTCGGACGTCTAAGCCCTAATCTATATTGACTGCTCGGCGGGGTCCACGGCTCGCACCCTCCCCTCCCTGCACGGCTGTTTGCTGTGCTTTGTATTATCCTGAGCCCAAGGGATGCTTCCCAGGTGGCTCAGAGGTAAAGAATCCACCTGCCAATGCAGGAGCCTCAAGAGACATGGGTTCGACCCCTGGGTCAGGAAAATCCCCTGGAAGAGGAAATGGCAACCCACTCTGGTATTCTTGCCTGGAGAATCCCGCACACAGAGGAGCCTGGCGGGCGGCATTCCATGGGGTCGCAGAGTCGGACACCGCTGGGCAGCTGAGCTCAAGGGGCGGGAGGAGGACCAGGGTCTTTCCTGCAGCACTCCAGTCCCTCCAGCACCGTCACCTGCTCTGTGCTTGGCCCCCAGGCAGGAGGAGCGAGATGAGCCCTGTTCCCTGCGGGATGCCCCGTGGCCCGGCCAGCTGGGGCCTCTGCCGGGGGTCTCTGGGCACCACGCTCCCCGGGCGGACTGAGTACAGCGTGCTCCTTTGTCCTGGCCGAGGTCGGGACTTCCACAGACAAAGTAACGTCATTTCACTTCGTTCTGACACCATGACATCGTTTCAGTACACCTACTCTGGCATTTTCCTGAAATCATTGCATCCCAGTCAGCTGTGCAGGGAATTGGCTTTGTGACACCAAACACTCCGAAAAGTGTGGGCTGCTTTTCATATCTAAATATCTCATCCTCATGTGCCTCTGTGGAGAGAGAAATTCAAGATAGAACAGCCTGCAAATTTAAGTCTGATATACACCTATTTTGGAGGAGGAAATGGCAACCTACTTCAGTGTTCTTGCCTGGAGAATCCCATGCACAGAGGAGCCTGGCGGGCTGCAGTCTTTGGAGTCGCACAGAGTCGGACACGACTGAAGCAACTAAGCAGCACCAGCACATCTATTTTGGAGAAGGAAGTGGCTGCCCACTCCAGTACTCTTGCCTGGAAAATCCCATGGACAGAAGAGCCTGGGAGGCTACCGCCCTTGGGGTCGCAAAGAGTCGGACACGTCTTAGCAACTGAGCACACACATACACCTATGTGGTTTTAAGATCTGTTCACAACATGTACCGTGCATAGCTGGATTCAGACTTGGGTAAGCGGCTAACTTCTGTGAAATAAATCAAATCGAGGACTTTCATAGAACAGAAATGTTTCCATGTTTTAGCATTTTAAAAGTAAGAACTATTACTCGATTGACATCCCTGATCATGTTAGAATAATTATTATTGTTATTAATGTTATTAATGATTAAAATTATTATTATTAACATTAAATCAAAATGTTATTAATCATTAGTGATAATAATTATATTCTTTGTGAAATGCTTTCACACTCCTCATACCATATATAGCACAAAAACTCCAGCGTGATTTGTTTATCATTGGCTTAAATTTATAAGCTGAAAACTGAGGTTAAGAGGTGGTGTATGTGGTGCTAAAAGCACCAAACCTAATTAACAGTGGCGGGTGAGGAAGGATAAAATTTCAGCCTTTTGACTTCCAAACCATCACACCACAAAGAACACTGTGGGAACACTATTCTTAGTGACTCTGCCTGTGCTGTTTTCTAATTGCTCCTAAAACAAGTTTCTAAATCCTAAAGTCTGTGCTTTATTTTTTTTTAAACCAGTGTCATTTTGTGAGCCAAGAAATAGCTACATTGAATCATTCATATGTATACCACATGTAGTTTACTGAATGTTTACAAAGGCCCACACTGGATAGTGGTTTTTTTTTTGTCAAATAATGTTGCTACAGAATTGGATGGTGTGGAAAGACTTTTTAAGTGAAGTCTTAAACTGTAATACCAGCTGTGTGTATTGGCCAGGAAAGTCTATGGTTTACTGATAAAGAAAAATACAAAGCAAACATAATGAAGAGTGTTTTCATCAGGGTCAAATGGTAGAGGTAGTTCTTTAGTTTTCAGTGAAAAAATGCATTTTTAACTTACTTGAAATTGTGTTTCTCTGTCTAAAATGCTTTATTACTTTCCATGTGCTTCCCATCCACCTTGAATACTTGTATTCATCCTATAAGATCTTAGCCAAATGCCCTTTTTTCTATTAAGTTTTCCAGATGAAACTGATAATCATTCATCTTTTATGCATCCATTCTCACCCAAAACACTAACATTACACTTAATTCCATTTATTGATGTCTGTGTCCATATAAACTTCCCATTCTGAAATTTAGCCTATAAAATCTCCCGTGGCAGAACCACCTGTAATGATTTTTCAGATCTCCAGTGATTAGCACATAGAAAGCCTTGTTAAATTTTACAGCAGCTTTCCAAAACAAAACAGTTCCTTGCCCCCTTCCAAATGACTTCCCTAGCTATGTACAATGCAGGTAAAAAAAAATTAGTAAATCAATAAGTATCTGAATCAATTCAACAAATATTGATTTCTGCATCCCCTTTGCCACGCAAGGTGATGCACAGAGCTTCATTTACCACTGCCCTCTGCCTGTAGTGATCATGTTTATGCAATGGAGAAGATATGTATAATTTATAAGATATGTTGAGATATTTTCTATTTTGGAAACAAGTTCATATGGGTGCATGCATCTGCAGTTGAAGTATAAGAAAGTCCATGTAGAATCTAGGAGCAGGAGGTGAGTTCATTCTTCAAAGATCATTCTTTACTTTATTCTCCAAACCCAGTTAGAGGCTTTTTCCAGAGTTTAAGGCATGAACGTTCACTGGGAGAATCCGCATGGGGAATTCTAACTCATTTGGCTTCTAACCCCTTTCAGGGCTATTTGTTCTACGAGCTGTTATTTCCTCACACCTTTGGTAGTTCTAACAGGTATAAACTTGATAGGGTTAATGATACTTTTGTTGTGATTATACATGAATTTAACCTTCTCTCAAAGTTTGCCATGAATAGCGAAGGGCTGAAGGAAGGATAACTGCTTTCTCTTTAAGTGCTAGACTTTCCTGACGCGTTGGACATTAAAAACAAAGTTTCTAAGCCGCTGAGTACCCCTGTGGCTCAGACACTAAAGAATCTGCCTGCAATTCAGGAGACCCAGTTTTGATCCCTGGGTCAGGAAGACCTCCTGGAGGAGGGAATGGCAACCCACTCCAATATTTTTGCCCAGAAAATCCCATGGACAGAAGAGCCTGGCAGGCTACAGTCTGTGGGGTCACAAAGAGTTGGACATGACTGAGTGACTAACACTTTCATTTTCACCTCACCCTGGACAATTCTACCTAACTCCAGTGAGATTGTTCATGTGGGTACTGGGCTTGGGGTGTCAGGAAGCACCCACAGACCCCTATAACCTGCACTGTGCTGGACATGCAGCAGGAAGGTTGATCCATAACTGATTTCATGTCCACCCAGCTGATGTCTGGTGCCACTTTGTCCATAAATGTCCCCATCTGGCACAGCCCACCAGGGCCCCCTAGGGTGGGCGGGACTCCCGGAGTCTCAGGCCTCACCTGCACTCAATTCTGAACTGCAAGAGGGAAGACAGGGTCCCTGATGAGCACCCCGCAAAGTGCACGGACCTCACCGCAAGCTCCTCAAGGCTGCGGTCACCAGTCGGCCCTCTTCTCATGCTGGGTCCCGTTTTGTTAAAAGCCAGAGTGAACTGCGGTCCTGGAGAAGACCCCTGAGAGTCACATGGACAACAAAGAGGTCAAACCAGTCAATCCTAAAGGAATATTCATTGGAAGGACTGATGCTGAAGCTGAAACTCTGATATTTTGGCCACCTGATACAAACTCATTGGCAAAGACCCTGATGCTGGGGAAGATTGAGGACAGGAGAAGGGGGCGGCAGAGGATGAGATGGTTGGATGGCATCCCTGACTCAATGGACATGAGTTTGAGCAAACTCCGGAAGATGGTGAAGGACAGGGAAGCCTGCAGTCCATGGGGTCACAAAGAGTCAGACATGACTGACCAACTGAACCACAGAGGGTGAGTTTCCCAGAAGTGAGCCCACCAGGGAGTCAAAGATCCAACCTCCTGCCCCACCCCTTGGCCATGGGCTTTGAGTGGGCCATGACACCTTGGCAGGATCGCAACGCCAACAGAAGTAACGAAGCCAGCTTCCGAGGCAGGCAAGCAGCAGTAGACGAACAACAGGTCACAGAAGCAGCTGAAACCTCACCCGAGTTCCAATCCCCTGCAAGTCGATGGCCGTTAGGTTTCTCGCCTGGAGTGGGGTTTCCATTCTCACGTGTCTGAACAATAATCTAGGCTTTTAAATCCAAAGAGTTGGCAGGGGATGACGTTTGGCTTTTCAGCGACGTGAGCTCCTCCACGTGCGTGCTCGTAAAACATCAGATGAGAAAAGCGCGTGTAGAGAGAGATGCTGCGAGAAGCTGAAAATGGAACCGCCAGTGCGGTGCTCCTGGACTTTCCTAAGTGCTTCATTCAGGAGGCTCAGTTCCTCCACTGCACACCCCCTCCCCAGCCCAGCAGAACCCCACAGCCATGTGCAAACCCTCCACCCAGGGCAAGGGCCGGGCTGCGTGAACAAAACAGTAAACGTGAGACGAGCTGTGGCCGGTCCTCACCCCGCTATTCCACCTGGATGTCGCTGGACGCATGTCCCCATCTGGCCTGGCGGTGGCCTGCCTCCTTCCTGGCATTCTGCAGAGAGGACACGTTCATCCTCTCCGGCTGCTGTTTATCCCAAACTCATCAGTCTGTTCAGCGGAACTTCCAAGGGTCAGGTCAACTCAATGACGGATAAACGCTGGCTTGGTGTCAGCTCGTCTGGGCTGAGGTCTTTAGAAACGGAGGTGTCGTCTGTTTCTTAGATCCTCCCGGGGCACAGCCTCCTCAGGGGGTCTGGTGATGAGACTGGAAACATGCACAGTGGCCGCCCCTCTCTGTTCCCGCTGCCTCCAGAGTCAGAAGCCGGGGGGCGCTCAGGGCCTCCCCAGAACCGTGAAGGAGAAGGCAGAACAATTCTGTCCGCAGCTATGGCCCTGGCATCTCGAAGACTGACCAGGCAAGGTCGCCGCCCTGGGATAAGTCCTCGGATAATTGGCATTTGTTCATTACTGAGATCCTTCCTGGGGCGTTTGTTCAGCCAGGAGCCCAGCTGTGTAGCGAACATCAGAGAGAGGCTGGATTTGGAAACCATCTCACACCCTGCGCGAGGACAGGTTTGCACGGAGATATCCTGGAACCGTATGAAGCAAACAAGGTCGAAATTCCCTGGTTTGAAAAGATAAGTGTTCAGGGTTCTGTAAGCTAAATGTGCTTTGCTGAGATTTGATTGAAAACTTCATGATGTGAAGACGGAAAATCACAAGAAGGAGTCAGGCAGCATTTAATCTTCTGTTGGATGACAATTCCAGATAGACTAACGGAGATCCCTCCCTCCCAATACACCCGTCAATATTGCAAATGGGAGGCATCCGAGGATGCGGACGCCGAGGAGAGCGCCACAGGTGGGGACCAGGGCTTTCCTAGGTTGTCATCCTCTCTCGGCTCCGAGCTGCGTTGGGGGAGACCTGCAATTCACTGTACTGTGCCACCATATTCCAGGCCCCTGAAAGTCCAACTCCTTCCAGGTAGAACGTCCTTTTCTAACTTCCACTTTGTGTTGGAGCACAGCTGATTTACAACGTTGTGTCAGTTTCAGGCATACAGCAAAGTGATCAGTGTTGCATGTACCTATACTCATTCTAGAACATTCTAACCTTGTGCATACATGCTCTCCAGCCATGGTATTTGTCCATTATGGGTGATACATGTTTATCTATCCTAAGTGCAGCAGAGAGCAGTCTTTGAAAGAAATCTATCTCAAGGAAAACCAAACTTTCAGGCAGAACATTTTCTAGTTAGTGCTTAAAATTCTTTTTTTTTTTTCAACTACTCAGGCAGGAACACACACCCGAAACACACAGAAAAACCAGAGAAATTGCTGTTTCAGCCAAAGGACAAGACTACACATACACCTGCAGTGAATAAAACCAAATAATGGTGTGTCTAGGGTTTTCTATTGTGTGTGCACGTGTGGGCAAGCATGAGCCTACACATTTAAATACATGTGCCAGCTGCTGGTGGTACCTTTATCTCTGCACTTACCTGAAGGAAATTTGAGACGCTCTTGTCAACATGGTCTTCTTAATGGATTTTATTTATTAAATATTTCACCGGGCTCCTCTTCTGGAAAAATTTCCCAACTGAAACAGAAAGCGAACAGAGAAGAGTGTTTCTAGCAAGAATCGGCTCTGAGGTATCTTTTCTCTGGACTCTTTATTCAGTAAAACTATGTTGCACCGCCATTCCTACTGAAAACTATTATTTAATTTCCCTCTTTTGCAGATATTTTGCTTCCTCCTAAATGTCAGTGCTTACTGGGAGAAAAAACATGTATTGGGGGTTGTTCTTTAGAGCTTCTTGCTGTCTGCCTCCACCTGCTGGAAAGAATCAGGCATTTTTGTTCAGTGCAACTACAGAGCTAAATATCTGGGATATTTAGATATTCAGGAATGTCTGCTTTCATGTAGACATTATAAACACAGATAATAGATGTTTATCTATAAACATCACATGTAAATTAAATATTATGCATCAACCTACTTGAAAATTGTATAAGCAAGGTATTTTATTTTTATTAAAGTCTTTATGGAATGTGTTACAATATCACTTCTGTTTTATGTTTTGTTTTCTTGGCCACGTGGGATCTTATCTCCCCAACCAGGGATTGAACCCACACCTCCTTCACTGGAAGGCGATCTCTCAAACTCTGGACCACCAGGGGTGTTCGAAGGTGTTTTATTAAATGCAGTTTGAATTGGAAGTAATTTTATTTCAGGTAAAAAAACTAGCTTGCGTTGATGCAAATAATCGAGTAATTTTGCCAATAAGATGAAAGGTAAAAGGTGACATTACACTTCTGAATGTGAACAAATATTTGCATTTTCCAAGTGGGGGTGTATCATTTTTATCAGCAATTTTTAAAAAGCTGCAAGGGGCGCCTGTTTTACACAACAGTCCATTCCAACACGTCCCCCTGTGCCATGGCACCCGCATAAATGCAAAGAGCTCTACCATGTGCCTGGTGATCAGAAGCCATTACAGTTAGGCTGTGTAAATTCATATTTTGGCACTCTTTAGAAAGTGGATTATTATTGACCCAATAGACCATAACAGTTTCAAAGAAGCCATTACTGTCTGTTGTGTAAATCCTTCAGGGCGTGTGTTTTATTGACCCTTCAGAGCCATCAGGGCCTGGCCTGTCAGTCCAGTCGCCACGCACGTGTACCAAACGCTGTGTAAGAAACGCCTTGGATATAGAAGCCGTTCTCAGATTGCCCTTGTTCTTATGCAAAAAGCCGCAGTGTAAAATTGGACTTTTCTACTGCAGTTTCTTTCTCGGCCTCCAGAATTCCATCTCCCTGTATTTATAAAGAAGTTGGAAACTTTTAAAGTGAATGAAGAAATGGTCTTTTGATTTCAACAGTTAAAAAAGAAAAGGAAAGAAAGCATGGAAAACAACTTTTGCTTTGCATGAGAAAGCGTCTCAAAGACCATATGAGTTTGCCAGCTTTGTCAGGAGGCGGGCTACGATGCCATGAGATTTCTCTCCTTGGAGCTTTCTGGATCCCAAATGAGATCTTTATTTTATTGTCTGCGTGCTTATTTTGTGTTTCTCCACCTCCCTGCCCTTTTCTTACATTAAGAAAACATGCACATGGGAATATTTTGCCAGGAAAAACCCTTAGTTACTTGTACATTCAGTAAAACTACAACTCTAGGGCAGGGCTTTGCTGTGCTCCTGGGCTGCTAATAAGTCCGAGCTAAGGAGCAGGGGGCGGCGGAGGATGAGACGGTCGGATGGCATCGCCGACTCAATGGACATGAGTTTGAGCAAACTCTGGGAGATGGTAAAGGACAGCAAAGCCTGGCATGCTACATTCCATGGGGTTGCAAAGAGTTGGACATGACTTAGCGACTGAACAACAAGAAAAATACATCCTCACGCCCCATAGCGCAAATTAGCACCTTTAAGGTGATGAGTAAGTTCTGTGTTATTCAACTTCCTTGATTTTGCCAGAAGGATGCAAATCAGTGTGGATTCCCCATCTTCAGAGACAGGAAGTATTCTAGAATCAAGCTACAAACAAATGCACAGGTTGGTATTACCCCAGGAGGTTCAGGTCTGATATACATCCTTCCCTTCTGGCCTGGAGCAAGTGGTTGGTACATTTTTGAAGGTAGAGAGATGGTGCTTATGGAATGATGGTTTCAAAACATAGAGTCAGCAAAGAGACCTGTTAAAAAGACCACTCTTCCTTCCTATTATAGAGGAAAAAAGCAGAACAGAAAGGTGAGATTAAGGGCTGTGAACTTTACTCTCTGGCCTAGGAAAGAGTGAACACTCATGTTCACACTGTATTGTTTCCACCTGTCACTGTTATCATTGATGCTTAATATCCTGAGCTTCAAGGGGAGATGACAGAACAGACAGAGAGGCTTGGTGTGTGTACCGGCCGGGGGGTGGATCTCGAGTCCTCTAGAGCCAGAGGGATGGATGGAGCATCAAGGCCGGCAGATTCATAAGGAATCTGTGGGGTGATGCTGTGGGTGCAATTCTGTCTATTTTCACGTTGCAGAAATGTTCTAAGCACTGAGTTGCCTCGAGTATGTGCTCAAGAGGAGAGTGCGAAGCCCCCTCCCCAAGGCCTGGGGAAAGCGTGGGAAGTACTTCCTGGAGCCGAGGCACACCGTCCTCAGGGAGAGTCGTCCCTTGAACGCGTCCAGAGCTGGCCCTGTCCCCAGGACCCCTCCGAGGGCTACGGTGAGGAGCAGCCCTGCCTCAGTGGCAGCCCCCTCCACGTGCTGATGGCACAATACCGCAGCCTCGTGGAGGAGCCCCACCCCTTCGTGGCATCCACTCGGGGCCCATGAAGCTGGTAGCTGGGGCAGCAGAGGGTTAACACGGGGTTGCTGCCCGGCAGGCACCAGCCAAGATGGACCAGCAGCTGCGGGAACGCATTAACCCTCCCAAACCATCCCCAGACCCCGACGGGGGACGGCCAGCCGACTGCATCTCCCATTGCCTTGCTCAGGACACACACACACACACACACACGGCTCATTCTGCCCCGTGGTGCCTTTGCCTCTTGTTCTGCTTTAAATAGGAAGTTCTGCTTCCAAATGCAGTGTTTTCTTTCTAACAGATCTATTTTTGTAAGACAGCAGGCCAAGTTGCTGCCTTTTAAAAAAAACATTTACACACACACACACACACACCCCAGCGTGGCGACCTCACAGGCTGGTGATCCTGCCTCTTGCCAAGGGAAACCCTGGGTAAACACCACCCTGGGAGAGAAAACACCCTCTGGTTTCACAGCTCTGGTCGGCCAGGCGCAGGCCGGGCCGAGGTCACAGCTGAGCCCGTGGGACGAGGGTCTCAGCCCGGCTGCCTGCAGACCACCCACCCCATGGAACACGGCTCTCCAAACTCGCCTGGAGAGATATTTACTCACCTGTTTACCAACAAAGGCAAAATTTCACCGCTCCATCACTTCGAAGGAAGAGGGTAGAAACGGGAAATTAATTATGTGAAATAAAATGGAACTCCAGGAGCATTAACACGTTCTTCAGATCCCCTTTCTTTCCCTGTTTCTTATTTGAATTCGGGTCTGGCTCGCACACAAGGAAACTGACACCCTCTGTCACCAACAAGCACTGGGGTGTTTGGCAAACTTAGGATTTGGGTTCCTTCCCCAACAGCTGAATAAAAGAGTTAGAGACCCAGAACTAAAGGAGATCCTGGAAGCAGACGCAGCACACACATTTCCAGGGAAGTCTGTGCCCCGGGGTGTTCCCTGTCATGCACACCCGCTGCCCTCAGCACACGCGTGTTTGCACCATCAGTAAATCATATTTCTAACACCACATTAATTTCAGGAGCGACAACACATGTAATAAAAAGTAGATGTCCATTGCTGCTCAGGGAACAGTGGACTCCCTCCTGGTCTCTGGCCCAAAACACACCCGCACTTTAATGTCAGACACAGAGCGCATCTTTAGAAACCAGAAAGGCCTCACCCTTTCAGGGCGGTTCCCGTCAGATCCAGCGATTTCATGAGTTGTTGCATCCCAGGCCCAAAGGCTGAGATGGCTAGAAGCTGAAACCTGATGGAGAAAAGCCTCAGGGAAGCCCGCCCCCGAGGGAGAGGAAAGGGCCCTGGTGAGGTTTCTCACGAGGCTCTCGGGCTCAAGGCCACATAGAAAGGGGTCAACTCAGCCTGGCAGTGCCAGTGGTCCCCCGGTGGGAGGGGCACCCTCAGCACTGCAAAAGAGGGGCGTCCCGGGACCCCCACTCCACACCTGTGTGCAGGAAGCAGAGGCGAGCCAGCCCTGCTCTTGGGCCTGTGCTTTGGGGTTTACGTTCAGAAGTCGTCTGCTGAATGATGAGTGCCATCAGCAGGGACTTCTTGTTTAAAAGGAATTTTAAAAGAGGGAGACACTTGGGATCTTAGGATAAAGATCTTCACAGTTCTCTTGTCCAGTGTCCGTATGATGGCCGTCCAGGCATGCCTGGGTCCGCCTCGTCCAGAGCGGAGAAAAATAAGTGTCTACTGCGTGCTGGTTTGGCCTGTTTGGGACGAGGCTGGTCTGTCCTCAGAGGGGCCAGAGGAGGAGGGGTTGAGACCCCCTCGAGGCTCAGACAGCCTCTCAGGGCACCAGGAGCGCACACCGCTGGTCAGAAAGAAAGGAGACCAGCCCGGGTTCTGAAATTCTCTGTGCATCTCGCAGGGGCCAGCTGGAACGAGGGGAGGGAGACGGGCAGAGCCTGCCACGCGTGGCAAAGCACTCACACCCACACCTGCTGCTGTGGGGACCCAGGCACCCCGAGAGTTCCATCAGCCCTGCCCCACGGTGCAGAGCCAGGAACGGGGGCCCCCAGGGCTGGGCCCTGCCCTGGCAAGTGGGCACAAACGTGGGAACCTGCTCACTGACCAGGCGCCACAAGGGGATGGCCCCGTCACAGACATGTATTGCCTTGCTGGGATTAAAAGGGGGCTTGTGCGGGGGGACCCTTAAAAACAGCCTCTCCTGCTCAAGACACAGGGTCTGGACACTTTGTGAGGCCGATGAGACGTTTAAAGACCCCCAGGAGTGTTGACACTCAGCCCCAGGGCTCTGTGAAGGTGGGAATCTGGGACACAGCCCCACACCTAGGTGCCCAGGAAGTTGCCTGTAAGCAAGCCGCCGTGGGAGGATGACTTCCTGTTTCTCTGTAACAGGCAGATAACTTCCCGTTTCCCCGGGACAGGCAGCATCACTCCTGACCCAGCGGCTCAGCGGTGAAGAATGCACCTACTGGTGCAGGAGACGCAGGGACGCAGATGCCACCCCTGGGTCAGGAAGATCCCCTGGAGGAGGAAACGGCCACCCACTCCAGAATCCTCGAGTGTAAAATCCCACGGGCAGGGGAGCCTGGCGGGCTACAGTCCATGGAATCGTGAAGACTCCGGCTTGACTAAGCAACTAAGCGCGCGCGTGCGCACACACACACACACACACACACACACACACACACAGACGTAATAACTCAAGCCTTATAAACTGAAACAGCGTCCTCTAAGATGTTGTCCTTGAATGTTTCTGGAGAACAAACAGGGGTCCAGGAATCACCGGGGTGGGGAGGATTACTCTGGCTCCGAGTTCCTCTCTTCTCTCAAGGTGTTACAACAGGCCTGGATTCTAAGGAAGACAGGAGGGTAGAAACAGGCAGAAGGGGCAAGGGGAGGTTCGGGGGGAGCGGGCAGACACCCCCACCCCAACCCTGTGGCCAGAGCAGAAGTCACCGAATCAGAGGCAGCTCCCACCATGGTTCTGTCCCACACAGGCTCATCACCCGCCTCGTGTCTTCCTTAAACGAAGATGCCAAATCTCTCCTATCCTGAGCTCCTAAACGAAGCCGGCAGCCAAAGGGTACAATTTATAACATCTCCACTCACGAATTCCCTGTGACTTCTCCCTCCCACTTTTAACCTGAATCTCTAACCTATTTTAAACATGCCCACCCCCCCCATTCAGGAGCAGGGATCTTTTCTTCTCTCTGTCTCAGCGCCTCGACAGATGAACTTTCCTGCAATCCCGGGCTCAGCCGGGCTGACCCCCTGCCGGGAGTCATTGTCTCACACAGAATAGGGGATCCAGAGCCTTTGTGCCAGGGAGCGGGGAAGACAGACATTATTAGGATTTTGAATTCGAAGCTCTCGTCTTTTCTTTCTTTCCTTTTATTTTATTTTTTCCCCTGGATCTAACAGCTGTTTCCCATCACAAGCAGTGTTTGAAAGACGTGGCAAAAAAACGAGTGTATCAGTATCACAATTAGTTTCGCAGGCGGCTGATAACTTATTTGCCCATCCATGCCTGATGTCGTCAGGAAGGCCTGATTCACAGCTGTCTGTCCCCGCCAGTCCTACGGGGAGGGTCCTGCGAGCCTGCGCCCCACCCTGGGGTGCTGGGGTGGGACCCTCCATTGGCAGGACTCCAGAGACAGCGTGGCCAGCGTTGACCCCCTCCTCCTACCCGCCTCCTCGCACCCGCCTCCTCCTCACACCTTGAGGTCAGAGAAGCTTCCAGGCTTCACATTAGCTCAGATGTGAAAGCCCCACGCTTTGGAGGGAAGGCTGCTGGTGGTGCTGCCAAATTATGCGTGTCTCGTCTTTGTGATGTGATCTACTACCATTCATTAAGGGCTGAGCCCAGACCAGCAGCTCATTTTTCTTGGGGACCCCGGGAGGGTTTGCGGGGAGTCCCAGCACCTTCTTCGCTCACTCAGCAACTTGGCTCTTAGGATTTTTTTTTTTTTTTAATGAAAAATTTTCATGCAAAGCCGCGGAACCAGGCCTTTAACACAGAGTGAAAGGACCCCAGCCTACACAGATGGAGGGCACGTTTTGGGGTTGTGGAATTCACGCGGACTTGTACAGAGTATCTTAGGAAGGCCGTGAAGACCCCATGAAGGACTCAGGGCCTCCCTCTCTTCAGTCAACACATGGCAGATTTGAGCCGAGTTAGGAAAGTCACAAAGAAAAGAAAGAAAGTGAAGTTGCTCAGTCATGTCTGACTCTTTGCGATCCCATGGACTATAGCCCACCAGGCTCCTCCGTCCATGGGATTTTCCAGGCAAGAATACTGGCGTGGGGTGCCATCGCTTTCTCCAGGAAAGTCACAAGCACCAGGCTGAAAGTAAGGCTTCCTGAGTCTCAGTGACCAAGACTGGACCAAATGCCCCAAGGAAACCAGTGGACGATGCTGATGGGAGGCCAGGCCTCCCCTCCCAGCTTTCAGCTGCCTCCCCCTCCCTGCAATTTTGGGGGACAGAGAAGTGACGGTGCCAGGGCGGGGGGGCGAGGCTCATGGGGAGCCCTGAGGAGGCCTCCTGGGCCCCCTGAACCAACTGCTGCTCCGGAAGCCCCTACCTTCCCTCCCCTCCCCACAGGGAGCCCCTTCCTCAGCCTTTCAGTTCTGGGAGCAATGTCCCAGCCCAGGACCCAGACAGTGAGTTCTGAGCCTGCTAGCCGGGCCAGAACCAGGACACGTAGGGCCTCCAGGGACCCTGGGGACGAGTTCCCCACCACCTTTCAGAAACCCTGCTGATTCCAGCACCGCCCCCCCAGCTGCAGCTGAGGACCCCCTTGGAGCAAAGGTAGAAACCAACAAGGGCCCTCGGGCCCCAGACAAGCCCCAAACACCCGAGGAGGGTGCCCGCCATTTTACAGATTAAAAGAAAATAACCAAAGCCCCGAAACTCTGCCCCTGGGTGGTGACCTAAGACAGCTGCTTCTCCACCTACAGGCACACAGCGATCCTCATGTTCTGAGGGAGTTTGACACAATGCGAGGAAGTAAAACCTGAGTCACCAGCATAATCAAAATCTGTTTGCAATTACTAAAAAACGGGGGGAGAAAAAAGATCAGTCCCCATGGTGTTCAACGGTGCCCGTTGGTGTTATATCTGTGCTGCTGATTATCCCAGATTTGTGGAGAAAACAAAACAGAAATCAGCAAAGACTTGAATTCCCATTTGTTTTGTGTTTTTGTTTGCTATGTATTGCTTTTGCACAAAGTTTCCAGTGACTAGGAGGTTGGTTGTTGCCTTGTTTGTTAGGAGGGGCGCTGAGCAGTTTTCACAAATAAAGAGAGAAAAACCAAACTGCCATCAAATGCCAAGGGAGGTAGAAGTTTGAGGTGTCCCTGTGGGGCGTGATTCTGCAGTTTTTGGTGGTTTTTTTTTTTTCCCCTGTGTGTGCAAAAGACAGGCCAAGTTCGGCCAAGTCAGGGAAGCTCTGAGATGCTGTCCTTGGTTACTGAAGTCAAAGAGGAGAAGATGAGAGGGAAAAAGTGACAGTCCATCCATCTCACTCGGCATGTTTACATGTTCTTTTAACCAAAAAAAAGAAGAAAAAAAAAC
This sequence comes from Odocoileus virginianus, assembly GCF_023699985.2. Classification (NCBI taxonomy): domain Eukaryota; kingdom Metazoa; phylum Chordata; class Mammalia; order Artiodactyla; family Cervidae; genus Odocoileus; species Odocoileus virginianus. Next base: position 53,507,081 of record NC_069695.1, read on the forward strand.
CTGTTTACAAAATGGAGTGTCAGGAACATTGTGTAAAAGAGCACTTATCTGGGAGACTTTGATCTCTGTCTGAAGTCCCATTAGGTCCCTGAAAGGATGACGGCTAGGTCGTGGGGAGGAGGAGAAGTGATTTTTCCAGGAAAAAAGGAGCGTGTTGTACTGCCTCCAGGTTGTATTTAACTCACAAATCCTGTGACATCCAGGGGACCAGCCAGAGGTGGGCCAAGGGTGCCGCCAAGGCACACAGCACCTGGGGAGCCGGAGGGCACGGCCTGCAGGCAACCCTGCCCAAGGGGCTGGTGGGCGGCTCTGCGGCAGAGGACCAGCCGGGAGAGGAGGCTCAGAGCGGTGCCCCCAGGCCTCCGTCCCAGCTGGGAGGACAGCCCGCTGCAGGCTCCTTGCAGCAGGGCGGGCGTTAGAGCTTTGTGGAGTGGGGCAAGGGGAGGAAGGAGTAGGGAGGAGGGGGGAGGGAGGAGGGAGAGAGAGGGATGAGGGAGGGGGAGAGAGAGAGGAGGGGAGGGAACACTATTATTAGATTTCCATACCCACTTTTTTTCTTTCTCTTTTTTTTTGCAGTATAGTTGATTTACAATGTTGTGGTGTTAAGTTTCAGGTTTAAAACACAGTGATTCGTTTATATGTATGCATGTTTTCAGATTTATTTTCTGCTACTATGTCACAAGGTGTTCGTACAGTTCCCCATGCTCTGCAGTAGGACCTCGCTGTTGTCTGTTTTCTATGTAGCGCTTTGTGTCTGCTAGCCCCTAATTCATCCCCACTTCCCCCTTGGGTAACCGCAAGTCTGTTCTCTATGTCTCTGAGTCTGTTTCTGTTCTGTAGATTAGTTCACTGCTATCAGCTAAATAATAAGACTCTTAGGCTCGAGCAAGACTTCAAGCAAGTAGAGTTCTAAGATGTTACTTCGGAACACCAGCTAGAGCCTCTTAACATTTTTTTTTTCAATTATTTATTTTAACTGGAGGCTCTAACTGATTTGACCCCTTTTCATCCTGGCCGCAAGGGGGCAGTGCTAGCGGCTCTTACAAAGGAGGAAGTGAAGGTGCAAAATCGTCAGCAAATCACCCCAAACCACAGGTCCAGACCGAGGCCGAGTTCAAAGGCAGGCCTGCCGGCCCCCAGAGCCCTACCCTCATCCCGCTGAGGACGTGGGGCTTTGCCCGCGGGGAGCAGGCGACCACAGCGGCGGGGGGCCACTCAGGACCCCCACTTCCTCGTCTATGAAAAGGGCGCACAGATACCACCTACCGAAAGCTGCGGGAGAATTCAGTTAAAATTTAACTTTTTAATAAAAATTAAAACTTAATTTTTGACTGCTTTCCTGGTGGCTCAGAGGGTAAAGCGTCTGCCTGCAACGTGGGAGACCTGGGTTCGATCCTGGATCGGAAAGATCCTCTGGAGAAGGAAATGGCAACCCGCTCCAGCTCTCCTGATGGGGAATCCCATGGACGGAGGAGCCTGGTAGGCTACAGTTCATGGGGTCACAAGAGTCAGACATGACTGAGCAGCCTCACTTTATTTTTCACTTTCAAAGCTTAATTTAATTCAGTTAATTAAATTTATTTAGATTGATTAGATCACATTTAAATCACACTAGCTGATATTTAAAACACAAGTAAACTAAGCTACATGTGAACTAAAGGAAATGAAATACGTACAAGTCTTAGAACATTTAAGCAGTTCAAGGCCCATTCAAGTCACTCATGATGCTTGGAGGTGTCCGTGTCATCACCACTAGCATCGTTTTCTTTACAAGTTTGCTCGTGGCCGGGAGAGCTCACTCAAGTTCACCCTGTAGGTGTGAGGAGTCCGCAGTAGTCAAGAAGAACAGGATTTTGAAATCATTTGTTACAGCATCCTGTGAAGCTGACGTATGTTTTCTGTGTGAGTATTTGGAGAAATGATTCAAGTTTATCATCTGCCCTCAGGATCTGCCATCTGTCCATGGGGATTTCCCAGGCAAGGATACCGGAGTGAGTTGCCATTTCCTTCTCCAGAGGATCTTCCCAAGCCAGGGATCGAACCCTCCTCTCCTGCTTGGCAGGTGGATTCTTTGCCCCTGGGCCCCCGGAAAGCCCTGCTTTCCGACGCACATTTTAATAGCACCTCTTCCAGCTGCTCCCTCGCCTGCTCCTCTGGAAGGCCGTCTCTGGGCCTGACACTCTGCCTGGCCTCCCACCCACCTGCCGCCTGACCGTGTGGCCTCTCCCAGAGGGACAGATAAGCCATGGCCACGTCTTTCAGAAGTTTATCTGCCCCGTCAAGGTGGCCAGTCTAAAAGACGGACTGGGGCTGTAAGTGCAAAAGACGGCCCTCCTCTTCAGACAACAGGGTCTCAGTGCAGACAAGGAGGTCAGGAGGAGATGGGGGTCTGGCAGCCAAGGCCCCATCGGGGGGCACCTCACCCGCGCTGATATGGGGCGACTGGCGGAATCTGACCCCCACAGGTATCACACTCAGGCCCCGCAAGCCACACAGCTCTGAGGCCGCAAAATCGCCCTTCTGCGCTTCTCGGGAAAACTGGGCTGGAAAAGCTATCCTCCTTCAGTAAGGAGGACGATTGAATCCCACCTCTGTTATTCCTGGGGCCAGACTCACGGACAAATGGGGCGGGGTGGAGGTCAAGAGCGAGGCCCCAGGAAGACGGGCCGGGCACGTGCAGCCGGCTGGGTGGCATCCCCAGAGGAGGCAGGCTCTGGCGCTCAGAACCCTCACACCGAACCTTGTCAGGTTCACACTGAGATCCGGTTCATGTGCAGTGATGACACCCAATCTGCAACCCTCTGATGGGACGGAACATCCAGCCCTGTTGACCCTCTAACCCCCCACCCTAACATTTGAAGGTCACCCGGGAAGACACGGGGACAGAAGAGCCTGGCAGGCTCTTCATGCGGCTGCGAGGAGTCGGACACAGAGGGAGTGACTTAGCACGCACGCACATGCCTCACAGACCTTATTCCCCAAAATGTGATGGAAGGTGTCGAATCCTACTTATGGGACCAAAGCCTCCCCACGCACGTGACAGCTGCCCCTTGAATGACACAGAGGCTGGGGCTGCAGACCTCCCTCCTGCCCCGCCTGGTCCTGCCAGCTCGGCCTCTAAAACAAAGGAATTGATGATGAATGACTCAGCCAGGGACAGGGAGGGAGCCGAAAGAGACTGGACGGAACCAGGACGCGCACCTCAGTTCTTCTAAGCCCTCGTGTCATCATTTCTAATTGATCACAGATTCTCCGCACACTTACTTAAAGATCCGTAGAATGAAAATACAGGCGCTGCCCTTATTGAAAACACACCCTCCTGTAACCGGACCAGCCTGTGTGGTTCAGGGTCAGCGTGTGCATTTGCTCCGTCTTGGTGCAGGTCACACTGACTGACCGCTGACTCCGGTTCACACTCCGTCTGTACAGCACCAGCTGCGTTTCCAGGGTATCAGAATCCCTGAATGATGCTGTGATCTACACGGATGCAGACAGGAGGAGCGGCACCCTGCGCCTCACCTCCAGTAACAATGCAGCGGAGCTGTGTACACGGGAATTGAAGGCACCAAAGATCTGTGAGCAGGACACACGTGCTGACGCCGGTGGACACGGAGCAGTGTAGCGACACCGTGTGGCCAGAGCCGGCCACAGCCCTGCCTCGCCGCCTCTGTGTCATCACTCAGACAGGAGCGAGGGGGACAGCTGGGCTTCATAACAGCTGCCAGGACCCCCCTCCTGCACCCACCCAAACTTTCCCCCTTCCTCTGGCTGAGTTTCGTCATCCCTGGATCTGACAGATCCGCTCTCCGAAAAGCCCTAGAACTGGGGCGGGGGGGGATGATTTGTTTGCTGTCCAGGCAAATAGCTGTACACTTCGGTTAAATTCATTACTCACATTTTATGTCAATGATTTTCAGGTTTTTTTGTAAAGCAGTGAGTCTGGCTCTGGCTACTCTTTGAGCTATTGACGCTCAGAAAAACAGAACGTTGTTTAATTAAAGCAAATCATATAATGTATTTCTTTGAAAGAAACCACATTTCATGTTCCAAGCCCACCAAGATAGTGAATACAAATAAATTCGCTTCACTTCCGGTACGTACTGTCTTTCACATCTAATCTACTAAGCACGCTGCGTTGGAGTTCATTATTTCTAAAGAGAAGGGTTTCAGCGCGTCATCTTGAGAGCACCGACTTCACCATTCGGGGCATTGTCATAGCTGTTGTTTAATTTACCGTTCAGTTTCCACAGCTGTCATCCTGTGGTCTTGACGCACATGCAGTCCAAAATGGTTTTGCTGCTTCTTTTCTTCCAGGAATATGGGGAGTGTTGTCAGACCAGTTTTACAGCTTTGACCTGAGTGGCTTTGCATATTTACAACAGATCCTGAAGTTGGGGCTTCCCCCCGTGGCTCAGCCTGTAAAGAATCTTCCTGCAATGCAGGAGACCCAGGAGATGCATATTCAATCCCGGGTCGGGAAGATCTCCAAGAGGAGGAAATGGCAACCCGCTCCAGTATTCCTGCCTGAAAAATCCCATAGACAGAGGAGGCTGGCGGGCCACAACTTAAAGGACCACAGAGAGTTGGACACGACTAAGCGCAGCACCGCACGGAGGGCTGGTGGTTTGATTTCTTCAGCTCCCTGAATGCGAATTTGCCGATATGCTCAAACCACGTGCTTGGATGAAAGGCTTTGACAAACACTTGCCTGGCTCCGTCCCAGACAGCACTCTCTCTGGCACCTACTGTGTGTGCAGAGAATGTCCCAGGCCTTGGATTTGAAGTCTGGGAAGACTATGCCAGCCAGAATCCATTCTGGAAGCAGAATACTCATTTTTCTAGCTAAAAGGATTCAGTTCAAATGTCAGCTGGGTAATCTGCTGATAGATAACTAATCAAACCTTTCAAAGAAACTATTTTCAGTAAATAATTTGAATTTCTCTGTTCTGCTATCAGTCCCAACCAAGACGACCACTCAAGAAAAATCATGTTTCATCCTTATGCACCCAAATTGTTTATTCTTCTCAATGTGCTGGCATCGCTCATTCAGCCCCTGCACTGGGCAGATACTGTACTGGAGGCGAAAATATCAGCCAAGATAGAAAGGACCCAGTCATCGCACTTAACAGGCTTCAAGTCCAGAGGAAGACAAGAGACACATGAAGATTTTAACTGGGATGGGCAGTGAAAAGTGGGCGTCACCAGGATGCACAGCAACAGAATCTATCAAGTGACTGAATACAGAAACGCGCATTGAGAACCTGGAGAGCGAACCCGCCCCAGCCCCAGGCCCCCTCCAGCGCCCACTGAAGACGCTGCTTCTCCCAGGTTGGTGAGGAAGGGACGGGGGGTGAAAAACAGACACTAAAGGAACCTGACCAGGCTCCTTCTCTGCACATTTTAAAATAAAGGACGAATCTATTTCCTTCCTTCGAATCAAGGTAAACGTGAAAAGAAACGACTGCAGGAGGTGGAGGCTGACCCCCACCCCCGACCCTGGTGTGGCTCCATCTCCTTAAGGCACGGCTAACCCGATGATAAATGGTGAAGTCACTTGGGCCAGAGCCAGTAGCTCTCTCCTTCTGTTCTGAGACCTGCATCCAAATCCAAGCCTGTGAAATGGCTTGGGTGATCTTAATTTGACAGTTGTCAACATTTCAAAATCATTGCCAAGTTCAACCAAATGGAAGTCTCTCATCAAGCCTGGCTCTGGGAGTGTGTGTGTGTGTGTGTGTGTGTGTGTGTGTGTGCCTGTGCTGTGTGTATCAGAGAGTTGCCAATCTGAGCCCGTATAATACACCTGTGCACTCTCCCTCAGTCGTGTCTCATTAGCATCCTTTCTACATGACAGGTTCCATGGGGGGGGAGAGGAGGTGGCACTTGAACCTCAGTAAGTTTTGGTCCAAGAAGGAGCAAAATTCGCAGATGAAAATTTTTAGAGAGAGGATTCAACTAATGAAACATTAAAATCTAAGAAAATTGTTGCACAGAATATAAACTTTACATAAAAAAGAAAGAGGATGGGATGGTGGACAAAACAATTCATACTGAGCATTCCCTTTTTAGCACAAACATCTCAGTCTAAGCTAGATCTGAGAACAGTTTAACTGATTCCACATCAGCAGAAAAGCAATAGCAAATGTAATGAAAATAACAAGGAAAGTAAAGAGACTTTTCTGAGATTTGTCATGTACAAGACACCTTATTTGAAAATGAAACTACTGGCTCAGCAATCATGGACTCACCAGAGAGAAGTTTGTAGTAGTTCACTGTTCTTCAGTCGCTAGTCGTGTCCAACTCTTTGAGACCCCAAGGACTGCAGCACACCAGGCCTCCCTGACCTTCACTATCTCCTGGAGTTTGCTCAGACTCACATCTATTGAGTCAATGATGCCATCCAACCATCTCATCCTCTGTCGTGCCCTTCTCCCACCCTCAATCTTTCCCAGCATCAGAGTCTTTTTCAATGAGTCATTTCTTCGCATCAGGTGGCCAGAGTATTGGAGCTTCATCTTCAACATCAGTCCTTCCAATGAATATTCAGGGTTGATTTCCTTTATGACTGAAATAAAAACTTGAAGATACCTAAACCCTCTGCGTAGGGAACCCAACTCTGATCAAAGGAATCTTTTCCCTTTTTTCTTATAACATGCACTCATGCAGAACCTAAAGGTCATTTCCATTAGTGCCAAATATCATGAAAGTATAGAATAGAAGAAAAAGGACTTTTTTGAGACTTTTTTTCTTGTTTCAATATATTGGAATGACTGTTAGCCAAAAATTAAAGTCTTCCATAAAAGTGTAGATGCATAAATACAAACTCTTGCCTGATAACAGTGGATGAGAAGAGCATAAGTATTGAATAAATGTTTGTGAAATAAATCAATGGATGATCAATGGACATAACAAATCCACATTGTTCCATAAACAAAAAAAATTAATTTAAAAACTGTGTCTTTTTAATTTATGGTTAATACTATAGTTCCAAAACCAACACCAGCTAAATTGTGCTGAATCCGTATGTTGTATACAGAGGGTCAATCGCCTTTAAGTTCCTGTAAGCAGCTCACTGGAACAGTGACTAAGAAAGTCTCTGGAAGGGTCTTGATCTTGTGCAAAAATCATGGTCAGCAACCTGAAGAATTCAGTCTCCCTAGTCCCACACTTTGTGGTGTGGATGTGCTGACTCCACTGGGGTCCATCTGTCCAAACAGCTGAGAATTTCCCCTGCTGCATTCATCCATGACCTCACCTGACCCGCAGGTGACCCTTGGCAAGAGATGCCCTGTAGAACAGCTCCCTGATGGCCACGCAGCCTTACCTGGTCCTTCCATCCCAAGGGCCAGATCAGGTTCTGTAGAGGAAACAGAATGCCAACAATGGTCTCGACAGTTCAGAGATGCACAGGGGACTCTTCACACCCATTGCCCCATGTTTCCTGTTGATAGAAGTGTTCATCTGAGGGCCTGCCATGATGGCAGGGTATGAAGAATGCCCATCAGCAGTAAGAAAGGATGGTGCCAGGCGGGCAGCGAACTCGGAGCAGAACAGAGACCACACGCCCTGTGCTAAAGCAGCGTGTGTCAGAAGCAGGAGCCTTGGGCCTTCTGTTGCTGACCACACACATTCTTATACCAATATGGTGACTGCGTTTAGGTAAAATGGTTACTGTGGGACAATGTTAATCTTCATGCAGTTGTAAGAAATAATAGAGAGAGGCCCTGTACCCTTTTCTCAGTTTCCCCAATGGTGACACCTTACCAACCGTGGTACAATAAGCACAACCAGGACCCTGACCTGGCTTCAGTCAAGACCCAGGACGTGTCCCCCGCCTCCCCCGACGCTGCTGCCCTTTCACCAAACCGCTTGTCTCCAGCTCCCCACCCTCCTCTACTCCTGGCAAACCCTGATCTGTTTTCTGTTCCTATGATTTTATCACATCAAGAATTTATACAAACTATTACACAGAGAATGCATTAACAACAAGGTCCCACTGTGTAACACAGGAACTGGATTCAGTATCCTATGAAAAACCATAACGGAAAAAGATGTTGTCACCTCCAAACTGGCACTTGCCATCTACCTCTACAAGGATTGAACTAGGAGCCACTGCAGCTGCTGACCATCAACACCCCCTGAAGGGAGTTCAAGACGGAGATCCGGAACGAGGCATTATGTGCTCTGGGAAAAGCTGGCAAAACAGGTCTTCAGATAATTAGGTATTTTCAGGAGATGATTTTATGAGCCCAATTTTCGCATCTTCTCATATCTAGAAAAGCACTAAAATCTGCCAAGGGGACTTTTTTGCAGAAACCTGCAAAAATATGTGCTTGATTGCATGCACTCCACCTTGACCAAAATCACATATATTGACCTTCCCCCTGCCTCTTTGGAGCAGTCTCTCAGAGCTATCTGAGGTGCCATCTCCAGGGCTGCAGTCCTCACTTTGCCCCAAATAAAGATAAATTCTTAACTCTCACATTGTGCATTTTTTTCAGTTGACAATATATATATATATATATATATATATATATATATATATATATAACTGAATCACTTTGCTATACAGTGGAAATTAACACATTGTAAATCAACTACTTTTTAAGTTTTAAAAAAAGAATTCATGTAAATGAAATCAAACAGTATGTAACTTTGGGGATTGGCTGTTTTGACTCAACATAATTCTCTAGAGATTCATCCAGATCACTGTATCAACAAAATTCCATTTTATTCCTGAATAGTGTCCCACGGTGCGGGTAGACCACAGTTGGTGTAAACATTCAGTCACTGACAAATACCTGGGATGTTTCCCTTTTGGGGTTAATCACAAATAAAACCACTAGAAACATTCATGTGTAAAAGGGAAGACCAAATCTGCCTCCGTACTGGATCCGTTTCTTTTGTCTTAACTTTTGTGTCCTATTGCTTCTGCTGCAGTTCATCACTAAAAGGGTGTTGCCTACAGCTTAGCGCAAACACAGTGGCCTGTCTCTGGGAGGCCTGCCTCCCGGGCCTGAGAGTTGAGCTAAAATACCTTTGTTTAAGTCACAGGAGGGACTTCCTCACCAGGCCCACCTATGAACGGAGGCAGGAAAGAAATGAACATATCCCTTCCGGATTCTGGCTGGAACCAGGAGATATTTTAAGAAAATATAGAAATAGAGTTACAGATAATCTTTTTAATGTTGACAACTAATCAAATCTCTTTATAATATCTGTTGAAACGCCTGCATTTTCTAAAAGAATTGAAAACGGACAACAAATTCACATTGGCGTATGTTCACAGCAACGATGCAAAACAGCTGAAGTGAAACAGTGCAAGAGTCCGCCTACGAATGAATGGTGCATCCACTCAGTATTATCCCACTATAAAAACAATAGAGGGCGAATGCCTGCTAAGACGTGGATGAACCTGCATTGGTCTGATACCAAAACCACTGTGTGGTCAGGTGCGGAGACCCTGGACCAGAGCCAGCCCACCTCACCCACCCTCCAGGTTTCTGGAGGAAGTCTGGAGCCTCGGGAGGAGACGAGGACAGAGCCCGCTGTTGGCTGCCTGTCCAGACTCATCTCACTCCCAGGCTGGTGTCATCAGGGAAACACAGCACACAGCAACCGGCTCCAGTGCGGGCACTGGCCTGCCTGCCCACTCCAGGCCCCTCCCTGAAGCCTGGGGCCACTGGGAGGGGCGGAAAGACTCCTCAGGCTGATTCTCAAAAGCAAACGTTAGCACCACTTTGGGGGCTTGTCCCAGAAAGACGACAAGCAGGAGACAAGCAGAGGAGGTGAAGGGGCTGCAGGCAGCAAGGACGCCAGACGGGGAGCTCAGCGCCACCTCTCGGATCTGCTGCCTCTTTCAGGCTCTCCATGGAAGCCACGTAAAGTGAAATGAGATGCACACTCCTGGAACGTGTCAGGCTGTCCATCCAGTCCCTCCTGTCGCTCTTCCCAAGGAGGGCTAAACTACAACCGCTAGACCAACGGTCCCAGATGGACAAGACGGGCAGAGTCATCAAGACCCGTCCAAGAGGGGTGTGGATGACTTCCCAATCTTCCTAACACTCAGTAGTTCCACAATTATTTTCCTGTGTCTCCTTCTTTAATGGTTATCATATATTTATTTGTTTCATTTCTCAAGATCTTTTATTGCAGGAAAACTTTGTGATGATCCCAGCTAGCTCACAAAATAAATTATCTTACGTGACTCTCAAAACAATTGTCATTCATAAAGTTTTCTTGCCATTAGCCCATGATCAAGTGTCTTGGAAGCAGGGAGAGTGAAAACTATTTTCTTAGCCCCTGAGAGAGGAACTTCAGAAAACTGGGGTTGTATTAATGAAGAGGCTGTGCTGTGCTCAGTCGTGTCCGACTCTTTGCGACCCCACGGACTGTAACCCACCAGGCTCCTCTGCCCCTGGGATTCTCCAGGCCAGAATACTGGAGTGGGTTGCCATTTCTTCCTCCAGGGGATCTTCCTGACCCAGGGATCATACCCACATTTCCTGCATTGGCAGGCAGATTCTTTCCCACTGAGCCACCTGGAAAGCCCTTATTAATGAAGGGTAGATTTCCTTTAACTATAGATCACTATTTGTGTACACACGCCCCCCCATAGCAGAGCCAGATATGTAAATAATTACACCTGTGAGAGGTTATTTACACAAAAACATCTGTTCTATCTGGGGTCAAGATACAGAAGAAAAGTTAATTCACTTCCTAGTCTTTATATAGAAAATATATATATATGTATATATCATTCCCAAGGCTTCTTACATCCTTCATGCTTTATCTGCCATCTGTAATTTTCACAATAATCTTATAAATTCATCAGTTTTATCCCATTTCCCAGAGAAATTGGGGATGAGAAGGTCACATAACTGGTCATTGTCTCTCTTTTGAACCCTGGATGTGGGTGGCACAATGCCCTTTGATTGACAGGCAAATGCACCAGTGAGCTATGCCCCAAGGAGGGTCAATCACTGATAATAGTGTAGATTACTCTATCTGAATCTGAAAATTTCAATATTATTTCTGAAATGAGACTTTTTCCACTTGGTTACCTCTACCTTTCCTAGAGAAACTGTGTTTGCGTGGTCTTATTTTCTATAATCACTCAAGTGAATGTTCAAGATTAGAAAAGCCAAGTGACCTGGCCCTAAGCTTCTTTCAGGTTTAACTTCATATTTTTTTTTTATTTGATTCCCAAACTGGATATACGCTAAAATCATGTAAATTAGGTAGAAAACATGCTTCCTGGGCACCTTCCCTGGAAACTTTAATTCAGTATAAAACAGTACAGGAGAGTGTCTTATGAAGCAAAAGTAGTTTTCAAAACTGAACTTAGAAGCATTTATTCTCATTCTGTATACCTGCACAACAAGAAATGCAGGCTGAAGATAAACGACACCAGATGGATCTATAAGAAGGAAAAACTGCACTGGAAATTATATTATATGCCACTATAAAAAGTTATAATTTTATTTTAGTTCATTTGAGACATGACTATTTAAAGCTAATATTATAGCAAGTATATGGGGACAATGTCATATGTAGCTGTAATATATAATAACAGCACAAAGGATGGGGGAAGAAAACTATATTGTTGTACATTTCTTATTCATTATGTAAAATAGTATAATACTAACTCTAAGCAAAATGTTAATAAAGATGCATTGTAACCTTTAGCATGCGTGCATGTTAAGTCACTTCAGTTGTGTTCGACTCTATACAACACTATGGACTATAGCCCACCAGGCTCCTCTGTCCATGGGATTCCCCAGGCAAGAATACGGGAGAGGGTTGCCTTGCCCTTCTCCAGGGCATCTTCCCAACCCAGGGATTGAACCCGTGCCTCTTATGTCTCCTGCACTGACAGGCAGGTTCTTTACCACTAGCGCCACCTGGGAAGCCCCATAATCTCTAGAATAGCCACTAATAAATGATGCAAAGTGCTATAGTCAAAAAGCCAACTGAAGAGTTACAGAACCCCAAATAAGATGCATTTTAATAGAAATTCACAGACTGCTCCCAAAATGTATAAGGAAAAGGAAAAAACACAAGCCACTATAAAAAAAATCTTGGAAAGAAAAGGAACAAACTTGATTGTCACACTACTTGACTTAAAGTATTATTACTGAATCTCTAATAAAATTATAATTTGCTTCTGTTTCTGAAGGATAACTTAGAGAAAAATTCATAACAACCAAAATAAAGTTTCTTTCCAACTGACCCACTCAGCCTTTTTTCACATGGTCGAGACATTCAGCACAAAAATAAGTAGATACAATTATAAGGAAGAAAGGATTGAAGGGAAGATACAAATACGAAACATCTATCTCCTCCAGCTACTTGTTTAGTTGTAAGAAAATAAACTATATGAATGTCTGAGTTAAGGAGGAACAGAAGCAATCCCATAAAACACATATGAGCACAGGAAGAGAAATGGATTGTTTGGACAGAATTATCTAAATTTCTCATGCAAAAAGAATTTACCAAGCCCATACATTTGATAAATTCATGGATTCTTCAAACACTGAGGAAGATCCATGTGCATAATTCCAAATTATTTGTCCTGAGATTGTATTATACTGATTTTGTACCACATTTACTATCAAAATGAAGCTCTGTTCAAGCTAATGGGAAAGTTTTCTTGCGATATTCCAAAACAAAAACCTCAGATGATTAAACTTCAGGCTGGGGTGAGTTTTGTGCTGTGCAGAGTCCACAGAAATGGTCTGCATATGCAGAGCTAGAGCATGATTATAATTTATTTTCTCAAGACGGAGTCTCAGATTGAAATTTTCTGCAGTCTCACTTATGCATGTTTGGAATATTATGTATTATCATGATGTTCCACCAATAAATTCAAGTATTAATAAGTATAAAAAAAGAATAAATAAAACACAAAGATTAATTCACTACACAAGACTGAGGGTAAATCAAGGCCTAAACCTTTTCCTAGCATAAGGTTGGCGATGGCTATTTTTCTCCACCTGGAGCATCAGGAACAAGTCTTATGGGAACAAGAGGAACAAGAGGATGGTTTCTCGCCCCCCCATGGTGCCTGGTCTGAGGGAGCCAGGCTCCAGTCCCTCTAAAATGCTCGCTGAATCTAAGCAGGGTTCCAGATGAGGAGCACTGAGATCTCATGGTACGTTCACTTCCCCTTCAGCATGGTTGTGAACGACTGAGGCCAACGTGGCTGCCAAGTTTTCATCCAAGAGCGTCCTTGAAAAATGAAGCAACAACATGAAGAGACTCTGTCTGTGCTAAGTCACTTCAGTCGTGTCCGACCCTCTGCGCTCCTGTAGACCACAGCCCCCCAGACTCCTTTGTCCATGGGATTTCCCAGGCAAGAACACTGGAGTGGGTTGCTATGCCCTCCTCCAAGGGATCGTCCTGACCCAGGGATCGAACCGAAGTCTCCTGCATTGGCAGGCAGGTTCTTTACCTCTGGGACTCACCCCTAATCTGACCAGAGAAGTGTCTTCCCTCTGCCTCCTCACCTGTACGTAACTGTCCTGGAGTTAACATGGGTGCAGTCTCTTTGGGGCAAGAAGGTGATTTCACTTGGGCTACAGGTTGAAACCCAGCAGGACCCTGTAGGGGAACAGAAGCCTCTCTGAGTCCCCCATTTCTTCATTGAGCACGTGGGCTTCATTCAGCCTTCAGGACCTTCCCTGAGTTCCACCAGGAGGTTCAGACAGATGTTAACCGGGGAAGGGAGGGCCCTGAGACAAGGAAGGAGCAGGGAGAGAAACAGCAGCGCAGCCTCGGGGCAGGTCCTGATTCCCCTCGGGGGTTCACATCACAGGATCTTTGAGCTGCTTTGCAGACACTGAAAGCCCCCGAGGTGGGAGAAGTTAACTGTGCGCTGCCCACAAGCACGTGGACCCCAGACCTGCTGCAACCAGAAGGTTGAAGATGCTGACTCCCACCTACCTCACCACCGGCCAGAGGAAGGTCCGTCAGCGGATTGCATTGTCCTCCTCTTTACGCCTCTTTGACTATAAAGCTCCTCACTACCCACTCCGACTGAGAACACACTCAGCCTGCTGAGGCCCCCTGGCCTGGCAAAGCAATAAGGCTATTCTTTCTACTTCACCCAGGACTCTCAGAATTAATTCGGTGTCGGGGTACAGAGGCCCAGGCTTAGAAGGAATGATTCTGGCCTAAAAGGCCAGGAGGGGCCTCTCCACCAAAGTGAGTGCTGTGGTTTGGAGGTTCTGCCCAGAGAATGTTCCCACACCCCTGATCTCAGGTCAGGGTTCAAACCCAAATGCAAAGCCCTGGCATCACTACCCAAAAGCCGGCAGGCTGGGCACCGCCAGCTCCAACAGGCAGAGTCACAGCCCCTGTGCCTGGAGGGCAGGTTTCAGGAGAGGGAAATCAGACGCAGTGATTCTGTAAATACATGAAAGAAGGCCACTGAACTTCAAGGGGTAACTTTTTCCCTGGGGGAGCTCACAGCACGAGCTCTGTGTGGGTGAAGAGTGCGCAGACAATCACAGCCTCAGAAGGAGGGCAAGTGGAGGAACTCACAGACGAGAACAGAGAGGGGAAGAGTTTCCGCAAAAATGAAAACCCAGGGCCACGCGAGCATCTGAAAACACCAAAATAGCACAAACCTGAGACCTGGAAAGAAATCGTGAGATAAAATCCAAAGTTAGAGCAACTGGTAAGTGGCCTGGTTTAAATTTCGTACAGAATTGAGGGCAAGAGGAGAAGGGGACGACAGAGGATGAGATGGCTGGATGGCATCACCAACTCAATAGACATGAGTTTGAGTAAACTCCAGGAGCTGGTGATGGACAGGGAGGCCTGGCGTGCTGCAGGCCACAGGGTTGCAAAGCGTCAGACACGTCTGAGTGGCTGAACAACAGCAACAAACAGAAACATTTTGACCAAACTCCATGAGATGTTTCCTCAAAAACCTCTGAACTAACCACGGCCACCGGCCTGACACGGCTTCAGGTCTGCGGAGACCAGTCAGAGCTCTGGTCAAGTGCTTTCAGCCAAAAAAAAAAAGAACCGAATAGAATGGATCCTTTGCCAGATTTAAAAGATAAAATATGGGAAAACACTGTCCCATGGGAAAGAGGAAGAGCTCGTCATCATTTAAGGAGATAGATTGCTCTTGGGGATCCAGCTGAAATCTGGGGAAATAACCGAAATTTCTGCGCTGTGAAAGCAGCCCCAGGGCCTCAGCTGCTGAAACACCTCCACCCACTGCAAGAGACACTGGTCTGCCAGGGTAAAGGTCAGAACTCTCAGAGCCAGAATGGTTTTATCAGCACCCTGACGCGGCATCCACACCCTCCAAGAGAACAGACGCTTTAGGAAATGAAACACTCATTTGAACAACTTGGCACACGTTTGCACTTCTTTCCCCCTTCCGCAGAGCTCCTTGGGAAGCCCCCCAAATGAAAGAGAATAAATCGCCCTCTGTGATCAGTTCTCTGCTCCTCCGTCTCCCTGAACGGAGGCCAAGACTCAGGCAAGACTTCCCTGTGTTTAGGTGTAAATAACACTGCCTTCACAGGAGGCTCCCCCTTTCCTGTTCATTACTGTCACAGATTTGAAAAGAAAAAAGCAGAGGTCATTTATTAGAGGTTATTTTTCATGCAAAACACCCTGTGTTAGCTGTCATTCAAAAGGATGTAGCCGACGCCTTCACTCATATATTAACAGGGCTTCGGGTCATAACCTTTTATGGCATTTGGAATTCCAGAACCTCTGATTAGTGCAATATTTACATATCCTTCAGTAAAAATTTCCCTCCATAGAAATGCATGAAGTGTTGTAAATTTGTTTGGCCTTTAGTCTAGACTCTGCGTGAACTCTGAATTCAAAGCAGGGCGCATTAAACCATATTACTTTGTCTTGTGATAGTGTTTCCATTAATGGGACGCCAGTTAACCCCTTAGAGATGGGCGAGCCTTTCAAACCAGCAACATCAATTGAGGGAGGTCCTTTCAATAAAATTAATAGTTGCCACTTACCCGAACTACCTTGACCATCTGATCCCATTTATATGTTACCGTATGAGAGAAATATTTATGTCCGAATCAGCCATGATTTAATGGCCTCAATAGGATTTGAACTGGTGGAAATTTACTGGAAGTTTTAAGAACATCATTGAATTATTGCATTGTCATCTGGAAAGAGAGATCGCCAGTAAGGACTCTGGGCTGTTTGATAATCAGGGAGCAATTCCTGCTTACATGGCATGATCAGTGTATGGCAAAAAAAAATTGCCAAATCGCGTAGCTCCCCCAGGTGAGACGTCTGAGCTGAGCCTGCGCCGGGCACGCTGCTGTGGCTGGGGCGTGGACTGTTGAAGGCTGCCGTACTTTAGTAGTGAAACGGCGACCCAACAGATCTATCAACTCCAGGTCACTTTGCTGAGTGATTTTTTAAAACAAAAATAAAATCCAGCCCAGAAAAGATGTCCCTAAACTGTGGCAGAAGTCACCCAAGATGTAGACTGCGGCTCTCTTGCTGGAATTCCTCTACCAGTGAGGCCGAAGCAATCTCCTGGACTTCTGCAGAAACACAGTTTACAAATCTCCCTTAATTTGCTCCTCAAGCTGCACTGTGGTTTTACAAAGATATGTTATTGTTGTCTCTCCTGGGACGTTTGCACATGTGGATGCCTACTGGAACTTCACATTCCAAGAAGGGCTTCCTCTCACATCCGAATTCCCACTTGAAGTTTTTGAGCACTGTTTAAAATATGTTTGGTTCAATACAGAAATAGGTGTATTTTTAAATTTTATGTTTTTAAGCTGTCCGCTCTGCCCTGGATGATGAACGTGGGACTTCGTCTCCTGCATGTAAAGATGAAGATGAGCAGTGCCAATGCATGTACAGGGTAAGAACCAGGACAACTTAAAAAAAACAAAAGTGAGTGCATCTTCTGGGTGTTCACACAACTCCACCCAGGTCACCTCTTTCCAGACACCCTTCCCCTCCTGCCGACTTCAGATCTTCACTCACAGCCTGCTTCTAGTCATTCATCTGATTTTCCTTCTTATTCCCCATTCTCCAGCCCTATTCCCCTTTTCTCAAACCCTTTTCTCAACTTTCTGATTGATCATCCACCCAGAACCTTGTAAACAAATTATATCTAATACAGTTACCTTTTCAAAAAATTTGAGATAGCAGACAATATATTATACTTCAACCTATGAAAACAAAGAATATCATCTTTGCGCTTTATTAGCTTTTTAAAAACATATTTCTAAAAAGTAATCCTTTCTAGAAAGCTTCTAGAAAAATATGCTACTTTTTCAGCTTGGTTGGAGAAACGAGTATGGTTGAAATAATACAAACTGTCTTGGCAAGGAATCTTCACTTTAGCATAAGAAGCATTCAGGCTTTTTTTATTTTGACTTCAGCATATTTGTCAGGAAACTGGTTTGCAAAGCTAAATGATCATTTATTAATGTGCTTGCATGCGCGCTCAGTCACATCCGACTTTTTGCAACCCCGTGGACTGCAGCCCACCAGGCTTCTCTTTCCACGGGATTTTCCAGGCAAGAATACTGAGGTGGTTTGCCATTTCTTTCTGCAGGGGATCTTCCCAACCCAGGGATCAAACCCATGTAGCTTTATGTTTCCTGCATTGGCAGGCACATCCTTTACCACTGAGCGACCTGGGAAGCCCTTCAGTTTAGTTCCGTTCAGTCACTCAGTCATGTCTGACTCTTTGTGACCCCAAGGACTGCAGCATGCCAGGCCTCCTTGTCTGTCACCAACTCCTGGAGTTTACTCAAACTCATGTCCATTGAGTCAGTGATGCCATCCAACCAGCTCATCCTCTGTCGTCCCTCTTCTCCTCCTGCCCTCAATCTTTCCCAGCATCAGTGTCTTTTCCAAAGAGTCAGTTCTTTGCATCAGGTGGACAAAGCATTGGAGTTTCAGGCTTCAGCATCAGTCCTTCCAGTGAATATTCAGGATGGACTGGGTGGATCTCCTTGCTGTTCAAGGGACTCTCAAGAGTCTTCTCCAACACCCTCACTACATGTGAATATTGGTGTCACTTAAGTTATTCCCACTGTATTACTTAAGATTCACTGTTATTACCTCTACAGGGCTGGGAATTTTCTTCTCAGCTGGGGACCCTGAGGTTCAGAGAGGGAAATTAACTCGGCTAAGGTTGTGGCTAGGTTGGCAATGGCGAGAAAGAGATTTGCACTTGGGTGTGACCCCAAGCTGGTGTTGTTGACCATGAGGTCATTATAAGGGTGCATTTCCTGTCTCTGTATCCATTTCATGCCTTGCATCTCAGTTGTGATGGACAAGAACACATGGAGACGACCACCTCAAAGAACCCCTTGTCCTGAAAAAGATCTGATCCAAAACAGGTGAACGCTGCCCCAGGCATGAAGGGGGTCATAAATGGTGTCTGAATGACAAGATGCAATAAAAAGATGATGCTTCCCACTTTCAGAGACAGACTGGCCGCATCTGGCTTTGTTGTGGGTCGTCTTCTTGGTCCTGTTAAAAGGCAGGTACACAGCATGCTTTCTCCTTACAGCAGAGAGGGCTAAGTTTGCTTGAGCTTTAGAAATGTGTATTTCTCTCTTCCACGGGAATACTTGCTTGACTGGTCCCTGACAGTTTCTTAAACACATACAAATGCTTTGCTTAAGAAAACAAAGCAACACACAACACTTAACACGTTAGGCTGACGGAGCCCTGGCTCTATGTGACTCTTGGTCACGTGTGCTGGAGGAAGCCTCACAGGCACAGACTCCAGTTCTAGACCGACACTTTGTCTCCCCTCCAAAATATTCCCCATCAAAGACCAGGCCCTGAGTCCTGGGCAAAAATGCCTGCACAGGAACCACCCTGCCACACAGAGGTGTCTCCAGCCGATTTTTAAAATTAAGCACAAATACACATGACTATCTGTATGTGGCGACTGAGCTGGACATTCAGCCGAGGACAGCCTCCTTCTGGTTCCACATGTGCCCAGATATTTGCTCGGCCAGTGTAACCACAGTGACAACAAACAGTTACCCTCTTCTACCCAAATGCTCCCTGTTGCTTGACATATATCTTCTTCCTCAATCTCTAGAAAACACTCCTGCCCGTAGGGAAGATCACCAAGGTGCTGAAGCTCAAACCATCATATAAATAGAGTCTGTGCCCTGATTGCTGTCTACTCCTCTTCTGTGGGCTCTTGTGCAGTGAAAATGTGGAGCAGACCTGTGAGAATTCATGAAATATCTCTGCTTTATGCTCAGAGCCCATAAAATGCACAATGAGAGTCATGAATATCACTTTTAGACCCAAATTGAATTCTAGTCCAGGCAGTGGTTCTGCCAGGGCTAGTTGACTGGACTAGTTACCTGGAGCAGATGGTGGACTCCGGATGCAGCCAGTTAGCTTGGTTTTCCTCTGGGGCCGCACGCAGATCGCCTAGTGCCAGGCAAGCTTCTTATAAGTGGAGGTCATCAGTGACCAGACACTTGGGCAGGATGTAGAGAGGAAGTCACACCGTCAGAGCTCCTCTGTTCCTTCTGGGGGCTCAGTTGTGTTCGACTCTTTGCGACCCCATGGACTGTAGCCCACCAGACGCTTCTATGGGATTTCACAGGCAAGAATACGGGAGTGGGTTGCCTTTTCTTCTCCAGGGGATCTTCCCAACCCAGGGATCAAACCCGAGTCTCCTGCAGTGGCAGGTGAATTCTTTACCCCTGAGTCACCCAGGAAGCCCTTAATACCCCAGAGAAGAGGCCTAAATATTATATTTGGATATTGCACTTTACAGATTGTCTCAGTGAATAGACTCCATCCTAGACTCCTCTCCCTGGAGAAGGAAACGGCAACCCACTCCAGTATTCTTGCCTATAGAATCCCCATGGGCAGAGAAGCCTGACGGGCTACTGTCCATGAGGTCACAAAGAGTCAGGCACAACTGAGCGACTGAGTACAGAGTGCTCTCTGGGGTCAGGCAGCCCTGGGGGGTCCTGGCCCCTCCACCCCCTGGGGACTCAGGCCGCCCGCTCCAGCCCTGAAGCCACAGTTTACCCATCAATGTGGCGGCATCACAGGACCTGCTCTATGAACCTGCAGAGAGAGTGAACGAGACTAGACAGGAGCAGCTGCTCTTCCAACGGCCCCAGTGTCCCCAGCCCAGGAGGTGAGTCAGGGGCTAGGTTGGCAGACACTGCTCTTTACCTGAATCCCTGATTCCTCGCAGGCACCCCTGCTTCCTTACCTCCTTTCCTCACTGTTTTGCAGACCCCCAGAGCCATGCTCCCCTACCCCAAGAAGCCCTCGCTTCTCCAATCCCCAAAGGAAAATTAACCCCTTCTACAGCATTTCCTTTATAGACACAGAAGCACTAACAACACATGACTGACAGCAGTTTCTGCATCTGTAACAGCGCGGCCTGTACCTAGTGTTCAGTGAGACAGCAAAACCTGTTTGTGTCCTCTGGGGCTCGTGGCTGGCAGCCTGAGGGGCCGCCCTCTCTGCACCACAGCCAAGGGCTCTGTCCTGGCCGTGGGCGCTGATGTGAGTGTGACGGCAAAGCGCCCCTATAAGGGTCACCAAGTAAGCAACCAACTCTAAGTTTGCCGTGGGTGCAAGAGGCTTCTCCTCGGCCAAAGCAGAGACTCTTGCTATAATGAAAAAGAAACCATGGGCTCCTCTTATAGCACGGTAGCTAGCGTTTGTATTTCTTGGCCATAAAATTTCTCAGAGAACTGCAAACTTCTAATGAAAACTTCAAAGGCACATTGAAGGTTAAATGGATACGTTCAAAATGTGTGCAGAGGAGAACATTCAACGTAAAAATTACAGCACACACAGAGGCCTTTCTTTCTTCGGAGAGCTCAAGCTTGTTTCACCACGTGACTAATCGGGCCAAATTCTATTGCACATACAATAACTTTACCCAACCCTCCATGGAGCGGCCTCTTTCTTGACAGGCTAAGTGCTGCTTGGAGTACAGCTTGCAGGGGTTGATACAGCTGGGTTTACAACTTGGGTGGAAAATTTTGACGAGGTGACCTAGATTCAGCCACATCACTCATCACGAAGTAATTGATGTGTGTATAATGACAAAGAGGAAGCCCAACCAAATAGTTTGCAAATGTAATTATTTAAAAGTCTTGAATTTGTAACCAATCTTAACAACTTTTAAAAGACATCACCCTGTGGCTGGTGAGAAGTTGGTATATAACACAGGGAGCCCAGCCTGGCGCTGTGATGACCTAGAGGGGTGGGATGGCAGAGGAGGGGAGGGAGGCTCAAGAAGGAGGTGATACATGTGTAACTGTGGCTGATTCGTACTATTGAATGGCAGAAACCAACATAGCACTGCAAAGCAATTTTCCTCCAATTAAAAACTACATTAAAAAAAAGACATTCCGTTATTTATTAGTAAAGTTTAAGATTTACAGCTCTGATGCTTTAAAAAAAAAAAAAAACGAGTGAACACACCGGGACATTTTCAAACACTCACAGGAAAATATTTTTGCCATTTAAATGTTCCAGGGGAAAGTACAGAGAAGCAGTCACTTGTGTTAAGCTGTATTAACCTGCTTATTTAAAAAATAACTCCATGTTTGGCAGTCTACTCTGTCTTTAAAGTAAAATATTCAGAGAGTTCATAAAAAAACACAGAGAGGAAACTGAAACCTTCCAAGAGGAATATCTCAATTTCTTCCAAGCTACACAATTTAATTCAAGCCTTTCTCTAACGGGCCGCATTTATTCAAAAGTGGTCCTGCAATTACTGGACCCTCCACACAGATCCAGCGCTGATGACTACGCAGGATCTTAAATCTCAGGAATCCATTTGAAACATTATTAAATATAAGGGATTTGCGTGATTTGTTTTGTCATCACCTACTTGTAACTTCTCTGCCACTCACTGCCAAGAGATGATGAACAAGAGCCTGCTGCTTTCATCTCAATTTGTTACACTCAAAATGCAAAATTAAAGAAAAATGGGGAAAGTGCAATACTACCAGGGAATGTGATTGATAGCATTGTGTAGCGTTACAAGTTCTAATATTATAAACTGAGTTTTATGTTACTCTCTTATAATAGTGACATATTTAGCATTTTAAGACTGGATATAATAATTTTATGGGGTAAAATGGATATTATTAGATGATTATACTGTAGTACTTTGTCAAATTCTTGTATATTAAGTAAAAAAAAAAAACTACAATGAAAATAAGAGGAAGTCCTGCCTTCTGCTGAGTGAAAAAAAAGACGATTCCTCCTTGATTGTCTTCTTGTGCTCAAGTGTTATCCTGGCCTCATTTCTGTGACCTGAATCATGTCATTTAAGTGGCATTGGATAAAAGCCACGAGCGGTATTTTATCCCCATAAATAACTTAAAGTCATGTGTTGCTGGTGTCACAGCTGTGTGTTCAGTTTGATTCTCGGGCAGCAGTCACCCCCAAACCTCATTCCTGTCTTGGAATTCACTCTCAAGAGTCGTGGAGGTGGGGGGTATATGGCCAGTGTGAGAAAAGCTGATAAATGACCCTGCAGACTCTGGGATGCTAAAATTCTGTAAGTCTGTTCAAGCAATGCTGCTTAGACTTCTGAAATTACAGTCCAGGGCAGATCAGACTGTAGGAGAACATCCCTACAGATGGAAACTCTCTCAGGGAGCAAGGCAGGCACGTGGCGGACCTGGTCCAGGGAGAGCCACGGAGGCCAAAGGGAAGAGAAGGGGGGAGTCAGGGTCTGCGTGCCCCTACCGAGATTTCGGGAAACCCTGGCCCTTCAGACCAAACACGGCACACACAGCTGGGTGTGGCAGTGGGCTCTGAGACCAGGAGCAGCACAGTTTTTACACTGTTGATATCCACACGTGGTCTATTTTCAGCTCTTTCCATAGTCTCAGGATTGAGCCAAGCATTTCGGACGTGTCTGCGCTCAGGTCCTTGCGGCTTTCAGGGAGGCGCTGGGCTGCTCCTCCAGGGACTAAGGCACCGCGGGCTCTCCTACTCACCTCCCTTTCACACACCTGCCCCTGACTCACCGCTCCCCCAGCGGCCGGAGCACCAGGGTCTCATCCTAAAGGCTTTAATCTGCTCGATGAGCCCGAACTCGGCAAGAGGCCAACGACCTTTTTACCTCTTTATTCTTTTTTGAGCAAAGAGAGAGGAAGAGGAAATTAAGAAGGTGAAGATGCTAGGAGACAAAGCAGGGAATGAAGCCAGGTCTTCTGACCGCCATTTCACATGCACATAAGATTTAACCCAAGCCTGAGGGTGTGGGCTTCCAGGTGGATCAGATGGTAAAGAATCGGCCTGCAGTGCAGAGACACCCGTTCAATCCCTGGGTCAGAAGATCCCCTGGAGAAGAGAACGGCAACCCACTCCAATATTCCTGCCTGGAGTCTTCCACAGACAGAGGGGCCTGGTGGGCTACAGACCATGGGGTCACAGAGAGTCGGACATGACTGCAGCAACTTAGCATGCACGCATCTATGTGTTCTTCCTCCTAAAATCTTGTTGGTATAGAACTCTTCTCTGTCGCCAATATGGAAGAAAGACAGGCAATAAGGGTCCAGCTCAACGATTCCGGGATTAACCCCAGAATTTAGACCAAAGCATCAAGACGTATTTGCATTTGAAGAAAACTGTGTTTGCAGTTGTTCTTTGTTAAAGAAACCAAATCAAACCACCACACAGTGAACAAAAGGTAATAGAAGTCAGAACTTGGCCTGAAATATGTTCAGTGGTTAGGACTCCTCACTTTCACCACAGAGGGCTCAGATCCAGTCCCCAGATCAGGGAACTAAGATCCTGCAAGCTATACGGTGCGGTCAAAAACGAAAGACTAAAACTATTAGACTAACTTCTTCGTTACATAGATCTACTCAAAACTGAACTAGGTAAAGCTTTCAAATGGCCCCATTAGCAGTGACAAGAGTAAACAACTTGACTTTTCATGCACTGGCTTTAGCACAGGCTCAGCCCTAACTCACTGGCGTGTAGGTTCTTCAGGGTGGACCTGGGTTTGGATCCAGGTGGGAAGAGGTGGACTCCCAACACAACCCCTTTCCTGTCTCACTGGTCCCTCATGTCTCAGCCCAGGGACTGGCGTCCCTTCTTGGGAGGCCCTCCCAGAGAGGTCCGCTGACTCTCAGGACGCCTGGCCCCCCATCCGTCCACCTGTCATGGTGTGTGTCAGTGCAGCCCCCGCCGGTCCATCTGGATGCTGGGCTTCGGGAGTCAGAAACCCAGACAGACACACACATCTGTCCCGTCTGAGTGTGATCAGAGCCCTAACAAGGGGCCAAGGCCACCCTTCTCACGTGCGGGCACCAGACGCCACGTGATGCCAGGCGTGCAGCCTGTGATGGGGCTCCCAGAACACACCGACACAGTGGACAAGCGGCCCCGCAGCCACATTTATTAACAATGACTGATACTCCCAGGAAAGCAGAGTGCACATTGTCCCAGACGTCCCCTGTGACCCCCAGCCTCTGTCGCGCTGGCCAAGACACAGCAGACTTCAAACTCTTGAGTCTGAGGTCCCAGAGCATTAGAGCAGAAAAGTGCCAGAGAGAAGAGAACAGTCATCTTCAGAGCCAGACAGACTCAAGTTCCAACCCTCGTTCTGCTACTTCTTCACAGGGTGACATCTGATAAGTTAATTAACCTCTCTGAGACTCAGAGTGGTGATATTAATACCTCCGAATTGCCAAAGTGCAAATAATAAAATCATTCTTAAGAAGCAGATATAAATAAGACGTGTATATGAAGAACACAACAATATGCTTTAGACGAAAATAACTCATTAAAATGCCATGAAAAGCCAGGGTGAGTGGGAAGAGGCGAGAATGAAAGGCTGGCTTCGAACTTGTCGAGAGAAAAAAACTGAGAAGACATTTAGTGACTCAGCTGCACTATTATTAATGTTATTATTTATAAAGCATGTTAAGTGAGTAAGACATTTTACCAAACACAGACAATAACACGGTCTCTATTTTTACTTAACGATCACAAAGACATACAGCCAGCCTCCTAAAGGTCTCAGTCAGATGAGTCGGTGATGTTTTAAAACAAATGTAGGGTTCCGGGTGCTGTTTTAATGCTGTGCATGATTTATGTTTACAAAGCAGAGGATCACACACACACCCTCCAAAACACCTGGAGAAATGTCCAGGAAAAAAGAGAAGGAGGGTGGCTGTTGGCTGTGTTTTATCCCATAATTTAAAATTTTTAATTAAAAAAAAAACAACAAATTCCAGCTAAAGCTAGAATGGCACCAGAAATGCCAAGAAATACGAAAAACAATTACTATTCGGGAAGAAATTACTAGAAATACCAGTGAGTGTGTAAAGCAATAAACATGCATGCTCAGTCATGCCCAACTTTTTTGTGACCCTCATGGACTGTAGCCCACCAGCTCCTCTGTCCATGGGATTTCCCAGGCAAGAATACTGGAGTGGGTTGCCAGGTCCTCCTCCAGGGGAACTTCCCCACCCAGGGATCGAACCCAAGTCTCTGTGTATTTTAGATCTGAATCCAAGCCTGGGCCAAGAGGGACCGTGTGGAATGTCAGAGTCGTCTTCCGTGGATGTTCCGTGTGGCAGGATCCATCCTCTGACTCATGACAGACACAAGAAGGCATCAGAAGGCTGGGCCGGGAGGGGCGTGCCCGTATTTGCTGTCTCTGTGGACTTTTCCACCTGAGTTCTGCCGGGAGTGCTCCGCCCACTGCTGCTCATGAGAAGTGAAGACTGGAGGTCTCTTTTGCCCCCGATCCTATGGAAACCAGAGAAGCATCTGCCTCAAACATGAGGGTGTTTGTCGGGAGCACTTCGGTTGCATTTCAAATTGTCAAAAATGATCCAACAGCCATTTTCTAAGTCATAGTACCACCGAGCTAATTACAGGGATATTTTGTATTATGACATGTTCATGGCACAGCACGAGGGTGGCACGTGGACTTGTCAAAACAAATAAACCTTTTTTTTTTAAATTAAATCTATTGCACAAAGAGCTAAACAAATTATGGGGTAGAGGCAAACCCTGTAACTCCCTCCCCACCAGCAACTACTACCTGGAGAAGAGCGGTGGAAATGTTCAGGGATTGACTGAAGAGCTGAGAAGAGATGAAAGGTGAGCACAGGCAGCCAGAACAATGCTCTCCTTTCTAATCTGGGGCCCGGGGTTGCCCCACAGGCCTAACCACAACTCACCACTCAGCTCAGACCTCGGGGAACTCTATGCTGGGGCTCAGGAGACATGGCAAGGCCCTGGGGCAGCACAGAGAAGGGAAAGGAGATACTTCTCAGGTTTACACCAGATGGCAGAGCCTGGTTTAACATTTGAACTGCCATATTGTTGATTTTAACCAGAGACAAGAGGGTTGGCCTGAAGCTGGAATGGCAAATAGACAGGAACCAGGTAGGCAATGGGCTTCCCAGGTGGCGCTAATGGTAAAGCACCCACCTGCTAATGCGAGAGACATAAGAGACTGAACTTCAACCCCTGGGTCCGGAAGATCTCCTGGAGGAGTTCATGGCAACCCACTCCAGTATTCTAGTCTGCAGAGTCCCTTGGACAGAGAAGCCGGACAGGCTATAGTCCATGGGGTTGCAGAGAGTCAGACAGGACTGAAAAGACTTAGCCCGCAGGCACAGGTAGTCAATCAAAATACAATTTAAAAGAAAGGGCCTACTTTAAAATGAAATGAATGAAAATGTTTAGAGTGGGGGTTGGGGGGCAAAGCAGGCAGAGCAGAGGGGAACTGATAGAGTTCCCCTGTCTGAAGGGTCGTGGACAAGGTGTTACCAGATTAGGGTGTGTACCCGAGAGACACTGGAACAGCACCCAGAGATGGCTGGGCCAAGAATGCTCATCAGAACTCTGCTTACATTATTTTTTAAAAAATAGAAAATAACCCATAGGCCCATCAAAATAAAACTGGTTAAGGAAGCAATACATCTGCAAAAGAGACGGCTACCCCTTGGAAGGACACTAGAGATGAAAATGCATTAGCATGGAAGAGGCTCACATAGAAATAAGTAGACAGGCTATAGAACATATGCAAGATATCTCATTTTGGAGAATACAGACTATCTATCCTGTTGTATTGGGCTTTCCTGGTAGCTCAGCTGGTAAAGAATCCGCCTGCAATGCAGGAGATCCTGGTTCAATCCCTGAGTTGAGAAGATCCCCTGGAAGAGGGAATGACTGCCCACTCCAGTACTCTTGCTTGGAGAATCCCCATGGACAGAGGAGCCTGGTGGGCTACAGTCTGTGGAGTCACAAAGAGTCGGACACAGCTGAGCGAATAAGCACAGCACACACATCCTATCATATCAGCCATCGTACCACATATAAAACTCATCGGAGTAATATTACTAAAATGCTCACTCTGGTGGTTATCTCTTCACTTGGGATTTCAGAGTTACTTTTTCTTTTTGAGAACCAGTCTTCTCTAATTTTTTTTAAAAAAATTAACATGCTTAGTCTAATATTAAAAGGGAACTATTGGGAATTTAAAAAAGAAGTAAAGTGGAAATCAGGAAGAAATCCAACAATAGTGAATGCTTTAGAAATAAAGAAAAGGAAAAAAATCCCAAAAGACACAGCAGAAGAAGCAGCTGTTGTTGCCACAGACAGACGGGCTTCCATCCTTCAGTCTATGGTCAGCCCCACCCATTTGTTACCTAACTGTGAGACCAAGTGCTGGTCACAGTCTCCTTCTCTCTTACTGGACATAACAGAAGAAACCCTGCAAAGCCAACCCTGGAAACAGCAGAAGATGCTCGGCTTTCAGAGACGCATTCCAAGCTTTACTATTGCATCGTTAGGTAGAGTCGAAGCATACATAATACTCGAGCTACTGATATATTTTTCCTACCCATTCATTTAAAAGACTAGTGCTACTAAATCCAAAATCAGGCAAGACCGCCCAGACAACAGTCATTCATTAGACAGGCAACATGTCTTTAAAACAAACATGGATATGAGGTGTGGAAATGGACACACACTCACAGATCTACTGAGACCATGGCTGAAGCAACGTGTCTTTAAAACAAACATGGATGTGAGGTGTGGAAAAGGACATACACACAGCTCTACGCTGAGACCGCGGCTGGCAGGACAAGGGAGACGTTTGGATATGTGATGCCAACAGCGTTTTCCGCCCAGGGACAGCAAGGGACACATCACACCACGAAGCGGGCAGGTGCGTGGAGGCCGTGGGCCCTCCGGATGGGAAAGTCAGCCCTCTCCTGGGAAGCCTGGGGACAGGAGACGAGGCAGAGGCAAGGCTCAGTAGCCACACGGGCCCAGGACCGCATCCCCGCACAGAGACTGCCGTGGCCTCACGCATCTGCTGCTCCTCGTCAGCACCCACGCCATTCCCATGACGTCTCCCATGTAAAAGTCATTCCTTCCACTAACCTCATTTCTTCAGAGAGGTCAAATCCAGCGCAAGCAGGCTGGATCTTGTGTGGCTTTCTCCAGACCAGATTAATGGAAACGCCCACTTCTCTTTTTGTCCCCCACATCACGTGCATGGTTTTGGTGTTGCTGTCGAGACAAACCTGCCAAAGTGTCATTTTCCAGAAGAAGCACAGTGAGAGTGAACATGACGATGACATCGTTTTGCTTCCTGGGTCAGCCTCACCAGGAGCCAGCATCATCTCTTACAGACCTGCCAGAGCTGAGCTCTCACTCTGAACTCCACGGCCCGCGGCTTCCTCGTGCCGCTCCAAACCATCTGAGTGTGTTCTCCTGAGAGTCAGCCGAGGACACACACAACGTCGCTGGAAGAACCAGCCCAGTTTCACACTGAGCCTGAGGCTGGTGAGGTTTCCAGCTGCAAACGTGGCACCAGATTTTTTTCACATGGGAAAAAGGACCAAGCAACTTCCAACGACGTGGAGGGGTACACGTCATTTTAAAGCAAAGCACAGAGGAGCCATAGCTATTACTTTAGCTCCACCCTCACTTTTCAGTTATTTGAGACTCAGGTCAAGTGAGCGCCTTACAAGGATGCACGCTCTCTCTAGAAGCGCAGACATCATCCAAGCTTTCAGTCCACCTTGCTTTCCACACTCTGCTGTTTCTGGCTATAGGTGAAGGATGCTTGGGAAAACATTTACACAAGAAAAGGGACATAGAAGGTGAACGATACAACCCCATAACACTGTGGCCCTTCCTGGGAGAGGCAGGCAGACAGTGCATCACCCTCGATACCTAATCTCATTTGCTCATACATCCCCTAGGAAACCAGCAGAGTCCAGAG
This sequence comes from Odocoileus virginianus, assembly GCF_023699985.2. Lineage (NCBI taxonomy): Eukaryota > Metazoa > Chordata > Mammalia > Artiodactyla > Cervidae > Odocoileus > Odocoileus virginianus. Next base: position 53,536,338 of record NC_069695.1, read on the forward strand.
TTCTAAAATAAACCTCGGGGAAAACAGTGCATTTGAGGTTTAAAGCAGATGTAGGTGGTAAAGAAGAAAGAGCTGAAGCTTGAAGGAGATGGACCCGGAGAGGACCGAGGATCCAAGCAGGGACCAGCCGGATCCAGCTGTAGCTCATCACAAGGGGCTCAGAGCACCCGCCACCTGCTCCAGGGCGCCAACCATGAGACAGAGCTGAAAACACTGCACTGACATCCGTCCCTCAGTGTGAGCGTGGAGCCGGCAAGTGCGGGCCATTGCTGGCTCAGCCTGGGTGTGTTCAGAGGAACTCACAGACCCGGACACTGGAAGACGGGGAGTTCCCGGGGCTTCATTATCCGAACAGTCTGCCTGCATTAATGCACCTCCTCTGGAAGCCCCACCACCCCAGCCAGCTGCAGGAAGATGTGGACAGGAACCTGCCTCATCAAGCCGATGCAGTGGGTCCTTCCCTGGGGGTGGAGTGCCGCTGTGAGGGGGAAGAGCGGTCTGAGCTTCCTGTCCTGCTTTTCTTTCTCTCCTTCTCCACCTTAGAGCAGTAGGCCATGTTTGTGGGATGCGGAGCAGAGTTTGCCATCTGAGAAGACTCTGGGAGTTTCCCTCGAGAGGAGCCAGTGAAGGGTGGGGAGCAAGGTGTTTTGTCCCCACACTGTTTGCCAAGGGGTCCTTCTCACCCCCATCAGCATCTGTCACCTGCCACTGACTGCCGTGTCTTCTCCACCTTCATCAGTCTCTCGGGTGGATGCGGAAGACGTCAGAGGCCAGGTAGCCCCCACGCAAGTGACGGTGTGCGCCCAGCTCCACTGCAGGCCAGCTCAAGCCCAACCCTCCAGCTCCCTCCAGGTCTCAGGTCCCCTTCACTGACCCCCCAACTCAGAAAAGGGCCCCTCGGGCTTCTCCGTTGCCCCGGAAACCCTGTGGACACAGGAGCCCGGCAAACCACGGTCCATGCGGTTGCAAAGAGTCAGACACAACTGAGCACACAGCTCACCAGGAAATCTGGGCACAGCCTCTCTCTCCCTCCGCCAGTCTCATCCCGCAAAAATGTCCAATCCTGCCTCCCCAGCTTGCTCACCAGCACCCACCAGGCGCGCCATCCTTCTCTTCCCCCACACCCTCCCCCGGGATGATGAGCCTTAGCTTTCCGTGTACGCCTTGCCCAACAGCCACGCTGAGGTTTCAGAAATACAATTCAGATCGCGTCATCATCTGCTTTCAAAAACCATCCGTGTTGCATGTCTTCACTTAAAATTAGCACAAGAAGCCCTGACCCTGACGTAACCACAGATGCCGCCGCTCTGGCCACTGCACATCCTGACCCCACGCAGCCTTTGGTTTCCCCGCTGAGCCAGGTTTTCTCCTTTGCAACCTCTCTTCCACCTCCCAGGTCCCCCGGCGCATCCTTCACGGCTGGCTAACAGTTCCCAGACTCCCTTCCTCCAAACGCAAATCAGGCCCCTTGCTTTAAAAATATCCATTCGTCATCATAAACGGATCTGCACTGGTGTTCGTTAAATACCCTGTGAGTGAACAAGTAAATCACTCATGAAGGGGTCTTTTCATTTGTACGGCCGCCCCCACCATCTTTTTCACTTTTCTCCAAGAACAGCTGGTCAGACCCCTGAGGCCGTCCAGATATATCCTTTCTCTCCTAATTTTTTCATTTACTATTTTTAAAGCTTTCAAAAGAGGAGATGCAGTGAGACTCAGCATAATTCTTTAATAATTTGTGTTTATTCCATAGACATTCCCAGAATACAATGACATGTCAGCCCCAGGCCAGGAGGAGACAGTGTGGACGGGCCAGGGGCACAGTTTCCTGAGAACCGCTTTGACATCCAGGTACTCTCAGACTGTCTCCTTAGCACTGTCTCCAGAAGACTGCTCAGGCAAACCGGTATGGATGGTGTGAACCTATCATCTTATTATTTTTAAAAACTAGAGTGACATTTGTCCATTTCTTAGCACATCCTCAATTTCCACAATCCCTATAAGGTCACCAAAGTGTCCTCATCGGGAACTTCTTCCCACGTCTTTAGACAGAATTGATCCAGTGCAGGACATTGCAGAGGAAATTCAGACGTCTTGGAAACACGGCCATGAATTCTGTTTAGCGCCTCTCTTTTCCCTCCCGTCCTCCATCAAAGCGCCAGTCGCAGTGTAAGGTCTTAGACATATAAACATGGCCTGCCCTTGAGAAGCGTTTTATAATATATAAGCTCATGGTTACATAATCTGGAATTTATCTGAAAATAATCAGCCTTATTGATCTCAGACATTTTACATCATAGTCATTTACCTATTGCCTTGCAAATTATATTAATGAGAAAGTACTCCAGTGACATTACAAGCTCATCATGATAGTTCCCACAATTAAGTTCACTCTTCTTCTCCCTGAAGTTTTACATTATAACGGATGCATCCTCATGGTTTCCTGAAGTGATAGGATAAAAGAAATCATCTGAGAATTTCCAAAGACAACTTTCTTCCAAGAGACTATTTAATAATTATGCAATGGATTTAAGTGGCTTCTAAATGTTTTCTATTAATAGTACAAGTTTAAATTCTAGTTTTCTGAGCAAACATGTCAGAGGAGTCTCCTTAATTTGGTTCATTACAAACCCTGCAGGTGTCTAGTCAAGGGCCCAACTTGCCCCTCTGCTGAGAGGCAAAGGCATCTGAGTGGCAGGCATTCTGCCCTGTCTAGTACTGTAACAGGCAACCCCATCCTCCCCAGAAATCCTGCCTCCCAACCCACAAAGGTGGGCCTCTTCCAAGGCACAGGGGCCTCATCATGGTCAGTGTCGGGCTTCTTCTCGCTCAAGCATGGACGCTCCTGCCCCTGGCAGCTCTGTGTCTGAAGCCCACCTGGCTGCACTTCCTTCTCCTTCATTTCTCCAGAAGCGTCATCACCTAATACTACTTTGACCTCCTTTGCATTTTTACTTTTTCTTTTAAGAGTGCGCATATTTTCCTGCCTTTACCATGAATGCCTAATCATACACATTTTTATTTTCAATCTTGCTTCCTCCCTAAATCTTAGGTCCATGTTTCCAGCTATTTTATTTTACTTCAGGACATTGTCTTTTACACATGCGGATGACAGTAATGGTGAGGATGCTGGTGGTGATGATGATATGACTGTGATGGTGATAATGATGGTAAAGGGGATGTGGTGATGACAATGATGGTAATGGACAAGAGATGGTGATGCTGATGGTGTGATGATCATGGTAATGATGATGGTCGTCATGGTGATAATCGTGGTGACGATGACATCATCAGAACCTCACTCTGCCCTGGACAGAATCCCTGACTCCAGAAAAGATGATCATTCAGAAGATAATTCAGCAAGAGAAAGAACAAACCCACTCTAATAAATCTGCACATCCCTGGGAGGCAAATAAACAACAACAAGCATATGTATACACACACACGACACATAGTGACAAGTGCCCTGAAGAGAAACGTGGTCTGGCTTTTAGGACAGCGGGTCCTGCCGGGCAGAACCTGGGGATGGCGAGGGGGCAGTCTCCGTCTCTCCTTGCCTCCTCCCCAGGCTGTGTATCTGAATAGCCACGCCCTTCTCCTCCCGCATCCCTCCTTCCCTCCCTCTCTCCCCTGGGGAGATGTCATTGCTATGGGCTGGATCGCTCCCCCTGCGTCCGCTGGTAGACACCAACCCCCCAGTGTGACTGGAGATGGGGCTTCAGGGATGTGACTGAGGACACGCACCATGAGCTCCTGGGGGGGCCCTGACTCAACAGGCCTGGCGCTCTTCTAAACAGAAGAAGGCACCAAGAAAGCCCCGCCCCGCCGCGTGGGGACACAGCGAGGAGACGGCCGTCCCCAAGCCAAGGAGAGAGGCCTCCTGAGAAACTCCAGGTCCTGGACGCCCAGCCTCGACTGTAGACAGCGAGGCCCGCTGTCCCAGCTGCCCGGAGTGTGGGTTCTGAGCGGACGAATACAGTGAGTGCTCCGTGTGTAGAAAGGAAGGCGGCTCTAGTCTCCCCAGCAGAGGGCCCGGGGTCCCCGTCGTCACCCCTCGGCGCCCTCTGCCCCAGGGGCAGGCGGCCCTGAAGCCCGGCCATCCTCGCTGCCCACCGGCCTGGCCCCCCTGAGGCTCCCCCGCGGGGCCCCTCGTCCCGGCTCACAGGCCGCCTGCAGCGGCCTCCTCCGTGCGGCGGGCCGGCGGTCTCTCCCCGGCCCAGAGGAGGCTCGCGCGTGGCCCGTCCAGAGCCAACAAGAGCGGAGGTGCTCCGTCACGGGGGCGGCTCACCCTTCCCCTCCCATCTCGCCTGCCGGCCCCCAGCGCGGACCACGCAGCGAGCTGTGCTGCCCGGTTCTTGAACATCCAAGGATTCGAGGGCTCAGCCCCAGCGTTTTCGCAAGGAGCACCACCCACGTGCCCTGAGACCCGGGCCGTGGACGCCTCAGGCCTGGCCCTGCCCCGGCCAGGTCCCGGGAGGCAGGAAGTCCCTGGAGCTAGCGCGGGCTCGCCCCGCAGCCTGCGTGTCCTTCCTCCACCCTGGGCCCTGGGACCCCAGCCTGCCCCCCCATCTGCTCCCAGGGCCTGAGGTCTGTCTTTCTTTCCACGACCAAAATGCTTCCCACAAGCCTGATAACCCATCCGGCCATCAGCCGGCAGGGTGGCCTCCCATGAACGTGAGTGAGCCCGTGTCTGCCCACAGCTGCGTCCGCCTTCAAGGGCTGAGCCCCTGTGGCCCTGCTTCCCCGCGGCTGGGGGAGGGAGGCGGCCTCCTGGGCTGTGCGCACGGAGGGTTTCCCTCCAGCTCTTTGTCCTTCTGGCCCTCAGCGTGGATGTGATGCTCATCTTTCTGGCAGAGGGACTGTGTCCTCAGGAGCCCGGCCGGCCTCCCGATGCCCTCATCACGACTTGGCCTCCCTCTGTTTGCTGCACTCGTCGGCTTCTGAGATTTGTTGCTATTGTTGTTCAGTCACTCAGTCATATCTGACTCTTTGCGACCCCAGGGAGCGCAGCACACCAGGCTTCCCTGTCCTTCACCATCTCCAGGAGCTTGCTCGGACTCATGTCCATTGCGTCAGTGATGCCATCCAACCATCTCGTCCTCTGTAGCTCCCCCCATCTCCTGGTCAGTATTTCCCACATCAGGGTCTTTTCCAGTGAATTGGCTCTTCACATCGGGTGGCCAAAGTATTGATGCTTCAGCATCAGTCCTTCTAATGAATATTCAGGACTGATCTTTAGGATGGACTGGTTGGCTCTCCTTGCGGTTCAAGGGACTCTCAGGAGTCTTCTCCAACCTCACAGTTAGAAAGCACCAATTCTTAGATTTGTGCATGTGTCCTTTTGACCACTGAGTGTGCCCCCAGGAGAAGATAACAGCTCTTGACAGACAGGCACTCGGCCCGAGGCAGCCTTGCCTCCAGGGCACCTGGACCCGATGGGAGCCCGGCAGGCATGAGTTACGCTGGGGACAGAGGGAGGAACCCCATCTCACTCATGGCCAAGGACTGGATGCCCTCCACGCCTTCACACATCTTCACCTCAGCATCCCCCTTGCCAGGCAGCAAGCCCACTGTCTGACATGCAGTAGGTGCTCAGTACTTGCATGCGGACAAAAATGATGAATAAAACGTGAGTTTGAAATGGGGGTTACTTTACATTCAAGTGTGGCCCCCATCTGCCATCTAGTGGTGGGAGCAGGCAACTTCTGGAGGACAAGCTTGGGAGGCCCGGCTAGGATGCTGACCTGGAAGGAGCAGTGGATACCAGGGCAGGTCCCCCCCACTCCCACCCCTGCCCCTGCCTGCGGGAGGAGCCCTGGGGATTCTGCCCTGGGGCCAAAGCTGGCACCTGTGGAGGGGGCAGGGGAGAAAACTTTGAAAAGAGAGCAAACTAAACGATGAGCCCCAGTTAAATGCACGTGAAGTTTCCCGGGTCCAGCAGGGAAGACTGTGCCAATATTCGAGGTTATGCTTGGTACTCTAGTGGGACAGTCTGCTTTGCCCCCAATTTTGCAGGGATCAGATCCATGGGGGCGCTTTGACTGAAAAATATAGAAACACAGCGTTCTGTGTTTCCTGAAGGAAACCACGGGCAATGGGGAAACATTCAAGTGAATTCAGAAGAAAGAGAAAGAGGGAATACAGTACAGAATAGGCATCAGAGAGATGCGCGCACGACGCACACTCTCTATGAAAGATTATAAAGATGCGCTAAAACTGCACACTCCAAGTACCTGCGGGTGTGAGGGGCTGGGGTCACATGACCCCCCTGGACCCCCACCCCCAACCTCCTTCTGGTTAAACAAGAGTTTTAGCCGACATGGTCTCTGGGGGTTTTACGACCCTCAAGTTTCCCAGGCAGATGCCTAACTAAAACCTTAATGTGCATTCATGACAGCTGTGAACTTTTCAGATTTCCTTGAATGGTTTTTTTGTTTCCATAGGAGTCATTCCAAACCCAAAGGCGCTGATCCCTGTTCAAACGCTACATGATTCATTAATATGTTAGCCTGCGCCTGGGTTACGCGGAACCCTAACAGGACTCCCAGAAAGGATCCGGGAGACGGGAGGGGGCCTGCCATGCTACGAGCTGTGAGCTCCCTGCACTAGGCAAGTCAGGCTTGAAGGTGGCCAAACACAGCATCATGAGCAGGCATCAGGAATCGCTGGCTGCGATGAGCCACTGGCGTTTTAGTAAATCCCGGGCATGACTTGACCTCAGGCTGCACAGCCAGCCATGAGATTGGAGCCAGTCCTGTTCTTGGGAAAATTAGCAGGAAGCGATGGAGGTTCAGAAGGATTGGCAACCCACTCCAGTACTCTTGCCTGGAGAATCCCATGGACGGAGGAGCCTGGCGGGCTACAGTCCATGGGGTCGCCGAGAGTCGGACATGACTGAGCGACTTCTCACTTTATGAAGGTTCAGAAGCGGGCCCTCCCTCCACACCCCCACACCCCACTCTGAATTCACGGCCTAATTGCTCCCAGCTGTAGGGGTACCTCCGGGGCATCCTGACCCACCTGCCATATGGGGCAGGCACTCAGACTTCCATCCCTGGAAGTCCCCACCCCTGCACCCTGCCCCCCACCCCACATCCACCCCGTCCACCACCCACCCGGCCCACCACCCGCCCCCCACAGAGCACATCCAGACATCCACCACCTCACTCCTGAGAATAAGACTAGGGACCAAGACCCAGACTCTGGGTGGCAGAAAACCAATGAGGAGCGAGGTTTTGGAAGAAATTCCACTGAAGGATCAAGGAATATAAGGAAAGCAACATTCCTGCTATCGTGGTTTTTAAAAATACATCCCTTGGAGAGGCACACTGAAGTATTTACAGTTGAAATGTCATGACGTCTGGGAATTACTTAAATGATTCCAAGTCAAAACAACCATGACAACAAAGTAAAAGATATCAACACAAGCTGGCAAAATGTTGTCATTGTTGGATCTAGATGATGAATATGAATGAGTATGTGTGTGTGTGTTTTCTATTTTAAAAAGTTAGAATACATATAGAAGGAAAAAACAATTACAGTATTCAACTATAAGGTCCTGGATAACTTGCGTGCATGCATACTAATTCGATTCACCATGTCTGACTCTGACCCTGTGGACTGTAGCCTGCCAGGTTCTTCTGTCCTTGAGATTCTCCAGGCAGGAACACTGGAGAGGGTTGCCACGCCCTCCTCCAGGGGATCTTCCCGAGCCATGGGTCGAACCTGGGTCTCCTGCACTGCAGGTGGCTTCTTTACCATTAGCGCCGTTGGAGAAGCCCTGCTGATAAATTAACATGAGACAATTCAGCACAGGTGGTGGTGGTATTCAAAGCTGCAATGGGGAGAAGCAAAGTGGCCATGGACTATTTTTTTAGGAAGATTGACATTAAAAGACAAGACATGATAGATGGAGAGGAACCAGAGGACCAAGGGTGGGTTTCATCCATACTTGGGGGTGGTTTCAAGGAAGCGGATGTCTAAAGTATGAAAGGAAGAACGAGAGAAGGAAAGGCTGATTCTGGGCGAGCTTGGCTAATGGTTCTGTACAGGACACACTTGAACTCACACTCAGAAATCAGTGTCCTTATCCCTATGTGTGTCTCTTCTTAACTTACAGGAAGTCAACCAAGAGAACCTTTGATCCCTCTGAAATACGATCCCAGAAATCCAAACCCTGTTCTGATTGGTGATGTTCCTCCATCTGTCTCTTGAACACAGGCCATGTATCTATACTCCTGACCTGGCGGACAGCTGCCCTGGCCCACGGATGGGGGGATTTCAGTGCTTCGGAAAGATGGAACGTGTCATAGGAAGGTCATATCCCTACAGGCTGCGCGCAGGGCATCAAGGCAGAACAGAGCGGTGAGCTGCAAGTCACTGGCCGTGTCACCTGGACTGAGTGCATCACCTTCTCTGATCTTCCACTTTTTTTTTTTTAACTTGTTAAGTGGGGCTAATAATGCCTGCTTTGCAGAGCACTGTGAGGCTTGAATGAGCTAAAAAATAGATGAAAACTTCTACCTCAGTTCCAGGCACACAGACAGTCCTTTTACACAGGTTGTTGTTGCTATTGTTCTGGAGTTACCTCGAGACCAAAAGGAGCATCACCTAGACCTAAACTGGGACGATTCACCTGTGCAGAACTGCCTGGCCCATGTCCTTCCTGGCCTTTGTCTTTCTCAGCCTAAAAGGTCTCACCTTTTCTGTCTCATGTTCAAGCTTCCCCTTGACACCTGGATTGTCTACCTCTGGCTTGTCTCTGATCCTTGAACTTGAAGGACGACGGACATGCACGGGAGCTAAGGAGAGATGCCCGGAGTCTACACAGACGCAGGCTGTTCTGCTGATGCCGGCTTTTGTCAGCGTCTTCCCCCGGTACATGTCATGGATCTCTGCCTGAAGCCTCACTTTGAGTTAATGTCATCAAGGGATAATTGACAATGATCTCCGTCCCTTTCCTCTGTCAGATCTGACAAGTCAAAATATGTTCTGAACGTTCCGAGGGGCATTTCTCAGAATGCATCTCCTTAGGCTTTGCCTTGCTGAACCTCACGTCACTTCTCTCCCTCATGTCAAGATCTTCTCACAGATGATCCCAGTCAACTAAGGTTTGATATCAAATGCAAATTTTGTTATTAATTCCAAGTCATTACCCCAGTCATTTTATAAGTTTGTTTCCAGAATTTCAGGCGAGTGCCTCCCGGTTCCGGGGACACGTGGCATTTGGTTGATTTCACGAGCTCCTCAACCTCTCTCCCCATGGACCCCATCCTGCTTCCATCCACCCCCAGAGCCTGTACCCTTCTGGCTCAGAATTCGTGTTGACATCTGCCTTCCTCCTCGACTGTGAGATCGCCAAGAGCAGGTGCCATTTTGCTCCTTTTTCTATGCCAGTGGTGAGGGCTGCACTTTGGCTGGCTCTCAGAATTTGTTGAATGAATTTATAATGTCAAAAACTTTCTGCACAACTTCTACAGTTTCACAAGAGCCTGAAGTCAGATGAGATCTGGTTCCACCTGCCTTCTCTGTGCAGGGACCCTGGTCCTGCTCCCCTCATTCCAAGCTTCTGCTTGACCACTCCAGGGTCAGTCTGTTGGTTCAAGGGGCAGGTTGGCCCACTGTTAAATGGCCGGACTGAGGGTCCTTCCACCTACCTGTCCCAGGTTTGCAATGCAGGATCCAAAACTCGCTGTTTCTCAGGGCAGACCCCCAATCACCTGACAGCCACTCGCCTGTCTCATGTGACATATACCTTTCTTCTCTTAAAGAAACCCCCCTTTGGGTCTCCGTGACTCCGTCCTGGAAATGCACCGTTTGTCTCTGCCACTCTCTAAATGTCATTGCCACGACTGAGCGGAAAATAAGTAGCCTGCAGAGGCACAAAGGCAGGTGGGAATGGTGCTGCTTGTGACCTGACCACGCCCTTCTGTTGATGAGCCCCAGGACGAGAAAAGGAGAGCGTCCTCTGGCCCTGATGAGGTTGGAGCTGTCAGCAGCCGAGCTAGGGGTTGGTTGCCTGTGACGCCCTACTCGTGGCAGATCTGACATCCCATTGGGAGAGGGGGCTTGGACTGGGGGGCTCTCCATCATGTCCTCTGTAGTTGAGAAGAGAGAGAGAGAAAAGCGAGGGAGAGAAAGAACATTCTCAGTGCAATCGTTGTTTCACTGTATCTTTCCTCTTCTCATAAAAGAAATCAGCCAGAGGGCTGTCACAGTCACGTGCTCCCAGATTCCGGATTCTTGCAGGACTCCCCACCCTTGCAGCTGCCAGGTCTGGAGCACTAGGTCGGCAGAGAGGAAGTCAGACAGTCCAAGGACTTGGCAGACAGACACCAGGGCGTTTCACACTCCCTCTCAGTGTTTTTGCTGATCTCTTGAAGAAGGAAAAGTGGAAGTATTATCACTCAGTCATGTCATGTCCAACTGTTTGCAACCCCATGGACTCTAGTTCTCTAGGCTCCTCTGTCCATGGGATTTTCCAGGCAAGAGGACTGGAGTGGGTTATGATGCCCTCCTCCAGGGGATCTTCCCGGCCCAGGGATCGAACCCACATCTCCTGCATTGCAGGCAGATTCTTTATTGAGTCACTAGGAAGAACACCTCGCGTTTTGAAAACACAAAATTAAGAACACGAGTAGCAGACCAGGAACGCACCGCTCTTTTCAAACAGCAAGCCAGTGAGGCAGAGAAAAGGTCCCGTCACGGCATGGTGGGGGCAGGGTTTGTCTTGTGTTATATGCAGCTCAGCCACGTTTCCCTGGAGCAGTGCACAAGGCCAATCACAGACGCAGTCAGCGTTCAGACGCTGCCTGCCACCTCACTCCCACTGCCAAGGAGGACGTCCGTGGGCGTGTGGCGGGACACGCACGTGGCTCTTTGGTGACCATGGATGGACAGAAAGGACAGCCGTCTTCCTGGAGGGAAGAGTGCAGCCACGCGTAGGCCACCCCAGGACGGGGAAAGTGCATCTGGTTTGAACCACGGAAATCACACACCCACGTTCCCTGGAGGGGACTCACCTGGTGACACACAGACACCCGGGCTTGTTCCTGCCTGTTTCACACACCGAGAGGGAATGCGCTGCCTCTGCATTGAGAATCGCACCCTCTCACCAGACCCAGCCACCTGGGGGGACAGGGCTCTCATTAACTGACTCACAATAAACTGAGTCCCGATAAACTGAGATCCCATGCAAGGTCCGGGTCTGATGTCTGCAAAACCTAAAGACTCTCTGAAAGCCCCTCAAACTCATTTCCACCTGAGAACGTAGGGGCATAAGGGGGCCGTCCATGACCCCCCCGGATGCCCCCTTCACTGTCCAACCTCAACTTTCTGCCCTGACAGACAGACGTGAAAGCCACATTCAGGTTCCCACCCTCCCTGCCTTTCCCTGCCAGCTGAGACATCCATCTTTTTCACTTCAAAGCTCAGGTTTATCTTTCCACGTGTAATTCTGTTAGTGCATCCGAGGGCCCCAACTCCTGTTTCTGCCATCTGAGCAGCAAATGTACTGCAAGTCGAAGAATGCTGTATTTGGCGTCGGGGAATGAGAGATGCTGGGGGGTAATGAGGAACACAGTCACCTTTAGAAAAGAGAAACAGTGTGCGTGCCCTGGAGTCCACAAGAAACTTGAAAAAAATCCCCTGGCCATCTTGGCACCTTTTTAGATGAACCATCTTGTGGAATCATCCCCAAAACTCTTCCACTTATATAAATCAAGAGCACTAACAGCTGGGTTTGTCTTCAGCCAATAAAAATTTCCAAACGCTAGACCCAGACGGGCTGTCAGACGACTTAAGCCACCTCCTGAAACAGGGGAAAAAGGTCTTTTCAAGAACTCAAGAACTCCAAGATGTTTTTATTGATTTCAATTTCCAATAAAATGAATATGTCTTATCTAAATATTTTTATCACACAACTGAAACATTGAATTATTTTTTTCAGAAATAGAGTTAAATACATCAATCTAGTTACAAATTCTAATATAAAGAGTACAAAATATAATGTTATAAATTGTATTTTAAAAAAAGAAATACAAATTCTGTGGTCTTTTGCATTTTACTGCCTCAAAGCAAAATTAGCAAAGTTGAAGAATGAACATTTTCCCTCGGTCATCCCACAAAGACACGCGTACAGGGGCACCTGAACCATCGCCTGAAGTCCCGGCCTGTCGTTTTCCTTTCTCTTCCTTTCTGCTCTGCGTATAAAGTGTCCTGTGATTTGAACTCACGCAGGTGAGAAGCAGTGGCACAGCACACGCTACTTCAGACCTGGAGACATTTGGAAAGTGGAAAAGCAAACTTGGAGAGACCCAACTGTTTTCTGTGCATTGTTCAGACCGCCCAGGGCGGGGCGAGGAGGGGGGCGCTTGTCTGTTTTGAAGACGGAATGTGGGTGAAGAGAAGCTTCCTGTGAAAAGCCAGGAGGCTTCTGTGCAGCTGTGACCACGCTCTAACTAGACCTGCCACCCTGCAGGCCACACTCTGACTCCTGGTGGACAGAAGGTGCCCAAACCCGTGCCAGGTGCCAAGGAGGCGGCGGAGGCCGCCTCACCTGTGACCCGCAGAGGATGCAGCTGGGTGACACCTCAGGGAGCGCACACGTCCTGGGCGCGTCTGTGTACAACCTGGGACGGAGCGTGCAGATCAGATCTAAAGACGCTTTCGACATCCTGGGTGCAATCCAGGCTCCCTCATGTCACCAAAGTGGCCTCTGTCATTCTCAGGGCTGTTTCCCAGAGCATCTTCACGAAAAGGAGTGTCTTTCTTGGTTTAAAGGTAAGTAAGTAGCCATGGGGAGGCAGCTCTTAAAGTACCGAGTACTTCTCAAAGCCTACGAGGCACCATCCCCTTGACTTGAGGATCTGTACTGTCATAGCCCAGGGGAAATGCATCTGTCTGAGATGGCCCCAGGCCTCCCAGGAGCCAAGGAAGAGAAGAGACAGGACAATGGACGGATGCCTGGAGAAGGTGCTGAACGGCTGAGTTTTCAGAAAATATAAATGTTCATTCTTCAAGTTAAGGAATAAGAGTGAATAACCTGAAAGACCTCTATAAGCTCGTCATTTGTGTTACTTGGGCTGGACGAGGAGGAAGAGGCGTGAGCAAGAAGGAGCAGGAGTGAGACCAGCAGGCCGGGAGCGCGGGGCGGGGGAGACACAGGGAGAAGCCGCAGTGCAAGACCAAACCCTTTATTGTCCAGGTTACATCTGACGCCAACACTGCAAGATCCTGTCGAGAAACAAGGAGACAGCAGATCGGGAGAGGTAGTAGGAAGTCTGTAACAGTCGGAAGGTGACTTACAGGAGAGACCACGCAGAAATCCTCATTCAAGAAAAAGCGAATCAAACCACATTGGCTAAATAAATAAGTAAAACACAAATCATATTAAATACTATGGTCGAACTGACATCAACGCATGAGCAAACCCATACAATACTGATGATCAGTGGAAGAAGGGAACCATAGTCAGGCCCCAGACGGCTTTTCTCGGAGGCAGCATCCTCAGAGGGACCCTCACCCCCAGTCTGCTGAATGAAGTGAAAAACTTATTTCTGTGCTCCAGGCAGAAGCAGTACTCCAACAGGCTCGGGCTGTGTGTCCGGCCAACAGGGCCCCAGGACGCACCCCTTCCAGCAGGCTGCTCAGAGAGGGGCTCCCCGGATGCCGTCTGTGGCTCCGAAGGTGCGCACATAGGCAACTCCTCTGTGCCACATTGGGTACAGAGCTCCTTTAATAACTCAAACAGAAACAGCAGGCCCTGGACTGTCACCCTTCACTGTCAGCCAAGAAAATAAAAGCCAGAAAATGCAGAAATGATCACTGTGGGGAGACTACGGACGTGATCAAACGTAAGTCGACAGAAAGGCATTCTGATTCCCAGCGTGAACAAAGGAATGTGTCTCTGTGGCTTTGTTCAAAGTAACTTGACAGGACAGTCAATTACAGCCGCCGATCACATCTGCAGGGACATCCCTAATGAAAACAACATGACAGGTCATTCTGGAACATATCTGGTGTAAGAATATCAGGAAAAAATAAGTAAAAAAGTTATATATATATACATACACATATATGCATATATGTGTGTGTACATACATGTATATATATTTATAGATATAAGCTAGCCAGTTACACTGCATCATTTGCAAATGCTGCAAAGTAACCTGAACCGTCAAGTAATTTAAATTCAGTAACAAGTAGAATCCAGAACCAAACATTAACTAAGAACAACAACAATGACAATAATAATAATAATAATATAATTCAACAAATCATTAGAACAGGAAAACCACACTTTAGGGTTTGTATGTGTGTGTGTTTAAACAACTCTTTGTATCAGAAGCCCATTTCTACAAAAACTGCACTAATCCATTACTGTATTAAGTAAACTGTCGCTCTCACCAGTATTAAAGGTTAGGATAATTTCTGTACATGTAAAATTATTGCTTTTTTGAAAAATATATTTAGCATGCTTGTTTTAATCCGTTTCCTGCCTTTACAAAATTTCAATTTAAAAAAAAAAACCTAGTAAAGCTTTTGCAAAAAATTTCACAGAACATTTTCATTCAAGGCAGCAGTAACTTGTGATAATGCATAAGATCACTATGTGCAAAAACCTGAACGTCTCAGAAACCCCACCATCACACACAGTGTCATGGCAATGGGAAAAGAAAACATTTATCTCTGTGGAATACAATTTTAACTGCATACACTGCAAGGTTTAAGATCCTTTCTTATGGGCCTTAACCCCCCGCTAAAACTTGCCTCTGTGTGACTGAGGAAGAGGTATATAAAGCCGCCCCCACCCACGGGCCTGGGGGCCTCCACGCTCTGGGAACGAGGGGACTCACGAGTGAAGGCCCCCAAGCCCGAGAAGAAAAGATGCCTACTTGCTGGGACAGATGGACAGGAAGGCGGGGGGGGGGGGGGGGGTGTGGGTGCAAGAGGGCCCCAGAGCGCCAGGACTGAGGGGTGACCTGGCCCCCCACCTGCTCCAGGGGTTCTCCCGCTCTGACTCAAAGGGTCCAGGTCAGGGGTGGGGGTGAGGGGTTCAGTGGCTAGATCATTTGTTAAGACGGGCAGTCTTCCGTTATAAGCAGTTTGCAGAATGTAGCCCTGTTACCAGAAGGTCCTGAGAATAAACAAAGAAGCCTGCTTTTCTTAGTGTTCAACTAGCACTCTTTCCCAAAACACAATCAACGCCTTCCCACAGCCGTGTGTCCTCTGTCGGGTTCACTGGGCACAGATGGGAGCGGAACACAGCTGGGACAGGTGATGGGACCCCTGAAAACGGAGGACCTCGTCACCCAGCCCCCCGCTGCCCCTTCAAGCCTGCTCCCACAGCACCCGAACAGCCGTCCTGCCTCTTATTTACTATCTGAGATACGCACTGAGACGCGGAGAGGCCGGGGCATCTGTCCGCACCCCACCCCCTGGCCCTGCCGTTGGTCCCGATGTCACCCCCGCGGTCCTCCGACATCCTGCGTGGCTGCTCCAGTCCACCCAACACACACGAGCATCGTTCCAGTGTCTAGAACCTGTCTTGAAGGATACAGATGCTCTGTATTCCTGCCGTGCCTGCCAACACCTCGTTTACTGTAAGAAAACACGGACTACGGTTGGTGAGCACATGGATGCATGTAGAGTATCTACAGGTAATTCTAAGAAGAGCATCTTCGCCGATGTTTAGACACGTGACAAGAAGCCCCCCTTCAGCTTTCGCTCCAGCGGGTGGCTGCAGGAGCCGAGGCGGTGTCCGGCCGGGGGGTCTCCCACGGGGCAGCCAGGGTGGCTGTCGGGACGTGCAGGGGGGCTGCGGATGAGGTCACGGCACCGGACAGACCAAGTGTGTCTCTAGGTTCCCTTTCTGAGAGGCACTGTGTGGACAGCATCTGCGTTAGAATGGTCTCTCCCCTGGAGGAAAAAAGACAAGAGAAAAGCTCATTTCTGCCTTCCGGTTTCGAAGCGCATTTGTCTCACTACTTTCTTTTTTTTTTTTTTAAGAGTCACCCAAAGCACAATGACGGTCACAGAGCCGCCGAGTCGGCCGGCAGCCACGCGTGGCTTTAGCTGTAATTCATGACGCACACTTAGTTAACTTATGTGCAGAGTACATCATGAGAAACGCTGGGCTGGAGGAAGCACAAGCTGGAATCAAGATTACCAGGAGAAATATCAATAACCTCAGATATGCAGATGACACCACCCTTATGGCAGAAAGTGAAGAAGAACTAAAGAGCCTCTTAATGAAAGTGAAAGAGGAGAGTGAGAAAGCTGGCATAAAACTCAACATTCAAAAAATGAAGATCATGGCATCCGGCTCCATCACTTCATGGCAAATAAATGGGGAAAGAAGGGAAACAGTGACAGGTTTTATTTTTCCGGGCTCCAGAATCACTGCAGATAGTGACTGCAGCCATGAAATTAAAAGACGCTTGCTCCTTGGAAGGAAAGTTATGACCAACTTAGACAGCATAATAAAAAGCAGAGACATTACTTTGCCAACAAAGGTCCATCTAGTCAAGGCTATGGTTTTTCCAGTGGTCATGTGTGGATCTGAGAGTTGGAGTATAAGGAGAGCTGAGCACTGAAGAACTGATGCTTTTGAACTGTGGCATTGGAGAAGACTCTTAAGAGTCCCTTGGACCGCCAGGAGATCCAACCAGTCCATCCTAAAGAAGATCAGTCCTGAATGTTCATTGGAGGGACTGGTGTTGAAGCTGAAACTTCAATACTTTGGCCACCTGATGCAGAGAGCTGACTCATTTGAAAAGACCCTGATGCTGGGAAAGATTGAGGGCAGGAGAAGGGGACGACAGAGGATGAGATGGCTGGATGGCATCACCGACACAATGGACATGGGTTTGGGTGGACTCCAGGAGTTGGTGATGGACAGGGAGGCCTGGTGTGCTGCGGTTCATGGGGTTGCAGAGTCGGACACGACTGAGCGACTGAACTGAACTGAACGTGACGCACAAGGAGGAGGAGCTTGTGATGCCTTCCAAGGCGCCTGGGCAGCTCCCGGGATCTACAGAGAGGCACTGGGCGGCTCCGGTCCGCACACGACAACAGCAAACCCTAGGGTCTGAACCAGCTCTGGAGAAAGGTTGAAAAGATGGCAAGGTGGGACCAGAGGAGGATTCAAAAAAGCAATGCTATGGGGGCCTTCCCTGGCAGTCCAGTGGTTAAGACTCGGCGCTTCCAGTGCAGGGGCATGGGTTTGATCCCTGGTTAGGGAACAAAAATCCCACAAGCCATATGATGTAGCCAAAATATATTTAAAAAAAAAAGAAAAAACAAGGAAGATCTGAGAAAATCATGGTCAGAGGGACCGAGGGAGTCATGACAGTTAGATGTGATGTTGTGTCCTGGAGGGGACCCTGGACAAGGGCCAAGGACATGAAGGGAAAACAGGAAGTCTGAATCAAGTATGGATTGTAGTAAATAGTAATTCTTTATTGAGTAAACTCTGGGAGATGGTGAAGGACAGGGAAGTCGGGAGTGCTGCAGCCCACGGGGTCACAGAGTCAGATATGACTCAGCAAGTGAACAACAATTCTTTTAAAGCAATGCTCTGTAGTAGAGTAGGTTTACATGTGAATGACAATTCCAGAACAGGGTTAAATTTGAGGGCCACATAAACAAACAGTACAACACTCCCACAGATCTGTCAGGACCTGAGAGAATTCCACTCATTGCTGTAAGTAACGGCTGTGTTGGAAAAATGGAAGGGGTGTCCTAAAGTCATGGGACCTGTAAGATGGAAGTGAGTGTGAAGGTGAGCCCCAGGTTTCAGACAGGCTCTCAGACGATGTCTGAAGCATTACTGTCTGAACAGTGGAGCTTACAATCTGAACACAACACAACAGGGCAAGATTAATCTCACTTAACTGCATTAACCTTCACCTAAAGTCTCCATGAAGTAAAACCAACAGCTTGAAATTAGCATGTACACATAAAATGCAGCACTCATGTGAAATTCTCACTGCTTTCTGGCTATGCCTGCAGCAAGCCTAGCAATAAGTTCAGGAGGAAGGTCCGGTTGACATAATGAATTAAATGCTTCTCTTTAGTTAACAGTTTCAGAAAACCCCTATGGAAAGCTCTGCATTCAGATGTCCAGTCGACATCTAGTGGAAGTCAGAAAGAAACCAACAACATTTTATGTGGGGCTGGGGGCTGGGCACAATGGTATGAACAGGGGCTTATTTGAAATGTAGGAAGCAGTTACAGAATGACAGAGGTGATAAAACTTCCTTAAGTAGATGGTGAATTTCCTGCAGCAAGCTCAAAGTGGAAGTCGTTCAGTCATGTTCCACTCTTTGCAAGCCCATGGGTATAGTCCATGGAACTCTCCACGCCAGAATACTGGAGTGGGTAGCCTTTCCCTTCTCCAGGGTATCTTCCCAACCCAGGGATCAAGCCCAGGTCTCCCGCAATGAAGGTGGACTCTTTACCAGCTGAGCCACAAGGGAAGCCCAAGAATACTGGAGTGGGTAGCCTATCCTGGGTTGGATCTTCCCAACCCAGGAATGGAACCGGGGTCTCCTACATTGCAAGTGGATTCTTTACCAGCTGAGCTATAAGGGAGGCCTGCAGTAAGCTGAGAAGGATACCTTGTATTTTTGCACAGCGACATCACACAGATAGAGATCCATCTCCGATGGCGTTCATTCAAGGAAGGAAATGGCCTTTGTGTTCACGACAGAAAGATGGGAGTTATTGCTGGCTGTTAGGTGATTGGCTTTGAGTGTTTCTAGGAAGTAACTGTACGTAGCAAACAGACTTGCCAGGGATTCCATAAATGGGTGAAGAATGTGTATGAACATGCGTGTGTAGTGTGTGTGTGTGTGTCTACAGTTTGTAAACAACTTCTCCCCAGGCAGCCCCTGGATTTCCCATCCTGTGGGCCAGAATTCACAAACTTGTACTGGGAGAAGGAAAAAGGACCGTTAGAGGAGAAACAGGAGGATGGCCGTGTGTCCTTAAAGGACTGAAGTTTCACACTGCAGGCTCAGAAAGTTTTTAAACTACTTATTTTGAAAGGACTGCAGAATCCAACCCAAATAACCAGGGTGTTCAATTCAGTCCACAAATCTCGAGGCAGACATGCCTGCTCTTCCTAAATGAAGGGATGTGTTCAAATAGCATCTCACTTTTGAGAGAGTCATTTTCACATCCTGACTCATTGGGACCATCACCTTACTGCTCAATGCGGCAGGCCTACAGGGCTTTTTAAGAAATGAACGCAATGCATCTAAGCAATCAGACGCTGTGGAAAAGGCAGTCATGGGAGAAAGCAGTCACAGAAATACTTAAACTAAGTGGACACATGATATCTGAGCACAAACGGATTGTTCTTACTCTCCCACAAAGAAAGAGTCATCAGAAAATGAGAAGCCTGCTCTTAGAAAATTTGGCTTTTCTCTATGGCGGCTGTGTGATGTGTGGGTTCTTCAGGAAGACTGAAAGAAACATATCTTTCTTTAAGGCATTTCAATGTTCCAGGGATGAATACTGACTTCTGGAATTTGATGAGACCTACTTTTTCACCCCTTTTGTCTTACAAGGTAGAAGAATGCATATGTGCTCATGTGTGAGGGTCAGTGACAGACACACACAAGTGCTGGAGTCCCCAGGACATGCAGGAGTCTTCTGGGCCCCAGACGGAAGTCAGTCTGCACACGAGGCCTGCCTTAGACATGCCCAGTGATGCTAAATGCTCCACGATGTACACAGAGTGTCTTGCTGAGAAGGACCTTTCCCAAGAAGCCATCAGTAGGCTGCGGCTCCTGGTGTCACAGGTCACTTCGGATAAATCACTAGTTACATTCACGACTTCGGACATTATGCTACGTTAATGGAAAAATGGATGCTGTGTTTCAAGAGCTTACATGAGTTGGATTTACATGAGTAAGAAATTGCTGAGACAAATCCTCTGAATTTGGAAATGTGATCCGTGATACAGCGAATCTAAAAATGATACTGAAAACAGACGTGTGTGCCTGCTCGGTCGCTTCAGTCATGTCTGACTCTGTGTGATGCCATGGACTGTAGCCCGCCAGGCTCCTCTCTCCATGGGACTCTCCAGGCAAGAACACTGGAGTGAGTTGCCACGCCCTTCTCCCAGGATCTCCCTGACCTGGGGATCGAATCCAAGGCTCCTGCATCTCCCACATTGCAAGCAGGCTCTTCACCCACTGAGCCACCTGAAATGCCCACTGGAAACACATAAGGGTGCGTGCTCAGTCATGTCCGCCTCTGTGTGACCCCAGGGACATAACCCATCAGGATCCTCTGTCCATGGGATTTCAGGCAGAATTCTGGAGTGGGTTGCCATTTTCTGCTCCAGGGGATCTTCCCCACGTCTCGTGTCCCCTGCACTGGCAGGCGGGTTCTTTACTTCTGTGCCACTGGAAACAGACACAGAGAATCAAGTCTACCAGCCACACCATTTCTCCATTGTTTGCATCAGAACCTCTGCAGCTAAAAATGAGACAAATTATGTGGCCATTTATTTTATCATTTCTCTTTATTTTGATTAATGGAATTATTTCTCCAGCTTAACTATTTCAAAATAGCATTTAGAATAGTAAGAAATAAACTATTGATCATAGACTATAAATTCTGGCAAGGAATCCAAACAAATCAAAACACCGGATTTCATATTTCAGAAAAGACAGTCTAGTCTCTGAAATCCTGAAACCAGGGGAATGGAAGGAGAGTGGGTTAACTTTTCTTGGTTTTAGACATTACTTAATTTCTAACATTTCACAAACAATATAGTGGAAAAACACAATTTCTCCACAACATTAAAAAAAAGAACCCTACTTTTTTCTCTAACATGCATAGCACAATGATACCAATATTTTAGCGTATTATGTTCAAAAGTATTCTTTCTAATGATTAATTTTGACAGTGAATATATGGCAGAGCATTTTGAAAATGATGATATGCATGGATCCCTCCTCTTATATAGAATTCTGCTTGGAATATTAGCTTCTCCTATGATCAGAATCCTCTTCCCAATACAAGCAGAAGCAGTGTGTGCCTCCCTCCCCCGGGGTGCAGAAGCTCACTAGTGAAGCGGGCTCCTCGGGGCCGGGGCTCAAGCCCGTTTACAGGAAATGCCAAGGAACGGGATGACTACAGAATCGACACTATGCCCGGGAACCAACTGTTCGACACCCTACTGTCTCCTAACCCAGACCTTTAACTCCTAATGAGTCAGCAATCCTCTCCACCCCACCCATGAAAGGAACATGCTGATGAAGACACCCATCTGGGATCTCAGAGTTTTAAGTGCAAGCTTGTGTGTTAACACAGACAGGGCTTGGTCAGCACGCATGCAGAAAGAGACCACGGCCAAAGACACATCAAAAGGAAGCTCTTTCAGGCAGGGCGATGGGAGAGAGATGGATTGGGAATTCAGGATTAGCAGGGGCAAACTATTATGTATTATGTGTGGGGTGCATAAACAACAAGGTCCTGTAGCACAGAACTATATTCAACATCCTGTAATAAACCATAATGGAACAGAAGAAAAACTAACCTGCATGTATGACCTGGTTCAAAAAAAAAAAAAAGAGGAAACTCTTTCATTCCTCCTCAGTTAACTAAATTAACTGAATAAATCTATTCCCGCATCTGGATATTATGACATTAGGATCATCCCACATAGAAAATTCAAATATTATCTCAGCAAAGTAAGTGCAGCTGCTGTATGTGGTACAGACCCAGCGGCCGCCCAGCAGGGTGGGGCCCACCAGGAAACCAGGAACCACATTATGCCGACGACCCTTTCCCCAAACTGAGAATTTTCCTATTCTCCCTTTAAGGTGCAAGAAGCACAGCCAAAACCAGAGCGCTTCCGAGCACACCGCCAGGTCCTGACGAGGCAGGAAGGCGGCAAGAGAGGAAGCGGCCGAGACGCTGGGCCCCTGAGCACAGCTGTCCCCGGGGGCGCGGCCACACGGCATCGCCACGCGTGTCCACATGTCCACACACGTGTGCACCACATACGCACAGTCCCCTCGTGGCCCCAGCTGTCCAGGACGACGGCTCACCCCTAGAAAACGGACAGCCGCTAACGTGCTGGGCGTGCAGCCTCCGCCGGGCTCGGCGCACCGTCCTCAAAAACTTTCCCAGTGAGCACAGAAGTGCTGCTGCCGCCCTCACGTTACTGATGAGGACACCCAGGAGTTGTTCACCCGCCCGAGGGGAGAGCTGGGTTACAGCCTCCTACTCGGCAACTCATATTACTGAGTCGCTTGGAGTTGAACTGGCTGATCTTGGCTGCTCTTCAACGTTGAGAGCTATGAAATATTCATATGTCCTCGACCCAGATTGTTCTTGTTCTCCTCTGCTTCAAACCCACATATTCACCTGCCAAGAGGCATCACCAACTTGACTTGAAGGTCGATGGGAACAGATTTTGTCTGGCTCCTCCGGCCATGTTCCAGGAGCTGGGACAGGCTCCTCTCAGGAGCTGCATAGAGCCAGAACCCGGGTCCAGTCCATCCCTTCCCTGCTCCCCGCCACAATCAATCCCCGAGTTCCTCCACCCCCTGAACACCCCCACACCCATCTGTTCCCCCAAGCCTCTCCTGGGTCTCTCTGGGACTGCTCGAAGAACCTCCAGAGCCGGGCTCAGTCCACTGTCCAGAGTCTCTGCAGTCTGTCCCCGACCCAGACCAGCCCAACTCACCATGGACCCAGCACTGATGACAACAGCCCCACTCAGGGTCCCCAAGTGCACTCGGGACAGATTTCCTGCATCTCAGCCCTGGGACCCACGCCTTTGTGTGTCTCCCTAGGCTCCTGTGCTGAGCTCCTGCTCACCTGCCCAGCTCTCCCCTCAAATGAGTCCTCAATGAGACATCTCCTCCGCTTCTGGGGGGGGGTGTCTCTGCAGGGGGCACCCACCCTGCTGTGCCCCTGCCTGCCCCACACGCTCTTCTCAACGCCCCAAGCCTGGGTTCCGGGACCCTCACCCCATCAGAGTGGCATCTCTAAACCACCCGCTGGACCTTAAAAACTGTAAAAGCAGGAAAGATGTTTACCTTCACCTCTAACATTCTGATTATTTTCCACCAGGAAGAGCGAGCCTGGCACACAGGAGGGGCTCAGTTAATACTGTTAATGAATGGACAAATGATTATCATAAAACTGCATTCCCAAATACTGTTTCAGTTACATAATTCAGCATCTGTGATGTACATCCATTTTAAGTGCTACATCAAATAACTTCTACATGAATACACACATGTCGTATGATTTTTTTTAAAAAAAATCCCTTGATCCACAGCTTTTAAAGCTCACAGGGAAAGAATATGATTTAAATATTAATTAGTTAATGCTGGCAAAGCAAGCCCAGCATGAAAAAGAACATGACTGACCAGTATGATGAGTCCCCTTCTAGACATAAATAACTACAGAATCACTCTATGAATCTATATTGTATCTTAAATCTAAGATAGCAACTGTGATTTTTGTAAACAATGAGCACTTCACCTAAGGAAGAACACTGAGATGTAAACCGATATCTACTATTGCTACATTTTGCAGTTACTCCGGCAGACACGTCTCTATGAGAATTCTAAAATTCCAAAGTACTCTAAAGAAAATGGAATTTCCTTCAAGAACCAGAACATCCAGCGATTAACCAACAAAAGCTACTGTGAATGTAAGGAAGGACAAAAAGCACTTTTCAGAGGCCATAACCTTGAATATGCCATCATGAGTGTGTGTACTCAGTCCTGTCCGACGCTGTGACCTGCCAGGCTCCCCAGGCAAGAATACTGGAGTGGGCTGCCATTTCCTCAACTCTAGGGGATCTTCCTAACCCAGGATCGAACCCAAGTTTCCTGCATTTGCAGGCCAGTTCTTGACCCCTGAGCCACCCAGGAAACCCATAATGAACACAGAACGAATTTAAAACAGCCTCAGTGATTTGCCTTGTTGATCTATTTCTCCTACGACAGAAGCCTCTTGCAGAGACTCAGCGAGAATTCGCATGCAGCTAATAAGCTGCTGTGTGTCCCTGAAGAACCTGGCAGCGCTGTTCAGAGACCCAGACCCGGAAGAAACTCGCAGCGCTGTTCAGAGACCCAGACCCGGCCAGTGCTTGCCTAGAAAAGCCACACCTTAGGGGGATGGAACAGGTCACCTGTGTCTGCAGGGACGCTCTGAACTGACTGTGCTCACTCTGTCCGTGTGCAATTCTCCAATTACAGCACGGCCTCGCTGCTAACACAACCTGCAAACATCATAGTGACTCCTGTCGAAAGGGGGTTTCACGTCTGTTAAAAAGGAGAGCGTGGCCCAGTTTGAGCTGAGGTCACGTATGTCCAGAGATCTTTCAATTCAGCATTCAGATGTTACTTTTTTTTCATAAATTGTGACAGCATCCTGAAATAACAGCTTTTCATTCTAAAACTATGGGTTTTATTAAGAGATAAGGCACTTACTAAAAAACTACAACAAAGGGCAAGGCATTCTGTCCATGATGTATGAAGAGAAAGCTTTAAACAACAAACAGGGATTCTGAAAACTGGATAAAAACGAAACCAAAGACGCTGATGAGGTCTGGTCGCAGGCTCTGGGGAGGGTTACTGCACACTCTTCTCTTCCTGAAAACCAGGCTGGGTTCCTCTGTACCTCTGCCACCCTCGCCGCTGTCAACGACCAGGAATCCCACACGGGAACAGCAGGGTGTCCGGGTGGACCTGACCGCCTGGACGGGATCCTGGATGTGTACCTTGGCGGCAAGGAAAACCTTCTTCATTTACAAAGGGGAGGCTGTGGCTACAGAACCTTCTCGGGCAACCGATGAGAAAGCAGACGCTTGTGGGAGGACAGAGAGTGGGCTGGCGTCCCGCAAAGGGACACAATGGAGGGGAGCCAGGGACCACGGGGTCCTGGTCCAGGGTCACAGGACAGACCTCCGAGGACCACACAGGCCTCCCGACCTCAGTGCTGCGCGCCGAACCCCAGCCACCCGCGTCCAGGAGGCCGCCTCGCTCTGCAGACGGAATGGTTCCCACACGGAGGCCACACGTCTACGTAACTCAAGGCCTGTGCACATGCACACACGTGTATTATGATCCTGGCCGCATCGGTGCCAGGCGTCACAAAGAATAAAATCAGGACAAGGGTGAGGCCACGAGAGACCAGACTCGGCAGCAGGCTTCTTACGGAGCGATTCAGAAATGCGGTTCTGAACTAAAGACACCGCAGAGGTGGAGAGGATGGACCTGAGCCGAGCACACAGAGGGAAGGGAGGCGGAGAGCAGCGCCTGTGTCTGGAATCTAGAGACCCGCACAGATGAACTTCTGCACAAAGCAGAAACAGCGTCAAAGGTGTAGAAGACAGACATGTGATACCAAGGAGGGTGGGATGAGTCGGGAGACTGGGACCGACAGGTATGCACTGTTGATACTGTGTATACCACAGGGAGCTAATGAGAAACTGCTACACTGCCCAGAAGCCACCATATACCTCGGGGCTCTGTGGTGCCCTATGCGAAGGAAATCCAGAAAGAGGGGATATACGTGCGTGATTCACTTTGCACTGCAGTAGAAACCAACACTTCAGTGTGAACCAATGACACTCTGATACAAATTTTTAAAAATACGATTCTGAAAACAGGCGGGAAGCATAACTTGGTCTCAAGTCATAACTTCCAGGGAAAATGTCCCAAGTGGAAAAGTCTGACTTTTAGAGTTTTTCATCACCCCCAGCAGGACCCAACGCAGCTGCACAGACCACCAGCTGTGTCATTCGCAGCCCCGGGAGCTTCTGGGACTATCAGTCACCCCCGGACCGCTCAGCAGGGCTGGCTTCTGATTCAGAGCAGCGAAGAGTTACTTGCACACCTGGGAAAACACCGCGTGGAACCCTGAGGACCACGGTGACACCCATTCCCAGCTACCACGTGAAAACCCACTGCCCAGGAGCGGGGAGACCTACTTGTTTGGGGGCGTCTGCAGAGGTGGCGCGGGCGTCAGCACCTCGGAGGCCGTTAGACTCGAACAGCACTGCGGGGACAAGGACACGCGTCAGCAGGCGGACCCGAGCTTCCCATCGCCCGGGACGTGCGCCCCGCACAGACCAAGCACTCGCAGGCAAAGAAGAAGCCAGCCCAGCCTGTGGCCGGGAAATAGCAATTTACCATAACACTTATGCTAAGAGACTGAAAACGTTGCCTGGGGCCCGTGGCCTTTTTAATTCAGGCTTCACCACGCAGCACCCCACCAGGGACAGCATTAATTAGCAGGGCGCGTGCAGAGGGCGTCTGCGTGGCCCTGTCACTGTGCATCAGACCCTCTGGATGCAGATACACCCTCTGTATCAGAGGGGGCACGCGGGCCCGCCGGGGGGGGCTTGCAGTGTACCCGCCACACACACGCTGCCAGTGCAGGCCAGCTCTCTGCTCACAGGCCAAGGAAAGGTGCCACTCAGCACCGCCCGGTGCCCAGGCCGGCCAGTGCCGGCAAGCAAAGAGCCAGCGTGCATCATGCCCACGGACAGCTCGGCTTTCAGCGCGTCCTGGTGGCAGCATGCAATTAAAATGCAGCGTTTGCAAAACAGGCTTATCTCCAATCAAACCACAGGGCACTTGGATGCAGAGGCAAAGCCTTTTCAGGCGCAGGGGCTGGATGGAGAGTTTAGAGCGTGACCCCGCGCCCCCCCACCGCCGACCGGGGGCCAGACCCCGGGAACGAGGCTGCATCCCAGGAGCCGGGGTCCGCAGGCATACCTGTGTGAGCCCGCATGTGCGCCCGCAGGTGGCTGGGCTGGTGGAAGCTCTTCCCACACTCCACGCAGATGAAGTCTCCCTGGTGGGCCTGCGTCCGGAGCGTCCCTGGGGGGCGACGCAGGTGCGGGGAGTGGGGGAGAGGGGGGCAAGAGGCAAGCATCATTAGTCCCTCTGAGCCCTGATGGGAGGCACCCCCAGGCCCTCGGCCAGGACCGAGAGGGCGGACAGGATACAGCGACTTAAACCTGCTCCAGTGATGTGTCCTCAGGCGGGCGAGGCATGGGCAGCAGGCACCCCACATCCGCCAACAGAGATGCGGATAGACAGCTGAGGGGCCAGAAGGCAGGGCCAGTCCGGACCCCGCAGCGATGCCACACACCGAAGAGCTATGCCATCCCCGCCTCCCCCCGCCCCGGTCCTCCATGCCCGCAGCAGGCACAGACGGGACACCTGCAAGGAGGCTGCGCTTGAGCACCAACCTCCTGTCCCTCCTGGTTCTAAAAGACGCCCGGCTTTTGTTAGGGGAGGAGGCAGAAGACACTTTCTTGTTTGCCTGCCTTTTCTGTTCGAGGGAAAGGGCTTCCCTGGTGGCTCAGTGGATAAAGGATCCGCCTGCAAAGCAGGAGACTTGGGTTCAATCCCTGGGTTGGGAAGATCCCCTGGAGGAGGAAATGGCTACCCACTCCAGTATTCTTGCCTAGAGAATTCTTTGCACAGAGGAGCCTGGCAGGCTACATCCATGGGGTCGCTAAGAGTCGACACAACTGGAGCCGCTGAGCACAAACACACTCTGAAGAAAGGGCTAATTTTTCATGTAATATTAGCTCCCAAACCACTTTCTAGAGCCTGACCTTCCCTACCAATGGCTCACTGGTATCTCAATTCAATAGGAAGACAAATATCAAAAATACTACCTAGAAAAAGTTATGCCTATAACAACAAATTTTTTTTAAATGACGTTCCCTGAGGTGAGCATTTCTGCACCCTGAGCCTGACGTTTGAATGCAAAAGGCGAGTACAAGGATGACCAAGGGTCTTTGCCAAATTATCTGGAACCAAATCACGCTTCTCGTCCTAAGTCAAAAGAGACAGCATATAAAAATAATATAAAATTAATGCTACTTGCCCTCTGTCCATGGGATTCTCCAGGCAAGAATACTGGGAGGGGGGTGCCATTTCCTTTTCCAGCGGATCTTCCTAGCCCAGGGATCGAAGCCCCATCTCTTCCGTCCCCTGCGCTGGCAGGTGGGTTCTTTACCTCTGGCACCACCTGGGAAACCCACACTACGGATACTGTTTATAACAGTCGAGGAAACCTGTGAACTGCAGAGCACATCCCGGCAGATTTCTCACAGGACACGAGACGCGAGTCTCCGAGAAACAGAACCATCTGCCCACAGAGTTCTCAGCTTCCCACCGCCTCCTTCTGGGACGTGAGAGGACGACAGCACATGTTTGGACCCACCCGTCCCGTTATCAATGAAAGATGCCTTACTGACTAGACGGGGTCCCCAGTTCCCAGCAAGACATGGCAAGTGTCACCAGGGCAGGCGCCCCCAGGAGCCACGGGCTCCCGTGCTGGGCCCACTCACCTCGTCCCTGGCTCTCTGGTCGAGCTGGGGTGGGGCGGAAAGCTGAGGAGGACATTCCTGGATGACCAACTGATGGGCTTGAGAAGGGGCTCCTAACGGTGCTGGCCTCCCCGGTCCTTCCAAGCATGGCAGCGTTAAGACCGCTTCCTCCAACAGCTCAGCTGCTCAGGACGGCCGCCCAAAAAACCTCGGCTTCACCAGCACTCCTGGCTCCTCCCTCCCCTTCACTATGAGCCCTGTCCTCTGGGCGCTATGAAGACCCGCAGGGACAACGGCTGTGGGTGCCCAGATTTCCCCAAAAAGTAATGGGCTGCACCTAAACGCAGGTCTTCACTGCACCTCCAGGTCACCCACTGATGATGAACCCCCCTCACGTAGCCTCTGCAGCTAATCCTGACAACATGAGAAATTAACCACTGCGATGCTTTTTTTCTAAGTAATTCCCAACCAAACCAGCAGCAGAAAAAGCAGGATAGTAAGGTTTTGTACCCACCCCTGAGCTCGTGTAGCCACTCACCCATTCTGATTTCCTTGTGCTAAGTATGCATGCACGTTCCCTGCGCGCGAACACACACACACACACACACACACACACACAGATTCGTCCGTGCATTCTATCACATCATTTTCTCCCTACTTTTTTAAAGAAAAGACCTTTGCCCTTTATGGTCAATAATATTATGCCCAAGCTACTACAAAATTCTGAGCTAGTAAGAAAGGTTACACGCTTCATTTGAATTGAAGCCGCTTGCTCACGCGGCTCTGACACTCTGACCTCAAAGGTAAAGTTGTGTATAAAGTGGGCTCAGAAAGCAAAGGGAGAGGGGCCTGGCGGGTCTTCGGGGGGCACCTGCAGACTCGCCCCCAAAGCCCTGCCAACACTCATTCAAGTTCATCATGCTGAGAGGTGCCCAGCACGCCCTGCAAGGAGAAGGATCCCGCAGAGACTCTACCAAGATGCACACAACGGAAGCCCACCTCTTCCATCACCTGATCAGCGTGTCTCAGGCATAAGGTGGTTTTGTTTTTTTTTTTTTAGAAAAACAAGAAAAACCTTATATATTATGCTATCTGGGATTACCCTATTCTTCTATTTTCAATGTTTTTATTCAAAAATCCATGTCATCATCCACTGCAGGCTAGATACAAAGTCTGGACATGCAGATAATGTATTATTTTACGACTTATTCTATCCACAAACCATTCATGCTACCCTCACACCTGTTTCCAGACTGGGGATCTACATTGCAGAATGATCATAGAAAATGTAGCTCTTTTCATCCTTAAACAATTGGGCTTCAAGCCCTAAGGGAAGTGACAGTGACCGTTCCCATGTGATGTCTTTTCTCTTTCGGCAGAACTTTCAGGCCATTCATTTCCACACAAACATCATTCCGTCAAAACACAGGTGGGGAAAAGCTCTCTGAGAATCCTCTCTCTTAACCTCAGAAAACCTCGATGGCTTAGAGGCATCACCTGAGTGCAACATTCTACCTCAAGGCAATTCGTCCCTGAAGAATGACAGAATCACCTCCAGCTCCACAAGGGTCGATCCACAACAGATGAGTTCCTCTCCTTTTATAAAATTCCCTTCTGCACGTTTCCATCTCCCTCACTACAAGGTGATGCTAATTGCAATCCACATCACCCACAGCCCAGGGTGGGGGGCTGCGATCCTCACCCCACAGATGAAATCCCACGGAGAAATACACAAAAACTGAGTCAGAGGACAGCATAATACCCTCAAAGTCCCAGGACTCCTGGAATAGGGCAGTTGCAAAGATTATCTTCCAAGGAACCCTAAAGGAAATCAGTCCTGAATATTCACTGGAAGGACTGATGCTGAAGCTGAAACTCCAATGCTTCGGCCACCTGATGCGAAGAACTGACTCATTGGAAAAGACCTGTCTTGATGGAAAGATTGAAGGCAGGAGGAGAAGGGGGCGAGAGAGGATGAGATGGTTGGATGGCATCACTGACTCAATGGACATGAGTTTGAGTAAACTCTGGGAGTTGGTGATGGACAGGGAGGCCTGGTGTACTGCAGTCCAGGGGTCGCAAAGAGTCGGACACGACTGAGAGACTGAACTGAACTGCAAGATTATCTGGAGATGAATGGAGATTAATTAGCCAAGATCCTAGATTCCTGATGCCAAAGTCAAATACATACGTACTCAAGAAAAAAGAAAAATGGGTGCTCAACAAGGAGTGGACACCAAAACTGCAACAATTTGCTGCTGCTGCTGCTAAGTCTCTTCAGTCGTGTCCGACTCTGTGCGACCCCATATACGGCAGCCCACCAGGCTCCCCCATCCCTGGGATTCTCCAGGCAAGAACACTGGAGTGGGTTGCCATTTCCTTCTCCAATGCATGAAAGTGAAAAGTGAAAGTGATGTCGCTCAGTCGTGTCCGACTCTTAGCGACCCCATGGACCACAGCCTACCAGGCTCCTCCGTCCATGGGATTTTCCAGGCAAGAGTACGGGAGTGGGGTGCCATTGCCTTCTCCACTGCAACAGTTTAGTTACTGCCAATTCAGCAACCTGTCGATGTAATGGCTGGGAGGTGGATGCCCCTGGTTTCGAGCTGCGATAGGAGGTGTCATCTCCGTCACAGGAAACACCGCTGCCCTGCTCACCGCTCTAAACTGAGACTTTGCCCGCCTTCTGGTTTCCCTGCAGCTGCAGCACTTTAAAAGCATCATAAACCCTCAGACAGTAAACAATCTGCCCGCAGTGCGGGAGACCTGGTTTCGATCCCTGGGTTGGGGAGATCCCCTGGAGAAGGAAATGGCAACTCCCACCAGTATCCTTGCCTGGAGAATCCCACAGACAGAGCAGCTTGGCGGGCTACAGTCCATGGGGTCACAGAGAGTTGGACACGACTGAAGCGGCTTACCATGCAGGCACCTAAGAACCCAAAGCAGGGTGAACAAAAACACCATGGATCTACATACTCACACCTGACATATTTCAGTGCCTCCATGAGAAGAGTGAATCATCCAAGAAGAGTAAGGAGGCTTCACGGACAACTTAGCATTTTTCACTTTAAAAGATAAACATGGAACCTCTGTTTAAGGGGGAGAAGCCTTAGAACTGTTTATTTTAAAAATCTTAAGGAAAACATTTCAGGCTACTGGTACTTCAAATTCTGTCATCTGAAGTTCTCTAAATGTTAACTTAGGATTCGTGTCTCCTTTTTGAGGGAAGAGGCAAGAAAGCAGACCTGGAAGTAGCACAAAGCGCCGCAGGAAGCGGGTGTGTTTGCCGCTCACGGAGCACCGACTGGCAGGTTTAGAGCGGAGAGCCCCACGGGCCGTGGGTGCAACACATGGAGTTCAAGTCTGGTTTACTAAGCGGAAGTCACTTCAACACCAGTGCAAATGCAGGGTCAGGGGGACAGACTCCAGGAAGCCCTGGACGGCAGGGAGAAGGTGACCCGCAAAACTCACCATCACCTGCGCCTGAGTCCTCTCTGCTTCAGGGGCCACGAACCGGTCTAAGAACTGTGGTTGGAATGAGGCGCAAAGGGCCAGCCTACAGACCTTTACTCCGTCTCAGCGAAAAACCTGTACTTCTCAGATACACTGCGGAGACCTGAAGCTGGTGCGTGTGTGTCTGACTCTGCAACCCCATGGATGGTAGACCGCCAGGCTCCTCTGTCCATGGCATTTTCCAGGCAATGATACTGGAGTGGGTTGCCTTTTCCTCCTCCAGGGGATCTTCCCAACCCAGGGATCGAACACATGTCTCTTATGTCTCCTGCATTGGCAAGCAGGCTCTTTACCACTAGTGCTACCTGGGAAGCCCCAAATTTTTATTTTTTAAACTTTCCTTCTTTTCTGGCCACACCATGGGGCATGCAAGATCTTAATTCCCCAGCCAGGATCTAACCCTTGCCCCCTGCAGTGGAAGTGCAGAGTATTAAGCACTGAACTACCAGGAAAGTCCTTTCAATTTATAATCAAGAACAAGGGCATCCGATCCCACGCATGCGTTCCATGGAGCTGGCAAACTTGCTGAAATTGCTATTATCAGTACTAGGTGATGGATGGCACCACCGACTCAGTGGACATGATTTGAGCAAGCTCCGGGAGATGGTGAAGGACAGGGAAGACAGGTGTGGGGTCTCAGAGCCGTACACAAGTGAGCAACTGAACAATGACAGGCATCAATTATGAGACACTGGGAAGATACGAAGACAATGACACGATGCATAATTTTTTCCATCAACTCCCCAAACGCTGTAAGGCACATTCCTGCTCTCCAGAGGCTCCACTTACACACCTGCACACTGACGTGCACTCTTAAAACTACAAACGCATAAAAGCAAAGCGTGAACAGTCACTTCAAGTAACAGCCCGTCTTTGCAGAGACGGGAGGCAGTGGATGGCTACAGACGCTTGTTGAAGATGGCCGAGTGGGGACACGCCCTGGAGGCCACCTGCTCGGCATCGAGGAGACGTGACTGGGGTGCAGGGGTGTTGCAGGAGCAGGGGGCCCAACGCCAAGTGCCCCGGCCCCTGGCGGGCAGTCAGGGGCACGAGAAAGCAAGCACACACACCTGTGCGCAGGGCGGGAGGACACAGCAGCTAGGCCAGCTGCCTAAAGACCCAGACCCAGCAGGCGGGCAGCCCGCGGCCTTCTACGGAGGGGGCTCCCCGAGGTCCCCAGGCGGGAGGGCAGGCGGGGGGTTCCCGCTGAGGCCCCGGGGGGTGGGGGGCTCCCCTGAGGTCATCAGGCAGGCGGGGGGCTCCCTGAGATCCCAGGGGGCAGGGGGGCTCCCTGAGGTCCGGAGGGGGGCTCCCTGAGATTCCGGGGGGTAGGTCCTGGGGGGTGGGGGCTCCCTGCGGACCGGGGGCGGGCAGGCAGGGCTGCAGCTCTCACCTCTGTGCTCGAGCACAGGGCCGCTGGCGCCCCAGCTCTGGTAGAGAGAAGCCAGGTCTTTCGGGATATACGTCTTGAAGATGCTGAGGAGGTCCAGGCGCTTCTCGGGGCCCTCGGACGCTGGCTCCTGCTTGATGGGGTGCGGGGCGGGCAGGCCCTGAGGGGCCCCGGGCCCTCTGGAGCCGGCCTTGGAGGGGGGCTCCCGGGGAGGTAGAGGGGCGCCCCCGTCACCTTTCCCGTGCAGCTGACCCTGAGGCTGAGGGCTGAATTTGGCTTTGGGGGGGTCCGGGGCACTGTGCTTATTTGGGGGCCCGAGGCCCGCCCCCTGCCTGCCGCTGGTGGGGGGCTGGGGGCCCGCCCGGGCGATGACGGTGGGTGTGGGGGTGGCGCTCCTGCTGAAGCCCCCGCTGCCCCCCGTGGGCCCAGGTCTGGGGCCGGCCTCCTGCTTGGGCTTGGGCTGAGGCTGCTCGGGGCCGGGGCCAGGCCGGGTCTGCCGGGGCCCGTCGGGGCCGGCCGTCCAGAGTGCGCAGGGCGCCCCGGAGTGGCTCTCCTTGCTCCGGGGCAGGCTGGCAGCTTTCGTGGGCGCCCCCAGGGGCGAGGGGCTGCCTTTGGGACCCAGAGCCCCACCCGGCACCTGGGTCCGGGTGAACCTGGAGATGGGCAGAGGCTGGCACTCCTTGCCCCCGAGGGCGGGCGGGGGGCCCGTGCGTCCGCTCCGGGCCAGGAACACCAGGTTGCTCCTGATGCTCTTGTAGCCGTTGGGCTGAGTCCACTGCGGGGCCACGGCCTGGCCGCTGACCCGGTGCCAGACGCGCTTGTGCATCCAGAGCACCTCGGGGTAGTAGGTCTTGTGGCTGCAGTAGGGACAAGGGTGCACGGCCAGCGCCGCTTGCAGAGAGGAGGCCGGCTCCCGGCGGCCAGGGTCGTCCCGCGAGGACCGCTCGCTCAGGTCCAGTGGGACCAGGTCTGGGGCCGGCGCCCGCGTCCCCGCCACTGGGTGCTCCTTGGTGTGCAAATCCGGCGGCCTCTCCCGGGGGTGGGCGGCTTGGCTCTCGGAGGGCGGCTGCAGACCCGCTGCCGGGGCCTGGCGTGGAGGGAGGTCAGCCGCGTCCCTGGGGCCCGGGCCCTCCTGCTGGGGGCCACACGCCGGCGTCTTCAAGTCCACAGAACACCGAGGCGGCTCGGGTCTCCTGGGCGCGTCCCTGCTGCTGCTTTCAAGTACGGACACGCAGGCCGCGATCCCCGCACCGGGCTCCCCGGCCACTCTTCCTGACGGGCTGTGTCCCAGCGTGTGACTTTGGTCTCCGTTGGAGAGCATGGTCAAGGAGACGTCTTCAGGGAAGCAGCAACGGTGTGGCTTTGCCCCTGGAGGACCGAAACATAAAGTGCGACGTTACTGTTTCTCATCAGGACAGGAGACAGCGGAGCTCCCCCAACTGCCCTGTGCCCGCAGAGGGGAGCGGGCGGAGTTCAGGAACAGTGCAATCCAGGGCCCGCATGGGTCACTCTCTCTTAAGGGCAGACCAAACTCGAGGGCCAACCGGCCTCAGTTAATGTTTATTTCTCAATTAAATGACTCACTAGAAAGCCAAGGAAGATAACATAGCTGCCCATCCAGTGACACATAACTGCACCACTACTACTTAACAGACAGGGACCAGCTGTATCAAAAAACAGAAATAAGGACAATTTTAATTCTTTGTGGCAGATACGGCTTTCCGCAACTTTCAGCCCGTGGTCACGCAGAGGCAGGGCCAGAAAGCAGTGTTCTCCCCCACACTGCACCCCCAGGGAGCCTGCAACTGCTTCAGAAACTATGGGCCACTGGTCTGACCCAGGACGGGCCCCGGGACCGTCCTGTAAGCCCAGGTCCCCAGCACTGCTGGCAGATTCTCTACCTTCTGAGCCACCAGGGAAGCCTGTGAAGTCGCACCAAACCTGGACACCAACAGCTTCTTTCAGCGGCAGGAGGGGGGTGATCACACTCGCCATCCCTCCCCTCCCCTCCCCACATCCGCTTCCTGGGGCGGGGGGGGGGGGGGGTACGCCCCGGAGCAACAGTGCCCCTCTCTGCGTGGGGACCCCGCTCCCACCCCCCTGGGGCCTGCCTGGAGGCTCATGCAGATGATATGGCTTCCCCGTGGGTGAAAATGACCCTGTCCAGTGACTGCTGGGGGAGAAGCAGGTGCTCTGGGGTAAACTCAGCTTGACCTTTCCAAACGCTGAACCATCCTTGGGTCAGGGGCTCGTAAGGGGAAGAGCTGAGCCTCGCATGCACAGCAAGTTTCCAGAACTCTTCATATCGGACCCCGAAAGACTTCAGGTCTGCAAGTCCAGAAGACAGACTTTCTCTCCAAAAGAGGGGGTGCACGCACATGGTGATGCAGTAAAACTCAAATTGACAGAGCAGCAGAGGGGTCAGGAAGAGACTCTCCCCTGAGGCCCCCACTGCCCCAGGAGGGGATCCTGGAACAATCTGGGTGGGAGATTCGGCTAGCAGCCCCGCTCCCTTCATTAAAGCCCAGATGTAATATCTGCAGTGCGTGTGTGAGCGCGCGTGTGCACACATACATGCACACTCAATTGCTCAGTCATGCTGGACTCTCTTCAACCCCATGAACTGCAGCCCACCAGGCTCCCCTGTCCATGGGACTCTCCAGGCAAGAATCCTGGAGTGGGTTGCCATTTCCTACCCCAGGGGATCTTCCGACCCAAGGATTGAGCTTGAATTCCTTGTGTTTCCTGCACAGCCGGCGGATTCCTTACCACCAAGTCACCTGGGAACCCCAAATCCTGCAGTGACGCCCCTAAACGGCAGCTGGCACTCAGGGAGGACAGCAAACTGCATGTTCAGGTAACGGGGTCTCCCTCACCAAGGGAAACAAAAACACATACGCTCACCTTCTTAAAAACTGACTGAGGTTTCACCAGTTATTTTTGTTAATATTTATGAGTTCCCAGTAACTTTTGCAACTATTACCAGTTACCAAAAACTTGTTGTGACAGTGAGAACATCTGTTTTTAAATGTTTCTCAAAAGATGCTTCTTTAATAATGGTTCACCCTGCCTTAAAAGGGGACAAATACAAACACAGGGCAGAATAAAAGGTAAGATGTTGAGAGAGAAATGAGAGCCGTTTTGCATCATGGTTTAACTGAAACTTGAGAGTTACCCATATGAAACGCAAGAAATTAACAAAGAGAAAACCACATAAGTGTCTGGGGGTGGGGGCCGGGGAGGAGTCCCTAAGAAGTTATTTCAGCTAAAACTGTCTCAGAAACACCGATTCTCAATGAAATGCGATGGGGATAATTATCACCATCACAGCATATCTTGGATACAACACAAAAATGACTTAAGAAAAAGTTTCAGCTACAATATCCATGGGGCATTTCAATTATCAAACACGGTTTAATAAGCTTTCTGTGCAAGTGAAGCAAAGGAAATGCTGAAAACCCTGCCCCGGGCTGGTTCGATGGGGAAGTTCTCCTTCTGGGAGAATAAAGGGAAAATCACCAAGGGGCAAAGACAGCCACAGATCTGTCGGTGCAGAGGGGCGCCCCGGAGAGCACGTGACCAACTGACCTACTTGCAAGGCCGCTGGAAGGAGGGGCTACAGCAAACAAGGAATCACCAGGCTTCCAGACCCGGAAACGACACCAGCAATAAAGCCCAAGTCCCAGCTCAGCCTCACTGCCCTTTGTAAAAGCACAGGCCTTGTTTCCACAGCGAACAGCACAGAAACCACTTCTGATGGCCCAGTATCTCTCCAGGACGATTCGGTCCTACAGTCCTAAAGTGTCTCTTTAAGACAAGCATTCTTTCTAAAAGGTCTCTCACTCATTACACATGCAGTGTGAACAATAATAATATTAATAATAAGGTCTCAATGACAAGGAAACCAGACAGAACTAGAACAATAACAACTGAATAATCACGCTTAAATATTTTATACATGAACGAATATTTTATTCCCTAAATTGTTCCTGCTCCTTTTTCTGCTGACTGAACGCAATGTGCAAGTTTTCATTTTCAGTAATTAATCTATTCACATAAATAACTCGCAAAACTGTAACTTTTCTGCATTTATGGAAAAACATGTATTCAATAAATATCTTAGCACTCTGGAAGCCAGATTTTGATTTCTGAAGAAAAAAGTTACAGATTAAATACAGGACTTCTGACTAAACCAAGTAACCAGGTGCCAAAAGAAAACTTAACACTTGCAATCTGGGAAATAACTTTCTTAAGAACATTCCTGTTCAGAGATTACAGAGTCAACATTTTAGAGGTTGATCAAATATCTCGTGTGTCCACCCAAGTCCAGTTAATGGACAGCAGTGTGTCCTGCCTAAAACATAGTCACATTCTAGAAATCTAGAACTTACTGCTTCCTCACTGACACAACCATACAAATATGTCACTCGGGTCACTGGGGTATTTTTGAAAAAATCAAATCTATGCTGAAGTGAACAGAATTCAAGTCCATTAATATTTTCATGGCTACTGTACATTTTATACACCCTTCTTCAACCCCAAATCCTAACAGGAAACTATAAGTTGTCCATTTGACAAAGTTCAATCACATGTAAAAGTAAAAAGAAACCGAAAACAAAACTTTACAAACAACGCTCTGAAGAATACTTGAATATTTCCACGTTACAAAGGCAAACAGAAAGTAAATCGATTACCATAAAGAAGCATGTTAAAGTTGAAGGAACTGGTGGAAGAAGGTGTTTCTATCACTTTAGATTTTAAACTGCCGCCGAGGGAGAGGAGGGAGCCCAGGGGAGCCTCGCATGTGAACCTTGCTTTGCAAAGCCCTCCAGTCCTGTTGCTTCCTTAAGGACAGGGCGTCCAGAACTGCCCCTTGGCCTCTACGAGGAACCCACTCCACTCGAAGCACCTGTGTTTGTTCTGTCACCTTTTGCGTTTTAAGAGAGCCAGGTCGGAGCAAGACTGCAGAAGAGAAGGAACCTGCAAATCTCCAAAATGTAACAGGGACTATCGGATACACACTAGCACTTGAGTGGTTGGAAAGCTCCGCTGCTGCTTAACTATCCCAGGATACAAACCCGCATTCTGTGCACTTAGGAACGGACTATAATGACCCTCTTTAGGAAACCGGGGCTATTTCTCAGCACAGCCTTCAGATGCAACGCCGGACACACGCCGACCTGCAGAACAAAGCCCGCGGGGCCCGGCGCCGGCCGCGGGGGAGGGGCGCGGCTTCCGGGGCCGTGCGGGGACCTCGCCAGCAGAGGGCGCGCGCTCCCCGCGCTCGCTGGGCGCGCGGCCTGGCTTTCGGAAGGGGCCCAGGCGGCATCAACCTTTAAACAGAGTCCTCAGGTTCAGCGAGCCAAACAGGGACGCAGAGAACTCGCTTAGAGTGTGCATTAGTACAATCACGCAGTTTTCTCCTCAAAGGACAGAACGTATCTGAAATGGATAAAAGGAGTTCATCCAAAGGTCTTAAAGCAAGTTCATCAGTATTTTCAGAGAAGAAAGCGTGCACAGCTTTAAACCACTGATGCACTTGAATGATCTGGCTAGAATGAACTTAGCTAAAATAATGGATCTACCGCATTGGGCTGCTGGGCTCAGACTGTAAGGCAGCACTGTCAAATGTCCAGTTTTTGGACAGAAACGCACAGAAAAGGGGCGCCTCAGGGATCTGGCCCAACATAGGCATGACAGGGCCTGAGTTCTTCACGTCCTTCCACCCACAGAACCGCTGTCTACACCAAAATCAAAATTATTTTCACTCCTGGAGTGCTGTTGTGTGTGTAGTCAAGAGTGGGGGGCAGGGGCTGATTGGTCCGGACACAGTTTCCAAGAAGCACTTGGCAGGATTTGTCACCTACACACCCGCAAAGTGAAAACTTTATTATTTCATGAAGCTGACTGTATGCAGGAAACACCCCTTCCTGGCTCATTCTGCATCTTCTCTTAGGGCTCCAGCTGATGTGTACAAGGGTGGTCCTGACCTCACACGGGGTTACCTGCAAGTTCAGAGCCTTGACCCCAGAGAAGGAACCACAGGGATGCTAACTACGCAGCGGCAGCTTGTCTGCCGAGTCGTCTCATCCCAACCAGAAGCTGGGCACCGGGATCCTGGAGCCTTTGATGGTTACACATGTGTGAACACAAAATAGAGACTTTCTGTATTGCTCACATGAGGAGCTCAAGCTACTTTATAAACAATAAATCACAAATGTTTCAGCCCACCAGAGACACTGAGTGGAAAGAATTACTTTATATTTTACTTAGTAATTGCAGCAAATCTTTCCAAGTCACATCACTAAACTGTTTCTGGACTCTCAAGCAGGCAGTATAATGGGTTATAGTTAAACTGTTTTTAATTAAAATGCAAAATCACAGTATATATACATTTATTCTTCATGTACTTCTCCATACCTTAGCTTTCATTTTCTCCCCTTTTTTTAATAGAGGAAATAACTGTATTCCCCTTTTTTACATACATATCTTTGGTTTTCCCCTTGACTTGTATAAGCTCCCCTTCAATTTATTCAGTTACTTAAAAGTCTAGACAAAGCATGACAGCCCCAATGGACCAATGCCGCACAGAACAGTCTCGGGAAAGCCCCACTTACTAATGTTTATTTTCTCAATCCTTTAGTCATATTTCTATTTTAAGAAGGAGTTGCAATATCATATTTCTGTGATTGTTTTCCAGGAGCTCGCTGGCTAAGCAGGAGCCGTGAATCTATGAATTAAAAACGTTTAAAGCTAAGTAAGGGTTTTCCAACATCCTATGAGCTGAACTCAGAAGAAAGGGCCCTTGGGCCAACTCCACCTCCACTGGCCTAGCATCCCCTCCAGGGCTGTCCAAGGGGACCTGCAGCTTTGCCCAAGGCAGCCCAGCCTGAAATAACTCATCCACCGGCATGGAGAAACATCTGGGGGGATGGGGCAGGGGGCGACAAATACAACTGGTCGCCACTTTCATTCAGCCCCGGACAGGTCAACACTAACTAATGCATCCTCTCTTTGAACAAAACCCAGGAGTGGTAGCGGTGCTCTGGCTGGGTTCACGTGGTGAGAGGAACACACGCGTGCCGTCAGGGAGCTCCGTGATGAAGGCAGCAGCCCAGCCACGCGCCGGGGCCCAGAAGCTCCCCCGCGTCCTCCACTTAACCTGACCTGTCACCTCTGACCTGTGTTCTCCCCCGGCACCCACATGAGGGCAGGGTCCCACTCCCGAGGCCCCGTGGGGGACAGGGCCCCGGATCCTCCCCAGAACACCGACTTAGGCCCGAACAACAGGAAGTGACCTGAAAAGTCACCGCTGATCCAACGTCCAGATTCTGGGACCTAGACCCACTTTTCAGAACCTCAGCCCCTGATGCCACGTCTTCGCCCTGACATGGAAACCCTTTGCCAGGCTGCTGGGCTTCCACCACCCATCACTGATAGCCTCCGCTTCTCTCCAGGTGCTGCAGCTTACGGTTTATACGGCCCTGCAGACACACTGGTCCTGGTGGCGCAGCTGAAGCCAGAGCAAAGCTCATTCAAAGACACGGCGCTCCCGAAGCCTGCGTATCTGCCAGGCAACCACCCGGCCCACTCCCTCCCTGCCTGTCTGTCTGTCCCCATCCTTCCCTCCTCCAGGCACAGAGATGACCCGTTAGCAGGCACTCAGGCGGCCACACACAGTCACAGCCACGCGTGCGCGCATGCACACCCAGCCACACACGCGGACACCGTGCGGGCTCACGCAGGCATGGCCTCCCACCAGAGAATGGCTGTGTGTCGGGGCTGCGCGACCACTGGGGCGGCTGCCTGCTCAGCAGGTAGCTGCCACGTGCCTTCAAGTCCTGAGAACTCACTCCCTTTCCCACAACCAGACAATTACAAAGTCCAGAATGCGAAGCCCAGTGAATACACCATTCTTTAAAAGGAGAAAATGTGTGTGTGTGTGTTGAGGCTATTTTTAGAAGCTGAGCATATCGATCCACACCCTGACAACGTTAGCCTGGCCAAGCCCAGCCCCACCATGAGCTACACAGGCGGGAACCCAGGGTCCCCACTTCCTATTCTACTCACAGATATCAAGAGACTTCAGGGTTTCCAGGAGACATACACACCAAACCTAAAACACGTAACTGCAAAAAGTGAAATGTTTCTATTTTTCAATTCTGGGGGAAAACCACACAACCACCCAGCAGAGTCACGTGTGTTTGGAACCACCGCCCCACGGCCGGGCGTCCACGCGGGTCCCTGCGTCCACGCGGGTCCCTGCACAAGGTTAAGGCCCCTGCATGGCCTGCTGTCCTGTGAAGTCCCGGGACACACCTGGGGCACCAGGTCTGAGGCTGAAACCACCCCATCTCTGCTCTGCCGGGGGCAGGTGGCCAGGGTGAGCACACAGGCCTTCTGCCCTCCCAGGAGCTTCTGCAAAGCGCCCAGGGGCACAGACTGACCCCTGGGGACTTGACTGAGACACTGCTCAGCAAATGGCAGGAGCGAAGTAAGGCCCGTGGAGGATATCTCCCTCATCTCCTTGCTGCCAGCTGGGCACGGGGACGCTCCCTCTGTGGCCTCAATGCAGGCCCAGGGGGACCCCAGTCACTGCCCTACCACGCCCTCCAGCCTCAAAGATCCCGGGATCACCACTGTGTGCAAGTGTGCGTGTGCACATACACGTGCATGCCCGTGCGTGCATGTGTGCGCACTGTGGTGCCCCGGAGAACGTGGAGTCTGTTCATCGCAGGCAACGGTGCCACACCCTCGCGGCCCCAGCAGCAAACTCTGGGAGGCACATCCGCCCCTGTTCCCTGAAGACATTTCCAGCCACAGCTCAGGTGTGAGCAGGACCTGCACACACGAAGTTTCCCAGGACGCGCCTGGTGAGCAACGGCACGCCCGGCAGGTGACAGGGGACACGGCCCCTCCAGTGGGGCCGGCAAAGGCAGCACGATCAAAGGAGCCCCACACACCGCACCCCACCCCGGACACTCACACAGGGGACCAGAGGGCGCAGTGTGTCCCCAGCAACTAGGCCGGCACGGCCATGGAGCGATCGATGCAGCTGGCGTCACAAGCATGGGCTCGGACTGGACTCCAGCTCCACCTGGAGCCCCGTCTGCAGGACAGGGGAGGCTCAGCAAGGAGGTCCAAGCAGTCAGTCCTAAAGGAAATCAACCCTGAACACTCACCGGAAGGACTGATGCTGAGGCTGAAACTCCAATACTCTGACCACCTGATGGGAAGAGCTGGCTCATTAGAAAAGACCCTGATGCTAGGAAAGACTGAAGGCGGGAAGAGAAGGGGATGGCAGAGGATGAGATGGTTGGATGGCATCACCTACTCAATGGACGTGAGTTTCGGCAACTCCGGGAGTTAGAGGAGGACAGGGAGGCCTGGCGTGCTGCAGCCCGTGGGGGGTCACAAAGAACCTGACACGACTTGGTGACTGAACAACAACAGGCTCAGAAGCACAACACGGACAGGTCTGGAGGTGGGGGCAGGAGGGGGGCAGAGGACGCCAGGAGGGCAGGCAGGGGGCAGAGGACGCCAGGAGGGCAGGCGGGGGGCAGAGGACTCCAGGAGGGCAGGCGGGGGGCAGAGGACGCCAGGAGGGCAGGGGCGTCCGTGGGGGCAGCCGGGACAGCCACTCATGCCCTTCGCCTTCCACACCCTCAAGGCCATCGTGTCCTAGCAGCCGTGCTGCTCACGGTTGATTTGAAAACCACAGTGAAGCATCATCCACCCGCTGCAGACAACCTCAGTCATTAACCTCCGCGTTTTCACGCCGGGGCCCGCGTCAGTCTGTCACCCACGCAGCACACGAGAAGCGTGTGAGCTGTGACTGCAGTCTCATCACCAGGCTCACGGCACACAGAGGCCGTCTCACCCGCAGCTTGGAACCCTGCCTGCATCCAGCGATGGCCACGCGTGGACCTGGTCCCCCGCAACTGGCCCGCAGGGCGCTGGGCTCGGATAGGTTGTCAGCACGAGTCGGCCATGGGAGCGACGTGCCCGCTTCAGTAGCAGGCCGGCTCCTGCCATGGAATGGCAGGGCCCCTGGGTGCAGGCAGGCCCGTGACCCCTGACCAGCGTCTCCTTCAGGCGGGCATCCCAGCCACTGCCCGTCGAGGTCACGGTCACTGCGAGGAAGCAGCCCCCCGACCAGCACCCCCAGGGTCCCTCCTGCCTGCTTCTGCTCAGAGGCCCTAGTGCATCTGGTTCCTCTTAAACAGCACAGCCACTGAAAACCACTTTCCGTCTCACCAAGGCCTCCCCTTTCCAGGCCGCTCCTTCGAGGTTTTGCTGACTTATCGGCACAGATGAGGATTTCCGAGCTTTCGCTGAAACTTTTTTGTCAACACAAGAGATGTCCAAATTCCCAGGCGTTAGTAACACCCTCTTTTTCTGCACCAGCATCGGGTCCCACCTGAATCCACCGACAATCCTAAAACAGACAGTGCAGCTTTCTCAAAGACATGGAGCCTAAGTGTGCAGGAGAGATGGCAGCCCAGAACAATTCAGGGAAAGCTTTCCATAACAGGCCTGCTCACTCCATCTCGTCCACACGGGTGTGTACTGTATAAAGATTCTATTTTTGTAGATCAAGGATACTGGAGCAGAACTCTGATGACCAAATTTAATGACAGAAAATTTCATTATCAAAATTAATTAAAATACATAACCAAAATTAATACAATTCTATTTCTTAACCCTGCCCTCAAAAGACTACAGAAAATGCTACCACTGGCACAACTAATTTGTCAAGTGAAATTAAAAAGAAAAAAACTCTAAGAAGATATATCCTCAGTCGCTCAGTCGTGTCCACCTCTTTGCGACCCCATGGACTGTAGCCTGCCAGGCTCCTCAGTCCATGGGATTTCCCAGGCAAGAATACTGTAGTGGGTTGCCACTTCCTATATCAGCTAAGAAGATAATTTTGAAGTTAACAGTATTTTGAGGGGAAAAAAGGCAGGCACCTGAATATCACCTGAGCAGAAATCATTTTTCTGGTAGGGTAACAATATTCACGTACCAAAGTGAATTACACCCAACATGACACCAGAAACACCCCACAGGATCAAGCTCCGAGAGGCCTTTGACATCAGCGCCCGGGACCCCGCGTCAGCCGACCTGCACCAGCCCCCCTGAGGAAGAGACTCTGGAGGCTGCAGGAAGGTGCCTTCCCACACGGCCCCACAGACCCACTGATGCCCAGGTCCCCGTGGTGGCTCAGATGGTGAGGAATCCGCCTGCAATTCAGGAGACCCAGGTTCAATCCCTGGGCTGGGAAGATCCCCTGGAGGAGGGCATGGCAACCCAATCCAGTATCCTTGCCTGGAGAATCCCATGGACAGAGGAGCCTGACAGGCTACAGTCCATGGGGTCGCAAAGAGTCGGGCACAACTCACTTTCACTCTCCCCGTATCAGAGGCCGGGGTGGATCTGGAGCAAGGTGGCCGGGGCTGGCCCAGCAGGTGAGGCTGTGGGGCTGTGAGGTGTTCCTACATGGTTTGCTCCATCATAAAACTAAAAGCTGATGTTACTCTCTCAACTAATCAGGCCCCTACACACCCCCCCATGGCATCACCCCACAGAAACTGATTTTATGATTTTATGCTAAACCGAAACAAGTCTTTAAAGAATGATGTAACACTAGTGAACAAGTAAAAATCTTT
The DNA here is from genome assembly GCF_023699985.2 of Odocoileus virginianus. NCBI lineage: Eukaryota > Metazoa > Chordata > Mammalia > Artiodactyla > Cervidae > Odocoileus > Odocoileus virginianus. The sequence goes on from NC_069695.1 coordinate 53,581,246, forward strand.
ACAAAACTCATGAATGAAAATGTCCCAACACGGTTTTTAGGTATCTGAGTGAACATCTGTTTATTTAAGAGGTTCTGTAAATATTTTCTCAAATTGATACATTATTTAAACAGCTTGTATAACTACCAAGTAGCTTAAGGAATTTAATGTAACCCTTTTTTTAAAAATTAAACATTTGAAACAAAAAGATGATTTGGAGAAACTGATGCCACCTAAGCCAACTGATCCTTTGCCCTCACTCTGAACAAATTCAGTTTAAAACAGTATTTCTGCCAGAACCCGAAAGACTTACATATACATGTACACATGTACACTGCTAAGTACTTGAGTAAACTATGTCAATTATTACTGTTTGGCTTTCGGCATTACTCACTGATGGCTCAAAATCCCGCTCTGGGAAAAACCTTATTTCTTCTGAAACAGGGCATTTTCCTTTTTTTCATGAATAGCACATGAGCACACACTTAAGTAAGATTTCATTGAAAAAAATAATCTTATGTAAAGCTGGCACACCAGCTATGATCCTCCTCATTCAGGGAGTTTCTTTTAAAAGTCTGCATCCCCTGCGTTTAATGTGAGGCTTCAGGAGCCAGCTGATGAGAGGCACGTCTTCAGGCAGGGTACCCACTGCAGTCAGGGGGGCGAGGCGGACGCCCGACAGCCTTCCTGGGGCTGGTGACTCTCGAAGCTTGACATCTGAGCCACAATGCATTACATATTCCAATCTATTCAGAATTGTCCATCCAAGCTTCCTTTTTCTTTTTAGGTTTTCTTAAGACTATCTTCAACCCACAAAAGGCTACCCACTCCATTACCACTGAAGCTTGTTAAAGCATTCTTCATCTTGCCAAATTGGCTTAGAATCATCTAACCATGGGAAAGGTAAAATAAGCCAGAAAATTCTAGTTTTGTTCCTAAATGATGGTCTTAATTTTGTTAATGACGGGTCACGAGAAGGATGATACAAACGGGCACCTGCCATTCCTGCTCCCACTAAACACAGAGTGAGCCTGGCTTTGAATCCTTTATTCAAATGAATGATACATGTTGGCAAAGGAGTCAACACGCTGTTAGTAGTCTTCTCGATACCTGGAAGCCCGTCACTAACTGACCGGAGCAGAGTGAGCTGCGCCTGCCACGATCCTCCCACACTAGACGGACAGACGGAAAGACCGACTTCCCACACCACTCGCTGAACCTGCATCTCACGAGAGGGAAAGCCAGGCTCCCAGGAAAGCAAGCAAACCCCGGGATGAAAACCACGCAGCACCGAGCCATGAGCGCTTCCTCACCCCGCGGGAGGAGGCCAGCTCCACAGGAAGGAGGGTACCCTGTGGGTCGGAACCACCCAAGTCGCACGGCACTCCTCTTCCAGTGCAGATGGGAAGCTCCCTGAGCCCAGCAGCAGGTCTCTCCAGGCGGCGCTGGTGGTGAAGAACCTGCCTGCCAATGCAGGAGACACAGGAGATGCGGGTTCCACTCCTGGGTTACGAAGACCCCCTGGAGGCGGGCCTGCAACCCAGTATCCTAGCCTGGAGAATCCCACGGACATAGGAACCTGGTGGACTATGGTCCATGGGGTTGCAGAGGGTTGGACGTGACTCAGCACGCACACACAACAAGACACTGAACCTCCACAGTGGGGACCATGGCTGCCAGATTCGCAGGGAGGAAAACGCGGAAGAGTCTTCATCATTGGCAAAGAAGTATGTTTGAAGACACACATTTCCCTCCACCTTAAACACTGCCTCCATCCCAAGCTGATGGTAGAGAAAGGAACATGAACTCTGCTTCTCCATTCTCCCTCCTCCAAATCAACCTCCAGTTTCAGCCGCTTTTAATCAGCATGCACAGAGGACAGAAGGACGAGGCAGGGAAGTCCCGCCGCTCTCATCTTTGGCCAGCGTGGCCCCAAAGACCTCCATAAATAACCTGGAGAACACAGGGTCAGCGGCCTGGGATACTGAGAAATAAACAGATTTTCACAGTGCTCCTCAGCTTGCGACCATTTGAGGACTGCTGTAAAGTTTAGAAATGAAACTTGGCAAAGGGTCTCTGTGCGATGCTTTTGAACTCCGAGTGCTTCCACCCTGTGTAACTTGCCCAGTGGTTCATCTGGTCCCTGCCTCCCGACTTCAAAGGACAGGCTCGCCCTGTCCTCGGCAAGGGCAGAGACCTGCGTGCACGGCTTCAGCCTTAAACGTTTTACTCCACAATCCTCTCCGCTCCTGCAAAACTGTATTAACACACGAAAACGTGGAAATTAAAAAAAAAAAAAGAAAACGGAAATCAGAGCTATTGGGGACAACTCCATGAATTCAGAACCTTCAAAATCTGAACACTTTTCTGCCTTCACCCAGCGTGAAAACATTCAGGGCTTTCTGTCTTTACCAAGGAGATTTGTGAGCAATGCATCCATTTATCTAACACACGCTTTGTTAAAGTATTTAAATAAATGCATAATCCACAGACAGCTTTGGTAGTGCAGTAGTAAAGAAACTGCCTGCCAATGCAGGAAATGCAAGAGTCGTGGGTTCAATCCCTGGGTCAGGAAGATCCCCTGGAGAAGGAAATGGCAGCCCACTCCAGTCTTCTTGCCTGGAGGATTCCACGGACAGAGGAGCCTGGCGGGCTACGGTCCATGGGGTCGCAAAGCATCAGACACAACTGAGCACACACACACCCTATCCCATTAAGGAATCCTCGGTAAAAACCTGTTATCTCAGAATTTACAACTGACACTTTCCTGCTATTTAAAGTCAAAAAGTTACAAAACTTATAGGAATTTTTTAAAATCCCTTTTTAGATGTAATTAATATTAACTTGGTAGGTTTCAATCAGAGAAAATACTGCACTGAAAGTTTTATTATTTCTTAGAAAAAAAAAGCATATTTCCTTAGAGCCCCTTGGACAGCAAAGAGATCAACCCAGCCAATCCTAAAGGAAATCAACCCTGAAGCTGAAGTCCCAATACTTCAGCCACCTGATGTGAAGAGCTGACTCACTGCAAAAAACCCTGATGCTGGGAAAGGTTAAGGTCAGGAGGAAAAGGGGCGACAGAGGATGAGATGGTTGGATGGCATCACTGACTCAATGGCCATGAGTCTGAGCAAACTCCAGGAGATGGTGAAGGACAGGGAAGCCTAGTGTGCTGCAGCCCATAGGGTCACAGAGTCAGACACTTCACAGTTCTCTGATTTTACTTACAGTAAAAAAAAAAAAAAGTAGAGACACTGTGCCACAGACTCTGTATTTCAAAGGTAAAAGGAGTCTCTGAAGATGTTTCTGTAGAGCTTAGTCACCTGGCGGGTCTAGCGCTCAAGCCATCATGGGTCTTTCTGCTTCGCACGTGTGTCAAACTGTGTAACTCTGGCCACTTTGAGGCAGAGCTTCCTTTTATTTAATCTTAATATTGATTAAGGCACCAGACAATTAATGATCATTATTTCCATTTTAAATAAAATTACGGCCACTCGAGCAATTTAATGCACAAACCAGCCAAATTCAGCCGACCTGGTCTTTGGTGGCTGACCGGAACTCAGTAAGTCAGAGCTGCTGGCTGCAGACGTGGAGGACCCGTCCCAAAGCGAGGCTGAGGTGAAAGGTTGCTGAGAGGAGCCGGGGGCAGCGCTGTCCCAGCCCCCACGGTGTGTGTCCCCCCCGAAGGGCTGCAGGTCCAGGCGCGGCGCCTCACCCCACTCCATGGCGCAGACAGTGAAGGAGCCGCCTGCAGTGTGGGAGACCCAGGTCCAATCCCGGGGTCAGGAAGGTCCCCTGGAGAAAGGAATGGCCACCCACTCCAGTACTCTTGCCTGGAGAATCCCATGCACAGAGAAGCTTGGCGGCTATAGTCCATGGGCTGGCAGAGTCGGACACGACTGAGCGGCTCACACTCACTTTTCTCCCCCGCTCAGCTCGCAGGGCCCCACAGTGGACACAGGTGGACGGCGGGGGTCAGACACAAGCAGGCTGTCCCTGAGACCATGAGGCTGGGGATGAACTTTCTGGAAACTGAGGGATCATAAATGCAGCCACTGCCATGGTAATCGAGTATGGTCTTCAACAAAAGAACTAAGTATGAGGCAGTCCTAAGGCTATAGGAGACGTGCCTGTGTGTTTATGGGGAAGTGAGGACAGGAGACATCCACGCACTAAATGGAAAGGAATCATGGACCATACACACTTTTGCACACAGACCCCATCAAGGAGGTCAAAGAGGATGAGCAGGGTGATCTTGGGGAGACGGGAGAGGAGGGGTGTTTTCCCAGTTCCGCCAACGAAAGGACAAGAGAAACAGTTTAAATGACGGGCAGTGAAGGAGAGAAGGAATTTCAGATTATAAAACAGGACAAAACAGAACATAAAATGGTTTAGCATTAATTCTCCTCTGCACAAATCTTTAAGATACACAAGGAAAACCTATGTTTGTGATTGGCTGATTGAGTGTTAGCTCATGAAAGATGCCAACAGGTCCTCTCAGAACCACTTGTAATCCTACAACTAGAAGTTGCACCACCTTGCCGCCTGGCGTCGGCATGGAAACCCTGTGCTGAGTGTGTCTGGAGGCTTCCGCTGGTGAGCTCAGAGGAGCAGGGGTCTGTCGGGCAGCAGGCAGCCCCTCCCGTAAGGTCGGCAATCACAGGAATCCACGCAGGGGTTCACTGCATCTTTCCAAGGAAAGGGTGCTCAGGAGGAAGACAACGCCCCCCTTTTACAGGTGGGAAAGGAGAAGTTACAGAGATCCAGTCTGTGGTTCTGAAGTTCCCCGGGGAGAGACCAGCGCGGCCCAGGCCTCCCTGCGTATCCCACAGGTGCTTGCCTGACGTGACCTTGCCTCCAACGCCAGGTGAGCAACAAGACGGGACAAGACCTCGATGGCAGGAGATAATGCTCACCTCCGAACCCCATTCAGGTGGGTCAGGACCTTCACTGACTCACGGAGGCCTCATTTCAAGGCGACACCAGATTCCAGGACCTTCTATTTCAATTACAGATCCGTCTTGCAAAATGAACTCAAGAGCTCTCTGCATAGTCCGAGGTCAGAGGTCAGAGGGAAGGGATGCACCCACTGCTTATACAGCTTGTCCATCTGCACCATGGACGCTACAGGGTGTCAGAAATTCTCCAAGGGTTCCAACCAGGGACAGAGAAGTCCCAAGACACCAGTGATCTGCCAGATTTTCTCCACCCATAGTTACAGGGTTTTTAACCAAAACTGAATGAGGATAGATCACGCATAGTCAAAATCAATTCAGAATCATAAGAAATACACCCAGTAAATAAACCAAATTCCTCATGCTATTTGGGGGATGGTCGTGAGTCCCGGGTCATTATTGACTATTTTTGTGCAAATGACAGGCTACAGATCACAGACTGAGATTACAGAACTGTGTCCCTACATCTGGGCAGCCCACGTCTAGGGTATGGTCTGGACGGTTCCTGGGGCTCTGTTTTTTCTTTTTTTTTTTAATTGGAAGCTAATCACTTTACAATATTGTGGTGGTTTTGCCATACATTGACATGAATCAGCCATGGGTGTACATGTGTTCCCCATCCTAACACTCCCTCCCACCTCCCTCCCCATCCCATCCCTCAGGATCATCCCAGTGCACCAGCCCCGAGCACCCTGTCTCATGCATTGAACCTGGACTGGTGATCTGTTTCACATGTGATAATATACATCGTTCAATGCTATTCTCTCACATCATCCTACCCAGGCCTTCTCCCAGAGTCCAAAAGTCTGTTCTTTACATCTGTGCCTCTTTTGCTGTCTCACATATAGGGTCATCATTACCATCTTTCTAAATTCTATATATATATATGTGTTAGTATACTGCATTGGTGTTTTTCTTTCTGACTTACTTCACTCTGTATAATAAGCTCCAGTTTCATGCACCTCATTAGAACTGATTCAAATGTGTTCTGTTTAATAGCTGAGTAATATTCCATTGTGTATATGTACCACAGCTTTCTTAGAGTATGGTCTGGAGGATTCCTGGAGTTCTTTTTATTTTGAATTAAGGAGATGGGCCCTTGCATGCAGGGTAAGTTTCAGCAGTTCGGGCTAGATGGAGCCTTTTACTAACCAAGCTACCAGATTCTTGAGGGCACCCACCAGGGTCCCACAGAGTTAGGGCAAAGCTGTGACCCCAATACTACACACATCAAGGAATACTGACACCCCATTGTGGAACAGCATGGACAGCATGGAACAGCAAGCAGCAAACCACCTACCAAATTCCAAACGGAACAGAACTTTCCTCTGATGACTGACATCCATGCCGGAGCAGCCACCCCTGGGGCAGCGTCATTCTCAGGACAGATTTCAGAAAGTGTCACAGTCACAGTGGCTGCACGCTATATAGGACACTCAAATATGTCACACGGTCCTGACTCCAGGCAGTGCGTAGAACATTTTCTGTGTTAAAAAATGCTAAGGTTTTTTTCATCCATCAAACAGAATAAAAGCAATTTTCATTTCCTCCTGCATCTCTTTCTCCACCAGCACTGTTCTGACCCTCAATGCAGGTAATGCACATGTTCAAAGTATCGATCCCTGTAAGCCAGAGAGCAAGGACTCCACCAGAGAGCTGTCCCCTTTGATTCCTCAGCTAATTATCATCCCAACATTCACAGCATGAGGTCCGGCAGTGAACAGAGTTGCTGAGCAGGTCTCAGTGAGCCCACAAGCAGGCCAGGAAACAAGACCAGGCACTTCCTGGCTGTCCTGAAATAACCACCTGCCAGGAGACTCGCCCAGAGACCCACACTGGGGAACGCACGGGGGAGCCGGGCAATCTGAACTGCAGGCCAAAAACACGTCACTTTCAGCCTATGTCTCAAACGCTGTATGGGACACGCTTACACTAAAAAAAGCTATTAGATGTTTATGTGAAATTTACCAGGCATCCTGTATTTTTTATGTACTGAACCTCTAACATGTTTTCAGCTAAACAAATACATTATTTACATGAATGACTTCAAAGGAAGCACTGTATGAGTCAGCCACTCAATCCAAAAACAGAAAAAAAAAAGTGTCAACACTGATGTAAACGCCAGCATCACATGTCATGAAGAAAATTACTTTTCATCTACATGCGGTATCATTCGTCCACTGAGGAGAGGAACGTACTCATGGGAGACAGAGCAGAAGCTGGTGTTACTTTCAGAGGACCCAAACCACAGCGGGGCACTTAACCAATGACCAGCCTCCACTAGACGGGCCTCTCAGAGCCTCAGTGGCTGCAAGGGTCCCTCCTATGCAGGTGAGAAGGTGGGGCTGGACTCAGGGGGCCTTGGCCCCTCCCCACCTCATCCGGGGGCAGAAGAGCGGCGGTGAGCAGTTCTAAGGCAAGAAGACCAGCTTCGAGGGACCCTAACCTCGCCCTTAAAGGAATCACCCCTGAATATTCACTGGAAGGACTGATGCTGAAACTGAAGCTCCAATTCTTCGGCCATGTGATGTGAAGAGCCGACTCACTGGAAAAGACCCTGATGCTGGGAAAGACCGAGGGCAGGAGGAGAAGGGGATGACAGAGGATGAGATGGTTGGATGGCATCACCGACTCGATGGACATGAGTTTGAGAGACTCGAGGAGATAACGAAGGACAGAGAAGCCTGGCGTGCTACAGTCCACGGGGCCGCAAAGAGTCAGACACGTCGGAGCCTCTGAACAACAAACCTTTCCCTGGAAGGTCCTCCCCCACACTGGGGGCATCAGAGGGAACCGAGAAGTGACACTTGCCCTGCAGCCAGGGCAGAGGGGCGGGGGGCGGTCCCCCAAGGAGGCCTGTGGGAATGACAAGGGTCGCAGTGGTCTGTTCCAGGCGTACTGGCTGCAGCCTGTCCCTGGCCTTGGGACACAACCGCTGGAGGCTCTGCGCCTGGACGGAGGGCCACCCGAGCCCACCGCGCCCCGACACCACGCCTCGCCCCGCACACTGGGCGCTGGGCGTGACCCGGTGTCCTTCCCTCCCTTTGCCCTCGGATAGAAAAGGGGCCAGAGGGACGGCAAAGGGGCCGAGCAGGGTGGGGGAGATGGTGACCAGCGGGCAGCAGGGTGGGCGAGGCTGATGCTGGACCCCTGGACGGAGGGAAGTCCAGCCCCTCACCCGCCTTCCCCACACCTGCTCTGGGAGGCATCCTCGAGCACCGCTGCTCCAAAACCTGCTGCTGCTGCTAAGTCACTTCAGTCATGTCCGACTCTGTGTGACCCCAAAACCTACAAGCTTCTAAAACAGCCCCCCCAACACACCAGACCTTCAAACTCAGAGAAAAGGATCCTGAACTCAAGGAAGAAAAACCCAAGGAACTCTGACCCAGAATGGGAAGGAAATCCAGATATTTAAAACGGATCCCGCACAGGAGGCAGCTCTGGGGCAGCTTCCTCTCTTCCCCGCTAACACATAAGCCCGGGGCCCTTTTGTGATCAGCAGCAAGAACTTGTTTCTAAGTGGTGAGCAGGCTGTCACCATGGAAACTGCAGAGAGACTTTCTCTCCTTGGTGTTACACACCACCTGTCTAGAACTTTGTGTTCAGAGTTTACAAAATTCCCAAGTCAGGACTTTGCAACCCCGTCCTCGGCGCCTGGCACTCGGGAGCTCTGTAAGCCCTCAGCTGATGCGCTGAGCCGCACTGCGCGGCCAGTGACCACGCGTCCCTACCAGCCAAGGAGCTTCACAAGAAAGAGAGCTTTTAAAGGTTGAATGCCTGTTGTAACCTCATGGCCCTACCTACCCTACCATATTTCACCATTTAAAAAAAAAAAGCAGCCCCAAACTTCTATTTCTTAAAGACAAAAACGTTTGATCCACCCCATTACTATGCTTTTCAAGCCCAAAGCCAGAATAACCTGTGTAAATCATATCTCATGAATTCTGCAGAAATCTGTTTTTTAAAAACCAAGAACATCACAGACAAGCTTTGAATGGAAGCAATTACAGCATCCATGATGGATGATGGAAACCTGACCATCATTCCCACGTCCAAAACTGTGTTCTCCAGCATCCAGTCCATCAGTGAACTGCCCGTTCGTGTGCAGAACAACCTGACTGCAGGATTCTGGGGAGGAAGCCACGGCTCCCAGCAGGCTTCGGACGTTAGGGCCAGGCACACACACCACCTTCTCCAGCACGGTCAGTCCGTCATCAGAGGGTCCCCCTGGGCTACCCTCTCAGATGGTGTATTTCGGTAACCGATTAGACTCAGAAATGAAAAGGGCAGTCAGTAAAACTGGAATTCAGCTCGTCCACAGGGCTGAAAGCCTGGAGTTCGCAAAAACAGCACGAGTAATACTCAAATCTGGCACATTGTTGGAGAACATACTTGGCAGCCAGCAGTTAGCCTGAATGTCTTCGTCACCTGTGAGGACACTGCTCTCAGATCAATGGCTGCCTCCATAAACAGAGCAGAAGAGGAGGAATCCTCTGAGTGGACGTGACTACCCTGACCGCACACACAGGTCCACGTAAAATTCCAGTAAAGAAAATCCTGACCTGCTAACTTTCAATCCAGAGAAGACTATCCCGGGCTTTTTCAATTCTAGTAAAATACAGATCTGAAGGTACAGTCTGTTTTAACATGCAAAGTATGCAAACTATGCATGCAAATACTGGATCACATCAGGAGCCTGCAAAGGTTTCACAAAAACCAGTCTTGGATTAGGGCCTGTGCACAGGAAATTAAGAAATTAAAAAAAAAAAAAAACTAAAGTTATGGATGAAATTTTAAGAACTTGTGCCAGACACGTACACAACAAACATACTTATAAAACAAAACCCAAATACTTGACTAAAGAGAATCTCAGATATAAATGATTCATTGCCCACAACAAACACGCTGACCAAGATGATACGAATCAAATAGCACCCTCGGTACAGAGCTGGCTGGGCCAGAGCGTGCCTCGGAAGGACAGTGCATCCTGAAAGAAGGGGCCGCCTGGGCTCCAGGTGGGTCTGCTTCTGAGATCACAGGCAATGACCATGAGCTCCGGACTCCCAGTGGGCTTGGCCAGAGTGGGAGCAGAAGAGGGCTGCTCTTCTCAGCAGCAAAGACCCCAGGGCCAGGGGCAAAGGCACTGGGTCCTTGCAGCCTCTCAGCATCTGCACCCTGACGATTCCCCCAGAAAGACAGGTGTCGGTGGAGTCACATGTGTCGAGGACAGCTGGGACACCCCAGCTCACCAGGAGTGACCCCACTTCCACAGCCCTGGGTCATCCTCCTTCAGAGCTGCCCGGGACATCCTGCTGCCGACCAGCAACCAATGGTTCAGAAGCAAAATCAGTTCAATCCAACTCTTCCCACAGAAGGCCACATCTCAGGAGTCTGGGGTGACAGACCCAAACTTAGTTGTCTCTACTACACAGGGGTAACGGGCTTCCCCAACAGCTCAGTGGTAAAGAATCCACCGGCAATGCAGGAGATGCAGGAGACATCGGTTCAATCCCTGGGCTGGGAAGATCCCCTGGAGGAGGGCATGGCAACCCAATCCAGTATCCTTGCCTGGAGAATCCCGTGGACAGAGGAGCCTGGTGGGCTACACTCTAGTGGGTTGCCAAGAGTCAGACATGATGAAAGTGACTGAGCATGTGCGTATGCACAGAGGGGTAACATCTACAGAGAGGGGGCTCGCACCTCACGTCACAGGCTCCTGTCTGAACCGGCGGGGACCAGGCTCCTCTTCGTGACGTGTGGACCACAGCAGAGGAGCCAAAAAGCAAAGCCAGCAGCACCCACACCGCACACAGGGGAAACCTACAGCCAGCAGGATGGCGGGAGGCGATGGAACTTAGGAAATGCACAGACAGGAGAGACTGAAAAGGGGTCACATAAAACAAGTCTCTATGGACACAGGGCATGAGTTTTTTATTGGCATCCAGGAACATCATGAATTTCTCCTCCAGAGAACACCCACTAGATGTTGCCCACAAGCAGCCTCCTGGAGACAGGATGGAGCCAGGACCCACCCTGACGAGGACGGGACAGGACTGCAGAGCTCAGCAGGGCTGCCTCCGCTCCATCTCGGCCGCCTTCGGGGCCAGTGGCCGTGGAGACAGTGGATCTGGAGCCCCGGGTGGGCCCTGAACTTCAGCACATTTTTCTAGGACTGTGTATCTAGGACCACAGGATTCTGCCCCTCAAGTGACAAGCCAAGACAGACACCCTCTCCCAGGTTGGGAGACGGACACTGTGGACATCGGTTCTGGTTCTAACTCTGGCACCAACAAGAGCGGTGTGGACAGGGCGCCAGGCGGAGCTGGGCACCGCAAGGAACACGGCAGGAACAACCCCACTGGCGGAGTCCCAGCCCATATGTGCAGCCCAGGAAGCCAGACCCCCAGCGGCTGAGGGATGAAGACACACCGCTACTTCATGCAGAAGGAGAACCGCAACCTAGAGTCCTAAAGATGCTGGGCAAGCCACGAGGATCCCCCTGTGCCTTGGTTTCCTCTCTGTTAAAACAGGGCACAGACCACTATCCCCCAGTTCCCTCCAGCTCTAAAGTCTATGATTCTGTCTTGTGTGAAGGGCTTCTCAGGTGGTGCTAGTGATAAAGAATCCACCTTTCAATGCAGGAGACGTAAGAGATGCGGGTTTGATCCCTGGGTCAGGAAGATCCCCTGGAGAGGGAAATGGCAACCCACGCCAGTATTCTTGCCTGGAGAATCCCATGCACAGAAGAGCCTGGCACGCTACAGTCCACAGGGTTGCAGAGAGCTGGACACGACGAAAGCGATCTAGCAGAGACAGCACATCTTGTGTGAAAGAGAGAAATGGAGACAGAGACAGACAACAAAGAAGTGTCTGGATCCTGCTAAGAAGCCAGTGTTTGCACAGCATCCGCTTCACAGCCCGAGGACCATGCATCCCACGTGTGTGCCTCAGCGTCAAGAGAACAGCTCAGAGCCTCATCTCCAGAGTCTGACGTGTTTCACAGCGTAATTCATTCATTCTGGAAGGTCAGGGTACGCAGCATGGTGATCAAGCAAATATGAGCACACATGCCATGCACAGACGACCAGTGTTGGAAGAATCAGAATACAATAAAACACACCTCTGAGGCTCTATTCCCATCGTAACTCACTCTTGCTGTGATAATTCCGAGGCCTACCAGGGGACTGCGGGGCCAGTGAATAATTACCAGCGTCTCCATGCGTGCGCTGACTGCGTTGCTCCTGGTTGCTAAGATGCTAACTAAACCACAGGGCATTCTGTGGTCGGCTGTCAAGTGCATCTGGATATTTTTCTTAAAGAACTTCAGTGAGTCTTTCTACTGAATAAGGATTTGATAGGAGGGTTTTCAACTCTCGCTTTACTCCCACCTAAGTAAATACCTTGGTGTTTCAAGCAGGAAAGACGAAGGGGGGTGGTCGCCCTCACGTCTAACTCAGAAGGCATCCGTCTGCGTTCTCGGGCCCTCCTCTGTGGTCTTGGATCAACCTGCTCTTCCTTCCTCCCTCTGCCGTCCAGAGTCTCGTCCCGTCGGGTCCCCACCCCGAGACTGTGCTCCGGCGTTCATGAGCACGGGGCAGGGAGCACCCCAGGCCCGGGGCCCGGCCCGGCGCCAGTATCACAGCCGGGGCACTTACGCAGCGGCCAACCGACCTGCACATGCAGTTACCAGGTTCTCATCACCCAAGGTGCCGAGGCCACCAGGGATGGGAAACTGGGCCCGGCATGCCGGAGGGAAGCGTGTCCGAGGGAGCCGGCCTCCTGGTCTCACTCGGACCCATCCTGCGGGCTCCCGTTTAACAGGGTCCCAGGACCACACAGGACTGACACCGCCCAGGGTCCCAGGATCACTCCTGCCCCAGCCCTGGGCCCTGGGGAGTGGGGGTTCATCTCAGGCACACGACTGTTCCCGGATGCGCCTGCCACCCCACAGTTGGTGGTGGTGGTTTAGTCACTCAGTCGTGTCCGACTCTCATGACCCCAGGGACTATAACCTGCCAGGCTCCTCTGTCCATGGGATTCTCCAGGCAGGAACACTGGAGGGGGTTGCCATTCACTTCTCCAGGAGATCTTCCCGACCCAAGGACTGAACCCGTGTCTCTGCATTGCAGGCAGATTCTTTACCCGCTGAGCCACACGAGCCAGTTAATGCACATCCTGTTTCCCATCCTCCCACTATATTTATGATCTCTCTTCCTTGCCCCCAGCCCCTTTCTTTGCGGTGTCATTTTCAGCTTCTTGAGTGGGGGAGGCACTGATGAAGCCTTGCGCTAGGAGAGAAGTCCTTCCCAGTCACCGAGCATCAGAGAAGGGAAATGGGCAGGTCTGCAAGCGGGGCCCAGCTCCCTGGTTCAGAACACACCCCGGCGTGGATCCGGACAGGACAACAAGGAGAATCCATGCCCAGAGTGCCTCCTGCTCCCTGCAAAGTAAACGCTAAGTAACAACAATAGCCTCCCAGGCCAGCAGGCCCACCTGCCGGTAAATACCTCTCCCCAGCCCACCCCACACTCCACACTCAGACTGCTGTCCTCTAGAGTCCCCCTAAATCCCCACCATGGGAGGACACGTAGCAATGCTTCCTCCCTAAACTGCTCCAATGACTGCCCACACTCTATGGAAAAAAAAGAGGAGACTAGCTGGTTCACCCTTCTGGAAGCTGGATGACCGTGGCTTGGCCGGCCTCACCCACCCACACGCTACTGTGGACGAGCGGTCGGGCTCAGAGCACGTGCTCCCCTAACATTTTACAACCAAAACACTGTGGCCCTTCTTGCAGTTACAACAGGAAAAAGATGAGTGGTAACGTCTGAGAGTGTGCGACTCAAGGAAGCAAGCAGAGAAATATCAGAAAATGGAAGCTTTCTGAAATAAATAACTTCTTTCTTTAACGGTCTTTTCTTCCCTTGACTGTACCTTTTAATCCTGAAAACTCTCTCCTTAATTCTTCCAACTACATATAATACTGTGGCACTTGTTCACAGAACTTTCCATTCTATGAAAGTTGAGTCATATGATTTGTCAGTTAGAAACAGTCAAATATTTGCAATTTCACTATCTGCAATTTCAAAACTTGGGGTTTTACTATCAATTACGTTACAGCCATCATACAAAGATATAGAGAGAGGCTGGGCTCAGCAGATTATGGATTTGATGTGATAGAAGAAGTTAGAATAACAGAAGATAGTCAAAACCAAGGATATATTATCCAACACAGGGAAACAGTCATTACTTTGTCATAACTTTAAATACAATATATCTATAAAAACACTGAATCACTATGTCATACACTTGAAACTAATATAATATTGTAAAGCCATTATACTTCAACAACAAAAATACCTGGGTAATCAATCACCTAAGTGTTAGCAGAAATGGTATGGAGATACACAGTGGGAATGGGTTTTGCATCACAAGGCCAGGCTTCCCCCAAGGGCAGCATGTCTTCAAGTACAGGGACCTCACGAAGAGTCCTTCAAGACACACTCAGAGGGCTTCCATCACTTCTAAGTCATCCCAGTATTCTCATGATTTCAGCTATTTTTCCTAGCTGCACCACGAGGCATTGGGATCTTAGTTCCCTGACCAGGGATGGAACCAGCGCCTCCACCAGTCGAAGTGCGAGGTCTTAACCGCTGGACTGTCAAGGAAGTCGCCTATTCCACTGCTTTCTGAGCAGAATTCCTCTTTGGCCTGTTCGCCTGTCCACAGTGATGACTTGTGAGCACCCTAACTCTACTCCGTGGTTGAAAATATTAATTTTTCTCATTTCAATTTTATGCCCTTTCAAGGCTCCTCTTCCCTAATTAAAAGGACGAAGTTTTGTGAACTCCAGATGTGTACTTTCCATCGGTACCAAGTCACTTTCTCAATGGAGACTTAAATCCAGCTCACTAACACATTTTAAATTAGTGAGTTTTATTCACAACTTTGCTCTTAGACTATTTTAAGTCCTTAATGAGGGCTGCAGTGACTCAGTCTTATGTGGAAATACAGGTAATGTGACAATCAGCGCTTTCCAAAGCAGGAGGCAGCAACACTCAACAAAGAATGTTTCATGAAAAAAGAGAAGTTACTTTCAATTAATCTAATCATGTAAATTGTCTCCAGATTCAGAAGCAGTATTTAAACCCACTCCTGGATGTCAAAAATCTTCGGAGGAAATTATGGCATGATGGGGATTTACTGGAAAGGTCACAAAAATCTGAATTCTGACATCAACTCTGCAACCACAGGTGAACTCACGTTCATGAGAACCAGCCTGATCTTTCTGTGACCCAATTCCTATGTGTTTCCTCTCATAAATTTAACCAGTCATCCCACCCAGGTTCTATGAGAATTTAAAGTCATTTCAATGTTTAAAGATCTAAGTCATCTTTCAGTGACAAGAAAGTCAAGTATTTTCCAAAGTTGAGTGCATTTTTTTAGAAAGAAAGGTTCACTGCAGATCAAAATAGAGGATTCAAAGCACTCATTTGCTTTTCCAAATTATTAATGGTTGTTTTCAAGTTCTCGCCAATCCCTGCCAAGGAAACTGCTTTGTGAGTCTTAAATCCATATAACACTCCTCTCTCCATAAGGGGCATCCGAGATCTAATGCTGGCTAAAGACACTTGCTCCTTGGAAGAAAAGCTATGACAAACCTAGGCAGTGTATTAAAAAGCAGAAACATAATTTTGTCAACAAAGGTCCATATAATCAAAGCTATGGTTTTTCCAGTAGTCATGTACAGATGTGAGAGTTCAACCATAAAGAAAGCTGAGCACAGAAGAACTGATGCTTTCTAACTATATTGCTGGAGAAGCCACTTTAGAGTCCCTTAGACAACAAGGAGATCAAACCAGTCCATCCTAAAGGAAATCAGTCGTGAATATTCATTGGAAGGAATGATGCTGAAGCTCAAACTCCAATACTTCGGCCACCTGATGTGAAGAACTGACTCACTGGCAAAAGCTATCTGATGTTGGGAAAGATTGAGGGCAGGAGTAGAAGGGGGTGACAGAGGATGAGATGGTGGGATGGCATCACTGACCCAGGAAATAGTGAAGGACAGGGAAGCCTGGTGTGCTGCAGTCCATAGGGTTACAGAGTCAACAAGACTGAGCAACTGAACAACACGAACATTCAAGGCCTGCTATGATATAAAATTGTTTCTTTAGGAGGAAAGATACTGTCCTTTGGGGCTACAAAAAAATGACCTGTGCAGACCTATGATGTTCAACATTTTACACTACTGTCATAACATAAAATTTTCTAGTCTCTCAACAAGCTATAATATTCTGTTGTCAACTTGCAAAATTCACTACTGTATATAATCTTGCTATGGAATCATCAGAGGCACCAAATTTCTCAAAAAGTAGATTACATATAGAGAAAACACATATAATCTCATTAAGAAGTAAATGATAATCTCTAAAATTTAATGAACCTGAGGGAAAAAAACAGTAAATTTCAATTTACAGTGAATGTAATTTGATCTTTCACACATCTTGACTTTAAAGGCACTGCTGAATTTGCTTAGTACTGGTCATCTCACATCTATCATAATAGAAGAGGTAAAGGACAGCTTTTCCAAATATTAAAAATATTTGTCTTCAAAGTTATAAAAAATTATTACCAGCTTAGCATTTTATCCAAATGTGCTCCAAAAAGTAGACACAGTGTTACTAGTATGTGACCAGTAAGATGTATAGTTGTCAACATTTTTAAAAAGGAAAAACAAAAATTAGTCCTCAAACATGCCACCCCAGGTCACAATTGGGTTCCCCAGGTCATTCACACTTGACCAACTGCTGTTAGAATCCAGACGATCTCCCATAATGCACAGTACAGTTTCAGAGAAAGGGATATTATCTTGCTTCTTCCCACGAGTGAATGACTAAGAAATGAAATGCAAAATATGAACTGATGCATAATGTGCTATTTTTCACTTATGGACATGTACATGTGTGCAGATTCAGTACAGACTGCCCTGCAGGATCAGAGAAACTTTTTACTACACTTCTGCTGGCTATGCATATACTTGAGTGTACCAGACGCTCACACAATACATTGTCTAGACCTGTAATAATCAAACTCTGTTCAAGAGAACTAGCTTCATTTTCAGTACGGGAAAAATGACATACACTCATGGATTGTTTTAAAGAGGTGCACAGGGACGGTTTTCCTCACTACAGAATACAAAAAGCCGAGCTGAAGCACTGGGATTTCCATCATCTCCAATCTTTCCCTAAAAGTAACAACCAGTCAAACCAAATTTCAGGGAGAAAGGAAAACATTCCTAGCCAAGGGGAGAAAGTTACAAGCTTGTAACTGAAACATCACCTCCATTTAAAGGAGTTAACCAAGACAAAAATTAATGAAGAAGATATCAAAATGTATAAAATTTACTAAAAAATAGGAACATGATGGGAATAAAGTTGGCCAAACATCTTTAAATATTTACATAGCTGCAAGTTGGAAAGTAATCTGGATCCAATTAGCCATCTCTAAACCCACAGGGTTACAGGAATCCGAGGAGATTAATTATAACTGCACACAATATGAAGGTCCTCTTTCCCTCAGCTGTCTAGTGCAAGGAGAGAAACAGAGGAAAGCGTGTGTGCCCCAGCTGATGGTGAGCAGAGAAGGGTACACCTCCGAGGAGCTCCATCACCTGGTCTTTGCTCAGAAGTGTCTGATGCTCCAGAGAGACCATGACCTTAACAGCCAGGGTTGATTTATGCCAACACTATAGGCAGACAGCAAACAGGAGCCTCAAGTGGAGCTGACAGGGGCCTGGGTCTGCACCCACCAGCCCAAGCTCCAAGTACACACTGGGTACAGACTCTCTGAGTGCAGGGGCACCTGAGTCAGGACTACCTGAGCTTGGAATACCTGGGAAAAGGCAGCAAACTCAGGGTTACCTGGGGGTAGGGCCACCGAAGGATGAGGCTACCTGAACATCAAGGATGCTGGGCCACCTGCAGGCAGGGCTACCTGAGCCTCAACTGCCTGGGCAGTAATGATGCCTGCGCCATGTGGCAGCAGTCTATTCGATCTGGACTTCCCCAGCTCAGCGGTACCTAGACACACGGCCATCCGTGTCCAAGACGACCGGCTCATCTGAGCGTGAGAACCCAGGCAAAGGTTTCCCAGACCCAGTTACAGTGCTACCTGAGCCCAAACCACCTGGACGTGAGATACCCGGGCAAGGGCAACCCGGACGCAGGGCTACTTGGACCTGGGTCACCCATGTCCACCCTTACCGCCCCTGGACCACCCGGGAGCATGCGCTCACCTGCTGCGGGATGGGCCGGGGCCTCCTCTCCGCTCTCATCGGCAGCCTCATCAGCGAGGCCCGAGCCCGGGGAGTCGGCGGCGGCGCAGCCTGACCCGGGGCTGCTGGGCTGCGAGACCGAGTCGCCCTCGCTGAGGGAGCCGCAGCGGGCGCGCGGCGCGCGGTCGCCGGGGCCGTCACGCTCTCGGTCGCGGCGCGCCCGGCGATGCACCCGCGAGTGCAGCACCATCTGGTGGTACGTGCGGAAGATCTTGCCGCACTCGAAGCACTCGGACGACTTGCCGTGGCCGGCGGGGACGGCGGCGCGGCGGCTGGGGCGCGCGGCGGGCCGGGGATCCGCGGGCCCAGGCGCGGGGTCCCCGGGCGCGCCCGCCCTCTTGCGCGGGGGGCCCTGTGCACCCGGCTCGGGCTCGCGCTTGCGCTTCTCCTGGCTCACCAGGATGAACTCGCGTCGCTCCTTGTCGAAGGCCACATCGCCGGCCAGCGCCTCGTCCCATGCCGCGTACTTGAGGTACTCGGCCGGCTCGGCCACCTTGCCCCGGGTGGCCAGCTGCCAGGCCTGGTAGCTGTTGACCGGGTCCAGCTCGGCCACGCGCCGCCCGGTCTGCCCGCGGGCGGGTGCGCCGGCCGCCGGGCGCAGATTCAGGCACTGAAGGAAGAGCTGCTGGGAGTCGGCGGGGCCGGGCGCTGAGCCCTCCCCGACGGCGGCCCGCGGGCAGCCGGCCTCCACACTGCGGTGGATGGCGTTGTGCGCGTTCAAGCTGTCCAGGTTCGTAAACAGGTTCCCACACTTGGTGCAGACTTCGTAGAGGCTCAGGCCGGCCACAATCACCTCTTCCTGCACCACGTCGTTGATGGTGGCCACGGGCTCCAGCTCGCTGCGGGGCCTGTTTTTGCTCCCCGCCTTCGGGCCATGCGCCTTCATGTGGTTTTTCAGGAACCACGGCTCCTTGAATCTCCGGCCGCAGATGTGGCAGCCGTGGTCGAAGGAGCCCCTGTGTTTCTTCATGTGCGCCTTCAGGAACCAGGTCTGGCTGAAGGCCTGGCCGCACACCTCGCAGGGGAACTCGCCGGCCGGTAGCTCCGGCTTGCCGTTCTCGGCGAAGGCGCTGCCGCGCGGCCCCTGCGCCGCAATGTGGTCCTTCTCGACGTGGCTGAGCAGGGCCTCCTCGCGCAGCGTGGCGTAGCTGCACAGGCGGCACGTGAAGGGCTTGTGCGCCTGCTGCACGTGCTGCGCCAGGTCCTTCTTACGCTCGAACCTGCTCTTGCAGAAGGCGCACTGCCCGGCCGCTGCGCCCTCCGCCTCCTTCCGCGTGCTGCGCAGCAGGATCTTGCCGGTGTCCGCCTGCGTGGCGCCGTTCAGGATGCGGTTGCAGGCCGAGGTGCTCTTGGTAGGGCTGGTGCAGCCGCCGAGCCCCTCGGACACGCGCGTCTCGGCCGCCTCCGGCTCGCGGCCCTGGGCCAGCGTACCCGCGCGGTGCCCGCGGATGTGGATCTTGAGGTTGCCCTTCTGCGCGGCGCGGTGATCGCAGTAGGGGCACTTGTAGGGCTTCTCGCCTGTGTGCTTGCGCATGTGCTGGGACAGCGAGCTCTGGAAGGGGAAGGTCTTGCCGCAGATACAGCAGCTGTGGCTCAGAGCCCTGTCCCCGTCCACCTCCGGGCTCCGGCTGGCCCTGGGTGGGCTGCGGCCCCCTCTCGGCTCCGCCTCGGCCTCCCGGGAGCGCTCCATCTCGATGGCCACGGCGGGCACAGCTCCTGGTCACGCGGGCCTGCCTGCCGGAGGGCGCCTTATCTCTCCATGTTCAGGCGAGAAGATGCTTCCCGCTGCCCCGCGGGCGGGCGTGTCCTACCTGGAGAGCATGGCGCTGGCGGTGAGCACCTGGAACAGAAAAGACACAAAGGCCTTAGGAACCAGGCTTCCCGCGCGAATAGCGTCCCCATAACGCCCGAGGATATATAACGTCTACACGCTGCTCGTTCAGAATCCCAATCCCGGCCTATTTAAAGAAAAGAGTGAAGTGAAAGTGAAGTCGCTCCGTCCTGTCCGACTCTTTGCGACCCCGTGGACTGTAGCCTACCAGGCTCCTCCATCCATGGGATTTTCCAGGCTGTAGCCTACCAGGCTCCTCCATCCATGGGATTTTCCAGGCAAGAGTACTGGAGTGGGTTGCCATTTCCTTCTCCAGTTAAAGAAAAGAAGCATCCAGCAAAGTTTAAACCGATCAACGAGCAGCTGCTTTCCTTTAAAAGATCAATCACTAAACAATTAATGACTGGTACTAACCATGTGCTAAATCATTAAAATAAATCATTGTAGTTGACTGAGTGCTAAAGACATTTATCATCATAGATATCGGTCCATGTGTGCGTGCGTGGGTGCTAAGTTGCTTCAGTAGTGTCAGACTCTTTGCGACTCCCTGGACTGTAGCCCGCCAGGCTCCTCTGTTCATGGGACTCTCCAGACAAGAATACTGCAGTGGGTTGCCATGCCGTCCTCCAGGGGATCTTCCCCACCCAAGGATGGAGCCCCCCTCTCTTACATTTCCTGCATTGGCAGGCAAGTTCTTTACCACTAGCACCACTTGGAAAGCCCCAAGTTGGTCCATAAAGGATGTTAAATATCAGAACCTCCAATTCACGGGAATTAAACATTTGAAACCCAGCCACAAAGACGAGACTCATGTAACAAGAAAAACTCAGCTGATTAGGGATCATAAAAGGCAATCTATGAATGCACCTGGAAATTAAATGAAAATTTCAAGGGGGAAGAATTGTTCAAATCTCCAAACAGTCCTTCTGTAGCCAGGGCTCCTTCCCTCTCTGCTCCTCCCTGCAGTTTGGGGCCACAGAAAGTGAAATGCTCAGAGAGCCAAGAGGCTGCTCTGGGGGTCTGCACAGAGACCCCCATCCCTGCGGTCCAGGTGTGGGCAGAGCTGACCCCAGAGCACTGTCTCCTGTTTCCAGGGTGTGAATTTCAGGAGGTGTCCTTCCCATCTGGGCATGCCCTCACCTGTCAGGTGCTGAGAATCGGGAAAGAACATGAGGAAGCCCCCTGCAAAGCACACCCTCCGAGGGCCACTCAGACCCTCGAGCACAGGCTGAGTGAACGGTCACAGACAGTGAGACACCTGCCCAGTGGGTCCTCCCTTCTACTACCAGGAGCCTCCCGGCTGGCCACAGAGCAAAAAGGACCAACTCTAAGCACAACCCCATCCACTCCAGCAGAGGCAGGAGAGCCAGCTCAGGTGGTCCCAGCCAGCATCCAGGCTCACCTGGATCCAAAAGATGCAGCTGGACTGTCCCCTCCTTTCCATGGGGGGGGGGGGGGGGGGGGAGGCAATGCTGCCACCTTTGCTGCCAGAGAAATCCACATTTTGTTTCCTTATTACAGCCTTGATGTTTAGCTTCTGATACCCCAAAACCCACGACCCCCCAGCCACAGACTAGATGCTTCCACTCTAGAAACCCAATGCTAGAGAATATACTTTTCATTTCTTATCTGGGCTTCCTGAAAAACTAGCCTAAAAGCTTCATGTGGAAGGCAGCAGGGTCCTGCAATTTACAGGAAAATTCTTAAGCAGGGCATTCATGGTGCCTGTGAACCAGCAAAACAAGCTCTTCTTTCTCTTTTGTTTTCCACTTCTCTGCCCACCCCCATCATTCAACACTAAGCCCTGCTGTTGATCCCTCTGAGAATGACCCGAGATGTCTTTTTAAAGAACTTAAAAATATTTGGAGGGAGAAAATGGAAAAATGGAAAAACACCATAAGGGTAATGACCACTTAAGCTCAGAACACCATTATCGTTAAGGAAATCATAACGTTAACAAAACTGGCTCTACCACTAAGTGACCCCCTTCCTGAAGCCCATGGTTGACTCACAAAGTTTCTTGCAAACATTTAAAGAAAGAGTCAAAATGGAATTTCCCACAACTGGCTTTCCTTAGTCTGTGGCCCAATCAGCAATCTTCACGATCGTTCTTTTTAGCTGCAAGCAAAAATCACTGCTTAAGATGGGTCATCACTTCTTTTCCCCAAAAGAAAAGAATGGTGTCGTCAGAGCTTCCAATGTAAAAATGCACATGGGCGGCAGCCCCAGTTAGAAGATTTGGGAGGACCTTATTAACCGCATATACCATAGCACTGGGCTTCCCAGGCAGAACTAGTGGTAAAGAATCTACCTGCCAATGCAGGAGATGTAAGAGACTCAGGTTTGATCCCTGGGTCGGCAAGATCCCCTGGAAGAGGAAATGGCACCCCACTCCAGTATTCTTCCCTGGAGAATCCCGGACAGAGGAGCCTGGCAGGCTGTAGTCTGCTGCTGCTGCTGCTAAGTCGCTTCAGTTGTGTTCGACTCTGCGACCCCACAGACGGCAGCCCACCAGGCTCCCCCATCCCTGGGATTCTCCAGGCAAGAACACTGAAGTGGGTTGCCATTTCCTTCTCCAATCCATGAAAGTAAAAAGTGAAAATGAAGTGGCTCAGTCATGTCCCCCATGGACTGCAGCCTACCAGGCTCCTCCGTCCATGGGATTTTCCAGGCAAGAGTACTGGAGTGGGTTGCCATTGCCTTCTCCAAGGCCGTAGTCTATGGGATCACAAAGTCAAACACCACTGAGCAACTGAACTATCCCCAGCCTCCGTGAGCCTGAGGGTCTCAGATGGTTTCTCTACCCTGGTTGGGGTCTCTGGTGGTGAGCGGCTCTCCTCCAACTCCGCCCTGTGAGAAAAGGTTTCAGCAAATACATCCCAGTACTAAACAGCCACAGTTGCACTTTCCCAGGCAAACACACGCCATGTGCAACTTGATGCTTCAACTTTTCCTAAAACACAGTAACCTAAAGGTAACTAGCCTTACAAACTGTGTCAATAAATGTGAGCTTTTTACTCAGACCTTCCATACTTCCAACAACACAAATGTTAGGAAATAAGCAGGGAGAGAAAATGTATGTTACGTGTGTTTTAGCTGAGACACGACCCGTGTACATACACACATGAAGCACAGCCCCATCAGAATCACATTTTGCCCATAAAGAACCACTTTTGTTGTTGTATTACAAAGTTTTTCCAAGGCTGTAATTGGGAACTTGCCAGACAAGCCTGTAATTTAATTGTTTAGGCATGAAAATGGCTTGCTGATTAGGGTTTTAAAATAGATTTCCAGTGCATCATTCCATGTATGTGTGTGTGTCTGTGTGTTTCTCAAAGGAATGTAACAAACAGTTTGAAGCTACTTTTTAAAAATGCCTTGTGTAATTTTGGAAATAAGTTTCTTTTTGAAAAGGTTAGGCAATTTTACATTTATATAAGTATTTGTATTTCTATACACCTATATTATTTTATGGGCTTCCCAAGTGGCTCAGTGGTAAAGAATCCATCTGCCATGAAGGAGAATCAGGTTCAACCTCTGGGTCAGGAAGATCCCCTAGAGGAGGAACTGGCAACCCAATCCAGTATTCTTGTGGGGAAATCCCATGGACAGAGGGGCTGGCGGGCTACAGTTCATGGGGTCGTAAAAGAGTTGGACACGATTTAGCAACAAAACCACAATAACAGTATTATTTGGTAACTACAATAATAAAAAGTAAAATATTTATTAAAGAAAACATAAATCTGTATTCATAACATAAAAATGCATTCTCACGGGGATGGGGGAGGGGTTTAAGAGAGGGCAAAATATCAACATCTTGGAAATAAAACACGCCGCTAAACTTTAAGAAACGATCCTGTGAAGGACAAACAACAAAGAAGCAGGTCGGAATGAATGTGTGTGAGGCACCGCCATGCCTTAGAGCAACTCCCTTCTCACACCTGCACAGCACAAGTGAAACACGTCGACTTTCTCAAGACTGCAGATACTGGAGCTGGGATTTAATCTGTGGGTAAATGTTTCAGTGAATAAATCACTCCTGTAAGTGAGGACCCTGGGAACTGAGTCTTGGACCAGACACCATACAGAGAAGTAACTTCCTGCAGGGCCCCAGGTGACCCTGAGAACGGGCTCCAGGACCCAGTGAGCCCCCCCACTCCCCTGCCGACAGTAAGGCCTTTCTGAACAAGCCCTGCGGGCAGGGACCCCGGACACACACCAGGAGGAAACGCCCTGTGACCGAGCTGTCAGACCTGTGGGAACCAACACGCGACCACGGTCCGTCGGCGTCCCACACGGCGGCCAGGGACCGCTCCCCCGGTGGAAGCCCCACAGTGCGGTCGGTGGGCGACTTACTGAGGATTTCATCACAGTCCCTGACGGCCAACTGGGCACCAGGCCACGCTGGGGACCTAAGCGCGTGGGTAACCAAGCAACAGGTTTGCCTTTGCAGGACCCAGATGTCGGGAAGGAACACGGGAACCACACGGCAGCCACGGGGCAGGGCAGGCAGCGACGACGACCTGCCCAGGAAGCCGGGGCCGCCTAGGAGCAGGGGGCTGTGGGCTCAACGGGCCTTCAGAACGAGCCCTGAGCCTCTCACCCACAGCCAGGAGTGACCCTCACATCCTGCGGGCCGGACCTCCTTTTCACACCTGAACCCACACGCCTCCCTTCCTCTCACACCCACGCGGGCCTCCCGGCTGGGGCCTCTCAGACTTCAGCTCATCACATGCTTTCACACAGGGAGGGTGAGGCCCGGACGCCCCCCAGTGGGCTCCTACGGGCCTGAAGCCCCGCCGCCGGGGTCCCTGGGCTCTCAGCTGCTGACCGTGCCTGCCTCACACCCCGCGGCAAGCCTGCTCACTCCCACCTCCGGGCCCTCAGGCGTGCGGGCCCCACGCACCGCCCACCTTCTCAGGTGTGGTCTCTCCGCACCATCCTGACCCCTGCGACCAGGTCAGGCCCACATTGCTTCTCCCCCACTGCCAGCCCTGTACCAATTCCAGCACCTGGTTCCACCAATTCCAGGACGTGGTTCTATAACAGCTTCTTTAATGGGTCACTCTTGTGTTAGGCATCCTACAGTGAGAAGGCCAGTTCGCCAAGTACCACTGAATCCTGATGCCAGGGCGGAGACAAGCAGGCAGCGGGCGTCACAGCACCATGACAGGTAATCTAGACCATGAGCTCTGAAGTTGGGCTACCCGAGATCCAAACCCAGGTCTGCCACTCCCTGGGATCAGCCGTGTGACCGGGAGCAAGTGTCTCAGCCTCTCAGGTCCCTGGCCCATTTCTCCATTTTTTAGAGTGTAAATGATGGCGATGTGAACTGTATTATTTTTGTGAGGATAAATGCAGGCAAGGTGCAATGTTTAGCACATAATACATGATCAACATATAGTAGGTGTTGTTATTAATAATCATTAAATAAATGAATGAAATGGCAGTGCAGCACCCAAAGATACCGAGTCCCTGACAGTGACACTATTTGGTTTAATCAGTTCAAAAGAAGGAAATGACAGTTTAGGAAGCTAGGTTGGAAATGGCTAAACAGTAACCCCTGTGTATTCACTGGACCCTGGCGGGTTCACTGCAGAGGTTATTACAATTCCACAGTGTTCCCATAACAGCTATAATCGTCCACAGCGCACAGGTTCCAACCTGCTCCAGGCTCCATCCAGGCCCCATACAAAGTACCGGACATTAAGACTGTATTTGAGAATTACTGTTCTGTTAGGTCAGTAATACAGGAGAACATTTTTAGCTTTGGGGGGTATATAATCAAATATTTGGCAGTGGGTCACAAAAAAGAGGAGCAGGCAAATATGTCAAACCGATAACAACTGCTTGGGCTGGATGGTGGGTGTATAGATGCTCTTCAATTACTCTGTCCATTATTATGGCGTTTAGGATAGTTTTCACAAAAGAAGTTAAAAAAAATAACTCCCACTTGCAACTCTGGTTAAGTAACACAGTGGGAAACAGAGCTGCTCTGGGGCAGCTGGGTGGGGCAGCTGGGTGAGGCGGGTGAGGCGGGTGCCTCACCTGTCTCCCCGCTCCCCCTCCAGGCCCCCAGGAAGCCCAGGAGTCTCTAAGGAATGCACTTCGGGGAAATTACCTTTTGTTAAATTCTAGTATTCAAAACTCAAAGGAAAAAAATCATCTGAATAATATGAAACTGTCCAAGTGAAGGCAGCATTTTACTTTAGGAGCTACACAGGAGGCTTATGTTTCAGAGTCCTGCCCCAGAGATGCTCAAGGGATGCCCCCAAACTTCCATGGGGTGCAGCCTCTGTGCCAACAGGGCAAAGTCAGGCACGAGGACATGGGCACTCAAGAAGAGCCTCCCATCAAGTCCCAGGGCTAAAATCTGGCAAGGCTGCTGAGGTTTCTCTTCCCTAAACAGTCATCTGCTGACTGGTTCAGTGCAGCAGTGTGGGGTGAAGGTAGAATGTCCTGTATTCTCACACAATAAGCTCAGCCCTGACTCAACAGGAAATCTCACCATTTTCTGCTCTGTGAAGTTAACCAACACAGTTTTGTATTCCTTTCTCCCAAAACCATCAAAATCTGTTCTACTGAAGTCACATCCTGAGAAAGGAGCCATGCAACAGGGAACTCTGCTCAATGTTATATGCCAGCCTGGGTGGGAGGGGGGCTGGGGGGAGAAGGTGTGTGTGCGTGCTTAGTCGCTCAGTCGTGTCCGACACTTGAGACCCCATAGTCTGTAAACCGCCAGGTTTCTCTGTTCATGGGATTCTCCAGGCAAGAATACTGGAGTGGGTTGTCATTTCCTTCTCCAGGGGATCTTCCCAACCCAGGAATCGAACCCAGGTCTCCTGCATTGCAGGTAAACTCTTTACCGATTGAGCTACGAATGGGTACATGTATATGTATGGCTGAGTCCCTTCGCTGTTCACTTGAAACTACCACACCTTGTTAATTGGCTACCCATGCATGCATGCTAAATCGCTTCAGTTGTGTTTGACTCTCTGCAGTCTTATGGACTGCAGCCCACCAGGTTCCTATGACCATGTGGATGCTCCAGGCAAGAATACTGGGGTGGGTTGCCATGCCCTCCTCCAGGAGATCTTCCCGACCTAGGGATCGAACTCAAATCTTTTAAGTCTCCTACACTGGCAAGCAGGTTATTTACGACTAGCGCCACCTCGGAAGCCTCTAATAGGCTATACTCCCATGCAAAATAAAAAGTTTCAAGTTTGGGGGTGGGGGTGGGGAAAGGATGCGCGTTTCTTTAAAGGGACCCAAACCTGCCTCCAGACCTGGGGCTGCAGGAAGATGGGCACTTCCTGCCCTGGGTCTGGGCTGCTCTCTGGACCGAGGCAAAGCTGCGGCTCCAGCCATCTGCGAACCAAGCCCCTTCAGTCCGAGTTAACCACGTTGCGACTCTTAAGAACCAGCTCGGCAGCGGACGCCCCGTGGTCTCCCTTCCTTCCTCTCCGTGGGTCACCCTGGGGGTGGGGGGCTTCCGGGAGGCGGAAGGGCCGGGCTGGGCTCACAGTTGGGGGGCCCTGGGGGGGGGCAAGTGGAAGCTGAGGCGTCGGTGCTGTGGGGAAGATGCCTTCACGAAGGCGACAGCTCGGGTTAGAGAGGCAGGCCGTTCAGGATACTGACAGGGTATTCTGGCTGCGGAAGGCAGGTCCCACAACTCCAAAAGCGGCCTCCGGGCGACAGTGAGGCGCCCTCTCCCGGGGCTGGGCCCGTGGGTGTCAGAGGCGCCCACCTGTCCTCCAGCGGATAATGCGAGGGCCTTCCCAGCGAGCCTGGGGCATTAGAGCCGGGACTGAACATGCACCACTGACACCCCGCACGGGCTTATCTTCCGCGGAGACAGAAGGCCCCTTCTCCGAGCGACCGCGAAGGGCTCCGTCACGACGACGAGGCGTCCTCTCCCCACGCGCCGGTCTGCGCCCGATGAACAATCCCGGCTTATCGCGCCAGCCCGGGTCGGAGCCGCCCCGTGAAGCAGCGCATTCACTGCCCGGCGCGAGGGCCTCGGCCGCCTGGCCCAGGCCGGTCAATGATCCATTATGAGCGAGCTCCATTCGCTCAAGGCGAAGCGAAGGCGGCGACCCCGAGAATCGGGGCATTCACCGGGAAACCCGCTGGCCTCCCCCGGCGGAGGAGGACACCGACGTCCCAGCGCCTGGGGGACGCTCCCCCGCACTGGCAGCCAGAGAACAGCGTGCTCGGACCTCTCTGCCAAAAGCACTCGTTTTAAAGGTAAATTTGAAAAATGCTTTGTTCGGGACACAAGGTGACCTGACCGGGCCACAGACACGATTGTGATAAAAGTCCATCTTCCTAAACAAAGCTTTCCTTTAAATTATTTGGCAGCCCCAGATAAACCAATGTTGAGTGCCAACGCGAATCCCCACATGTAACTATCTATGATAAGGGTTTATTTACTAAACTCTGCGGTCACTTAAAAACAAGACTCGCTTCTATTCTGGTACCTCAGGCCAAGCTTCGGAATCGTCCACCCATTCAAGCAGAAATGCAGAGAAGACCTCAGCGTCATTCCACAAGTAGGGTATCTTTGATGAGGCTGTTTACCACAATGTGTCAAAAACCCAGTACATTCCTGGTTGAGCAGAGATGCCATCTTTGCCTCCAGAGACAAGAACATGCTCTAACAGTAAAGACAGCCTACCAAGACCCTTGCTAAAGGAAATATAAATTAATGTGAACATATAAGCTGCCCCACATGTCCTTTTACTAAAATACAAAAACTCACGGTCAGCTCTGACCTTACAGGAGAACAACAAAAGCAGATGAATACACAATATAATTAATTGATTACATTCAGAAAAGGCCCAGAATAAACAAGGAAGGACTTATGAATATTCTTTCCTGGCTGTTAGTAACATATCCTGGAAAACCCAAAACAGTTATGCCTGAGAAAGAGGCATCCACGGCTGTTAGTAACATATCCTGGAAAACCCAAAACAGTTATGCCTGAGAAAGAGGCATCCACGTGAAAATAAAGATGATGGATTTTTTTTTTATCTCAAAAGGAAACGAGCGTCCTTTTACTGCTTTTTCTGCTATTCTCCAAAATGAATCCACTGAAGCTTTTTATTTACTAGTTCCCAAGTCTCATATTAAATAGTGGCCTTAGAAATCTATTTGTCCTTTAAAAAGGAAACTTCACAAAACTGGAAAAAAGGGGTGAGGGGCGGGGAGAAACGTCTCTGGAGCCAGAGGTTGCTCTGCAGTCTCCTGCAGATAGGGGTCCTGCTGGAGCCCCAAATCCACCACAAAGAGCTGGGGATCTGGCGGTAAACCCAGCTTCCTGGAGGGCCCCCACAGGGCTGAGTAGTTAATGATCTTGTCAACATTTCCAATAAGAGCCAGGCTTCCAGGAGCTCAGAACTGTATCTCTCCCAAGCTGGGCGGCTCCCCGAAATCTGTCGTCACCCAAGGGCTTTATAAAAAAAATACAGGAAAATCACTCGCTATTCAGTTCGGCAACCACAAAAGCACAAGTTTTTTACTTTCACTCTTTTTCCATCCTGCACTGAGACGATGAAAGGCAACATTTCCACTAATTCAGAAACACTGGAAACTCAGGGATACCGAGAAAATGAGGACTCATCAGTTTCTTTTTTAAAACAAACATGGAACACCAGAAGGCCTTAGACAAACGGCAGAGAAAATCCTGTTTAGAGGTCTTTACTCAAGCAAACCTCAAACATGTAGAAACTGCCACCGATTTGGTGTCCATTTTAATTTTTTTTTTTTTTAGAAATTATCAAAAACAAAATAGTCATGGGCAGACAAGTTATATTTTCTTAGTATGGAACACTTCCTGGTCTAATGACACACCTTTTTGAAACACGTATTAACTCATTGCATAATAAATACATTTTAATTGAATTTGCTTCTAGAAATAAGCTGCATCTTATTTCATGTAAATCAACAGCAAAGGGCAATATCTGCCCCCAACACACACATACTGACCTGCTTTCTAGCCTTTTACTTAAAACCAACATTTCTCTCCCAGGATAAGAAAACAGATCACCATTAATACCTCTCAAATATTATCTCATTCTTCTGTGCTTTTATGAAAGCACCTGGAAGTCCCCACCACCGAGTACAAGAAAGAATTGAGCCCACGAATACAGAGGGAGATAATTGCATGCAGTAAGCCATAAACCATCCTGTTAAACATTACCTTCCAGTGTAGTTCTGTGAGCACAGAACTCAGCCCCAAAAATGCCTTCGTGAGGAGCGCACAGCAGATAAATACTTCAAGAAGCAATTGTACTAAATTCTAAGCAACAGCTTACAAACATTTTCTGTAAGGATACACTGAATTGAGTCCATTTTGGCAGGACAGCAGAAAGGAATATCATGCGAAAAGTTATTTAAGATCCTGTTTACCATTGTACCGACACCAACAGATACTGTAAGAGGGTCAGAATTATAAAAGGACGAGTGAGTGAGTGACAGTTGCTCAGCCGTGCCCGACTGCGACACCATAGGCTGCAGCCCACCAGGCTCCTCTGTCGATGGAACTCTCCAGGCAAGAATACTGCAGTGGGTCGCCATTTCCTTCTCCAACAAAAGGACAAATCCTTCCCCAAACGCTTTCCTATATAAAGTGCATATACCATAACCAGTTTAAGTTTTTCAGATCTACGACTGCCTACAACTACTGTAACATGACCTGGTTTATCACTAACCCAAGCAGCTGGATATTCCAGCCTCTTAAGGAGAGTGATCTATCAGAGAATGTTTACAAAGCACAATTCTTGACAAGAACATGATGTCACATGGCTGTAGGACGTATCCTCCTTCCTGTCTAAAAATACACTTTCAAGCACAGTTAATGACACCTCGCTGCAAGTTCTGAATTCTGCAGATAAAAGACTGTCTATACTTTCCCTGCAAGGATAAAAGAATAAACAAACAAAAATCCACTTTCAGCCCCCACAATAACATTATTGTGTGATTCAGCTACTAAAGTTAAGAAAATTCTGCACAAGGTCATAGATGAACTTGCAGAAATGAGGATGGAAGTGTTTTTCCTAAGTCGAAGCATCTTACCCAGCATCAGCTTTTAGAAACAGTAAATATAGAACACAACCAAGTTCTTTTCTTTTCTTTTTTTAATTTCAGAGCTCCCAGCCCCACCCCATTGGTCCCTGGAGAGAAATGGTATCGAACTTGAAATGGAGTCTCTCCACTGGCAGTCGAGCCTGGATTATTCGGGAAGAGCTATGCTTCTGAGCTCAGGATGGGCCTGCAGTGAACAGAGAGGCAGCATGGGGCAGAGCAGGTGCTGCATACATTTACAGGAACCCAGAGGCCAAGATCCCTAATCAGCAACCACGGCCGGATCGTCCATCTGGTTCTGGCTCAGAACGGGGTCCACAATGAAGGGTGCTGGGGGTGCCCCCTACCTCTCTTCACTCCCCACCCCCACTCGCTACAACACATCAGACCCCAGACGCCCTTTCTCGACGGGGTCTCCCTCTGTTCAGCCAGGTGCTGTAAGCTGCCCAGACCGGGTGAAGGGCCGCATGGGCACTGGTGGCAGATGACCCAAAGCCAGGCCAGCAGCTGCCGGGCTCTCAGTGGCTGCCTCCAGGTGATGGACACCCTGGTCCAGGCCTTCACGTTCACTGCCCCTCAGGGATCAACAGCCTTGAGAAAGACTGAAGGCAAAAGGAGAAGAAGGCAGCAGAGGATGAGATGGTTGGATGGCATCACCAACTCAGTGGACATGAACTTGAGCAACCTCCAGGAGACAGTGGAGGACAGAGAAGCCT
Source organism: Odocoileus virginianus (assembly GCF_023699985.2). NCBI lineage: Eukaryota > Metazoa > Chordata > Mammalia > Artiodactyla > Cervidae > Odocoileus > Odocoileus virginianus. The sequence goes on from NC_069695.1 coordinate 53,613,148, forward strand.
GGAGTGCTGCAGTCCGTGGGGTTGCAAAGAGTCAGACACGACTTAGAGTTTGAACAACAACAACAGAGTTCACAAACCACATCATCGACTGCTTGGTGAAAGAAAACTACTCATAAACTTCATGTCGTTCACAGAAGACACAGGTCAACACAAGTCTGTCCCGGAACAGGGCCATGTGACTACACAGCAGGGATGTGCCAGCCAGGTGTCCCGAGAGCACAGATCTGGGAAAGAAAACAGCGGGACCTGTGTGTCCTGCCCATGCAATTCGAAACAAAATGCAATCGCCCTAAAGTACACGTTTCCAACTCAACTGTCTGAATGAGCTTCTGTCACATTATGTGATAACCACAACTAGTGATCAGAGGCCGCCCTGACCTCCCGAGCAGACTGGGCGTGAGGGTGACTAACAGCTCCTGTCCAGCTCGAGGAGCAAGCAGGTCCCTTCAGCTTGAGATGTTATCACAGGGCTCCCCACTCCCGGAGGAAGATGCTCTGTCTCCCCACCCCTCCTCGCCCCAGTGGCGGGTGCTTCCTCCACTCCCGCTCTGAACTAGCCTCGGTCCAGCAGAACCCGTGTGCCCTCCTGAGCCCGTGACCAGCAGCTGTACCGCTTCACCGACAGGGATCCAAATCCGAGTCTGAACCATCGCCGGGGACTAGTCGGCAAGAGGAGCGAGCACACGTGGGGCCTCGCTCAGTGACGGGCCCAGAGCTACAGCCCCCTCCGATCCCCAAATAACACAATGCGAGTTGGTGAGTCCCAGTATCGAAGGCCAACAGACGCCTGGCGCCAGGTCTCAGATACTAACCTGTTCCTCAGTGGCCGGCTGGGCACACCACTCCCCCAAACAAGGGGCCCATCCCTGGACAGAAATTGCAGTAAAACAACAGCTATAATTCCCGCACCCAGAATCCATGGTACATGACTGCCTCCATTCATGATGGATCATTGCCTTGCCCCTGTCTTCTGGAAGCCACGAGGAGGGCAGAACAGACTTTCACCACCTGACTCCTCAGTGATGTTTCTGACACAGAACTGGACACTGGTCACCACCACCAAGGCCCCCGATGCACGGAGGCAGCGGGACACTCCTCTGTGAACCGCGGTTGCTCCCCCACCTCTTGGGACCACGGCCCCTGGAAAACAGGACCATCCATCCCATGTGCAGGCAAATGAAGGAGGCCTGGGGTGGGGGGTGGGGAGTGCAGTCAGAGGGGTCAGCATCTCACCTGGACCCATGCCTTTGAGAAGCCCTGTGTAACGTGGCCTTTGGAGGAGAGTCATCTGTCACCCACAGCTTCTGCAATTGTGAGAAATTCATCCTTGGTGTTAGTCACTCAGTCCTGTCTGACTCTTTGTGACCCCATAAACTGTAGCCCACCAGGATCCTCTTTTCCAGGCAAGAACACTAGAGTAGGTAGCCATTCCTTTCTCCAGAAGATCTTCCCAACGTAGGGATCAAACCTGGGTCTCCCGCATTGCAGGCAGATTCTTCACCATTGAGCCACCAGGGAATCTTGTCTCACAAACGTAAAATAGAAGTGTCCACAAGGTCCTTGGGCCAGCGCCTGGGACCTCGTCTGCTCTCGGTGAACTCGGGTCCCTTCTTTCCAACCCAAATCCAAGATTCGGTAACAATGTAAAACTCAAGGTCGAAGCAAAGAGTTGGACACAACCTAGAGACTAAACAACGAGGTGGAAGCACGTGGAAACCAAGGCCACTGCACAGGAGAGAGGTCAGAGGCCGGCTCTGAGCCCACATCCCATGTCTGGGGACTCAGGCAGCCTCGAGATGTTTGCTGCGGGCCGACCTGGGCCAGCCGGGCCACCAGGTGGTGCTCACACCTGGGCAAGTGGCTGGCTCACGTGGCCATCAGTACCTGCAAGTCAGAATGCTGGCCTCAGTCCCTGGGGCAGGCAACTGCTCAAAGAAATGCTTCAGCTGCTTCCTCCTTTGACACTGAAAACCCAGTGATTTTTCCCCAAATCCAGAGAGAAACTGTATAGTGTTAGTCACTCAGTCATGTCTGACTCTTTGAGACCCCATGGACTGTGGTCCACGAGGCTCCTCTGTCCATGGGATTCTCCAGACAAGAATACTGGAGTGGGTAGCCATTCCCTTCTCCAGGGGATCTTCCGGACCCAGGGATCAAACTCAGGTCTCCCACATTGCAAGTAAATCCCTTACTGTTTTGAGCCACATATAAACTTGCCCTTTTTGCCCTACTTTGCATCATATCTTTCAGATTAAAATCCAAGTCAGTATTTTCCTTTGGGCTTCTAAATGTTTTTCTGAGCATTTCCATCATGGCAGGGCTTTCCAGGCTTCCCTGGCAGTGGGGGCCTGCTATGGCCACATGGAGTCACGCACTCACACGCACGCCCATCGCCACGCCAGGCAGCTTGGGATCCTCCCAGACAAGCAACATCCCCTGCATTCTTCAAAGCCAGAGTCTCCTTCATAGCAAACCATCTCAGGACTTTACACACAGGACAACCTACACAATTACTGGCAAAAGAAGAAGACTCACCACCATGGTCTCCTTAACTGCAGGTCGAATGTACTTGATCTTCCAGAATGTCTGTTCTGGTGAAAACCCCCAAGTCACAAAGGCCTGAGTCCACGCGTGTGTCCCCACTGCACATAGGGTGCAGAGAAAGATGTGCAGCCCCGCTCGTTAAAGACCACCCATAAAAACCAAAGATGGAAATAGGGACATCCCAGAGTTTGTAACTGGTTGATCACATCATTGCTTCCGGCACTGACATGGCTCCTCCCAGCAGAGAGAGGGAAGGTCTGTGCCTCCCAGAAGCCCTCTGCCCAGAAATACTGTCCCAGGAGCAGCCAGCTGCACAAACGTGGACAAGAAAAATCTTACTCATGTGCAAACTACATCCTTCCCGCAAGGGTTTCCCAGACAGTAAAACTGAGAGTCCTCAGCCTCTCCACTCGTATCATGCTCTCTCTGCAGAGCCGCTTACCCAGCTGTCTCTCAGGGAGAGATTCCTGCAGAGTTGTGCTGGAATTCACTCTCTGATCCTTCGGTCCTGACAAAAACGGAGGTGACCACAGGGCTTCACCACAAGGTGTTTGTGCTCAGTTACTTGTCTATTTACCATCAGACCCCTTTGAACACGTTTCCAGTTAAGCTGGGAAGAGCAGTCCCATGCCAAGGTCAAAGTAACACCGGGTCTTAGCCTGTCCTCAATCCGCAACTGTGAAGTCCGACGGATTAAACAGGAAGGAATGTTCATGGAACCAAATCTGACTTTCCCAGAAGATGGAGGTGACGTTGGTGCGCGGGAGAAGACACCCCCAGCCTCTCAAGAGTCTGAAACGACCGAAGTCGGTATTAAAGTAATTACCTTTTTAAGAAAAGTTTGCTATTGCTTTTCAACAAGAAAGAAGCAAAGTGTTGTGCCTCCCAAAAGCCCTCTGCCCAAAAATACTGTTCCAAGAGCAACAAGCTCCACAAATGTGGGCAAAAGAAATCTTACTCATATGCAAATATCCTTCCCGCAAGGCTTTCCCAGACAGTAAAACTGAGAGTCCTCCGCCTCTCCACTCGCACCACGCTCTGCAGGGCCTTTTGTTTCATGGGCTTCCCCGGTGGCTTAGGCAGTACATGCGGGAGACCCAGATTCAATCTCTGTGTCGAGACGATGCTCTGGAGAATGAAATGGCAACCCACTCCAGTATTCTTGCCTGGGATTCCATGGACAGAGGAGGCTGGCAGTCTACAGTCCATGGGGCCTCAAAGAGCCGGACGAGACTGAGCGACTCTCACATTTTCTCTGGTGTCGTAATCTTGACCGTCCATTGATGCCGGCTGTCAGCACATGGCCAGCAAAGACCTGCCGTGCAGCGTCCCGAGCCCCACCAGGAACACCGCACCCCGAGTGACTCATCCTGGACCGTGGGTCTCGGGGCCACACCTCCAGGCGGCCCGGCCCGGCCCGGCCCGGCCTGGCCACTGGCGCTAACAAAGCAGAGCACTGGAGCCTGGTTCCAACTGAGGTGTCCTAGTGTTCCCACCCGCAACCCCCCGGAAAGTCCTTCCGGACATATCTTACAGCGAGCTACAGGAACAGCTCTTGCAGACATCTTTTAAAGTCTAAAATGAAGTATTTCTGCTGCATGAGCCACAAGCAGTGTGTGGAAGTCTAGCTTCTCCATCATAAATTAAACACACCCTTTGATAAATGACAAAGGCAGGCAGAGATCCCCGGAAATCAGAGCTCATAGTAATTTCCCTTTCTTCACTCACTCAGGTGACATGTTCTCATCTCCAGGCTTAGCTGGAAGACACAGGTCCCTCCCAACAAAGGGGATATGAGCACCGGTGGTGTGGTCCGGCCAAGCACACAATGGACCCGCCTCCACAGAGCCGCGTGAAGGTCCTGGCCGCCTCTTTCCCAGATCTTCCTAGGGGCACCTGCTCCCCAACACCAGGAGGCTGTCACTGAGGGGGCAGGTGAGAACAGCTAACATGTTTTGAGTGCTTGCCAGGTGCCAGGTATGAGCATATCTCACCCATCAGTCCACCTCCCCTGCGAAGGAATTATGGTCATCCTGGCCACTTTATGAATAAGGCAAGTGGGACACAGAGAAGGCCAGCACCTGGCTGAGGTCACACAGCATGGAGGTGGCCGGGCAGGGAGGCCAAGTGCCTTGCTCTGGTGAGGGAGAAACAGGCTGGAGCTCCACGTTCTGATATTTAAGAGGTCACCTCGGAAATAAAGATGGCAGAAGGCAGCAGATGAAAGGGAGAAGAGAAACGGGTGGGAAGGCGCAGGCCAAGGGAGGACCAGGCAGGGAGAAGCTTCTAGAGCCAGAGGCACGTGATGTGCTGGAGCAGGGGGGAGGATCGCAGAGACCCGGTTCTGCCCACGCTCCCCTGTGCCCACCGCACCCCAATCCAAGCTGTAGGCGCGCAGAGGCTCTTTGGATTAAAAACACCCAGGTTTCCAACCACTGCTCTTCAGACTTTCCTCGTCCCCAGAGACTCGTTTGAGCACTGCTGGAAATTGCCCAGGTCCCTTGGGAGCGAATATTAATTCGAGCTCCCGCAGTTTCTTGATGTGGGATATTAATTACATTAATCAGGGTTGGGGTCCAGCTGAAGACTGGCACAGCGCGCGACCGTGCGGCTGCCTCCCCGTGCGGCTCAGGGCCGTGACGTCACCCAGGGACACGCCTCCCTCAGGCTCCTCCTGCATTTGTGCCTCCATGCCCACCTGTCACCCCATGGAGCCCAGACCATCCAGGCTGCCACACCAGGACGACCACATGCACACACAGACCCTTCTCCTCGCACACGCTTCACCCCACGGGCCCCAGGACGTGGGGGGAGGATCGGAAGAGATCCCTGCCCGGTGGGTCAAATCAGACCCAGGTGTCCAAGCCTGTGGAGGGCAGGGGGGCGCCCTGGGCACGTGGTCTGCTCCAGGGGACATGGGCGGAGGCGGGCTCCAGCAGATGTGGAGATGTTAAGGCAGACCTGGAAGGCAGAAGGGACTTTCCGGATTCACAGCCCACATCTGGGGAACGGAGCTGGCAGGGCAGGCCTGGCCGGGAAGCAGGCCCCAGGGGGCGGGAGGACCGGGGGGACAAGTGGACAGGGAAGGCCAGGCGATGGAAGTCCTCACCATGAGGGTGACTCGGTCATGCTCCCAAGGACACAGGAAGCTATGTCCCATGGCCGGGGACCTGTAGCACCTGGCCCGAGGGCCCACAGCAACACAAAGATGGGGCCGACAGGGCAGGGGCTGAGGACAAGATTTCCAAAGGAGAGACTAAAAGAGAGAGTGGGACAGGGCTCGCCGGAGGCCTGACCTGAGGCCTTGGTGTCCAGGATCCAGAGTCCATCAGAGGCACCCTTGGGTCTCGGGGAGCATCACCTGGAGCCCAGGGCTGGAGGCTCATGAATGGCTGGTCCCATTTCTCTGCCTCGGAGAACAACTGCCTCCCACCAGATCTCCTGCCAGCCAGCCTCCCCTCTGCCCACTGAGCATCGGAAGCAGGGGTGACCATTTTCCCCACCAGCTGTAGGTGACAACCGGCTCAGAAGCAAGTGCTGGTCAGGGGACGCGAAGCCAGGCTCTGGTCCCTGTGCTGACCATGATCTTGAGAAAGACATGACACGTCAAATCAACTTACAGTCTGAGCCTCAAAAGCCTTTGGCAATCCGCATAGGCAGCCTCATTTTCAAAGCAGAAGTTTAGTAATTTCCTGCATCTGTAGACACGTTCAAACTGTCAGTACATTCAATTCCTGATTTTTTCTGTTACCAGACAAGTGCATTTCCATGGATAGGACAGCCACGTGCATCACAGCCCCTCAAGACAGCTCCATTCAACACAGGAGTCAACTCGGGGCAGTTGGAGCACTTCTGACCACCGCCTGGTCACTTCTCGCTCCCTCGGTCCTGCAGGGACAGCCTGCCCAAGAGAAACCACAGCCGGATCCAGACTTGTACTTGGAGAATAAGGGGACACCCTGAGGGACCCTGGGTTGCCGGGAACACAGCCCCATCCGCACCCATCCACACGCACATTACCCAGAACCCCTTCCAGACACGTAGACGGGCATCTGGAGGGGGGCTCCCGGTGCACCTGTGACAACACGACAGTGAGACGTGCTCTCCTGGACCAGAAAGGTCAAGACATGGGCCATCAAACTCTGCTCCCCACTTCTGCACAAGTGTGTTCATTTACCTGAAATTAGAGACACCAGGATTAAGGCTGGCAGTGTCCCCTGTGTGTGACAAGGAGCAGATCCACGCCCACTTAATAAGAGATCCACCCAAACTAGTTATTTGTGTGACACAAACTCTCACTTGGGGGGAATAAATGGAAACAGTGATCCATCCTCCCCTGTTAATGATCCGGTTTACTCCTGGAAGAAGGGCCTGGGCGGGGTGTACACCCTGCCTGTCCCAGTGCTCCTTCCCATTCTCTTAGCCTCCCCAGCCACAAAGGACCTGGGCTGTCATAGTGTAATGCCCAGTGTAAGGAGGAATGCTGAAAGAGAACTTCCAGGTCTCAAGCCTCCAACCTCCCCTGTCGGTTTGAGAAGCATTTAAAGTTCGTTCTTGAAGAGCTTTTCTTAAATGAAGCTACAGTCTTTGCACCGGTTTAGCTCTGTCTGCCTGAACAGAAATAGCTGATGTAGTCAAGTCAGGCTGTGTGCAGAGTCCCCTCGCCTGCTAAGAGAGGTTTTGCCTTCTCCCGGCAAAATGTAAAATTAGTAAACCGTGCGGCACGGTGAGGTCACCAGCCCAAATTACACCCAAACTTATTATTATTAAGGATTTGGTGTCCTGTTTTCCTATTGCTAAGAAAGTTACATTCATTATAGCTTTATATTTAGAGGACTTTTTAAAAATAAGTTTGAGAACAGATCTATGAATGTCTGTATTGTACAGAGTTAGACAGTTACAAGAAAGTACTCATGATTTTAGCTTACATATTTTCCCTTCGACATTGAAAGAACCAAAAATCTAGTAACAGTTTCCACTACTGCATTTAGGGGAAAAGTGCTTTCTTTCAATGTAAGAAGAAACTAAATAAAATTATTGGGTTGGGCCAAGGGAAGAGATTTACTTTTAAGATAAAAGGGATTTGGGTAACTTTAGTCTCCTGACCACAAACTTTAATATTTTTAAAAATATAATCTTCATGCTGGGATTAAACAGAGAGTTCATTTTCTCTTTTTATCATCTTTTCTTCCCAAATCCTGGATTCTGAAAGGTTAAGTCACACTGTACTTAGAAAAACACACATATTTCCCTTATATTCCTTTCAAGTAATATTCATTCATTTAAAAACCAATGTAAGCACTGCATACATTTAAAAATTGTTAAAATGGTAAACACCACACACATACATATTAAATATATTTTACCACAATAAAAAATGCAAAAGTGTAGATTTTACATATTTAAAATCGTTTAAAATGTTTTAAAACTGTACTCCCTTAAAAATCATACCACAAAACATAAATGAGCAATATTTATAGGCATCATGAGGTCAATAATCAACTCTTAAAACTACATAAAATCTGTTGTGCTGGGAACAGTATTATCCCAAGTGAGGATCAGACCTTGCAATGTCAGAGGTCATCGCTAGAACCCACCAACTGTTTACAAAAGTTTCCCTCTAGATGAGGCAGCCAATTTTCATGCCAAATTTGGAACAGCCTGTCTCTAAATTCCCTGTTACACTTCAGGCGCTCTGCTGAGCTCTGTGGGCCAAAAACTGACAGAAAAGTGTCCCTTTCCACACCCCCCCCCCACCTCCCCACCCCTGCACCAATTTTAACTTAGCTCTGGAGCAAGTCAAGAGTTTTCAGAATACAATTTGAATTCGAATACAGAAAGAAGAGTTCCATTAAGCGTACATTTTTATCCAACACAAACATGCCTCCACACAGTGACTCTTTTTGCACTAACAGCTTGAGAAATTCCAAGTTCAAGTTATTTTAGATGCAGCATTTAACTGACACCGTGTGGTGTTTTGATCCAAGGAGCCCTTTTATAAATCAGCTTTGGAATGTCCCACTTCTTCCTGACTCGAAATTCCATACGAATCCTATTCTGTGCTCTCTGGTTTATTCTGAGAATTTTAATCCACTTCATTTTTTGTAACAAATATTTTACAACCATCCTCGGCCAAAATCCCTGAAGTTCTGACCTAATTCACATTAAGAACTTCTTATCTGTGATTTTATATAAATCCTACATACTGCATAGCTTACCCTACCCCTGACAATCCTTCCATAAAGTTCAATAAAGCTGATCTTTTAAATTCCTTTTATATTCCTTTCTCCTTCTTAAGTAATTTTCTTACAAGTATTTTTCGAGGCTGATTAATTAAAAGACAACTTTCAGACATCAAAGACATGAACTGCAGTCTCTCTCACCAACCTATGGGCCAGAGAAATTAGTAACAGATAAAAACATTACTGCTATTAAGAACTTTCAAAGAATAATTTTACCAGTATGCACAATGGATCAGCAGTTCAGAAGTTACGACATTCATCAAACCCTCAACCTCCTGCACTTAGAAGGCAGGCATCCTCTACCACCAGTGTCCTGGTGCTAAAGGAGAGAAGGCCGGACTGCATCCTCCAGCCACCAACACCTGGCAAGAGGTGGGAGCCAGCGCTCTTGGGTTCCTGGACAGGGTTTTCCTTCTCTGCACTGGGAGGTGTGACCTCTGCACCAGGAGGCACGGTCTCTGTAAGAGAGGCATGGCCCCTGCACTGGGAGGCAGGGACACTACTGGGAGGCGTGGCCTCTGTGCTGGGAGGTGTGGTCTCTGCACTGGGAGGTGTGGCCTCTGCACTGGGAGGTGTGGCCTCTGTGCCAGTAGGCGTGGTCTCCGAGGCAGGAGTCCTGGTCTCTGTGAGAGGCGTGGCCTCTGCACTGGGAGTTGTGGCCTCTGTGCCAGGAGGCGTGGCCTCTGCACTGGGGGCGGGGCTCTGTATTGGGAAGCGTGGCCTCTGCACTTCTCTGGCCCTCACTGTGCCGGTGTGCGGAGTGAGTGCTCTGTAACCTACCCGTCTCTCAGGAGGAAGAGGGAATACCAAGTGTTTCTGGCACCCGGGAGGCCCAGGCCTCTGCGTCCGAGCATTCTCGCAAGAGCAGTCAGGCCTCTTCCCAAACGTGATGGCCGCACACAGCTGTGTGCTGTAACTGGACAGTGATCATGGCCCAGTGGAGCCCGGGCCCCACACACACCACGTCTACACTGGACCTCCCTCCATCTCCTACCTGCCCAATCCATCACCACGTCTCCAGGACCCCGCCCTCCAACACCTCTTGGGCCGCCCTCTTCTCCAGTCTCATGGTCACTAGTCTGCCGGGAGGACCACACTCCCTGAGCACTGCCCCGCACCACCTTCTGCAAATGGACCCCTCTCAGGCCCCGCTCTGGTGAGACCCCTGCTGCAGGCCCCGAGGGGTCACCCAGAACCCATCACCTCATAACTGGTGAGAGTCAAGCATCCTCAAGATCACTCACAGCCCTTAAAGACGTGTCAGACGCCACCCGTCGCCCTCACACGCATATGTGTATACACACACATACACACACACATGCACCCACGTGCCCTCGAGCCTCTCTGAGGCTCTGACAGCGGCCACAGCTCCGTCCTCGCCCAGCACCCTCTCCTTCTCAGAGAACCAACTTCCAAAAGGGCCCCACAGTCCTCACCACAACCTCCTTACAATCTACTGGGAAAAAGAATCCAGTCAAACAGGGGACTCAGAGAACTCACACGCAAAACAACAAAAATGAAACAAACTGGCAATGATCATTGAACCCAATAGGCAAAGAAATGTGTAGATAGAATCAAGTCTAAGTAATTGTGAGGTATATATAAACATGAAATTGCTACATTTCTTGCAAGACATTATATCCAACGTAAAAATAATAAATTAACAATTGTAGACTAAAACCACATGCAGAAAAGGAATTACAATAGCGTGTGGGGAGAGGGGAAGAAATGAAGAAAGAGAGGAAGGGAACATAGGCGCTTTCATTTCTTCATCCTCCTCAAAGAGGAAGTCAAGTTATATTGTTACTGAAGTCCATAATTGAGAAACAGGGGTTTAAGCAAAAGTTATAAATATAACCATTGATAGAACTGAAAACACTGAACCTTCTATCTATCTTCTCACTTCAAGGATTAAAGAAGAGAAACATAATTCTTTTACCAATAAATTAAAAAGAAAGCATAAAATCAGATTACAGTTTTTTCTATGTAGGAAAGAACACCTAATAAATCTGTTTCAGCAAAAAATATAAATGAAATCAACTTATTTATTTAAAAAGACTCAATGAAGGGCTTAACAACTAAATCCAACTCTTTGTCCTGTACAAAAGACACCCCAAATGAAGGAATTCAGAAAAGCTGGATGACATATAGACAAAATACAACAGAAAATGCAAATAAACAAGAGAGAAAATAGAAATATCACTAAAGAGTTTAATTCATGGTTTGACAAAGGTATTCAGTTGCACGAAAGTCATAATGATTAAGGGTAAAAAAAGAAACCACCAAGAATGAAACTGTCCTATATGTTTAAATCAAATAACACAGAACAAAATACATAAAGCAAACACCCCAGTGAATACATGAGACAAATACAAGAGACAAAATGGATCTGGGAGAATTAACAAATCTCTCTTAAACCTAGCAGATTAAAAAGGCAAAAACAATAATAGTAGACGTGAATGAAGAAGTAGGGTTTATCGAGTAGGTAACGTCAAACCCCATACTGGCCAGTTTGCTAAACTAAGGATAGAACATAAGGTGGCTACATGCTGACCACAAAGATGGGCTCTAACAGTTCCATAAATCAGAAACAGCACAGGTCTTCCAAGCTTCAGACATAGCACTGTGACAGCAAAAACTACCAAGTGAAAGCAAAAACAACACGAACAAAAATTCAGCCATTTAAAAAATCTTAAACTCTTCATAACAACTCCTGGGGCAGGAGAAGATCATGGGGCAACTGCAAACCTCTCCTGAACCCCTCTGTGTCAAAATGTATGGGACACACAGAAAGCCGAAAGGGTAAGCAGCTGTGGGATTAAAAATAAAGAAAACATGTATGTGAAATATTCAAGTCAAGAAGTAACCAAAAAAGCATTAAAATACTTAAATTTGAATTTTAAAAGGTAATGACAAATGAGAAAAAACCGAGCAAAATTGATAAATAAAGTCAACAACTGGCTCTTTGATAAGCCCAATGAATGAGAAAATTGACAAGCTGACCTAATCAAAAACAAAAAATAAAGTAGGAGCTGGGGAAAATTAGGTCCCTGGACCACCAAAGTAAGGGAAATTAAAAGAATATAATGTTCTTCAAAGCTCTACATTAAGAGATGCGAGATATGGAAAGAAATTACTAATTTTCTATTAAAATATTCTTTACCGCCTGAGCCACCAGGTAAGCCCTAAATAAACATCCAACATCTACTCAGGAATCAACAGAAGAAGCAACAGAACAATAATCAGGTAGGAAATCAAAAGGCCTGTCACACACTTCTTCACTTGCTCAAATGCAAAAAAAAAAAAAAATCAGTTATGGTCATACACATTTTGAGAAACAACTCAGATGGAGGCTATCTGAATGTTTCTGGAGCGAAAAGAACTTACATAAAGTGAAGAATAGAAAAGAGATAAACCAAAAGTTATCTGCGACAACAGAGCACACAGCTACTGTCCTAATAAAGAAAATGTTCTTACAAAGCAACAAATCATGAATAACTCAGTGGAAAAACTGACCGAGGAAGCGAACAGGTGGTTCACAAGAGAAACAATAGTCAACAGACGCTAAGAAATGCTCGATGTGGCTTTAAATTTTTAAAATCCGGTGCTCATTTTTCCTATCAGATTGCCCAAGACTGAGAGACCGATAACATCAAGAGCTGACAAAGGCAAGGCCTCACGTCCCTGACTGCTGCTGAGAGTGTGAAATGACATTTTGATATCCCGCTGGGAAACTCATCAATATCCCTCAGTGAAAACGTCCCTTCCAGCCAAAAACTCCATCTTGGGGAACTAATCCCAAAGAAACATTCCCACACGTGCACAAAACTGTGTGTGTCAGAGAGGCTGACATCACAGTAGGAAACGCACAGCGACACAAGAGTCCACGACGGGGACACACACAGTGAAGCTCCGTGGGGCGATGGCTGCTGGGTACCAGCCCCGCCCACTGGCTGCTGCTGCTGCTAAGTCTCTTCAGTCGTGTCCGACTCTGTGCGACCCCATAGACGGCAGCCCCTCGGGCTCCCCGTCCCTGGGATTCTCCAGGCAAGAACACTGCAGTGGGTTGCCATTTCCTTCTCCAATGCATGAAAGTGAAAAGTGAAAGTGAGGTTGCTCAGTCGTGTCCGACCCTTAGCGACCCCGTGGACCGCAGCCTACCAGGCTCCTCCATCCATGGGATTTTCCAGGCAAGAGGACTGGAGTGGGGTGCCACTGCCTTCTCTGCTCCCACTGGCTACTCCCACACAAATCCCCTTGCAGCGGCTCAGAACAGACCGAACTGGGTACTAGGCCTTTAAAAACCAGGATGGGATGTGCCAGCCTTTACACTCTACTCATCTCTTAAGAAGAGTACGGTGTAGGACTTCTCTGGTGGTCCAGTGGTTAGTACTCTGCCCTTCCAATACAGGGGGTGAGGGTTCGATTCCTGGTTGGGGAACTAAGATCCCACAACCACACAATGCAGCCAAAAAAAAAAAATTGAGAAAATAAGTTGATGGAAAAATCCCATTTTAATTTTGGAAAAAAAAAAAAAAAAAACCTGATACTGGGAAAGACTGAGGGCAGGAGGAGAAGGTGGTGACAAAGGATGAGATGGTTGGATGGCATCACTGACTCAATGGATATAAGTTTGCGCAAACTCTGGGAGATAGTGGAGGACAGGGAAGCCTGGTGTGCTGCAGTCCATGGGATCACAAAGAGTCAGACCAGACTTAGCAACTGAACAACAACATGCATGTTTATTAAAGTACATTCATGAAGCTGACGGATTTAAATGCCTAATACAGTGATTGATATCAAGAAAGCAGTTAGTACACAGCAGCCTGCATAAAGTAAAATTATAAAAACACTGTGAAATGTCACACACGTCCTTTTTTCTCAAAATGCAACTTTCACTTTGGATTGTAAATACCTTGATGGCAAAGATAATTAAGAGTCTTTGCAGTCTACTAACTATGCATTTTGTACAATTATCCAAACAGAAATAGTTTAATTTCAGCAAGAAGAATGCTACCCTAAGTATTTGTCTATAATTCAATTGCTCAAATACGTGGTTGAAAATCAATTAAGAAGTTATCAGTTATCAGTTCAGTTGCTCAGTTGTGTCCGACTCTTTGTGACCCCATGAACTGCAGCACACTGGGCCTCCCTGTCCATCACCAACTTCCTGAGTATACTTAAACTCATGTCCATTGAGTCGGTGATGCCATCCAACCATCTCATCCTCTGTCATCCCCTTCTCCTCCCGCCTTCCATCTTTCCCAGAATCAGGATCTTTTCAAATGAGTCAGCTCTTCGCATCAGGCGGCCAAAGTATTGGAGTTTCAGCTTCAGCATCAGTCCCTCCAATGAACACTCAGGACTGATCTCCTTTAGGATGGACTGGTTGGATCTCCTTGTAATCCAAGGACTCTCAAGAGTCTTCTCCAACACCACAGGTCAAAAGCATCAATTCTTCGGTGCTCAGTTTTCTTTATAGTCCAACTCTCACATCCATACATGACTACTGGAAAAACCATAGCCTTGACTAGATGGACCTTTGTTAGCAAAGTAATGTCTCTGCTTTTTAATATGCTGTCTAGGTTGGTCATAACTTTCCTTGCAAGGAGTAAGCGTCTTTTAATTTCATGGCTGCAATCACCATCTGCAGTGATTTTGGAGTCCAAGAAAATAAAGTCAGCCACTGTTTCCACTGTTTCCCCATCTATATGCCATGATCTTAGTTTTCTGAATGTTATTTAAGCCAACTTTTTCACTCTCTTTCACTTTCATCAAGAGGTTCCTTATTTCTTCTTCACTTTCTCCCATAAGGGTGGTGTCATCTGCATATCTGAGGTTATTGATATTTCTCCTGGCAATCTTGATTCCAGCTTGTGCTTCTTCCAGCCCAGCATTTCTCATGATGTACTCTGCATATAAGTTAAATAAGTAGGGTGACAATATACAGCCTTGATGTACTCCTTTTCCTGTTGGGAGCCAGTCTGTTGTTCCATGTCCAGTTTTAACTGCTGCTTCCTGACCTGCACACAGGTTTCTCAAGAGGCAGGTCAGGTGGTCTAGTATTCCCATCTCTTTCAGAATTTTCCACAGTTTATTATGATCCACACAGTCAAAGGCTTTGGTATAGTCAATAAAGCAGAAATAGATATTTTTCTGGAACTCTCTTGCTTTTAACAAATTATTTACCCTGAATTCCACCCCTAACAAGGGCTTCCTCAGTTGCTCAGTGGTAAAGAATCCACCTACAATGCAGGAGACGCAGGAGACTCAGGTTTGATTTGCTGGGTCAGGAAGATCCCCTGGAGCAGGAAGTGGGAACAACTCCAGTGTTCTTGCCTGGAAAATCCCATGGACAGAGGAGCCTGGCAGGCTACAGTCCAAGGGGTCGCAAAGAGTCAGACACGACTGAATGAAGGAGCAGGAGCAGACCGAAAGGGAAAGTGCTTCATCTTCGTACCATTTTGTGAACTTATATGTAATTTATTTTTGAAATCCTCTATGTCTTCAAAGTGAAGTACTGTGTCTGTCTTTACCTCCTTACACAAGAGAAACAGCATAAGGTTCAGGCCCCAGATGTCCATGTTTGATTCTAGCTCAATAATTAAAATGTGAAGCTTCATATTAATTTCCAGAATAATGACATTCAGATCAACTCTCTGCCAGAAAACGGGATGCTACCAAAGAAGACAAAGTTTTGGGGGAACGGGAAAGGACGTCATTTGTGCTTAGCTCCCACGAATCCTCAAAATTAAAAATAGGACGAAGCTCATATTCATAGCTTCAACTTCAGACATCTTACGGTGAATTAAGCGTGCAAGTGGAGAGGAAAGAAATTCTGCCCCACGTGATTAAATGTAAGCCTGCAATCCTGCATCTGCTTCCCACTAACCTCCAAGACCAGCCATGGTTTGTCTAAGAAAGGGATGTTTTAATCAGAACACTTGAATTTATTGTCATCCTGAAGTCCCATCTGACTAGCAGATCCTCAGGCAAATGAATACCCATAAATTTCACATGACGGGTAGAAACTGCCTAAGCTCTTGAGCCCCCCAGATGTGCAGCCAATTCAGGGTGACCATCTCCGGGGCCTTCAATCTTTTCCTAGAAAAGGGCCCACTTATGAAATCCAATTGCGAAGAACTGACTCATTGGAAAAGACCCTGATCCTGGGGAAGATTGAAGGCAGAAGGAGAAGGGGACAACAGAGGATGAGATGGTTGGATGGCACCACCGACTCTATGGACATGAGTTTGAGTAAACTCCAGGAGTTGGTGATGGACAGGAAAGCATGGCGTGCTGCAGTCCACGGGATTGCAAAGAGTCGGACACGACTGAGCAACTGAACTGAACTGATGAAATCCAACGCATTGAGATGCATGTAAATTGGCAAAACTCTGCTAAGAATGTCAGGTCCACACAGTAAAAAATGGTGATCCTGCCACTGACAGTTCGCATTTCTCCTTTAAGTGGAAATATCCCTTTGCCTCAACCTGCACACATCTAAAGCACGGTTTAGCTGGGCAACTGAAACAGAAAAAGAGAAACAGCGCTTTTTCTCAGAGCTGAACAGCGTCGATCTGGACTTTGTTATGCCCCAGGAATGCCAGTCGATCTTTTTTTTTTTCTTCTAGGTCCGGTAAGTTTCCTGAACACTGATACTGTGAGTCCACAGGCCAGAGAATCAACAAAATTCTAGTCTGTTTCAACACCATTTATCTATCCAAAGAAGCATTTCGGTGATTGATAGGGTGAGAAATGCAACGTGACCTTCAGTCTAAATGCTAAACCTGCTCACCAGAACCTGGACTCTCGGGCAGGAGCAGCAGGGAGACCGCAGCCGGGCAGGCAGCAGCAGGACCAGCCCCACGATCCGGAAGCGGTTTAACCAGGTCTCACCTTGAAAATGTGACGGAACTGAACAGCCAGCAGGAACAGCAGTCTCGAGATTCGTGGGGACACAGACTAGCTTTGCACTGACTCCTGGAACAGCAGGGTTTTCTGCCTGACTGTGGCAGGTAATAAATATACCGGCACAATATGATTCTCTTGCAATTTTAAACCCGTAAAGCCCCTTCCAGCTGGTAGCCAAACACCCCTGTCACACTTTGCCACACTCAGGACATGGCCACTGTAAAGCCCACGAGGGCAGGACCTCCGTGTCTCTCACTGTGATTCCCTACAGCGCAGGGGTAAGACACAAACCATCCTCAAAGACACTGCGGATACGAAGGAACGGAAATTCATGACACTGCATTTAACCCTCTTCTCCTTGAAAGAAACATCACCCCCTTAAAGGAGGTCCATTTGCTCTTATGACTGACTTGACTCTTCCCTCTGAGACGTAGCTTTTCTGAACTGTTGCTGCCCATTTGGGGAAAAGGAATCTTCATCATTATTATTATTAATAGGGTTACTCTGAAATGACCTACTTTAAGAAGACTGATGAAGGACACTGGTTCCAGGTCCATCGTGAGGGAAAGAGGTTTTCCCTTTGCATCCACACCGCCCTCCTGAGTGAAAAGCCCCCACACTGGCATTTCCATGAGCTTTGATACACAGTTCAAAGCGTACTGCGTATTTCACAGCACCACCATATTTCACATCCCAGGACCTGGGAGCAGAAACGAGATGGGCACGAGGTCATCCGTGAAGAATGTAAGGGGAGGTTCTGCAAAACCATAATCTCAGAAAAACACTCTGCTCCCCCGCACAGAGAGCATGTTCTTGGTGTCTGATCATTATTACAACAACGACACACAAAATTATCAGGGAACTCTGCCTGGCTTTCCACTCCAGGCTCACCTTAAGCCCCCAGGCAAAGTAGACAGTTTCTGTATTTTATACAGTTGCTTTCTGTATTGTGAGGTTAATAAAACAAAAATGAAGCAAATTAGGATTTAAGGCTTTAGTAGGCTTCCCAGGGAGGACTTTCCTGGTGGCTTGGTGATCAAGAATCCACCTGCAGGAGATCCAGGTTCCATCCCTGGGTCTGGAAGATCCCCTGGAGGAGGGCATGGATACCCACTTCAGTATTCTTGCCTGGAGAATCCCAGGGACAGAGGAGTCTAACGGGCTACAGTCCATGGAGTCACAAAGAGTCAGATGCAACTGAGCAACTGAGCACACACACACATGCTCAACATAAAGGACATCTATCTAACTGGATTAGACCACGAGTCTCACCTGCTTGTAAAGTAAACAGGCTTTTTTTTAAATGTGCAAAAAGTAGGAAGAATTAAATGCCTTTTATGCTGGATGTAAAGTTTATATTTTTACATGCTGCATATAAAATTACCACTAGATAAGACAAAACAAACTGGAAACTTCACAACTCTCCTTGTGTTCTGAAATTCTTGAGTGGCCTTCATCTGCCGTTTAGTCTGCTTTCCGGCTCCCTTTCTTTCGAGTGCACTGCACACTATACTCTTCGGGCCCTCAGGGGAGGCCGGCGTCTGACCCCATTTCACAGATGAACAAGTTAAGGCACACGGGCTTCACAACCGGCCAGAAGTCAACATGACTGGATATGAGATGGGAAGCCAGAGGCTGCATCTTACACTACAACTCCTTCCCACACACCTGCAATCTGGGATTAACACACCCGAGTTACTGGATGCTACATCAGAGGCAGGGGCCCAGCTACAGGAACCCGGGGGAATATCTGGACAGGATGGCTCCTGCTTCCAAGGGTGCTGGGCCGATTTACCAGGGACTCTCCGGGGGACAGACACGCGGCAGGGTCAGCCTCGGGCCGCCAGCCATCCAGTGCCTCCTTCAGCTGCCCTTTCCAGCCCCCCCGCCCCGGCTCCTGCACAAACCTTGAGAATGATAGAAGGGAACTTTCATCCCTTAATTACGCTGCCCTGATTCTGGAAATATCTGAGATATTTCCAAAGTGTCCTGCACCGCCCCTTAGAACCCTCGTCTACCGACAGCTGAACTGGGGGAGTGCAAGGCCCTGATGAATCTCAGCTCCGGCTCCCACCCCCGACAGCATCTCCAGCCCCACAGCTGCTCCAGCTCCACAGGGGCCAAACCGGGCGAGGCTACGTCGGGCTGAGCCCTGAGTGTAAGATCCGAGGGGATTTCCATGGCTCAGAGCGAGACAGAGAGCCAAGAACATCTCAGTAGTAACTTTTACGTCATTTACGTGTTCAAGGAACATTTTGGATCTACCAGGTTCAATAAACTGTATCATTAATTTTACCCATTTCTTTACCCTTTTTGCACGGGGTAACTAGAAGATCAAAAATGAAAATGTTCTAGTACCCAGCAGCACTGCCCACTGGGGCCAAAGTCAGCATGCCAGCCACCTGTTTTTGTGTGGCTTGTGTATGAGCTGAGGACAGTGGCTGGGGAAAAAAATCAAAGAGAGAACAGCATTTTGTGACATGAGAAAGGACATGAAATCAAGTTTCAGTGGCCACAGACAGAGCTTGTTTACTCACCGACACGTTGTATATGACTGCTTCTCCGACTGCTACAAGGCAGACAGACTGAGCCCCAGCAGAGAAATTCTGGCCCACAAAGCCCCAAATGTTTACTGTCCGGCCCTTCACAGAAAAAGGCTGCCGACCCAGCCCAACAGGGACCTGGCTTCCCGAGATCGGGCCCTCCTGGGCTTTGGTGCGGGCTCGGCAAGCCAACCTGCAGGAGACGGGCTGGGACCCCTGGCTGGCTGGACGCTGACACAGGGGTCTCCTCACTTCAAATCCCCAGACCACCCTGTAAATTCCTCCTTCTGCTCACCTTCACAGCAGACATGGCCACACACTGCACGAGACCCACCTGCTCAGGCGGCCAGTCCCCGGTGAGGGCACCTTGACCCTGGCTCCCAGCCCCTCCTGGTGATGCATCGGTCACCCAGGCCACCTCGAACAGAGGCGGGGGCCCAGAGGAGGGACACTGGCCTTCCACTGTGATCTCCCACAGAGAGACACAACTCCAGGGGGCTCAGACCAAGACTTAAAGTTACGTTTCAACAAGCATGAGGAGGGTCAGACTCCAGGTGACCACCCAGAAGACGGTCTGCTCAGACAATCCAAGTTCCTTAACCATGAGGGTCTCAGCATCCTCCTGGGGGGACGGGGCTAGAACGAGCTCCTCTCTCCCAACTGTGACAAATACCAAACAACACACAGAATGTGGCAGGAGTGGAACCAATGTTCATAAAAAGGAACGAGCCTTGCTGGACATTTACGAGCTATTTCTGGGCTGGGGGTGGGGGGCTGATTATTCAGGTAGTCACTCAATTCGATTCAAATCTGTGTTAGGCCCTTAAAGATAAAAACTCAACTTATAACGATAAACTGCAGTGCTCAAAACCTGGGATCATATTGTCATGGGGACTCAAAAAACAGCTCTCAACTTGGAATGCTGTATTCTGACGCCCTTGCTCCAGGGGAGCTCCAGGGAACCCCCTTTGTAAGCCACCACGGACTCTCTCCAAGGGCACCGCTGAGGGTCAGCTAAGGGAAAACACAAGGCCTGTGCGAAAAAGGCCAACGTACAAACCGGACTGAGGACTCTCCTTTAGGGTTACGAGACAAAACCCTCCTCCTTCATGGGAGAGCTGGTGAGTTCTGCCCTCGTCATCTAGTCGACACACAAATAGCCCTATTTCACTCATTCTTAGTGGCCAGAAGACTCAGATTCTAAATTTCGGTTCAAGTAAACCCACTGGAGGAAACACGATGAGCTGGATGCGAAATCCTACTTTCACCTCATCAGGGCCTATTATTCCACTTCCTTGTTCTTGACTTTCATTTATGCTTTCCTCAACGTTTAATGTGAGCTTCCCAGGTGGCGCTAGTGATAAAGAACCTGCCTGCTGGGTCTACACTCGCGGAGTTCAGAGCTCTGATCAGCCCTGAGCCTTCTCAACAAGCTCATCCTGAAATCACTGCAACCTCGCTTCCTTCCGTGCACTCAGCACGAGGCCTGGGGGGCAGCGGGGGGCATCGGGAAAGCACAAGAGTACAACTCAGGAACCCTGTGTGTGAGCTCGACTCCATCACCGTGGCCTTGCCGAGGCACTGAATCCTGCTGCGTTTCAGTACCTGTAAAATGTCCAGTTCACCCCCAAAGCATCGCTAAGCTGCCTGCCAGTAACATACGTGTAACTCTCAATATGAACCCTTTTAAACAGCCCAAACAGAAATAGCATCAATGCACAAAGAAAGGTAAATAACCAGGGAAGTAAACGCTTCCTTCCACGGTCATTCTACAGAATCGACTGAAAACCCCACAGACGTGGCAAGCACACGGGGTGCCGTGAGCCACCGCAGCCTGCCTGGGCTACAAAGGCGCAGCTCGGTCCGCGTCTAAATGGTGCCTTTATGGCCCCAAAGAGCTCACGCACTTTCCAAAATAGTCTACTATTTCCATGGACACTGGGAAGACCTTATTTAACTGCGGGCTGAAATATACACTCTCAACAGCCCTGAACATTGGTAGCTAAACAAACACTGGACCGTCCATCAACCAACACCCACATGCATAAAATAAATCCCAAATTCTAACTGTGGTATCTTCTTTTTTTCACCAGTCCCTACAGATACTTTCAAGTGTATAATAGCTGTTAGGAAAATTAACCTTCCTTTGTCAAGTTCAAATTTTAAGCAGCCCATAATCTTTCATCAACCTAGAAAATAACTGATAAGCCAATCTTCCTGTAAAACCATTAACAGACTCTGCTTTTCTGTCACCAGGGTAATTTACTGAGGCCAATTTTAATCCTACCACTAAACCACTAATCCCATGACTCTACAGAATTGTCCCAAGTTTACGTTGCTATGGCAAGTATTTTTACATTAGGAATTCAGTTATTTACTTAGAGTTCTGTTTTTTGTTTTTAGGAATGAGATCATTATCCTCGCCTCTTGTTTTAAAAAGTAAAAAGCAGTTTCTGAGCTAAGGAAGCCACTTGAGCACCTGGGCTGTGCTATGCTCATCACAATAACACTGATTTCAATTACGCTCAGTGTGAGTCAGAGGAACAAATTATCACCATTATGCTAATGGTCACACTAAAGACACAAAGCTTTGGAGTGATGAGTCTAAATCTGCTGGGACGATGATTACCAATGTGAATGATGATATTTTCTCAAACTGGCACGGAACTCTCCCTGGGTCACTGATGGCGTCAATATGAATTATGTGTCAGCCATAGCGACCTTCGTTCACATCACTCAGACTCCCTTAGTGGTACCTGGCCCCACCCTCCTCACGTGCCCGCCTGCACAGTTCACATCACTCAGGCTTCCTAAGCGGTACCTGGCCCACCGCCCCATCCTCACGTGCCCACCTGCACAGTTCACATCACTCAGGCTTACTGAGTGGTACCTGGCCCACCGCCCCATCCTCACGTGCCCACCTGCACAGTTCACATCACTCAGGCTTACTGAGTGGTACCTGGCCCACCGCCCCATCCTCACGTGCCCACCTGCACAGTTCATATCACTCAGGCTTACTGAGTGGTACCCGGCCCACCCTCCCATCCTCACGCGCCCACCTGCACTTTACAGGCAACACACACATGGATGAACATAATGTGTTCACTGCTTTCCTTAAAACGGGGACCACAGTATGATTAAAGCTGAGGAGACTGACTCAGCAAGAAACTGTCTAGAGACACAGGAGCTTTGATGGGTGACTCTGCAGCCATACAGGACCTTAAACACAGAGGCAGAGCAGCACCGGAACATACACATTACACGTGCAAAAGTTAGTGGGAAGGCGCTATATAGCACAGGGCGCTCAACCAGCGGCCTGGTGATGACCTGGAGCGGGGGGCATGGGGTGGAAGGTGGGAGGGAGGGCCACAAGAGGACCTGTGTATACCAATGGCTGATTCCTGCTGATGCGTGGCAGAAACCAACACAACGTTGTGAGTAACCATCCCCCAAATAAAAGTAAATAAAAAAGAACAGAAACCGACTCACAGCTACAGTCAACAGCCTGACAGTTTCTGGCAAAAGGAGTGGGGGAAGGGCAAGATAGGTGAAGGGGATTAAGAGGTAAAGGTACCTCTTAATAGGTAGAAGATAAACAAGACACAAGGACATAATGCACAGCATGAGGAATGTGGTCAATATTTTATAATAACTTTTGTAATAACTTTATATGGAGTATAATCCATAAAACTATCCAATGACTATGTTGTACACCTGATACCTATATGTATTGTAAACCATACTTCAGTTGAAGAAGTATCAAACCAAAATATTGTATACCTTAAATTCATATGATGTTAAATGTCAATCATATCTTAAAAAAACATCCCTCCCAAAAAATGGAGGCAGACTCTTCATCCATGCCCTCATCCATCCATTCCAGAGATGCAGGATGTAACAGAGAAGCTGGTGATCACACACATGTCTATCTAAACACTCCAAATAACATGTGTAAATAAAACAAATTCTTCAGTGAAAACATCACAGATTTGCCTTTAGATAATCCCAGAACAAAAGCAGCCACAAAAGTTTAAACTATACACTAGGATCAGCCATCTGCTCAAGGGCTTGTCCGTCCATTAAAAAAAAAAAAAAAAGCTAATTCTTTAAGAAGGAAAATAACACATAGTTTTTAACTCTAGGTTAAAGTCACCAGAATAATCAGGAACTAAACAGTGGAAATCCTGTTTCACCAGCCGAACTTTCAGCCCATTTACAACGAGCAGAAGTTTTAACTACTCACATGGGGCTGTATGTCTTCCTGAATCCACACAACCAGCCAACATTTAATGCCAAACTCTTTTCCCACAAACATTATTTCAGGGAAAAAAAAAGAAAATCGACACTTGCTCACAGCCCTCAAATACCAACTGAACAAGAAGCTGCGGAAGACAGGAACAGCCTCTCAGCACAACTCTGGATGCATCCTTCACTGTCCCAACTTTCAAAGAACATTCTGGAATGTTGAAAGGAATCAGCGCCTCACACAGCCCCAGTCAGTCCGAGCAACACAGGTTAAACAGTGCCATATGGCACACACAGGCACATGCTGCCCTTCTCTGAGACAAAGGACAGAAATTCCTAAACAAATATCCTTTCCTTTCACATGGGAAGAGCTGGAGATGGAGGGTTTTTCGAGTGAGATCAAATAATGCTGGGAAAGGGTTTCTTTTTTAATTCCGAGTGCCTAAGAAAAAACTAGAGTTTTACCAGAAAACCTCAATTTTTCAGTCTCCCTTCAACTATGTCGTGAAAGCTAACACCACATGTTAGCCTACGCTCCCCATCTCCTGAGTGAGCAAGAAAAGAACAAGACAGCTGCACAGAGGGCTGAGCTGACAACAGCAGTCCCGGGTGCCAGAAACGGTGAGAGACAGCCTACCTGGTTCTGGAGGAAGACGGCGCCAGCTTACTTTCCTCCTGAAAGGGAAATACATTAGGTCCCCTTTCAACCCTCCATTGAGGAAGTGTCTGAACTTCAGGTCACATGTAAAACGTATTTCTTAAAGGCGGTTTTCAGAACGTAACGACTTGATTAAATTCCTGACTGCAAAACATCATCAACCACAACAGAACAGAAAGAAAAAGAAAACCTACCAGAACGAACACATATTTGAAATACACAGGAAAATCTACCTACACCCAATGGAGTTGCTTTTTGAATTGATTTTTCCAAAGCTCTGCGGTGGTGCTTGACTCATCATTTTACACGTATTTACATGTTTGGGTTCTAAAACGAGCTGCATTTCTATTTACTTCTGTTTTGTGATTCTGAGTGCCATTTGAATTGAAGGCTAAATACCAGCGCTTTTTTGGAAAACTACTTTTAAGGGATGTGAGAGCCACAAAAATTACACTCTGTTACAATTCCAATATATGCTGCTGGAAAACAGTTCATTCTGGACATAAACATGACAACCAGCCTTAGCTCTGGAAAGAGAAGCTGCAGCTGCCCAAATCACATGTAGCCAGATGCGAGGGATAAAGAATACACCAAACAGACAGTTGTAACTGCTCATTCTGACCAGTCCATCTGAAACACACTTGATACACCTTGGCAGACAATGTAACTCTCACTTACAAGTAATGCATTTATGGGGCCTGCATGCATATTCCTCCTATAGCTATTTAAGTGGTAACCCTAAAACAGCCCTCTCTTGAAGAATATTAATTTTAAAATAAAGATGCTTTTTAAAGAACTGGGTAAGATAGTTCAAATTTATAGTGAAAGTTTTTCCTTATTCTTCCCATAAGGTTAGTTTTATTAAGAAATTCTTCATAAATAAACATTTGATGGGATTCCTCTCTTAATACAGGCTTGTGACAATTTGCCAGCATTTCTGTGAACTGCAAGTTATTCATAGCTGGAGTCCAAAAATACAGAGGGTGCCCTCCTATAAATCAGTGCCCCCCCCCCACTTACTCTGGTGGGGAGGGAATCTCACTCAGGGCAAAGGTCACCCCTCCATCAAAGAGAAAAGTCCCACCTCCCCCCTCCCTAAATTCACTTGTTCCTGGAGGCAAAGAGAAGGGACACCAAGGCTTGAATCTGAAAAATGCTGTCACTCTCATGGTCCCAAGGCTCATTTAATCCCAAACAGACCGCTGCCAACATATTGCTGGTCATCAGCTGGAAAAGGTCAGAGGTGACATCCCCAAGGAGGGGACCGGAAGGAGAAGAGGGCCACAGTCTCATGAGTAACTCAAGCCACCAGTGAGCGCCAAGCCCAGCGACCAGTCAAAAACTTGCTGATACGCAAACTCCAGGTGCCCAGGGACGCACACCCACACCCCACATTCACATCTGCCATCCCAAAGCTCCATCCTGCTAGCCGGCCTCTGCACTTTCCGATCAGACTACAGAAGGAAGCCACATCCTGCCGCTGCTATTCACTTGAAAGATGCAAAGCCAAGTGAGATGTGGTTTCCTACCAAGAGAGTAAGGATCTGGGAGCTGATGACGGTGATGCAATGAATTTTTCCTATTTAGACATTTCAGAATTCTGGAGAAGGTCAAAGGTGCCGAGTGCTAAGCAAGCCACGCCAGGTCCACGTGCTGGGTGCTCGGTCTGCTGTGCGTGAACTGAGAGGACGCCGACGGGCTGGGCGGCACAGGGCCCCACTAGTGTTCCCCCAACAGCGTTCAGCAAGAGTTAAAGAAACCTTTCCCACATCCTCTAGGACTTTCGAGGGGGAGGAGTTAGGAAAGCAAAGGGATGCATTTTTTAAAGAACTGTGCCAGAATAACTCCATCCAAGAGCTAAAATGTAGAAACATTTACAGCACCTATAGTATCTCCTTTTGAAGAAGGAATGCTACTTCTACCTTCAAATATTTATGACTGCACATATTTGATCAAAGTCTTTTCACTTTCTTCTGCTTTCTTCATTTGTTCTATTCCTTCTGCCAAAATCTATGCCTGTTACTGAGAAAATTTAGCTGTCTCCAGCTAAATATGGCCATCAAACACCAGTGAAAAGTTATGTGTTTCCTGCACAACAGAGTTGCTTTACTCCGTTAGAAATCTAACTACATTATAAGCAAAATACCACTTTAAACGATATAACTAACACTGATGTTGAAAATGGAACAAAAACCAAAAGAGTGTAGTATTCTGAATGTTGAAAACAAACATATTATCAAAGGAAAGCACATACGGTTGGACAAGCTCCTTCCCACTAAACAGAATCGGCTTCTATTTCAGTTTCCTATTTCTATGCCATTAAGGTATAATGCAGTTGAAACTCTAAACACAATCTCTGGCCAGACTTACAGCCATTCTCACAAAATTCTTTATAAAAGAGCCGTTCTGATAACTTATGAATAAGACCAATACGTATCCTAGAAAATGAATAAATAAAAATCCACAATGACCCAATAAACCATGTACTGGTTTTTCAAGAACTATCCATGACTAAACTCTCCTTAAATTCCTTGGTCAGATCATCATTTTTCCCTATTTAGTAAGGCTGAAAACCATCTGTTAGAGCTTACCCCACTCCGAGTTATTCTTTAAAGAAGTCTCCTTTTCTTTTTTACATAATTGTTGCTAAACTTAATCTCCACACCAAATGCTCCACCTGTAAGACTCAGATATCTTCAAGTAGGAGCAGGTAAGGTAAGTGAAGTTAAAGTTTAATTCATGGACGTAGAGACAAGGCCATTTCAGCATCAACCTGTTTTCCCAAACATCGCCCATTTAATTCACCCTGGGTTGGTCTGTGGGACATGTTACAAAGTTAGACATGTGGGACTTCAGAGCCCTAAGAAAACTTTAATCTCTAAATTAGTCAACTTTAAAGGTCCTTTACAAATTAACAATGGGATTAAGACTGGTGATGAAAACTACTCTTGGGTCATCAGTGACTAATATCAATTACACATCCAAATGTTAAAAGTTCTTGATTGAGTAAGTTTCAGTATATTAAGCCGTTTGGAAAGCCTGCTCTGACAAACAGCAGTTTTCAGAAATAAAAGGAAACAGCACTCCTCTCCTTTACCTACCAAATAGGCTCCTTGACTGTTCTGTTTCATTTTAGAGACTTCCCCCATTCTTCTCGGTGAGCTTGAGGGCACATCCCTTGGGATTTTTTTTTTTTTTTTTTTTACGAATGTTAAAGTGCTTTAAGCGTTTCATTATATTCAAATTAGCAAGTTAAACAAAATAAAGCCCTACTAATGAACTAAGAAAAATATCAGACACGATGTATTTGTATCTTAACACATCAAACTTCGAATTCCATTACCAAAATACTGGAGTCTGGCTCAGAACTCAGGGTCTCCCAGGGCCCATTCAGGGGAGCTGGGAGTTGCTCTCAAGGCACTGTCTGTCCCTCTCCCCGATCGGAGCCCTCAGACCCGGGCCAGCTCCGCCCCTCCCACTTCACACACACGGAAAGCAGCGCAGCAGTGGCTTGCGGGGAACTTAATTCTGGCCGGTCTGTGTAAATATAAATACACAGCTATTTTGACGCCACAATCAAAGAATGCCAGAGAAAATGAAGGAACAAACAAATGATAAAATCAGCTCTTTTTTTGCGCAGCAGCAGAAAGATCCTACGGAATAGCAGGCATGCCGAGTTCCCTAAAGTAGCACTTACATTCCTCAACCAAAATACTCCAATCGTATTAATAGGGAGGCAGGAAAAATAATCCGGAGAAGATCCTGTTGGGAGAATAACCACCCTTGATTCTCCTCCGGTCAGTCCTTTAATCGTATGTCTCACACAGCCACCGGGTGGGAGCACCTCAATGTTTAAATCATCTTTAATCAAGACTGGAGAATAAGGGCAGGTTCACGGGGAAATGCCTTTCTGTGGCACGTTTAATTGAGACTTTTGTGACTTGCCATTAGGTCAGCGCCGCCCGCAGCCCAGAGTCCCGAGCCCTGCCCTTTGTTACGCGGTGGACCCCGCCATCAGACCCGGCCCCCGGCCCCCAGCCCCCGGAGCCTTCGGTTCCAGCGTGGGGTGCACGGGCCCCCCACGGGCAGGGAGCAGGAACTCCACACGCGAAAGCCCCGCACCGGGACGCCTGGGCCCGGTGCCCACCAGCCCCTCACGCCCAAAGCCGCGCGCGGCCCCCTGCCCGGACCGGATCAGGTACGTATCCTTATGTAATCGCCCAGGGGCCACGCCTTTCCCACCGCCCCACCTCCGCCAGGACAAAGTGAAGTTTAAAATAGAAACCAATTACCTGGCCTCGGCGGCGCCGGGGCCCCTAGAGCGCGATCCGCGCCGCCGCGCGCACCCCCGCCCGGCCAGGGCCCCGAGCAGACCCCAGCCCGGGCCTCCACTGCCCCGTCCCCCGCAGACCCCCGCCCCGATCCCCACTTCCCCGTTCCGCGTGAACCCCCGCCCCGGCCCCCACTGCCCCGTTCCGCGTGTACACCGGCCCCGGTCCCCATTGCCCCGTTCCCCCTGGACCCCCGCCCGGGCTCCCCTCGCCCCAGTCAGGACCCCACTCCCCGACCAGGCCCTCACGCCCGGGCCAAGCCCCCCCCAACATCTCCTCCCCAGGGCGGCCCCACCCCCAGCTCCATCCCCCACTCGCTCCGGCGAGCCCGATCCCTCCCCAGCTAGACCCCCTCCGGCCCGCACGGACCCCCGCCTTTGTTACGGTGCGAAGTTGGGCCGTGGGTCCCAGTCTCTTTCACTTCTTGGGTTACAGTGCAGGCGTGTGACGTCCGCTCCACATGACGGGGGCGGGGGGCGGGCGCCGGGGGGCGGGGGCGCAGGCCGGGCCCTCCCCCCACCCCCCCCCCCCCCCCCCGCCCCCGGCCCTCCCCCAGTGAGCCAGGCCTCGCGCGGCCACCGCCCCCTCCCCCGGGGCGGGCAGGTAAGCGCCCCCGCCCCCGCCCAGCCCCCGCGCCCCCCGGCGCCCTGGGCCCCGCGCCGCACCCCGGGAGGAGCAGAAATAGGAATGATTTATCCAGCGATACCTCCCCCTGCTACCCATTCCACCATCCGCGAGCTCACAGAGATGGGGGGCGGGGGGAGGACCGAGTCGTACTCGGATTGGGGGTTGGGAACGGCCCGGGCGGGGGGCGCGGGGCTGGACACCACCTCGTCGCCCAGTTAGGATCTTGTCGCCTGGGATCGCCCATGGACCGTACAGGTGACCGCTGCGCGGCCCCGCAGCCGGATACACTGCGCGTGGACCAGGCCGGGGCGCAGGTCCCTCCCAGGGAAGGTCTCCGGGAAGGAGTGGGCACAAGTGGGGCCTTAACCCGTTCCCCGCAGCACCGCCGTCCGCCCCGGGGCGAAGCGGCGCCGCGGCTCCAACACTGAGCAGATGCTGCGCGACCAGTCGGCCCGCACACTTCCACACGCCACCACCACTCATAATCCGAGGAAAGTGGGTGCCGGGCTAAACCGCAGGAAACGCGGGGCGGCCCGGGACGCTCTCCGCGCGTGAATGTGCGCATTGTGCGCGCTCGCGAGGCCAGCGCTGTGAGTTCGTCACTCGGGTGGGCAGAGGAACTTTCCCTGACCGTGAACTGGTCACATTCTAGGCTCTGCCATGGACAGAGTATCAACAGCCAGGGAGAAAATAAAATCTGAAGTTGGAAGGTACACGCTGCCCTTCACTTTTACAGCGAACACCAGTTTCAACAATTCCAGATCTCGCTACGCTTAGCGCCGGGCGAGTGGGCTCCAACACTCCAACCCCAAGAAGCGGGGCGCGCCTGTCGCTTGGGAACGAGACGAGAGGAACCACACATTTCGATAATCTCTGAGAAGCATAATCACATCACTCCTTGGCTTCCCCTTCTGCAGGTTTCGCCTTGAATCCGAAAGCACCTCCGATGCCCATTCTTTACAGGAGGACACTCAGAGGAGAAACTGCTGAGTGCCTACCTAGTTGCACAGACTCGGATAAAAGCGTGTCCACGTCTACAGCTCACAACTGTGCAAATCCGGAGCCTGCGGATGCGCGGGGCTGGTCGGACTTAACAGTGTGCAGACACATGGGCGCATGCACGCGCGCGCGCGTACACACTCACACCCCAAATTACCTCCGGGATGGAGAAAGCCGCTGCGGATTGGCCAGAAGAGCCGTCACTCACACCCAGGGGGCAGGGAGACTTCGCAAGGCTGTTTCCTTTTTTCCCCCCCTCCCTACCGTTTCATTTATTGGTAAAACAACAGCAGAGCTCTGAAAGTTAGCCATCTGCGCCGAGAGTTTGCCTTCTTTAAGAACGGGGGCGACAGACAATATCCATTTAAATATATTTTATACTTCCACAATGGATGAAAGGGAAAATTAGCAATCGGGGTGGGGGCGGAGAGGAAGCTAGCTGTGAAAAGGAGGGGTCATGGGGGGGGGGGGGGTAGGTAGTGGACGCGGGATGAAGTTGTCCTCAACACCCAAAAGGGACTTTGACCTTTCACTGATCTCGAAATTAAAAAATGTTCTTCACAGGTCAGAGTATCACCATCGCCGGTCCTAATTTACGAATTCATTATTTTAATTTTATTATTTAAGCATGCGCCAGTCATAGTGTTTCCTTAAGAAAGAACTGACCTATTTTTGGCTGGAGATAAACGATCATGTTAACAGATGTTAATCTTGTAATCTGTTTTTCCTGTAAGCACTTTACATACCCGGGTTTCAGACCTTAAAAATAACATCTTTTCCAAAAAGACCTGACGTCACAATTCATTCCCTGAAAAAGCACTCCCCCTCTCCAGTTTTTTTTTTCCTCCGCAATGATTTCAGAGACATTAAATCTTTTTCACTTTATAAATGCTGATTTGTTCTGCCTCAACTCCCACGAGCTTTTATTTGCATTTCAAATTCCACAGGTTACACCAGTCGCCTTTTCAAAAAATGTAAACCAACAATGCAGCAGCAAATGGCTTTTTGTGCATCTGGATTAAATAAGGCACAGGATGAATATATTTTAAAAAGAGGGCTGAGCAAGTTGATCTCTGCACACCCGGAGACCAATTACTTCTTTATCAATAAGCCCAGCGGAATGAGTAGGATACAGACACACAACCCAGAAGCTCCTGGGCAGATCCGGGTCTGCAGCCGGGAGCTTGTTAACGCCGATAATAACCGGGGCTGACGAACAGACCCACAACTTTCGGGTAAAAGGCTCAGTTTCCCTGGTCCCTAATAGCAGGGGTCCACCGGCCCCCCAGCCCACCACCGCTGATTGTCACCGTACACCAACCCTCCTCCACGAACCACTGTTTTAAATACCCAGCTCCGCTGGCTTTTAACCAACTTATTCATACAAAGTTTCTTTAAAACTTCACAAGGCAGTTTAATCTAAATAATGATCGTAACTCTTCAGTAGGTTAGCTCTCCCTGGAAATGGCAGACCAGGCGCTTTTCCGACCCTCCCCTCCCCAAATACACACACCCCAAGTATTCTTTCCTAGTGTGTGCCCGGGTGTAAATCGCGATCAGTACCATCCCCACCCCTGCTCCCACCCCTGGCAGGCTGGGTGCATCTCCGAGGAGCCCCCGCCTGCCAGACCCCCTCCCCACCGCTCCTCAGAGTCTTTGCAAGCACCCTCGCCCCCACCCCCACCCCTGCCCTAACTTCCCTTCCGAGCTCTCACTTCTTTTAACATTAGGGTCACTTCTGCGCTCCCAGCTGACGGGCAGGGAGCCAGGGGAGGGGGAGGCAAAGCGACGCCCCTCCCGCAAACCTGTACCCGAGGCTGCCGCGCTCGCTGCCCACAGGCAACGACCCCATCCGCCGAACCCTTAATAACTGAAGCGGCTCCTCGGGCCCCGCAACCCCATCACCCACCTTCATTAGCTGGAGCGTTTTACTTTAAAGTAAGGCAATTTGCTCTTTGTCTCCTAATGGATGGAGAGCGCATCCGAGCTCCCCTCCTCCCGCGTCGCCTTTGACGAAGTGTACAAAGCCAGCGCCTCCTCCGCGCTCCCCTCCGGCCCCCACCCCGCCCCTCCACTGCGGTAAAAGCCACCTCTCCGGAGCTCGCCCGGCCGCCTGAAGTTGCATCTTCCCTCTCCCGGAATTGCGGAGCGGAGCAACTACCCACCGGGGAAGCGAGCAGCCCTCCCCGCGCCCCGGAGTCCCTCCCCGGCGCCCCCAACCCCCGCAGCGCACGCCGGGTCCCCCACACGTCGAGGCCTGGTCCCCGCGGCCCCCGCCCCCGCCGGCCCCGCCGCGACCCCACCGCAGCCCCTACCTTGCAGGGGAGGCGGAGGCCGGGGGAGAAGGACGCGCACGCCCCGCGCCTCTGAAGGTGAAGCCGAGCGCCCGAGGCGCGGAGCCGAGCGCTGCACTAGACCGACCGCGCCAGCTGCGCCCGGGCGCGGGGGACGCGCGAGGGCGCGCGGGGCCCGCCACGCGCCCGGCCCCCTCCCCGCGCCGCTCGCTCGCGCCCGGGACGCGCCGGCCCCGCGGGGACCCAGGCGCCGGCAGGGCTCCGGGGGCTACGCGGTGCAGGGAGGGGGCCGGGCCCCAGCAGCCGGGCGCAGGCCCGAGGCTTCCCCCAGCACCGGAATGGTCTGCCCTGTAGGAAACGCACACGCTCCACTATTGTCTCATCAGCACAAAGTTCTGCCACACTGCGGGGAAAGTCTGGAGGCTCGCGATGACTCAGACACAGATAATTCTTCCCCTAATAGCACTGAATCACGATCCCAGCGGCTAGTTGTCGCCCCTGCTTCCCGAGGGCCAGCGCTGCCGCAGATCCAGTTAGGGGAAGCTGTTGACGCGCACACACGGATACACACACGAGCACGCATCCATACGTGCAGGCGTGCTGGGGATGCATTTCCAGCCGACTCGGGCACCTGAGCGCTAAGCCTCGAATCCAGATTTATACTCGGATATCCTTCCGGTGGTCCCAGCCGCGCGTGCTTTACCAACCGCTCGGGGTGTGCGTTTCATCTAACTTCCTGCTAAAGGCGCTTAGGGGAGTCCAGGCACAGAGTATCTGCAGATTAACAGCAGATCAAGATGGGGTCCCACTGGGAAGACTTCAGAACTAGCGTTCTGCTGGATATCAGTTTTAAAATATCACTTTCCTCCCCCCTTAAATCCTTGAAAAGTTCGTGTGATTTTTTTATTTCAAACTCCATTTTCTCATCTCAGCTACTTCTCTCCGTGGGCCATAGTTAGTTGCACCAAGTCTGGGGATAGAAATTCCAGTTTGACCCCAGAAAGCTTCCATGGGGTGGGGGGAGGGGGTGGTGTAGAAGGAG
Source organism: Odocoileus virginianus (assembly GCF_023699985.2). Taxonomy (NCBI): domain Eukaryota; kingdom Metazoa; phylum Chordata; class Mammalia; order Artiodactyla; family Cervidae; genus Odocoileus; species Odocoileus virginianus. The sequence goes on from NC_069695.1 coordinate 53,646,587, forward strand.
AAGGGGCGGGAGCGGGCAGATGGAGGGGAAGGCGGGGACCAGGCCAGGGGAGGCTCTGGGAGCAGAAGCCCCCCACCCCGAGCCCGCGGTGACGTCGATCGGTGCGCGGGGTGAGGCAGCCCTCGCCCACCGGGCTTCGGGCAGTGTTCCGCTGACCTCGTGACGATCCGCGGTGGACGTGGGTTCCATCCAGGACCCTGACTGAGCTCTCGGGGGAGGCCGCGCCTCAGTCCAGGCGTTACCTTCCGCCGTGGCATTTCTCTCGGTGCCTGACGTTCGCTAACGTAACCGGCTGCTGCAGCTCGGGGCCCCTCCAACTTAGGGCATTTGCAACAGAAACTACTCCGGACGCGCGCCAAGGGAGGGGCTTGTGCCTGCAAAGCTGGACGCTCAGCCAGGGCCATTCTGCATGTGTGCAATGTGAGTGCAGCCTGCATGCATGTGGGATGTGTGTGCATGTGCGTGTGTTTCCACGCAGGAAGGGTCTGGGGCGGGGGGAGAGACAGGGAGGGAGCAAGAGGGCTGAGAAGCTTCGAGAGAAGGATCCCTGTTTATAAAATATGATTAATGATCTGCACTAACTCCGAGAGCGGGCTTGGCGAAGGTCGTTGACAATTCTTACAGCTTTCAGCCTGAATGCCTAAGGGCGATGTATTCTTGATCAGATTTAAGTCCGATTCACAGAAAAGTATTGAAGTGCCCACCGTTCTTTATAATGCAGAGTAAACATGCACAAATAAAAGTGTCACGCATTGCAACTGATGACATGGATATTAATGTCATAGAGACATAGTGACACACATATATATTTTTGGACACCCAAAGAGATTAAAATTTGCATACTGGAAGCTTTAATATTTTTTTGTCGTATTTTGAAATGGATGTGAATTCATGGTGAAAATCCTTGGGTCTGTTTAAGACAACAGTATTGCAATAATAACTTCCACGTGTGGAAACTTGACAAGTTAGACCAACAGTCAATGAGCAAAATTTCTGCACTCCTCCTCATAAAATCGTGATTTTCCTGACTTGCCTTCTTTCTCTCGCCCGCTTATCACCCACATATGATTTCACTCAGGGTCACGCGGATTCTGCAATAATATTGATACTGTGCTTTTAAGAGATTTCCTTTCTACCCGCTTCTCTACAATGCATGCAGAATCTGAGAATGTAACTTGAGAGGCAGGAGGTACATCGTGGAAAATGGCAGCTTGAGGGCCAGGACGGGTTTGTTACTGTTGAGAGCGCCATTCTCGAGCCCAGCGTGTTTACAGTGCTGTCCATTTGTCAACACACGATTTAAAAAATGGCATAAAAACAAAATATCTGAGTCCTTATACCACTTCTGCAACATACTTGGTGTTGTCAAAATGTCAACTGTTTAATATCGTTAAATATTAAACTTTTGGGGACTTTTAAGTCCCCACCAAAGATTAAGAACACTGTTTTTCACAAAATGTAACTCCCCGAAATCCCCCAAGAGAAGTTCATTTTGGAATGTCTAAGTAAAGTAGAATATTTGGGTGGAAAGAAGTCAGCAACTCGAATGGACTAATGTTTATTTATAATTTTATAATAAACAAGAATTCTGGTTAGTGAAATAGATGGAGAAAAATACTTATTTTCTCTTGTTATTGTCCAATGAATTATTTGTACAGGATTGGGGCTCTGTTCCTTCAAGCTAAGGAAAATGGCACTTTAATGAAACAGTGTTTAATTGCTTGTCTATGTAAGTCAGGCAATGGTGTGTGATTGTTGGACATTTAGATCCGAAAGGTTCCTAAGAGACTCCACTAAATAGTTAAAAGTGAAAAACAAACAGATACAAAAAAAGAGAATCTTCTAAGAGGCCTTGTCTGTCTGAAAGCTGGAAGTGAAACTGTCTAAACTATAGTATGAAATCTAAGACACACTAAATATATTTATTAAATATGCATGCTCAAAAATTTAAGTGCACTACTTATTAATGAATATTTAATGTTAAGTCTCTGCATGAATTTCTTGGGATTTTCTAAATTATATCTGAGAAAGGAGAGTGACATTGTGTACCTAAGACCGGAAATAACCTTTAGCTCTCTGAGCTAACTTAACTTTACAGATTTCAGAGTGGATTAGAGATATATTTGATGTAAATTTTCAACCAGTAGTCCTCAATAAAGGCTGTTTTAAGAACAGTACATATGCTGCCTGCTTTTATACAGTTTGGAGTAGGTAACAATTTCATGTATAAATGGAAAACATTAGTGCAATCCTAACTTGCTGTTTTTTCCTGAAATCTTTCCCTTTCTTAGAACCTGGGGACTCGGAGATTACAACTCTGTGTTTAGATTATGGAGGAAGAGAAAACAGCCCATTAGCATGAGTGGTTCAGTATGGAATTCAGCATATGGTGATCCCGTGCCCTGATGGGAGGCAAAATTGTGATAGTCCTTACGAAATTGTTTCAGCCTGCTGGAATCTGAACCTAACCAAGAGACTATTTTTCATTTTGGTGTTGAAAATGATTTCAGTTGTTTCTTAAATTTTAGTTCTCTGGAAGGTGATGAATATTGTAGTAGTGAAATAGACACTATATGTTTCTCCTAAACACACACATACACACACACACACCATTATCTCTAATGTGATCCTTGCCCAGGTTCTCCCAGCTTCTCACTGAGCTGCTTCCTCTGGGATCATCTTTTGTGTAACTTTAAGAATTTGGGGTCAGTCTGTCTGGGCTTAGTTGGTCATGGTGGAAACCTGCATGTTGTTTGAAAGACTTTTGTGACGATTTCTTCATCTCTCCGTGGTATCTGAGCCTGAGGGCACCTTTTTAAGGTGTCTACCTGAATTTCTCAATAGTTTGATAATCAGCCAGTCATCTCTTCCAGATCTGTGCAAAATGGACCCAGGCGCGTACAGAGAAAGCCTTCTTTATCTTCCCCCACGCCAGAAACCCTAGCCTTCCCAGGGAATCGGCTGTTTAAACAATCTGTCCTGGTTTCCTGCTCAGAGGAAAACTCCACAATGACCCCCAATCCTATTCTTATTGCAACATGGGTTCTCTTTTACTTTGGGCACCTATTTTGGTTAACGACACAGATGTCATTAATAACTTTCAGTCACAGTGTTCGTGCAGATCCGCAGTGGAGGCCAAAGCATCATGGCAAACACACTCATAGTCGCAGGGGTTCACAGGCACATAGTCTCAGAGTCTGCAGTTTGGGATGACTCCATCAGGAATTCCCAGCAGGTGGAGGCCCTCAGAACTGCTCATTTCAACTTGAATCGAAGGGTCTCGGCAACAGCTGGCTGCAGCAGAGCTGATACAGAATTCCCCAGATGTGGTTCGTGACGGCATGTCTTCATGGAAGGAAAGGAAGTAGGCCGAAGAGCAGTTTTCACTGAAGGAAAGACAAGTTCAGGGAGGACCCCTTCTTGAGAAAGATTTCCCGTGTTAGAGAAGGGAGGGAGTGTTTTCCTCGGCACCTCTTATAATCCCCACAGTATGTTAATGACTTAACAGATAGGTTGTTATTAACACCAGATGTTCTTACAGCAGCAAAACCATTGACTTTCTCTGCCCCCAAATCTCATTATGCTTCCCCATGCATCGCTGACTGCATGTGCACGTTGATGCACACTTTCCTAAGAGAACTGAAAAGAAGATATGAGAAGCTGCAGCATCTCTTCGGTGGGTAGTCAGATGCACTTGTAATGAGACCAAAGTGGAACAAATGCTCAGAAACCTTTGCCTGAGGTCTAATCAGTCACCTCATGGAGTACAGTTTGACGGAAAGCAGAATTCAGCATTTACATGGTCGATGGTATTAGAATCAACACAGTAAGAAAAGGAGTTGTCAGGATATGGATGAGTCAGTGTCATAATTAACAAGTCAAGACATTTTGTTGATGAGGAGAGCTGGGTACAACTTTTTTTTTAGTGACTTTTTATTGCATAAAATAGACATAAAATTTTGTTACGTCTATTTTTAATATTTTAGTCTATTTACGTCGATTCAAAGTACATTCGCAGTGTTGAACAACCATCACCACACCACCATCCATCTCCAGAACATTCTTTATCTTTTAAAACTGAAACTCTGTCCCCATCAACCACTCCCCACTCCCCTCCCTGCAGCCCCGGGGCCAGAACCCTTCTACTTTCTGTGTCTATGAATTCAACTCCTCGAGGGAACCTCCTGTAAGTGGGACCTCAAACTATCTGTCCTTATGTGTCAGGCTTATTTCATTGAGCATAGCATCCTCAAGGTCCATCCATGGTGTAGCATGTAACTAGGCGCAATTCTGCCTTCTTTATAAAAAATATAGTGTTAATGTATACAGATGGGCAAGAACTTTGCCAAATAAACCGATTAACCAAGTGACTATAATCTCAACAAAAACCATTCTAGAAAATTTATCTTCTCTTATCTGGCTGTCTTTGCTTGTCTTTGCCTCCTTAGAAGTTTCAAGAGAAATACAAAAGGAAGCTGCATCTTCTTACCAAACTCAAACCCATGCAACGGAAACTACACAGAGCAAACCTGAGACTGAATTGAAGTTAACTACTCTCTGGTTAGTATTTTCATGGTTGACTGATGACTTATAACCAGACTATGTCCCCCTTAAAATGGAGGAAGCATATTAAAAATCAGAAAATTAAAAATTAAAACCAATCAAAAGTAACAGTGAAGTTGATATACCAGGCACCTGAGATGAGTTCATGAAGGCAGCCAGGCTTCTGGCTTGAAGGAAAACCACGGGTTAAGAGGGTTTGTCTTTCTGGGGTTGGAACCAGGGCTCCTATGTGTCTCTGGGACCTCAGGGCCCGGCTGTGAGCCAATATTCAGTTCTGGGACACATGGAGGTGTTTTGGTATGCCCCCCCAGTTATAGAGAACCCATGGCATTCATTTTAACCTGGGGGCCAAGACGAAATTTTTGAGAGAGACAAGTGGTTGAATCTCTTATTGAATCACTTACCTGTACTCACTGAGCCACCAGGAAGTTTTTGTTCTTCACAGCAGCATCCTGGTGATCGGGTCAAGTGGGGACGTGGGGGAGTCATGTCAGATCGCTGAGACATCTTATACAATGAGCCATTTTAAAAATATTTCAGGTAGGCAGGCATCATTGAAAGCACATGATGACAGAAGTTAAAAAACTTTTTTAATTCTGGTTAATCACAACAGTGCCTTCCTTCCTTCGTTCATTCCACATTCCCTACTCTAAGCCAAGTACTAGATTAAGTGCTCATTTAAAAAAGAATGTTTACTACAGAGGAACTTACATTTTATGTCTTTTATTCCTCACAAGAGCCCCACGAAGTAGGCGCCACTATCATCCCATTTCACAGATGCTCAAGTTCAGAGTTGGTGACCCTGCCCAGTTGGGGGGCTGAAGAGCCCAGGGAGAAGGCGGGAAGGCAGCAGCCCCGATGGCGTCGCTAACCCACCCACCAGCCAGAGCACAAGGCCTCAGCGACTTCACAGAGGACTCTAAGGTGGAGCTTCCTAGCCCCAGCACAAAGAGGGGATACTATTCTTCACAAGATTTCCACGATCTAAAAAATGAGAAGTCCATTTTTCCACCAAAAAACATTATGTCCTAATATGCGTATCCAAATGAAATTTCTCCTACACTCTCTCAAAAAGAAGAGATTTCAGTCTGTAATGGATTGCATTCCCAACAATAGTTTTACCAAACAAACAAACAAACAAAAAATCCATACAGTGTTCCTCACTGTATTTTGGAGGCAAAACTATCAACCTATAATTTAGGAAGAATTTACATGAATTACCTGATATACAAAGTGGGAATTCCATTTCAAGTTATTAGGAACAAGAAAAATGTGCAATCACTTGAAATTGTTTTAATAGTTTATTCATGCGGACAAATGTAAGTTCTTTTCTGACTATGTGTGTTCTTCCTCATCATACAGCTGCTGATGTAATCAATCTTATAAAAGTATACATTTCTTTAATATATTGTTTTAAAATAGCTGAAGGAAAAAAAATAAAATAAAATAGCTGAAGACATCAGAAATGTTATCCCAAACTATATTAGTACTCCAGGAAAGGGGATCATTTCTAGAACCATTTGTTTTTTCCTCATTGATTTTCCTTTTTTTCTTTCAACTGTCCAAGTCATTTTATTTTTTTGTTATTATTGCTGAAGTACAGTTGATTTGCAATATTGTGTTAATTTCTGCTGTGCAGCAAAGTAATTCAGTTTTAAATGGCTCAGTGATAATCCACCTGCCAATGCAGGAGATGCAGGAGACTTGGGTTCGATCCCTGGGGTAGGAAAATCCCCATGAGAAAGAAAACGCAACCCACTCCAGTAGTCTTGCCTAGAAAATCCCATGGACAGAGGAGCCTGGCAGGCTGCAGTCCATGGGATTGCAGAGAGTCGGACATGATTGAGCGACTGAGCTCACACACACATATATGTGTGTTTATATATTCTTTTTCATAGTATTTCCCATTATAGTTTATCCCGGAATGTTGGATACAGCTCCCTGTGCTATGCAGTAGGACCTCCTTAGTTACCCATTCTATATGTGTAGTTTTGCATCTAGTAACCCCACCCTCATTGATTTTCAAACACTTGTTTGTCTTCATAAAATTCCACTGGTATAGTCGAGCCTAGCCAAATCTTGGATTTAAACCCTAAACTGCAAATGTTTAAGAAACACTTCCATTCGATACCTGATCTAGAGGTTTTCCACTTGTTGGGAAATGTAGGCTCCACCCCCGCCAGGCTCCTTGCCCACGTCCCCGGGCAGAGAAAGGATCAGATTCCCTGGGGCCACAGACCCTCTGGCTGCAGAACTTGTCAGCACTGTCTTCTCCCTGGCAAACTCCAAACTACCCAGCCCTGCCTCCTGCTGCCAGCCAGGCCTCCCCACGGTCCTGGGTTGGCAGAAACTTCTGGGGCATTTGAGTAACACAACGCACACTTTCTTCTTTATTTCCTACAGCTTAAGCCCTTTGGTTTCTAGAAAGCCTTTATTTAAAATAAATACAGAAAAGATGTGTTACACTGTGAGTTACAATACAATACAATCATCCATTAAGTACCAAACTCTGTTCAAACAAGGTTCATGGACAGACTGACAAATTTACAAAAGCAAGGAAATTCAGAGAGGAGGAGCCGCCATTCAGCAGGGGTCTCCCCAGTGTGCAGCCAAAGTGGGCCAACAGACAGCAGCTTGTGGCTTTCTTTTTCGGTCGAGTTTATCATACTTCAGCAAAGTGGGGTGGAGGTAGAAATAAAGCAGTCCTTAAAAATGAAACAGTTTTCTATATGTCATGTCTTTTTTCAAAAAAGTAAGTTATCCCATATTTACTGGGCAGAAAAAAAAAGTAAGTTATCCCATATTTACTGGGCAGAAAACAATATTCCACTTTTCAACCCCTCCCCTACACTTCTTTGAGTTTATTTTTGCAATTGAGCTTATCTAGTTGTTTATGCTGGGGCTTTCTAGATTGAAGCACAGAAATAACTTTTAGGCAAACTGATCATAAACTTCCATCCTAGACCTTCTGTTGATTAGGACACATCACTGAAACATGGTTTTAGCAATATTTCTTATGGTAAAAGACATTTCTTTAGAACAACACAAAAAAAAAGTCTAATGGGAAAAAACAATACCTGTATCTGTAAAGTATTATACAGATAACTGTTAAATTTCATCTTATATTTTTATCTTATTTTTGAATGCAAAGATGTGCTTACACTTACCTCCAAATGAACATTTGATGAAATTTTCTTTCAATCCCAACACCACCAAAGGATTCCGAAAATTCAAGTCTGCGCTGGAAGCAGCTATAATGGAATCAATGTCTCTTTGCCCAATGACACATCATTGTGCTGTCTGACTTCACCCTTCCTTGCTGTGCAAAATTACAGGGAAGTTGATGGTGTGAACACACGACTTACTCATTTCAGTACTATTTTAGTCTTGATTAACCAACAGGGAATAAACACTGAACATCTACACAAGAGACTGCAGAAAGTTTGTCATCTAATACCCTGAGAAAAAATATAGAATCCAAGTAAAAAACAAAATTTTGCTCAATAAACACTGCACGAAACACTTATTTCCAAAATGTGATGGGAATTTCATATGTATTAGTCTTGTCCATCTTCAAATAGAGTCATAAAAACCTCATGACTGCTCTCTTTCGTGTGTGAAGATACCTACCTTCGAACTCAAGAGTTAACAGGTAGAGAACGCCATAGACAAGAAGGTAGGAGCCATGAATTATAGATGATTCTTTACAAGTGAAAAAAATGAGAGTGTTTATTGTGGGATGTCTAATCTTCCAGCGACTGAGGCATGTTGTTTTGAGTCCATGGTCCCCATGCCAGCTGTGATCAGAACAGAAGACCATCATTCCTTCTGAAGTAGAAGTAGAGAGTTTGTCTATGGAATTACAATAATTACACATGCTACATTTTGTAAAGTTTATTCCATTTAGTTTAATTCTGCTCACAGTGGCAAAGTGAAATGACTCATAATTATTAACTCCCTGAAAAGTAGAAAACTCATAGCAAAGTGGTTATGCTTTGTGGTGCAGTCATTTAGAAGCAGAATTGTTTTGAATTCAAAAAATGTGTTAAAGAATCATGTGTCTACAAGTAGATCTCTTAAAATCCATTTGTCCCATGGACACAGGAAAGATTTTCCTCCAGTTGTGTCGCTCTGCCCTGTTATGAAAGTTTAGGGCAGAATAATATCCTTGTTCTGGGCTTCCCCGGTGACTGAATCCTCCTGCCAACGCAGGAGACGAATTTGATCCCTGGGTCAGGAAGATCCCCTGGAAACGGAAATGCAACCCACTCCAGTATTCTGGCCTTAAAAGAAAAAAAAAACCCTTGGACAGAGGAGCCTGGTGGACTACAGTCCAAGGGGTTGCAAAGAGTCAGACACGACATGAGTAACTGGGCACGCATGTCCTTGTTGTATTCTCTATAAACTGGACACAAAGGAATTTTATTTTATTTATTTATTTGGACACAAAGGAATTTTACTAAGAGTGGTTGATTCTTTCTCTAGACAAGATTTTCTTGCAAAATATGGCAGTCGGTGATGAGCTGCAAATTTGGAATAATTCCTGGTAGGGGTCAACTCTCTCCACCAGTGTCAATGTCACACATGATAATAACCTGAACACTCTTCAAAAAAGAAAAGAAAAAAAAAAAAGAATGATATTCAACAAAGGTTAAGAGACTAGTGGAACACAAGGGACAGCTGACTTTAAATACACACACCACCTGTAAAACCTCATGCAAGCTGTAAAGGCCCAGGTCATGGGGACTGCAGAAGGAAGGTGGACTTCACTCAGGGCGCTGGGCGGCCACCAAAGCACTTTCAACAACAGAAGGACACGATCAGATATTTTCCTAAAGATGACTGATCCAATGAGAAGGAAGATTTAGTGGCAGAGAAATCCATTAAGAGCTAAGTTCTCACCAAACTTGAAAATCAAAATCCCGAGGTTGGGCAGGAGATGGGGGTCCAGGAAGGACACCGGGAAGGAGAGAGAAAGGCCTGCTGAGTGCTGTCTGGGCGTGGGAGAGGCCGCCTGGGGAAAACAGAAGGGCCGAAGGGGTCAGACCCCGCCGCGCCGTCAGATTCAGAGACCTGGGAGAGGCTGCCGGGAGAGGCTGCCGGGAGAGGCTGGCGGCGAGATCCTACGTGGAAGGGCGTTGGGGTCCAGGCCCAGGTCTCTCTATCTCTGTGGTCCTGATGAGTGTGTCTGACGGGACGCAGAGGTGTCGGAAGAAGTGACGACAGGATTCTGGAGGCTGAAGACACACAGCAAGGCCCCAGGCTTCTGGAACACCACCCTCTGTATGGCTCCCAGTGTGCGGCGGACGCGACCCGTGAACACGGTCAGCGTCGTGCCGGTGTGGGAGCACCAGCCCGGGCTCCGCAGGCCGCCCTGCGCCCAGCGCACCCCGGGACCTCTTCTCCAAAGGCCCGTCCAGAGGCTCTGCACGTCCTGGCTGCTGGGCCGCCGCCCCAGCGTTTGTCCTTCTGTCCTTCAGCCCCGAGACCCATCCTGACGCTCACTCTAGACCCTGCACCTCATTCTGTGGATGTCCCTGCTGCCTCCCTAGTGAAAACCCCCCCAAAATGTAGAATTGGAGCTGTATGTTTTCCTTTCACTAAGCTTTGGTCAAGCTCAGGGCCTGGATTCTTCTTCTGAACCACTGACTAAAGGAAATTAAAAAAAAAAAAAAAAGTTTAAAAGAAGATGAGGGAGAGAAGCAGGGATGCCTAAAGAAACCAGAAATAAAACATGTTACTACATTAAGTTGTAAAAAGTATTTAAAAACCTATCTGCAATAATAATCTCCTCAAATGTCAAGACCAGGGGAGATAGATTTAAACAAACTTGCTGGGAGCCCCTGGCAGTCCAGGGGTTAGGACTGAATGCTCTCACTGCCCGGATTCAGGTCCAGTTGCTGGTTGAGGAACTAAGCTCCTGCAAGCTGCTCAACATGGCAAAAAAGGAAAGGAAAACACATGTCAAGATTTTTGTTTATTTTGGACAGATAAAAGAAGCATTCATATATGTGTTCAAAATTTAGGAGTAACAACTTGAAAGGGAACCAAAAGGAGGAAAATTTGCTAAAAACTAGCAGATATTTGGAGAAATCATGATAAATAGAAAATACACAGAGTAAAAAGGGTTTGTATTAAGACTGAAAATAAATGAGAAGTGAGAGTCTAAGATCTAGTTATATGCTATATCATGAGAGACAACTATATAACAAAACAAGAAGTATGAAAGAATGGACATCCAGCAAGTATTAATAAAAATGAATTAAATGTAATAATAGAAACAGTAGATAAAATAGAATTTATGATGAGGAAAAATAAAAGGGATAGTTCAAATTGGTAAAAGTAACAAGAAGATTAAAGTCATGGATATTTAGATACCTAACACTATAAAGCAAGCACTGAGAAATATCAAGAAAATAGAAAAATCATCAGTTATATTAAAGGACTTAACACACATATAACAGAAATCACAGGGTGAAGAAACAAAAATAGTTGAGAATGACACAATTCATAAGGTTGAGCTAATATGGAATGTTGTAGCTAATGAAGGGAGAAGATACCCGCTCTTCAAATAGTTAGTTTTGAAGTCATAAAAACAGTCATTTTAAAGAAGAGAAAAAAAAAAAGCTAGGGAAAACTACAGATAAATTCCAAATTGCAGAATTCATACATTTTTCTGAGCCATAAGCAAACAACTTTGACGATACAGAGCTAGCCAACCACCTAGTATAAAAAAATAATTAAAAATTGAACAAAAATTTAAAATACTTTAATAATATAAATTTAAACATTTTTAAAAGAAAAACCAGTTGAAAATTACTAACCACTTAGAAAAAAAAGAAATAGCAGCTCTGCATATCAAAGTCTTAAATAGGAATACATTTGTTATAAACTACATGAACTAAGGTTTCAACTCAGGAAGCTGTCTAAAAAAATGAAATAAAATCAATCTTAAAAAAGTAGAAGAAAAAGAGTAAAAGTCAAACAACTTAATGAGGTAGATAAAAATAATAGTATTAATAATTGAGTTCAACAAAAAAACTAAAAAATTTGACAGATAAACATTGGCAAGTTTAATCAAGAAACAGAGAAAATACACATAATCAACCATTTGGAATAAAAAATACAAAAATAATTTTAATTATAGAAGAATAATGTGTTTATATCAATAAACTTAACAATCCAAAAGAAAAAATTTTTAAGGAACATAAGTTACCAAATTTGGCTTAAAGAATAAGTGGCAACCTTCAATAAATAAGTGATTACAGGAGAATTTGGAAATAAAGTCAGATCTATTTTAAATGCATAAGATTAAATGGTTTTAGATAGGAAAAGAAGAAGTGAAACTCTCTCTGTTTGCAGATGACATGATCCGCTACATAGAAAACCCTAAAGACTCTACCAGAAAATTACTAGAGCTAATCAACGAATACAGTAAAGTTGCAGGATATAAAATTAACACACAGAAATCTCTTGCATTCCTATACACTAACAATGAGAAAACAGAAAGAGAAATTAAGGAAACAATACCATTCACCATTGCAACAAAAAGAATAAAATACTTAGGAGTATATCTACCTAAAGAAACAAAAGACCTATACATAGAAAACTATAAAACACTGATGAAAGAAATCAAAGAGGACACAAACAGATGGAGAAATATACCGTGTTCATGGATTGGAAGAATCAATATTGTCAAAATGGCTATACTACCCAAAGCAATCTATAGATTCAATGCAATCCCTATCAAACTACCAATGGTATTTTTCACAGAACTAGAACAAATAATTTCACAATTTGTATGGAAATACAAAAAACCTCGAATAGCCAAAGTAATCTTGAGAAAGAAGAATGGAACTGGAGGAATCAATCTGCCTGACCTCAGACTGTAGCCACAGTCATCAAGACAGTATGGTACTGGCACAAAGACAGAAATATAGATCAATGGAACAGAATAGAAAGCCCAGAGATAAATCCACGAACCTATGGTCACCTTATCTTAGACAAAGGAGGCAAGGATATACAATGGAAAAAAGACAACCTCTTTAACAAATGGTGCTGGAAAAACTGGTCAACCACCTGTAAAAGAATGAAACTAGAACACTTTCTAACACCATACACAAAAATAAACTCAAAATGGATTAAAGATCTAAATGTAAGACCAGAAACTATAAAACTCCTAGAGGAGAACATAGGCAAAACACTCTCCGACATAAATCACAGCAGGATCCTCTATGACCCACATCCCAGAATTTTAGAAACAAAAGCAAAAATAAACAAATGGGACCTAATGAAACTTAAAAGCTTCTGCACAACAAAGGAAACTATAAGCAAGGTGAAAAGACAGCCCTCAGATTGGGAGAAAATAATAGCAAATGAAGCAACAGACAAAGGATTAATCTCAAAAATATACAAGCAACTCCTCCAGCTCAACTCCAGAAAAATAAATGACCCAATCAAAAAATGGGCCAAAGAACTCAACAGACATTTCTCCAAGGAAGACATACAGATGGCTAAAAAACACATGAAAAGATGCTCAACATCACTCATTATCAGAGAAATGCAAATCAAAACCACAATGAAGTACCATTATACGCCAGTCAGGATGGCTGCTATCCAAAAGTCTACAAGCAATAAATGCTGGAGAGGGTGTGGAGAAAAGGGAACCCTCTTACACTGTTGGTGGGAATGCAAATTAGTACAGCCACTATGGAAAACAGTGTGGAGATTTCTTAAAAAGCTGGAAATAGAACTGCCATATGACCCAGCAATCCCACTCCTGGGCATACACACCAAGGAAACCAGATCTGAAAGAGACACGTGTACCCCAATGTTCATCGCAGCACTGTTTATAATAGCCAGGACATGGAAGCAACCCAGATGCCCATCAGCAGACGAATGGATCAGGAAGCTGTGGTACATATACACCATGGAATATTACTCAGCCATTAAAAAGAATTCATTTGAATCAGTTCTAATGAGATGGATGAAACTGGAACCCATTATATAGAGCGAAGTAAGCCAGAAAGATAAAGACCATTACAGTATACTAACACATATATATGGAATTTAGAAAGATGGTAACGATAACCCTATATGCAAAACAGAAAAAGAGACTCAGATGTATAGAACAGACTTGTGGACTCTGGGAGAAGGCGACGGTGGGATGTTTCAAGAGAACAGCATTGAAACATGTATATTATCTAGGGTGAAACAGATCACCAGCCCAGGTTGGATGCATGAGACAAGTGCTTGGGCCTGGTGCACTGGGAAGATCCAGAGGGATCGGGTGGAGAGGGAGGTGGGAGGGGGGACCGGGATGGGGAATACATATAAATCCATGGCTAATTCATTTCAATGTATGACAAAAACCACTGCAATGATGTAAAGTAATTAGCCTCCAACTAATAAAAATAAATGGAAAAAAAAAAGATTAAATGGTTTTATGGAGTTGGCTCACTTAAAATTTTTAATTTTTAAATTGCAGAAATAAGAGATGCCCATTTGAAATAAAATATTCAAGCATATGTAGGTATATATAGTAAAAAGATTAGCTACCCACCCCCTCCTTTATCCAAATGCCAAAGCCTAGGATTAACCTTATTAACTGCAAACAGGCAAATATGTCTCTCACTATATATATGGTCTTGCCTGGTGGCTTAGATGGTAAAGAATCTGTCTGCAGTGTGAAAGACCCAGGTTCCATCCCTGGGTCAGGAAGATGGATATGTTTTTTACAAAAAAGAGATATTGTAGCACATATAGTTCCACACTTACTGTTTAACTTCAACCACATATCATGACATCATCCTTGTCATGACATACACACAGAATCCATCTGTATGGATGCACCACAATGTAGTGTGGAATACTTATGTTCAGTGCTTCCTGGCTTCAAAGATGTAAACATCCATAGACGGTCATTCAACGACCTGGAAAAATCTCTCCCACCAGACTGTTTGGGAAAAGTCTTCATGTGAAACAAGAGAACAGGTTCCTTCTTTTGGCTGCCCACAAGCACTAGGGGAATGATCAAGTCCAGGGTGCAGACTAATAGTGAAAACCAATTTGAAGTAAATACTCTCCAGGTTAACCTGACCATTTAAGAAATATACACATACCTGCCCAAACCCTGCCTTTTTTTCTGTATAAAGAATTGCTGATCCATGTTTCTCCTTCAGGTCAGGACCAACCTACACCTCCTGCTGGGAGGATTTAGGCAAGTTCTCCCCCGCAAGTGTCTACCATGTTGTTCCAAGTTCAACCACTGACAAGTGTTCACTTAGTCCTTCTGTGTGTTCTTTCCCCCCATGTCATTCAGTGAAGTGCAAACACCAAGAGAGTGTCCAGCCATGTCTTGATGAGCCATAATCCCTTTCTGAGGTCTTGGGCTGAGAACTAGAAAGAATGAGATCCTTTCTTAGAAGGACACATGTGGAAAAAGAAGACATCAAACATGGAAGTGAGGCTGGGTCCAAACTGTGGGGATTCTACCAGCTGCCTACAGAAGGTCACGAACAGCAGAGTCACAGGCTCTAGGAACACTAAGAATAGGACCAATTTATCTGACTCTTTGTGACCCCATAGACTTAGCTCACCAGGCTCCTCTGTCCATGGGATTTTCCAGGCAAGAACACTGGAATGGATTGCCATTTCCTTCCCCAAGAAGACTGATTAGTTAAAGTTTCTTTACATTTTCTTGACACTATCCCCAGATTTATTAGAAGGGATATGAATCATGTGTGACCACTGCAGTATTGTTCCTACTTCAGATTTACATTCTCTTCCTTTACCATTTTATTGGAGGGAATTCCCTGGCCATCCAGTTGTCAGGACTCTGTGCTTTCACTGCTGGGGCCTGAATTCAATCCCAAGAAGGGGAACTAAGATAGTTCCTGGTAGCTGAGTGGCGCAGTAAAAAAAAAAAAAAAAAAACCCAAACAAACAGAAAAAAACATTTTATTGGAATCATCCAAAATCCATGCTTCTCTGCTTCATATTGAAAATGTTAGGAGGTTTTCAACAAACGGTGGTGGGACAATTGGGTATGAACATTCTAAAGAATGAAGGTAGATTCCTTACTTAAGTATACCCCAAAATTAACTCAAAATGGATCATAGATGTAAATGTAAGTGCTGAAACTATAAAACTCTCAGAAGAAAATACGTATTAAATCATCATGAACTTGAGGATGGGCAGTCTTCTTAGATATGACACCACATACAAAAGCACATACAAAAGCGAAAACAGGCTAATTAGATCCAATCACAATGACAACAGACACTATCAAAAAAGTGAAAAGAACTCACAGAATGAGAGAAAATATTTGTAAATCATATATCATACTGATAAGGGACCTGTGTATGGTATATGTAAGGAAGGCTGACAACTCAGTAATTCAAAGTCCAATAACCCTATTTAAAAATGGGCAAGGAATATGACTAGATACTTCTCCAAGAAAAGTATGCAAATGGCCAAGAAACTCAAGAAAAGATGCACAACCTCAGTAGACATTAGAGAAATGCCAATCAAACCCACAACAAGATACCATGTCATACCCACCATGAGAGCTAAAATGAAAAGACGGATAATAATAGCAAGTGTGGGCAAGGATGCGGTGAATTTGCACTGCTGGTGGGAATGTAAAACGATGCAGTCACTTTGGAAAACATCCTGGCAGTCACTCCAAAGGTTAAACACAGAGTTCCTATGACCCAGTCATTCCATGTGGATGCTCAAAGAGTCATTACTCATAACAGCCAAAAGAGGGAACAGTCAAAGGTGTTCCATCGATGAGTGCATAAAAAGTATGTGGTATAAAAGCACAGTGAAACACTATCCAGTCATGAAAAGGGAATGAAGCTGACATTCACACCATAGCCTGGATGTTCCTCTGAGCAGCGTGTGATGCATGGGGGAGGCCAGGCACCAAAGGCCACATAGTGCACGATTCCACTCATGAAACGTCTAGAATAGGCAAATCCACTGAAAGTGGATGAGGGGCTGCCAGGGGTGGGGGATTTGGGAGAAAAGGGGAGGGGATGCTGACAGGTGTGGGGTGATGAACAGGTTTGGGTTCCAGACAGAGGTGACGGTTGCACTCCACTGTGTACATGACAAAATGTACCGAATGTACATTTAAATACTGCATGTACATGCAGTGTACAGCTTAAATAGGTGAGTTACGTGACATGTGAATTATATCTCAATAGCGTTGCTAAAAAAATGTCAGGGTCATTATCAGTGATCTTGGTGTCTTATGCACAAAAAGGGATTTAATGGCCTGATAAACAATGTATCTCCCTAGGTATTATATTATATTACAAGTAATTTTTTCTCATGTGCCACACTTCCTTGATCTTCTGTTCATTTAGAGAAGGACCAATGTCACAGTTGTGAAGAGAGACAGCCTGGCACCTGAAGGAGAGAGATGGAAGGAATGGCCTCTTGCCCTGACTTTGCCATGACCAGCTGTGTGACCTTTGGCAAGTCACTTAACTTCTCTGGGCCTTAACTCATCTGAAAAATGAGAAGCCTGAACTAAATTCACCCACATTAGAATTCTGTGATTCAGATTTAAAAGGGCATATGTAAATATAAACATAATTATGAAAGCAAACCATATTGTATTTGTTATTTTTTTAAAATATGTAACAACGTGTAAATCAGTGTTTGTCTTGTATGATGGGTTATATTAGTGTTTTACCCTGGTATGTTTCTCAGTTCTTCCA
Organism: Odocoileus virginianus; assembly: GCF_023699985.2. Taxonomy (NCBI): domain Eukaryota; kingdom Metazoa; phylum Chordata; class Mammalia; order Artiodactyla; family Cervidae; genus Odocoileus; species Odocoileus virginianus. The sequence goes on from NC_069695.1 coordinate 53,663,881, forward strand.
GAACATAAGAATATTTAATTTTATTAAATATTTAACCCCTTACTATTATTTTATCAATAACTTAATTTTAATATTTAATCCCTTGAAAAAATATTTTAAGTGTTGAATTGCATGTATTAAAATGTGATAACTTGATTGAAATACAAGTCTATTAAATCTACAAATACAGATGCAAGACATTTGTGATTTTTCCAACCCCTGGTTCTCTTTAAAGTTGTAATTTTCTATAGAGAGTTAAGCTTTCTTTGTTTAAATGTGTTCTTGGTTTTCAGACTGATTATAGTCCTTGGCGCATAGCTTTGATTCTCACAATGTCTGTGCATGTGCTAACTTAATTTACACAGACACAGAGAAAGAGGGGCTCTTAGTACATCTTTCCCAATAAAAGGGAATAAGTAGAAAAATACTTCATCCTGCACTTTCATATGCAAAACCTGATTATATGCAATAGGTCTGCACTAATGACAAGACGAAAGCTGTGGTAAAATAATTTATGATATACATTCAGTCATGTTCCAGTGAAGGAAGTAGTCAAATGGTGATGACTGCTTTAAGTTTAAATTTCCAAACCAGGAAACTATGATATCCATGAGGCAGAGAGAACACTTTAACGGAAAAGATTTTTTTAATTCAAGTATTTTTAGTGTGTACATTTGAAATGACATTATATCTCCATGAGCTTAAAACAAAAGTCATATATTTTAACCTTAGATACAAAAGAGGAAAAAAATATGTCCACATAAACAGTTTTCCTAATTAAAGACCAACTGATTTGTGGGGGAGGCGGTGGGGGGAAAGCCATGTATTAAATAAGTGAATGAAAATATAGTTGAACATCTAAAAACTCTTAACTATGGCAACAGTCTTGGTGGATTTGGGACGGGAGGACATCAAACATCTACCCACATGTGCCTCCATATGTTTGTTCATTAGGATGGGAAAACTGATCTGGAGGTCATAGAGGGCCTCAGAAGCAATGCATCCACAAGTGGCTTTTCCTCTAGGAGGAAAATAGCCCCTCGCAGCTTGAAGAGGCCAGATAAACACTGGATCCTTGGCTATCACTGTGTGCAGTTACAGGCAATCACTAGTCTAAAGACGTCCTTGTGTGTGCTAATTATTTCTGCAACTCAGAACACATAGAGATGGGATTAGGAAAGGAAGAAATGCACACGTGATGTCAGGAGGGCCATAGTTTTGCCTGGCTTCTTCATTGTCTTTGTTATTTAAATATCCTGTTGTGTAAGTATAAAGGCAGGAAGTGAGTTATACAAAACCCTATAACAACAGCAGTGCTAAGTTTCAGATAAGCAGATCGCGCCCGGGGTTTGGGGAGCTGATATATATTTAGTTTCTTGAAAAATGCTAAAAAAGTACTGCATTTATCCCTGGGAACAGCATTTTCAATATTTCAAAAGAAGCTTTGACAGTCCTGCATAAATATTCTCTGGTTAATAATTGCCGCTTGGGCCCGGTAACAGCAGACTTTAATTATTTAGCTTCTGCTCTATTTCTGTTTCTTTCTGTTTTATTTGTGTTTCTTTGAAAACACTTAAATCTTGTCTTCAACAGTTGAGAGAGAGAAAGAGGTGGAATAAATGGGCAACATGAAATATACCGTGCATTGTTTCTGCCCCGGGGTTTCCATGCTGATCAGGCTCTCTGGGCGCACAAGGAGATCCCCTTACATCCACCCACCACTGGCGGCTTGCCGGCCAAAACAGCCGCCGTGTGGGAGCGTTTCCTTTGGTGCTCAGAACCCTCAACTCAACTCGAGAGAGAGGAGTGTTGAGAAAATCTTCTTCCTCTTTTAGGGTCAGAAACAGAAGAGCCCCCATCTGAGTCTTTTTCTGTTTGTTGGTTCATTTTTCCATTTAAACGTCCTTGGCAGCATCTTGAATTACATTCCGATTTTCAAAATCTATACGTTTTCTTCAGTGGAGGAGTATGAAATAATTGTGGTTGAGAGAACAGAATTTAGCTTCCCCACTCTTGTCTTTGTAAGATAAACCGGATGAAGTGTAGTAAGGTGGCATGGGAGGGGGCACACTGATTTTATTAACACACAAAATGTAAACGGTGCTCTTAATTTATAAGATACAAAAGCAGCTCTTCTCATTGTCCCGAGTGAAACCCTGGACCCAGAGGAGGAAGTGGAGGGAATTGGAAAGGGAGGTTTTACGAGTTTCCCTTGGTTTCTGAGTTAGCACTCTGCTCCCCACCCCCTCCTTCCATGGGGTCATGAGATGAGGTTCATTTTCTGCTGCTGAAATGCTGCAGTCTCGTCCCAGGATGCTTTATCTCTGCAGCCAACTCAAGTGATGAATAACTGTGTGTCCTCGACTTTAACACCATGAATGTAACTTAAGCTTGAACAAACAACCTGTTTTCTTTCAAGTTTATCTTAGAAAGATCACAAAATTCTGATGAGATTGAAAAGAATGTAAAATCCAGCATCTGGGGGTAGGAGAGAATTGGCTTCCTTTTGCTGTCCTGGGTACAGGCTGACCGTTTGCATTCAGCCAAGAATTAGTTTGTCAACAAGCTTTATTTAAGACCTACTACCTTTTAAAAGTCATTTTAAGATTTGAGGAAGAGATCCAAATGTCCTATTTCAAAACAAGAGCAACAACCTAATTTCTTGCCACTGGCTCCCCTGCCCTTTTCCTTTCCTTTTTGTGTTACTGGGTAGGAAGACTGTTATTTTGAAAGCCCTGTGCACATCTATGAACAAATCTTTTCAAGCAGCCATTTGTATGAAACGTAAACTTAATAAGCTTAAGGAGAGCATTGTCCCATATTTGGCTTGAGAGCGGCCCACCCCCCTTCAAGTGGCATTAGTGAAGCCCAGCTTTAAAAGCTTAATGAGCGGGCACGTAACCCGCAGTAGGTAGCCTTGTTAGAAACTACAATTTGGTACAAAGACTGCTTTTTTATTTATTTGATTTGCTGATTTCTCAGAATTAGGTAAGCTGTTGCTAGTCATATTGATTTTATGCTAGAATCACTTGAAAACGCTGTTTGGATAGCTGTGTTCTAGGCATCTTAGCTGGATCTCTGTTTCTGGGTTTTCTCAAACATTGGGGAAAAAAAACAAATCAATGGTCCTTTGGCCACTTGAAATCTTATCTTTATTTCACTTATATAACATGAAGCTGCAGACAAACCCTGCAAACCCTGAACTATGTGAACGTGAATACAGATGTAGAGGCATTACATTTACAATTGGATTTTAATAAACACTCCCTTCTAGTTATGATTCCACTTTGATTACAGTTTGTTCTAAGATTCCTACCCTTAGTCTTAATGAGATAACAAACTTATCCTTTAAGTATTTATTTAATGGCCTTTAGGTTTGATACACAGACTATTCTTGTGTCTATTCACAGACTTTGCAACAGAACAGTCGAGTTTATCCCTAAAACTGTCAGACTCCTCAGAAAATAATAACTCCTGACATTTGCAGAGTGAAAATAGAGGATTAAAGATCAGCTGTTAACTCCCAAATTGAGTATTCAGTGTTAAGAGTATTCAGCGATTCTTTTATCCATCTTATTTAACTCAAATTCTCTGCTAAAGTCAGAAGGACAGGTTGAGTCTCTCCCTTTGGGCCAGGGTGGAGGGGTGGGGTGCGGGTAACATTAGGATGACGTTGCCAACTAGATTTTGGAGTAAAAGCAAAGATTACAAGAATGGCTATTTGGAAAAGTGGCAGACTTGTAGTTCCACTGAAATGCCATTAAGACTTCAGAGAAGTTAATGATTAACTTTAAGAACTACATGGCCGGAATCTCAGCCTAAGAAGTACAAAAGCTGAGACTCACCATGCAGTCTGGACCCCTCTCTACTGTCGGGCCCCAGCCTCTAAATGGGAGCGCTGGGGGCTTGACTCCAAGGCGGCCATGTCCCAGGAAGGAAAGATCATCCTCTCTCTGTTCTGAGTAACACTGGGAAAGATGAGTTTTCTTGCAAACCTCAGAGTGGTTGCCGGCTTTCATCAAATGCTCCCTAACATTCTTTGTCAGCAGATCTTTCACAATTATTTAATAGTTTTCACTCATGGCAACCTATTAAGAGGCTACTTACACACACCAGATGACATGGTTAAAAACTGCCATATACTTTTGTAACCGGAAAAAGCATTTTAAACTCTAAGGCTAGGCTAGAAAGAGCTGCGTGCCTATTGTCTTGGCCACAAGAGGGGACATTTCTTTTGCTAGAGGTCCTTGCAATGCACTAAATGGCACAGCTGACATTTCTCCTGCACAATAATGTCCCTTCCTTCCTTGAAAAAAAAAAAAAATGATTTGCTGTGTTCGAAACACCTCCTTCCTACCCTTTTGACAGGTTTGAGGCATCTTTGACCGATTTCTCTGCTATAATGTACACAGTTGGTTCCAAAAGCTTACTTTTTCCTTGCTTACAGTCTCAGAGGGCATCATGGGTTTTATTGGCACCTCTGTCCTGGGAACAAGAGCGCTCGAGGGGGCCTCCCCGGAGCTGCACGCCATGGGGCAGGGTGCACACACCTCTCGCCCTGCCAGGACGGCAGCAACATGGAACACACACGGCATCCTGCACACGCCCCACACTCGCAGTCAGCACGGCGTTGTGGTCATTCTTCATACCCCCGTGTGCAGGCTCACAGGAAAAGTACACTTAAGCCACCAGGAACTGTGGTCATAAAAAACTGCTTCTAAATGACTCCCAGGGCATTTCTTCTGTTATTTCAATAACAATGCCAATGATTTCTAAGAATCTGAACTCATATATTGCTTTATTATTAAAAGTCTTTTTACATGTGCACACTGCTCTATTTCTCTCTCTGTGGCTGTGCTGGGTCTTTGTTGCCGCAGGCGGGCTTTCTCTGGTTGCCGAGAGGGGGGCTCCCTCCCAGTTGTGGTGTGCGGGCTTCTCTCCTTTCAGAGCACGGGCTCCGGGCACACGGGGTTCGGTAGCTGCAGCTTGGGGGCTCAGTAGCTGTGACTGGCTGGCTCTAGGGCGCGTGGACTTCGGGGCTCAGTAGTTGTGGCCTCACAGGCCCGAGAGCGGGCGGCAAAGCCGTCTAATGTTAACAGCCTCTGAGAAGTGTCAGCTGCTTATAAGCTGACCTCTCAGAGTCTCTTTTCCAGGCTTTGAGAGACACAGCTTTTGTGGAAGCTGTCGCCAAGTGAGACCAGGTTATTAACCCGGAGACACACATGTGAACATGTTTGAACACAGACACCTCTCCTTGTAGGAAGCATTCAGCCAGAGTTCTCTGAGCGCTGATTCATGGGCCGGGGGAGTCTTGTGGGGAGTGGGAGAAGCAGAGGTTCGGGTGGCTCCAGGCGCAGAGGAGCGGCCTTTGGAGCGCGTCAGGCCCACGACCCGTCACATGAGTTGGAGGCCTTTCCCTTCACAGAGCTGCTCCTGAGCCAGGAGAAAACTGCGTTCCGCTTGGCTCAGGTGAGAGCTCCCAGTCAATAGTCCGGAGGGTTTTTCCCGTTTGTTTTGAAGGCAAGCAGATTCCTAGAATCTTATGCCTGGGAACACTGGTGTGATAGGCCAAATCCTGGAGGCCACGTCATCCGTAAAATGCTTACCAGAAATCCTTCTGAGCATTCTCGAGATCACTGAGAAATTACAATGATTGACAGTGAGGCAAACAATTATTTCATAAGGGCCGTTGTGACAGAAGCTGGCAAGGAGGATGGCATGTCCATTTTCTCAAACTATATTCTAATTTCTGTAGTGCATATCTTATAAAAAAATTACCAACAGAAGAGATGGGATCTTCCTTGTTACTAGAAAACAGATGTTAAAACTGTGGAGATGAATATTTGGCAAATGTTAGTAATTTTGGCCACCCTTTCTGCATCTTTCTTCTCCCCTACCCCAACTGATGACACCTGCTCTAATATCATGATCTGTCACCAAGACCAGGCAAAGAACTTTCTAATGAGGCTTTTTTTTTATAGATATATCTCCAGGCATGTCAGTTTTACACCATCAAAATTCCTGAAATGATTCCAGAGAAGCAAAGGGCTGACTTGAAAGAACCAATTTTGACCTGTGGGATGAGCATCTTATCAAGACAAACTTGGTCTTCATATCGAAGGGGACTTGCCTGAAAGAATGAACTATGTTAAATTTAGAAGAGGAATATTAAGTGGATTTTAGCATGTCTTTTTGGAGTAGGAAATGACAATCCACTCCAGTATTCTTGCTTGGAGAACTCCATGGACAGAGGAGCCTGGCGGTCTCCATGGTGTCGCAGAGATTCAGACACGACTGAAGCAACTTAGCACAGCACAGCTCTTCTGGTACTGTGATCTCTATTACCGGGAAACAAGCTCTAAGGGACGGGATGTTAAAGTCACTTTAGTGCTTTAAAATATAACTGGAAAACGGGGTTAAAAGCAATCTTTGGGCATGAGAAAAATTGCTGTCTTAAAAAAAGTCCAATATCCAGAATTATATTGAATAAATACCAAAGGATACTCAGCTACTGTCAAGACTAATAGGCCAATGAATACCATTTTTAAAAAACATTGGGTGGTCTGTCATAGGGCACCAGACCCTCAGCCTCCAGGTCCTGTTGACTTGAGGTTGCTGGAGACAGCTAAGGGTTTTCACCTTAAATCAGATGGAAATGAAAAATTGACAAGCACACAGCAATATGCACACACATGATATAGAAGTGATAAGGCATGCAGAATTCAAGTTGATTTTGCAAGAAAAGTGCCCAGATATGTCACCAAAGTTGGACAAGAAAGATGATTTCTCAACTAACATCACAGTTCCTATGTCAGGCTGTGATAAGTTTATATTTACCAAAGTAACAAAATAAATCATTAATTAACCCTTAGATGTTACTATATATTTTTTGTATTTAGAAAATCTTTGCAGATGCCTAATCTAAAAAAAAAATCACAGATGCCTTTAAATGAAAATGCCCAGTTACCTCTTTATCAGAGGTTTATATCTTTCCATTTTTTTTTTTTTTCATATTCCTTGGAGACTGATCAGTGATGCTGCCACCAAAATACAATATATCATTAAAAAGGATTGCAAATACAAAGAACGAATAGTAATAAGAAGAGCAAAACTCAGAAGCCTGTTCATCTGATTCTGAGGTGACTTTATAGGCAGTTTTCTTATTTTAGAAACCATGCTAAAGAACCATTTATTAATTAATTTGCTAACTCCTGAAACAAAATTCCCCGAGCAAGCGGCTGCCTGGCAGTATTGCTGAGAACACAGTTGTTATTCATCCACAGAGGACAAGATGGATCGTCTATGCGAACAGGCTTCTCCCGGGGTCCCCGCTGCTGGACTCTACCTCTTTACACACCAAGAAGACCCTGATGTGGGTTCTAGGACATCAATATCTTCACTAAAGGAGATTTACACCCTCCACGTTGTCACCGCCCACTGCGGTGTCTCTGCCGGCTAAGTGTCCCTGCGCCTTTAAAAGCACAGCTGCGTCCTCCCCTCGCCAGTGTTTGCACTTTTACCTGTAATCTGATTGCAGGGAGGAAAGGAAAACCCAGGCGCCCCTCCCTAGCACCCCTCCCTGGCACCCTGGCATCGCGACCGTCTGTTTGGTTAGTAATTCTACCTAGCTAGGACTTTTCCCTTCGCTGGGCTTGCTGCTCACGCCTCCACCGAGCTGCATCTCCATGGCAATGGGAAAATACGATGCTGGAGAGGACTGGGAGGGCCTGCAGCCCTCAAACCCTGCCCTCAGCTCCCGCCTGACGGGAGGGGCTGGGCTGATGTATTTGTCGAGTTTAGGGGTGTTGGGATTCAGAGATCAAAGGAGGTCAAAAGGGGGCTGTTGGAATGGGAGATATTTATTGTGTTTAATATAATACAAATGTGTTAAGGAGAGAAACTAAAACCTTGAAAGTCATGTAGATTGTGGGGAGTAAACATAAACACCAGGTCTGAAAGTAGGCTCAAATGAACCGGCTGCTCGATAGGCTGCCATATTTTGAAAATTTTAAACGGAGGGTTAATTAAGACTGTAACCATCTCAATGAAAACTGAAGACACAAATCTGTCAAAAACATTCGTTAAGATTTCTAACTCTGCTTCAGACCTGCTTTGTAATACCTTCTGGCTGTAAATGCCAGGATGACCCAGAGCACTTGAGAAATTTCTGGTTACACTTCCTAGCAACCTGTGTTTTGTTCTTAAGGACATTTGCTTCATACTATTAACTATACAGTTAACTTTGTGCCAGTTAAACAATGTGAATTTGACAAATTGTGGGCTGGGGGTGTGAGTGCCCGTTGGAAAAAGGGGCTTTGTGCCTGGGGGTCTCCATTAATGAAACAAGAAATAAGCCTCTAGTAAAACTGATATGATGGGGAATGACTTCTATTCAGCTAACTCAATTATTAGTGCTAATTGGGGCCAGGTGAAGCATGGATAATTGAAATTCACAGATAATCCAAAAACCTCTATTTAACCAATAACTTCAAACTTCTTGCCCATCAAACCAATTACTGGAGGACCTAACAAATAGGAAAAATGGATTAAATTGAATTTCACCTCCCCAAAGATTCCCACGATGTTGTCTTTTTATTGATGAATTCAGGATAAGAGCCAAAGACTGACTATATTCCAGACTAAATTACAGACAGTCCTGGACAATTAAAAAGGAAAGGATTTTTATCCCCATAGTTTGTTTGTAAGTCAGCTATTTGAACCTCGGAATGCTGTTTCTCATGGAACAATGTTATTTATTCACTGTGGTTGGATTCCAAGGCAGTCCAGAGAGGCCAACTGGTAACCTAATGACACAGGAAATATATTTAGAATTCTAAGTCCCTTAATCAATCCCTTTTGAATCCTAAACCCTTAGCCTCCAACCCCTAAATCTCTCTGAGCCTTAAATCTAAGGGTTTTTTAAATTGAAGTAAAATTCACATAACATAAAATGAACCACTTTAAAGGGAACAGTTCAGCGGCCTTTACTGTGCTCGTGCGTTGTACAGCCATCTCCTCTGTCTGCTTTCTGAACATTTTCATTGGCCCCCAAAGAAACCCCCTTTAAACCCATTATCAACCCCTCTGCACCCTCCCGGCCCCTCTGTCCCTGAAAACCACCGATCTACTTTCTGTTTCCGTGAATTTCCTATTGCGGCCATTTCATATAAATGCAATCATACATGTGGTCTTTTGTGTCTGGCCTCTTTCGCTAACGTAATATATTTAAGTTCATTCATGCTGTATCATGTGTCAGTACTTCATTCCTGTTTATTACCAAATAACATTCCATCGTATGGATGGGCCACATTTTATGGGTCCATTTACCAGCTGATGGAGACTCGGGTTGTTTCCACCTTGTGTCTGTGTGACGAAGGCCACCATCACCCCTGAGAACACATCCTGGATCCTCTGGTCCCTGACCAATCAGGAGGTGGGGTGGAGAAGGATGGACAGAAGCTTGGGGAGTCGTGCGCTCGGGGGCAGAGCTTGGGCGGCTCCTTCGGGTGTGACCTGGGCTCCAACCGTCTGGGTCAGGTATCTGGGGCAGGCAGGGCCCCTCCCACAAGGGCTCTGTCGGCAGAGGCAGAGGACATTTCTCAAGACACACCCACAGGGAGGGGTAGCTCGAGACAGGGACCACCACGCGGAGGAGGGGCTGGGGAGGCAGGCAGGGCGTTCAGAAGAAGGGTACCTCTCTCAGGCTCAAGTAGTGGCCCGGAATGAAAGCAGAAGCCCAGCAAGAAGTCTGCCAGATGCTCCTGGTCCTTTCCCGCTTTTCTGAAAACATGGGTGCCAGGAGAGGTCTCCACGGCAACCACCGCATGTCACACTGAAGTCCACCCTGCAGATAATTCTGTCACTACCGGAGTATCCCCCGCCCACGAAACCCACGCAGTCTCCTCCCCCTGAAGCTCCAATCCTTGGCATCAGGCCCCAATGCAGCTGCTTCCTTGTGAGGATGGGGGGCTGTCCACTCCTAGGGAACATTCCAGAACTCCAGATGCTGATCCTCTCTGCCTCCATGATGCCCATTTGGCATTTTCAATGACTAGTGGTGGTCAAAATAGAACCAATGAGCCCCTTAACTTCTGGTTGTCTCCAAAACGCAAAGTTCTGTGAAGGCAAAAGTCAGGTGGTCTCAGAGCCCTCCACACCTGACTTGGGGAAGGGGGCTGCCCACCCCCCCACACTCCCTCCCCACACCTCATCCCCCTCCCGTGTCCACCAGCTTAGGATCAGCCTTTTCAGAGTCGCCTCCTCTCCCGCCCGTGACCACATGCTGTTTGTACAGCACACAGTAGCTTGGGGAATCTGTTCCTTCCCATCCCATCCCAGACCTGCATGCTCTCCATTGTGGCTACAGCACTAAGATCTTCCGCTGGGATGAAGAATGATGCTCTAGCCTTAGGTCATTAGTGGGATACTATTTGGCTGAATTCACCTGTGCTACTAAAGTCTCAGATTATCTCCCAGGACAGTACAGATATCTAAATGAGCATTTTTGACTTTGTAAAAGGGCTAGTCGCTCAGTCGTGTCCTACTCTTTTGTGACCCCATGGACTGCAGTCCGCCAGGCACCTCTGTCCATGGGATTCTCCAGGCAAGAATACTGGAGTGGGTTGCCATGCCCTTTTCCAGGGGCTCTTCCCAAACCAGGGACTGGACCTGGGTCTTCTACACTGCGGGCAGATTCTTTACCATCTGAGGCACCTGGGTGGCCTTTGTGAAGCCACACAAAAGCAAATTAAAATTTCATACAAAGCACCCCAAAGGAAGGTTTCTCGAGTGATACGGTTTGGTGATACGGTTTCTCGAGGTTTCTCCTCGGCCATGGATTTTGCTTTGATCTCTGGCTCTCCCGTGAAAGGTCCCTGCCAAGGTACAGTCAGTTCAGTTCAGTCGCTCAGTCGCGTCCGACTCTTTGCCACCCCATGGACTGCAGCACGCCAGGCCTCCCTGTCCATCACCAACACCCAGAGTTTGCTCAAACTCATGTCCATTGAGTCGGAGATACCATCCAACCATCTCATCCTCTGTCATCCCCTTCTCCTCCTGCCTTCAATCTTTCCCAGCATCAGGGTCTTTTCCAATGAATCAACTCTTCGCATCAGGTGGCCAAAGTATTGGAGTTTCAGCTTCAACATCAGTACTGCCAATGAATATTCAGGACTGATTTCCTTTAGGATGGACTGGTTGGGTCTCTTTGCAGTCCAAGGGTACAGTCAGTGTGGCTTAAATGGCATTGCAGAAGGACCTGTCCAGAGTGGTGACTCTACTGCTTTCAACAGCAAGACACAAAGTCCGGGGACTCCCCAAGGACTTGGGGTCTTTACCAGGTGAAGCAGCACTTTTGGGGGCAGGGACACAGAAAATAAGAGTGTCCCCCTCTCACAGAGCCGGCCACTCGGGAGGGGAGATGCTGGTCCTGTGGAAGGTGAGGCTGTCGGGAGGTGAGGGGGCAGAAGTGGTCCAGAGGCAGAGCCCTGCCGCGTGGGAGAGCAGAGAGTGGGCATGGAGCCGCTGGGGCGGGCCCCTCCCGTCCTGGTGACTGCGGGCACGCAAGTGGATCCGTGTCCCACCACACAGTGAGAGGAAGGCTGCCGTGGGGCAGGGCGGCCAGAAACGGCTGGCTTCCCTGGCTGGGCAGCTGAGGGGAGGGAGGCAGGGCTGACAACTGAAGGGCTGCAGAGGGTAAAGCTCCATCAGTGGGTTCCTCTCTGTCCCTCTCTCTCTCCTCTTCTGCCCCAAGACCACTGTCCTCCCCATCCCGTGAGTTCTCTTCCTCAGTCAGTATAGAGCCAGAGTTTACAGTCAGTCGAGCTTCTTATGTGCCAACTATGGCTGTTGTTCTTCTGACTCTTTGCAACCCCGTGGACTGTGGCCTGCCAGGTTCCTCTGTCCATGGGATTCTCCAGTAAGAATACTGGACTGGGTTGTCATTTCCTTCTCCAGCCACCTATGGTGCTGTTTAGATATATACACACATATGTAGTGTCATTTCACTGAATCCTGAAATGTGCTAAGTAGGGCTATTTTCAACCTTCAGTCAGCCAGCCAAAATCTGAAATATTGTCTGTTCACTTTCCCTTCTCCAGCCCTAACTTGCCAATAATGAAACTTGTTTATACGGGCTTCCCCAGTGGCTCAGTGGTAAAATAATGTGCCTGAAATGCAAGAGATGCTCAGGAGACCCTGGTTCAATTCCTGGATTGGGAAGACCCCCTGGGGAAGGAAATGGCAACCCACTCCAGTATTCTTGCCTGGGAAATCTCATGGACAGAGAAGCCGGGAAGGCTACAGTCCATGGGATTGCAAAGAGTTGGACACAACTGAGTAAGTAAACAGCAAACAATTCTCACTTTGGTTTTGCCTCTGTGTGAACTTTTATGCAACATCAAGAAATAGCCATCTTTTAGGGTTGTCTTTATATCACACAAATATTTGAAAAATTAAGATGATTATAATAATGTGCAAATGAGTATTTAAAGCAAATGCATTTAAAATGTGTGTGTGTGTGTGAGAGAGAGAGAGTGCAGATGAAGAGTATATTAAATGAATAAGTTACTCCTCTGTGGGGCAAAATTTAGCCACAATTTCTCCCTTTCATCTGATGCATTTTCTAGGAATTAGAAAATTATGTAGCAAGTAAGGTAGGAGTTGATAGGGAGTGAAGAAAACTGTTCCCAAAATAAATAGAGCTGACATTTTCAGCACACTGATAAGAACAGACAGTTTGACTTCTTACCGTTTCCTTATCTTTGCACTCTGAACACTGGGAGAGTGACGTCAGAGTCCCTGTTGGCAGAAGGAAAAGTTTTACTTGCAAACCCTGTAAAAAGATGACATCTTCCACACACGCAGACCTACTGGATTCTGGGAAACTCCTGGAAATGGGCATTTCTGAATCTCATGGTAAGTGGCTTAGAAGTAAGCAGTTGAAATTTCTCCCAGAATGTAGTCTAAGTAACCTTCATTGGTACGAGCATCTGTGGTTTGTTTTCCTCCATTTAGTTTATGTATGTATTTATTTTTGGTCGTGCTGGGTCTTCACTGCTGCGCAGGCTTTTCTCTAGTTGCAGGGAGTGGGGACTACTCTCCTCACAGTGCGCAGGCTTCTCATTGCGGAGCACAGGCTCCCGGGCGCAGGGGTTTCACAACTGTGGTCGCTGGCTTCTCCAGCATAGCTTCAGTAGTTGTGGCATAGCGGCTTCGTTGTTCCAGAGCACATGGGATCTTTCCTGGATCAGGGATCGAACCCATGTCTCCTGCATTGGCAGGCGGAGTCTTCACCACCGAGCCACCAGGGAAGCCTGGGTGTCTTCGTTTTCTCTGAGGTTGGAGCAACTCTTAGACCCAAGAGAGTCAGAGAGAAATAATGCCTACCGCGGAGGTTGGGGACGGAGCTCAGGTTTATTGACGGTGGAGATGCGGAGGCGCTGCTTTTATTGATTTCACACACGGCTGCCAGCGCTGCAAAGTCAACTGAGTCAGAATCGCACCCTAGCATCCTGAAGACCTTGCCAGCAAATCCCTGACTCCCCATGCCAGCCTGTTGGTACCTCCTGCCCCAGGATTTGTGGTCCTGGCTGACCCCGAACCCCCTCCACTCAGCGAAAGGGGACCAAGGCTCCCCCCAGGCACATCTCTCCCCGTTCTACTTCTGTTTCCAAGTTCCAGAGTCCCCAGTGTTTCAGAAGGTCCCTGTGTCCCTGTTTATCCTCACAGCTTCCTTCCTGTTGTGTGTTTCCTAGTCTTTGGTTGATTTGCCCTTAGACTGATCTCACTGTAACCTTGAAGGAATATTACCTTACGGGCCTGGGGCTGGAAGGGGCAGGTGAGGACGCAGCTGAGGCATCTGGACAGGTGGTTCTCGCTCTTAAGCTAAGCAACAGGGGCATAAAGCCATTCTTTTATATTTGTACACCTTTATGTGGCTCAGTGGTAAAAGAATCTGCTTGCAATGCAGGAGACACTCAGGAGATCTAGGTTTGACCCCTGGGTTGGGAAGATCCCCGGGAGAAGGAAATGGCAACACATTCCAGTATTCTTGCCTGGAGAATCCCATGGACAGAGAAGTCTGGCAGGCTGCAGTCCATGGGGTCGCCAAGAATCGGACATGACTGAGTGACTAAACAACAAAAACAATAATATATATTACATTAATATAAAATATGATAATATATTTTATAATATAAATGCATTTTATTATTTTCATATATTTATATATTAAGTATATATTTTTGCATATAAGAAACAGCTCAAGGCAATTTAAAATTTTAAGGATTTATTTAATGTCCTGTTTCCCCCCCCACTCCCATATCCTAGGGTGTTCCCTGCATGGTTTGTCACTTTTCCTCCTCAAAACTCAAGATGGAGAGTCAGGAAAGACACCCACCACAGGCTGCAGATTCCTACGGTTTTGCTGTCTGTGTTTGCACGCATAGCTCAGTGTGGGTCCCTGGCTGGCTTACACACGTCAGCATACATGTAAACTATGGTGAGTCTCGTGGAAACACCACTGCCACCCGGCTCAGGGATCGGCAGATCTGGGGCTGCTTCAGGATTTGTTTTCCAGCAAGTTCCCAGGGGAAGGCGGCGCTCTTGGTCGGTGGGTCATGCTTGGAGATCCGTGGGTCACCCCTGGAGAACCCCGGGTGCAGTGGAAAGGCTACAGGTGCAGATGAGCAGAGAGACTGCCAGGCATCTCTGAGGCCAGAGCAGGTGCAGGTGTGAAGAGGAGGTGACCGACCTCTGAACTCGAAACTTCTCACATGATTCAACAGACTTATGACTTAAAACATTTCTTCTGTATTTGAATTTTTCAGGCTGAGAATATATTGCTGGGGAAATGGCACTTTTCATTATAATTTTTTTCACAAACCCATATAATAATCGCCATCAAGGAGACTGATGACACCATCTGGGCTTGAGTCACGTTCCCCCCGCCCCCTCTTCCAGCTCTCAGGTCCGAGCAGATGACCTTGCTACATATTTCAGAAGCTGTAAGTGATGTGCCTACGTGAACTTGGTTTAGTCTTTAATAAATTCAAAAATACTTTTTTAAAAAAACTGATAGAATTTTTTTTAAAGACACAGTAAGCCAATCAGGTACACCTTTTCTTAATACTCTTAATTGTTAACAGTTTGTCTGATAAGCGCCCAATAAAGGTAAATGAAGCAACTAATAGATGATTTTCTTCTTACACAGCCCAAATCATTTTTTCCCCCTGGTTTTGCTGGCCTTTTGCTTCTCTGCTCCTCCAGTGTTTATTACCATCAGCACCACTGTTTCCAGGACTGTCTTAGTAACACGGGGTCTAATCCTCCTCACCCACCAGGCTACAAAGTACATACATCACACTCTTAATTCCTCCTAGCTCTTTCAGGAAGCCTTCCCTGGGCCTCAGAAGGGTGCAGGACCCTAACACCACCCTCCCCCTCCCAGCTCTTTCAGGAAGGCTGACCTGGGCCTTAGAAGGGTAAAGGATCTGGACAGCCCCCCAACCAAGGCCAAGGGAATTCATCACGTGTGTCCATTTGTTTATCCTTTTACTCTTTCAAAGACATGGGTGAAACAGGTCAAAAGGTAGATACTTCTAGTTATAAAATACATAAATTGTGGGGATATAATATACAGCATGGTGGCCATAGTTAATAACACTGTGTTGTATATTCAAAACCTGTTAAGAAAATAAATCTTAAAAATTCTCATCACAAGAAAAAATTCTGTTGACTATATTCGGTGACTGATGTTAACTAGACTTACTGTGATGATCCTTTCACAGTATACACAGATATTGTGTTATATGCCTGAATCTAACATAACACATGTCAATTATGGAAAAAAGTGCAAGTGTTAGTTGCTCACTCCTGTTCAATTCTTTGCAACCCCATGGACTGTAGCCCACCAGGCACCTCTGTCCATGGGATTTTCCAGGCCAAATACTGGAGTGGTTGCCTGCTATTTCCTTCTCCAGGGGATCTTCCTGACCAGGGATCAAACCCACGTTTCCTGCATTGCAGGCAGATTCTTTAGTGTCTGAGCCTCCAGGGAAGCCCATGTCAATTATACTTTTTTTTATACAATTTTTTTAAACTAAAAAAATCCATAAACTTCCTGGCAGCACCTGGTGAACAGACCCTCAATAAATGTTGTGGAGCAGCAGGATGTGACAAGCACAGCTTTGCAAAGCCCCCTCTGCGAACGGTAACATGGAGGGCCACCAGCTTTCTCTCCTGGATCCCCACATGCTTGTAGGCCAAAGGCGGACAATATATCTACCTCACAACTTCCACCCACATCCAAGCTGAAGTTCCTACGAGTTTAAATAACCGAAGCAGCTTTTGGCATTGGAGGCTGTGTGTGTGGAAGGGAGTCACTGAGAATCAGCTACTTACATATTTAGGGATGTGATCAGTATGAGGCAATGTTTTTGAATAGTTGAATGTGACTTGAGAAAACCATTTTAAGAGAGAAACAAATGGTGTCGTGACGACCCCTAAGTTAGAGAGAAACCTGGATCTGGAAGGGAAGGGGCCACGTGCTTGTTTTGCTCTGGAGACACTGTGTGAACCTGCGACACGGGGGTGTGGTCCTAACACTCCGGAAACCTCCCCCAGCCCCACCAGGGCAGGCCCCAGGTGTGTTTGTGGACCCAGCCCCATCTGAACATGGGAGCCATTCAAAACTCTGCAGGAGACAGTTACTGTCCATTGGCTCAAACATCTTCTGAGGGTCCAACCCCACGACATCCAGAAGTCATCGTGCCTTCCCAGTGGGTCTGGGCCCTGACCCAGGGAGTAATAGGGGTCCTCCCTGGACACAGGTGGGATACACCCATCCCTTCTTGCAGAGTTTGGGCAGAAGGTGTGGAATCTCAGGCTCTGTTTCCATTTCAGGACCTGGTATCCGAGCGTTTTGTAACTTTATTCTGTCGAACAGAGCGTACCTTTAGCAGGAGAACTGAGAGGTACTGCAGTCCGGGAGCGATGTCTAGGGGCCCATGAGGGTGTGAGCCCACTGTGTTTGTCATCTGTCCCACCTCGGGGAAGGGGGCCCAGCCCTGCTCCAGTCCCCGTCCTGCAGCCCTGAGATCCTCCCTGAGGCCTGGGGCTTGTCGTAACCTCATGACCCCTCTCTCCATGTGCAAGGGTGTGGGAGCTGCCCACTCCCCGCATCACAGCACAGAAGGAAGGACCCCCCCAAATCTCCCATGATCCTAATCAAACACCCCAGAGGGGGTGCAGGGTGAGGTCAGGGGTTCCCTCAGGAAAAAAAAAAAACAGCCCAGGGAAACAGAACAAGTAATTTTCACAAGTGACTCTCTTTGCTGCTTTCGATGACCACGTCTCAAACGTAAAGATTGCCAAAGAAGCAGGCAGCGTCACTGCAGAAACAGGCATGTCTCCTTTTGTCTCAGATTGCGTCCAGAACCAGGGGCTGGAGACCCGCTTCCGCTGGAAACCACTTGGGGCCCCTCCTTATTGTATTCACCGGCTTCCCTTTCAACGCCATGCTCTTGCTGCTGAAAGAGCAAGGGTTCGTCAACATGCACCTTGCATCCGTCATGCCTTCCTCCTGTCTCAGTGAAAGAACAGGAAGCAGGTACGGAGATGCGTCGACCTCGGCGGAGAGGCAGAGCTGGCGTGGCCGCCAGTCAAGTTGCTCCGTGTTGTTCATTTTCCTCAGTACAGACCCAGCTGTGAATCTGATACTTCCCTTCCCCCACTTTTCCTTTTTCCCCTGTTTTATGAGGCTGTCATCTTCAGGGCACCACCCTCTTCTCACAACAGAGCGAAAGGAAGGCTGGGAGGAAAAAGGTTTCCTGGAAGTGATTACGAGGCTGCTGCAGAAATCAGGAGATACGGTGGAAGGGAATTTTATTTTCTCTGTCTCTCTGCACTTGAGTCTCAAGTATGCCTCATAAAACTATGCAATTAATCTGCCATGTACAGATTGCACAGAGTTCTAAACCTTAGAAAACACACCTCAGCAAAATGCAACATGCTTTCATTAAAAGCGTGAGAGGTAAGGTGATTTAAATTATTAAGAGTAGCTGCAGTGTATTTTTAGTGCTTGCGGCATCATGCATTGGTTTATGGAGCCTAGTTGCCCTAACCCAGCTCTGTCTGCATTGCTTTTTTTTGTTTTTTCTTCCTGCACTATCTTGTCTTTTAGGCTGTTTCAAGAATGGAGCCTACATCTCCTCCAGAAATTCACTGAGACCAAACCTCTCTCTACAACAGAACATGCCTCCTAGTACCTCTCCAAACATCTCTGAAGCTGTTTACTTTGCTCAGTGCCGACCTCTCTTCAGAAGGAATGATTTTCCTTCAGGAGCGAGGGCCCTTCATTTGTCTGGGAAATTGGAAACAGCGATGCATTGTCTAGTCATTCCATCCTCTCAGAGATACTGATAGAGATGGGTTTAAACCTTTACCACCCCTATTAATTATACACTTGAGATTTCAATGGCTGGTGAACAAAAATTTCACTACTACCCTGTAGTCAGGCAGAGGGAGACAGTGGCGTATAAGTTGTAAATTTATGTAAAGCTACATCCGGGAAGGAATCCCCAGCGTGTGTACAGAGGGGGAACAAGCTAGTTTGTGATAGTAGGTACCAGCTGGGGAGCCTGGCACTGCCACCTAGCCTCTTGGGGGTGGATGGTGATGCGGTGGCATCACCGAGGTTCCCCCGAGGTTCATCAGAGGTGGCTGCCTCCCAGGCTGGGAGCTCCTTAGACATTAAATAGTAGTTTTTCAGAAACTTTTACTGTAACGGGTGATTCATCCTTACATTTGAGAGAACTGTGTGTGAGAGCAAACCAAATCCTGTCCATAATGTGTTTTTGTTGTTGTTTAGTCGTTAAGTCGTGTCTGACTCTTTTGCGACTCCATGGACCGTAACCCTCCAGGCTCCTCTGTCCATGGGCTTTTCCAGGCAAGAAGCCTGGAGTGGGGTGCTATTTCCCTCTCCAGGGGATCCTCCTGACCTAGGGATCAAACCCTAGTCTCCCGGCTGGCTGGTGGATTCTCTACCATTGAGCCACCCAGAAAGCCCCTCTAACGTGTTAAAGTTCAATCCTCAGGAAGATGTGTGATCTCAGGGCACAAAACATGTGTCCTCTGTTCTCGGCCCTCAGATCTCCCTGACCAGCGTCTCCCTTCCCCACCTGCTTCAGCAGATGTACCACTGATTCCTCTCTCCTACATGAATGAAATGTGCACAAAAAATATCTTCACCATTTGCTTTATGAGAAACACTTAAAGCGGAAGATGTGTGTAGATACGTAGTATCTGCCCGCAGACATGAAGGTTGAGTTAACTGCATTTTCCTCTTCCCTTAGTGGCACAACTCCTACTGGGCAGAGTCTCTTCTTCATTTCAGCAATTAATTAATGACCACAATTCCTTAAAAATTTTCACATTATTCTATTAAGTAAAGAATTCAGACTTACTTTTATTACAACAAAAACAATTTGACTTGCAGTAGTATCAACAAGACATACTTAGGGATAAATTTAACAACTGAAGTGCAAAACTCGGACACTGAAAACTCTAAAACATTGTCAAAAAAATTAAAGAAGACCTAATAAATTGAAAGACTCGCTATGTTCATGGATAGGAAGACTTGATAGTAGAGTGAAAGTACTCCTTACTTTCGTCTGAGCAAACCCTAGTGTGTCTGTATTTGGAGGTGGGGCCTTGAGGGCGGTAATTAAGGTAAAATGGGGTCATGGGGTGGGACCTGGTCTGGTCAGACTGGTGTCCTTCTGAGAGGAGCAGGCGACACTGCACGCGCACTCACTAAGGCCCCAGTGAGAAGGTGGTGGTGGCTGCCGCAGCGGGACCAGCCGTGGGTCCCTTCCGTCCGCACCTTGATATCCCGCTTTCAGTCTCCAGAATCGAGAGAGGTGAATGCCTGCCTCTCGGCCACCCAGGCCGTGGGGTTGGTTCCGGCTGCCGGCGCAGACCCACAGTGGGCTGGCCGTTCTGCTCGACACCCCGGGTCCTCCTGTCCTGTTCGGACGCCAGCTCCGTCCTGCCACCTGGACACAGGGTCTCCCACCGCCAAACCAGGCTGGGTGCGGCGTGTGGTTCAGACCATGTTCCATGGGGAGAGGCGGGCTTGTCGTCCAGAAACAGGACGGGCGTACTCCAACATCTCCAGGCGCCGGGAGCAGGCAAGAGGCGAGCAAGCGCCATGACCCTGATGCTGCGCAGGCGCACGGGCAGCCCAGCGGCGCTCACGGACTTAAATGAAGCCGCCGGCGTCAGTAACGCGGATGCACAGTCATTATCCGAACGCAACTTTTTGCAGTAAAAGGTTAGTTACAGGTAAGTGAGGAGCCCACATGGGGCCGACAGGAAGGACAGGAGAGCTCAAAGACTGTGCTGCCCATTGGGAGGGACCTTCCTTCTGTGACGTCTGCCCTTGTGGCCAAGGCTTCATGCCCCAAATCCATCAGTTGTATGTTTCCCTTTTAAGTGAAAATGACAGTGTAAAGACAATTCGTTTGTGGAACAAGAACCCCAGATGAGAACTTTCCTCAGAATATTTTCCAAAAATCCTTAGAAAATGTGAATTTCTGGACTGATTTTTAGAATTTATAGAACTGGGAAGACGTTGGTGTTGCCTCCTCAAGGTTTAACTTTCTTTAGTGATGGCAGAATTTCAGGTACAGTCCTCTAGGTTCGGATTTCTGCTACCTGATCTCAGTGAATCATTTAACTTGTCTAAACCCAAGCCTCCTCGTTTGCAAAATGAGAAAACTGAGTCATACCTGCTGTGTACAGCTTGGGAGGATTCTTACCACAGTCAGTGTGGAAACACACTGTAGGACACTCTGTAAATTGCATCCTGTTGGGAAACAGTGTCACAAGCTGGTAGTGACCACTCTGAACAGGCAACCCTCTCCTTTAAGTGGTCACCAGCTATGCAATATTCAGGAAGAATAATATGAGAAAGTATTTTTATCTGTCACCCTTCATTCTTTCCCAAAGATGAAAACAATAATGGGAGTTTATTTCATGAATAATGAAAAAGAAATGTGTCCTGGATATGTAGTTACTTTATGTTTTAAAGAGGGCTTCTCAGGTGGCTCAGTAGTAAAGAATCTGCCTGCCAATGCAAGAGACACAGGTTCAATCCCTGGGTCAGGAAGATCCCTAGGAGAAAGGACATGGCAGCCCACTCCAGTATTCTTGCCTGGAGAATCCCAAGGACAGAGGAGCCCTGGGATCACAAAAGAGCTACATGGGCTACAGTCTGTGGGGTCACAAATGAGCTGGATACAACTTTGTGACTAAACCACAGTGTTGTAAAGAAGACTGTCTTGGTCATAGTTGACATGAAAGAAGCTTGGTTAGAATCCCACCTGTGCTGCTTCCTAGCTCTGTCATCTTGGGCACATTCCTGAGCCCTTCCGAGCGTGTTGCGTATTTGTCAGAGTTCCTGTGGGGAGTGGATCAGATCATTCAAGAGCAACCCCCTAACAGAATCCGCCTGGCGTCTGGCGCCCATTCGGTGCCCGGTCTGCAGTCTTGTTATCTTCTGCTTCTCAGGGCTGCACCTGTGCACGGCCTTCTCGTCTTGCTCTCAAACTGCGATGCTAGATGTCAGGAAGGCGTCAGGCTTCCCAGAGCTGGCATGTTGCCTTCTACACTCTCTAAAGCTTTGGCAGCATCAGGAAGCCAGAGATACACTTTAGCTTGAGTGATGGGTCAATTTCACTAACCTTGAAGGCTTGGGAAGACCTGCTGATTCATTGTGTTTGCAGAATACACAGACTTCTAGTGTTTTTGTGCCAAAGAGGATTTATTTAATATTTTATCATTTAATTAAATAAATCGTGTCCATAGTCAATGTGTGTGTGTTCCAAATGATCCATTTATCTCCCTATACTTTCTGCGAGATCCCTTTCTTGAGGGAAATTGCTTGTGTGCAGGCAGCATTTCTAAGATGGCTTTTCCTTGGAGTTTGACTTGCAGATATTTGTGCCAGGAACTCAGGTTTCAGGTAGTGGGCGGGGAGGCTGCTCAGCCAATCGGAAGGCGGATCTGCCCAGGTTATTTGCAAGTCCCAGCCCACTTTCCTGCAGTGCCACCAGGCTGGTGAGCTATCTCCTTGGGGGATGTCACAGCTCTGGTTACGATTTCCTTTCACTCCTTAGCTGCTGGAGCGATCTGATGGGTGCATGCAGATCTCGGCACTACGAATGCATGCGGCACTCAGGTGGGTGGAGCTGTCAAAAAACTGTAGGGTCTTGCTCATTTTGCGATGGCACCTTAGGACGACTGGGAATAACAGTGCTTCCTCTGCAGTGGGGAGTGACTTTGCTCATTAACACACTGATTCATGGCTCCTTGTTTTCCTTTGGCTCAATGTGACATTGAGTGCATGCTCAGTCGCTCAGTCATGTCCAACTCTTTTCAGCGCCGTGGACTGCAGCCCGCCAGGCTCCTCTGTCCGTGGGATTTCCCAGGCATCAATACTGGAGTGGGTTGCTATGTCCTCCTCCAGGGGATCTTCCCGACCCAGGGACTGAACCCACATCTCCCGTAGTTCCTGCATTGCAGGCGGATTCTCTACTGCTGAACCACCAGGGAAGCCCCAACATGACATGAGTATCTAGAAAAAGGGAAATGTGTGAGAATGCTTGTAAAGTAAAATCCGGTTTTGTAAAGGTAATGACGTTCTAAAATTGGCAAAAGTGCAACTCGGGCCGGAAAAGAAAATGAAATAAGCCCAAAATGATTGAGCTCTTCTTAGCTTTTTAGAGTAGTAAAGATTTTCTTGATGTGCTCTCATATTGGTTACATTATTTTAAAACATTTTTCACACAGGAAGAAAGTTAATGCTTCATAGTTTCTATCTTATGATACGACCTGATCTTTGGAGGCCATTCCAGATGCTGGCCCTCACTGTACATTCAGGCATGTGGTTTAAAATGGGTCCTATATGGGCTTCTCAAGTGGCACAGTGGTAAAGAACCTGCCTGCCAATGCAGGCAACACAGGAGACTCGGGTTTGTTCCCTGGGTCGGGAAGATCCCCTGGAGAAGGAAATGGCAACCCACTCCAGTACTCTTGCCTGGGAAGTCCCATGAAAAGAGAAGCCTGGTGGGCTACAGTCCATGGGATGACAGAGTCAGACAGGACTTAGTGACTAAACAACAACAACAGCATATAAGGATTCCTTCCAAAGTCCTAAAAAACAAAACAAACAAAGCCTTGCCAAGGGACCTGTATATTACCCAGGAACATTCCATAGATTTGGCCAGAATTCAGAGGGCGAAGCTCGCTGGGAGTGACCAAGCATAGTGAAATGCCGATGTTTGTATAAATGAAGCTGTTTGGAGGGAGAACCCAGAAGAAATTGCTCAAATGTAGCTCTAATTTATGCCAGAGCCACGCAAGCGGGCAGCAGGCCAGACCAAGAGGGCTGCCTGGACTGCTTTCTCTGGGTGCCTTGAAGAGCATGTGTCTATGTGAAGACGCCAGGGCGAAAAACCCATCAATCCCCTCCAGGTGGGAACAGTCTCTTAACCAAGCGAGGGGTCTGTGTGCACTCACGTGCCTTGGGGAGGACAGGGAAGATGGTGTGTGACAGAGAGGGTTTCTAAATACCAGCAGAGAAGCATCGGGCGGAGGGTGTGTGTTCTCCTTGAGGACTTCGGGCGTGGCTGGGGTGGCCACTGGTATGAGAAATTAGTCTGGGGATGGGAGCTTCTTGGTACAGCTTGGAGCTGGTGTGACACAAAGTCCCACTGTGCCAGGAGAAAAGAGGGAGACCCTGCCAGATGCCAAATTCACTGTAGCCAACGAAGGGCCAGCATAGCCCATCAGAGAACTGGACTATCTCTAGCCAGCTGTCTCTCCTGGACACGACCTGTGTCCTTTCCCTGTCCTTTCGCCCACTCGAGAGTGACTGTCTTCCCCTTTGTCTCCAGGAGGAGACCTCTCTCTTCCCGCTCTCTGGCCTGCGTGACGCTACTGCACATCTCTGTTGTGGCCTGTGTTCAGATGGCTCTTGGGTACCACGAACTGGAGGTGGCCAGTGACAGGCAATCCCTACCCAGGGCTGCTGATCCACAGGCTCCTGGGGTAGGAAGGAGCCACTTCTGTATCAGCTGCTGTCACAAAGGGCCACTGGCTGCACAGTGTGGAAAGTGGATGTCTGCATCCTAACTACCTTCTCCCGTGGACTCAGGACGGCACCCTTGGTCCCATCAGCCGGTCTTGTAGGGACCAGGCTGCACTGGTGACACAGCATTTTAGTTTTGGTGGCAAGTTAGTTAATAAGGAAATTGAAGGGAGTGTTAAGATCTGCACGCTGAGAGGGTCCTGTTTGTTTTGGCTTCAGAGCTTATTGGGGAATAGATGATCGACATTTTATAATACGGAGGGAGTCTGGACTAACAGGGCTCCTGGGGGAGCAGGGGGGCTTATAGGTGACACAGCCCCCTCCTGGGCTCCTTCCTCACTGTTTCACTTTCATACACTCTGCTCCCCCAGTGAGACTGGTCGCTGGGGGTCTGAGCAGATGGCCTCCAGCTGCTGGTCACGTATGCTCCTCTCTGTCCCGCAGGCTTGGCAAGGGCTAAGCCAGGTCAGGTGGCAGGCGATGGCAACTTCTAACAAGAATTAGCGTGAGGGACTCATCCGGAAGTCACTTTTAATTTGTCAGTTAAGAGCAGTGCTCCTGTTTCATGATGACTTGATTGGTGAAAAGGTGTCAAGGTAAGTGGGTCTTGATGGCGCTAATAAATCCTTTTGCAAGGTGGGCATGGGGAGACTTTCCGTATCTGCCTAGTGGCCCAATTCTGTGCATGGTCCTCCCCATCACTATCTGGGTCCAGGCCCTGCCTCTGGCTTTGTGTATTAGAATGAAAGCTGTCTGGGTCACCGGGGCTGCCGCATAGAGTGCCACAGCCTGGGGGCTTAACCACAGACGTTCGCCTCTCCCATTCTAGAGGCTGGACATCCGAGACGAGATGCTGGCAGTGTGGGTGTCTGGCGAGAGCCCCTTTCCTGGTTCACAGAGGCTACCTTCTCACTGTGTCTGCACGTGGCAAAGAGCAAACTCTGGCCTCCTCCTACTCTCATAAGGGCAATCACCTCAGATCCCACCCCCAAGATCTCATCACTCCCTAAAGGCCCCGAATTCAAACTCCATCACACTGGGGGTAGGATTTCAGTATACGACCTTGGGGGACACGATCCAGTCCATAGCACAAGTCAGGAGCCGGGGTGAGAGTCGGCTGCAGGACGCCCAGCCCTCCTATAAGCCAGCACGTGGGTTATTTCCCCACAGCTTCCTGACAAGTGATGCCTTTGCCTGGGACACAGAACGGCTGGGGGAGCAAATGGGAGGAAAAGGAGTGCAGTGAACACTGTATCACCTGAGATAAATGCACTTCCGCCAAGAAGTGCTGCTGAGCAGAGCTTTGCATATTTGGAGGAGAGTCCTGCATGGGGGGAGGACCTGAACGGAAATGCAATTGCAACCGAGGCCTCTGCTGAATCCCTGGGGGATCTGGACCAGGATGAGGTCCTGATGGAGGCAGGGGAGGGGCTTCAAGAGATCCTGATGGGTCAGGGGCGGGGCTTCAGGGAGGTCCTGATGGAGGCAGGGGCGGGGCTTCAAGACATCCTAAAGGGACAGGGGGTGGGGCTTCAAGAGATCCTAAAGGGACAGGGGGCGGGGCTTCAGGAGATCCTAAAGGGACAGGGGGCGGGGCTTCAGAGAGGTCCTGATGGCAGGGGCGGGACTGAACCCAATCAGGGAGAACAGGTGCCTCTTCTGCCTGAGGGCTGGGTGTGTGGATGAGGTAGAACAGGCCATTTGCAATTTCATAAGTCAATGGAGGTGAGTCAGGGAGCAGCTCCAGATGCTGCCACTGCTGTGGAGGACGTCTGGTCACAACCATCTATTATTACAGAAAAGTCACGGAGAAGGTGTATGACACAGCAGCGTGAAAGGACCTGCGTTTACACACCCAGCGATAAAAGATGCCTTTGGAGAAAGTGGGGCAGCCCTGCCATCACTGTGCAAAATGTCTTTTTGTGAGATGGGCCTGGAAGTTGAAAGACAGCTGGTCTGTGAGTACAGACCTGCTGGAAAAATGGTGCCAGAACAGTAATGCTAGAAGTGTGTGTTGTTGAGGTTAAGGATTACTGCGTGATTGTAATTATAACCTAAAGTTTTGTATCTTGTTTTTTAATCACTAAGTCGTGTCTGACTCTTTTGTGATCCCATGGACCGTAGCCCGCCAGCCTCCACTGTTCATGGGATTCTCCAGGCAAGAATACTGGAGTGTGTTGCCATTTCCTCCTCCAAGGCATCTTCCCAACCCAGGGCTCAAACTCAAGTCTCCTGCACTAGCAGGTAGATTCTTTACCACTGAGCCACCAGGGAAGCCACAGATAGGACAGAATCAATACACACTTGGGGTCACAAAGAGTCAGACACAACTGAGAGACTGAGCACACACTCAAGCTACTTGGGAAAGAGAAGGATTCTTTGCTTACTGTAACCAAAATGCTCTTGTTTTAAGAGCATCTGACCATATAATAGTTGTATTGGTCAGGGTTCTCCAGAGAAACATTACAGAGACAGGGACAGAGATTAAAGAATTGGCTCATGGGATGGTGGGGGCTGAGGTCTTCAGAATCTGTGCAGGCTGGCAGGCTGGAGACCAGCAGATACTGCAGTCCTCAGGTTGAATTCAGGGCAGCAGGCTGCAGACTCAGGAAGGGTTTCTGTGTTGAGAATTCTTTCTTTGGGAGACCTTTGTCTGTGCACTTAAGCCCTTCAACTGATTAGATAGGCCCACCCACAGCACAGAGGGTGATCCACTTTATTCAAAGTCTAGTGATTCAATGTTAATCACACCTAGAAAAGATCCCCTGGAGGAGGGCATAACCCCCTCTAGTCTTCTTGCCTGGAGAATCCCGTGGACAGAGGAGCCTGGCCAGCTACAGTCCATAGTGTCGCAGAAAGTTGAACACGACTGAAATGACTTTACATGCATGCACGCACACCTCGAAAAACACCTTCACAGGAACATTTAGTCTGGTGTCTGGCCAAACACCTGAACACAATAGCCTAGACAAAATTAACCATTACAAATTCTAAAACAGCTCTTAAAAAACTTGGTCGGTTAACTGGACTCTCCACAATTCAAGGTCGAAAGGGCATTTTCATTACAAGGCTGTTACCTGTTTGCTTGTCTCAAAAGAAAAAAAAAGTCACGCTGTGATTGGATGTGCTGACAACAACTTGAACTTTCTTGTAATCACCTCATTTTGTGGGACTTGCCAAGGACACATAGGATTATGCAATGAAACAGTGACTGTAACTTTAGAGCCTAAAATAAATGCTTTTATTGCCTTCTTTTGTACTTAATTATGTGCAACAGAAGCATCTTGTGCATGTAGAGACTTAATGAATAATAGTACCATCACTAATACATTTCCCTGCCCAAGAAAAGTCTCTGAAAAACCCAGAACTAGTTCATTTCCCCCAAATGTCAGACTGCTTTTAGGGAACTATCAAAACAAAACAAAATACCCTGAAACCCCAAACTGAAAAAACTCCCAAACCTAACCAAATTGTTTTTATCTGCAAAAATTGTGTCAAAATGTTAAGCTGGCCAATTTAAAAATCCAGCCAAACTTTGGAACCAGGTCTGGGAGACTTGATTGGTTTCTGGAGTACCTTCTTGGCTTACCAAGGGGTTTACGCCTGGATGGTCGCTGAGTGCTAATGGAACCTGGAGGAGTAAGTCCTCCCCCATGAGATAGGGTTACACAGATAAGGATCAAAACAGAACCCTATCTGGGAACACTTTGGATTTACTCAAAGAGCCCCTCTTTGTCCTCAGAGGCTTTCTCACACACAAATCCTTCCCTATCAAAAGGAGCTGCCGGTAGGAATCGGGGCTGGTGGGAAGCTGTGGGTCCCTCAGAAGTACCTGAGAGGCTTAAGACCAAGGAGGAGTTTTGGGGAAGACAATCTGCAGAAACAGCAGAGGCATCAAGAATGGGTGACTGTCCCCAGGCTTGCTGTCACTCTGGTTTGAAACTACTTTGGCCTGGGAAAAGGTACCGTGGGGCTGGGGGTCTCTGGGTCCTCCTGGCCTCATCCCATTTTACGGACATTAACGAGCCAGGCTCCCACCACCCATGCCCAGTACACGCAAAATCTGAGATCACAAATCATGAACGTATTAAATACATAGAGCCAGTGACAGAATTTGGAACCATTTCCTTACCCTTCTCTAAAAATGGTCCCCATCTCCAAGTTTTTATGCAGTTAAATCTTTTAAAATGATCAGAAAGCATGTGACGGATTGCCCCTGCGAACTCTGTGAAGGTCACAACAATTGCTTGAAACTATCACGGGAGGGGTGGCCGTCTTTCCTAAAAATCATCTGTTTTGTCACACATGTACTTTTCTCCCTCTTTCAGCTTCCCTCCAGCCCTTCGCTGAATACAGGAAACAAAGAATCCTCTATGATGTATCCCTGAATTTCACCACGCTTTTTTTTTTTTCCAAATCCTGAAACTAAATTGGTTTCTAGCTACCTAATAATCAAAATTTATGTCTTAACCTGCGGCCGGCACTGTGTTAGGGTGTAGTGTGTGGAGAAGGGGAAAGTGCAGGGAAATTATAAGGTACAGTTTTTCTCTCTCTCGAAGGGCATGTAATATTCTAGTTTCAATCGGGAGATGGGGGAGGGGAGACACACACACACACACACACACACCCCCACACTCCAGACAATTAGGGGCCTGAGTAAGAGAGCAGTAATTATGTGCTAAACTGTGTGGCACAGATTATTCGTCTTTTAAGGGATTTGGAGAAAAAAAGGACTCAGTGTGGGCGAAGGCCGTTTGAAATAACTTCGTCAGGGCCTCAGAGCAATTCTAAAATGCAAATAATAAACCAGTAAAAAGTGCTCTCCTTCATAGAATTTTTTTTCCAAATAATAGGTTGGGAAATATTAAAATACATACAAATATGTGTAAAATCTCTATAATTGATATGTTATATTAGGATATAAGCTACTTCAATAGTGTAATTTTTATAATTATTTATCATATATTGCATATGCTAGATGAATGAGAGCTATCTTTTCATAAATGCAACCTGATATTTAATGATTATTGTTGAGAACAAATTTTGGTCTTTACTACTGGGGCAAAAATAAAGATTATATATTTTACTTTTCACTGGGGCGAAAATAAAGATTATATATTGCTGATGTTGTTTAGTCTCTAGGACTAAACATGGACTCAATGGATCCTATGGAGCCCACCAGGCTACTTTGTCCAGTGGGATTTCCTCGGTAAGAATATTGGCATTGGTTGCCATTTCCTCCTCCAGGGGATCTTCCCAGCCTCGGGATCAAAGCCACATCCCCTGCATTGGCAGGAGGATTCTTTACCACTAAGCCACCTGGGAAGCCTTAAAGATTATATATATATATATATATATATATGTGTGTATATATATATATATACACACACACACACATATATGTATGTATATAGAATAAAAAGTGCTCTCTTGAGGTTTCAGCCTCTGAAGGGGATGTGTTGGGGGAGGAGAGGGAACGCTAATGGTGACATGGATGGTCACCCCTAACTGGAGCCAAGGGAAGGTCAGGCTCTGGTAAGGTAAGAAACTTCCTTTAGGTGGAGTTGGCTAGCACACTGCAGTGAGGACACGGTGCCCCAGGATTGCAGCCTGCAAGGTGTCTGCCAGTGTGCAAGCCCCGTTGTGAATCTTTCTTCTGCTTCTGGAGGCCGATTCGTCCCTTTCTAAAGCTGTTACAAAGGATCTGTTGAGCTCCTTAGGAGGGCTCACAACCACCAGACTTAAAAATAGCCCTGTTTCTGGCAAGCTTCAGTGTGCTCACCCGGCCTTTCCTTCTCCACCGCCGCCAGCAGACCCAGGATCCCACAGCAGGCTCCACGGCAGTTTTCTAGAGGAGGCATAGCCTCGAATCACTCAGTCCAGGCAAAGTGCTGAAATGATGAGCAGAAAACACAGAAATCCTCAGGCCCTAACACCTGGCTGCTGCCTCGAGGGAGTCCTGGCTTCCAGACCCCCTCTTTCCCTCCTGTGCTGCCCACCAAAACTCTACTTGCTCTAGTAGCATATCCTTAATTTATTTGCCCCTCATTTTTTGTCTTTAAGTTTTATTTTAAATTTAATTCCACCCTGGCGGCAGCCACGACCTGATCGAATCTTCCAGGAGACCTGTCTGCCTTACCTGCCTGCACAAGAAGGCCCTTCACAAGGCCCAGTGGCTCCCACTTCCCTGTAGAAGGTAGGATCTTGCCCAGGTCAGCAGGTGCTGGGCTAAAGAGAATTTGTCTTCTGGTGGTCAGGGTGTGTCTAGGTCCTGACCCGCAGGGAGTCCCACACATCAAGACTTCCACATCCTGAGGCCGGAAACCTTCTCATCCTGCAGCTGGTGTTGTGGGCAAGTCCACCTGATGGCAGGATAGAGGCTCAGAGCACGGGCTCCACAGTCAGATTCCTGTGGCCCGTGCACTTGATCTCCCTGGGACTATAGGGCTGCCTGGGGAGTTTCTGAAAACAATAATGCACGTGAGATTCTCAACATGTTGCACATTTTCTCAGCAGGCAAAAGGGGGAGACGACCCTAGAGTGTATCATCAAACGATGGATGCACAGAATGTGTTGCAGTTTCACAATGGAATATTACTCAGCTATAAAAAGGACTAAAGTTCTGATGCCTGTTATGCTTTGAATGGGCTTTGTTGAAAGTGCTCTAAATGAAAGAAGCCAGTCGCAAAAGACAAAAAACCTCATGAGTGTGGCTCTCTGATACTCAAAAGAGGATGGAAGGCCAGTTTAAGGCTCTCTGGGGTGGGAGGTGGTGACGGGTGGAGGGACTGCTTTGCATGGTGACAAAGAATTCCCAGAAACATTGTGTGGTTGTTGCACAGCAGTGTGAATGGACCGAAGCCCGCTGAATTGTTCACCTTGAAACAGTTAATTTTGTGTCATGACAGTTTATCTCACTAAAAAAATTGAATAAAACCACATTGGGCAGGCTGTGTGGTGCGGGTTAAGTGCTCAGGAAACTCAAGCTTAAGGTATTTCTGAGGTCTGCAGCTCCTTGGGCCTCTGCTCATAACCAGCATCACCTTTCCACCTTCCCCCACGAAGATCAAGAGCGGAGTCACAGGGGAAGCTACCAGCAGACCTATTTTTAAACCACTTCTCCATGAAACTCTCTGCTGCGGCAGGCACCCTCCTTGTGCACGGAGCTGGGCGGGCAGGCTCCCTGCCCTCTTAGGAAGCCCAGTGGCGCTGCGGTCCTTGCACTGCCCCCTCTCTCCCTCCCAGGACCTTGTCATCTGTTCTCCCCCCGACTGGCTATTCCAAGGGCCACTGTGCCTGCCTCGGTCCCTCCCGCTTCTGCCTGCTGTGGGATCAACCTTGTGGACCTGCTTTCCTTCCCGTGCTCACCACTGTCAGTGGATCCCCATTGTTCTTCAAAGACCCCGAGGCCCCTGGGCCAGACTCACCTCCCTGGGACCTGGCTGGGTGTTCTCAGGGCTTGCTTTCCACCCCTGGCTCAGAACTCAGAACTTGGAGAAATTTTATAGAGAATTGAGTTCCAATGCCTCGTTTCCCAAAGGCGGGAATTCTGTCCCAGAGGCATATGACCACTGCCGCTCCTTTGCTGGGGGGAGGGGGCAGCCCCGTGGCTTGGCGTGAGCTCCCCAGGGCCCTAGCAGTGGCACATTTGGTGCCAACGGGGCCAGTTTCCTAAGCTCCCCACTCTGGGTTTGTTGGCCTTCAACTTCAGGACTCCACCACCGGTGATGTCTGGGGTCCCAGCTGCCAGGGCTGTTTCCCTCCTGAGCTGTGATTCTCATCCATCAACCTCTTCCCTAAAACAATCCGAGCTCCGGACAGAGAGACCAACACAGAACATCTGATTTTGAGAAGAGAAAGCTGCCCCCACTGTCTGCCAGGCCAACAAATTCAGGGACCACACCTGTACCTTCAGCCTTTCCCAAGCCCCGGCTGGCCACGCCCTCCTCTGTGGCCCCTCTGATGATGCCTGTAGCCACTGCAATGAACCCTGTCTGTCTCCCAAATTCCACGGGAGGTCTTGAATATGCTCCTACTTTTATTATAGCTTGATTCACCGTCCGTGCTCAGCCAAGCGTCTTGGGTCCAGAGATGGTAAAAGTTAAAGATCCTGCTTTCAGTCTTGCTTCCATGTCCCTTATCCATCCAGCTTTTCCAGACGCTCCTTTCTTTGTCTGTAAATGGGAACAGCCATTTGTTCTCTGAGCTATCTTGAGGATTAACTTAAGGAAAGTTGCAAGGAGGGCTGGACAGACCGAAGGAGGAAGACGGATATCATTAGGGTGTTCTCATGGAGGTTTGCCTTTTCCCTGAAAACATTTAGGTAAACAGGAAACCTTCGAGATAAAGCCATTCCTGCCTCTCACAGATGCAGCCGTGGGGGCACGGAGAGTGGCGTCTGGGCCCGGCTGGTGTTAATTCCCAGCCCAGATAAGAACAAACTACCTTCAGACCCAGAGATGGAGACTTGTGCATCCATAAAAAGCGCTCTCTGCCCTCACCCCCACCCCCGAACCTAGGGGAAGGGACATGGAGGCAGTCACAGCAGAACTGAGAAGTCCTGGAAGCTGCAGACACATGGACCAGAAACCCCGCACTGTGTCCGGACAGATATCACCGACTCAGCCAGAGACCGCACTTGCCTCCCATCTGACTCAGTAGCCCTGAAATATTCCGGACAGTTGCCAAATGAAAACAGTTTGGAGCTCTGTCCTCTGATTTAATGATTGAAATTGCCGTAAAACTTTTTGAACTCATTGTCCACCTATTTGCTGTCTGCTCCAGGAATGGAGGACTTCCCAGGTGGCTCAGTGGTAAAGAATCCACCTGTCAACGCAGGAGATGCCGGTTTGATCCCTGAGTCAGGAAGATCCCCTGGAGAAGGGAATGACAACCCACTCCAGTATTCTTGCCTGGAGAATCCCAGGGACAGAGGAACCTGGTGGGCTGCGGTTCTTTGGGTCACAAAGTCTGACATGGTTGAGCACACACACACTCCAGGAAGGGAGCACTTTTCCCCCATCGAGATGGTGACATATACAGAAAGGAAAGATGCAGGCTATTTGGAGACCTGTTCCTCTTGTCTGCCAGCAGAGATCACCCTCTTGTCATCTCCTTCTACACCTTTCAGGTGTCAGGGCTCTTGTGCAAATGTTTTCTGGTTTAGTTAGAGAAGAGCATTTCTTTGAAAAAGAGGTCATCCTACTTTTTAAATGAAATCTTGTCAGCTCGTGTCTCCTACCTTGATATTATCTTTTAGCAATTTTCTTCTTTTTATTAAGGAATCTCAAGATGCAATTACTGGAGCAGGGGGATGCATTTGAGGAAGAAAATAATTTTGTTCTGTCCTTCACTATTTTTAATAAAACCAGCAAATACCTAACATTGTACTTGCTATATGCCAGAAACTTTTGTGTTCTTACATGCATGGAGTAGGATGTCTGATCCTTGTGGCTGGTAGATGAGAACCCAAGGCACAGAGAGGTTGTGGGATTTGACCACGGTCACAAGTGCTGAAGAAATGATGCTTTCGAACTGTGGTGCTGGAGAAGACTCTTGAGAGTCCTTTGTACAGCCAGGAGATCAAACCAGTCAATCCAAAGGACATCAACCTTGAATACT
Source organism: Odocoileus virginianus (assembly GCF_023699985.2). Taxonomy (NCBI): domain Eukaryota; kingdom Metazoa; phylum Chordata; class Mammalia; order Artiodactyla; family Cervidae; genus Odocoileus; species Odocoileus virginianus. Next base: position 53,697,632 of record NC_069695.1, read on the forward strand.
CACTGGAAGGACTGATACTGAAGCTGAAACTCCAATACTTTGGCCCCCTGATGCAAAGAGCCGACTGATTGGAAAAGACCCTGATGCTGGGAAAGATTGAAGGCAGGAGGAGAAGGGGACGACAGAGGATGAGATGGTTGGATGGCACCATCCACTCAATGGACATGAGTTTGAGCAAGCTCCAGGAGATAGTGAAGGACAGGGAAGCCTGGTGTGCTGCGGTCCATGGTGTCGAAAAGAGTCAGACACGACTGAGTGGCTGAACAACAGCAAGAAGCCTGCAGCCAGGATAAGAACTGGGCCGCCAGCTCTCACGTCCCCACGCAGTTTTATGGGAAGCTTGGAAAATGAGAATAAAGCAGGCCATCTGTAATCCCATGAGGTCTCATCATGGACGCCCTTCTTCACACACGCCTTGTTTACAGTGTGAAAATCATGACACGCATTCACCTCTGTGTCCTGAGGCCTCTGGGTCAGTATGTAGCTTGCATGCTAAATGAGGGCTGCCTGGTCATCTCGAGAACAACTCAGGTAATTTATTTAGCAATGCCCCATTGTTGGATGTTCAGGTTGCTTCCAGTTTTTCACTAAGAGAGAAAACGCTTCAACAAACAGCTTTGTGATGTGTATTTTCCCATTATTTCTAGAAATAATATTGGTAATAGAAAAAATTACCCAATGCCATAACAAAATGAAAAGTGTATCAGAAAGATCAATCTAGTAGTTTTAAAGGAAAATTCCAATAAACCCAAGAAACAGGTAGTTTCAATTCTTTAAATAATCTCAGAGCAGGACGATTCATTTTAGAAGTACATGCTATATGAAAACATTTCATAAAGAGATCAAAGTGAACAAACAAAAAACAGAAAGAGGGAACACTTTAGATCAATAGCTTTTATGAAAATTAATGCAAAATTTTAATTTAAAATAGGAGCCAGAGAAATCTGCAATGTATTAAAAAGCAATGCACCATAACCAAGTAGGTTTTGGTCTCAGAAAGCAATAATATTTCACTACATTTATATACTAAGGGAGATAAATGTTATGATCCTTTAGATAGACATTAAAATGACAATTAAAATTTCACAGCCATTTCTGATGAAGACCTGTTATTCATTAAAATTAGAAATATTTCTAGAAAGTGATTGAAGACACAAGAGAGAGACAAGCCATAGTAGTATTATTTTGATCTGGGGGAGGTTCAGTTATTATTACAAGAAAAAAGTAATGTGAAAATACTGAAAATTAAAAGTTAATATTATCCTTTTGAATAGATTATATGGCTGTGGACTTAGGAAAGTCCAAAAATTTAGCCCAAGTATAATAGTGTTTAGAGAAATGGCCATAAATTTGTCTCTTTACATACATATGAACGTAAAAGTCTATCATATTTTTACGTATAACGATTCACAAGAGCATTGAGGACTCTATCACAGCTGGTATTGAACACAATGGAAAGTGTATATGCATTAAACTAAATGATTATACTGGAAAATACACTCCTGAAGAACATGAAGAGCTATAGCTTGTGCTCACATGAGAAAATTCAATACATAGAGCAGTTCATTCTCCCAAAATTAACCTCTAACTGCAAGTTCAATCCAAATCTCATTTTTGTGTTGAAAAATCCAGTCAATTAGAAAGCGAGAATGTCCTGCAGCTTAGACAAGAGTGAGCACAAGAGACGCGGGCCTTGGGCGGCCCGGCTCCAGCAGGTCAGCTGAGACAGACAGTTCCAGTGTGCAGAGAGACGGGTGATGTGGGGAAGAAAATAGACGGCACGGAAGTAAACCCGTGCCCAGCTTTAGGTTTAAAAGTGCACAATAAAGATTATATTTCAAATCAGAGGGGTAACCCTTGATTGTTGTTGGTTAGTCACTAAGTCATGTCTGACTCTTTTGTGACCCTATAGACTCTAGCCCACCAGGCTCCTCTGTCCATAGAATTTCCCAGGCAAGAATACTGGAGTGAGTTGCCATTTCCTTCTTCAGGGGATCTTCTTGACCCAGGGATCAAACTCGGATCTCCCACATTGCCGATAGATTCTTTACTGTCTGAGCTGGTGAGGGAAGCCCAAACTGGAAGCGATTACCTTAATTTGAGGGGTGGAGAAGACTTTATTGTTGTTCATTAACCAAGATGAAGATTATGAAAATATAAAGGAAAAAATAATTAATTTGGCCAAAGATATCTTAAAAAACAAATGGGAAAAAATGTGAAATTTATCCAGATAAAGTTTTAATCTCCCTAATGTATAAAGGTCAAAAGGTCAAGAAAAACAAGGCAACTGGAGAGAGAGATACAAAACGCACGGATGACTAGTCCCTAGCAAGGGACGAACGACGGTGAGGTTTAAGAACAATCAAAGAAACACACGGTAAGAGAGCAGGATGTTAACTTTCACCTATCATAATGACAAAGGTAGAATACTAATTCGACTGTTTGAGGAACAGGCGAGTAAGTGGACATGTCTAGCTATTGATACCACATTTTGTGGAGAAAAACTAACAATAGCTATCATAATGTGATAGCTGAGTGACTAACTCACTCTTTCACTTTCATACCTCTTATAATGATACGTCATTGTTGTTGTTGTTTAGTCTCCAAGTTGTGTCCATCTCTTTGCCACCTCATGGACACATGGGGACCTCATGGACACATGGGGTCCCCATGGAGCCTGCCAGGCTCCTCTGTTCATGGGATTCTCCAGGCAAGAAAAACTCCAGTATTCTTGGGCTTCCCTTGTGGCTCAGCTGGTAAAGAATCCGCCTGCAATGCAGGAGACCTGGGTTCAATCTTTGGGTTGGGAAGGGATTCCCTGGAGAAGGGAAAAGCTACCCACTCCACTATTCTGGCCTGGAGAATTCTGTGGACTATACAGCTCACAGGGTCACTAAGAGTCGGACACAACTGAGCAACTTTCACTTCACAAGCGCTTCCAGGCAAGAATACTGGAGTAGGTTACCATTTCCTTCTCCAGGGGATCTTCTTGACCCAGGGATCGAATCCAGGTCTCCTGCTTGGCAGGCAGATTCTTTACTACTGAGCCACCTGGGAAGCCCTTTTAATGGTATCAGTTTACTCACAGTTGGGTCCAACAATTTGAGACCCTATGGACTGCAGCATACCAGGCCTCCCTGTCCATCACCAACTCCCAGAGCTTGCTCAAACTCATGTCCATCAAGTCGATGATGCCATCCAATCATCTCGTCCTCTGTTGTCCCCTTCTGCTCCTACCTTCAGTCTTTCTCAACATGAGGATCTTTTCTAACGAGTCAGTTTTTCACATCAGGTGGCCAATGTATTGGAGTTTCAGCTTCAGCATTAGTCCTTCCAATGAATATTCAGAACTGATTTTCTTTAGGATGGACTGGTTGAATCTCCTTGAAGTCCAAGGGACTCTCAAGAGTCTTCTCCAACACCACAGTTCAAAAGCATCAGTTCTTTGGTGCTCAGCTTTCTTTATGGTCCAACTCTCATATCCATACATGACTACTGGAAAAACCATAGCTTTGACTATAGGGACTTTGTCAGCAAAGTAATGTCTCTGCTTTTTAATACGGTGTCTAGGTTGGTCATAGCTTTTATTCCAAGGAGCAAGTGTCTTTTAATTTCATGGCTGCACTCACCGTCTGCAGTGGTTTTGGAGCCCAAGAAAATAGTCTGTCACTGTTTCCATTGTTTCCCCATCTATTTGCCATGAAATTATGGGACTGAATGCCATGATCTTAGTTTATTGAATGTTGAATTTTAAGCCAACTTTTTCACTCTCCTCTTTCATGTTCATTAAGAGGCTCTTCTGTTCCTCTTCGCTTTCTGCCATAAGGGTGGTGTCATCTGCACATCTGAGGTTATTGATATTTCTCCCTGCAATCTTGATTCCAGCTTGCACTTTATTCAGCCCAGCATTTCTCATGATGTACTCTGCATATAAGTTAAATAAGCAGGGTAGCAATATACAGCCTTGACGTATTCTTTTCCCAATTTGGAACCAGTCTATTGTTGCATGTCTGGTTCTAACTGTTGCTTCTTGACCTGCATACAGGTTTCTCAGGAGGCAGGTAAGGAGGTCTGGCATTCCTATCTCTTATGACACAGTGCAAATATTTAAAAGTTAAGAGGAAAAGACCCAAAAGAAATGAATGTTTTTTATAGCACAAGTGCATGCTGCGAAATTGCTTCCCAACGTGTGGGGCTAGTTTGCTGGGCCAGAGTTCCACTCTGACACATCTCTTCCTCCTCTTGTGGAGCTAGTCTCCAGGCTGGCCTTCCCCGGACACTGTGGAGCGGCAGCTCGGGGACAGAGTGAGTCTCTCCACCTGTGATTTACCTGGAATTCTTTCTTCTCTTTGCCTGCTCTCCACTCAAGCTCATGCTGACTTACAGCAAATACCTGGGAAGAAAACCCAAGAGTGACAAAAGTGAAGCTCCAACCACTCAGTTTTGCTCTTTATTTGGGCCACTGCTAGTAAGGCTAGTGACAGGGACTGGCACCAAACAAGGGAAGCGGGCAAATTCTGGCGTCCACAGACTCACCTGCAAGGGGGCCCACGGCCTCTTCCTCTCCATCCATCACCCTCCCTGTCACGCCTCCTCCACACCTGCAACCCCATGTACTGATTCCTCTTCCATTCCTTTCTCCCAGCTCTTGGAACACAATACAGCTTACTTTTTCTCTAGTCTATTGAGTTTTGTCTTCACCATCCTTTTAGGATGTTAAGACCCACGAGAGCAGGGATGTTTGTCTGTTTTGTTCACGGATGCAATCCAAGAGGTTAAAACAGTGCCTGGCACAGAGTAGGTGCTTCCTAATTCTCTGTTGGATGAATGAACAACTTCTTTTCTTCCCATTGTAAAGCGGCTGATGGCTAACAGGCTTTCCAAACGGCCACCCGTAACTCAAGGAAGTGATGTGAACCCTTCAGTGGATGGCAGATCTTGAGCACGAGGGAATCAGGTTGAAAAGATTAGCATCCTTCTTTGCTCACAGTTTAGATTCCTGGGTCTCAAGATCGGGAGCCCATGTAACACAAACAGAGATCAAAGTCTTCCCCGTGCTCTGCAGTCCCGCCAAGCACTCCCCGGCCTGGACTTAATCAAGTGCAGCGACAGAATTCGCCAGGCCACAGAAAACAAGCTTCAACTTAAAAGTCTTTCTTTTTCAAAATGTGAGCGTACATTGACCCAAAACCAACCTCAAGGTGACTTCCATGGGTGTCCACATCCTGCTCCCCAGCTTCCACCCGAGAGCTTGTAAAATAAGTCAGACCTCCTTCCTCGAATGTGCCATCATGATGTTCCTCAGGCCTTTCCCTTGCCAGCAGACCATCTCCAGTCCTTCGGGTCGTGTGCTGTGTATCACCTTTGCCAAACTTCCTCCATCTTCGTCTCTGACCTCGGGAAAGGGTCCAGCTTGTGGAAACCACACCTCATTCCAGGGAGAGAGCCCGGCGGACGTGCCCAGGTCTGTGAATGCAGTCCCAAGGGACACCCCTTTCTAGTTTTGTCTGTAGCCTGTCTGTGGCTTCATGATAGACTTCACTCATTCTAAATGTGAAAGTAAACCATTTTCACAATAGCCCGTGCCTGAGCGCTAACGTGGAAAGGCTTCTTTTCTCAGTTTGGATGTCAGCGCGGTCTGGCTCTGGAGGAGGTAGGTAGACCTGACATTCACAGTGGAAGTAATGTGCAAGCCTGTCCGTGAAATGGGTGTGGATTCCGAGACTGTGAGCCAGGGGTAAGAGCTTGCGTGAAGAAGCTCAGGCTCTGACCCACGTGCCCCTTGTGAGGTCAGGGGCCTGGGTCCATTTCTTTATCTTTAGTTGAGTTAATACCACGTGATGATATAAATTAAGGACTTAATTTACAGGTCCTCCAAATTATTGAACCATGTCTCATTTAATAAATAATAGTTTCAGTGATTTCATTTGACTTAAACAAGTGCCTGAGATAGGCATGTTGTTATTCAAAATATCTAATAACCTGTACAGGTAACAGTAAACCAGAATGATATGGAGACAGACGATGATGGCCCTGGACATGGCAACCACACTCCAGGTAAATGTCCATCAGCCTTGAAAATAGGGAGTACTACAAATCTACAAACAGGGAAATACCCTCAGAGAGCTACTCATGTCAAATGAATTTCTATATTCTTGAAATATGAGGAGCTCTTGAGCTTTTGGGAGAGATGAAATTTCGTTCCCTGTCTTTGCATTGGATATTTGGGTTGGCACACCACAAAGAAAATTTTCCACTTCCGATGCACCCATCTTTTCATCTGTGAAAAGTTCAGTGTGAAGTCTGTGTTACAGCAGTCTTGAAGGAGTAGCATCACATTTTCTAAACATGCATGTGCCTCTTGATCTGCAGCGTTACGTGACGAAATCATTCTTGACCCTCCGTATTGTCACTGCTGACAGACACACCATTTCAGCTGAGTGGGACCTGGCTACTATGTAGACTGAACAGGAGAGGAATGAAGATGGTGGGGATGGAGGGAGGTGTTCCCGACACCACACTCATCTTACAGGGAGTGACCCAGAGGAGATGCTGAAGATGTACCGCGCACCCCTGAATGTTCTGAGGATGCATGGAGAGTCTGTAGCTTGGGTCACACACACGGGTGTTAAAGTCATCGGCTTCAGGGCATCTGTTACTGAGATGCACAGAATCCATAAGCTGCACCGTAATTCTAGTGATTCATGTTGAACCTACACCTACGCCTTTTTAAAATTTAAATGTACAAAATGTGCTGAGCCCCTAGGCATTTGTATTGAAATACATTTTCAGTCTCCTGACACGAATGCCCTCGCTATTACTAATGGAAACAGACTGTGGGGTTTCTGTGTAATTTCCATTCATATTGTATTAAAATGTTCAGGATGCATTTTCTGTCAAAGAGAGTATCATTTCATAAAATTATTCACTATTCCACCCTATGGAAATGTCAGATATTGCTAATGTAATCCTCAAAGAATTACCCAGAGTGTCTGTAGGCCAAAAGACGGATTTCCAATGCAGTAGCACAGGATGGCTTGTTCACTTTGTTCCTGGGGAAGCAGTGTGAGTTGTGAGTTTTCCCTCCATTTCTATGCGGGGTCACCCCGTGAGAGACTTCTTTTCCCTTTTTCTGCTTCTCTCAGTTACCCTATGGCACAGAAACTGAAAACATCATAAAAATACAGAAGATGTGTTATTTCCTTGGTTTTGTAACACTCTTCATGAGTGACTTTCACATAGAGAGCATCTGAACACACACATTTGAGTCTAGAAAGGTGGTCCTGATGAGCCTATCCAGGGCGGCGGTGGAGACGCAGGCGTAGAGAAAAGACTGTGGACACAGTGGGGGAAGGAGAGGGTGGGACGCATTGAGAGAGTAGCCCTGGCATATGCACCACCATGTGTAAAATTAGACAGCCAGTGGGAATTTGCTGTGTGATGCAGGGAGCTCAACCGGTGCTCTGTGACAACCTGGACCGGTCGACGGGCTGGGAGCTGGGAGGGAGTTCAAGAGGGAGGGGTCATACTCATACCTTTGGCTGACTCATCGTGATGTATGGCAGAAACCAACAGAATGAAAAAAAGAGAACCAGACATAAATATTATCAGTGTTTGAGATAAATAGAATACCAAAATGCTGAAGGACAGCTATTAACAGATTCACATGTAACGAACAGAATTAATCAAAGTCTCTTTCTTAGAGCAGAAACAGATAATGACCTAAGTGCTTCAATCAAAAAACTTTGCTCTAAGCTCTAAGTGGGATAGGGAACCATGGCAAAAATTAAAAACAAGCAGAAGTAGGAAGTGGTATGTGGTGTTGGGTTGGTAGGGGTGGGACTCGAGACTGTTGCCTTTTATTTTAAGATCCTTTTATACTGCTTGATTTAAAAAAAAACACAGACACAGATATTGCTTTCACAAAAAGTAAACTATTTTTTTTTAAATGCACATTCCTGGACCCTGCTATACAGTTCTAACTTAGGAAATCTAAAGAGTATCCCAGGTATGTGCACTTTGACAAATGCCCCAGTTTTTTTTGTGTTTTTTTTTTCTTCTTTGCATGTGTAAAAGGTCGTGCTTTGAGAACTATTGCTAAGTACATTGATACTGCTTTTGTTAATGTTGTTCAGTCGCTAACTCGTGTCTGATTCTTTGTGATCCCATTGATGGTAGCACACCAGTTTCCTCAGTCCATGGAATTTTCCAGGCAAGAATACTAGAGTGGGCTACCATTTCCTCCTCCAGGGAATCTTCCCGACCCAGGGATTGAACCTGCATCTCTTGCATATCCTGCATTCCCAGGCGGGTTCTTTACCAGTAAGCCACCAGGGAAGACTTTGACACCACTTACTTAACTCTATATTCAATGGAAATTTCCTTTCCATCTGTAAGGTACCACTGATCAATCAAGTCTGGGTTTTATTCCTCTTCTAACCCTTTCCTGTGCATCCATCCATCTGTCCACATTTTAAGCATTCAGTTCAATTCAGTCATTCAGTCGTGTCCAACTCCTTGTGACCCCATGGACTGCAGCACGCCAGCTTCCTTGTCCATCACCAACTCCCAGAGCTTGCTCAAACTCATGTCCATTGAGTCGGTGATGCCAACCAATGATCTCATCCTCTGTCATCCCCTTTTCCTCCTGCCCTCAATCTTTCCCAGCATCAGGGTCTTTTCCAATGAGTCAGTTCTTTGCATCAGGTGGCCAAAGTATTGGAGTTTCAGCTTCAGCATCAGTCCTTCCAATGAATATTCAGAACTGATTTCCTTTAGGATGGACTGGTTGAATCTCCTTGAAGTCCAAGGGACTCTCAAGAATCTTCTCCAGCACCACAGTTCAAAAGTATCTGTTCTTTGGCACTCAGCTTTCTTTATGGTCCACCTCTCACATCCATACATGACTACTGGAGAAACCATAGCTTTGACTATATGGACCTTTGTCAGCAAAGTAATGTCTCTGCTTTTTAACACTGTGTCTAAGTTGGTCATAACTTTTCTCCCAAGGAGCAAGCATCTTTTAATGTCACGGCGGCAGTCACCATCTGCAGTGATTTTGCAGCCTAAGAAAATAAAGTCAGCCACTGTTTCCACTGTTTGCCCATCTATTTGCCATGAAGTGATGGGACTGGGTGCCACGGTCTTAGTTTTTTGAATGTTGAGTTTTAAGCCAGCTTTTTCACTCTGTTCTTCTGCTTTCATCAAGAGACCCTTCAGTTCCTCTTCACTTTCTGCCATAAGGGTGTTATTCTGTGTATCTGAGGTTACTGATATTTCTCCAGGCAATCTTGATTCCAGCTTGTGCTTCCTCCAGCCCGGCATTTAGCATGATGTGCTCTGCATATTAGTTAAATAAGCAAGGTGACAATATACAGCCTTGATGTACTCCTTTCCCAAATTGGAACCAGTCCATCCAAACATTTAAACATTGGTGAAGGGTTAATATGAATCTTAAGATTTAGTATAAAGGAAAGACACAAGACTTGTCTTGAAGGGGCTCATGGACTTAAAAATAATTCATAGTTACCCATCTCATTTTGTCCTTTGATCTGTTACTAAACTGTAAATCATGCTCTGATTTAAACAAATAACAAAAAAGCAAAGCAAAACTGTCTTCAACTTTATTTTCATTATTTACTATTACTTTTGCCCAGGGTGTCATTAGTGATTACAGTTAAGGAGTTACATTGAATTGTAATGAATTTAAGGCCTTATGAAAAAAGTAGCCAAGTCTGCCCTCTCTCTCTCACACACACACACGCACACACATATGCACGCGCACACACACATGCACACAGAGGGGTAGCTGTAGACATATCCACTCCAGTGAAAATTACCAGCCCTCCTCATTTGACCATTTGGAATCAAATGGTTAGTGTTTTGAGGGATCCTAAGGACCCGATCCATCCTTTCACTGAGAAGGTCGAGAGGCTTGTGTAAACCACTTTCTCAGTCCAGTGACTACTCTGACAAACCACAGCTTCTCACCTCAGTCACCTTTGCTTTCTCATCGTGGGATAGATAATTTAGTTTGTGCAAGAAATTTGTGCAAAATAGTTTACATAGTGTATCAATTTTAATGTTAAATTCAAGTGGCTAATAGTTAAATTCTAATGCTTAATGTTATGTTATTTAAATTTAATGTTAATGGCTAATGTTAAATTCAAGTGTTAAACAGTGGCTGACTTTTTTTTTACATGTGAATTAACAAGACTATATCTTTTTTTTTTTTAAGACTATATCTTTTAATTAGAAAAGACAAAGCCTAAAATCTATTTTTAACAAGAATAATTAGCCTATCCATTAACACTTTGAAAAGCTTCTACATGAGGATTCATCTATGTCTAATAGAATTTTACTTCTATCATTTACGTAACGACCTTTGTCTTCAAAGTAAGGTCTCATATATTAAATAGCTATAAATGTATCTGAAGGCTTAAGACATATTCAGTTATACAGGTAATTTCTAAAGAGGCCTAAAATCTGCATTTCCCCCCAAATCAGGAATTTAAATGAAGTTGACCACAAGAGTAGACTTTAGTTGTAATTTTGGAAAAGATTTCTACTTTCTTAAAACACTGCTTTTTAGCAAGTTCTCCCAGCTCACAAAATGCAGCAGAAAATGTGTGGTCTGAATGCCTCTCCACTGGCTCCACTGTGGTATATATGTATTTTTTCCTTTGTTATTAATGCCGATTGAATTGTTATGAACTTTTTAAAAGAAGAAAAGATGGCCTGTTTTGAAAACTACAAGTAAAACTCATTATGTCTGTTAAAAACCTCAATGTCTAATCTACCAAGCTTTCCCAGTGCACCCATCCACTCATCTGTATTTTCAGCATTTTTAACAATTCATAATAACAAGACAAATGGTCATACACCATGACACATCCTGTCCTGATCTAGGTTCATGTCAGCATTGAGTTGCCATTTGAAAGCCAAAGGCTGATCTTATTTTTTTAACCATCAAGTGAAATCGCTACACGCAGTGGGCTGTGTGCAGCCTCACACAGCAAGGCGTTACATGGGTGGATCTTGTTCTGCAAACAAATTCTATGGTTTTAAAAATCCCCACACTCAATGGAAAGAAGAATTGGTCACACTTCAGCCTTTTCAGTAATGTCCACATACACAAATAGTCACATTCACAAGGGGCATCTTTAAGATAAACTCGTAGAAAGAGCCTCTGTGAGCACCCAGGAATGTGAAGGGGAGAATTATAATCAGCACAATCTCTCTTCTGTTGGGATGTTCATCTTCACTTTCTTTCCTAGTGATGGACACTGTGCCAGTCTCCATGGAGAGTGTCGTGGTATCTAGTCGAACATTCAGATTATGTCAGCTTAACCATCTAACCACACATAGCAAATGCTTTCTCTGCTTTTTTTTGGAAGAGAGACGGTGGAAAGAGTGAAAGTAGATCTCTAATACTCCACCCAGATGTCAGAGAGACACCAGCTTAGGTGTACAAACCACGTGTCAGATTTCCCCGGACTCTGGACAGCAAGGGTGTCCCACATGCCCACCTCCCCCTGCCCCCGCCTCCTTAGGACCCTCTAAGGAGTACCAAGTTCAGGTGAAGCTGGCCTCTACTGAGAGCAGCTGTGGGTACCTTGGATGGCATCTTCCAGAGACGAGTGCATTAGACGCCCAGGTGATGGGGCAACTGGACCAAACGCCTGACACTTTACCCACCCCTGCCCCGGGGCCCCCTAGTGACGCAGCCTCCCCGACCTTAAACCAGAAAGAGAAGCTTGTGGGGCAGACACTGCCTTCTGTTGTTTGTTTCCAACCAGGGCGCTCAAAGGGTGACTTGGGTTTGTTTGTTTCAGTAAATTGATTCATTTTATTCTTAATAATTGTTCAGGGAAAAAAAGTGGTCACTATCATGTGTATTTAACAAAATACATGCTAACTAATAATGCAATTCTGTTTTTATTTTTAAACAAAAATACATGCATATATGGTGTGTAGATGCGTGTGTGTGTGTGTGTGTGTGTGTGTGTGTGTGTGTTAGATTTCTGGGTAGCTACTTAACTTTCTTTTCCTGTGGTGGCAAGACACATAAATGTAAAAGGTGCCGTTTTGCCATTTTTAAATGTAAAGTCGGTGACATTATATTCACAAGGTCATGCAGCCGTCACCACTACTCTTTCCTAAACAGTTCCATCACTTCAAAGGGCAAATTTGAACTTCATAAATACATAGTCCTGGACTCAATCAAGCAGACAGAAGAGTAAGAAGCAAGCTGTAAGGGGTGATCAAGCCGATACATTTATTATGAACACAAAACTTTGGGGTTTTTGAACAAAGTGATGAAGCTTGCAGCTCAAAGCAAAACCCAGAATCGGACCTTGGGGTCCACGTTCATCTGGACCACTGGCTTCTGAATTTGCCCCTGTTCTCCGGAGAGCTTCCTGTTCATTTGGCCGCACTGTCTGGGAGACCTTTGCTCTTCCCCGCGTATGTAACTCCAGCGGCTCTTTACTTGCCCAGTGTTTGGTGTTTTGTTTTGCTCTGGAATGCCTTTTTATCCCAGAGAATATGATACATTGAATACAGAACAAGATTCAGTCCAGTGTTACAGCCACAATGATGCACCATCTCAGGTCTTACGGCTGTTTCTGCCTTTGGAGGGGAGCAGCAGGCTTCTGCTGGGTGAGTGAGGGCTTGCGGGTTTGGCGGAGCCAGGAGAAGGGAGGGGGGATGCCCTAGTCTGAGTTGGGGCCAGTTCCTCCGAGCCTGTCACTTTTGCCCACCTTGTAAGAGTCCACATTTGCAAGCCCCCTGACGTCCAGCCGTCACCCACTGGAAACAGAAGCTGGAGTGGGGGTCTCACTGTGGCCCCTGAATTCCCTGCTTCCACACACCGTCTGGTTGACCTGGGGCTGGTGGCATGGACGGATCTCTGAGAAGGACTCTGCCACCCTCCGTGGATCCGTATCTATGGTAACAGGAGGACATTACGGTGAATAACTGGGGGGGAAAGAAAGGTGTTCACATCTCCCTTTGTAAACTGTCAATGCATCAGGCTTCAAAACTGTATTTTTAATGATGACAAACTTTAACCGTATAAGCACTAGGGCATCTCTCTTTAGTACTTGTGTGGTCCCAGGGTGTGCAATGGGTGCCATTTGGTTTCAGTTACGCACTAGGGAAAATTGCTGTGAGTCAGAGGAAAGGGTATGTGTGCATGTGCGTGTGTGTCTGTGTGTGCATGTGCGTGCGTGTGCCTGTGTGCGTATCTGTGCTTGTGTGTGCACATGTATGTCTGTGCATGTGTGTGTCTGTGTCTCTCTGTGTGTGGGTGTGTGTCTGTGTGCATGTGTGTGTTTGTGCATGTGTCTGTGCATGTGTCTGTGTGCATGTGTGTGTCTGTGTACATGTGTGCACGTGTGTGTCTGTGTGGGTGTGTGCACGTGTATGTCCATGCACGTGTGTGCATGTGTGTCTGTGCATGTGTGTGCATGTGTGTGTTTGTGTGGGTGTGTGCGTGTGTCTCTGTGTGTGTGCACGTGTGTGTGCCCGCTGTGGGTGGGTGGAGGGCACTCTCATGGAGTTACTGCTGTCAGGGTTTGTATTTTACCGCACGGGGACACGTCTGGCCCAGCAGCTGGTGCTCAGGGCCAGCGTGCCTGAAGCTCGCCTATCGGGGCGTGGCCTGTGCTCCCTGCAGCAGCCGAGGTCCTTGCGTCCTGGCCGCTCCCAGCCTGGTTACCCCATTCCTTCCTCCCTCTAGGATGGGAGATCTCTCCGTGTCGGTGTGTTTGGACTGGGGTCTGAGACCATGGATTTACTTGGGTGGAGCAGAGAGGACGCTGGCAGAGAAGAGGAAGGAAGACGGAGGCATCGGGGGACCCCAGCCGTGCACCCCAGGCATGTGGAGAGACCCCCAGGGCTGCGCCCAGCCGATTCCCTCCCATCCTGGCTGCCTGAAGAGCTTTCCCAACTGGCGACCAAGAGACCCAATCCTTTGAATGAGGCAGGGTCTAAATACAGACATTTTCTTTCCTCCCGATAGAGGAGCGGGACTTTTGGCGTCAGGGTGAAAGGTGAGTTACACGGAGAGGAAGGGGCGCTGCCTGGTCCTGCCCAAATCTGCACAGACTCCTGTGTGCACAGCTCAGCTGATCCCAGGAGAGCCCCGGAACCCAGGGTCACCACAGAAGGAAGGTCAGCCAGGCTGGGGGATTCAGAGGCCCTCCCTTCTGCATGCAAAAGCAATTTTGAGGACTTCCATCCCATATCTGGGCTTCCCTGGTGGCTCAGAGGTTAAAGCGCCTGCCTGCAATGCGGGTAGACCTGGGTTCGATCCCTGGGTCGGGAAGATTCCCTGGAGAAGGAAATGGCAACCCACTCCAGTACTCTTGCCTGGAGAATCCCATGGACAGAGGAGCTTGGAGGGCTACAAGAGTCGGACACGACTGAGCGAATTCACTTCACTTCATTCCTACATCACCTCAACTCCTGTTTCTTTGCTTTTAATTTAGAAAAAAAAGATACAACAAGCAATTCACTGCCGCTGAGCTGGCTCACATTTTTCTGTGTAGGAGCAGAGAGAGCCTGCACATTTTTAGAATAAAGAAAAGGAATCACCTAAATTCTCAGTGACGGGTAAACACAATCTCGAAAAGAAGGGTGTGGAAAACCAGCAACCCACTCTGAAGGGGTCCAGGGACCCAAATTTTCCCTTGAATGTTTTCCCTTGATTTCCCTTAACTGTGAAGATAAGTAAAATAACCAAAGCAAACTGAAATCAATTTGATAATGCTTAAACTTTAGTTATATATTCTGGTTTCTCTTCTGTCTGCATTAAAATAGGGAAAATTCTATGCCTCTTAGAAATGAATTTGTCTGAGGTGATCGCTACCCTTGAATTGATACGAAACTCCTGAAAAACATACAAGATCGATTAGCCCTTCTGGGGTCTTTCTGGTTGGAAGACGAATAAACAAAAGCATTTTGTTTCATTGACTTTACATTTTGCTCAGAGTCCCTTTTCTCTGTTTTCTTGAGTACATTTTCTGCTGAGATTCTGCAAACAGGCATCAGGATGACTCAGAATCCACTGAAGTGTGTGAGCCTCACACGTTCTGAGATCTAATTACGTGTTGTGTGGTGTTTATAAAGGACACACGGTCTGTCCAGGCATCAGATACCCCCAGGCAGTGGTTGCTTTCTCTCTCGGTGTGTTCAGTGAGACATCAGGCTAGCCCCTGGGCGCGTCAGGATTATGAATGCAAGCACCTTTATATACTTGGTGTGTGTTGAACTCAGTCACTTCAGTCGTGTCTGACTCTTCATGACCCCAGGGATGGTAACCCGCAAGGCTCCTCTGTCCATGGGATTCTCCAGGCAAGAATACTGGAGTGGGTTGCCATGCCCTCCTCCAGGAGATTTTCCTGACCCAGGGATCGAACCTGAGGCTCCTGCAGCTCCTGCATTGCAGGTGGATTCTTTACCACTGAGCCACCAGGCAACCCCATGTACTTGGTGCAGGAATGTGGAACTAAGGTTGGAATTTGGTGATTCCAGCGAGCGTCTTAGTGCTCCAACAGTCCCCACACTAAGGGCTCAGGGCACGATGTAAAAGTGTAACGGGGGATGCCCGCTATCGCAGGTCCGAGACTTAGTCCAGGGATTGTGCTGGAGCTGGGTCCAGGGACGGGACCCAGAGATGTGCACACAGTTGGCCCTTGGCCGAACCCAAGATAGTGGCTGGTGGGAAGTGTTGAGCCTTGAACTGGAGAGCTCAGGCCTGAGGGTCTGTGACTGCCACCAGGAAGAACCCAGACTCCAGAGGTAGACTCAGCCAAGATGGAAAAGGCCACTCACCACACCCCTCAGGGTCGGACCAAGGATACCCTGGGCTCCCAACAGCCCTCCGTCCTGAAGACTGGATTGTTGTCAGCGGGTTCGGGACTAAACTTGTAAAGGAAGGTGACAGCCTCAAAGATCCAGGGGACCTGTGGAGTGAGGCAGAAGAAAGGGGTCCTCCTGACTGCTCTCGCCGCAGTAACAGAAACGCTAGGCTCTGGGATGAGTTGGGGAATTCCTCCCCCGCCTGCTGTTCTGAGTCTATGGACTATTTCTTGCTTCCCTGCGCTCAGTGCTTAGAGAACCCAAGGTGTGGCCACTAGGAGGATTAGAGACGTCCACGGACACACGACGTCTAAGGATGTCAGCGCTGGCCTTGGTAACAATCCCGCCGGTAATGAAAGGGACGACGGCAGTTGGTAGAGAGAAATCCCAAGTCAGTCAAGTGCCTGGCAAACAAAATGCACAATGTGAGCCCCTGTGGATGGAAGTGGGAGGCAGTCTCCAGGGGTTTCCAAAGTCTGAAAGGTGGAGAGAGGTCCAAGGGGTGGGAGGGATGACCACTGCCCCTCCACAGGCTGTCCCTTTCGGTGATCTGCCCACTGAAGCCAGTGTGGACACCGGGAACGAGCAATTGAGGTCTTTCTCATTCTACCTAACAACACTTATTGTCCAAGTGACCCATCTCATTCTGGAATTAGATAGCAGAGACAGCAGTACACCCTTGCGAGTGAACTGAAAACCATTAAATTGAACACTTCAAGATGAAGAATTTCATGGAATATGAATTGTATTTCACTAAAAGGTGAATCACCACAGGGCAGTTGAAAGTGATCTTAAAAATATTAAATGGTACACAGTTAAAAACAGAAGTCTTTTGAGAACTCCCTGGCAGTCCATCGATAGGACCTCAGTGCCACTGCAGGGAGCACAGGTTGGATCTCTGAGTCAGGGAACTAAGATGTAACAATAGATCTCTCCAGGTCACTATATTAAAAAAATTCCTAATTTTTTAATAGGCACATAGCATCCTGCTGTAGTATTCTTTATGCAAGCAGCCCACTATCAGTGGGCATTTCAGTGCTTCTAGAATTTTGCCTTGTACCTGCATCTCTATGCACCTATGAAAGTTGCAAGTGCACATGGATGAAAGTAGAAGTGATGGACAAGGGACAGGTGCACTTAAATCTTAATGACTGTGCCACACTGCTTTCCAAAAGCTGTTTCCACCGGCCCGCAGTCAAGTGGTCCTTGAAGCTTCTCTGGAGGGCAAAGAGACCCACCTAGAAAGCGTGAGGGATGAAGGGCTTGGGAGGGAAACCAGCAGCTCCAGTGGCTTAAACTAGGGCGGCGCTATTTTTATTTGTACATAAACTGCGATTCTGATATAAGCATTTTTAAAAATATTTATTGAAATTATAGCTGATTTACAATTTGTGTTGGCTTTAATTTTTATTGAAATATAGTTGTGATATATGGGGGTTTTGATAAAAGGGTTTCACTTAAAAAAGAAGAGATAAAGAAAGGTTTGAAAACTATGAAGTAGGTAGCCCTACAGAGTCACGTTCCTTCTGGGTTCCAGAGTTACTTCACCTGCAGGGGCCCCTAGGCCTCCACGCCCTTGGTGATCCTGCCCCACTGACTAACCAATAGTACGATGCAGACACTGTGCTGGGAGATGTCCCCAGGTGTGTCTGAAGACACTGCGGCTTCTGCCTTCACCCCTCTGATCACTCATTCTGGAAGGAGGTGTCAGTCTTGTGGATGGATGCAAAACCCTGTGAAGGCCTCCTGCCAGGAGGGACCAGCTTGCCCGCCATATGAGCCAGCGACCTGGATGTGGCCTCCAGATGATTGCAGTCCCAATCAACACCTGATGCAATATCTGGAGCAGCTCTGAACCAGAACCACTGGCTTAGCTGGGCCTGAATTCTGATCCATAGAAACCATGTGAGATAATAAATGTTTGCATGAAAGTGTGAGTTGCTCAGTCATGTCCGACTCTTTTGCGACTCCATGGACTGTAGCCTGCCAGGCTCCTCTGTCCATGGGATTCTCCAGGCAAGAATACTGGAGTGGGTAGCCATTCCCTTCACCAGGGGATCCTCCCCAACCAGGGATCCAAACCAGGTCTCCCACATTGCAGGCAGATTCTTTACCATTTGAGCCACTGGGGAAGCCCAATAAATGTTTATTGTTGCTCAAAGCCTCTGAGTTTGGGGACATGTTGTTACACAGCAGTAGATAACTAATGCACCTGGGATTCTGAGCTTTGGTGTCTCAGGGTCTACACTTCTGGTTTGATAGCTGGATTTAAATCTTACCTCTGCTCCTTCCTCTTGGAAACTCTTGGTATGTCCTGCTAATTCAGGACACACTATCCCTTCCACAAGGAGGCTGCATTTAGATGAGTGTCCTGAAGATGACGAGTATCCATCCTGGTTAAGGACAGACACAGTGACTTGGCCACTGAACACTAAATCCAAATTAAAACTAAACATAGATTCAGTCACTGTGATCTTTGAGACAAGCAATTTTTTGTTTGTTTGTTTTGGCTGTGCCCTGTGGTTAGAGGGATCTTAGTTCACCAGGGATTGAACTCGGGCCTTCAGTAGTGAAAATGCAGAGTTCTAACCATGGGACTGCCAGGGAATTCCCCAAGACACCAATTTTTGTACAAGGACAGAAGGACTCAGTTAGAAGCCAGATTCGATGGGTTTAAGTCAGCAGGGCTGAAGCAGGTAGAAGACTGTTCCCTTTAGGATATTGGGAAGAAAAAGGAAGGTTCTTCTTTGTTCAAGGCTTGGAGGTGGTGCTCACTTTGTAAGAGGAAGAGGAACGAGGGCCTGGGATGAAATGAAAACTGTGATCTCTGGCAGATAACTGTTGGAGACAGGGGTGAAAAAGAGCAGGAAGTCCAAGCCAGGCTTTAATCATTTCCTGGAACCAACAGGCAGAAAACCCTGCCTCCTTCACCTGGGACTGGAGATTCCAGAAACCTGAAAATATGGGGGTTCAGGAGCCCCCCACCCCCAGTCACGTGGCTCTGAAACTTCAGCTGAGGATGAACTAGAGAAACGGCGACGCCTCCAAGACGGCAGTGAGTCTGGTGCTGAGGTGCACGTGGAGCTTAGTCCACACGTGGGGATGGAACGAACGCTC
Source organism: Odocoileus virginianus (assembly GCF_023699985.2). Lineage (NCBI taxonomy): Eukaryota > Metazoa > Chordata > Mammalia > Artiodactyla > Cervidae > Odocoileus > Odocoileus virginianus. The sequence continues at coordinate 53,716,613 of NC_069695.1, forward strand.
CAGGGGGGGTCCCTTCAAGGTGGCAACAGCCAAAGTTAAGAATGGAGGAAGGTCAAGGCTGGGGCTTTACGGTAACGGCGAGAATCTCATGGGAATCCAGGAGGTAAACCCAGTCTTGCAGGGCTTTGCGGCAGTGCTGCAATGCTTGCACCTGGACAAAGGTGTCCTCAAGCAACAAGATACAAAGGGGCTAAAAATAACTGTGTGTGTATGGCTGGGGCAAGTTACAGACAATAAGATACAGGTTAAGATAGGAAAAACCCAACTGCCACTTCTGAAGACCCAGGAGCAAAAGCAGGGTCCTGCCTGTGCCCCCTGCACTCCACACCAGCAAAGGGTGTGCAGACCATCTAAACCACCCCTCCAGCCAGCCCCCTGGACACACCCCTGTCCGCATCCCATATAAGGAACCAGCTCGACCCCCCTCGGGAGCTAGCAAGGGGACTGTTAGCTATTCTCCCTCCCTCTGGCTGCAGCAGTGGCCCCCATAAAGCCTTGCCTGAATTTCTTGACTGGCCTCTAATCAATTTCTATTGATTAAAGAGGACAAGAGCCCTGATGGGGATGACGAGTGGGGGCAGGAGCAGGCTGAGGCCTGGGGATGACTTAGCAAAAGGGGGCTGAGAGGGAAACACCAGGTCTGGCGCCCAAGGACCTCTGCAGTGGGAGCACAGGGCCCGGAGCTGGGGGAGGACCGGGGCCCAGGGGCTGGGCCCACCAGTGACTTCCCTTAATCAAGAGCCAACGCCTTTTGTTCCCATCTGGAAGGTCCTCCAGCCCCCGGGAGGCCCCGGCTTGTTCACGACAGTGGCGTCTTTGTGCTTCTCTCTTAAATAAAACTTTTATCTTAAAAAAGAAAATGTGTCCAATGCAGTCTGTTATAATCACAGTATTCAGATCTTCCCCACTCTGGTGGGGAGGGCGAGGGGGCCGTGGGTTCACTGGGGCACAGGAGAAAAGTTCGTTCCCAATGCTGTTTCCCCTTCTGAATTTCTGTTCTAATGTATTGAAGATACACAGGAAATTTAATCTCAAAACTTGGCTTTGATTTTTTTTTTTCCCCAGCTAACCCCTTCAGTGTTGGGAAAGACCTGGCCATGGAGCCAGGGAAACTAAAGTTTTGGATTGGGTTCCCAAGGGTTTGGGGCAGCGGGACAGAGGGCGCAGAAATCCCGAGCCCCCAGGTGCGGCCCGCGTGGGTGAAGATGCTTCCGTGTGTCCCCCACTCGCTGGGGAGGAGCCTGCGCGCCGGCTGGGAGGAGCCTGACTCACAGGCTCTTTGTGTTCCCGCAGGGCCCCGCGCAGACTCTCCCGAGGCCCCGGGCTCCGTGGCAGGTCCCGTCAGGCCGCCTTGACCCGACTTGCACTAGAGCCTGGCAGCAGCCCGAGCCTCGCAGGTCCAGGCTGGGATGGCCGTGCATACGGTGTGCGCGCGGCTCCGCGCTCACCTGGTGCGGAGCGGGAAGCCGGCCCCGAGGGCCACGTGACGCCGTGCCAAAGTGACTCTGCTCGGTGGCGGGGGCGGGGGGCTGGAAGGGGTGCGCCGGTTGGTGCCAGAAATAAAGGCGGCGTCTCCTCTAAGGACGAGGCCGCCCGCGCCGCGTGTGCAAACGCAAAAGCCTGCAAGGTCCCGGGCGCGGAAGGCAGGCTGCTCGGCGCGACCCAGGAATGAGGTCACCGCGGGGAGTGGCCGGGGGGCGGGAGGCGCGGGCGGGAGGACCTGCCCCCCGGGACCCTGCACGCCTCGGCGGCCTTGCCCATGCGGGCCTGGGGTCCCCACCTCGCAGCGCCCCGGGCGGCCGCGCTGCGACGCGGAGAAGCCCGTCGGTGACCCGGGGACAGATGCCCGCGACCGTGCGGCCCGTGGGAACCATCTTGAGAAAGATACCAGCTCACCCCCCGCCCGTCCCCTCCCGGGGGGCCGGGCTGCCCTGGGTCAGCCCCCGGGCCGCGGGCGGGCTTGGGCGGAGGGCGCGGAGGGGAGGCCCCCCCCCCCCACCCCGGCCCCGGCCCGGGGCGCCGCCCCCACTTCCCGGCTCCCGGCCGCGCGCCTTTGTCTCGGCAGGGCCCGCGGCGTCCCCTGCTGGCTGGTCTGGGCCGCGCCTCCTTGACCTGCTCCGGATCCTGCTCCGGTTTCTTGGGAGGACGCGGCCACGCGGGTGGAGGTGGTTCCGCCTGCATCCGGATGCTACAAGCGAGTGCCCGCAGCCCCGCAGCGCCCGCAGGCCTCGCTGACCGACCGCAGGGCGCACAGACGGGGCGGGGTGGGTGGGCCGGGAGAACCCTGCTTAAACCCCCGCGCCTTTTCTTCAGGACAGAGGCCTGTGCTTGGGCCCACAAAGACCTTCTATAAAACGGACTCGTAACCTTTGCAAGATGGGATCCAAGCTGTGCAGTCTTGGCCACTTGAAGGCCTTTTAAGTCACTATACCAAAGAGCTTTAGCCTGGATTAAATGCAAAATGCCACTGCCTCACTTTTAAAAGCAAGCACAAGGGCTAAGAGCAACTCCAGACTGTAAGCCGTGTGAAATAGGCACTCCGAGAGCCCTCCCTCTCCCCCCCCCCCACGCCCCCATTTTATGCAAACGCTGTTTGCCGGAGCTTCTGGAACCCCAAATCCCGGGAACTCGCTTGTTCTGGGCTGCCACGGGGAAGGCTGGGCTCACAGAACGGGTTTTTAATCTCTGAAGGATTAGTCAGTGCGTGTCGTGGAAAAGCCGACTCCCTCCCAGCTCAGGGCGGCCCGAAGGGGTGGGCCGGGGCCTAGACCGCGGGTCCCCAGGCGGCGGCCCCTCCTCTCTGCAGCCCCTGCCCGCAGCCCGCGCACCGTGGGTGACCCAGCAGGAAACAGGGTTCTGCCGGAGAGCTGGACTGCCATGCACCTGGCTTTCTAGAAGCAACAAATGAAAAGTCTCTTACAGGAAAAAAGGAAAAAAAGAAAGGTTAAGTCGTGAGGGAGAGGCAGAGAGCAGAATCCGCTTTTCCTGGAGACTTATAAAACTCGAACTGGAGAGGCTCCAGCCCTTCCGGGACTTGCTGCAGTAGCTAGTAAGTAGAGATTTCCACACGGAAGAAAACATCCTTCCAAACGTAGCTCGTCCACCTGGGAGAGAGGCATCGCAAAGTCTCCAGCTTTAGTGGCAAAGGGCATTATGATTTTTTGTTCCAGTTTGAAAACGGTGTGCCTTTCCATTAGGACTCGTGGATGTAAACACCGATTCCCACATGAATTGAATCAGTCCACACCCCCCACCCCGCATGCTTCAGGGAACAATGGAGGGAGCTTGCTGACAAATTATGCCTGCAGTTAATGCTCTGATTATCTGGTGAGTTAAACATAGTGGTATTAAAAGCCTGGACCTGACTCATATTTAATCTGCACTTGTGCTTTCTCCTTTTGTTTCTTCCCCAAAGATTAAAAGAAAAAAAGAATTCTGACTTGGGTCACTTGTGCCCTAAGTCTGAAACTAGCGCATGACCAGGTGGAACATGGAATGGGTGGGTGGCAGAAGCTTGTCACTGGGTATCATCGTTGGTGATTTTTTTCCCCTTTAATAAAACTATTCTGAGGAGTGACTATGAGTTAGTTGGGGCTTCCTCCTGCCCTTGCCCAGGCCGGAAAAGCCCCCAGGCAGCTGGGCAGCTCAGGGAACTTTCCTGCTCTCAGCCAGGCTTCCGTTCACTGGAATGAAAGGGAATTATGCCAGGCGTGGACGAGTCATGTTTAATTCAAGTGAAATTCATTCACTCATTTGTTCTATAAATATTTATCGAGGGCCTGTTTTGCGGCCCCTCCTGAGAAGCCAGGGCTCCTTGGGCCGGTGGCGACCCCCACGTGGCTGCCCTGGGTGCTCAGCCTGGCTCCAGGGTGTTTCTATACAAACCTGCTCCCAGAATTCTAGGGTGCTGTGTTGGTTTTGGTTTTGGTTTTGAAAATCAGATTCTGCTTGTTTAATATAAATTCTAACACTCAACCTAATCTATCTAAAATATGTTGGTGGCATTTAACAATAATGATCAATACAGCATATTGGTTGGATGGAAGGACTAGAAGATGTTAGTGGCGTCTTTCCTTTTGGGGGGCCTACATTTTCCAAGTAACCCCCGTCCCCTGCTCATTAGTAAGCAAGGTTCCCTCCCCTCCCCCCTCTGTGCCCTCATTCCTATAATGTAAACAGCTGCTAATAGCTCCTATTTCTCTTTGTTCAAACAAACAATAGCCTTTATAACTAAGAAGAAAATTAGTATTAGGTGGAAGCCTCATTTTCGGGTTCTTAAAGGGCTCCCCTTTTTTCCCCAGAAGAATGAAATCCAGCAGTTAGAAGAAAAATTCACATTTAAAGTTTGGAAAGTGACAAGAAAAATGTGCATCCTTAATGACACATAGACACACTTATGATTGCATTTTAAATATTTTTCTTTTCTTTTCTTTAGTTTCCTAACTGAAAAGTTGTAACTTGGGGAACGAGGGTGGTCAAAGGTCTGGGGAGTCGCGGCCCCCTCCCAGATTTGGGGCAGTCTTGCCCTCTTTGTTCAAGCCCAGGGAAAGGCCCAATATCTAGGGGGCTATATTTCTTTGCCAATTTAGGGGATTACACTTATTAATGTCTAAGGAGTGCTTGGAAATGAAAGATGAGCTAAAATATGCCCGAATCCCTTGATTCCTTTCCAACATAAAAGAAATCTCTTCCTGCTTGACCTCAGGGCTTAAAAACAGCACAGTGTGATTTGAAATTTAAGTCCCTGGGAGGTGTAGGAGGACTTTGTAAACATTTTATGTTTTTCTATGAAATAGATTCAGCGGGGGGCTAAGTTTCCAGAGTAATCCACGTAGTACATGTTGGTGGGGAAAACCTTAACTTGTGTGTTGTTGCATTTTTATATACATTTTACTCTTTGTGTTTTTAACTATTATTATTCTGGAAGGCCTTGGAACAAGACCAACAGGCTGATCCTTTGTGAACCAGTGCTTTCAGAGTCGAAAAATCTTTACACTTTATTATCACTTGTTATCTTTGATATAACTTTTCTTCAGGTTTGTGGTGGAATGTGCTGTCCTCATTTTGTATTCTAATACCCATAGAAGGAGCTCCCTGCATGGCTCAGTGGTAAAAAAAATCTGCCTGGAGTGCAGGAGACCCAGGAGACTTGGGTTCATTCCCTGGGTCAGGAAGATGCCCTGGAGAAGGAAATGGCAACCTGCTGCAGTATTCTTGCCTGGAGATTCCCATGGACAGAGGAGTCTGATGGGTTACAATCCATCAGGTTGCAAGAGTCGGACAGGACTTAGCAACTAAACAATAACAACAATAAAGCCACAGAGAATAATTACACTTTCATTTTAGTTGATTCGAAGACGGGAAGGCGTCATTGAGTTCAATATTTAAGGAGATAAGAGAAAAAGTGTTCAAGAGTCTCAGGATTGCTCCTGAATCCACATTTGGTGATAAATATTAGTAGGTAAAGGCAGTGTGCTGGGCCCTAGCTGGTTGGGCCTCCTTTCTTCCTGTCCAAGCTGAACCACAAGTCCCCTGAGGTTGCAGCCACCGGTTCTAGTGAATGAGCAGAGAATCACCAGGGATGGTATTTAAAAATTAGGGTCCTCTGTGCTCCATCCTGAACGATTGTCTTCAGTAGGTCTGGGTCGGGGTCTTGGATACTGTACTTCTGGCAAACGGGGCTGATTCTGATGCAGAAAATGTTCAAGACACTTGCCGTGAGAACTAATGGAAGAATTGAATTAGGTTACTTTACAAATAAGAAATGAAAGTGATTTAGACTCTGTGTGTCTTGAAAAGCTGGAATTACACCTACTTGAGTGTCATGAACTTTGATTTGGGAAATGTCTTCACAATTCATTCAGGAATTCAGCAGTCTTTGGAAGCTGCGCTGTTTGCCTGACCGTGCCAAGCCAGAGAAGTCGGGAACGAGCTTCAGCCCCTCCTCCTCACCCTCCCCCCCTTTTAACTGTCGACTTAAATACACCCATGAGACTACGTCCACAGAGCTGGAGACGCATCTACTCACGGGAGAGTTCTGCACACTCCAACCAGCACGTGATTTATCCTCCTTTCCACACTCCGCACACAAATGGTTCTTTCTGGTTTGTAGCCAAAGCTGTTAACTGTGGCTCAGCCTTCACCTCCCGGTGACAGAAAGCCTTTACCAAACCCGTGGTCCTGTCCTGAATGCCAGTCTTCTGATACTAGATGGTGCTACTTGTTTAGAGCCTCCTGTGAGTTAGACTTTCACACATGTGGAGTGACTGTGTCATTTATTGTTCAAACGGAGACACTTTAGAGAGTAAACGGGACAATGTTAAAGGGATGTCAGGGCAGCAGGGACCATCTGGGGCAAACCAGGATGTACTGTCCCCTGAGTTAGACATCACAACTGCCAGGGCAGTGAGGATTGTGAGGTCACAAAGCCAGGGAGGGGCCAAGATCCTTAGTCCAGATCTGGGAGACTCTGAACTGGGTTGAATAGTGTCCCCACAAATTCCTGTCCATCCAGAACTTCAAAATGTAATCTAACTCGGAAATAAGGTCTTTGAAGATGTCACTAGGTAAGACCAGGTCATCCTGGTTTAGCGTGGACCCTGTTTACAGTGACCAGTAGCCTTATAGGAAGGTCCAATGCTTTGGCCACCTGTTGCGAAGAGCTGACTCACTAAAGAGACCCTGATGCTGGGAAAGAGTGAAGGCAGGAGGAGAAGGGGACGGCAGAGGATGAGATGGTTGGACAGCATCACTGACTTGATGGACATGAGTTTGAGCAAACTCTGGGAGATAGTGGAGGACAGAGGAGCCTGGTGTGCTGCAATCCATGGGGTTGCAAAGAGTCGGACACGTCTTAGCAACTAGCAACAATGAACAACAACATCCTATGAGAAGAGAGCAGGGGACCTGGAGGCCAAGGAGGGGCCCGTGTGATGGTGGGGGCTCAGCTGGGGCCGTGAGTCCACAAGCCAAGGGGCTCCAAGGATCTGCCCAGCACAGGTTCTCCCTCAGCAAGGCGGAACTGGCTCTGCCGACACCTGCATCCTGGACTCCTGGCCTCCAGGCCTGTGAGAGCATACATCTTGGTGCTTTGAAGCCGCCAGCATGGTATCTCCCAGGCTGTGAACCAGCTCCAGGAAACTGGTCCAGACCCTAAAGGCCAGTGACCAGGTCCACCACCATCTGACACAACAGTGCCCAGGACTTCCTGGAAACCTGAGTTTACGCCCGATTATTCACTTACTTTTTATGTGAACTTTAGTAAATGACTTACTCTTGAAGACTCACTTTTCCCGTTTGTACCATGGGAATGAGGATAATTGTACCTGCCTCATAGGCTATAGTATTGTTATTCTCTTCTTCCTTCGACACATTTATTTTATGTGGGGCTTTCCCAGAAATAAAAGACCCGGTCTCTTATGGAAAACTGCGCCTTACAAAGAACCACAGGTTAAAGTGTTGAACAAAGCATGATCTTTGCTTTTAGGGAGCTTTCAGACAAGGAAACAACTATCCCAATTTGGGTGTGGGCTTCCCCGGTGGCTCAATGGGTAAAAAATCCTCCTGCCAACGTAGGAGACACGGGAGACTCGGGTTTCATTCCTGGGTTGGGAAGATCCCCTGGAGGAGGGCATGGCAACCCACTCCAGTATTCTTGCCTGGAGAATCCCATGGACAGAGGAGCCTGGAGGGCTGTAGTCTATGGAGTCTTAGTGAAAACCCATCACCTGATGCAGAGTCTTAGTTCCTGGTACCGAAGTTGAAAGGAAAAGCGACCTTGTTCTCCTCCCAGATGGAGAGATCGGGCCTGACCCCTGGCAGGACCTGCTGGATGCTCCCACGCGGGATCCCATTGACTCATTGACGGGAAGTGGTGCTTAGAATCTGTTCACAGTCGCTGTATTGTTGTTCGCTGTACTGTTGGCCAGACTTTTCAGGCAAAGAGAGAGCCTGCTGCTTCCTGTGCCTTGACCTTCCAGGATTCTGGATTCCTGGCAGCTTCTGAGTCCTCAGGCAGGCCCGTGGCCCTCCCTGTATTCGATCCCCCACTAGTGAACTTCTTGTACTTTAGATCGCTGGAAAGAATCAGACCACCTTTCTTTGCACTGGAGGCTGAGGGGGCCGCAGGAGAAAAAGCAACAGGAGAAGGAGGTCTGATCATGAGAGAAGGCTGCCCAGCAAATGTAGGCTTGCTTCCTGGAAGTGACCTGGCTACTCTGCTTCTTAGGATATAGCCAGAACAAGTGTGTTGTTGCAAAGACGGGGCTTGAGATGTTTCCCAGCCTCCTCCTCTTTTTCAACAGGAAAGTAGGATTTATTGCTGGGCTTGAGTAAGGAGGGGACAGCGACCAGGCTTTCTCTAGTGCAGGCCCCATTTGTCCAGAAGGCCACAATTAGGGACCTACTTGATTCCACAGCCATCCGGGATGGCTTCTCTGCCACCATGTTTTCACATTCATCTGCATGAAACTTGGTAGATCCCCACTTGGAGAAGTGGATCTTCTGGCGGCCAGGGAACTTGAACTTGGCCCCACAGAGAGCCCCAATCACATGCTGCTGCTTCTGCAGCTTGGTGTGGATGGACATTATGACTTGGCCAATGTGGACCCTGGCCACTGTGCCCCCGGGCTTTCCAAAGGCACCACACACACCTGTCTGGAGCCTAGACTGGGGCCAGCATGCCAGTCATGAAGGTCCACTGGAAAGAGTTGTCTCCGAGTTCCCTTAGGGCAATCTGTACAGGTAACAAGCTGCACACACTACCAAGAAGGCGGCTGTTTGCAGCGATTATACACTGGGTCCCCATGGGGAGAAGAGCACAGTCAACTTAATTGGCTGCCAACAGCCTTCTTCTTTTTAAAGATTCAGGGTCACCATAACCCCTACCATCTTGGTTTCTTCTTTACTGTCTACTGCTGCCCCAGGCACCCACTGACAGCCTCTCACAGGCAAAAGCCACAAGGTGTTCATAGGAGGATTAGCACCTAATGGATGCCTGCCCCCAAAATGCTGGAAGAACTGAAAGATCATGGTATTGAAAGGGGCACCTTTGGAGAAAAAGCCAAGCAAGCACCTGCCATTGCTTATGGGGCTACAATTAGATCACATAAGATTCTGCACATAAACCTTTGTATCTGTTGATGAATCTAGTTGGGAATTCTGCCTGCTCACCATGGTATTAAAATATACCATCCTACAAACAGAGATGGTTCTTCCATAGCAGGTGGCTGAGATTGTAGATTATAAATTTAACACGTAAACCCAGATCGATCGCCTCCCAAGTCAGTGCTCTTTGTGTTAGAACCATTGCCAGACTCCTCCTGGTTCTCCCTCTCATAGTGACGTATCAGAGGGGAGAGCAGAGGTGGGGGATGGGGTGGGCTAGCCCGTTATTTGGAGACTGAGTCCCAGGGTACACTCAGTGTTTTAAGACCTTAAATAAGTTTCTTTATGTACCTCTGCCTCTTAAAGAGATGGGACTATCAGACCACCTTACCTGCCTCCTGAGAAATCTGTATGCAGGTCAAGAAGCAACAGTGAGAACCGGACATGGAACAATAGACTGGTTCCAAATTGGGAAAGGAGTACATCAAGGCTGTATATTGTCACCTTGCTTATTTAACTTACATGCAGAGTACATCATGTGAAATGCCAGACTGGATGAAGTGCAAGCTGGAATCAAGATTTCCCAGGAGACATATCAATAATCCCAGATACACAGATGACACCACCTTTATGGCAGAAAGCGAGAAGGAACAAAAGAGCCTCTTAATGAAAGTGAAAGAGGAGAGTGAAAGAGCTGGCTTAAAACTCAACATTCAAAAAACTAAGATCATGGCATACAGTCCCATCACTTCATGACAAATAGATGGGGAAACAATGAAAACAGTGACAGACTTTATTTTCTTGGGCTCCAAAATCACTGTAGATGGTGACTGCAGCCATGACATTAAAAGATGCTTGCTCCTTGGAAGAAAAGCTATCACCAACCTAGACAGCATATTAAAAGCAGAGACATTACTTTGCTGAAAAAGCTCCATCTAGTCAAAGCTAAGGTTTTTCCAGTAGTGGTGTATGAATGTGAGAGTTAGACCATAAAAAAGCTGAGCACCGAAGAATTGATGCTTTTGAACTGTGGTGTTGGAGAAGACCCTTGAGAGTCCCTTGGACTTAAAGGAGATCAAACCAGTCCATCCTAAAGGAGATCAGTCCTGAATATTCATTGGAAGGACGGATGCTGAAGCTGAAACTCCAATATTTTGGCCACCTGATTCAAAGAACTGACTCATTGGAAGAGACCCTGATGCTGGGAAAGACTGAAGGCAGGAGGAGAAGGGGATGAAAGAGGATGAGATGGTTGGATGGCATCACCAACTCGATGGACATGAGTTTGAGCAAGCTCCCAGAGATGGTGAAGGACAGGGAAGCCTGGCGTGCTGCAGTCCATGGGGTCACAAAGAGTCAGACGTGACTGAGCAACTGAACTGAACTGAACTGAACCGCTTCAGTTCCACATCAGACAGGAAGGGAAATTGTACAGTAACTCTCTAATATGATCTTGTTGTATTCCAGAAAAATCATATAAAGGAAGAAAGTCAGTAAAGATCCTCTATTTTGTATGATTTTGCCAATATCTTCTGTGGAAAAATTTATAAATCATTATCATTCTGGTTCACGGTCGTGTTTTTTTTTTTTTTAAGACAGAAATGCATATATTTGTGAATCAGCCACTTAGTTACTCTCATTATTACTGAATGGTAATCATGATGGTTGGGAATCATTTATAATTCCCTTGTGCAGAGCATATCCTCTGAGCCAAGCGAGTCGCCTTCTGTGAAGATGGGAGGCAAGTGCTGGGACAGCCCAGACTGGACAAGGGGAAAATCAAGGTTTGCAGGTGGAGAAAGAAAGCAAGTCAATGGCCAGTTCTGTGGTTCATAAACCCAAAGGAGATATCGAAAGTATATGAGATACAAAGAATAATGTTATGAACATCCAAGTCTAACCACTCAGCTTAAGCGTTAGAATTGGACCATTATTGCTGAAGGCCATAGTTGATTTGTTCACATATGTGTGTGTGTTTGTGTTTTATGTTCCTTATTCACTTAATTTTGTGATTCTTATTCACTTAGTTTTCTTCGTAATTCTTACACATAGCAATGCAACCTCAAACCTTATATTGCTTAGTCTTGCATAGTTTTGAATTCTCCATAAGTAGTGCACTATTGTAAGCACTTTGTTCTTTTCTTGCCTGTTTGGGATGCTGTCTGTGGGTGTTGATGCACATAACTCTTACTCATTTCCACTGTTATGTAGAATTCCATGGGCTTCCCAGGTAGCACTAGTGGTAAAGGATCTGCCTGTCAATGCAGAAGACGAAAGAGACACAGGTTCGATCCCTGGGTTGGGAACATGTCTTGAAGGAGGGCATGGCAACCCACTCCAGTATTCTTGCCTGGAGAATCCCATGGACAGAGGAGCCTGATGGGCTACAGTCCATAGAGTTGCAAAGAGTCAGACATAACTGAAGCAACTTAGTACACACAGGCACATAGAATTCCGTTGCATGAATACACGGTAACTTGTTTACCAATAGGAACTTTTATTTTTTTCTCTTTTTTATTGCTCACACTATTATGGTATTTCAATATTAGTTATACATACATAATTATTATACATTATTATTCCTAACTTGTAAACATTCTCTGAACATAGGCTCGGGTACATAAAAGACTACACTGTGAATCGATTAGTTTTCTCCACAGTTTCTTTGCAGACCAGAGGTCTGAGAGCCGAGGTTGTTGGCAATGTCCTCCTTTAGCCTCACTGTACCTCCCTTTAAAATCAGTCACCTGTTCTTCAAATAATATTTTCTCTCAACTGTGCCCCCAACTAGATGTCAAAACCTTAATGCTATCAAATGGTGTCTTTTGACATCAAAACATCAATTTATGTCAACTGTAATTTAACCTAAAGCTGAGCTGCCATTATTAGAATGATAATGTCCTTTGTCATATATCTTTTCTTTCACTTTCCCTGATTTTAGTTACTGAAACAACACCTGCTTCTTGTGCATTGAGAGATGGTGCTGATGCTAATGGGGGTCTGTTACCAGAGCACCCTATGAAGATGGTGTCAGAGCCCATGGTGATGAGCGGAGAGTTCTATAAATGGGTGTTGAGAATAATCAAGACATCCACGGATCCAAACCGGCCACAGAAATACCATAGCAACAGATGAACCATAATTGTGGCATTACGGGCTATTTCCTCAGCTACACTCTCACAGAATCGATGTTCACGCCGCGTCCTTGGGAGGAGCCCAGGTCAGGTCTGGCTGCCCCCCTCCACGAGGGCTCGGCTCCTGGGCCAGGAAAAAGCGGGGTATGCTCCCCTTCCCAGCCCCTCTGCATCCTGCCCACTTATGCCTGAAGTGTTCACGGCAGCAACAGAGATGTGGAGGTTCTGGGCACCCCACACCCCAAGTCACTCAACCTAATAGTCACCTAATAGTCACACCCCAAGTCACCTAATAAGATTTTGATCTCAAGAAACAGAACTACTGAGACTTCCCTGGTGGTCCAGTAGTTAAGAATCTGCCTTCCAATGCAGAGATGCAGGTTCAATTCCTGATCTGGGAAGATCCCACACTCCATGGGGCAACTAAGAGCCTGCGCACACTGCCACAGAGACCCAGAGCAGCCAAAAATAATTTTTAAAACATGGTACTGAGCCTTTAACAAAATCAAATTTGAATAAATAAATATCATAAGGTAAATAAGTGCTTTTCAAGTTCTGTTCCTATAATGGTGTACAAGCTCCTATAGGACCAACACTCTTGGATAAAATATATATATTAAAAAAAGAAAACTACCTGTCAGCCAGAAGTTCTTATCTTGGTGGACAAGCAGTGAGACCAGAGCATGTGGGGTTGTGAAGTGACAACACCGTCCATCTCTCTCAAGAGCACGGGGTCAGGGCTGGGCTCCCTCGGTCCTGGGGAATCTGTAAACGTTAAACAGCTGTCTCTGCAAATAGACCTCAGTAGCTAGTGGTAAAGAATCCGTCTGCAATGCAGGAGACGTAGAGACGCAGGATCGATCCCTGGGTTGTGAAGATTCCCTGGAGGAGGAAATGGCAACCCACTCCAGAATTCTTGCCTGGAGAATCCCATGGACGAGGAGCCTAGCGGGCCACAGTCCACAGGGTCACAGGAGTCGGACACGACTGAAGCGCCTAGGCACAGGACAGCACCACAAATGTGGCCCTTGCTTCTCTAAGGCACGGAGACTAGACAGGACTCTCAGGACCCATCGGATCTGACCATGACCCTCAATCTTAATCCTGAGAACACCCAGGAAGGGGCCAGCCTGAGAAGGAAGGACTGCCTCTCGAGGGACGTCCCTTGGCCTGATGCATCTTGCCGAGAGAGGCGGGCAGGTTGGTGGGGACAGTTTCTCTCGTGGTGAGGACTGTGGGGGACGGAGCTGCTGGAGAGGGCAGAGTCTTTCCCATGGAGTTCCTGAATGGCACACCTTTCTGGAAAGACAGAGTGAGCCCAAAACCCTTAATATGAAGTCAGAGGATGGGAGAAGGCTTCCTGGCAGCTCTTGCCTCCCTTCAAGGCTGCGGGCTGACTTATCAGACACTTCTGTGGATCACAATATCTCTCCCTGTCTCTCAAGACAGCCAGGATAATTGATTCCATTAAAGTCTAGATATTCTAGAACTAGTTCCTATATGTTAAGTGATGATAGAGCTTTTTCCCTCTCTGCCATCTTTAAAGGGTAATCTGAATTCTGGAGGTTTGCTTTCAGCCTTCTCAAACTCATTTTGTTTCCATGGTTACAAAACACGGCTCTCCCTGACCCACAGTGCATCAGGAGGGGCCCCCGGCTGCCTAGTAATGGCTATATTGTTTTCCAGATTTGCAGACCTCCTCAACAATATCCAGAAATTAGAAAGGTGGCTGCCCTCCTCTTGTGTGCGCCAGCTGGCAGTGTTTTGCAGGGAGCAAGGTAAAGGATATTTGCACTATAAATTACAAATATTGAAGCATTCCCCCAATAAATGGAATATCAAGGACAAAGGTTGGAATGCAAGAAAGCGTCAGCAATTGCCACGGCATCCTAGGGGAATTTCCTCTTACCTAGGCTAAGTCCATTAGTCTAGCTCTGTACTTGGAGACAGGAAGCCCTGTCCCAGAGGCCATTGCTGTGATGGTCAAGGGCCGGCAGCTGACCTGAAAGATCCGAATGTGAATCTGTTTCTTGCTAGCTGTGGGTAATTCATTCTCTCCTGGAGACTTTTTTGTCTCCAGACAATTCTCCAGAATACTGGAGTTGCCTTTCCCTTCTCCAGGGGATCTTCCTGACCCAGGGATCCAACCCTGGTCTCCTGCATTGCAGGCCAACTCCTTACCATCTGAGTCACCAAGGAAGCCCATAATGTTTAATGCATGATTTACATTTTGACCTTGCCTAGAGTGAAAAAGTTGGCTTAAAGCTCAACATTTAGAAAACTAAGATCTTGTCATCTGGTCCCATCACTCCATGGCAAATAGATGGGTAAAGAGTGGAAACAGTGGCTGATTTTGTTTTTCTGGGCTCCAAAATCACTGCAGATGGTGATCGCAGCCATGAAATTAAAAGATGCTTACGACTTGGAAAGAAAGTGATGACCAAACTAGACAGCATATTAAAAAGCAGAGGCGTTACTGTGCCAACAAAGATCCATCTAGTTAAGGCTACGGTTTTTCCAGTGGTCATGTACGGATGTGAGAGTTGGACTACAAAGAAAGTGGAGCACCGAAGAATTGATGCTTTTGAAGTGTGGTGTTGGAGAAGACTGTTGAAAGTCCCTTGGACTGCAAGGAGATCCAACCAGTCTATCCTAAAGGAGATCAGTCCTGGGTGTTCATTGGAGGGCCGGATGCTGAAGCTGAAACTCCAATACTTTGGCCACCTGATGCAAAGAGATGACTCATTTGAAAAGACCCTGATACTGGGAAAGATTGAGGGTGGGAGGAGAAGGAGACGACAGAGGATGAGATGGTTTGATGGCATCACCAACTCGATGGACATGGGTTTGGGTGGACTCCAGGAGTTGGTGATGCACAGGGAGGCCTGGTGTGCTGTGGTCCATGGGGTCGCAAAGAGTTGGACACGATTGAGCGACTGAACTGAACATGTGTAGATGTGACTTACTCAAACTTGATGTGTCTCAATTTCCCTCTCAGGAAAGTGGAGAGGACGATAATATCCCCATGTACCTCACTGAATGCACTGGTAGTTTTGGGGGCCTTGGACAGAACCAAGGCTGAGATCTTGGGAACATGCACCAAGGCATGGAAGAGCAGGACACCCATGAGGCAAGCAGGAAGCAACCATGCTCTTCTCATCCCTCACGTGCCTCTTAATCTGCTTTGCCAGCTATTTCTTTCCTGTGTGAAATCTCAGGCTGGTCCTCAGAACTTTTCCAACCATTGGAATTATATAGTCTTCTCATCATTCTCAAAATAATAACAATTTTATTCAAGAAATCACAGTGCCCAGTCCTACATGGTAAAGTGCCAAACTTCATTTAGAATGACAGCGTCTTTCTTTCCACTTTATCCTGGCTTCAAAGTGAATTTGTGACTTCCGCTAAGAAGGCTAATGAGGCGCAAGAATCATGAAACTGACTTTCACCACCTCCTTTGAAGGATAGGCTGTCCTCACCGGGGCCACTGTGACTGTGACGTTGAGCAGGCTGTCCCCTCCTGGGCCGCGTGCGTCTCATCAGTGGACCGGAGGAGGATGACTGCACATGGGAGAGTGAGGTTTGAGAGACATCCCTGTGGGGCCTGGCACAGAGAGAGCGCCCAGTGAATCACCGTCGCTGTTTCCACATTACCTTTTTTTTTTCAGACTGACAGTCTTGTTGCAGTTGTGCGAAAACAGGCTGCAGTGCATTTGGCAGATTGAGAGTCACCTGCAGCCAAAGCTGGGGTTGTGCAGGCTGCCGAGGGCTCAGGGCTCTGACCTGCATGGCGAAGAGAAAACCTAAAGGTCAAGTTCTAATTCAGGTGGGAAGGCTGGTCCCTCGGGCAGTCTGACTTCCTTGCCTTTCTATCAGGAAGGCAAAGGGCATTATTTCCCTGCTGCTGCCGCAGTCTCCGTGGTGAGAGGCTGGGGAGGGTTTATGAAATCCCCAGGGAAGGACAGGACCTCCCTGCTGCCTCCTGCTCCCTTCCAGCCACTTCCCAGTCCTGGCTACCTTGACCTCCTACGAATCAGGCTGTGTGTTCCATAACCTACCAGCAGTACATCAATTACATGTTGTAACTGTTACCCTATGTGTATAATGTGATTATGCATATTAACTGTGTATAATATGAGCTGGAAAAGACCCTGATGCTGGGAAAGATTGAGGGCAGGAGAAGAAGGGGCCCACAGAGGACGAGATGGTTGGATGGCATCATCGACTCATTGGACACGGGTTTGAGCAAACTCCAGGAGATGGTGAAGGACAGGGAAGCCTAGCATGCTGCAGTCCATGGGGTCACAGAGAGTCAGACACAGTTGAGCAAATGAACAACAATCTGAGTTGGCTAAAGGAAAAGTGAAAGATTTGGAGTCTGGCTGGGTACCCTTTCCATGGGCTCTCCCCGTGGACAACTGTGTCTCACGAATCATATTACATCCAGAACCTATCTCCTCCCCTGTATCCTCTCTCAAGTTGTTGTCTGCAAGGAGGCATGGATATTAGCTATTTGAAACTACCCAATTAATGAAGAATGTTGGATTCTACTCAACACTAAATCTACTTTACAACTTTTCGATGTTTTTTTATCTGGTGTCTCAAACTTCTTTAAAAGGAAAAGAATTTCAACCTTGAAAATGGCATCAGTAACTACTAAGGACTTCTGTTGAGAACACAAAGCCACCTCCTATTCATAAATTAGTTTTTCCCAGACCCCTGCCCATACCACCTATGCAAAATCACTTGAAGACAAATGGTATTATTCATGTCAGATAATGAAGCAGATGTTCAGATACTGCTATACCTGCTTGAGTCCAAACTTATAGAATTTGCCTTTGGAAGCAGAAAGGAGTTTCAACTGTCTGGCCATTTCCAACAGGAAAGACTCAAACATCATTTATATCTGGGAAAGTCCATGTTTTCCTTTATGTAGGAATTCCAACCAATTTCTGTGCTAAGAGATTGTGCACACACTCAATGCACACAACAACCCCCTTGGGAGGACTAACTGTATCTTCATGTCACACTAAGCTCTGAGATGAGAGTCTATACAACCAGGAGATGGTGGGCCTTGGCTTTAAGTTTGACAGCTGCCATTTTGCCTCCTACTCAAATAAAGGCTCTGGGTTCCTTCCCATACTGGCTCAGAAAAGCCTCAATACAAAATGTGTGGGATCATCTAGAGTGAAATTTGGAGTAAGTTTAATATTCATATCCCTTAAACTTATACAGTACTGTATGTCTATTATGTCTCCACAGAAAAACTGGAAGGAAAAATATTAAATATTCCCTTATCTACACCCAGAAAAGATGAATGCTCTCATTCAAAAAGGTATATGCACCCCAGTGTTTATAGCAGCACTATTTACAGTAGTCAAGACATGGAAGCAACCTGTGTCCATCGACAGATGAAATGGATAAAGAAGATGTGGTACATATATACAAGGGAATAACACTCAGCCATGAAAAGGAATTATATCATGCCATTTGTAGCAACATGGATAGACCTAGAGATTGTCATACTGAGTGAAGACAGTCAGAGAAAGACACTTATACATGACATAACTTAGCATGTGGAATCTAAAAAATAGAACAAATGAACTTATTTACAAAACAGAAACAGATTCACAGCCATAGAAATAAACTTACGGTTACCAAAGGGACAGGGGGAGGGATAAATTGGGAGTATGATTAACAGATGCACACTACCATATATGAAATAGATAAACAACAAAGATTTACTGTATGGCACAGGGAACTATACCCAACAAATTGTAATATAATGAAAAAGAATCGGGAAAAAGTATATATATATATATATATATATACACACACACACACACATACACATGTACGTATATATAACTGAAATGCTTTGCTGTACACCCAAATAACACAATATTGTAAATCAACTATACTTCAATTAAAAAAACTTGAATGACTCAGTTTGAAAAATATTCCCCTATCAAAAAAATACCTATTTTCAAAAATTTTTGAATACAAAAAAATTCAAAAACAGACACCAAGATAGATACTCCTTTATTTACGAAGAAAGACACACTATATTTCCCTTTCTAAATGCAACTGATCCTTTAACACCCCATTTAGGAAAATAAACTTTCTCCCTTATCTGAACACTTCACATATTTTTGAAGCAGCTGATGATACAAGGGGGATAAAGGTGAAATATTTACTAAAAATGTGACTGCGAACCATCTCGAAAACATCTCTCCAGGGGACATTTGTTGGTGATCGAATTGTTTTGAGACTGCAGTTTAATGAGCATGTCAGATTTCAACTGTATGTCCTGCAGTCAGGAAACGCAGAGAAGCAGAAGCCTGCTACCTCACTGGGTTCGTTCTGGCCCCACCACTGGAGGAAGAACGGAGCCAGCGCCAGGCCCCCAACAACACGTGAGACCAGCCGACTCTTCTCACTTCTTTTCACTTCTCCCATCGCTTGTTTGAAAACCACTCCATTCTCACTCTTCAGATTACGCAAGTGATCTTCTAACAATGTTATGACCGAACAGAGCACAATATAAATGTAACAGGATGATACAGATCAACGAATGTGTCTAAATCAGACAACTGCTTTCTCAGACATGTTCCAAATGTATTAGTGGAAGTAATGTTTAAATTTTTTTATTTTTGAAAGATTAAAAGTCTTTCTCTTACTGCACCTTTCTTTTAACATCTCCAGGTTTCTTTTTTTTTTTTTTTTTTTGGCCGGTGATTAGCCCCAGTGTCAGGCAGAACGCTCTGTTCTGGCCAGGCACTTATCTGGGTCTGCACTGTGGGCTTTATTGGTGCTTGAAGGGTGAGGCTGGGCCCTCCCAGCTCCAAGAAAACACAGAGTGAAATACAGTTGCCAGAGATGATGAGGAGCCTGGCTCAAACAGGAAGTGATAATAATCTCTGCTTGGGCTTTTGAGAGTTTAAAGTACTTGAAGAAAGTTTGACTCGAGGCCTGGGATATTTAACCCTTTCACTGCCAGGATGGAAAAGAGGACGATGGTGAGGGTAGAAGGGGTGCTGAAGTCCAGGAGAAGCCAGGGCAGGCAACTACTGACATTTAAGCTGCTGTGGGCTTCATCAGTGTCCTCTCTGAAAAAAAAGTTGTTTTAAAACCTGCACCAAAGACACCACTTTTAAGTAGAGAAATCGTCATTTCTTTCCTTCCTCCCCCTCTCCTGTCTCTGGCAGATTTCTGAAAAGACCAGACCTGAACAATTTGACCATCATAAACATTTCTTCAAGTGAATGAAATTCAGTTGTTTCGCTGCTGGGGAGAAAACCCTGCACATTCTCACAGTCTGCCATCATGGCAAGAAGGCTCTGCGTCGGTGGGGGTAAACGCCGTGATCCACTCCGTAAACTCTCTCAGGAAACCCGAGGCCATGAACCAGACAGTGCTAAGGCCAAAGAGATTAAGATTGAGGACCACAGCTTGGTGGAATCTATTTATAGGCATCCACACGGAGAAGAGGTTGAGAAAACCTTTTTTGGTCAACTCGCCGAAGTGTTCAGTTACATCTAGTTATGATGGGCCGTTTAATTCCATTACATTCTGGAAAAACAATTCAGCTGACCACAGACCACCAAATAGCTTTTTGGACAGCACTGGAGAGAATTTCCTCTTCCAGGATGTTAGAGGAATTGGACAGGACAGAGGCCGTAACCGATCCTTAACAGGGGAGAAGTGGTAGGAGACTTAAAGATAAAGCAGGTAGATGGTTTAGAGGAATCAGTCACAAAAACAACAGAGCAGTATTTCAGGAGAAGGAAAAAAGTGAAATCAGAAATGAAAAAGAACTTTAGGTAGGAAGCAAACAAATGTTCTGTTTAACATGGTGGATTGCACAGATGGATTATCTTCTTTGTACCCAACCCCCTGCAAAAAAGTGTTAAAGGTTTTATTCACAGTAACACAGAACAGCAGCAGAAGAGGTGTTTGAACAGGAGACTGGAACTTAGGGAGCAGAGGGAAGACAGTAAAGGCCTCGTGGAGAAGAGAATGTGTCTGTAGATGGCGACACTGATGGGGGAGGGATTGTTTATCTCAAGGGATCCACCAAAGGGTCCCCTCCAGCATTCTGAGTGGCAGGTAAGGACCATTACCCCCTTGCTTCTCTGTATTGTAGGAAACTGAAGGTTATTCAGTGGGGAAGGTGAATAGCAAATGCTCTGAATCTGGGGATATAGGCCCTGCCAAAGGTCAGCATGCAGAGTGGTCTCCAGGTAGAAGATACTTGAAATACCTCTTTGCTATGAACCTCCTCCCCATCTACTCCCAGACATTCAGAAGCCAGGTGTGGGCAACCCTTACCCATTCACAAGCCCCACCATGCACTTAACCAATCTGGGTTTTAGTACCTTAGTCATCAGGCAACGCCAGTTCGATTCCTGGGTGGGGAATATCCGATAGAGAAGGGACAGGCTACCCACTCCAGTATTCTTGGGCTTCCCTTGTGGCTTAGCTGGTAAAGAATCCTCCTGCAATGCGAGAGATCTGGGTTCAACCCCTGGGTTGGGAAGATTCCCTGGAGAAGGGAAAGGCTACCCACTCCAGTATTCTGGCCTGGAGAATTCCATGGATTCCAGTTCATGGGGTTGCAAAGAGCTGGACATGACTGAGCCACTTTCACTTTTCATCAATATGAGAGGATAGCCAAGCATTACTAGAAATTTGTGGGGGAAGAGAATAAAACAGAATAAACCTAGAGGACTTAGTCAATGAAAATGAAGGGAGCATAAATGAACTTTAAAAAAAATCAATGTTAGGTAGATATTAGGTCAGCAAATGCTGCATTCATGAAAAAAAAAAAAGAATAAAAACATCCATACACCCACACACATGTGTGGACAAGGAATAAATAAAAGGCCTTGGAATTCATAGGTATGGTAGCTAAAATAAAAAACAATTTCTATAAACAGTTTGAAGGATAGAGTGGAGGAAAATTTCTCAGCACTGAAAGATATACAA
This sequence comes from Odocoileus virginianus, assembly GCF_023699985.2. Classification (NCBI taxonomy): domain Eukaryota; kingdom Metazoa; phylum Chordata; class Mammalia; order Artiodactyla; family Cervidae; genus Odocoileus; species Odocoileus virginianus. The sequence goes on from NC_069695.1 coordinate 53,737,840, forward strand.
TGTAAAAATCCTACTGGGTGCCAGCAGAATGGGGAAAAAAGGACCACATTTGGGTCCATCATCATGAAATGTGGGGACACCATAGCCAAATGGAAGATCTTAAGGGCTTCATTATTTTTGTTGAAGAATGTTCCTGCGAACAGTCTTGCACCGTTCCTGCACAGATGGACGGACAGAAAGGAAGGTCAGCAGAGGGAGGGACAATGGACCATCGCTCAGCAAAGGATGGGCCCCATTAGGTGTTGGCGGGGTCAAAGGGATACAAGCTGTCATAGGAGGGGCCCCAGAGGACAGAGAAGATCCCGTGAGTTTCTTCTAATGGAGCGATGTCACCACCTTTTAGAAGAGATAGCCTGGGACCTAGTTACAGACTTTATCTTGAAATCAACACCTGGGAAGATACTGGAACAAGTCATTGAGTAATCCACTGACTGCCCAGGAGGGCAGAAGACACTGGGAAGAACCAACAAATGCTTCTGGAAGAGCAAGTGTAATCGGCAAGATTCAAGGTCCTCCTCCAAGTCTTCAGGGTGTGAAGGGACCACAGGAGATGGGCCTGGGGGTCCAGCACGGGGGTCACCCAGGAATCTGCTAACATAAAAAAACATCACAGAGTATTGTGATACACACTCGCTAGAGTCAGCACAAACAGTGCATTTGGACACCATGCCAGTTTTAGCAAATCTCTCCAAATGTGAAAGATAAATGAATATGTACATAATAGGGTATGAAATGTAAAGACCAAAACCCAGGCAAGGCTGCTGGTGGACAGTGGGGTCTGAGAGGCATTAGGGACAAGCTGGGGGCTCCAGTCTCCAGTTGTAAAGCTACTTGTTTTCTACCCAAGCCCAGACACGCCTGCAAATCAAAATCCAACCATAGCAACCAAGAACGGGAAGGCAAGTGAGTGCTGGGGAATAATGGCCTGGCGCATTCTGTTCTCCTGGATCACAGTGGGAACCTGCTGGAGTTCTCTGCCAGATACTGTTCCAAGGGCCTTTGTCTTCCACCCTGTGTAATCCAGACAGCATGCCTCTGACGGTGGGACTCTTACTATCTGCATTTTACAAACGGGGGAACTGAGGCTTTGAGAAGTAAAGCAACACGTCCTAGCTTACACTGTTAAAAGCTGCCAGCAGGAAGACAGTTAGAAAACTCAAAAACACAGTGGAAGTTTCTGTTTCCTAATGCTTCTCAAAGTTGTTCTTGGGGGCTGTGAATCTACTCCAAAAAATCCCAGTAAATGTAACTTTCTGTGCTAGATCAACTAGTACAAATGCTTTTACTCAACAGGTATCAGAGAAAAGTAAAAGGCATTTGTGTTGGAGAAAGACAAAAATGAAGACATTCAAACCACGATCTTTGTATTCTTCTACACGTGGGGACATCCACCAGCTCCAATTTCAGTCGGAGGACAGAGTCTGGCTTTGTACTGTGGAAGCAGAGCCCAAAAGCCAGCCTTTGATGATCGGAGGACAAAGGCGAGCACCGTTCTGCGACTCACACGCTCTCATGGGGGAAAGAGTCGTGGGTCCGTGCCGCCGCTGGTCAGCAGGACCCGCAGAGGCAGATGCAAGAAGCAGAGGGAGAGAGGCCAGGCCAGCCCTGGGCCCCCCGCGTGCCCTGTGTGCCCCAAGTCACTAACCTGGCCATCCAGCCAGGGCTCCCAGGTCGTGGCCAGTGCTGTTGTCTCCAGGTCAGAGCCCCTGGGCGTGTCCCTCTGGCTAGGAAGGGCGGGGACGTCACACCCGCAGGCGATCTTCTGAGGCCCATGGCGGAAACCACGGTGGGACAAGACATGGGCTCCTTTGGTTTGCCACATTTTACAAGAAAACTGGATGTGAAATGTAGAAGACGGCCGCCGTGGTCAGGGTCACGCTTCCACTGGGCTCTGGTCGCGGAGGGAAGCTTCTGGGACACGCGGAGCAGTCAGTGCTAGATGGAGACGATGCCCGCCAGCAGCCATGCCAAAATCCCCACTCCACCTGCCTTCTATGCCGGGAGTGGAGGCGGTGCGTGAGCCGGCCCACAGGTGCGGGGGGCGCTGCTGAACTCTCCTACAGACGCCTGATCACAAGCACTGGTCCTTGGAACGTAATATTTCGCTTCCATTTTGCAGACCTGATGTTAACCTGTAAGATCTGACGCCCACACTAGGGAAAGCGTTGGTTTGCTCGCCGCCCTCCCTGAGGCGCTCGGCTCCCAGGCGCAGTGCATTGTGGGAGCGCCCCTCACCTCACGAGCCCGGAGCGTCATAAGCGGTCCCACAGGAAGCAGGGCTGCAGGAGGCCCGCGGTTTACCTGGATCTCTCAAATCACAGGGCTGCGGTGGAATTGAATCTGACTCCAAAAAGCACATGTGTTGTGGTCCACTCTGCTGTAGAAGGTCTCAAACAGGATTTGCTAAGCCCTGGAAAATGGGCATAAACAGAGGAATGTGAATCAAAAGTTCCCAAACGTAGCAAAAGACATAAACCTACAAATCCAAGAACCAGAGCGAACCCCCAACAGGATAAACCCCCGAATTTCATGCCAGGGACATCATATTCCAACTCCAGCCCCCTTGTATATAACAGCCCCCTTCCTGTTGCTAATGGTAAAAACATTTTATTTTTTATATCAAAGAATTAAATGAAGATATAACCAACTTCCATTTAAGGTAGACTAATTTTCTACTGTATATCTAAAAGCATATTAACTAAATGCATGTGACAGTAGACATACACAAATATAAATATCACAGAAACAAATCAATTGCTCTTAAATAACAAAATGAGAGAATTCCAAACAGACCATGACTATGCTTCTTGTCTGTTTTTGACACTATGACATGAAGGTAAATGACCATCTACATTTTAGCGTATGTAATGAGCCAAAACCAAACAGGATATAATATCTCATTTGAAAATGCATTTGTCAACAAATCATGCATCTACCATGTAATTATCTTAAAATAAATTACGTGGAGGAGCATCACTATTTCCCTGTGGACAGTTGAAATATGTCTTTATGTATAATCAAAATGATCAACATTTGTGTTAAAATGAATGTTATAATGAAATGTTCAGTGACATACCAATCAAAAACAACACTGCTTCTTCATTTTGTATCATGCAAAAATAATCATGTGATTAAAAAAAGAAAACTCTCCCAGGGCTCTTGAGATTAGGTATTAACATATAAGAAGTTGGCAAGACCAGAAGATGTTAGGAAATTGTGCACATCTGTTTAATCATGGGCGCTTCATTTTTCCCAACCACAAATGTGCCTTCATTTCTTTATCTCCTCAATGGGAGGTATTGCTCAACTGAGCAGGGGCCCTAATTAAATTAAGATGCTTACCCAGGGTTTCAAGCCAGCTTCCCCGACAGCCCATTTGTCTTACCGACCTGAGAACAGGGTACTGTCCTCTGGCCCTGCCAGCGTTGCAAGACTGGGAAAGAGGAAGCTGGCCTCTGACGGGACCAGCTTTGTCTGAAGACGTCAAAGTTGGTTCAGTTCAGAGAAATGTGAACTCATCAAGGTAGATAATACAGCATCCCCACAAACATTGAGGCTTCCCAGGTGGTGCTCGTGGTACAGAACCCGCCTGCTGGTGCAGGTAGATGGAAGAGATGCAGGTTCAATCCCTGGGTCGAGAAGATCCCCTGGAGGAGGGCATGGCAACCCACTCCAATATTCTTGCCTGGAGAAGCCCGTGGACAGAGGAGCCTGGTGGGCTGTAGTCCATGGGGTTGCAAAGAGTCAGACACGACTGAAGCAACTTAGCACGCATGCATGCACCACAAGCAATGCTGGGGTTTGATTTAGGCTAAGTTGGGGAGAATTCACAGCATGTCTTTGTTTACTGCATGGATGTACGTGACCCCCACATACTCACACCCAGGCAGGGGGTTCATTTTCTTACATTTATGCAGACAGACCTAATGACAATTTACACAACAGCAGCAGAGCAGGTCGGCTGGCCATCCATCTTTCCTGCCTCCCAGCTGCGCAGTCCAGGTGAGCCACTTTTCCAGGCTGAACCCCATTTATTCATCTGCAAAGTAGGGTTGGTAATGACACCCACCTTTATTGAAAGAGCAGAAAGTAAGCAAGTGTCTACAAAGCCCTGAGGGTGGTCCTCTCACATGATGAGCATTGCAGAGAGTCTATTATATCAACTAAAAAAACCGACACAGAAGCAGGCATCTACGGAAATGCTGATAATGAGAGAGTGTCAGGGATCTGAGTGAGGTCGTCCAGTGAGGTCGGCCAAAGGGTTTTCTGTCGATTTAGGTCTTCCCTGGAGTCTCATCTTTGATGGTCTGTCTCTAATTTTTCCTATTTCCTGTTCCTGTTCTGCAGGCTGACATAGCAGGGGAGTTGAGCGTGTCACAGTGAAGACAGAAAGGCCTGGAGGAGACGCAGTGCCCAAATGGAGGATGAACCTTGGGGCACCGTCTTGGTTCCAGGCGCCCGTGGAGCACCGGGTGACCTCCTGTGTCCAGGAGGGAGCTGCCCTGAGGGGAGCCGCCTTCCCCCAGTGGGCTCTCCTGGAGGATTCTGCAGACAGACGAGATGAGGGGGCCCTGAGGACCAGGGGCCCAGGAAACCCCCCCCTCGCCCCCCCCGCCCGCCCCCGCCAATTCACTGCTCTCCACAGGGCCCAGGAGAGACCGACAGGCTGATTCTGCCCTAAGATCACCTCTTCGTGTTCTGTAAAGGAGCTGTCATCTCCACCTCTCTTCTCTCCAGACAAAACCACCTTCTTGGATGTTTTCTCAGCTGCCCTCTTCTTGAAACAGTAAGCACAGTTAGGAACACGGTGGGCGTTATTATTTACCAGCACAAGACTTTGCGTTTGCAACTTCTTCAGCCTTTGAACACCGTGATGAACTTTGTTCCCTGCCAGAGTTTCTGATTATGAAAAGGTGAAAACTAAAAGCAAGGTCGGGTGGGACCAGGGCGGGGACCGCCTCTGCAGGAACGCCATGTCTTCAAAGGATCATTTCCTACTGATTTTGCCAAAATTCCCTCGGATGTGGTGGCCTCTCCCGGTTACTTGGGTGGTTCTGGAACCAAAGTGGGGTTTCCACAGTTCCCTACTCACTCCCTTGCCTGGGAAGGAACAAGAACATCTCGCTGAGCTTCCAGGGAGCTGGAACTGAACTTCTTATTGCTGGACTCTCAACTGCAATGTAAAAATCTTTTTATTAACTTTAAAAAGCATATGCCACTTAAGTTTTTTGAAAAATACCCAAGGAGTCCAAGTTGAAAGACAAGACTTCATCCTGCTATTGGCTGCATTCAGACCAGGTCTACTAGAGGGCTGATTCTTCCAAAAAGGAAACCCCATCTTCAAGTTCTCGATTTATGTTTCAATTTACAATTTAGTGCTGGCCCCAGGGAAGATGCAACCATGTGTAGGATATACCCATGCTCGGAGAGTCTAGGTTTTAAACAGAACAGACTCATTTAGAATCAAAGAACATGGTGAAGATGTGTTGATTTGCTTGCTCAGGGAAAATGAATTCTTAAAAGCACTCTCTTTTGTTTTTACTGCTTTAAAATAAGTAAATAAGTGTCAGTCCATGTGAGAGTTAGACCATAAAGAAGGCTAAGCACTGAAGAATTTGATGCTTTCGAACTGGGGTGTTGAAGACTCTTGAGAGTCCCTTGGACAGCAAGGAGATCCAACCAGTCCATCCTAAAGGAAATCAACCCTGCATATTCACTGGAAGGACTGATGCTGAAGCTGAAGCTCCAATACTTTGGCCACCTGATGCAAAGAGTCAACTCATTGGAAAAGACCCTGATGCTGGGAAAGATTGAGGTCAGGAGGAGAAGTGGACAACAGAGGATGAGATGGTTGGATGGCATCACCGATTCAATGGAACAGAGTTTGAGCAAACTTTGGAAGATAGTGAAGGACAAGGAAGCCTGGTGTGCTATAGTCCATGGGGTCACAAAGAGTCATACACGACTTAGCGACTGAACAACGACCTTGCTATTACCAGCATGTGAGTTTTGAGTTGTCTGCTCAAGTCTCCGAAGACCCTCCCTGTTCCCTTTCATGTCCCCATCCTGACATTTCTGGGAGGATGGAGAGCAGCCGTCCATCATCCTACTGCCCAGATGAAGACCCTGCTGCCCGGGTCCCAGAGCCCAGGCCTCCTGCCAGCGAGCCCTCTAGACTGCTCCCCTTGGGTTCAAATTCTCATGTGGTGGCTCTTTCCCTATTAAGCAACTTACAAGGTCAGATTCTGTGCCACTTTATCTAGAGATGTCGCCCACTCATCCAGAAGTGGGGCCACTTCCCACCTGGGGCAGGCCTACCTCAAGGGTAGACACAAACCCAGGCAATCCAGGGATAGTCAGGAACTCAGGTCCAGGACCCTTATAAGAGCTATTTGGTGAATGAGTATAATAATAGTAACAGTAACAGTAATAACAATAACTAACAGGCAGAAAGTGAAGAGGAACTAAAAAGCCTCTTGATGAAAGTGAAAGAGGAGAGTGAAAAAGTTGGCTTAAAGCTCAACATTCAGAAAACTAAGATCATGGCATCTGGTCCCATCACTTCATGGGAAATAGATGGGGAAACAGTGGAAACAGTGTCAGACTTTATTTTTCGGGGCTCCAAAATCACTGCAGATGGTGATTGTGAAATTAAAAGATGCTTACTCCTTGGAAGGAAAGTTATGACCAACCTAGATAGCATATTAAAAAGCAGAGACATTACTTTGCCAACAAAGATCCGTCTAGTCAAGGCTATGGTTTTTCCAGTGGTCATGTGTGGATGTGAGAGTTGGACTGTGAAGAAAGCTGAGCGCCGAAGAATTGATGCTTTTGACCTGTGGTGTTGGAGAAGACTCTCGAGAGTCCCTTGGACTGCAAGGAGATCCAACCAGTCCATCCTAAAGGAGATCACTCCTGGGTGTTCATTGGAAGGACTGATGCTGAAGCTGAAACTCCAATACTTTGGCCACCTGATGTGAAGAGCTGACTCATTGGAAAAGACCCTGATGCTGGGAGGGGTTGGGGCCAAGAGGAGAAGGGGACAACATAGGATGAGATGGCTGGATGGCATCACCGACTCGATGGAACTGAGTTTGAGTTAACTCCGGGAGTTGGTGATGGACAGGGAGGCCTGGCATGCTGCGATTCATGGGGTTGCAAAGAGTCGGACATGACTGAGCGACTGAACTGAACTGAACAGTATTAAGTGCCTTTTGTGTCCTAGACACTGTCCTGAGCAGCTCATGTAAACTAGCTCGTTTAATTCTGGTTGGCCACACGAGATCAGCCAGTGTTTTCCTGGGGATGCTGGTGGTGATGCTGATGGATGGAGAGGGTTGCTTTGAAGCAGGCGTGATATTTCCATGCCCTGCATTTTCGTGTTTGGAACTGGGGCTCCTCCAATTTGTCTATCTCGGAGTTGAATGCCATGAAATGTTCTTTCTACCATATATAGTTCAAAGGAGCAATTGCTGTGATATGTTCATGTGACCTTCAACATAATATAGATACTTCCCTCCCGCGCTTTTTACACATGATGTCCAAATTGTTCAGTTAAGGCAGATTTTGCAGTCATGAAGCTTAAAAGCGACTGATCCTGCGATCTGACTTCTGAAAGGGTCACAATTACTGCATCCATCAATATTGACTTACCATTGTCAACATCACACCCCCAGTGTCACAAATAATGTTTCCTAATTTAGGAGAATTTTCTAAAGACTTTTCAGTATAGTAGCAGGATTTTTATCACTGTGGGTATGGATGAGATGAAGAATATAAAAGTGGAGACAGCTGTCAGTTAAGGTTCTTGTCTCAGGAAGACTTACTGAAAAACGAAATACTTTTTCATTTTAACTCTAGCAGAAGCTGTCTGAATTTGTTTAAAAAAAAAAAAAAAAGAAGAAGAAGAAGAAGAGAGAGAGAGAGAAAGCATCCTCAATTGTCAACAGTCCCAGACCCCATTATTTGGATAATTATTGGTAAAAAAAAAAAAAAAAAGGAAATATCTTAAAGGAAAAGATGCTTGAATGCAGGAATTCTGAGCTGTTGGTGCTTAACTCCACAGAGACACATCACGGCATTCACACACCATTGAGTTCACCCACTTGAAGTTTTTCTCAATTAAAAAAAATATATATTCACAGGGTTATACCACCATCACCACTCTCCAAGTCTAGAACATTCTGTCCCTCCTGTAAGAAATTCTGGGCCATCAGCAGGCACACTGCCTTCTCTTACCCCAAACCCAGTTCCCACCAATGTGCCTTCTGTCTCGATGGATTTGTCTGTGTGCCACGGGGTCTGTTGTCCTTCTCTCTCATCCATTCCTCCCCCAGGAGAGAGGTGTGCGGACCCCACCTCCAAATCTCTCAAGTGGGCTTTCCAGGAATGCTGTTCATTCCTTTGGGTTGGTGGTTTCCAATGGTTGTGAATTTCTGGAAGCCACTGTTGAAATGAAACGCGAGGATGGTGCATCAGCGGCGAGGGGAGAGTCTGGGATGCAGGCCCCAGAGGTACTGGCTGAGGAGAGGATGATGCTGCCCAAGGTTGGCTCCGGCGGTGCCCGAGAGGACCCTGGAGCTTGGTCCAGACTCTGCGAGACGAAGGCCAGGTGGTAAAGTGCATCCTCTGAGGTGGTTCATGCCACTGCCCAGGTGATTTTTCTCTTGACCCTGGGTTTCCACACACCTGTAATAGATTAGTTTTTCAAGGAGATTCCAAAGCCCAAACCAATAGACAATAGCTCTGGTGCTTGTTTTTTTTGTGTGTGTGTGATAAAACACACAATGTTCACATTCAGCTCATCATTTCCCACATGTTTTCATCTTGTAAAACTGAAACTACACCTATCAGACACTCAGTCCCCACCCCGTGCCCCAGACCCTGGCACCCAGCAGGCTACTTTCTGTCTCCATGCATCTGACAACTTTGGGTGCCTCTTATAGATGAATTACACAATATTTGCCTGGCTTGTTTCATGAGCATAATGACCTCAAGATCCATCCAGGTTGTAGCCTGTGTCAGAGTCTCCTTCCTTCCAAAGAAGAACAATATTCTGTTGTCCAGTGATTCTCAGACACCTAAGTCTGCAAACTGCTAGTGCAAGGTGGGTGCAGTCCACGCGGCTCCAAGAGGCTAGGCAGGCCGTGCCCTGGCCCACTGCCTCCAACCCCGCCTAGCCCTCCTCCCCACTTGGAAAGAACTGCCAGGCTCCCAGTACTGCCTGCAGAGAAGGACACCCCCCAGTCTTGTCCCATAGACAAACCAGGAGGCACATGGGCAAGTTCCCAAAGTGGAAGGCGGGGGCAGGGGTCGGTGTCTGTCTGAGGGCCTGCTGGACAGCGAGAGCCTGGACGGCAGACAAAGCTTTCTGTCCTGCCCCCAGTTCAAGCTCTGGGCCCCACCCTCAGCCGGGTACCTGGGGAGGTTGCCCAGGAGTATGAATGTGGAACATCACTTTGGGGCCACTCAGATGGAGGCGGGATCCTTCTCAGCAGGGTCACCTGCCCTGGCATCTCTATTAGGACCAGCAGCCCCTGTTGGATCCTGGTTTCTTCATCCTGAATAGTGGAAAAATAGCCATATTCACACCATGCATTGATTTGAGAATTAAGAGCAGATAATCAAGAGACCTGGAATCAGTATGGCTCAGACAGTGAAGAAGCTTCCTGCAAGGCAGAAGGCCCAAGTTCCATCCCTGGATCAGGAAGATCCTCCGGAGATGGGAATGGCTGCCCACGCCAGTATTCTTGCCTGGGAAATCCCATGGACAGAGGGGTTTGGTGGGCTACAGTCCAGGGGATTGCAAAGAGTCAGATATGACTGACTTTCACTCTATAGATGGACCTGAAGAGTGTCTACAAATAGTGAGGGTTCAGTGAGTTGGAGCCAAGATTAATGTGATTAAAACCATAATTTAAGAGGGAAGAACATTTAAACTGTGGCCCATCCATGTATTTCAGCTTTATGCAACCATTAAAAATTTTGTTTACATTTTGTGTTTACAAAATTGTTTAATGCAGGAGGAAATTTTTATGCCGTATTAAATTTTTTAAAGTTTCCAGAATTATAGATACGGAACGATTTCAATTATGCTTAAAAAAAAACAAAACAGTAATAAAGACTCCAGAGGAGAAATGGCAAAATATTAACAGTGGGTATATCTGGGTAATGAGATTGTGCATAACTATTTTTCCCTTTTTTTCTACTTTAATATACTTCCCATAAAGCAGATTTCTATAATTATACATTATTATACATGGGGGTTTCACTGATGGCTCAGATGGTAAAGAACCTGCCTGTAATGCAGGAGACCCAGGTTTGATCCCTGGGCCGGGAAGATCCCCTGGAGAAGGAAATGGCAGTCCACTCCAGTATTCTTACCTGGAGAATCCCATGGACAGAGGAGCCTGGTGGGCTACAGTCCATAGGGTCATAAAGAGTCAGACATGACTGAGCAAATAACACTTTCACTTTTCATAATCGTATATATACAGTAAACCAAAAATTCAAGGAAGTGCAAATATATGCTCCTCAAGCTTTAGTTTTCCATCTCACAGAGGTCCCAGCCTGGTCCTGGGAGCCTGTCATAGTAGAGGTCCAGGCCACATGCTGACCACCAGCATCAGCACCTGGGAACCCACAGCATGGGCTCAGTTCTGACGATAAATACAACTGGCAACTTTTAAAAATCAGGATCTTCAAGTGGCTCACTCGTGTTATCTGCAGACAAATAGTGTCCTTCCCACATTAAAGTCCCAGAAAGAGATTAAGCCCAGCTCCAGGATTAGAGCTGACTGGTTACACATCTTGTGGATATGAATCACTGCTTGTCGGTGACCCCTTTAGCCCAGGGATATCCTGGCTCTTCCTAAGAAGCAGGAAAGCGAAAGCAGAGCCTGGAGGGCTCTGTGGAGGCCACCAGGCTTCTTCTGCCGCGGAGACAGCCACGGAGGGCGGCCTCGAGTCCTGAGCGGCAGGAGAGCCGGGCCGGGAGCCTCCGCCCGACCACCCGGGAGAAGCCGCGGATTTCGGACGCTGTCGCTCCCGCTGTGCGGCCCTGCGCGGAGCCTTCCCCTGCGCCCGCTGTCCACGGCTGCCCTCGGGGCGCCTCCTGCGCCCACTGCCCGCTGGCGGCTTCGCCTCCCAGAGCGCCAGGCACCCAACACCCCAGCCATCGCCTGTCAGTGCTTACCCCTGAAATCTGGTTGTCAGCTTCTGTTTTGTCCTTTCGGTGGCAAAAAAAAAAGGGGGTTAAAGGTTATTTTTAGCGCCTGAGGGATCCCCAGGATGGTTTATAAAGGATATGCTGGTCCCTGCTCCAATGTGAGGCCACTATTTAAAATCAGACAACCTTACAAGCCAGCTACACTCCATGTAAAACAAACCATAACCAACAAGGACCTGTTGTAGAGCACAGGGCGGTCTGCTCAGCGCTGTGTGCAGACTGGATGGGAGGTGCGTCGGAGGGAGAACGGACTCATGTTTACGTGTGGCTGAGTCCCTTCACTGGGTACCCGACACCATCTCAGCATTGTTAATCAGCTGCCCTACGGACTGGAGGCTGACAGCCTCTTCTGTCCATGGGATTCTCTAGACAAGAATACTGGAGTGGGCTGCCATTCCCTTCCCCAGGGGATCTTCCCTACCCAGGGATTGAACCTGGGTCTCCTGCTTGGCAGGCAGATTATTTACCATCTGAGCTACTAAGGAAGTACCTGATATGAAATAAAAAGTTTAAACACATGAATAAAATCTGAAAAAAAGAAAATAAAATCACACACTGTGTTCCAGCTGAACCTTAGACTGTTTCAAGACAAGCCCGTCTCCTTAGCACGACTGTCATCCCTGCCCAGGGGGCGGGTGGGTGGGTGGCTGGGGGTCAGCCTGCCTTCAGGACAAGAGCGAGGTTAACCAAAGCACCTCAAACTTCCTACTTTCCACAGGAGACCCCCAGAGTCTGCCTGTTGCCCCCCCATGTGCCTTGCGGGAGGGAAGCAGGAATGTCTTAAAGATTATTGTCCAAAAAGCAGACGCCATCTCTGGAGCCTGGAAACTGGACGCAGGCCCTTAGTACTGGTGTGTTCCACTCCTTCCTCTTCAGAGTCACAGGTAATTCCAGGGCCACCTGTCAACCTGTAGGTCAGACTGACCCAGATCCCACACTTGGAAAACAATAGCGCAGAGTATGTCTCTCTTTGTGCCAACAAGTAAGTTATAAAAGGAACTGACGTCAGCAGATTTTTGTCATGATAAGTTTTCCTATTGCCAGGACACAAGCTTCAAGGGCTACAGACTGTGTCAAAGTTGCTTATAAACTCAAAATTTGGGGTTGCATCTGTGATCGCCTTGGGCTAGAAACATGGAAACACCAAGAAGTCCAGGGAGAGATTCTTCTGGAAACTTAATGTAGGTCAAATCTGTTAGCATCCAGCTTTTCTTTGTGCAGGTCCCTGTGTGCGTGGGGGCTCGAGGTACCAGATGCTTGGTTCTCTCATTAATCTCTGATCCCTTCTTCCTCCAAATACCATTGAGCCTGTGCTGGGAAGGGAGACAAAACAGGCAGGAGTGATTCATTTCTCATTTGACTAGACCCTTCGTAAACATGAGTCATTTTCCCAAGAATAAGTCCTTGAGATGAAATTGTACAATCCATTGTCTTTCTAAATCTCCCAGGCTTCAAGGCAACAAGAGGACCTCCGTGTAGAGGTTTGAACAGGTGACCAGAAAGAGCAGAGTGGGGAGGGGACTGTGGACTCGCTCTGGAGCTCCAGAGAATGAAACGCGGTGTTTAATAAGTCATTTTTAATTAGCTTTCATCTGCTATGGCGCCTCACTGGTGGTTATTTGTGCTGCTCTCCTGGGTTTTCACAAGGGGTTCTGTTTTATGGCCACTGATACCACGTCTACTCAGAGCTATTATCAGAAAATATGGTGACTTATACACAGAGACACACACACAGTAAGCAGCAGCAATGGCACCATAAGAGCAGACCCCTGGGGTTACATGGGGGTGGCCTGCTTCAGATCACAGTCCTTGTACTCGAGCGGGAGCAGGGCCGCTCACGTCCAAGGGCAGCACACAGCCTTTTCTGGGGGGCCAAACTCCAGGGACTGTTTGGTTCCGACTTTCTGATTGTTAGAAAGATGCCAGGAGCAAACTTCCTGACAGGGGTTTCCTGGGAAACATCCACTCCCAGGAGGAGGGTTCTGAGTGGCTTTACCCTGACCTGGGGCTGGCAGGTGATCGGGGAAGGCCCCGGGGGGAACCAGGGTGACTCAGCTGGACTCTGGTTCCAGAGCGCTTTTCTCAGACTAAAGGAGCTCCACACAGGCCGAGCCATCGAGGGCCCAAGAGGACAGCCAAGGGGTGTTGTTCAGTCGCTCAGTCATGTTTGACTCTGCGACCCCATGGACTGCAGCATGCCAGGATTCCCTGTCCTTCACCATCTCCCAGAGCTTCAGTTCAGTTCAGTAGCTCAGTCGTGTCCGACTATTTGTGACGCCATGAACTGCAGCACGCCAGGCCTCCCTGTCCATCACCAACTCCCGGAGTCCACCCAAACCATGTCCATTGAGACGGTGATGTCATCAAACCATCTCCTCCTCTGTTGTCCCCTTCTCCTCCTGCCCCCAACCCCTCCCAGCATCAGGGTCTTTTTAAATGAGTCAGCTCTTCACATCAGGTGGCCAAAGTATTGGAGTTTCAGCTTCAGCATCAGTCCTTCCAATGTACAACTAGGACTGATCTCCTTTAGGATGGACTGGTTGGATCTTCTTGCAGTTCAAGGGACTCTCAAGAGTCTTCTCCAACACCACAGTTCAAAAGCATCAAATTTTCAGTGCTCAGCTTTCTTTATAGTCCAACTCTCACATCCATACATGACCCCTGGAAAAACCATAGCCTTGACTAAGCAGACATTTGTTGACAAAGTAATGTCTCTGCTTTTTAATATGCTGTCTAGGTTGATCATAACTTTCCTCCAAAGGAGTAAGCATCTTTTAATTTCATGGCTGCAATCACCATCTGCAGTGATTTTGGAGCCCCGAAAAATAAAGTCAGCCACTGTTTCCACTGTTTCCCCATCTATTTGCCATGAAGTGATGGGACCAGATGCCATGATCTTAGTTTTCTGAATGTTGAGCTTTAAGCCAATTTTTTCACTCTCCTCTTTCACTTTCATCAAGAGGCTCTTTAATCCATCTTTGCTATCTGCCATAAGGGTAGTGTCAATTGCACATCTGAGGTTATGGATATTTTCCCCTGCAATCTTGATTCCAGCTTGTGCTTCTTCCAGCCCAACGTTTCTCATGATGTACTCTGCATGTAAGTTAAATAAGCAGGTGACAATATACAGCCTTCACGTACTCCTTTCCCTATTTGGAACCAGTCTGTTGTTCCATGTCCAGTTCTAACTGTTGCTTCCTGACCTGCATACAGGTTTCTCAAGAGGCAGGTCAGGTGGTCTGGTATTCCCATCTCTTTCAGAATTTTCCACAGTTTATTGTGATCCACACAGTCAAAGGCTTTGGCATAGTCAATAAAGCAGAAATAGATGTTTTTCTGGAACTCTCTTGCCTTTTTGATGATCCAGCGGATGTTGGCAATTTGATCTCTGGTTCCTCTGCCTTTTCTAAAACCAGCTTGAATATCTGGAAGTTCACAGTTCATGTATTGCTGAAGCCTGGCTTGGAGAATTTTGAGCATTACTTTACTAACGTGTGAGATGAGTGCAATTGTGTGGTAGTTTGAGCATTCTTTGGCATTGCCTTTCTTTGGGATTGGAATGAAAACTGACCTTCCAGTCCTGTGGCCACTGCTGAGTTCTCCAAATTTGCTGGCATATTGAGTGCAGCACTTTCACAGTATCATCTTTCAGGATTTGAAATAGCTCAACTGGAATTCTATCACCTCCACTAGCTTTGTTCATAGTGATGCTTTCTAAGGCCCACTTGACTTCACATCCTGGAGCTTGCTCAAACTCATATCCACTGAGTCAGTGATACCATCCAACCATCTCATCCTCTGTCGTCCCCTTCTCCTCTTGCCTTCAATCTTTCTCAGCACCAGGGTCTTTTCCAATGAGTCGGCTCTTTGCATCAGGTGGCCAAAGTATTGGAGCTTCAGCTTCAGCATCAGCCCTTCCAATGAACACCCAGGAGTGATCTCCTTTAGGATTGACTGGTTTGATCTCCCTGCAGTTCAAGTGACTCTCGGGAGTCTTCTCCAGCACTACAATTCAAAGGCATCTATTCTTCAGTACTTAGCCTTCTTAATCAGAAGGCTAAAGTGGATGGAAACACAGGTGGGAGGAAATTAAAGATTAAGGGAAGATGCTTGAGCTCTGTTTCTGGGCCAGCATGAACACATTCGGGAGTTTGCTGACACCCACGGTTAGGCAGCACTCACTCCCACGTGACTCTGCAGTGTCAGAGAGCCTGCAGTGGGTGCCTCTGTCTACAAACGCATGCCTGTGCGGAGCAGGTCAACCCAGCCTGGAGGAGTCTGCTTCCCGGGCCAGTCATGGGGTCCACACAGCCTGGCGACACACGAAAACCACAAATGGGACATCTCATCCCTCATTTCTGTCTTTAATCATTAGCTGCCTGCTCTCGAGTGACACCTGGGCATGTGCTCCGGCACACAGGTGTTACTCCACAGGAAACTGTTCGATGACAGCCATCAAACAGGCCCCATGTCACCTTCAACCAGGAAGGATGTGCACAGTGAATATGGTCGAGCGGGCGAAGGGCTCCCCACCAGCATGTCGGGTCTCGGCTCAGTTGTCACTCACGGGGGCCTCCTGGCGCCTCTGCCCCCGTGGGACTCAGGCCCACCAGTCACACTCTTTCGCAGCATCCTTTGCTTCTTCTCGGCGTCCAGTGCAAGTTCCAGCGAGCCTGGTTTTCACGGCCCTCTGCGTTGGGAGATGCCTGCCCTCTCCGCCAGTTGCTAAAGTCCTGAGCTGGGGATTTTCTGTCCTTTCTTCACCGCCGTCTCCACAACCCGAGAGCATGGGGAGGGCCTGCAGGGACAGTTTCCAGACGAAGGGCCCAGGGATGCCTTGCACAAACCATACAGTCGGGAAACACTGTGTCTTGCCAGTCCAGCTGCTAGCCCTGAGTGATGGGATTCTGTTTTTCAAATTGAAACATTTGGTCAGCAAGTTCCTTTCAGTAGTTTATCCTCAAAATAGACTCTGTGTCATTCACATCTACCCTGACCCTGGGCTCATGAGCATGTCTGACTCACACCTGGGTCAACCACAGCCCCGCGGGCAGCTGCACTCAATCAGCTGTCACAGCCTCTGGGCACAGAGGTTCCAGTGAGTGACGCTGACAGCAATTTTGTCATTTACACTCAGAGTTTGACCTCTTAAAAAGTGTGATTTACTCATGCTGCTAATATCAAAACACACACAGCTTGTTTCATAGGGGTGATTATAAATCCGATACCTGCTCTATACAGGCTCTCACCCTGAAGGCTTCCAGACCTGCCTGTTCTCAGACTTGCCTGCTGGCAGGAAGATGCGCCTTCTAACAACAAACGTCCTCTCCCGATGAAATCCAGGACCAACTTTTCCACTGACCCAGATCTTTCACATGCAGAGAAAGGGAGCGTTCACAGTTGCCGGACTGTGAGTACAGACTTGACGTTGAATAAAGGCCACACTTCTCAGCCCTGGGATTGTTTTCATTGTTCTCGGAATGTAATTTCTGTGGAAAAAAAATTCTAATCCTGGCTGCAAACCATCTCCCAAACAATAACTGCTTTAAAGTACAGTTTTAAAGAGTGATTTCTGAGGCTTTGTTCTCATGACAGCAATTCATTCCTATGGCAATAGTCATGGTGCCCTACCGCTCACATTGATAAAATATGTGTATAAAATATTAAAACGAGGCAACCAGGATTGAGGCTTGAATGAGCAACAGCGATGTGATTGAAGGGCAAGTTTCAACATTAGGAGGAAAAAAAAGGCCACCTTAGACGCCTGCCTTTTACTCCAAGGAAATTACACAGTGGTGACTTTGAGGAAGGAATACTTACACACACACTGACAGACCGGCCGGGCTGCCACTCAGCCATCCAGACAGTGAGGAAGGAAACGAGCATCCAGACTTGACCCAATGGCTCCGTGCCCTAAAATGACAAGTTTGGTTTTTGTTTCTAACTTTTTATTTTATATCGGAGTATAGCCTGTTGCGCTGTAATCCATGGGGTCGCAAAGATTCAGACATGACTGAGTGACTGAACTGAACTGAAAATGAAAGAAAGTGTTGGTCGCTCAGTTGTGCCTGACTTCTTGCGACCCCATGGACTGCAGCCCACCAGGCTCCTCTGTCCATGGGATTTTCCAGGCAAGTATACTGGAGTCGGTTGCCATTTCCTTCTCCAGGTGATCTTCCTGACCCAGGGATCGAACCTGGGTCTCCTGCACTGCAGGTAGGTGCTTTATTGACTGAGCTACCAGGAAGCCCTCAAGAAAGGCTATAGCCTATTAACAATATTGTGATAGTTTCAGGTGGACAGCAAAGGAACCCAGCCATACATATATATGTATCCATTCTCCCTCAAACTCCCTTCCCATCCAGGCTGCCACATAACATTCAGCAGAGTTCCCTGTGCTATACAGTAGGTCTTTGTTGGTTATCCATTTTAAATATAGCCATATGTACCTGTCTATCCCAAACTCTGTAACTATCCTTTCTCCCCATCTTTCCCCACAGCAACCATAAGTTTGAAATGACAACTGTGTAGTTGGAATGTTTTCAATGTGTTAAGACTTGCAACTGGGCTTCCCAGGTGGTTCAGTGGTAAACAATCCACATACCAATGCAGGAGACTCGGGTTTGATCCCTGGGTTAGGAGGATCCCCTGGAGAAGTGAATGGCAACCCACTCCAGTATTCTTGCCCGGAAAATTCCATGGACAGAGGAGCCTGGACAGTCTATGGGGTCGCATAGAGTCGGACATGACTGAGCGACTGAGCATGCACACACAAGACTTGCAACGAGTCTAAGTAGAAGAAATAATGATTTTTTTTCCCCAAGAGTAAAACAAAAATGATTTAGTAATGTACTAAGTTGGGCTGTAGGATGCTTGTGCTTCCCGCACAAGCCTTTATAACATTTGTCAAAGACTAAGGAACAGGACTGGCAACTTCAGTAATAAAATAGCCAGTTATCTTTCTCAGTTAAAGTGAGTTTCTTTGGGAATGGCCAGAGGAATTGCAATTCAGGATATGGCAGACCATAGGAAAATTCAGGAAACAAGGAAGGGAAATTTGCTTTTATAGGGAAAGGGAGGCTCTTGGGAAGAGCTGGGATGACCAAAGAATTCACTGGAGGACCTAGGAGTCCAAAGCACGGAGCTTCCCATTGGCTGGGCTGCCGTGGCGTCTGATTGACTGGGCTGTAGTCCAGTGGAGAGATGGTGTCTTCTTCCTGCTGGATGGAAAGTGGAGGCGCCTTCCTGTCGGAGATACAGGCCTGTTTCTTCCTGTTTGGAGTAATTGATGGTAATGACAGGCGTGAGAGCTCCCCCTACAGGCCTGTTCTGATCCAGCTTTTTAGCAGAGGTTTCCTTCCTTAATTCCAAGGTCGGATGAGGCAAGGGAATGGTGCCTTTCAGCAGAGGGCCAGGCACTCCCTGAAATGTTCTTTTCATTATGACTTGTCCCGCGGTTGTTGTAGCTGGAACATTAGGGAGTTTCCTGTCCGGGTGCTTAATCTCCAGGCTCTGGGGAGAGTTACCTGGTGGCCAGCTCATAGACACAGAAGGGCAGAAGCAGCAGAAGCAGCTCAACCTCCTTCAGTGCTCACCCTGCACACCTGATCTGCTTTACCTTCACTCTCAATCTGCGCTACGTCATTCTCTTAATCAGAAACTCCTCTTGCCTGGTGGCTGAAATGGTAAAGAATCTGCCTGAGATGCAGGAGACCCAGGTTCGATCCCTGGGTCTGGAAGATACCCAGGAGAAGGGAATGGCAACCCACTCCAGTATTCTTGCCTGGAGAATTCCATGGACAGAGGAGCCTGGCAGGTACAGTCCACGGGTCACAAAGAGTCAGTACGACTGAGCAACTAACCCACATGTTGTGTTCTGGGTCTTTTATACTTGGCTGAAAAAGAGTAACTCAAGGCTGATATTTTCATGAAAAGCATCTATTCAAGCACAAGTGTACTCTCAGAAGGTAAAAACAGTCTCTTGTTTTCATTTACAAAGTTTATAGTAAGAAGAAATACAACATCTTTCTCAGATCCAGGTTTTCTTGTCTGGGAAAAACACAAAGACCGCACTTACTAACTAGGAAATAAGCAGGTGATCTTGAAGGGTGGGATCAGAAAGTGGTTGTGTGTGCCCGTCTGAGTTGAGAAGGATGCTATTATCATACAGTAGCATTTCCTGCAGGATGTTAACGCACTTTATAAATATTAATTATCTCATTTGTCCTCATCACTTTGTATGAGCCAGAGATATTATAGATGTCTGGTCACCCAACTCACTAAATATCTGAAGCTGCTATTTCCAATTCAAAATAGTCTCATCTCCCTATTATTCAGAGATGTCATTGAGCTTATCAAAGATCCCGTCCCCTCTGGTTCTTTCTGTCTGTTTTACTCAACTCTATTGAATCACTAAATGTCTCTACTCTGGCCTATTTCTTCCTCCTTTAACATATGTTAGTTTAGCAAAATTAGAAAATATAGATACATAAAAATAAGGGTAAGCCACTCGTAAGCTCATGATCATTAAAAAGTTACCTGTGACTAATTGGTTGTATCAATTCTGAAGAGATATGTGTGAGATCATGAATCTGTATTCCCTTCAATACTGCTTCCTGTTTATTAATATCATTATTTTTAATATCTTGTATATACTTATTCTCATGTGTTATATACCATTAACAGCTAGATATTATTTCACTACAGGCAGACCTTGTTTTATTGTGCTTTCATGGTTATGCTCTACAAACACTATGTTTTTATGAAATTGGAGGTTTGTGGCAATCCTGCCCTGCACAAGCCTACCAGTGCCATGTTCCAACTGCGTTTTCTCACTCTCCATCTCTGTGTCATACTTTGCTAATTCTCATGCTGTTGCAAACATTTCCATTACTATTGTATTTGTTATGGGAATCTGGGATGAATGAGTGAACTTTGATGCTACTGTTGTGAAAGGATTGCATTTCACTGAGGGCTGAGATGATGTTTAGAATTTTTTAGCAAATCTTTAGTAACAGAGTATTTTTAAATTAAGGTTTCTAGACATAATGTGATCTCACACCTCATGGACTACAGTGTAATGTAAACATGAGTTTTATAGGCGCTGGGAAGCCAGAAAATCTGTGTGGCCTGCTCCATTGCGATATTTGGTTTATTGGGGTGTCGAGAACTGACCTGCAGCATCTGCCAGGTCTGCCTCTGTATGAACCTGCTGTAATTAAACTAAACTCTTAAATCTAAGCACTGAGGTTGTTTCAGCATTTTTGCTGATATAAACTGCTGCCTCCAACCCAGGCAATCAGCTTGGTCAGTATCCTTCTGAACCATTCTTCGTGACCAAACAAGTATATAAAAACTGCATCCTCATATAAAGGTTTTTTTGTTTTGTTTCTTGTATATAAATGGCATTATACCATGAAACTCACTTTGCTCACTTAAAAAAATACATCATGAAAGTTCTTGTAGAGAATTCTTTAAATAGCTGCAGAAAATGTTATGTATGAATATACCACTATTTGTCCAACCATTTTTCTGATGGGCATTCAGGTGATTTCTTGATTTTTGCTATACAAATCCTCCTGCACTAGACACCCTTGAATGTAAACATTAGTATATTCATGTGTTTAGTTCCATAGCATAAGAGAAAAAAGTGCGATTGCTGAGTCAAATGGTGTATTTGTCATGTGACTAGATTTGTTAGACATGCCTCTTAAAGGCATTCACACCAATATATGTAAGAATTTAAGCTGCTTTGTCAGTTTCTTTCATAAAGATGCTCCAGTTAGAAGCATCTTGTATGTTGTCATATAGACAAGGAAGCTGATACTCAGAAAAGTAATATCTGAGTGTCAGGACTAGGATCTGGGTCTCTTGTTTCTTTGACCAGAACTTTTTGCAAAACATCAAGCCTTCACTGGGGGATGGGAGAGTTATTAAATGAGACCGAAGAGGTGTACCAGATAGTTACTGCTGTGTAACAAAGTAGCCCGACTTAGTAGCTTAAAATGAGAGCCAAGTACACAGTTATGATTCCATGGGTCAGCCCCTGAGGCTGGACTCTGCTAGGACTGTCTTCTGAGTTAGGGTCCCTCATGTCTCTGCGGTCAGCTACGGGTCAGCTGGGATGCCTCAGTTCTCCTGTGCTCTCTCTCAGCCCGCAGTCATGTCCCAGGTGTGTTCTCATTGCAGGGGCGCTATGAGAGTAAAATCGTGTGAGTCTTCGTGAGGCTTTAGGCTGGGAGCCAGCAGATCATCACTTGTGCCATGTATGGAGGCCCAAGAGAGTCCCGAGGCAGGCCCAGATTCGAAAAGCGATGAAACCGCCAGTGCCTCTCAGTGGGAGGAGCTGCAGAATCACACTGCAAGGGGCCAGGACAAGGGCAGACGTGGAGAAGGGGCCATGTTTGCAAACACCCGCCAGGGTTTCAGCTTATATTTTTCCCACTTTCCAAACAACTTGTATCAACTGGTATCAACTTGATGTGGTTGTTTGGATATTATGGCTCTGTTAGAGATTACAAACATTACAAAGAAAGTAATGTTTGAAGTGAAACCACAAGAAGTTCTCCCAGGACACCTAGGCCATGTTTGGAGCTCTCCTGCATTAGGCCAGAACTTTTCCCATGGGAAAAAAAAATTGTCAGATAAGAAAAGTGAATCACTATGACCACTCTGCTCTCATTATTCATAATACATTACACAGAGGGCTGGTGATTTATCTCTTATTTCTTTATTGCCCTCTTGGAGAGCACTGTTTTGGGTGTGTATCTTTTATGTCTTTTTTTTAAAAAAACTTATTTCTATATGTGTGTCTATATGTGTCTTTCCCCTCCACTTTTATTATGTAATTTTCCATCTCACACAATAAACAAGTGAAGAGGAGGGATTTACAGGTCATAAAACTAGCAGGCCATCAATAAAGTTAAACAGGGTGTACTTCCTTCTGATACCTCAGCAAGAGCGTGTCCTTGGGGGCGCGGGGCGGGATGCGGTCCGGGCCCACGAGCCCGGCTCTGCCTGCGTCCCTGCTCGGCGGGCGTGCGCCGGCACTACAGGCCCGCAGGGGCGCTCGTTAGCGCGGAGAGGGAACAGCGTCTATATTTAGAAACTTCTGGCTTCAGCCAAATGTAAAATGGATTTAGGATGTGGGCTGAGGACAAGGAAAGGAACACACGCATGTTAATAGTTCGTTTGTTCTTCCCTGAATCAGCAGCTCAGTGTGGAAAATGACCTTCTGTGACATTCCTGTTTGTCTGTAATTACCGATCTGCGTGGTAAGAAAAGACACTCAAGGGGAGCTCTGCTGACTTAACTGCACCGGGCATCTCCTGACGTCTGCACCCCTGCATCAGTGGGTCTCCGCCTCTGAGCCAGGCCCAGGGAGCCCCCGCCCAGAGCCCCCAGGATTCTGAAGGCGGGAGCTGAGCGTCCTGGGCACCTTCCATGGCAGAAATCCACAAAGAGGCTGAGAATGTTTATAACGACTAAAATGAGCATGGAGGGAAGAACTATAGGTTTCAGTAAAAAGTGCTTTAGAGACATTCTGTACCAGAAATTCCTGTCCAGAGGGAAGAGCAGACACAGAAAAGCGGAGACCCTATTGTTTACTTGGGGGTTTGAAGAGAAATAGGTCAGTGATTTGTTTCCATAGTGACTATTACTGAAATAAGACGCACTGACACCAATACTGATTTATCCTCCTATTCAAGCCCTTTTACAAGATCACTTGAATCAGTGTGGGTTCTTGAATATAAACATGAGACCAAGTTATCTTTCACAATAATTATCTTTTTGTCACCTGCAAATGAGACTTTCTAAAAAATAATAAAGTAATCCAAATTCATGCCATACCAGCTTATGGGTTTAGATAAAGCATGGGTTTTACATATATGAATCGTGTCCTGGGGATTTGTAATTAAATTTTAGGTCTTAAAGTGTCAATATAATATGGTTACTCCCAAACTGCAGGGTGTTTATTTGCTGTTGGCAACCCCTCAGCCACATGATGGGAGGCAGGGCTGTAAACGTGGGCACGCATGCTGGCTCCTATGTGCAGTTTGAATCTGCCCTTTAATCCAAGAGCAGGGTCAGGCCGGCAGTGTGGAATGCAGCCTGCCCAGGGGAGCTATCGTTTTGGCCATTTTAGCCACCAGGTTGAACCGTGCCTGATGATGCCTTCTGAAGTCATCAGTGTCAATTTGCAAGACAACCGAGATGCAAGACCAGCCCCACCCGGGTGAGACGAGAAAAAAGCCCAGGCTCGGCCCACCCCCTCCAGGGAGGCGCTGTTAGGAATCTGGGTTGGGAGGATCTTGTTCCCTATGGTCGGTTTTCTACATCTGGATCATTTCCTTGGCTTAGCTCATAACCTTTGTAAACACAGTTGAAGTGGGTCAGTTCTCAACCATGGGGTGTGGGAATCAAGTTCACCATTTGTTCCAGACTTGTGGGGCAGAGCACAGGGGGACTGTGTGTGTAAGTGTGACAGCCTGCTTACATGTGTAAGGGTGAGGGTGCACGAATGTGTACTTGGGCGTATGAGTGCATGTGAGCATGAGGCTGTGTATATGGATGTAAGTGTGTGAACGTGGGACTGTAAGTGTGCGTGGGTGTGTCTGCATGTGTACAAGTGTGCGAGTGTGCTCAGATGCTCCCAGGAGGCGGTGCCGTGGGGAATTGGGCACCCCGCCCACTCTGGGGGTGATCGTTCACCCATCTGCAGTAATCTGGGTCTGGACCTCCAATTCGCAGATGACTGGGGTCATACTTTCTCGTCTCCATTTGCCTTTCAGCAAGTTTCTTCTGTTTGATCCCTTCATGGCTATGTCGACGGGAGAAATGATTTCTTGAGTAAGATGGGGTGGCGGGGAGCGGAGGCTGAGCCTTTTGGCTAAAATCAGGTGAGAAGATTATCAGTGGGTGGGCATAAACGTGAGGAGCTTAAGTGCCCTGCATCACTCCTGCGCTGGGTCAGGCTTCCATATTCTGTTTCCCTGGCACCAGTGTTTGTCAAATAAATGTGTTTTCTCTATATCTGTCTGTGTGTGTGCTTCAGTCGTGTCCTACTCTTTGTGACCCTATGGACTGTAGCCCACAGGCTCCTCTGTCCATGGAATTCTCTAGGCAAGAATACCAGAGTGGCCTTCAGTTTCCTCCTCCAGGGGATCTTCCTGACCCAGGGATCTAACCGCCATCCATTATGTCGCCTGCATTGGAAGGCAGGTTCTTTATCAGTAGCGCCACCTGGGAAGCCCTTCTCTGTACTTAAGAAATTATTACTTTCTCCTAACATAGGAGACATTAGACCTGTGCAAGCTGAGGTGACAGGCTTCATGGGAAGGCGCTTGGCAAAGAGAATGGACACCGCTGGGTTCCCTGCAAGCAGCCCCTCCTTCAGTTGATGCTGCAGAGGGGAGGGCCGCCCCGTGCTCCCGGGAGAGTTTCCAGGGCAGCGCCACCCACCAAGGACACCCCCTGCCCTCCTAATGGGAGGGCCCAGCAGACCCCGTTCAGGGTGGTAGGAAGTCATAAGCAGTTCATCTGCACATGTATGTTATGTGTTTCAAATATTTATAGAATTCATTTTATATATTGACTTTATTCTATAAATGGTATATACTGTCGCCTGAACATTGTGCTACACACTCTATCCATGTTAGTATGTGTTTCTTTCATTCACTTCTCTGTCAAATGTGGTCCACTGGGTGGAAATATCACAATCTACTACCCGTTCTCCTGATCAGGATTCTCTTTGGACAAATATTTTAAACGTTATTTTATTGAAATCTCTTGTTTTTAAATGTAGTTTTGTTTTCTTATTCCTCAGAGGTACTTTTTCCAGTAGCTCAGCCCTAAATATTCTAAGTCAGCTTAAAAAGAAAACAAAAAAACCCTATTTTTTCCTGACTATAAAATGAATTCATGCCCATTTTAAAGTAAACACACAAAAGTTTAGTTCTCCACTCCAGGAAAAACCACTGTGGACATTTTGGTGTATTTCTTTCCAGCAATTTTCTTGTACCTTTATATTACTTTTGATTTGTACAAACCTACTGCCATCAAAAGAAGCAATTTCCCTTGCCCTTAAAACTCTTTGAACATAAACTTTTAATGATTTAAATGCACTCCTTCCTGTGTTCCAGTTGTTAGGCATTTAGGTGCTACCAATATTTCACTCTATTCCATGTAACAAATGTTCAGGAGCACCCACTCCGTGCTCATATTAGGTGTAGAAAGTTCCCAAAAAGGTAAGTGCCGCAGTAACAAAGATGAGATTGTATCCTTCACAGACCATTAATCAAAAACCAAAGACTATACAAATGGCTATATGATACCACTGTGATTTGTACTATAAAGAATAAGCCAAAAATAAAACAGTTATCACAGGGAGGCAGAAAAGCAGTCACATGGGGTACGTAGGACTCACCAGGAAAAGAGAGTTTCAAGCTGGAGTTGCGGGTGAACAGAAGTGACTGATTGAAGGTCTGTGTGTGTGCGTGTGTATGTGTGAGAGAGGGGGACAGACCTGTGGGTGGACACGTCTGTGCTGGCATTGGGCGTGTCCGCTGGCATCGAGAACACGACCTCAGCTGGGCAGGAGAGAATACAGATCATCACCCCCCTATGAAAACCTACACGCTTAACTCTGCATTCACATTTCTGGTTCTCTCCTAAAGATACCATCCTGAACACTGAATGACTAGATCACAGTGCTTTGAAGGAATCACATTTGTAAGATTTTGATATATTAAAAATAAAGTATTGCACAAGGTTCTGTTATTTTGGATGCCAATACCAATTATTTATTCTTTGCAACTGGTGCCAGTGACCTTGAGCATTGTTCTGACAAGGTGGTGGCCAGGAAACAAAGTCAACCTTAGCTGCATTATCACCATTGTTTACTGTACATTGGCTAAGATGGGTGGCTATGAAACAAAAAAGTAGAGGAAACAGTTATTCTTAATGATTAAGAACACGTCAAGAAACTATTAAAATAGCAAAGGTGTATGTATGTGTATGTGTGTTTATATGTATGTATGTATGTGTATGTATGTATCTTTGCTATTTGAATAATACACACACACAATACTGAGGGTTACACTGAAAAAGAATTATCAGAGAGGGTCTGGATGAGATACGGGGATTCCACAGGTTCACCAAGGGGCAGGAAAGGTTTTAGTAAATGGGGAGACTCTCAGGAAAGAAAGCATCAGTATTATAAATAAGTGATCTCAAATTTAATTTATTACGTTTCAATAAAATTTTTTAAGGAATTTTTTGTCAGAATAATTCCAAAGTTTATTTAGAGAAATAACAAGAACAGCCAAGAAAATCAGCAGGAAAAAAATCCAGTAAAATCATTTAAAATATTTCTTCTGACAGATAAGAACAAGGTAGGGGAAGGGTGAAACGGAGGCTGCTATTTTTCATATAAGCCTCAAACCTTTATTTAACCCTGTGCCTGCACTGTGATTAAAAACATAAAAAGATGTATTAATACTTTAAGATATAAAAAAGAATGTTTGCTTCATTGAGTAGTACAGCAATAGGCAGGGGTATTAGTGGACAGAGGAGAAGCCCAGGGTTTTTATGAGTTAAAGATAAAAATAACTTTTTAAATCAGTGGCACAATTGTTAATACTTTGTAAATAAAGTCAAACAAATTTAGAGCACTACTTTCATAAAACAAACCCAAGAATACTTAGAGATGAAAGAATGAAAAAAAGGAAGAGCTGTAAGACAAGGAAGTAAATATATAGGTGAATAAATATCTTTGGTATAATAGTAAAATAAGAATATACAGTAAAAGGTAAAGATATTTGACTCCTAAAAATTTTAAACTTCTCTATGCCAGAAAAATAAGTAAAACTTAAAAGCCAATGACCAAATAGGATAACTGTGTACTACAATTATGTCAATATTAGATTTAGAAATTTTTCTTAGTTGGAGTATAGCTGCCTTACACTGCTGTGTCAGTTTCTACTGTGCGGCTAAGTGAATCAGCCAGATACACATGCCCGCTGTGTTTTGGACCTTCCTCCATTGAGGTGGCCACAGAGGGCCGAGCAGAGCTCCCGTGCGGCACGGTAGGTGCTCACCAGCATCTGTTTCATACACAGTGTGTGCATATGTCAACCCCAACCTCCCAACTCACCCTCCCCCAGAGTTAAATTTTAAGGATTCCTTACAAATTAAGAATGATAAACATCCTCATAGAAAAACATACAAATAACATAAGACAGAATAGGTAGAGGAAGAAGAAAAAAGAGTCAATAAATAAATGAGCAACTTTGAATTCTTTGGCCAAGAAAATGCATATTAAAATAATAACCAGGCTCCGGTAACAATGAATGAGGACACCCAGTGCCCATGTCTCAGTTTCCAAGGCCAGTCTCCAATGGAAGGAACCAATGAAAGACATGACATATTTTAGTGAAAAAAAAAAAAAAACAAAAAAACCTGTATGGTCTCAAATAAGGAAAAAAAGTGTACTGCATGTTTAAAAATAATATCTGGCAGAATACATAACCAAATGTAACATGAATGACATTTATCTGTACTGCTAAAGTTACTTTAAGTTAGATTACAAGATTCCAAAAAAGAAAGTCACACTTAAGTACATACAACACTGTTGTAACAAACGCCTAGGACTTGAGCCATATTTGAAAGTTTTAAGTGTCTATTTCAAAAGAAGCTGAGTCAGCTCTGGAGGGTGGGAGGGCGGAGGGGCCTTGAGCACCAGCCAGATGTAAAGGTGAGACCCCACTGCTGCCGGGTTCAGCAAGTCCCTGGTGCAGCTGGCCTTCTCTACAAGCAGCAACTTCTCATTCCTCTCCTTTCACTCTTCCCAGCTTTCATTTCCAACGGTGCCTGACTGCTAGCAGACAAGGAAGTGACTGGAATCTTTCATACTAAGATGTGAATGGTCCATTGCTGACTCAGCTTGTGATCTGTCTCCCAGACAACTCTGCATTCTAAGAGTGGTTGGTGAATCCAAGTGGACTCAAACGGTTACAGTTACATTCATTATTTAGGCACATCTATGGATACACTTTCTGCCCTAGTTCTGTTTCTTCTGCACGGAGATGGTATTGTTAGTACAATACTTTAAAGCTATAATTTCTAAACTTAAAAAAAAATTATTATGGTGATGCATGCATAAGCCTAGGAATATACTAAAAGCCCTCAAGTTGTATACTTTATTTCTGGCCACTGTGTTGCATGCAGGATATTAGTTCCTGACCAGGGATGGAAAATGTGCACCCTGCAGTGGAAGCATGGAGTCTTAACCACTGGATCACCAGGGAAGTCCCTTCCAAGCTTCTGAAGATGCATCTCTGTCATAATTTTTAAAATAAACACCTGCCCAAATAACTCATTGATTTCACATAAATGTGTACAACTACTGCACTAAATATGCTTTATTTACCATAAACATACACATAATTAAGGGTTTCCCTGGTGGCTTGGACAGTAAGGAATCTGCCTGCAGTGTGGGAGACCAAGGTTCGATCATTGTCAGGAAGATCCTCTGGAGAAGGAAATGTCTACCCACTCCAGTACTCTTGCCTGGGAAATTCCATGGACAGAGGAGCTGGCAGGCTACAGTCCATGGGATAGAAAAGATTCAGACACAACTGAGTGACTAACACTACACTACTACATATGTTAAAGGGTCATATAAACAATATTTTAAAACTATTTTATCTTAGCCTTAAAAACGTATTTTTGTTCTCATTCCAAAGTGTTTTGACTGCAAGTAGTGAGAATGAATATGCTTCTCACATGTAAACTACATGTATACCCCAAATGTTGAGAGAAAACAGCCACTGAGAGCCTCCTGCCCCTACCCTTTCCTCTGGGTGCTTACTCGATCTTCAGTGGTGATTATGCCTGTCAGACCGGAACATGTGTGTGTGTGTGTGTGCACGCGTGCATGTGCACACACACATGTGCGTGTGTGCAGGGGGAGAGGAAGGGATCAGTTTGACCAGTGTTAGTAAAGTTTGATCTTCTTATTTGATTAAAATAAGAGAAAGATAAAGAAGGTATAATGGTTTCTTCCTGTTCCCCAGTTAATTATCCTGGGGGTGCATCCACTGATCTGTATGCATTATTTAAAACAAGAACAAGCTCAGACCCAGATTTTGTGGAACCTGGAAGTGTTACAATTTGTGTTAAGAAGAAACTCTAATGTAAAAGAACACACAAAACAAAGTCAAACACAAACTTCACTTTTCCAACTTTTACAAACTCTGTGACCTTAGGAGCACATGGCAAGGGCCCTCCCAGGGCAGTGGGTGAGGACTCTGCCTGGGACCCAGCACCTCCAGCAAGGATGTGGGGGACAAGCAGATGGGGGAGGTTGCTCCTGGAAACCAGCTGGCTTGGGAAAGAGGGCTTCTTTGCAAAACGTTGCTTAGCGGACTGGAATTTAAATTTCCTTCCCTGCTTGGGTCCTTTTCAATGGGCGTTCACTTTTTAAAATTCCAGATTTCTGTGCTAAAGTATTTAAAGAGCAATCTCTGCAGCACAGTGAGCTTGGAGGTCTGGAGCTGATAAGGACTGGGGCTGAAATATTTAGATAACATCATAGCCATTCACCCTGGCTGCCTTCTTTCCTTTTCCCTCACGCTAAACGCTGTGGCCTCAGAATAGCTGTGCTCTGGCCATGAGGAAGATGTACAGCTTTTCAATAAAGAACAGCCTGGACTAAAGTCACACTGTCAGCTTCTGCCCAAAAAGGAGGGGGGCTCATATGCCCTATTCCTTGCCGGCGAGAAATCTGATATGAAACTGGCCTTAAAGAAATCACAGCTGTCTCCCTTTTACAGCATGGTTTTCAACATAAGATGGCAAAGCAACACCCAAGAGATCAATCCCGGGTCTCTGGCACCTCAGGCTGATTCTTTACCCCCTGGGCCACCAGGGAAGCCCCGAGAACACTGAAATACACAGAGTGGGTGGTGGGGGTGGGGGACGAACTTGAAGAGTTAAAAGGCTGCATGTCGACTCGACTTGAAGTTTCAAAGTGGGAATTCCCAAAGGTGATTTTTATTCTTTAAAAGTGACAAGTCCACTCCTTTGCCATCGCCTCCCTCCACCTGTGCATCGGCCAGGAGGCCGGCCTCCACGTCCTTCTCTTCTTACGTGTCCATCTGCCGGTCCTGCCACTTCTCTCTCCTGCAGTGACGTGCTTTATCCACCATACTGCACTGATACACTCCTCCGTTCACCCGAACGCTCTGGGCAGCATCCCCCTGTTCACCCCGACTCCATTCAGGACCGCCTGGGGGTGAAACTGGCGGGAAAAGTCTTTGAAACAAAAGCAAACAGAAGACTCGCAGCGCACCGCGGCAGAGGGTATGAGGCTGGCGCCACGTTTACCAACGGTGCAGCCACGTGACTGACGGCTGCTGACGTACGGCCGCGTGACTGGCTGGCATGGGTCACGTGAAAGTTCATGTCCTCCAATCAGCAGGCTGTGCGGGGGCGCTCACGGCGGAGGCGTGAGGCCACAGGCTCGCTCCTCAGTGCCCAGGAGCACGGAGGCGATGATGATGCGGGAAGAACACGGGGCTGTGGTTGCTGCGAAGGCCGCAGCCCTGGTCTCACGAGAGGTCGTGTGCTCACCGCTGCCCCACCCGAAGGGTAGGGGTGCACCCGGGCGTACATGAGGAACGCGATTATCTCTAGTAGGATCGGCTCTGCGTGGACCCAGGTGCCCGGTGGAGCGGAAGCGGCTGGGAGGAAGCCTCTGCTGGACTGCGTATGCCATGAGCTCTGGTAACATGAGTTACTAGTGTCTCTAGTACGAGTGTAATGCTAGCATTTCGTTTGGATAACAGGAGACTGCCCCTCAGCCCTTTCTCGTCACTGGGACCTGCCGTCACCGGCTGTCTGCTGACTGAACTGGAAGGGCAGGAGGCCTGCACCTGGGGGCAGTTTCGAGGTGCCCTAGGCGTGTGGCGACCCGACCTGGGTGAGAACCTGGTGTCTGGGGCCGCCGTCGTGCGGGGACGGGTCAGGCTGGACCTCGGCAGCCTGGGCTTCCGCAGGCGCGCGGCCGCAGCCCGACCCGCGGGACTCAGCACCAATGGCTCAGAGCCCAGGGTCTGTTCCTCGGAAACGTACTGTGAAGTCTGTGCATAGAAGTGTAAACTCCAGGCTGGGGCCCTGCTCGCTGTCCCGTGTAGCCAATGGCCGAAGCCGGTGAATTAGGCGCCGCTGCCACCTGGTGGAGACACGCCCGCGTTCTAACGCCACACACGGTTTATTTTTCTGGTTCTGTTTTTCTTTTTTTATTTTTTGAAGGATAAAGGAAATGCCCTCTGAAGCTGAAGATGGGAGCCTTCAGGTCCGACGCATCAGACCTCCAAGGCAAGGGGCGGAAACTGTGAGTGTCAGGTCACAGCCTGGACCGTTTCCAGGGCTTCCTGATAGTGGGCTTCAGAGGCCGGCAGTCACTTCTGTGAAGTGTTTGGACTTCCCACAGTATCAGATGTACTCACAATGAAAGAACCACAGGGTACGCCAAAGTCAAGCTATAAATTACTTGTATTGTATACATTTGGGGTTGTCTGTTTTACTCTTTCTCTCCATTCAGATATCAGGTTGCTGTCAATGATCCCATTTATTCAGTCTGAAGTGTGGATGAGGGACTTCCCTCTGTGTTTGGGAATGCAGGGGGCATGGGTTCGGTTCCTGGGCAGAGAACTAAGATCCTGCAAGCCGCACCTTGTGACCAAAATAAAGTGCAGATGACAATGACCTGATTCCACATGGCCACCTGTGAACTCAGAAAAAGTCTGGAGGGAGCCCAATTGAGCAGAAATAACCTAGCAAAGAATATGATACTTCCTCTGACTCTGGAAAATAACAGCTGTCCACATCAGTGTCATCTGTGCTTCAGAAAATCAGGTTAGACAATGATTAATGAAACTGAATAGCCTATGGTGTCTAAATAAATGTCCTTTTGCTCTTCAGAGCCTTGCACTCCCCCATTTGTACTTTATTGCTTCAGATTTTCTAAGGCCTTTGGCCTTACCCTTTGCTAAGCCAGGTTAGGGGAAGATAAGGACAAATGGTGAAAAAAGGAAGAACTGCATCCACTGCAGCTTGGGCCTCATGCTCTTTGATTTACAAAATTTCCTCCATCAAATGCTCTGAAGTAAAAAACCTAGATGAAGAGAATTCAGTACGTGGACCAAGGTAGCCAGCCAGTATAGGGCAAGGGCAGAGTGTGAGCCTAGAGCTCTCTGAATTAAGACAGCGGGCTCTTGCAACACATGGACATGGCCTGCTGAGGTGCTGGGCTGCCGTCCAAACACCTGACTTCTCCCCTGTGGCCCGGTTCCCCTCTCACGGGTTTCTGATGGACTTCCTGGGAAACTGGAAGAGCCTTCTTCAGCTCAGGAACTAACAGTGAGGAAGGTTCCCAGACAGGATTGCATTAAAGTCATCCTGATCTGTTTTCCCTGTGTCTTGTAAGAATAAGTGTGGTGCAGAAGGAGGAGAGCTAAGCCAGACGCCCGGATTTGAGGATTTTCAGTCCAGGGTTTCAGGAAGCAGAGATCTTAATTTTTAGAGCCATTCTGTCAGGCACTTTACAGCTTCCTCTCCTGACTACTCAGTGCCATAAATTTCCAGGCTGCTGGTCTCCAAATTCACACGTAAACGGTCCTGCCCACCGGTGGCGAGTTGGTGCCAGAACAGACAGGGAGCTCATGACCCTTAAATAAGGTGCCCGCCTAAACCTCAGGTGTTCAGGTTCTCTATCCATCCAGATGCAGGAATTGCCTGGGTGTCTGAGGCAGAGGGCTGCATGTGCTGGTCACAGAGACCTTGGTGGAGAGGGACGCTCAGGGGGATACAGAACTGCCTGGCACTGGGGGCCTGCTCTCGGTCTCAGTGCTTCCGTAGTGCAGGTGGCCAAGACAGCAGGTCCTCTGAGGGTGGCTGTGGTGAGGCTGTGGTCGCTGCTGGCGACTTTGCAAAGTGGACAGTGGCCATGTGCAGGCACTTGCGCATTAGTGATGGTGACCAAACGTGGGAAGAAAGACTGTTTCTGCCAACTCTGGGGCTGCAAGAGCCTCTGTCTTAGCACACATGGCAGGAGTTTCTAGGCTTCCTGTCAGATGGGCTCGGGGCGGATGGAGGAGAAGCTCCGACATAAGAGTAGACCTCACTGTGGAGGGTACAGGCCCCCTGAAAGGGGCCAGAGAGTAAGTGTCTCAGGCTTTTGGGGCTGCAAAGCCTGTTTCAACTGCTCAGCTTCTCCATGTCACAGAAGCCTCACCCACATGACTTGATGAGTAGACTGGCTAATGTTCCAGTAAAACTTTAATTACAGAACGCGATGGGGGGAGGCCAGGCCTGCACTTCAGTCCTTCCTTGTTTGCTGGCCCCTGGGGTAGGGGAAGGAGGAGAGATGTTGCCACAAGACCCCAAACCTAATCCCTGTTCTGCCGTGCTCAGGCCCGTGACCCTAGGCAAATTGTATCTGAGCCTGTTTCCTTATTAGTAAGGTTTATCTTCAGTCGCTAAGGCGTGCCCAACTCCACAACCCCATGGGCTGCAGCATGCCAGGCTTCCCTGTCCTTCACTATCTCCCGGAGTTTGCTCAAACTCATGTTCATTGAGTCAGTGATGCCATCCAAGCATCTTGTCCTCTCTTGTCCCCTTCTCCTCCTGCCCTCAATCTTTCCCAGCATCAGGGTCTTTTCCAGTGAGTCAGCTCTTTGCATCAAGTGGCCAAAGTATTGGAGCTTCAATTTTAGCATCAGTTCTTTGGTAAGGTTTACCTTACCTTATCTCCCTCCTAGAGTTGTGATAATGTGTGCAGAGCTCCTAGCACACCACGTGGCACAGAGTGAGTGTTCCATAAACATAAGGCTTCCCATTGTAATACTGACAGTTCTTGGGGTGGACCAGCTGTAAGTGCTCTAATGTCCTGGTGCCCTCTGTCTTTGATGGTCAT
Source organism: Odocoileus virginianus (assembly GCF_023699985.2). Lineage (NCBI taxonomy): Eukaryota > Metazoa > Chordata > Mammalia > Artiodactyla > Cervidae > Odocoileus > Odocoileus virginianus. Next base: position 53,772,045 of record NC_069695.1, read on the forward strand.
CTTTTGCCTCATTTGTTGGACTTGACTCAAGAGTGAATGAAGTGTCCTTCACTCCATCTGTATTCTAAAAGTAGGTCTTTCTGAACTCACTGACATGTTATTTCAAATGGTCTGGCAGCCTTCAGGGCTGTGTGGAGTCCCCTGGCAATTTCACCACACCAGAACATTGCCTACCCTAACATTTTAAAATTATAATGGAATCCAAAACAGATGTACCAAATCTGGGGAGGGCTAGAGCAACATTAATTTGTTCCTTGGAAATGCCCTTCATAAGCATGTTTTGGGCAGACTTTTGTGATAAGAGCCAGGCAATAAAAGATCCCAGTGTGTTCTAAACACTGCAATTTTGGCAATTTATGTCAAAGAAAATTTGGAAGCATGGATAACTGAAACAGAACTGACTAAATTTATGGCTCAACTTTTCACTAAAATATCTGTGGAAGATGTCACTGATCTGAAAAATGAGAACTTGGATGGAAGATAATTAGATAGAATTCACATGGGTGGAACTCTTAGCTATGACACTGATCAGTACTTAGTTATTTAAAATATGAACTGGGGCCAGCTAGCTGCCTTGTCTCTGTCAGGGGAAGCCCATAAATGCAATGAGCAGGAGCCATGTGAGCCATGCCTTCTCATACACTGCAAGGCTCAGGAAACAGAGATGGGACAATTTTGAACATTGTTAATAAATATTTATAAAATGGAATAAGAAGAAGACAATGCTATTTTTAAATCAAAACCTGTGTCCTTGATGATTAAAGCTGTCTGGATCTGGTTTCAAAGCTCTCATGAATCCTGTACATAATTGGGAAAAAGGAAGTTTTTTTTAAAAAAATAGCTAAAAAGACTGAAAGCTTTGCCCCTAAGATAAGGAACAAGTCAAGGATGCCAGCTTTCACCTCTGCTATTCAGTGTTGTATTGGAAGTTTTAGCCAGAGCAATTAGACAAGAGAAAAAAAAAAAAAAAAGATACCCAAATTGGAAAGAAAGAAGTAAAACTATCTCTACTGCAGATTACATGATCCTATACATAAAATCCTAAAGAACAAAAACACACATATCCTACTACAGATAGTAAATTCAGCAAAGTTGCAAAGAGACCACACACAGAAGCCAGTTGTTTTTATATACACCACCAATGAGTAATTTAAAAAGGAACTTGAGAAAACAATTCCTTTTACAATTGCATCAAAAAGAATACAAGACAGCAATAAATTTAATCAGGTAGGTGACAGACTGGTACACTGAAGACCGCAAAGCTTTGCTGAAAGAAATTTAGGAAGACCTAAATAAAGTGAAATAGGTTTCATATCATGAGTTGAAAGACTCAGTGTTGTTAAGATGACAAAGCTATCTACAAATTCAAGTGCAGTCCCGAATAAAATTCGAATAGCATTGCAGGGGACCCCTGAGGAGCCAAAGCAATTTTAAAAAAGAAGAACAAAGTTGGAGGACTCATATTTTATGATTTCAAAACCTGCCACAAAGCTACAGTAATCAAAACACTGTGGTATTGGCATGAGGCTAGACATGTGCATCAACAGAATGGGCTTTGGAATCCTGAAATAAGCACATATCTGTGGCCAGGTGGTTTTGACAAGAGGACCAAGATTATTCAACAGAGAGAATGGTCTCTTCAGTAAATGGACATCCACATGCAAAGGAATGAATTTGGACCCTACTTTCCACTATATTAAAAAATTAAACCACAGTGAATCAGTGACCTGAATGTGAAACTCTTAGAAGAAAATACAGGGATGAATATTCACAACCTTGGATTTTGTGGCTGATTCTTAGATGTGGCACAAATACATGAGCAATAAAAGAAAAACTAGATAAATTAGATGATTAGAATTTAAAACTTGTACAACAAAAGGACATTATTAAGAAAGCGAAATGAAAACCTACAGAATTAGAGAAAACTATTTGCAAATCGTATATCTGATAAGGAATTAATATCCAGAATTCAGTTCAGTTCAGTCGCTCAGTCATGTCTGACTCTTTGCAACTCCGTGAATCACAGCATGCCAGGCCCCCCTGTCCATCACCAACTCCCGGAGTCCACCCGAACCCATGTCCATTGAGTTGGTGATGCCGTCCAACCATCTCATCTTCTGTCATCCTGTTCTCCTCCTGCCCTCAATCTTTCCCAGCATCAGGGTCTTTTCAAATGAGTTAGCTCTTCGCATCAGGTGGCCAAAGTATTGGAGTTTCAACTTCAGCATCCGGCCCTCCAATGAACACCCAGGACTGATCTCCTTTAGAATGGACTGGTTGGATGTCCTTGCAGTCCAAGGGACTCTCAAGAGTCTTCTCCAACACCACACTTCAAAAGCATCAATTCTTCGGCGCTCAGCTTTCTTTATAGTCCAACTCTCACATCCATACATGACTACTGGAAAAACCATAGCCTTGACTAGACGGACCTTTGTTGGCAAAGTGATGTCTCTGCTTTATAATATGCTGTCTAGGTTGGTCATAACTTTCCTTCCAAGGAGTAAGCATCTTTTAATTTCATGGCTGCAATCACCATCTGCAGTGATTTTGGAGCCCCGAAAAATAAAGTCAGCCACTGTTTCCACTGTTTCCCCATCTATTTGCCATGAAGTTATGGGACCAGATGCCATGATCTTAGTTTTCTGAATGTTGAGCTTTAAGCCAACTTTTTCACTCTCCTCTTTCATCAAGAGGCTCTTTAGTTCTTCTTCACCTTCTGCCATAAGGGTGGTGTCATCTGCATATCTGAGGTTATTGATATTTCTCCCGGCAATCTTGATTCCAGCTTGTGCTTCATTCAGCCCAGTGTTTTTCGTGATGTACTCTGCATGTAAGTTAAATAAGCAGGGTGACAGTATACAGCCTTCACATACACCTTTCCCTATTTGGAACCAGTCTGTTGTTCCATGTCCAGTTCTAACTGTTGCTTCCTGACCTGCATACAGGTTTCTCAAGAGGCAGATCATGTGGTCTGGTATTCCCATCTCTTTCAGAATTTTCCATAGTTTATTGTGATCCACACAGTCAAAGGCTTTGGCATAGTCAATAAAGCAGAAATAGATGTTTTTCTGGAACTCTCTTGCTTTTTCAATGATCCAGCGGATGTTGGCAATTTGATCTCTGGTTCCTCTGCCTTTTCTAAAACCAGTTTGAACATCTGGAAGTTCATAGTTAACATATTGCTGAAGCCTAGCTTGGAGAATTTTGAGCATTACTTTACTAGTGTGTCAGATGAGTGCAATTGTGCAGTAGTTTGAACTTCTTTGGTATTACCCTTCTTTGGGATTGGAATGAAAACTGACATTTTCCAGTCCTGTGGCCACTGCTGAGTTCTCCAAATTTGCTGACATATTGAGTGCAGCACTTTCACAGCATCATCTTCTGGATTTGAAATAGCTCAACTGGAATTCCATCATATCCACTAGCTCTGTTCATAGTGATGCTTTCTAAGGCCCACCTGACTTCACATTCCAGGATGTCCAGCTCTAGGTCAGTGTGAGTGATCACACCTTTGTGATTATCTGGGTCATGAAGATCTTTTTTGTACAGCTCTTCTGTGTATTCTTGCCACCTCTTCTTAATATCTTCTGCTTCTGTTAGGTCCATACCATTTCTGTCCTTTATTGAGCCCATCTTTGCATGAAATGTTCCCTTGGTATCTCTAATTTTCTTGAAGAGATCTCTAGTCTTTCCCATTCTATTGTTTTCCTCCATTTCTTTGCATTGATCACTGAGGAAGGCTTTCTTATCTCTCCTTGCTATTCTTTGGAACTCTGCATTCAAATGGATAAATCTTTCCTTTTCTCCTTTGCTTTTTTCACTTCTCTTCTTTTCACAGCTATTTGTAAGGCCTCCTCAGACAGCCAGTTTGCTTTTTTGCATTTCTTTATCTTGGGGATGGTCTTGCTCCCTGTCTCCTGTACAATGTCACAAACCTTTGTCTGTAGTTCATCAGGCACTCTGTCCATCAGATCTAGTCCCTTAAATCTATTTCTCACTTCCATTCTACAGTCATAAGGGATTTAATTTAGCTCATACCTGAATGGTCTAGCGGTTTCCCCCACTTTCTTCAATTTAAATCTGAATTTGGCAATAAGGAGTTCATGATCTGAGCCACAGTCAGCTTCCAGTCTTGTTTTTGCTGACTGTATAGAGCCTCTCCATCTTTGGCTGCAAAGGACCTCATCAGTCTTATTTTGGTGTTGACCATCTGGTGATGTCCATGTGTAGAGTCTTCTCTTGTGTTGTTGGAAGAGGGTTTTTGCTATGACCAGTGTGTTCTCTTAGCAAAACTCTGTTAGCCTTTGCCCTGTTTCATTTGGTACTCCAAGGCCAAATTTGCCTGTTATTCCAGGTGTTTCTTGACTTCCTACTTTTGCATTCCAGTCCCCTATAATGAAAAGGGCATCTTTTTTAGGTGTTAGTTCTAGAAGGTCTTGTAGGTCTTCATAGAACTGTTCAACTTCAGCTTCTTCAGTGTTACTGGTTGGGGCATAGGCTTGGATTACCATGATATTGAATGGTTTGCCTTGGAAATGAACAAAGATCATTCTGTCGTTTTTGAGATTGCATCCAAGTACTGCATTTCAGACTCTTTTGTTGACTATGATGGCTACTCCATTTCTTCTAAGGGATTCCTGCCCACAGTAGTGGTTATAATGGTCATCTGAGTTAAATTCACCCATTCTAGTCCATCTTAGTTTGCTGATTCCTAGAATGTCGATGTTCACTCTTGCCATTTCCTGTTTGACCACTTCCAATTTGCCTTGATTCATGGACCTAACATTCCAGGTTCCTATGCAATATTGCTCTTTACAGCATCGAATCTTGCTTCTGGATGCTGAATATCCAGAATACATTTTTAAAAATACTTCTGCCTCCAGAACACAGGGATCTTACACGGGGAGGGAGAGACAGGCCTGTGCCCCGCCCCTTCAGGAGGCGCGCAAAGACCAGCGAGTGAACAGCTGATGTGGGATCCTCTCTGCTCTTGTTTACTCTTGCCAGGGAAGCAAGAGAAAATGTACAAATATACAGATGCATCCAGAGTCAGGAAGATGCTGAAGCACATGGGTGCCACCCTGACTTGACTTTTGCAGCGACCTAAGAGAGCCAAGCACTCCTCGAGGTGGAGGGTCAGCAGTCTCCATATGTCTGTGGGAGGGGGGGGTCACTTAGAATCTTGGGTCCCCCTCGGCTGTGTGCCTGGGTGAGCCGGCACCCACCATCATGCCCTTGCCAGTTACACCTCAGTGTAACTCCAGTCATGATGGGGCACTGGGAGCTCTGGGTAGGGTGGGGGGAGAATGCTTGCCTACCACCGCCCCCCAGGTCCTGCACTCACACGTGGAGCTCCCCCCCACACACACCAATGTCTCCTTCCACAGCATTCTCAGTCCCACCCACCCCCCAGGTGTCCTCTGGAGACCCTTTCACCCAAGGCTGGATTAGTGTAACTGGAGAAAACTACGTTCTTTCCTGTTTGGCTCAGTGAATTGGTCGAAACAAGAAGTAGTAAAATGTCAAGGACGCTTTGACATGGGGGAGAAAACCACCTGCAGAAGGGGGTACACCCTTGAGCAGACAAGTGTTGACGTGAAGCGCGTTCTAAGGATGCGGCCATATCCTTAAGACCTTGAAAGATAACAAGTGTTTCTGCCAAATAGCTCTTCATCAGGATGTGATAAAAATGACTTGGGTGGAAATGAACACTTATGGCTTTGTCTTTTGAGGGGGTCCTATGTCGGCCTCCAGGGAGTAGGGCATGTTCTTGGGCCTCCACCCTTCCCTTTCTTTCCTGCTCGGCTCGGTGCTCCATCTGCCCACCCATGCTCTCACTTGGGTGGGGAAAGAAGCGTTTGAGGAATCTTCCTTCAGGCTCTAAAGACGATGTAGGAGGTTAGTGATTCAGTGAGTTGATTCCTGGGCACACATTGCTCTTTTCTGGGCGTATAACTGGAACATTGTCCTCAAACTCCCAGAGGACAGCGCTTGTGCTGTCGGGATGGAGAAGCAGGCGTCTAACCAGGACCCCATGAGGGTCATGGCGCATGTGAGTCCGGACACAATGAGGGCCTTTCACACTTCAGGGCAGTCGAAATGTCAAATAATTCTGGAAGCATAATGCGTGGCTTGTTAACCCTGACGACGTCTTTGTGCTCTTTGTGTGCTGGGGAAGATGCAGCAGGAGCTGGGGGTAGTGAGGGGCGTCTGTCCAGAGTGCCCCCCGCCTCGTGTTGGTCCTGCAGCCCCCGGAGCTAGCAGGTACACCTGCCCCACACAGCGGCTCCCAGAGTCAGGGTGCCGGGCCCAGCATCCTCCAGGGGCCAGACGTGTTCTACCAAGTGCACAGTCACAGACCATGGAGTGTGTGGAAGGACTTACTGATTAATCACCCTAGCGGTGTTCTCATGGTAAATATATAAAATACCCTTCAGATCAACTAGAAGAAGGCAGCCCTGTGACTCCGCCCCCACAGAAAATGGCCAGAGATCCAAGCAAGTGTTCACGAAACACAAACTGGAAAGGGCAGTGAGTAAACCGAAGTCCAGCCTCACAAGCTGCTAAAGAAATGTGGAATGAGAACATGGTGACCTGTGCCTCGTGGTCTGTACCGGCGGTAAGGATGGCTCTCTCCGAGGTGGTGGTGCGGCTGTTCCTGAAGCTTTGGGAAGCAGTCTTGTGGCTGTGCTGGGGTGGCAGTGCAAGTGGGCCATGCTTTCTGGGGCGTGATTCACACTCCGGAGGCCACGCTCCCGGGTCACCCTTGGGTTGTTGCTGTTACTCGTCTGAAGTGAAGGCAGTTGTCTCACCTTAGACTGAAGTTTTTGTTGATATTTTTCATTATCATATTTTACTCATATTCACTTCTCGTTAAATGTGTTTGGCCAGACACCAGCACACAACATGTTCCTCACATGGTTGTCACAATCTCCTTGGGTGGGTTTATGATTTTCTACCTACAACTTTGCTGTTTGTTTCAGATCTCAGCTGAGGATAAAGCAAAAGCTTCAGTTTCCTTCCTTTTGTGGCAAAATGTCAGACATATCCTGAAACTTTTTCAGACTTTTTAATGTAGCAATTTCCTGTGACCTAAAGGTAAGTGTTAAAACTAGAGAGAATACTAGCAATCACTTGCTTTATATCAAAAGAAGATGTGGTACATATATGCAATGGAATATTACTCAGTCATAAAAAAGAATGAAAGAACGCTGTTTGCAGTAACATGGGTGGACCTGGTGGCTCAGTGGTAAAGAACCCACCTGCCAGTGTAGGAGACATGAGATTCAGGTTTTATCCCTGGATTGGGAAGATCCCCTGGAGGAAGAAATGGCAACCCACTTCATTATTTTTGCCTGGACAGGAGATACAATCCATGGGATCACAAACAGTCAGACACTACTAAAGTGACTTAGCACATGGGCTGAACATGTGTGTCCCTCCCCCAAGTCCATGTGTTGAAAGCTAACCCCCCATGTGATGGTGTTAGGAGATGAGGCTTGTTGGAGGTGATTCGGTCATGAAGGTGGAGCCCTTGTGGTGGGAGTGGTGCCCTTGTTAACGTGGCCCCAGAGCACTCCCCTGCCCCTTCTCTCACATGAGGACTCAGCAGGAAGGTGGTCATTGCAACTCAGAGGAGAGCCTCCTCAGAGCCCAGCCACGCTAGCACCTGACCTCAGGCTCCCAGCCTCGAGCCATGAGAAAGAGATGTCTGCTGTTTATGATACACACAGCCTGTGGTACTCTGTTATAGCAGCCTGAATGGACTAAAGTATTTAAAAACTAAGAAATCAATATAATTTAAATCTGCACGAGTGGGCTTCCAGGCAGACAGTGCTAAACGAATTTCAGTGTGTGTTAAGCCCCCTGCACCATGGGTCGCAATCGCCTGTCTCTTTGAAAGGAGATGCCTAACCGAGGCTGCAGTCTATAAGTGAGCTTCCACCGATGCTGCGAGGGTTGTTTATCTTTAATCATATGTCTACAAAAATGATTCTGTGTGATTGCTATTTCTCTTTCAGAGATTTAAATAATATAAATGAAAATGTATGCATACAACAGTTAGTATAGCAAATTATTTTAAGTGATACACCAAGTGTTTTATTTAAATATCTCTATTTATTTCATACATGTTAAATATTAGTCACTAAGTTGTGTCTGACTCTTTGCGACCCCATGGACTGTAGCCTGCTAGGCTCCTGTGTCCTTAGGATTTTCCAGACAAGAATACTGGAGTGGGTTGCCGTTTCCTTCTCCGAGGGGTATTCCCAACCCAGGGACCAAACCTGTGTCTCTTTCATTGCAGGCAGATTCTTTACCATCTGAGCCACTAGGGAAGCCCGTATGTATTAAAATACATTGCAAAACACATATTGGTTAAAAAACTGGTACCCAAAATAAAACTCAACAAGAAGACAAGCAACCCAATTTAAAAAAATGGGCAAAGAAGGTATGCAGATGACAAATAAGTATAGGAAAACATGCTCCAAATCATACATCGCAAGAGAATTGCAAATCACAACAGCAGTGAGGAACCAGGACACACCTATTAGCGACGAGAATCTGGGAGGATGCAAGGCAACAGGAGCTCCATTCGTCGTTGGTGGGGATGCAAAACGGTGCAGCCACTTTGGAAGCTGGTTTGGCGGCTTCTCGTCAAACTAAATATAGTCTTATGTGATCCAGCAAGCACACCCCTTGGTATTTACCCAAGGGAATGAAAACTTATGTCCCCACAGAAATGTGCATGGATGTTTAAAAGCAGCTTTATTCATAGTCATGAAAACTTGGAAACAAACAAGATGCACTTCAGTAGATGAATGGGTAAATAAACTGTAGTTCATCCAGACTTTGGAATGTTATTCAGGTCAGCAATAAAAAGAAATGAGCTAGCAAGCTGGGGGAAAAAAAAAAAAAGACATGGAGAAATCTTAAATGCACACTGATATTGATGCTTTTGAACTATGGTGTTGGAGAAGACTCTTGAGAGTCCCTTGGACTGCAAGGAGATCCAACCAGTCCATTCTAAAGGAGATCAGTCCTGGGTGTTCATTGGAAGGACTGATGCTGAAGCTGAAACTCCAGTACTTTGGCCACCTCATGCGAAGAGTTGACTCATTGGAAAAGACCCTGATGCTGGGAGGGATTAGGGGCAGGAGGAGAAGGGGATGACAGAGGATGAGATGGCTGGGTGGCATCACCGACTCAATGGACATGGGTTTGGGTGGACTCCGGGAGTTGGTGATGGACAGGGAGGCCTGGCGTGCTGCGATTCATGGGGTTACAAAGAGTCGGACACGACTGAGCGACTGAAATGAAGCCAATCTGAAACGACACATGCTGTATGGTTTTGACTGTGTGACATTCCGGAAAAGGTGACAGACAGTAAAAGATCAGTGACTGCCAGAGATTCAGTTTGGGGGTGGGGAGAGGGGTGATTACGGATAACACCAAGGAATTCAAAATCAGTGAAACTGTCCTCTGATAATGATGGATTCATTGCAAGCATTTGTCAAAACCCACAGAACTGTACAAAAATGGGCCATAAAGTATGAAATTTGGCTAATACTACTGTGTCAGTATTGGTTCATTAATTGCAACAGGTGACACTAATGCAAGGTGTTAATAGGAAAAACGTGTATATTGGGGCAAGGGTGCATGGGAGCTCCCTGTATCAGCTGCTCAGTTCTGAAAATGTAAAACTTAAAAAAAAACCACCCAAAACATGCTAATTAAAAGAAACTCTCAGACTCGTTGCTTAATGAGTATTGGTATCATAAGCGGCCAGTATGTGCCAATCTCGGCTTCACGCTGGAGGTCGGGCCTGGATCCGAGATGGCCCGGGTTGCCGCGGCTCTGGATGCAGTGCAGGCGGCCTCATGGGCCACCAGGTGGCGCGCCTCCTCCTCAACTCTGTCTCCCGTGTCTTCTCCATTCGGTTCTTTTCCTTCTTTCCTCTCCAAGTGTACACTGTTCTCCCCGGATGTACTGACCTGCGGACAAGCCAGGCACGGGGAGCTCAGGCGCCCGGGGCAGCGGTCGGCAGCCTTGGGATGCTGGCGCAGGTGATGCTGAAGGTGACCCGTCCCTCCCTTCCCGAAGCTCCTGCGTGATGAGTCTCTAGACCCCGCCTCGCCACAGCCCCGCAGTCCCGGTGGTGCGTTCACACCTGGCCCACCCCGGTGATGGTCCCGTCTCAGCGGCCTTGCCTCCCCTACAAACCTCCCCACCTGGATGAAGAACGGATTAAAACATCTAAAATCTAGTGGGGGAGACAGCCCAGACAGTATCGAGGTGATGGGTGCAGGCAGGGTTGGGGGACACGCTGAATTCAGCAGATGGAAGGCAACTGGAGGGCCCAGAGCATGGATGGACGCACAGGTTCTCTCACCGCCAGGTGGGAGATCCAGGCTCGGGCTGGGGGAGGTCTCTGAGGGAATTAGAAAGAATCATGATGGACAGCGTGCATTCTCCTTGGGAAAGAGGAAAAGGCTGGTCCACAGAATTATGTTAAAATGAAAACTTGAATTTCTCAAATGACAAACCAAATAGGCCACAGAATGGAAAGACCTTTATCCATGAAATATTAGTGTTCAGGATACAGTTACTATAGATTTTATAGTAAATATAAACCTAATGTTTAAAATTGGCAAAAATATGGATAGCCAAATCAGTGAAGAGGAAAAACAAAAGTTCAACCTCACTAGAAATTAGAAAAACTCAAATAAGACCCCACAGGTTGACAAAAATTATTAAGTCTGGTCGTACCAGATGGTGATAAGGGTATTTTCACACACTGCTGGTAGAATGTAAATTATTGCAATCACAGTGGAAAATCATTTTAAATCTCAGTAACTTCACTCCTACAACCCAGCATATTTATTTATACACATGTATAAGGGTGTTCAGAGCCATATTATCTGTAATAACAAAAAATATATATGCAGAGATAGCCTACATTTTACCAACAGGAGAAGAGATAAAAAAATTGTAATATGGTCATAAAACAGAACTGTTTACAGAAGTGAAAATGAACAATGTATCTTGCCACAATATACACAAGAGAAAAAAGCTGTGGAAAGGTAACACACATAGAGAGGCACAGGCATGGGCTGGCTGTCTAGGACTCAGGGCAAGTGGGGTAGGGTGCTCCTGGTCTCCCCAGAGAGGGGCGGGGTGTCACTGAGCCACCTCAGTGATGCTGGGGACTGAGTGTGCCAGTGAATCATCAGCCCACTTTCATTTTTCTTACAGTCCAGAGTACCGCTCACACCTGTGGTCACTGGCCACCCCACCCCCTGGCCCCTAGAGGTGTCCTGCTCAGGTACCTCTCCCTGAAAATACAGTGTTTGATGGTTTATGGCTGAAGCACAGTGCAGTTACAGAGTTAATACTGCTCGGGACCTCAGATCGTTCAGCCTTCTCCTTGTTTGGTCTGAGACCTAGAAAGGCAAGGCGCTCTTCCTGGGCTCACGCGACCTGAGTCCTCTTGTTTTCCGTCTGCACGCTGAGGGCTCTGGGAGGAAAGCGCCGGAAGTTCTTAGGAAGTTCTTAGGCAATCGTTCGTCCTTCTGCAGTGACGCTGCCCAACTCCATCATAGCTGCGGCTCAGCCACCGCCCCCCCCACCATCCCTGCACCCAGAGCCACGCTTCCCGCATTATCCAAGACAGCAGCCCGCCACGCACCACTTGCTTCCCTACTTGAGCGGTGCCTGAATGCTCTCACTCCTTCACGTCAGCGGCTTGTGCTTTCTGCAGTCATGCTCCTGACATCAGTCTAGTTTACCAAACCCCATCCCCTCACCACATGAGCTGCAGCACACCAGTCCTGGAGTGACCCTGGGAGATGGTGAAGAACAGGGAAGCCTGGCGCACTGCAGTTCACGGGGTCACAAAGAGGTGGACATGACTTAGCGACTGAACAACATCCACTCACCCCAGCTTCCTGCTTGTCCTCACACTGTCTCATCCGTGTGGGCCTGTGCTCATTTTCTTGGGTTACTGAGTGTTTCTTGAGAAATTCATGAGAGGAGGCGGACTGGTGTTACTGCAGTTCTAGCTTATAGCTAGTAACCGTCGTATTTATCTACTTATTATAAGCTGTTATATGGGCTTTCCCAGTGGCTCAGCAGTGAAGAATTTGCCTGCAATGCAGGGGAAGCAGGAGATGCAGCTTTGATCCCTGGGTCAGGAAGATCTGGAAGAAACGCAACGCACTGCAGTAATCTTGCCTAGAGAATCCCATGGACACAGATGTCTGGTGGGCTACTGTCTGTGGGGTTGCAAAGAGTCTAACACAACTTAGCAACTCAACAAATTATTATTTCTGTTATCATATTATTTCAATTTTCTTAGGTGCCAAACTATGTACCCAGTAACCATTTTATTTATCTACTTATAATGTTATTGTTATTATTTCTTAGGTGGCAAACTAAGTCCATCTGCTTCTGGAAGTACTCCAGGCAGTTTGTTTCAGGCGGATTTCAGAGTCAAGTTCAATTTGTTGGGTGGTTTCAAAGAAAGAAAAAAAAAAAAGGATAAATCAAATACGGCACAATATTGACTCTTGATCTAGGTGTCAGTGTTACGTGTTCATTTGACCATTCTTTCAGCTTTTTCTGTATTCTCTAGAATTGTTTAATTGCTAAGTCATGTCTTACTCTTGTGATCCCATGGACTGTAGCCCTCCAGGCTCCTCTGTCCTTGGGATTTCCCAGGAAAGAATACTAAGGTGGGCTGCATTTCCTTTTCCAGGGCATCTTCCCGACCCAGGGATCAAACCCACATCTCCTGCGTTGACAGGTGAATTCTTTATCAGTGAGCCACCTTGGAAACCCCAGGTGTCTGTAGGGGGAGGCCATTCTCAGGATCTTTCATGGTGCTGGTCTTGTTTTCTAGCTGTGCCTATATGGTAGTTCTGGGGAGCATATGTTTTACATCCTTGTTTTAATACCTGATACAGTTATCAAGTTGAAAAGACCAGTTCTCCATTGAACTGAGACATCCAAGTGGATGAGTCTAGAAAACCAACCTACATACAACCAAGGCTGAATCATGAATAAACAGAAAATTTGGAGAAAATGACAAGTAACAAAATTCAAACAGTAATCAAAAATCTTCCACCAAAAAAAAAAAGGTCAGGACTAGATGGTTTCACTGGTGAATTCTACCAAACATTTAAAGAAGAATTAAGACCAATCCTTCTCAAACTCATGGAAAAAACTGAAGAGCAGAACACTCCAATTCATTTTACGAGGCCAGGATTATGCTGAAACTGAAGCCAGATAAGAATATTAAAGAAGACTATCGGCCAATACCCCTGATGAACATAGATGCAAACATTTTCAACAAAATACTAGCAAACTGGGACTTCCCTGGTGGTCCAGTGGCTAAGCCTCTATGCTCCCAATGCAGGGGGCCCGAGTTTAATCCCTGGTGAAGGAACTAGATCCCACATGCTGCAACTAAGAATCGTGAGTGCCACAACTAAGACCCAGCACAGCCAAATAAATGTTTTAAAAAAAAATACTAGCAAACTGATTGCAACAGCATAGTAAAAGGATCCTGTAACCATATCATGCAGAATTTATCCCTAGAAAGCAATAAATGGGATTTACCATGTTAACAGAATGAAAGGTAAAAATTATGTTCAATAGATGTAGAAAAAGCATTTGACAAAATTCAACACCTTTCATGATAAAAGTTCTCAACAAATTGAGTACAGAAAGAATGTGACAGAGAGAAAGTTAAACATCATACTCTTGGTGAGATGTTCAAAGCTTTCCCACTGCGACCAGGAATAGGACAAGGGTGCCCACTCTCACCGCTTCCATTCAGCACTGTGCTAGAAAGACCTAGCCAGTGCAATTAGACAAGAAAAAGAAATAACAGGCATCCGAATGAGAAGGGAAGAAGTAAGATTGTCTCCGAAGATGATAAGATCTCAAATATGGTACGTGTAAATATGCATGTGTGGTGAAAGCAGCATCCCACAAGGGGCATAGTGACAGGGATACTGCTCTCTTTTATGAATAAATAATTAATTGTAATTCATCATCTCTACTTGGGCTAAAAATCTAGAGTTTGATTTTCTATTTACCTTTTACAACTACCCAAGATTTTATTAGTTCAGGTGCTTTACTTTTATTTTCTAATTTTTTTTTCTATTATCCTAATTTCCTCATCTATTTATTTTGTCCTGGTATAAAGAGCTTCAAATCCTTTTTGTAACCAGAGGGTATACATTTACAAACATATCATAACCCAAGTTGATTTACAAAAGGCCAAGGATTCTTATCATCTGCCTCCAATCTATTTTCTCACCCTTCCATAGAACTCCAGTCATAATATCCATATGGAAGAACTGTTATATTTTGGCTAAACTTGTGTACATTTTTGCTTAGATGCAGCTAGGAGCACAGGATTAACAGATAAGCAGATTTGATTTGGGTCTTGGATTTGCCTAAGGCTATGTGGCCCCAGAATTTCCCGGTGGTGCAGTGGTAAAGAATCTGCCTGCAAATGCAGGAGACACAAGAGATGCTGGTTTGATCCCTAGGTTGAGAAGATCCCCGGGAGGAAATGGCAATCCATTCTAGTATTCTCGCCCGAAAAATTCCATGGACAGAGGAGCCTAGAGTCCATGGGGTGGCAAAGAGTTGGACATGACTGACTGAGTACACACACACAAGTTAGCTAAAAAAGTTTATGTGGCCTTAGGCAAATTACTTAACTCCTCTGAATCTCATCTGTAAAATAATTCCTTGAAGGAATGTTGTAAAGATTAGAAGTATTTTACTTAAGTCAGTAAAGCATATTTTTGTTGTTTAGTGTTGCTAAGTCATGTCTCTTTCTTGACCCTATGGACTGTAGCCCACCAGGCTCCTCTGTTCTTGGGATTTCAAAAGCAAGACTACTGGAGCAGGTTGCCATTTCCTCGTCCAGAAGATCTTCCTGACCCAGGGATAGAACATACTAAGAAGTTGAAAAACAGGAAATGTTAATAATTGCTAAATTCCATTTGCCATTTGCTTGCTAGCTGACGTTGGGAGGTTGAACACCCCGAGCTTGTCTCCTTTTACACAATTATCTGTCTAGTTTTTCCAGGAGTGGGATGTATAACAAAGCACCTAACAGATACAACTCTTCATTTAAGTTTTTTCCTTCTTTATCCTGTTGCCTCCACGTAGAAAACCCAACCCTTTCCATCAGTTAGTACCCAACCATTTACTAAGTTTTAATTAAGAGGGCCTTTCCTATTTATTTTTGAAATTAATTTTCCTGTCCTTTTCAAGGCACTGTGGATTTTTTTTACTAGGCCTGTGTCCTTCTTGTCTTAAGGTTCCAAGTATTTTGGGAGACAGGCTGTTTTGGTATTCCCTCAAAATACCCTGCATGTAGTTGGTGGTCATCAGTTATGGCTTTGAATTAATTTTTCGGAGGATACTAAGATAATGTCAGACTACTTTCTTTCCGCTAACTTGGCCTCACTTAACACTTAGCTGTCACCTTCCTGTTACGGTTTTGTGAAAATGTGGGCAACAACAAAAATAAAAGATCGACATATTTGGAACTGCACAATTTTAGTGGCTTACACCAAAGGAACATCAGTGATTTCTGGGTATGTCTTCCTGGGCCCAAGATGGATGTTTTGGGTAAATTGAGGCTCCCAGGCTTTTTGCCCCTGTGGTCCGCACGTGGATGCCTTCAAGAGCCTTCCTGAAACAACCCTGGAAATGAAGCGCTGTTTTCCTGGAACTAGAAAAGCACATCAACACACAGGGCGGAGATCAAGCAAGAGGCACAGGCAGAAGTCCTGGCGGTTTCTTTTACCTGCCTGCACCTGAAAAGCTCCTTCTCACCGCCTCTGCCCTTTAAAGGTGCACCTTCCCTACTTCGGCTTTCCCCGCTGTCTCAGACGATCAAGAATCAGCCTGCGATGCGGGAGACCCGGGCTCGACCCTTGGAGCGAAGATTCCCTGGAGAGGGCATGACAACCCACTCTAGTACCCTTGTCTGGAGAGTCCCATGGACACAGGAGCCTGGCGGGCTACAGTCCAGGGTGCCGCACAGGCGGACACGACAGAGCGACCAACACACCTTCCCCCACTTACTTTACCGATGGCTGTCCCAGCCGGGTGAGTTCGGCTGCTCAGCACCTCGGAGACCCGCCCGCCAGGGTGTCCATCCGCCCGAGCCGAAGCCCCGCCGCCCGGCGCCCGCGGCCGTTCGCCCTCCGTCCGCCCAGGCCCGAGCGGCGGAGCGCGCATGCGCAGGGCGCCGCTCCCCGCCCCCACCGCGCGCCCGCGCTCAACGCCCCTAGCGCGGCCCGCCGGGCCATGGAACCCGCCGAAGTTGGCGCGGGTCGAGCTCTCCCGTCCGCTCGGTCGGGCGTCTTCCCGCCGTGAGGCCCGCGGGCGCTCGCCCGGGGCTAGGCGGCCGCCCGGGCCGCCCCGCCCGCCGCCCTCACTCGGCCGGGCGCGCGGCGCGCCTCCGCGGCCGGTCCCCGCGCGTGCGCGCTCCGCCGAGTGTATGTGTGTGAGTGTGTGTGCGGCCGAGGGGTGGGCCGCCGCCGCCGCCGCCGCCGTCGACGATGCCGCGGGGCCGCCCCCCGAAGCCCAAGGAGAGCAAGGCGCGCGGCGACACCGGTAAGTGGCCCCGGCCCGGCCGGCCGCGCTGTGCCGCTCCGCGCGAATATAGTTCCCGGATGCGGCGCGGGGGGCGCCGGGAGCGGGCCGGGCCGGGGGCGGCAGGGCGGGCTGGGGTCGGGGCCTGTGGCCCCGGGGGGACGCCTCTCGGCGTCAGGCGCCAGCCGCCGCCGCCGCCGCCGCTCGACTGCCGGGCCGAAGGGCGCGGGCGGAATGATACCGGCGCGGCGCGGCCGGCCCCTCCGCCGGGCTGGGCCTACTTTCCTGGGCCGCGCGGGCGGGCGGCGGGGCCGGGGGCGAGGCGCGCGCCGCCGCCCTCCCCTCCCCCTCCCCCGTCCTCCTCGCGCGTCCCCGCCCGCCCGGCCAGGCTCCCGCGGGTCGTGGGAGGCATTTTTGAGGAGAAAGCGGCGGCCCAGGGGCGGCGGGCGGCCCCGGCGGCGGGGGGGCCCGGTGCGGGGGCCCCCGCTGACACGTGGGGCCGAGGCGGCGGGGCCGGCGTCCGGGGGCGCTGCCTTCCGGGCCCGCGCTGCCCGGGGGTCCGGGCTTGAGGAGCGGGGGTCGGGGTTCTGGAAGCGCGGCCGAGCCGTGGGTCCCGCTGTGCCCGCCGCAGCCCTAGGGGCCGAGAGCAGGCTGGGCGCACCCTCAGGGCGGGCGGCGGGCGCTCCCCTCCGGCCGAGACCTGCGGGGCCGGCCCCCGCACAGGTGCGGGGCGGGTCCTGACCGCCCGGAGCTCGTGCGCGTGCCGGATGCAGTCTGGACGGAGGTCTTCAGTACTTGTTCTGTGCAGTTTATTGATTCTTGTTGCTAACGACTTCTGCAGAAAATAAAAGTGCAGTGTCTTTCAACTGTCTACTTGGAAGAAGGTTTACGGTGGAGAAAAAAGACAGTTTGCATTAGGATAAGGCTGGGACCTCCTGTTCCAACAGTGTTTTCCTTCGAACTAGTGACATCACGCCCTGTTCACCTGGCTTTTCAAGTCCCAAACTAAAAAAAAAATAATTATGCTATTCTCTGTGACGGCCCATGGCTTTGTAGCTTCTCCTCAGAAACGCGTTTTCAGTTGGCCTTCCTCTTTCCCCTCTCCAGGGTGAGTCCTTGGCCCACTAGTTATCGCCTCGGCTTCTGTGGGAGCCTTCTGACTGGTCTCTGCTTGTCCTGTTCTGTAAATCCATACCCTGTCAGCCCGAGGCAGCTCTCTAAAATGTAAATGAGATGGCCACACCCGGATTCAAACTATCCGGAGGGTCTCTCACCCCTTTAACTTAAGATCCCCGCCGGGCAGGACCCTCCTTGGCCCGGCCTTTGTCCAACTCTACTTTCTCTGCCCTTGCACTCAGCCCTTTGTTCGCTGACGGTGCTGGTGTGTCTCCGCACCTCTATTCTGAGCACCTAACCCTCAGTCTTTGGGTCCTGTGCTTCAGCTTCCGAGGAGCAGCCTCCTCAGACCTTTCTGAAGGTTAATCCCGCCACCATCAGCCATTCTCTACCACAGTGGTTCTCGAAATGTGATTCACCGACCCCTGGGCGTTCGTGCAGACACTTTCAGGGGTCTGCAAGGTAGCTGTTTTCTTAGTAGTGCTAAGACTGTTGGACTTCTTCACTCGGTTATCATTTGCACTGATCATAAACAGGCCGTGGGGGGCAAAGCTGCTGACTCAGCAGGAGTCAAGGCGGCCAAGGCCACCACCTATTCTGAATTTCACTGAGAGGCAACAGAGAGAATGTGGAGGCAGATGTGAGGAGCCTCCTGTCTTCTATTAAACCAGACGTTGAAAAGAATTTACAAAAGTGAAAACTTCTTCCTATTGTTTTTGAAGACTATGTTTTTCATAAAAATATTTGTTAACATAATATATTTTTTCAGTGAATAAGTGTTTTAAAAGTTGTTTGGTTTTGATTTCTAGTAGGGCTGCTGTCAATAGGTATAGCCCATATAAAGTTAGGATTTGTGTGGGGGGGTCCTCATTGATATTTAAGAATGTCCTGAAACGAAAAGATCTGGGGAACATTGCACTAACATTTATGATTTTAATGTTTTTCATGATCTGAAATTATTTTGTTTTTTGGTGTCACACATTGTGAGTTTTATTCTAAGAAAAACCTGGAAGGTAGGTGGGGATTTTTACAGATAGAGAATGAGGCTCAGACAGGTTAAGAGATGTGGAAGGTGTACCCAGCTGGTAAGTGTCAGAGTTGAGTTTGAATCTACATTTGAGTTCAAAGTGTGCAGTACATTGTTCTGCTGTGATCAGTATAAAGCCCTGCATGTGGGTTAACTCATTTCAACAAGTATTTTAAAGCACTTCTTGTCATAGCTGGGCACTGTGCTGAGGGCTAGGGGTGCAAGGGTTAACAACAGAGACAAAGTCTCTGCCTTGGCTTCCAGGACAGTATGTGTTCTCTGATGGCAGGAACACTTTATGGCAGCAGATGACAACCACTAGAAGTCAGGCTTCCCAGGGAAAATGATGTCAGAGCTGAAACCTCCAAAAATGACTGGGAGGAGGCCTGCTCAAAAATGTCTCCTTTTTTGTTAAAATGCAATTTGATAACAGTTTTAAAAAATTGAACTGTAGCTAATTTATGATGTTGTGTTAGGTTCGTGTGTACAGCAAAGTGATTATTATACACATTATTTTTCAAATTCTTTTCCATTATAGTTTATTACAAGATACTGGGTAGAGTTCTCTGTGCTACACAGTAGGTCCTTGTGGTTTATTTTATATATAGTAGTGTGTATATGTTAATCCAAAATTCCTAATTTATTCCCTCATCCATTCCCTTTAATAGTCATAAGTTTGTTTTCATTGTGAGTCTACTTCTGTTTTGTAAATGAGCTCATTTGTATTTTTTTTCTTAGATTCCACATATAAATGATATCATGTGATATTTGTCTTTTTCCAACTTACTTCATTTAGTGTAATAATTTCTTGGTCCATCCATGTTGTTGCAGATGGCATTCTTTCATTCTTTTTTATGACTCAGTAATATTCCACTAGGGCTTCCCATATAGCTCAGTTGGTAAAGAATCTGCCTGCAGTGCAGGAGATCCGGGTTCAATCCCTGGGTTGGGAAGATCCCCTGGAGAAGGAAATGGCAACCCATTCCAGTATCCTTGCCTGGAAAATCTCATGGACAGAGGAGCCTGGTGGACTGCAGTCCATGGGGTCGCAAAGAGTCAGGCACTACTTAGCAACTAACACAACACAACAATATTCCATTATACATACATATATATACATATATATATGTGCCACATCTTCTTTATCCATTCCCCTGTTAATGGCCATCTGGCTATTGTAAATAGTGCTTCAGTGAACACTGGGGTGCATATATCTTTTCAAATTAGAGTTTTCTTTGGATATACATCCAGGAGTGGGATTGCAAGATCATATGGCAACTCTGTTTTTAGTTTTTTAAGGAACCTTCATACTTTCTTCATAGTTTATATTCCCACCAACAGTGTAAGAGGGTTCCCTTTTCTCTACACCCTCTCCAGCAATTGTAGACTTTTTGATGATGGTCATTCTGACTGGTATGAGGTGATAGCTCATTTTAGTTTTGATTTTCATTTCTCTGATCATTAGCAATATAGAACATCTCTACATGTGCCTGTTGGCCATCTCTATGTCTTTGGAGAAATGTCTGTTTATGTCTTCTGCCCATTTTTTGATTTTTTTTTTTTGTTTTGTGTTTTTCCTTTATTAAACTGTATGAGCTATTTGCATGCTTTGGAGATTAATCCCTTGTTGGTAGCATAAAAATGTTTCTTAAAGTAATACTTAGCTTTAGGCCATAAGTGGGCTTCACTGGTGGCTCAGACAGTAAAGAATCAGCCTGCGGTGTGGGAGACCTGGGTTTGATCCCTGGGTTGGGATGATCCCCTGGAGGAGGACATGGCAACCCACTCCAGTATTCTTGCCTGGGGAATCCCCATGGACAGAGGAGCCTAGCAGGCTACAGTCCTTGGGGTCACAGAGAGTTGGACTCGACTGAGTGACTAAGCACTGCACAGGCCATAAGTAAAGAAATAAGCCTCATCGTCACTACATAGTCATTAAACTTTTCCCTCTTATCTCCTGAGAGTTTTATAGCTTTAGTTCCTTAAATTGAAGTCTTTGATCCATTTTAAGTCTGCATACCTTCTTTTACATGTGGATGTCCATTTGTCCCCATAACCATTTGTTGAAGAGACTGTTCTTTCAGTGAATGGTCTTGACCCCCGTTTTGAAAATCAGTTGGTGATGAGTGGTGTGGGTTTATTTCTGGACTCTTTAATTCTGTTCCATTGGTCCATATGTCTGTCTACGTGCTAGCACCTCATCTAAATTTCAAGTATACTTTAAGACTTTGTAAATACCTAGCCAGGAAAATTGTGACTTCTTTTTATGCTGCCTCAGATCGCCTTACAAACTGCTGGTGGTATGCTTGTCATACTTAGAAAACACTATCTCTGCATGCTTTTAGGAAATAGGTGATTGCTAATCATTATTTCCTAATGCTCATTGTGGCGTTGATTGAAAGTGCTTGGCAGAGAACATTTAGCAGGTGGGGTAAAAAGGCGTGAAGTACATACATAGGTATCCGGCAAAATGGTGAAATGCAGAGATAACTGCTTTTATTGTGTTAATATCTGAAAATTGTTATTTAGGGGAACATCCAGTCTTTCTATGCAGTGACTAAGATAGAAGTCTTAGTTTTAAAGAGATTATGCCTAAGTAAATAAGAAGGCTACTTATTGTAAAAGGTAAGGGATAGTGTATACCAGCTCTGAATGCCTCTATCACTCTGAAACGTCACTGTGGTGCTTCAGAGCGGAAGGTCACAGCCATTCCAGGGATTGCAGTAGTAATGGCTGGCGGGTGTGGAGTCCTGGTTTCCTGGCCAGGGCAAGGGCTGGTAGACTTTTTCTGTAGGGCCATATGGTAAATATTTTAGGCCTTGTGGGCGTTAAGGTCTTTATTGTAAGTCAGAATTGCTGTTGCAGCCGGAAAACTGCCACGGTCGTACATAAACCTATGAGCGTGGCTGTGTTCTGTGAAACTGAATTTACCCGAAAGGCTAGACACTGGTTAGTTGACCCCAGTCTGGAAGGAAAGACAGGAATACAAAGGAAAGTTGCATATTTTATCACTTTACTTTGAGTAAACTTCATGTTGGTATATAACATACAGAGAAGAATGAAAATTATGTTCAATGAATTTTCACAACATGAGCTTTCTCATATAATCAGCACCCAGCTTATATAGGTTATAATAATAATTCATATGATTATAATCGTAATTTCTTAGATTAAGAAATGGGATATTAATAGCACTCTAGAAATCTCCATCTGATCAGTTACCCCTGTAAGACTGACCACTGTCCTGGTATTGCACAACCTAGATTAGTCTTGCCCATTTATCGAACTTTTTTAGGTGAAGTCATTGGTAATATCTTCTCAGGCCTGACGTCTTTTGGTCAGTTTTCTAATTTCAGTCTTTGTCACAGTATATGAAACTCCAGCTGCTCCATATCCTCATCAGTCCTTGGTTTTGTCTGACTTTTTAATTTTAACCGTCCTCTTGGACATGGATTTCACCTTTTTGAAAGCTGTTTTTTGTTTCTCATGTTTTGTAACTTGGATCTTCACAGCAGCCCTGCGAGTGGGCCGCATGCAAACATATGGTGGTTGGCTGCCTCGAGACCGCTCCCGTGACCCCCAGTCCGGCATTCTTTGCTTTTCCGTGGCCTGTACCCTGTGACCCATGCCTTCTGTGGACGCCTCTGTTGTAGGATCCTTACAGTAGAGAGGGCGTGCACCGGGCAGGCACCGCTCACTGGGACCCGGGACTCGTCTCGGGCTGAGCTCTCGCAGGTCTGCACAGCGCTCTGTGGCCTGCGTAGTGCTGTTGCAGCGCTGCCATCAGCTGTATGTTTGCGGGGATGAAAAGCAGAATGGCAGACAGATCAACCAGAGATGATTCTGTATATGTGCAGAAATTAACATTTTCCATTGTCATAGGAGCCGTTACACTAAGCAGGGCTGAATCCTTCTCAGAAAAGCTCGGTTGTGTTCAGACGCTGAGCCTAGAATTCGGTATGTTAGCTGGAAGGCGAGGCTGTAGATAACTAGGGCTTTATTTTGCTATGATTTTAATGTTTTGTAGTTTTGTTAAATTTGGATAATGTACATGTATATCTGAATGTACATCTACATGAATTTAAATCCTTTCTTTAGAAGCAAAGTTTACAGGTGGGTCTGAGCTCGTGGGTCCACTTATACATGGATTGTTTTCAGTAGTAAATACTCCAGTACCATATATTCGTGGTTGGTGAATCCATGGATTCAGAGGAACCGTGGATATAGATGGCCACCTGTAAGTTACCTGGGTTTTCACCTATTGGAGCATCTGCACCCCTGACCCCTGAGGTATTCAGGGGTCAACAGTATATAAGCAGAAGAAGAGCAGTTGGTGGACACATGACAAGCTGGAAGGGTGTGAAAGCTAAGTTAGGTATGAGTGGAGGGCGTGAGTCAATGAGGCAAAAGTGGAAATGGGCATACTGGTCCTGGGAGCCTCAAACTAATGTGGAGACACCAAAAAGTCGTTAGCTTTGGTCTCATCTCCACGTGTTTAGCAAGTATTTATAAGGCACACATTATACACCAGGCCCCGTGCAAAGATTTGGAGATGCAGTGACAAAGCAAAGTGAAAGGGTCCATGGGCCCAAACGCTTCATAGACTTTTACCTGAAAAAGCCCAAAGGAATGGTGACATAGATGGGAGGAGCAGTAGAAAATTGGAGAAAAGAAAGTAGAATTTTTCGTCTTATTAAAGAAACAAGAGGGAAAGAATGGAAGAGAGTAGCCAAGGTGTTAGAGGTTTGAAATAGGGGTGATAACTGTCAGACTTCACAGAGGCCTGTTGATGATGTCAGAGAGCATTGTGGGGTCAGAGGCTGACGCGGTGAGGGCATGCAGTTGATGGCTAGGGGGCTAGTTCTTGGAGGAATGTAGGGAAAGATGGAAAAAGGGAAGTAGGGCAGGTGCCTGTTGAGAGCAGAAGATAGGGAGCTCAGCTCTATTTTGGGAAAATTCCTATTCAAAACAAAATAAAATCAGGTTAAAAGCTTGGGGCAAAGTTACTTTAGAAACTGAAAATGCCTCATCAGAATTTATGGGTAGCTGAGATCTTAAATGCACAGTACCGAATGGTTTTAGTCAGGGGATGCAAATATGAGTTAAATTCCGGGAACGCTATGAATGCAGTAGGCCTTGCTGGAATCTGGTGTCACATCATAGGCATTTTGTGTAGAAGAGATTGACCTTGATCCTTCAGGTTGGGGACGTGGACCACCTTTGCTAGAAAGGTGAGCGGACCGGCCTGATGTGCAGGCCTGTTCCAGGGAAGAGCAGCGTGTAAGCCAGCTCTCTGTCCCCTTCATCACAAGCCAGGCCTGACTCTGGGTAGTCATGGCATGGCATGATTATGGGGTAACGGGTAGGGTGTCGAGGAGCACGGATGCCTGTTAGAGAGATGGCCGCGCTCCTGGATTGTCCCTACACTTCTGTCGCTGCAGCCGCAGGAAGCAGCGTCTTAATCTGCAGGACTCTGTGACCTTCTGTTATTTGGGGCGGTGGAGAGACAGCTGTTTTCATGTGCTCTTTAGGGTCTCTGTGTACATAGAGTTAAACTGATCTTCAAACTGGTCTCCAGGTTTTTCTCAAGAAAGTGAAGTGCTCAGTTTCTGATCTTCCTTGATCAGTTTTTGTTTCCTTTTGCTAGAGAGTTGGAGGAGGCAGGTGAGCAGTTGAAGAGTGGTGGGCGTGTCTGTGTGAGGGGAGCATCTGGGTGCACTGCCTGGAATTCTAGAAAAGTCGTAATCAGTAAGCAAAATGACATCATTTTTCAGTTTTAAATATACCTTTTTTTGGTCCCTTAGGGTTTTATCTATCAATCGCAGTCAATTTAATTCTCAATTTTAGATAGCATATTAAGTGTAGTTTCAACATCAAGGCTATAAAAACTGTTTTACTCTGTGTCCTGAAATAGCATTTTAATTTTGCATTTTAGAAATTAAGTTGAGGGGCTTTTTAAATACCATTTTCAGCCTTTAGGTTAAAAGACTTGGCTCCTGAGTTCTTACAACATGTTTGTCAACACGTATTTCACTCATACTTTCAGTATTTCTTCCCATAACAAACTTTTCCAAAGGAAACAGCATATTAATGTGGTCCCAGCAATCATTTTATTTAGACCTGAGGAGTCTTAGAACATTTTGTTATTAGTTTAGTGTAGAGATTTTGAGTGTATGGGCTTTGGATAGGATGTGGATAGAGTTAAGAATAAATAGAAGTTATGAATATCTTAGCCAATCCATTTTGCTTATGAATGAAGTTACAGTCTCTTGAATTAACGTTAGTATTTCTTGAAGCTGGAATTTGCTTTACTTGAGGATCTGCCAGGAGAATTTTTGAAGCTGTTGTCCACCTTCTCTATCCCCTTCTGCTCTGTCTCCAGCGTTGATTCACCCCACCTCCCATTCATGGGAGTTTCATGGCTCTTGCTTTCAGGCACATTTTGCTGTTTTTCCCGGGGACTGTTGGCCAAGGCAGGAGCTCCAGGCTGTCTACTCAGAGAGGGACATAAAAGTCTAGAGAAAATACTCGAGTGCTGTGTTCACCACATAGGAGACTTTCCTGAGCTTCTTTGAATCTTAAAATTAACCCATTACCCTACCTCCAAATTTCTGAATTCTACTATTTGGGGTCAAGTTAGATATAGAGAGTTATATGTGCCATATTTCTGTCTCTGTATAGTTAATGTGTATTATGTATTTGTGCCCAAATTATAAGACTTAGAGTACTTACTCTCAAAATTTGAAGAGATTTAGGACATCTTTTGGAGAAGGAAATGGCAACCCACTCCAGTATTCTTGCCTGGAGAATCCCAGGGACTGGGGAGCCTGGTGGGCTGCCGTCTGTGGGGTCGCACAGAATTGGACATGACTGAAGCGACTTAGCAGCAGCAGCAGGACATCTTTATTTCATGACATTCTTGGTAAATTTTTGTGATTGTTTCATGTTTAATCTTATTTGGCCTGCAATGCAGGAGACCCAGGTTTGATCCCTGGTTTGGGAAATTCCCCTGGAGAAGGGAATGGCTAAGGAGATCCAACCAGTTCATCCTAAAGGAGATCAGTCCTGGGTGTTCATTGGAAGGACTGATGCTGAAGCTGAAACTCCAATACTTTGGCCACCTCATGCGAAGAGTTGACTCATTGGAAAAGACCCTGATGCTAGGAGGGATTAGGGGCAGGAGGAGAAGGGGATGACAGAGGATGAGATGGCTGGATGGCATCACCAACTCGTTGAACATGAGTTTGAGTAAACTCTGGGAGTTGGTGATGGACAGGGAGGCCTGGTGTGCTGCGACCTCTATGGGGTCGCATAGAGTCGGACACGACTCAGCGACTGAACTGAACTGAACCCATTCCACTATTCTTGCCTGGGAAATCCCATGGACAGAGGAGCCTAACGGACTATAGTCCACGGGGTTGCAAAGGGTTGGACAAGACTGAGGGACTAAACAGTTTAAATTTATAGCTATTAACCTAAATGGGTTTATAGAAAGCATGCAGTAGAGCCTGAGGGTTGTCTGTAGCACTGCAATCCTTTAAAACCTCATGAACTACAGCTGTGAAAGAGAACAGAAGTTTTTACCTCTTGCCTTCATCTTGCTTTGCAGCAGCTTTCAGAGGTAGATTGAATTAGTGAATTAGCTTTTATATTTCTACTAGCATTTTGTTTACTGAGTGATTTAAGAAACTGGATTATTGATGAACTCTCACAGTGACTAAGTGGAGAAGTGCCTCCTGATTTGTTGTGACTTAGAAACAGTATTGAGCTGGCAGGCAAGGTTAAGAAATATGATGGCTTTTGTATGTTGCTGAGTGGGTATCAAGCCTCAGGAGTTTAGCTTCAGGTTTCTAAAAACCCTGGGCATAGTCATCTCTGTCTCAGTCATCACAGCATGTTTCATTTCTAATGTAAAAACATGTCCATTTAAGAAATTTAAGGTATCATTAATTTCATCTGAAATTTCTCATAAATCTGACATAATTTGGTTTTGAAACAGTAACAGGATAATTTAGTTTCATTTATGTGCTGAGAATAACAACTGGTATTTATTGTTTATACTTATGCAATTTTATAGATGGAGTTTTAACATTGAATGCGGAGAACACTAATTATGACTATCAAGTTCCAAACTTCCATAAATGTGAAATCTGTCTGCTATCTTTTCCAAAAGAGTCCCAGTTTCAACGCCACATGCGGGATCACGAGCGAAATGACAAGGTATGTATTTATAAGAAGGATGTCGGAAATGTGAGCGTTGAAACTGGAGGAACTGTCAAATCAGCATTCTTTCTTATTCCTACATTGCTTATTATGTAAATGAAGATTTTGACGTTTTGTTTTTAGCTGTAGTATTTATTTCTAGCTATGGTTAGGTGGTGAGAGAAGGTGAGAGCTTGTCTAGTGAATCTAATGAAATTATTCGTGAGTGGACAGAGAAATTAATCTTAAATATGACTTTCTTTCAACTTCCCATGTCTCGATGTGTTTTTCTCTGGTAGGCAGTGTTACCCTCACGGGGTCTTGCATCTTAAGGAATTTGAGGTATTTTAGATCATGTTTCTGCAGGCAGCATCCCTCTGATACACAGGGGTTGAACTCTAGTGCCTCTGGTGGGATGTGTCAGGGTGGTTGGAACTTAAGCCCCTTGAAGAGAGTGAGCGCAGAGCCCTCTGGGCTAGCGCAGCTTAAGCCGGTGAGTCTTCTGGGGTGGGACTTGAGCCCAGGCGCTCTTTTCTGGAGGGCGGGGTGTGAGCAGCTCCAGCCTCACTCTGGGCACGAGTGATGATGTTGTAGCTGTGACCATATGTTGCTAACACCAGAACCCACTGGGCGTTAACCTCCCAGGTGGAAAATCTGAAAATCCTGACCCATTAGGGTCTGTTTATTTCCAAGAGAAATACCAGGCATGTTCTTTGGTACAAGTAAGTGGCAGAACACCTTCCATTTGGGGAATTTTAGGTGGGGCTAGGCAGCCGTGCGACAATCCAGTGAGAGTGTTATGGTTACTTACTTTGTTGGAAGTGATTTTGTTTACAGCAATGGAGTTGTCATAAAAAGAAGGGGAAAGTCCCACCCAATAAGTTGAAGTCTCTCACTTTTGCTTTCATAGAGGTTTCATTCTGGTACATTTATATGCAGCATTTCTCATTAGAAATAATTTTCTATGCAAATGTGATGTCTCTGTATACTGCTTTGAGAAATTTTGTAAGGAGCTTTCCTGTGTCCAATTTGGATTTATTGACTTCAGGTCCAGAAGGACTTCAGAAGTTGCTTCTAAAGCTTATCTGTGGATTGTGGTGCTTGCTAATGTTTGAATGACGTTTATTGTGGAAAGACTGTGTTTCAGTAGCTTTTCGACTTTTCTCTCCACCTAGCCACATCGATGCGACCAGTGCCCCCAAACCTTTAATGTTGAGTTCAACCTGACCCTTCACAAATGTACCCACAATGGGGAGGATCCTACTTGTCCCGTGTGTAACAAGAAATTCTCCAGAGTGGCTAGTCTCAAAGCACATGTTATGCTGCATGAAAAGGAAGAGGTAATTATTTCGGCCTATACTTTGTTCACTGATTTTTAAAATGCATCTCATCTTGGGTCAGGAGGCTTTTAGTTAGAAAAAGTCTTTTGTATAGGTGTCATGGAGCCTATTATCCTGAAACTTGCCTCAGCCAGTCTCCGGGTCCCTGGTAAAGCATCTGTTTTTGGGTCGTGTCAGTAGCTTAGGCGAGACTTTTTAATTTGTGGTGTATTCGGAGGATCAAAGTTCGTCCACAGTGGCTGGCGGAGGTGACCCCTGTTTTCTCCTTAACAGAAGTTAGCTTCTGTAGAATTCTGAGTGGCCAAAGGTAAACTTTCTGCCTCTGAAGATGGTAGAGTCTCCTTGCCTGGCTCCTGCATCCCCTGACACATGGGCATTTGGGAGAAGAGAGGAAATTCATGAAGACACAAAGCAGTTTATGCCCCCCAGTAATAGTCTGAAAGGGGACAGTCTTAAGATGGAGTAGAGAGTGTTGGGGGCATGCTGCCCAGAGAGGCCTGCCTGCTGCTGGGTGGGCGCGCGTGAAGTGTAAAATATCACCCCTCACCGTTACTGTAGACAGTCAGGAACATGCAAATGTAGCAAAGAGAAAATAGCAGTCACCTCTAATTCAGCTACCCAGGGGTGATTACAGGTAACTATTTGGTGTGGTTTTCTCCTGAGACAGAAAAACATACAACATTTAATTGCACATGGAAAATCTGCATCCTGAAAACTGAGTTTGTACATCATGTATAGGTTTGTGTCCTCTTTTTACGTCTTTAATTTTTTTGTATAAAATAATTTCTTTTTATCTTTTAAAATCTTATTATATAAGTAATACATGTTCATTTTGGAAAAAGTTAGAAACTGAAGATTAACAAAAGTGAAAGAACCAATAGTCGCACCAGTGGGAGAGAATGCATATACAGTTGACCCTTGAGCAGCGTGGGTAGAAATTTTAAGTAAACACGTCTGACAGGACTGGGTGGCTCCAGGACCAAGGATGGGGAACCGTGGACATGGAGGGCCCGCTGTAAAGTTATGCTCAGATTTTCACCCGTGGGGTTGATGGCCCTAGCCTTCCATGCTTTTCAAGGGTCAGTTGTGCTGTTTCTGGCTTTTTGGGGGGTGTACATCTACTTCCATAATTGTTTAAGATTAGTGTTTTTAGCGCAAATGTAGTTATATACTATCATGTCATCTGCTCTGTTCCTTTCGTATTTGTGAATGCCTCTTTCCCTCATTCACTGAGTCAACCATGAGTGTTTCCCCCACATCGCTATTCTAAACCGCTTTATTAGAGCCTTCAGCACCTGGATAGAGTCATGGTATTTCTACCGTTTCCTTTATTTTAACATTTAAGTTGTTTGTTCTCCTTCACTACTATAAATGATGCAGATAACGCATGTGCCTTTCATCTTTTCACTGAAATAGACTCCTGCAACTGGATTTACTGAATTAACGAGGCTTCCTCAGGTTCTTTGTAGAGTGCCACCTTGTATTCTAGAAAGCGTGTGCCCCTCTGTACCTTCTGCAGACTGTAGGCCCGGCCACAATCTGGACAGCTGTAGCACTGTCCAGAAATGGCCAGTGTGTTCTTTTCAAAAGGCAGACTGTGTTTAATATGGTATATTAAGATATCTGGGATTCAGTTCATATAGTGAGACTCAAACAGTAGAGAAAGGGGTAGAGAGTTAAGCCGCCTTCGGCCCCGGACCTCAGTTCTCCCAAGAGCAGCTTGTCTGGGGGCGGCAGTGCGCGCACAGACCTGTGCGCCCCACGAAGGCAGCCGAGTGCTTGCGTTCTGTGCTGTCCTCTTCAGCTCACTGAGTCTCGGGTACTGTTTCGGCCCCGCGGTGCTCTATGGCATCCGCTGCCCTGGCCCGTGGGGTTGCCCTTGGGCTGGGCGTGGCCAGCGCAGCCTCGCGTTGCTCTGTGAGGGGCTGGGGGGCTGCGGGCACAGGAAGCCTGCCCTGGGGACCTAGGGCTGAGCTGACCAGGGGTGCATGTGGGCGCGCGCGTGCACACACACACACACACACACACACACACACACACGGGGATCGTGTGAATGGAATGCTGGGATCACTGCTGCGAACTGATGTGCGTGTGTTCTGTGGGAGGGGAGTGTGGGATGTGCCCGCGGCGCCCATCAGCTGGGTGGCGGTCCGCATTGAGGTTCGGTTTGAGGACACCTGTGTGATGGGAGCGGGGAGTCGGGTGTCGGCGGAGGGCTGCAGTGCTGTGACGTGCTCGAGGCCGGCAGCCGTGCGGGGAAGCCTGGCGGCGGGGGCCCTGTGAGTTGGGCCTCCACTCCCCCGGTCTGTGTGCATCCGCCAGCTGGCCCTGCCTGCCGTGAGCCCGGGAGACCATGTCTGGGGCGGGTTGCTGCGCTGGGCTCAGGAGGGCGGGGTCGGCTGGGGCGTCTCCCGAACACTGAGTAGCACCTTGAGGCAGATTCCTGTGGGCAGGGCAGAGGGCTCTTGAGACAGTCTGGGAGGGGTGCCCGGGGGGCGCGAAAGAAGGGCCTCGGTGGCCCCCGGAGGGGGCAGAAAGGGCAGGTGTTACAGGCAAGGAGCATGAAGGTGGTTGCTGGTTATCGTGTCTCAGACTCTGACTTAAAAAATTTCATCTTAAGCCAGATGGGGACTGATAAGAAAGGCACACGTTTCCTTGACGGTCTGCTGGCCGCTCGGCAGTCACTGACATCACCCAGGACCACCTGCCTCTGCAGGAGGCGTGAGCAGGAGCTCTGGCTGCAGGAAGCGCAGTGCAGTGGGCAGGCCACCTGCTGCCCTCCAGGCCTCACGCTGCCACCGGGATGTGCCCGGGACCTGGGCTGCTGGGGCCCAGAGGGATGGGAGGCCCATCCAGGCCTTTGGGGTTGGCGGGTGTGAGGTCGCGGCAGCTACAAACCCTCCCATCCGATAGCCCATGTCAGTTGTGGTTCAGCGTGTACTCCATCCTGCTTTCACCACGTGAACTAATTGTACACAAGCCAGGGTTTACTCAGAAAGTTCGGACAAGTTTCAGAGGAATATCCATGTAGATATCTCCTGAAATGTACTCGCCTGCTCATTTGGTTAAAAAAAAAAAAAAAAAAAGTATGTGAAAAAGAGGGTGGATCTGAGCCAGAGCAAATAAACAGGTCTGGGAATGGGGGATAAAAGTCACGGTTTGTGTCATGACTGTAAGTTGTCAGTGCAGGGTGAATGTTTTGCCTGCAGAGTCAGGGTACATGTGGCCCTACCGCTGCATTCGAGGTGGGCAGCAAGTTTTGTTGTAGGTGTTTTTAAAAAATTTTTGACAGTTCGCAAGAAAGAGATTTCTTTATTATCAGCAAGATACTACCAAAACAGCAGTTTGCTATTTCCTTAAATTTTTAAATACTAACACTAACTTAAAGTTATTTAAGTTGAAGTTATTGGATTGCTCCAAGTATCCCATTCAACTTCATCCATTCCGCGAAGGATGCGCTGAGTAGTGTCAGTGAACGGCCTCATTCAGTGAGGTTTCTGTGCATTCGAGAGACCATCAGGTGCAGTAATTAAAGTCTGGTGGGAAGAGATAGCTTTGTATTCTGTTGTTTAGAACTAGTGGTTTAGGCTCACTAACAGGTTACGCGCGTTCTTTTCCACGTTTGGATCTTTTAAATAAATAGTTGTATTAGGGGCCACCTCACTTTGTACCATGTCGGCAGTTCATTTCTGAGCACTGCCTGTGTGTGCTGAGCTGTCCAGCATCTTACGTGCATCTCTGGACTTAACTGTGACAGCCCCGTGAGTGCCCCGTGAGGGCAGGTGTTGCTGTCAATGTGTGCTGTTTCACACACATTGGGCGGTCAGCACATTCAGGTGCACATGGCTAGTGATTAGGAGCCTTAACGTGAACCAAGGCCCAGCTTTAGAACATTGGACCTGCGCTGTCCTAACCGAGACATGAGTAATTTAAAATTTACTGTAGCTGTATTTTCAGAAGTCGAAACAAAACAGATGACATAAATTTTATTTTATTTATGAAAATATATCCAAAATGTTGTAAGTCACACATTAAAAGTTACTATGCTGTTTTACACCTTGCCTTCTTTTCAGTAAGCCTTTGAAATCCTGTGTGTATCTTATGTTAGCCCCACAGGTGCTCAGCCAGGCACATCTGGACGGAATCGCTGACTGTTCTATAATCGACCTTCCACATAAACCAGACGGAAAGAATGATAGGTGTTTCCATTTAAGAACTTACCAGCTGTCAGGTTGTTTTAAGGAAGTCTATTAAACTATCATCTTAATTTAAATTCTTTCCTGACCTTTTCGTGGTGTGCAAGTCCTGCTTCAGAGTTTTCACAGCGTAGATGGACAAAATGCTGTTACCCAGCAGTCAGTTTGAAGCAGCTCACTTTGCTCAAAAGCTGTAGTGTTCTCTCATCATTTTCCCTGTGTTTCTGTCAACAAAGAAGTGATTTCTTGTATCCTCGTGTTTGGACCCCGCGGTATATCTTTTGAGAGGCAAGGCAGTGTTTGTTCCCCAGGAGGGTGCACTCCGTGCGTTAGCGGTTTAAGCAGCCATGCTCCGGCGCGTCCGCATGCTCACGGGTGGCCTCTCCCCCTTAGAACCTCATCTGCTCCGAGTGTGGGGATGAGTTCACCCTGCAGAGCCAGCTGGCCATCCACATGGAGGAGCACCGCCAGGAGCTGGCTGGGAGCCGCAGTCACACCTGCAAGGCCTGCAGGAAGGAGTTCGAGACGTCCTCACAGCTCAAGGAGCACATGAAGACGCATTACAAGATCAGGTGGGGAG
The DNA here is from genome assembly GCF_023699985.2 of Odocoileus virginianus. NCBI lineage: Eukaryota > Metazoa > Chordata > Mammalia > Artiodactyla > Cervidae > Odocoileus > Odocoileus virginianus. The sequence goes on from NC_069695.1 coordinate 53,805,132, forward strand.
CCTTTCCCAGCTAAAGAAGATTACACCATGTATGAAAAATTGGCACGCTGCTTTAGGAACAGGAGCAGGGCGACTCGGGAGTGTGGTACTGGGATGGCTTTTATAACCTGTGTTCCGTGTCGTGTCTGCAGTAAGGCAGATAAGGTAAAAAATGAAACATCAGACTGAGGGTAGAAGTTTTTAGCTGTATTACAGTAACAGCTGTAGAACAAGGTATTGGCAGTACACTTTTAATGGGCAGGTAAGAAGGTGTGTAGAGTGAACTCACAGGGCCAGAGTAGCATCCTTTTTAGTGAGTTGGTTTATTTGTACTACCTGGAGCTTGCACGTATCCAACACTGCTTCGTGTGTCTGCAAACAGATAATTAAAACTTCATTTAATCGTTAACAGACCACCCTTCAGGCCAGGATACTGCTGTGGTCTCCGTTTTGCAGATGAGAAAGCCTAGGCTGGAGGTTCCTGCCCAGCCTTCAGGATGCGGCGAGGCTGCTTGTGGGGGCTGGAGCAGGGAGAGCCAGGGCGCAGGGCGGCAGCTGCAGACTGGGGAGGTGGGAGCCTCCTCCATCCTGTGTGTGCAGTTGATCTCTCCTTAAAGCTCTCGCTGGTTTTGAAGCAGTGGGGACACAGGGACCCCCACTTACTGCGTGCTTTCCCTCCGGGATCCCAGGGTGGCCGGCACCAGGTCGTACAACAGGAACATCGACAGGAGCAGCTTCACATACTCCTGCCCGCACTGCGGAAAGACGTTCCAGAAGCCGAGCCAGCTGACGCGGCATGTCCGGATACACACAGGTGTGGGGCGCACTGGCTCCTGGAGGACCCCTGACTGGGCCTCGGGGCCAGACTGTGCCCTGGAGCCTTCCGGCCTGGACCAGGGTTTCAGCTTTCCCACTGCTTGCCGGGCCCGCGGTGCTCCTTTGTGATGTTGAGGAGGCAGTGGGAGTGTGGGTCTGCGGCCACAGGGAGGCGTTCTGCCTGGAGGGGGCAGATGTGCGGTCTTGAGTTTGGGTAACTTAAGAAGTATTTCTCTTAACCCATCAGATGCTCACACAGTGCAGAATCGTATTTTGATCATCTTTCTCCCTCTCCAGGTGAAAGGCCATTTAAGTGTAGCGAATGTGGAAAAGCTTTTAACCAGAAGGGAGCACTGCAGACTCACATGATTAAGCATACGGGTGAGAAGCCCCACGCCTGTGCCTTCTGTCCTGCCGCTTTTTCTCAGAAAGGGAACCTCCAGTCCCATGTGCAGAGGGTTCACTCTGAGGTGAGCATGTCCCCGGGGTGTAGGCGTGTGGCGGGCAGGCTAGGGTGGAGCAGGGAGGTCCTCACGGGGGTGCAGACGTCACAGGCTGCACAGGTGCCCCCGGAGTGAAGGGTGAGCCCACTTGCTAAATGTAGATGAAGGGTTTGTGCAGAGCAAACCCTGTTTGTGTGCAGTGCAGGCTCAGTCATGTCCCAACTTTTTGCGACCCCATGGACTGGCCCGCCAGGCTCCTCACATGGTATTCTCCAGGCAAGAATACTGGAGTGGGTTGCCATGCCCTCCTCCAGGGGATTTTCCCTATCCAAGGATTGAACCCACTTCTCCTGCATTTCAGGTAGATTCTTTACCACTGAGCCACCTAAGAAGCTCCCCCAAATACATATATATGTATATATATACACAAGTACATACATACACATGAATAATATATATCTATATCTATATCTATATATATATATATATAAAACATATGAACCTTTTTGGGTTATATGGAAATATAAAATACTATTTTTTGTCTTTTTACCGACAATGTTATAGCTTTGATGAATAAGCGTTTGAAAATAATCATAATACCGTTGCTAGTTACGGTCCATCAATCTGTGTCACGTCATGCCTTTAGTGAACCTGAAACACGGACGCGTCCGAGTGTAAGGACCTGAGAGACGAGAGATGAACTGAGGAGGCAGTGTTTTTCTGTGCTGGCGTTGCTGCCCTCGTGTGCGTGCCCACTCCCCTTTTCTGCCAGCAGAGTCCTGGCCAGTGGGTTCCCCTCCATACTGCACATTAACTGATCATTTCAGCCAAACTGATGTTCCAGTGTTCTGTTGTCTCCAGATAATACTGATTTGTCAGCCTCTGGGGGTATCTCTCTTCATCCCATTCATGTTTGCTCTTGTTAACTGTCGTGATTTGGTGTCTTATTTAGTCTAGTTGGAGATGATGAAGACGTATGTAAGCAACACAAAACTCTTACCATGGATCATTTATTTTATGTAATTGCTTTGGAGGATGAAAAGTATCACAGTCCTAAAAGCAGGTGTATGTCTTTTAATTTTTCCCTTGGTAAATCCTTAGGTAACAATAAATCCTTACGTAACAGTAAAATGAAGAAAAGCTTACCCAGTTCTGATAGTTTACAAGCAGACTGAGAACTCATGCAGTGAAGCTGCTTTTGAAGACTGTTCACTGTGTAAGATCCAGGGGCCCTGGGAGAGCACTTGTGAGGGTGCCTTTTGGTCCGCGTTGGTGCCTCCTGGAGTCACTCCGTGTGAAGGCGATCGCCAAGGATCTGTGTCTGCACACACAGCACCAGGGAAGGAGGCTGAGCACTGCCCGGCTTACGGGAGCCCTGCAGGGAAGGCCAGGGCCGCCCGACCCCGGCCAGAGACCCCCGGGGCCTGTAGTGGGACCGACTCTGGTGTTCCGGGCACAACCCCTAAAGGTTGCTTGGAGTGTTATCTAATTCTGTGGCGAGCCTAAAGCCGTGGACTTGCTCTTCTCGAGGTGCTGGCAGGATGGAGTCTCTCTCCCCCTGAATGCAGGGCTGGCAGGCACAGCTGACAGGGTGGGTGTGGGGCCTGAGAGCCGGGCGAAGACTGGCGGGCGCCGCCTCCATGCCGGCGGCCCTGTTCCCGTCACTGCTCCATGCTCCACTTCTGCTTCGTCAGATGTGACGTGACTGTTGCAGCTGGCGGCCGCCCTCCTGACTTGTGTGTTTAAGACTCAGAGTAAAAGTCTGTTTGGCCTTGGTTGTTGAACACTTAAACCATATTATTGAACGCTTAACCATTTAAGAAATCGAGAACAGGTCAGACTTTTTTTTTTTTAACTAGAGCACAGTAACTGAAAATTGTGGTTTTTCACTCCCGAGCCAGTTCTGATTTATAGAAAAGACTGAAATTTCAATTAATCCCAGACTGAAAATATTGATTACAGAGTCAGGTCATTGATTCTAGACCTCTCTAACTTAAAAGGTATAATAAAGAGTTATGTTATTTCTGTCATTTTAATTGAATGGTTAGTTATAATTTGCCATCATTTAAATATTTTAATCTAACAATTAATTGTGAAACATTGTTTTTTCTTTTTTGTTCTTTAAGGTCAAGAATGGCCCTACCTATAATTGTACAGAATGTAGTTGTGTATTTAAAAGTTTAGGTAGCTTGAACACTCACATCAGCAAGATGCATATGGGTGGACCACAGAATTCAGCAGGCGCTACAGAGACTGCTCACGTCTTAACGGTAAGCTTGGCCAGCTGATTGACAGAAGATATTCTTTTACCAAAATCTGTCATCTTAATTATGACCTTGAAAATTGAATAGTAGTATCATAAAGGTGCTATGAAAGTTTCCTCTATGGAAGTATGGGTCCTACTTGTATTTGTTTGCTTAATTAATGAAAGAAAATCAAATTTTTGGAAACTTTAAAATAATTTTTACGTGATTCTGATTTATGGGGTGTCATCTGAACCAGTTAGAAATAAGGTCAAACGTCTTCACTGTCATGAAGTTGTAATTCCTACGGTCAATGTTAACTGATGATGATTATTGAATATTCTTTATGCTTGTATTATCATTGAAGAATCACTTCTCTTTTTAAAGTGATATTTCCCCAGGTCTGATGTGATGGTGATTCTTTCTCCTGAAACCTTGCACTTTTGGGAAACTAAGTTGTATTTTCCAGTTTAACATGCAGTTAAGGTTGTGACTCAGCACGCCCACCTGACTCCTTCCTGTAGACTTGGTAGCTCAGCCTCCGTCTGCTTCTTCTCCTGCCCTCTCAGCTGAGCTGCCTGGCGGCGTCTAAGTGTGGAGCGTGGTGTCCTGACCACAGCAGACTAGTCTCGTGAGTGCAGAGGGGCCTCATGAGTGCAGCCAGCCAGTAGCTGGTGTCAGGTTGGCAGCTTCCTCTTAGTGCGGACAGCGCAGGCCCAGTTGCTATTTAGTCTCCAAGCATGGGGCTCCCGTTTAGGGTTGGCTTTTTCCTTTCTCACAATGTTCGTGGCTTGGGATGAGTCCTCAGCTTACTCTTGATTAGGGAAAGTGTTGTGAAGAAGTTCTAAAACTGGAGAGTAATCATTCTTGTAATCAGGTCTTCAATTTTATTTTGGACTGAGTAGTTTTAAATAAAATTTTCAATACATAAATCAAGCAAATGTTAGAGTTTTTTTCCCTTTTCTTTTGGCAGTATACAAATCCAGCATGTAGGTGGAGTGAATTACCTGGAATGATATCCAAGTCATTTAAAAAATCTACATTCTCAATAAAACATTGAGAATGTCGTGCAGGAGTTTGTCCTGATATCTGCCATGACAGTGTCTTGCAGGTTCTCTGACCTCACGTCTTATGTGTGTGTTTTTCAGATTTCTGGGTTTCTAAGGAATCAGATCAGCTCTCCCCTTACATACTGTTGGCTGTGGCTTTACAGAGCTATTATTCCTCCAATGCCCCTATTTTTTAGGAATCAAGAAAACTTTTAGACCACAGTGATTTCTTTCTTATTATCTCTGTTTGGTAACTTTTTTCTCCTTCATTTTAGTGACCAACAGGGGGATGAGGTTTGTGTGCTTAATCCCTCATCTTGAAGTGATAGTCTCTACTACCATGTAAAAGACTTAAAGAGTTACAGAAAAATTCATTGAATATGTTTTTCTAAGAGCCAGTTTTGGTCTAACTTAAAAAGTCAGTGAGGCATATTTGGAATATTGTTAGATTTTGATGCTCATAATGAAGATAATGCTGGTTTCTTTTTTTTTTAAATTGGTGTACGAATTAGCATACTTGTTTACCATTTTTAATGAAACATCGGTGTATTTCAGGCCACGTTGTTTCAGACTTTACCTCTCCAGCAGACGGACGCCCAGGTCCCGTCGGCTCCCGGTCAGCAGAGCTCGCAGGTGGTGACCGACGTCATCCAGCAGTTGCTGGAGCTGTCGGAGCCGGGGCCGGTGGAGGCCAGCCAGCCGCCCCAGGCCGCCCAGCAGCTGAGCATCACCGTGGGCATCAACCAGGACATCCTGCAGGTGAGATGCGCTGCCCCTGCTGTCCGTGTCCGCCAGGGCCTGGGTCATCGCTGGGAATCAGTGTTCAGGGCTTGTCTCAGTAAAGACGTCTTCACGAAAGATGTGTCCTAACTGAAACGATTATATTGAAACAAAGCATGCTTATTTGATTACTTATGGAAAGTGCAGATTTTGAAATGATTTGTTAATCTATAAACAGAAAGTTTAAAAAACCTAACTTTTTTCTCTGTAAGTGAGTTTCCTGGAAAAGAATAGGCTTTTCAGGGCTTTCTTGTATCTGTCCCTGGTGACAGAGGGTGAGGACTATTTGATTCTTGCCCGAGCTCCTTGGAGACAGCACTGTGTGTTCTGACCATATGTGAGCATCTCTGCTTGCCTGGAGCTGGCGGAGGAGGGCGCACGGGGCCTCTCTCGTTCTCCCCCAGGCCCATTCCTCCGCCGCGGCCCTCACCCCCGCGCCCCTCTGTTTCCTTGCCGATGGTAAACGCTGACCTGTGTGCTCCACCTTCGTGGTGACAAATTGGCTGGGGAGTGAAGAGTCAGGCTGTCAGGACCCTGTGACAGCTGGTGTCCTGAGGGCGAAGCCCCTCTCGTCTCTTAACAGTGATTCCCAGATGTGCTATAGACAACCAGGGTTGTCTGATAAAACAGTTCTACCAGGCAGTGTAATTAATTTTAATCCCCTTTAATTTTAGAACGCAAATGCTTGCCATGCCATATTTTGGGTAGGGGTAAGATGTCAGATTTCAAAAGGGACGTTTCCACCTCCAGAGCTGGACGTTTCCCTTATGTTAATAGAGGACTGCTTGGCGATGGAGGCTTTCCTCCTGGTGGGGTTGAGTCAGAATTCTGCAGGTCAGGCTTGCTCATGTCTTTGTGATTGACTTTGGTGGGCAGGTGCGGGCGTCACCCCTCCTAACCTCCTAGTTCTGTTCTGTCTCAGCAAGCCTTAGAAAACAGTGGGCTGTCTTCAATTCCAGTTGCAGCGCATCCGAGCGACCCCAGCCACACCAAGGCCGCGGCAGCTCAGGGCCAGACCCCAGACGCTACGAGCGTTTCAAGTGAGCCAGCTGACCCTACAGACACAGAGCAAGAGAAAGAGCAGGAAAGCCCAGAGAAGCTGGATAAAAAGGAGAAAAAGATTATAAAGAAGAAATCACCGTTTCTACCAGGTAATTTTAGCATGCCTTAAGGTTCCGACATTTGGGTGGTCAGTTGCTATTTAAGAGTCGTGCCCTCCTTTTTCCTTCTGAAGGGGATGTGTTGTTGAAGGCCCCGATCGTCTCTACCCAGTAGCATTTGTTTGTGGTGAGCCTTGTTGGACTTGCCCCTTTTCCGCGGGCGGCCGATGTCCCGTGATTGAGCCCTCCTTCCTGCCAGCCCTTCCCGCCAGTCTCTGCCCTGTCGTCCCCCAGAGCCCCCACCTGATGCTCCTGAAGCTCCCCTGCGCCCCCCACTTGGCCCTTTCCCAGTGGCGCCGTCTGTTCCCCGGCTCCTGGCCCTCGGAAGCCCGCCCCACCTGCGTTTCTGCCTCCCTTCCGGTCGTCTGGACACAGCACGTGTCATGGTGAAGCTGGGTGCCTGCTGTCCCCTCAGCACTCTCGCGTCTGCTGAGTGGCGTGCGTTCCCACAGACGTGGCTGCGTCACACGTGTCTCCTTCCTCACCCTCCTCTCTCGTTCTCTGGGGTATTCAGGCGGTTGTTGGAGGCCAGCTCATGTCGCTGCCTTGTAGGAGCAGGGGTCTTCCTTCCTCAGTGCCGAAGACAAGCAGGACCCCTGGTTCCCTGGGTCACTTGTGTGCAGCTGGAATGCGTTCTGTGCATTTCTGAACATCCCACGGGGCTTGGTATAGCTCACCATGCCGGAGCAGGCCTTACTGTGTCTTTCATGGTTAAGATAGATCCCTGCCTTTTGGGAGAAGTGGTCCTATAAAAATGTTTGCTTAATGCACTAACTATTCTTGGGAGGCATGGACTAACCCTGTGATCTCTGTTAACACTTCTTTCTCAGAATGTATTGTCTCATTGCTAACATGTGGTTGTGAAATCTTTGAGTTTCAGCCCACAAAACATCTTGGCCCTACTCTCCTTCTTCTCCCTCCTCTTTTGATCCAACCCTTCCTCCCCAAGTGAAAAACAGGATGATGGAACCCAAGCAGTTTATTGTCTGGGTTTTCCTGGGATCTGGAGAGGCAAGAAGGAAATAAGGGCCATTGCCTCACATTTTTGTCAGCTGTGTGGTGGCCTTGAAGGTCCCCTGTTAGCTGTGCGTTCTTGAATACCTCCTTTTTGTACACCTGATAAAGTGACGAAAGCCCACGGTCCCTGTGAAACAAGTTGCTGCACGTTGCCGTGAATGTCCGGAGATGCTCAGATGTGGCTGAGGGCAGGCCAGGCTGGCTTCCGGGAGGTGCTGAAGGGGGGAGACTTCATCCCACATTGTCCTCCGTCTTCAGAGTTAGAAACGGCTTTCTCTTCTGCACTGAGCATCAGATGAAGATTTCAAAATGGAACTGCAGTTAACCCTATTGTACATTATTTTAATGTGGGGTGTTGTACTTACCGAGTTTATAAAGATATGGAGATTCCAGAATGGAACTGCAGTTAACCCTATTGTACGTTATTTTAAGATGGATGTTGTACTTAGAGAGTTTGTAAAGATTATGCAAATTTTAATTTTTGAAATACTTGACTACATTAAATATTTAGAGTACTGAGCAAGTTTATGTAGTTCTAGTAAATTTTAGATTAAACGTGATTTTTAGTATAGGTTGGAGCAAGCTTATTTTGTTTTAATCATCTCTGATGTTGAGATGAAAAAATTACTCGGGGCATGTCTCAAGACACCCCTTTTGATTAAAAGAAATCCCTCCTCTTAGAGGAACCAGTATACTTTTAATGTAATGATCATTTCCGAAAACAAAAACACTTCTTCAAGGGTAGTTGATACCATCTGGTACCCTAAGAAGACCCTGAGCAAACTATTCTTGTCTCATAAGTCATAACATTTTCTTAACAGCTGATAATTAACCTTAATTACGTTTCCAAGTTGAACATATGCAGCCATCTAAAGCCATCACTCTGATTTACTCAGTTTTGCGAGAATGAATATTTTTAGTAGAATTTGCTTTGTTATTTTAAGAAGTATTTTATGTATGAGTTAAATATTTAACAAATACTTTTATATTTATCATAACACTTGTGCCATGTAAATCATTACTTCTTGTTGTTCAGTCATTAAGTTGTGTCTGACTCTTTGCACCCCCATGGACTGCAGCACGCCAGGCTTCCCTGTACTTCACTATCTCCTGGAGTTTGTTCAAATTCATGTCCATTGAGTCGATGATGCCATCCAACCATCTTCATTATGAAGTTCTAATAAAGTCAGTTAACCTTTCAACTTTCTCATCTGTAAAAGGGCCAGTGATAGGATAAATAAAAGAGAATCCAACAGTGCCTGACACATAGTAAGTGTGTAACAGATATATGTATTTTTAAGGTTTTCTGAGACTAGGTGGAACTGCTCATCGCACACACTGGTGGGTGGTGGGGCACGCACCTTTCTGCTCCTGCCGGGCTCTGTGCGCCCCGTCTGGCCTCCAGGCCGCTGCCTCACGATGGTCTTATGTCTCCCAGCAAGCACAGGCATGTTATCATGTATTATATATTGTTGTCCTTAGTGAGATGTGTGCCATGCTCTCTGTGTGATTTTTACTCCCTCGCCGTGGTGTCTTACATGTGCACGATGCCTGAACAGTATTCTCTGTAGCATGTGTTCTTCTCTAGTTTGCTTGGCTTTTGAGTTAAAAGGGAGAAGTATTTTTTGTTTTCATATAGCAGAAGGGAGAGATAGGTTTTATTTTTATATAGCCAAATTTGTCAGTGATTTATGACTTTTGGACTTGGTTAACAGTTAGACTTCAACACTGACATTATGGAAAAAGTGCCTTTTACCTACCACTTTTACACTTAGATTTTTTTAACATTATAAAATGATCACCACCATATATCCATTTACCATCTGTATACTTTTGTATTTTAAACCAAATCTTTGACTTAGTTTAATTTTTTGTTGCCGATGGGCACTCAGCTCCCCAGACACCATTTGTTGAGTAAGTCGTGTTTTCCCTGCTGAAATGCAGTGTCACCTTCATCATATATTGCACTCTCAAACCTGTGTGGGTCTTTTCTGGTCTTTATTCCAGTAATCTGTCTTTTTATTCATGTGTCATAATAGCAAATGGTTTTAGCTTTATTGTGTGTTTTATAACTAGGACATCTGGTCCTTTCTTACTTCACTTGTTTTAAAGTTTTTTGTTTTTTTTTTTTTAAACTATTTTCCCATATATATTTTTTTCATATGTACTTTAAAAACATCTACTAAACTTCCAGAACTAGTTCTGAAACACTCCTACTGGTATTTGTATGTACTGTGCTAAGTCGCATTAGTTGTGTCTGGCTCTTTGAGACCCCGTGGTCCGTAGCCCACCAGGCCCCTCTGTCCATCATGTTCTCCAAGCAAGAACCCTGGAGCAGGTCGCCGTGCCCTCCTCCGGGGGGTCTTCCCAACCCAGGGGTGGAACCCACTTCTCTTGCATCTCCTCATTGGCTGGCAGGTTCTTTACCTCTAGCACCACCTGGTAAGCCCTGGTATTTGTATTCGAGTGACTTAATCAGAGAGAACGGATGCCTTTGTAACTTTGTCTTTATACCGAAGAATAGGGTTAGTATGGGATTATATGAAATCATGTATGTGAAACTTTTGAAAATTGTAAAGCACTATATAACTTAAAGAATCATTCAGTAAAAAAAAAAATTAAAAAAGAACAGGGTATGAATTTCCACTTACTTAGATCTTCTTTTCTTTTCTTCCTTATTTTAGTAGTAGTTTAAAATTTTCTTCTGGATTTTGACTGTAGATAGGAAGGATATTGATTTCCATAGATTAAAATGTGGGCCTTTTTCTGAGTTTTAGTTTTTTAGGTATATAGCCATATCATTTGTAAACAATAATTTTACCTTTTCCTGTATACTGTGTGTTTTTGTACCTTAACTAGTTACATTGGCTAACATCTGTCAAACGTGAGAAATTAATGGCAGTGTGATAGGTGAACTTTTTCCTGACCTAATTTAGTAGGACTGCTTTTCGTATTTTCCTAATAAGTCAAACATTTTATTGATAGATTTTCTTCACCTCCTCCTGTTTTTAGGCAGTTTTTTTAAAACTTAAAACTAGATGTTGAATTTTAGTAAATGCCTTTTCATCTTGAGGATGACTATATATATTTTTTTCTTTTAAAATTTATTGATGTGTTTGAAGAGAAAAGCTATTGCCCAACTCCAGGAAGGATTGCCTTGTGGGAATGAAGAACTGGTTTTCTGGATCTTACATTTTGTCACAGGGTCAGAAGTCTGGATTCCGTTTTCTCTTTCTAACACTGCCTGGGCCAAGCAAAATACTTGCAGGGTGCATTTGGAGAGCGTCAGGCTCAAAGCTCCAGCTGCCAGTTTGTCTCTCTGTTCTCCTTTATTCCCAGAAATAATTAGAACCTGGTGACAGCCGTAATTAAAGATATATTTTCATTTTTGCTTGAAAAAAAATCTGATTGAGGGAGGTGATTTCCAGGCTTTAGCTAACAGAGACTTCCTTTTTGTTCCTTGCTTTTCTGATTTGTCATGGTAAGACATTTAGGTAATTATTGCACTTTTCTAAATTAGTTTTTGTCTATTAGTTTAAGTAGTCTTAAGTTTTAGATGTTCTCAATATGAGAAATATCACCATAAAATAAATATCTTTCTCTCATTTAAAAAACGTATTTCGCTTGTTTCCTGCTCTTCTCCCCGCCACCTGCCATGGTTTGTGTATGTTCTTCTTTGTTCTTGTTTTCAGAAAAAATATTATTTTGAATTCTTTTACTTAACCTCCTTTCCTGTATTAATTATTCCTGCATAGAGGATTATTTTCAGGAATATACATGTTCTCTCCTTGCAAATTCACTTGCGCATAAAGAAAATTCCTTGTATATACTGATATCAAAGAGAAGGAAACAACTTTTTCTCTTCCCCTAATAAAATAATGTCTGTACAGACACAGTTCAATAAACAGTGAAAATTTTCTGATGAATTTCCTCAACATGGCCGAAACCTTTTTGATTTCAAGTGGATTCTTATTGTAGGCATCTGTTTAATTTCTGATGAATAAATCTAATTGAAATTTTAAAAGATGATTCTGTCAAATTAGAGATTTGCCAGTTTAGATATTACTTTACTTATTATGTTTCCACAAATTCTACTTGTGATTTTTCTTCTGGTGGAAATAGTTTTAAGCCTGGTTCAAGGTTGAATAAAAGTGTTGAGAGTTTTTTTGTATTTGAAGAATTTTCTATATTTGTTCATGAATCATGAACTCATTCAAATGAGTTTTAACTTTGTTTTAACTGTCTAGTTCCTTTCTATAACATGAGAACATTTCCTAATCATTTTATTTGCATTTTTATTAGTATTTTTATTTTTTTAATTTGTATTTTTTTTTTAGTGATAACAGATTGGCTCAGACAAGACTTACTATAACTTCGCTCCTTCTCTTCTTGTTCCTTGAGTTAATTTTGTAGCCTTTGGATGAGATCTGCTGTTCTTTGCCTTTCCAGCAGATGAGTCTGTACTGCCCATTCTTGATTTATGCTATAGCACCTGTCTCGTTAGAGTTCTTCCCTCTCTCAGCCAATGATTTGTGTCTTCCTGAGCCTCTTAGGATTGTCTGCAGGATTCAGTCATAGTCGTCGTTCATTTCAGTTGTTACAGAGATTTCTGTCTTCCCCGTAGTTGATCGCACATACCCTCTGCCGTGGCAGAAAGCACACAGAGGTGTGGCGAGTGGTCTGAGTGTCCCCCCGGCCCCCAACAGGGTGTCAGTCAAATTTCAGTTATTGTGGAGATTTCTGCCTTCCCCACAGTTGATTGCACATGCCCTCTGCTGCGGCAGAAAGCACACAGAGGTGTGGCGAGTGGTCTGAGTGTCCCCCCGGCCCCCAGCAGGATGTCTGCGCTTGGCTTAGCTCGGTTCTGAGCCAAGCTGGGCCCGTCTGTTGCCCTCCCCAGGGTCCATCCGCGAGGAGAACGGCGTGCGCTGGCACGTGTGCCCCTACTGCACCAAGGAGTTCCGCAAGCCCAGTGACCTGGTGCGCCATATCCGCATCCACACCCATGAGAAGCCCTTCAAGTGCCCCCAGTGCTTCCGGGCCTTCGCCGTGAAGAGCACGCTGACTGCCCACATCAAGACGCACACGGGCATCAAGGCCTTCAAGTGCCAGTACTGCATGAAGAGCTTCTCCACCTCGGGGAGCCTCAAGGTGCACATTCGCCTGCACACAGGTGCGCGGGGACAGTGGGGCACGGCGGCTTGTGCCCGTGAGGGTCACGGGGCCGTGTGACCTTCTGTAGGCTGAGCCACCTCCACATGAGCGGGTCCTCGTGGAGCCCATGGCCCAAAGAGGGAGCCTTTCCCGCCCTCTTAGGAGTGAGGAGGGAGCCGCCGTAGCAGCGGGTTCAGACGCAGACCAGGATCGCGTGCCTCTGACGCCAGCATCTGCTGCTGGATTGCTCGGCTGGGCCGGCTAAGCGCTGTTGGGGCCCGAGCATGTGGAGTGCCGGCCACAGGCCTGGGGCTGTGACTGCAGTCACAGGTGGTGAGCCACGTGAGAGGAGACCCTAGGCGTCTTAGTGTCTGAAGGACTCCTGGTGGTTTAAACACCCAGTTTACCGTTTTAGGCTTTCTCCTGAAAATAGTAAAGGCTCTTTTATACATAAAATGCTCTTATTACGTGCCTTCACATCTATGAAGTGCACTGTATGCAGACAAGGGAAATAATTGATAATATCCATGAGATAATACATACATATAACATGAAACGACAAATTAAGTATTCAAATCAATATTGCAATACTAGAATTTTATGCTGACCTTAACTGAGATGTATGTGTCTGGAATAATTCCCCTGTCATTTGTTTAGGAGTCAGACCTTTTGCTTGTCCTCACTGTGACAAGAAGTTCCGAACCTCAGGCCACAGGAAGACTCACGTTGCCTCTCACTTTAAACACACGGAGTTGAGAAAGATGAGGCACCAGCGTAAACCTGCCAAGGTCCGTGTGGGCAAGGCGAGTGTCCCAGTCCCCGACATTCCTTTGCAGGAGCCGATTCTCATAACAGACGTAGGTGAGTCCCCTCCTTGGGTACCTTGCAAGGTGGGCGAGTGTTGTGGTCTGCACAGTTAGATAGCTGTGCACGTGGAGCAGGGGGAGTTGCTTCAAAGTGTTGTTTTGCTCTGTGGGCCAGTATGTCCCACAGAGAAATTAAAATCCTGGTTCTGTCAGTCCCGTAACCTGCTGCTCAGGTCATGTTCCTGGTGAGAGGAAGTGGCGTGTGAGTGAGGGTGTTGGCATCCGAGTCTTCGCCGAGGAGGACTGTTCCTCTGGGAACCTGTCGGGGGGAGCACCTGGAGTGCTGTGTTGTCTGCATCACAGGTCATCCTTTGGGCAGCTTTCACCTTCTGATTAAAACAAAAGTCTGCCGGCTTTTAAATTCTTTTTAGGCTTGATGTTATAGTGAAGGGATATGATTTTGTTAACTAAAAAGAAAACACTGCTTATGAGAATTTTCGGGAAAATGTAGGTCTTAGAGCAAAGTTAAATTCATTAAATTCTGTGCAAGAATTTACGTTTTTATGCAGTTCCTGTATTTCATCATCTTAGGCAAGATAGTCTGTGAACAAAATTAGTATCAAACAAAATATGATTTGGTATAAATAAAGCTTAAATGATATAAAGAGAGATATTGTGGATTAATGTCAGTGGTAGTCCACTGATCAGATGATCAACAGTCATGAGCTTTTATGTATCTAGGTGCATAGCCGGAAAAGGTGATGGCACCCCACTCCAGTACTCTTGCCTGGAAAATCCCATGGACGGAGGAGCCTGGTGGGCTGCAGTCTAGGGGGTCGCTCAGAGTTGGACACAACTGAGTGGCTTCACTTTCACTTTTCACTTTCATGCATTGGAGAAGGAAATGGCCACCCACTCCGGTGTTCTTGCCTGGAGAATCCCAGGGATGGGGGAGCCTGGTGGGCTGCCGTCTGGGGGGTCGCACAGAGTCGGACACGACTGAAGCTACTTAGCAGCAGCAGCGGGTGCATGAAAATATATAAACCAGAAACAGAAGAAAGGCGAAATATTCAAATTCTGCACCATAGTGAGAGGTCTTCAATTAGATTAATTTAGACACAGCAAGACTGAAGAGAATTTAAAGCGCACATATAAAAAGGTGTGTACTAAAACAGTTTTAATACCTTTAAAACTATTCACTTCAAAGTACATGAGCTTTTAAATGTGCGTGAAGTAGAAGTTGATCACATTCTGGGGTATAAAGAAATTTCAGGTTTTCAAAAGTAGAAATTGTAAAGGAAACAATCTTTTATTATAGTTCAGTGAAAACATAATAGAAAATAGCTATCTAAATTTTCATTATATGGAGAAGAAAGACTCAAAACTGCAATTACAAACAAGAAATGGAACATTTTATAAGCAGGTTGAATGGGCCAAAGCTGCTATCAGGGAAATTAAGCCTTTTAAGAATTATTTCTTATTAAAGAAGAATGAAAATAAATACATAACTCAAAAAGGTAGAAAAATGGAAAACAAGTAACAAAAAGGAATTAATAAGTATAACAGTTTAAGACAAAACAAAATTGTAGTGAACATAATTTTACAACATTTAGAAAATAAACAGATAATTTGACATGTCTCTGGTAAACTGAAGACTGAGAAAATGTCTATAGTATTAGGAGTGAGACTCAATCTATAAGCACAGGTACAGATGAGATAAACACTTTGCAGATACTCTGCAACTTTTTGCTAATACATTTGAAAATATACTGAAATGTATTTTTTCTAGAGTAGTATACTTATCAGAATTGACTCTAGAAGAAATGGAAAGCCCCGAAAGACAAGTTTAAGAGCATCCTCCCCCAGACACCAGTCTGCAATGACTTTATGATTTCTGCCAAGCTTCCTAGGACTGTCATTCCTGGGGTGTTCAGTTGTTTAGTATACAGACACTGATCGAAGGGCCTGTGGTAGGTTAGAATGCTTTGATGCTGTTACACAGTTTCAGCAGCTCGAAAAAGCAAACAGCACAAAAGACCAGTTTCACGTAGTATGTATTTAATCTTCACTAACGTGATCTCCAGGACTGGCGAATGGCAAAACCTAACAAGCAGCTCAGAGATGCTGAAATCCTGGCCTCTGTGTGACTAGGAGGATGGGCTGCGCACACTCGGAGGGCCGGGAGGAAGAAATAGGCTCTAGGGCACAGGGTTGAGCTGTAGCCTGCACCGTCAGGGGCAGTCCAGAGAGCCGTGTGTCAGAGAGCCTGCGTACCCTCGCGTGGAAGTGCCCAGGGCCGCGGAGGGGGCAGAGGGCGTGGCAGGGGCCTGTTCTGGGACGGAGGAGGCACAGCCCAGCCAGTGCTGACTGTGTGTGTCTTCCCCTTGTCGTTCCAGGTAGATATTAAATAATTCAGAGGGTTCAGTGTATTCTTGTCCTGAATTGCATAAGTTATTGCTTGATGAAAACATACTTATCACACGGTCAGGCTAAGGGAATTCTTTATTCCTTGAAAGTATGTAAAACCTGAAATATATAAGGTTGTCATTTTTCTGTTTGCAGATATTCCTTTAATAAAATTCCTATGAAAACCCTGACTTTTTTAGAACACAGAAATGATGCTGGAATTATTTCTGTCTTGAGTTTGTTGTAGTACCTAGCATACAGTCTTCATACTGAACAAACAAGGGACTGAGAACTCGGACTATCTTACATGTTGATATAGTTGTAGAAATTTGATGCCAGTAGATGCTTACATAGAAAGTAAATGTAGAAATCTGTGAAAAACTGGCTCTAGAACAAAGAGAAGTAACTGTGATAACATAAATATTCCTTTATGTTGGAAAAAAAAATCTGTCTTACGTTAACTTTGTGTTTCCTGATAGGTGTTCTTTCAATAGCTAGTTCCTAACACAATGAAAATAGCATTTAGTTGCCACATTGGAATCTAGCTACTCAGGATTCCTATCTTCTGGGTAACAGGTGCCTTTTGACATTTAACTTTTTTTGGTATATTGACAGCGAATTATTCCTGATTTTCCTTTGGTTTGTAGGTCTTATCCAGCCCATTCCAAGGAACCAGTTATTTCAAAATTATTTTAATAACAGTTTTGTAAATGAAGCAGATAGACCATACAAGTGTTTTTACTGTCATCGTGCCTATAAAAAATCTTGCCATCTTAAACAACACATCAGGTAAGGTGACAGATTCAGAGATGGAAAGTGATTTAGTGACCTGGTGACTTGTAGAAATACTAAGAATGGTAGTGTTAACTCTTGTTATTTAAAATGTCACTTTTGACCCCCAAATGTTTATTGATCATTGGTATTCTATCCACTCCAGTACTCTTGCCTGGAGAATTGCAGGGACGGAGGAGCCTGGTGGGCTGCAGTCCACGGGGTCTCAAAGAGTTGGATGTGACTGAGGGACTAAGACACACACACACATTTTCATCCTTTAGTGTCTTGACCAAAATATTTTACCCACATATTGCCCTTGAATTTTTTTACACTATTATTTTTCTGTTTTTGCAGTTTCTAGGACTTGTCAGAGAAGTATCGGTTTGTTTCATTAGGGTTAATGTTCTTTCTCAGTTTTTCAGGTGTGTTCATCAGAGTTTAGATTAATTATTGTCACTAGCAACAGTGAAAAGGAAGTAGAAACCTGGTCATAAGAGACAGTGAGGGGTCATGAGGAGAGGATGGAGCGTGGACGAGGACATGGGGTCTGGTTTTGTGTCAGGCATGTATGAGCCCCAGGACTTTAGATGGGTCTCCTGGCGTAGAGTCTCAGGGGTCCTGTTGGAATCAGGAAGTTCAGGGCAGGGGGTGTCAAGTGCGACAGTTACGAGAGTGCATTCTAAAGTATAAGGCACCATGAAAGCATAAGGTACTCATTCATTACTGTTTTCATTCTTTTTAGGTCCCATACAGGCGAAAAGCCCTTTAAATGTTCTCAGTGTGGAAGAGGCTTTGTTTCTGCAGGCGTGCTCAAAGCGCACGTGCGAACGCACACAGGCCTGAAGTCTTTCAAGTGTCTGATCTGTAATGGCGCTTTCACGACCGGGGGGAGCCTCCGGCGGCATATGGGCATCCACAACGACCTCCGCCCCTACATGTGCCCCTACTGCCAGAAGACGTTTAAGACCTCTCTCAACTGCAAGAAACACATGAAAACCCACAGGTAGGTGCGGCTCTGCTGGGCACCTTCTAATCGTCTGCATAGTTCCACGACTTTGGTGGGAGTGTTTTTAGGAAATAGCTGTCTTTGTTCTCCTATATTATTACTTCTAGCTTGATCTAGTGAAGCTTCTATATCCGTGTTTAAGGATCTATTAAGAACCATAGAGTAAAGCATAACATTTTTATTTTTAATATAATATTGAAGTAGTCTGTGTTAGGCTAAATGCTTTGTAAACTCTCTTAAAACTGATCATCAGCAGTAGATAAAATGCTAGATAGACCATGTCTACTGTAATTAGGTAATGAGGATTGCAAAAAAGGAAATCTTGGTCGACTCTGTGACTTCTAGGCATATCATCAGTGTTGTCTGCATGGTAATTATTCTAAGTTGTCGATAAAGGGAACATATATTTTAGCCATCAGGTCATCTGTCATTGCCGCTGACTTAGAATTTTGCTTGAGTAGAGGGCTGTCTCGTCTCATCTGCATTTCTTGCAGAAATGCATTTCTCACCACATCAGATCTATATTTGACCTGGGTTTTGGGTTTGTTTGTTTTTTTTTTCCAGTTTTTTGATTCACTCACTGAATTCATTGCTCATTTTTCTCTTTGAAAGAAAAGTTGTTGGCCTTGATGAAAATATGCTGGGTATATTTTGTATATGGAAAAGTGATATTATTAACAGGAATAAGGCTCCTGCAGAAAATGAACTTGGCCACATGCCTCGCCGTCCAGATGCTGTAGCCTGTGGACCTGGTCACTGGGCCGAGCACAACCTGGCAGGTCCCAGGACTTAGCGCGTCTCCCACGCATGTGTGTATGGCGCTGAAAGCAGTCTGACGGCTCCGCCTCATTTCATGCAGGTCGTCTTCCCAACACTTGGGTTCATTGCACCATTTGGGTCGGGAGGGTTTTACTTTGAAACGTGGCCTCGTGAATTTTTTTAAGCTTTAAAAAATTTCTTATTGCCTTCAAGTCCATATAATCTGTGCAAGTGTGTTTAAGAATAAGTGGACATGATTTTTCTTTCAGAATTACTAATAGTATTTAACTTTCAACTGGATTGCCATCATGACTTCAAAATGAGATAAAGTAAATTTACTGAGTAAATTATATCTTGGGCACTAGTAGCCCATGCCCCTGGTTTTTGACTGCACCTGACACCATGGACTGTTGATTCCTTTTGAAGATATGAGCTCGCCCAGCAGCTCCAGCAGCATCAGCAGGCCTCCTCCATGGACGACAGCACCGTGGACCAGCAGGGCATGCACGTGTCTACCCCAATGCAGGTGGAGATTGAAAGCGAGGCGCTGCAGCCCAGCGCCGAGGCTGTGGCCGCCAACCCCGGGGCCATGCTGGAGTTGGGGCCGCCGCACGGTGTGAGCGCCGAGGAGGCGGGGCTGGGCCCGCAGATGGCGGGGCAGCCTTTGGAGGCAGAGGAAGGTGAGCTTTACCTCCTAAGAGTTTGCAGCCTGCATCCCCCAGTCCTCCTCGGTCCTCTCATCTCTGACTGTTGTGGTCACGACCTGTGCTGTGTGTGTACGAGTGAGCGTTTTCGAGGCATTTGGAGCTGTAGACATAGGACCTTCCAATACGTACTCTTTGTGGTGCACTGTCACCCCGAGGACACCGAGAGCCCCTTGGTCTTCATTGGTTTTCATCTGTGTGATTGCGTGTGCCATGTTCCAGCGACTCCCAGACTGCACAGGGAGAGGCTGCCAGCTGTCTGCCCCTGGAGCCTCGGCTCCTCGTCCAGCCCGCTGCCTCCTGCAGGAAGGTCTCACTCAGAACGACACCGAGCTTGGTGACAGAGCCCAGCCCAGGGTCTCCTACAGGCCTAACGGATGATTGGCCAGCCGGCTGACTGTTTTGTTACGGTTCCAAAACGTGTTTGGTCTATGATTAGAACTTTGTAGTTTTTACCCCCAAATATATAAATTTATATACACTATGTTTGCATTGTCTTCCTACTGTCTTTTCAAAATAAGGAAGCTAAGTTTTGGAAAAAAAGAAACCTATCCTTTTGGACAGACTGGTAGGCCTGCGGTAACTTCCAGGTCTGTGAGCCCCTCTTACTTCTGTCTTCAGACAGGTTCGTGGCCCCACAGCAGGCCCTGCAGGGGCACGTGGACCAGCTTCACGAGCAGGCACCCTCTCAGCAGTCCTTCGAATCGTCCGGCTTGTCTCAGGGTCAGTAGTGGATCTCACCTGGGGCTTAACAATGAGCGGTGCCTGGCTGGGCTTAACTTTACAGCAACCTCGAGAGCTTCCTTTAACACTCTTCTGGAATGTATGGTTTCAATCCACATGCTTTCTTGCATGGATTTTGTGTGTGTGTTTATGTGTGTGTGTTAATGCTCTTCTGGAATATATGATTTCAAACCACATGCTATCTTACATGGATATTGTGTGTGTGTACCTGTGTATGCACACATTATTTTGTAGTCTGTTCAGGTTTTCCAGAAAGTGATTTTAATAACCATGCTACATGTGGTTTCTAGCCAAGGAAAGGAAATTGAGTAGCATTTGGGACTTAGAGGTAAGTGCATCCTTGTAGCTGGTCTGTCTGCCGACCCTGCGAGGATGCAAGCCTGTACACAGGTCACTTCAGAGCCTGTTGATAAGACTGACGACCCTGGTTCTAGCTCAGGAAGCACACATGTTACTTCAATTAGCTTAATTTGTAAAACCAGTCTTTTTTTTCTTGTGTGTGTGTGTAGCTTTAGCATTTTTGGTGGAATTCATGTTTTCTGACTTGTTTCAGGTTTTACAGTGACTGATACGTACAGTCAGCAGACCCCGTTCCCCCCTGTCCAGCAGTTACAAGATTCTAGCACACTGGAGTCCCAGGCCCTCTCCACGAGCTTCCACCAGCAGAACCTCCTTCCCGTGCCTGGCACCGACACCATTAATGTAGTGAGTGTTACAGAAGTGTCCTCATGAACAGATTCTAGCTTATTCTTCACTGTAAATTTTTAGGTGCCTGGCACCGACACCATTAATGTAGTTAATCAAGAATAAGCTAATTCTAGCTTATTCTTCACTATAATTTTTTTAAATTCACTTAAAAGCGTATGCATGCTCGTTACAACTTTAACACTGTTGCATCACCTGTGAAAAGTTGAATGTTTGTCATATAGGACTTCTTTTCCCTTAAAACATTTTTGTATAACTTTAATATTTCATTCCCATCACATGGCTTTACATTTTCGGTTGAAAGTTAGGGAAGTCAGGATAGTGGAACGGACTTTGGTAACATCTGAAGGATGTCATGGTGCGTTAGCAATCAAACCTGAACATTTTAATCTGTGGGATCTTGAAAGAAACATGTTAGAATGCATGCTAACAGACTGAATATAAATATTGAGATGCATCATTTGAGATGTTATTTCTTAGTCAAGTCGGGCTTCCCTGAGAGCTCAATTGGTAAAGAATCCACCTGTAATGCAGGAAACCCTGGTTTGATTCTTAAGCCAGGAAGATCTAGTATTCTTGGGCTTCCCTTGTGGCTCAGCTGGTAAAGAATCCACCTGCAACGCAGGAGACTTGGACTTGATCCCTGGGTTGGGAAGATCCCCTGGAGAAGGGAAAGGCTGCCCACTCCAGTACTCTGGCCTGGAGAATTCCGTGGACTGCATAGTCCATGGGGTCGCAAAGAGTTGGACACGGCTGAGCGACTTTCACCATTCACCGAGTTGGAGGCATGTAGGTTTTTGTCCTGGTGTTGATTTTGCCGTTCTCGGAGATCTTTCGGTAGTGGTGGGGTGATGGGCCCGTCAGTTGTTTCCCTCTTTAAAAGCCTCTGTGGGAAGCTTTTGTCAAGTGGAAGACCTGGATCCTCCAGTGAAATTTTCAGGGCCTATTTTCCTAGCTGCTTCTCCTGGACTGGGAACGTGCTTCCCCCAACCCTGTGACTTTGTAGCAAGCGAGGAGACTGAATATTTTGAGAAAGTGGGGCTTTTTGTTCATTGTCAGTAAGAGCAGAGCAAGTGCAAAAGTGATCTCTTAATATACATGGAAAATATGGAAAGATCAGTTTCATTCTTAGAAAACTTTGTATTCACAAGTTAATGGAAGATAAATATTTCTTTAATAAAATTGGTATAAATGATTTTTGTTGTTTTATTTGGCCCAAATGATTGCAATGGCCTAACTAGGCTTTCCCCATTATTAAATCCACATTTATGATTATGCTTATCCTTGGTTGTCAGGTGTTCATGTTCATTCATAGATATTCAAGTAGTCCACTCTGTGCTTCCGTTACATTTTAGACAACTCGTTTGATTCAGGAGTCCCCTCAGGAGGAGATGGACCTGCAGCCTCCGCGCCCCCCGTTCCTGGAGGAGACGGAAGAGCAGAGCCGCCGCTCCTACAGGTACGCGGGCCCCTCGAGGCGCCCAGGCTCCTGCTGTCGCACTTGCAGCCCCCCCGCTGTGCCTCGTGCCCGCTGCAGCCTTCCTGCGGCGTCACAAAGCTCTGCCAGAGACGGGCTTGCAAAGCTTGTGCAGCCAGTGAGTGATGTGGCCAGAGTCAGGACGCAGCAGGCTCTCCCTGTAAAGCATCTGCTGCGGCTTCCTGGCCCCACTGCAGGCGGCTCCTGCCTCGTTTTCAGAAATGGCTTAAATTTCTAATGTGCCTTTTTGTCTGCTGATTTTATTCACACTCTGATTTAAACATTAACAAGTGTTTGTTAATGTTTAATTTGGGATTTTGCATTGACATCTTCAGGTGAGGCTAGTGAAGTGTTTCCTCGTGATACCTCTGTGACATCTCCCTAGGCTTTCCTGACTGTCAGCACTTTCCAAGAACTGCTGTGTGCCAAGCTGTCTGCTTTGTGTTCCTTCCTGTCACAGATGAAAGCCTGGAAACAGAGAAAATAGGGGAATAAAATAAAATAATTTTTCTAAAATTTTGTTTTTAATAATATATGAATGGGAATTTTGATATTTATAATTATTTCATCCTTAATGTTTCACAACACCCGAGAGGAGAAAAACACTGGATATTTATATATTATTCAGAACAGCTCTGTTTTGTAAAATATTTTACCAACCAGTGTATTAATTGACATTTCCAGGTGTCTAGATATTCAGGTGATTCTGACCCTAATGCAGCAGAAGGGTTTGCAGAGTTTTATGACTTCATAAAGAAAACAGCACATAATGAGTTTCCTGTTATGCTTAAAGGAATAGTTTCTAATTAATCAACTATTTTGCTGTAGGATTGCTATAGGTTTTACTGACTTTGAAATAAAATCATTGCGGGTATAAGCACTTTTGATCTAACACATTTTTATTGCTAGCATCTTACAGTTTTGTTTAAATGTTGGTACACACCTCCGCTCTCTGACAGCTCTGTCTGACTGTATAACTTCGTGCGCACGCCTCCTCTCTCTGACAGCTCTGTCTGACTGTGTATAACTATTAGTGTGCACACCTCCTCTCACTGATAGCTCTGTCTGACTGTGTATAACTGTTGGTGTGCACACTTCCTGTCTCTGACAGCTCTGCCTGACTGTATAACTGTTGGTGTGCACGCCTCCTCTCTCTGACAGCTCTGTCTGACTGTATAACTGTTGGTGTGCACACCTCCTGTCTCTGACAGCTCTGCCTGACTGTATAACTGTTGGTGTGCACACCTCCTCTCTCTGACAGCTCTGCCTGACTGTATAACTGTTGGTGTGCACACCTCCTGTCTCTGACAGCTCTGCCTGACTGTATAACTGTTGGTGCGCACACCTCCTCTCTCTGACAGCTCTGTCTGACTGTGTATAACTGTTGGTGTGCACACCTCCTGTCTCTGACAGCTCTGCCTGACTGTATAACTGTTGGTGTGCACGCCTCCTCTCTCTGACAGCTCTGCCTGACTGTATAACTGTTGGTGTGCACGCCTCCTCTCTCTGACAGCTCTGTCTGACTGTGTATAACTGTTGGTGTGCACACCTCCTGTCTCTGACAGCTCTGCCTGACTGTGTATAACTGTTGGTGTGCACACCTCCTGTCTCTGACAGCTCTGCCTGACTGTATAACTGTTGGTGTGCACGCCTCCTCTCTCTGACAGCTCTGCCTGACTGTATAACTGTTGGTGCGCACGCCTCCTCTCTCTGACAGCTCTGTCTGACTGTATAACTGTTGGTGCGCACGCCTCCTGTCTCTGACAGCTCTGCCTGACTGTGTATAACTGTTGGTGCACACGCCTCCTCTCTCTGACAGCTCTGCCTGACTGTGTATAACTGTTGGTGCGCACGCCTCCTCTCTCTGACAGCTCTGCCTGACTGTATAACTGTTGGTGTGCACACCTCCTCTCTCTGACAGCTCTGTCTGACTGTATAACTGTTGGTGCGCACGCCTCCTGTCTCTGACAGCTCTGCCTGACTGTATAACTGTTGGTGCGCACACCTCCTCTCTCTGACAGCTCTGCCTGACTGTGTATAACTGTTGGTGCGCACGCCTCCTCTCTCTGACAGCTCTGTCTGACTGTATAACTGTTGGTGCGCACGCCTCCTGTCTCTGACAGCTCTGTCTGACTCTGTATAACTGTTGGTGCGCACACCTCCTGTCTCTGACAGCTCTGCCTGACTGTATAACTGTTGGTGTGCACGCCTCCTGTCTCTGACAGCTCTGCCTGACTGTGTATAACTGTTGGTGCGCACGCCTCCTCTCTCTGACAGCTCTGCCTGACTGTATAACTGTTGGTGTGCACGCCTCCTGTCTCTGACAGCTCTGCCTGACTGTGTATAACTGTTGGTGTGCACACCTCCTCTCTCTGACAGCTCTGCCTGACTGTATAACTGTTGGTGTGCACACCTCCTGTCTCTGACAGCTCTGTCTGACTGTGTATAACTGTTGGTGCGCACACCTCCTCTCTCTGACAGCTCTGCCTGACTGTATAACTGTTGGTGTGCACACCTCCTCTCTGACAGCTCTGCCTGACTGTGTATAACTGTTGGTGCGCACGCCTCCTCTCTCTGACAGCTCTGCCTGACTGTATAATTGTTGGTGCGCACGCCTCCTCTCTGACAGCTCTGCCTGACTGTGTAACTGTTGGTGTGCACACCTCCTGTCTCTGACAGCTCTGCCTGACTGTGTATAACTGTTGGTGCGCACGCCTCCTCTCTCTGACAGCTCTGCCTGACTGTATAATTGTTGGTGCGCACGCCTCCTCTCTGACAGCTCTGCCTGACTGTGTAACTGTTGGTGTGCACACCTCCTCTCTCTGACAGCTCTGCCTGACTGTATAACTGTTGGTGCTCACGCCTCCTGTCTCTGACAGCTCTGTCTGACTGTATAACTGTTGGTGCGCACGCCTCCTCTCTCTGACAGCTCTGCCTGACTGTATAACTGTTGGTGCGCACGCCTCCTCTCTGACAGCTCTGCCTGACTGTGTATAACTGTTGGTGCGCACACCTCCTCTCTCTGACAGCTCTGCCTGACTGTGTATAACTGTTGGTGCGCACACCTCCTGTCTCTGACAGCTCTGCCTGACTGTATAACTGTTGGTGCACACGCCTCCTCTCTCTGACAGCTCTGCCTGACTGTATAACTGTTGGTGCACACGCCTCCTGTCTCTGACAGCTCTGCCTGACTGTGTATAACTGTTGGTGTGCACACCTCCTGTCTCTGACAGCTCTGACTGTGTATAACTGTTGGTGCACACGCCTCCTGTCTCTGACAGCTCTGTCTGACTGTATAACTGTTGGTGTGCACACCTCCTCTCTCTGACAGCTCTGTCTGACTCTGTATAACTGTTGGTGCGCACGCCTCCTGTCTCTGACAGCTCTGTCTGACTGTGTATAACTGTTGGTGCGCACGCCTCCTGTCTCTGACAGCTCTGTCTGACTGTGTATAACTGTTGGTGCGCACGCCTCCTCTCTCTGACAGCTCTGCCTGACTGTGTAACTGTTGGTGCACACGCCTCCTGTCTCTGACAGCTCTGCCTGACTGTGTATAACTGTTGGTGCGCACGCCTCCTGTCTCTGACAGCTCTGCCTGACTGTGTATAACTGTTGGTGGAAAGTGCTTGCTCTTCCTCCAGCCTGGGGTGTCTCACTCATGGCCCTGCCGCACACTGACATGGTCTCTGTTGTGCTCAGGTGTGACTACTGCAGCAAAGGCTTTAAGAAGTCCAGCCACCTGAAGCAGCATGTGCGCTCACATACAGGGGAGAAGCCCTACAAGTGCAAGCTCTGCGGACGTGGCTTCGTCTCCTCCGGGGTCCTCAAGTCCCACGAGAAGACGCACACCGGTCAGTCTGCCTCGCGCTGGGCACAGTGCAGTTCCGTGTGTTCACAGGTTGTGTTATCCCCCAGCCCCATTCTAGAGCATTCTCGTCACACCCCAGAGGAACCCCCTACTTGCCTCCACGCCCAGCCCCTGGCAGCCGCCGCCAGCTTCCTATCTGTGGACTGGCCTCCTCTAGGCATTTCCCGTCAGAGGAGCCAGGCGACCCATGGCTTTTTGTCGCTGGCTTCCGTCCCTCAGCAGGCGCTCAGGGTTCGTGTGTTGTAGCTTGTGTCCCACTCCAGTCACGTTATGGCCGAGTCAGAGTCCACTGTGTGGGGAGACCACATCCTGCTCGTCCACTCATCATTGTTGGACCACTGAGCTATTGCCACTGTTTGGCTCTCAAACTTGTTTAAAGCCTGGGCTTGATCAAAACCACTTTCCAGAGGGGGGCTGTGCCATTTTCCTTGCCCACCAGCACTGATTTCACATCTTGTCAGCACATCCTGTGGTCTGTCTGCTTCATGATGACCATCCTTAGAACACATGACATCAGCTTCCATCCCTTAAAGTAACCTCCTCCTAAGACACGCTCGGTCCCTAAGAGATTGGAGGCCACAGCAAGCAAATGGCCTTTAGTTCTGTGCTGGATGAGTGCATCCTCGTTTACTCTGACATGTGGCTTCAGGTAGTGAAGTGTGTCTTCACGTCGTTTGTCGTCGCAGGAGTCAAGGCCTTCAGCTGCAGCGTGTGCAGCACCGCCTTCACTACCAACGGCAGCCTCACCAGGCACATGGCCACGCATGTGAGTGCAAAGCCCTACAGGTGTCCGTTCTGCGAGCAGGGCTTCCGGACCACAGTGCACTGTAAGAAGCATATGAAGAGGCACCAGACAGCCGCCTCGGGCGGGTCCGCACCAGGAGATGCGGACGGAGGAGGTACTGCCCCTTGGCTGATTTTGGTTTATTAACTGGAGCTTTAGTGGCTCGTTCACTTCAAAGGTGATTGGTGCATGAGCATTTCCCTTTCCGATTATGGAAGCAGTACATGCTCTTTGAAAGAAAGGTTCAGGAAGGCACGAACAGGACATCGTTTATCTCACTGGTCACGTCGCACCACAGTGCCAGCGTCGCGCAGGGCACAGTGTCCCTCCTGTGCACACACGCACGTGTAGGTGGGTCTCAGTTCCTTAACCCACAGGGAGTCAGACCCCATGCAGTGCTGGCGTCCACTTCACCTTGCCCCACTGATGTTCACCGCAGACACTGGTCACTGGGGGGCACAGGCCTGCCTCAGTGTGCACAGCTGCACTGACTCTGTTGTGGTTCACGACATGAGTGCCTGTTACGGAGGCGCAGCAAGTGCCCAGGGTTTCCGTGTGGCAGGGAGAGCGCCCCCCGAGGCACTGTGCCCACCGCGTGTGCGCTCTCAGCCTGAGGGACACGACGCCATGTGCAGCTCAGTCAACATTAGACGAGGCTTTACCCCGTCCCCATGCCGAGTGCAGTAATCCTGAGAGTGTTATTTCGTGCTTACACTTTGTGTTCTTACCAGATGATTTCTTCTGAGCAATTCCACGAGTGAAATTACAGTGATAGGAATGTGCAACGTGCATGTATTTTGACATGTTGACGTGATGCCAGTGCACGGCGTTTTAACTTTTGTAACTGACGTTGTCCCAAGCACAGAGTGAGTCGTGCCATTTTGCACGGTGTCCTGGGCCTGGGCTCCTGTCTGTGCTGTGTGTTTACAGCGCCGGCGCCTGATGTCTGTGGCATGGACGTGCTGCGCAGGGGGCATGACGGGAGGACTGTGAGTGGGTTGGTAGCTCCCTCCTCTGGCTCTGCCCACCGTCCACTTGGCTATTTAGTGTTTCTCTTGTTCTTTTAAACGTGTTTTAGCCATCTCTGCCGTAATGATGTCCCTTCTCTCCCCCAGCCAAAGCTTTTTTCCCTCTCAGTGACATTTTAACAGCAGCTTATTCCTATTTTTAATGAATGTAAATATGTCTTTACATTTCACTGAGAGAATACTTAAACACACATGTTTTTAAGTGTGTTTTTTTTTTTTTTTCCTTTCGGTAAGTCTTTTTAATTGAGAGCTGTTTGCTGATTATCAGTTCTGTCTCTCTGGGCTGCTTGTTTTCTCAGGCTAACTCCCTTTGTGCCATACTGGTGAACGCTCGTCTGTGAGTGTGAACATGTTGACTCATGTGGATGCTGGTGTCAGAGCTCACCACTGGCCTGGCTGCAGGGGTGGGGGCACCGTGGCCTCGGCATCCTCCCCGTCAGTGATCCCTCTGCTGGGGTGCCGCCTTCCCAGTACCACTCCTTTACCAGGGACTGTGGCCCCCTTCTCCATAGGCAGTGGTGAGAAGAAACCCTTTTCCATCCCACAGATAACTGAGCTGCAGATTCTAACCACCTACATTTAAGGTCCATGTTCATTTTCAGTGGGTCTGCCATGACTCAGTGTCCCTTAGGAGCTGGTCCTTTGTCCTGTGTGTCATTTAGAGATGGGTCTGGAGGAGGAGGAGGACGGCTCCGAAAGAAGCACGTCCAGGAAGGCACGTCCCGAGGTCATCACCTTCACTGAGGAGGAGACGGCGCAGCTGGCCAAGATCCCACCACAGGAGAGCGCCACGGTCTCGGAGCAGGTGCTGGTGCAGTCGGCTGCCGAGAAGGACCGCATCAGCGAGATGAAGGACCGGCAGGCCGAGCTGGAGGCGGAGCCCAAGCACGCCAACTGCTGCTCCTACTGTCCCAAGAGCTTCAAGAAGCCCAGTGACCTGGTCAGGTGCGGCGGGGCGGGGGGGGGGGGCGGGGTGGCGTGTGCCCGGGCCCCCTCGCTCCCCCTGCAGTGCCATCTGAACCCGGTGCCCTGAGGGGCAGCCCGCTTTCTCCAGCTGCGTTCCGGGCTGGGGCGTATTAGAGGCTTCCCTCAAGCTTCTCCAGTGCATTAGTCCAAAGCCCGCTTACTCTGTAGGTTCTTCCCTGCGCTTTTTTCTGTGTGACTGTGGTGGAAGTGAAAAAAGTTAAGCGTTACCGAGGACATCAGGCCCTGAGATGATGGCCCCGGGTGCCACCTGCCCATAGCCCAGGGGGAGGGCCCTGGGGCGGGGCGGTGATTGAGTTCTGGCAGCTCAGGGGAAAGCTGGGGAGGCTCCTGGGAGGAAGGCCAGTGTGCAGTGCTCCCAGACCTTGGAAAGCTCCTTACAGACAGCACGGCGGACACTTGGCTCTGCTTAAGGAGATGGAACTAACAGGGAGGGTAGAGGGTGATGGAGAGGAAGCGCTGTCGGGGTTGAGGATGGGTGGTGATAGAGCCGGCTGCTTCGGGAGCTCCAGCAGGTGTCTTCCCGTCCTCTTCACACAGGACAGGAGGGCTGGGGGACTTGAGGCGCTGCTGGGTTGGAAGTGCCCATCTGAGCGTGGCCAGCAGCCTCCAGATCCCTGTTGATGAACGCCTAGTTCTCGGTGCTGAGTCCCACCGCCCTGTGCTCTGCGGGCACCTGTGTGGGTGCGGGGTCAGGGCTGATGCCTGCCGCCACAGGCCTCAGGCCGGTGCTGTTTCTGGCCCCCAGTCCTTGAATGCCTGCCCCCTGGCCACCTGCCAACAGTGGGTCATCAGACGGGCGGGACAGCAGCATCTTGTCATCTTAACTGGCTCCCTTTGATTCTGAGTCTGGGAAAATACCTTTTCATGTGGCCTTTGGATGCCTGTGTTTCTTTTCTAAGTTGCCTGTCTGTTGCCTACTTTTCTCCTGTGATATTTGTTGTCTTGCTGCTGATCTTTAAGAGCTCTTTGGTTTTTAAGAAAATCAGCCTTGTTATCATTGGTCTTGCAGTTACTTTTTTGTTGGTGGTATTTTTTTATATAGAGTAAAGCTGAAAATTTTTGGTTTTTTATGAGAATTTTTATTTTGCTGAATTTACTTAGTACATTGATGGTGTTTAGTTGATCAGTTGCGTCCCACTCTTTGCAAGTCACTCTGAACTGTAGCCTGCCAGGCTCCTCTGTCCATGGAATTCTTCAAGCAAGAATACTGGATTGGGTTGCCATTCCCTTCTCCAGGGGATCCTTCCAACCTAGGGATTGAACCCTCGTCTCCTGCATTGCTGGCAGATTCTTTACCACTGAGCCACCAGGGAAGCCATATTGATAGTTATAAATTTAAAAGCATTAGGTTGTTTGTAACATCTAATTGCCAATGCTTCCCGTCTAGGCATGTTCGAATCCACACTGGAGAAAAGCCATATAGATGTGAGGAATGTGGGAAGAGCTTCACAGTGAAGTCCACCCTAGACTGCCACGTGAAGACCCACACAGGTAGGAGCAGACGCCTGCATGTTGCTCCGTGCCTCCCCACAGCATCTTATACTTGTTCCTGTGCATTTTGAACACACAGACTTGTCAAGGTTATAGAAAGCTTAAAAATCAGGAGTCATGAAGAAATGAATGTAAAAGATTTGAGATTCCTGATCTAGCACTGAAGGAAAGGATCTGGGTCTCCAGTGTGGAGTTACTGGTCGTCATTCAGACTTAAATACCTGTGTTAGTTAGAAAGATTACCTCCTGGTCTGGTTCAGGCTGAGAAGAGGATGGTGATAGGCAAACTCACCCTTTCTAAAAGTGGGGAGCAGAGACCCTGATGCAGGGTGCAGTGTGCCTCTGTGTTGTGAAAGATGGAACTCCGAACTCAGGTCCTAAACAATGACCTTGACTCACTTTTAAGTTTTCCAGCCACATGTCCTGCAGGAGCCGGGGTCCTGGGAGCACGGGGGTGGGGGTGGGGTGGGGAAGATGGCCGCAGCACATGGGTCCTAGGCAGGAGGGGAGGAAGGGCGGGGCGGGGAGGGGGGGGGGGGGAGGTGGGGGGGAGGGGAGGTGGGGGGGAGGGAGGTGGGGTGGGGCGGGGCCCGGGGAGGGGTGGGGAGGGAGGAGGCAGGGGTGAGTCCTCCGCCGGGCTGACTCTGGACTCTCCCCCAGGCCAGAAGCTCTTCAGCTGCCACGTGTGCAGCAACGCCTTCTCCACCAAGGGCAGCCTGAAGGTGCACATGCGCCTGCACACGGGCGCGAAGCCCTTCAAGTGCCCGCACTGCGAGCTGCGCTTCCGCACGTCGGGGCGGAGGAAGACGCATATGCAGTTCCATTACAAGCCGGACCCCAAGAAAGCCCGGAAGCCTGCGACCCGGGCGGCGGCCGAGGGCCCGCAGCCCGTGAGCGCGCCCCCCGCACCCTCCACCGACCCCGGCGTGTTCATCATGAACAGCCCGGTGCTGACCGGGCAGCTGGACCAGAGTCTACTGCAGCCTGGCCTACTGGGCCAGGCCGTCCTCCCAGCCTCAGTGTCAGGTGGGCCGCGCGTGCTGGAGGCGCGGGTTGAGGCTGCGGGACGACTCATGCGCTGTGTCCACCCAGCCGACTCCACGCTGCCCTTCCTGAGATTTTCCCAGGAAGCAGTGGGAAGATGGAATTCCATCTTTTAGACGTGCTGTCTTTCCATTTTCCATTCTCTCTACCATCCTTTCTGCATTTTAGTCAGCTGTTTGGTCTGTTGGGCTTAAAGCTGTCTATTTCTAGGTATTATCAAAACTTAACAGACATAATTTATTACCCCTCTTAAGCCTTATTTTTAATACACTGCAATTATTGAATTGCTCTTGGGTTACAGTAGTGTTTTAAAAGCATTACATTTTAGTCAGGTAATATTTACTAATAATATTAAATAAACATTATCTTCTGTGTACTTACAAACAGTTAAGCAAATGTTCATATTTACTGGATGTCTTAAGTGGCTGTCTCTCTGTCTAATGACCCATGGCACAGTTAAAGCCCAGTAGAATAATAGCATTGTCTTCCGTTGTGGACTTAATCAGGGTGATCTCTCTGAGCCTCGTTTCCTGATGTGTTAAAGATGGATGTTACCTGTTTCACAGGGTTTGTTTTGTGACAGTTAAGTTGGACACGTGTTAGTGGTGCTGTTCAGACGTTCAGTCACTCAGTCGTGTCCTCCTTGCGACCCCACGGACTGCAGCACGCCAGACTTCCCTGTCCTTCACCATCTTCCAGAGTTTACTCAAACTCATGTCCATTGAGTTGGTGATACCATCCAACCATCTCATCCTCTGTCTCACCCCCTTCTCCTGCCCTCCATCTTTCCCATCATGTATTTATATATGTATGATATAAAGTAAATAATCGTATTTGTTAACTGTATCATACTGATATGTGTGTAAAACATACTTGGAAATCCTTGTATAGCATTGAGTTTTTTCTATTTAAGAAGGTTTCTGGCATCCCTGTTGCCTCTTGCAGCTGGTGGTGACTGGACAGTGTCTTTGACGGACGGGAGCTTGGCCACCCTGGAAGGCATACAGCTACAGCTGGCAGCTAACTTGGTGGGGCCCAATGTCCAGATCTCTGGGATCGACGCCTCCACTGTCAATAACATCACGCTGCAGGTATGACACCTGCTCAGCGCCTCTGAACTTCCCAAGTCTGAGTCATACTCCACGTGACTTTTCCATTACAAGGCCCTCTGTGCTTTCAGATTGACCCGAGTGTCCTGCAGCAGACCCTACAGCAGGGCAACCTGCTTGCTCAGCAGCTGACCTCGGAGACTGGCCTGACCCCGCAGGGCAGCTCCCTGCAGACACCGGACAGTACAGTCCCGGCCAGCGTGGTCATCCAGCCCATCTCAGGCCTGTCCCTGCAGCCCACGGTGACTTCTGCCAACCTGACCATAGGCCCGCTTTCGGAGCAAGACTCGGTGCTGACCACCAGCAGCAGCGGTGAGAGCTTACGCACGGCTGGTCCTGGCAGCTGGGCTCCAGCTCGCTGCTCACAGTCACACACTTGACCATAAGATGCTGTTTTCTTCTCTGTGTGAAGCTTAACAAATGCATCACATGTCCTGAGAATGCAGTAAGCTTTTTTTTTTAAGGATAAATGATGTTTAACCAATACATGCACAGAGATTAAATGCATTCATAGAACTGGCTTCCTATTTCAACATAAGAGTTTTCTCTCTCTTTTTTTTTAAATCATTTTAGATGAAGGACCTAGAGATGACTGATACTGTGTTTTGAATCTTACAAAGTCTTAGTTTTGCTAAAGTTTTAATAGGAGAAAGGAGAGCATTATTATTTTTTAAGCCCAGCTTTGTTCTGTTTTATAATGGTGACCAGGGACACAAGACCTCTCTCAGGTGATGACCTCTCAAGGCCTGGTCTCCACCTCCGGCGGCCCCCATGAGATCACCCTGACCATTAACAACTCGAGCCTGAGCCAGGTGTTGGCCCAGGCTGCTGGGCCAGCTGCCGCATCGTCCTCGGGGCCTCCACAGGAGATCACCCTGACCATCTCTGGTGAGTCTTCAAGTTTTTAAAATCTGTTCACCTGCAGTTTAAGTAAATCTTTTTTTTTTGTTTGTTTTTTCCTGTGAGACTGAGCTTTGCATAAATCCTGTGCTTCAGGAAGTGTTTGTAATTTATCTGGGAAACTCCATTTAGTGAAATGTTCCTGCGGTTCATATCTCATGGCAGGAATTAAACATGGTGGTTCCCCATGCCACTTCTAGTTTGAGCCAGTTAGTTTGGTTCCATATTTTTTGTTTAATCAAGAGCAGAAAACCGTACTTCATAAATGCTTGTCATGCTCCTTTGAACTGAAGGAGTGTAATTGGTTTAAGTGTATACTTTTGGTACCCCAGAGCATTACAGACACCCACTCTCCTTACCTTTCAGAATTCTTCTCGGATCATGTAGAAAATAACGATAGAAAAATAGGTAAGTGGGTAGAAAACACCCTTTGGCAGCGCAGGCCCCTGGGCCGGCCTGCCGAGCCTCCGTGTCGGTCACCAGGCCTGTGATGCTCGCCGTCAGACCGCCCCCTCGTCTCGTCTGAGTTAGCTTGGAGCGCAGTTTACAGGTGTGCCTTGTCCACATACTTCTTAGCTATGAACTCCATGTTAACTGAGCAATTCTTAAATTTAGCAACAGCTTTTTTGACCCTTGTTGTGCCCCAGGTCCTATTCTAGTAACTTTCATAAATATTAACTCATTTAAGTCTTATACAAACAACCTTGTGAGCTTTTGTTTTTTTCTTTTCTTCTTCTTTTTTTTTTTAAAATATCTTGCTGGGAGTCAGAATAGCCTCCCTGGAGTTCCGGTGTGATTGCAGGAAGCACTGTGTTTTCCCTGACAGCGCTGGGGGTGTGGTGGCTGGACCCTGGGCACAGACCCAAGAGAGGTCTGCAGAGTGTCGCCTCTGTTCCATGAGGCTTCTGCAGAAACCATTATTGGCATAGCGCAGTTATTGAGAAGGAAACCAAAAGCTTTCTCTTTTAAGAGGTGTCTTTATTCCTTTCAATTTGTGAGAGAAATTGGAGGAACTGTTCTAGATGGAGCTCTTTAGTGACAAGCACTGATTTTTAGGTTCTAATATGCAGCAAAAATTAACTTATCTAATCCAGCAACCTTCTTCTGTCTGTGTATATATATGTGTGTGTGTGTGTATTTGAATTTTAGTGTTGGAAATGGAAGAGTTACTTTAGGAAAGCTATTTTGTTGATCAAATTAACTTTTTTTGAGTAATCTCAGTTTTAGAGGTGTTTTGCTAGTCCTAAACAAAAAGCACAAAGTGTGGGATTCTTGCTTATGGTTCAGAAAATTTGGTTTTTTGTTTGTTAGTGGATTGTGCATCTGTTTCTCCTGTCTTTTCCTATATTGATCATTCAGTTATTTTATTGCTTTCTAGTGTATTTGATGAATATAATTTTTTAAAAAACTAGCTTAAAAGGTTTATCATAGGAGAAATCTTAGTTAGTTGATGAAACTGATGAAGTTTGCCCAGACTTTAAAGGCCTAAGATTTATCTCCTGTCTCCTCATTATTGTATGTGTTGAGCATGGGCTCTGAGGACTCCTAAGCCAGCAGCTTCTTAGCCTACTCTGAGAAGTCTGAAAGAGCTTTTAATTTGTGGCCACTTGTAGAGATTTTCAGTTATTTTGTACAATGTTCTTTTTTTCCATGAGTACATGGAATTATACATGCTTGTGAATGCTAGAATACAAATGTTACTTCAGTTAAGTTGTGTAGACCTTTCAGCAATTCATAGGAAGAGAAGTAAACATTGGGTGAAGATGAGGACTGTGGTCGGTCTCCCCGACTGTCTTACACAGTAAGAGCGCTCCTACCTGGCGACTCTAGTCCAGTTATTCACAAACGGCCTTGTCGAGCAGAGAGGAGAGCGATGCCACGTGGTTGTGAGCCTTTCCCCGCAGGCCTCTGACTGCGGTCTGCTCTGCTGGTGGGAGCTGCGTTTCCCGTCTCGCTCACACCTCCGCCGTTGCTCGGCAATCTGCGCTTGCAGATGTGCGCCCGTGTGGCGCAGGGCTGCCGGCGCTGGTATAGCCTAGTGCAGCATCCATTCTGTCTTTTTGCCCTCCAATTTCGTATATTTGTTTTGCTTCCACCTGGCTTGACAATAGATTTTTTTTAAAGCAGCTTGTCTTTGCCAAGTCTTTTCGAAGCATTCAGCCTGGTTTTCATTGAAAAGGCAACAGGTTTTTGATGTTCCTGTTCCTCTTTTTGCTCACTGCTTGATCATGTTATGAGATTATGAAACTAATGAGGCTGGTGGAAGCCTGAGTCTCCTGGTGGGAGGACGTCACGGTGTGTGCAAGCCTACTGTGTGTGTCCAGGGTGCTGTGGGGCAGAGAGCTTCCTGCAGCAGAGCCGCCGTGGCTGCGCCCTCCTGTCCCTCCATCAGGCCCCCGAGGCTCCAGCTGGTCGTCCGCCATTTTGGGAAATAGTCCCAATTCTGTTTAAGTTGTACTCAACAAAGCATGTAGCCGTAAGTGCTTAAACACGGAATTAAAGTAGAGCTGTTAAGAGTTACTTAGAAACTTCATAGGTTAAAACATGTGGACAGATACTTTCACTGAGGGCAATGCATTTCACAGTCTTTTCATTTTTTTGTATAAATGTTAAAAATGAGATAGCTTTCATTTTTAGAGGGATGTTGTTAATATGTTTACCACACTTAGCAGTGTGTAAGTTAACATGTTACTTTCAGATATCACAACATTAATTTCTGTTTAGGTCAAGATCTTATTCAGCACAGTTCTAATGGAAGTAGTGAACTAAATGGAAGCATAAGATTGTCAGCACCTACAATCAATAATCAATCCGCAGGTGCCACCTTGACGATAAGCAATGATCAGCTTCTCTCGCAGAGTGCAACGTTGAACTCTTCAGGTATGCAGTGAACGACCGAAAGGCTTCTTAACGTGTCCGTCGAAGGGCTGTGTGCGTCCTCAGTGGGAAGGGCTACCTGTCCTTCCGGGTGACAGCTGTGCCGGCTGCCTGTTCTCATGCGTTTGGTGTAATTCCTGATGATTAGAGGCTCCTGTGTAATTCTGGGACCCAGAACTCTCTCAAGTATTACTGACCTTTCAGGGTTGTTCCTACCTTCTGCAGAGTGAAGGTAAATGGTCTTGGGCAAGTGTTCGAGGCGTCGTGTGTGTCTGCAGGCCGGCCCCCAATGGCTCCATCACACCCAGGCTCTGAAAGGCTCTCAGGCTCTGTGCTCTGCGGGGTGAACCCTGTGCTACATTGTCCTGAGTGTACGATGGCAGAATTATTCATAAAAGGCTTCTTTCTAAGGTTTCAAAGTGTTGACTTTAATAAAAAGTAAAAGAAAATGGGCTCCATCAAAATCAAAGTGCCACAGCTTCAGTGCCACGAGGCTTTGCCTCACAGGTGACGCCCCCCATTTTCTGGACCTGACAGAGCGTCCATTCCCTCCTCAGCCCTCTTGTTTGACAGCCCTGTATTTTTTTTTCTTTTAGAGGGTCAGGCTTCATCTTTAGGTCTGTGTGGCTCTTCTCGGTACCCAGAGCAGACTTGCTTTCCTGCTCGCTTGGCGTGCCTTTTTACCAGCTGGTGGTCCGTTCCCCGCAGAGCGCGGTGCGTGCCTCGTGCTGAGCGTGCCTGAAGGGGGGTGCCGGGCGAGGCAGCTGCGGGCCCCTGCATTTTGGAGCCCAGGAACTAGCAGGGCGCCGGCACTGATCGCGGAGTCCACGTGGCGGTACAGGGTGACAGCCAGTGCCGCACGGGAGGGAAGGCCGCCCCAAGTACAGGTCACGGGGTCGGTGGGCTGACCTGGGCTGGGTGGCGTCCCGCGGGGATGCGCGTCCCCCGCCAAGGAGGCTCCGGGAGCCGTCCGTGCTGGGGCGGGCCGTGAGCCGAGGGCTGCGTGCGGTCAGGGTCCATTAGGACCCCAAGGGGCTTCCCGACCGCCCTCCCCTCTGCTGAAGGGGTGCCCGAGAGCCTTGTCAGCACCTCGTGTTGGTGGACTGGGGCGGGTCCACAGCCCGGGCTTCTGGTGGTCGTTTCCACCTCTGCCCTCTGTTTTCCTGTCTCTGCTTTGGACTCACTCTGTCCCTCCTTCGTTGGTTTGTTGTTTAATTTTGGGGTCTAAGAGTTGTGTCATAGAACTGCATTCTTTCACCTATTAATTTGAAGTGAGAAGCTTCATGTTTAGCTTTCAGTTAAGGGGAGTTTTCGGTTCTGATTTCATCTGTGATGGGTAAGACATCTGCAGTATGTCATATGCTGCTAAAGGCACATAGCATACTTGTTTCTGGAGATGTTTCCTGACAGTCGTGATTTGTGTCTGGCTATAAAGGACCAGTTCTCACCGCCTTCAGGGCTCTGACATCTCTCCCACCCTGCGGAGTGCTTACGTGAAGCGACAGGAGGCTCTGCGTCTCCTGTTTGGCCCCAGTGCCTGCTGTCACGCTCTGGTGGCGGTTTCTGTTCCAGAACATTTGGGGTCGGGCCTCCTGCTTCCCTGAAGAGCAGCCTGCTACAGCTGGGGGGACCGTCCGTCCCCTCGGCGGCTCTGCAGGGACCGTCTGTCCCCTCGGGGGCTCTGCTGGGTGTCTTTAGCGAGTCTTGGGCCAATCAGTGGAAAGACAAGGAGAGTCTTGGGTGCGTCCATCTAAACGGAGTGGCGTCTTGCGTGGCTTGGTGACACCGGCAGGCATTCGTTGAGAGAGCAGTTCCTTCAAGCTGGTGATGTTCCGATCGGGAGGCGCAGGGGGTCGGGGAAGCCTCATGCGGAGGGCTCTGCCCTGGTGCCGGCGCGTCTTCAGCCCTGTGTGCTGTCGGTCCTCAGGCGTCCCGGCTGGAGCGCCCCCGTGCGGGGCTGGGCGATGCTGCGCGGGCCCGGACGGCGGCGGGCGGTGCGCGGCCTCCACGCGTGCCCGGATGTTTCTGTAGAAGCGGCGAGCACGCCCCTTTCTCCTGGTTTAGGTTTTCTTTTGTTTAGACCATTTTAGAGCCCCCTGAGAGCTTTTCTCTCTCCTTCTCTTCGATGCCCCTGTATTTTAACTTGGTGTCTCATTAAAAAAAATTTTTTTTCAGGAGTTTAATATTATAAAAGACATGCTCATAATTAAAGGATATTTGTGTCAGTTATTATAAATACAGGATTAATTTCATATAAACACTTAGTTGCACTGTTAACTTAAATACCTTCGGCCCCTTTGGATAATCCTTACTGTAGGCAAAGATTCTTCACAGGTTGAACCACTCAATCTGTGGTGCCAAGCAGATGTTTTTAGCGAGGTTTGCACATTCCACTAGAGCTCATTAAGTACCCGGTCTCATCTACTATACCTTATTGTCAAGAGACTGTGTCCTAATGGGCAACATTTACTTTCGAGTCAGTCCGGGACCCAGCTTCAGGCCACATGAGTAAGAGCTGAAATGGAAATGACTTGGAGATTAAATGTGCCTCTCGTAGGATGAGCACCAGAATGCAGTCACTCAGTGTGACCCTGACAGTTACGCTGCAGGCCCGCTGTCTCCGCGGGAGGAAGGGGACGCGGTGGGTGTTGGTCTTCATACTCCGTGTGAATGGGACGTGGTCGGGGCTGGTCGGCTTCCGGAGCAGCATGGGCTCCTCGCATCATAGTGGGGAGACGGCTGGTACCGCCGTTTAGGGGTTACACATGATCTGAAGTGTGACCGTGAGTCAGTTTCACATCCGGAGTGAAGCACATGTGGTTGTTCTGCTGTGTGCCCGGCTTTGGAGGCTGTTTCTGAGTCAGTTCCAGGTTACACCCCTGGTGAATGGTTTTCCTAGAGAACTAGTCTGAATGTGTTGTCAGTATTCTTTGGGAGGCAGAAAGTCGTTACTGATGATAAAGGTCTGAGTTTAGCACAGCTTTTTAAGGAATTTATTTTAAGTGGGTATTACCTTTTGGTCTTCCATTAGTCCATTTTTAAAATAATTTTGATGAAGAAATCAAATTCTTCTTTCAGTGAGAGAAGAGATCGGTTTTTTGTTTCCTAGTTCTTTGTGAGGTTGTTTTAGTTTTAACCCCTGTTTCTCCTAGACTTAAGTACAGTCATATACGACTCTTTGTGACCCTATGGACCATAGCCCACCAGGCTCGTCTGTCCATGGAATTCTCCAGGCCAGGGTATTGGAGTGGGTTGCCATTTCCTCCTCCAGGGGATCTTCCCAGCCCAGGGACTGAATCTGTGTCTCCTGCATTGCAGGTGGATTCTTTACCAGGCTCTTTTCAGTCACATGGAGGCTTGCGGTGCTTGAGCCAGGATCGCCCTCCTTGTGGGAAATGTCTTGAGTGTTCCTTGGGGCTTGCTCACCACAGTGTCTGGTTGCAGTGTGGACTCCAGCCCTCCCTGCAGTTGCTTGGTGTCCTCTCCGGGCCCAGGGTCGGGGTGCCGCGTGGTTAGTGGCCCTGCTCGCGCTGTCTCTGCTCTCCTGGGCTACCCGTCCTTGGCCCGTCACCTGCTCTGACAGTTGGCAGAAGGTCAGCTGTCGCTTCTGGGTCGCTTTGTCTCAGGAGTCAGGGCAAGGTGTGGCGTCCCGCCCCTCTGCCCCAGGTGCGCCTGCCGTGAGCGGTTTGCTCTTCTCCCAGCTGTGGCTCTCTCCCGAGTGATGCCGATGGAGCCCCCGCTCCGCTGGCTGGGCCTGGCCAGAGGCTGCGGTCCCTGTCCACGTCGCCCTCTCATTAGACTCGCTCCTACACGCCGCGTGTGAGCGTCCGGACATGTGGAGGGCACGGCGGCGCAGGGTGCCACCCCTCCGCAGATCCACACTCCCCTCCGTCCCGGCGGGGCTGCGCGGGGGGGCTGGCGAGGTTCTCGGGAGCCGCGTGGTGCTTCAGAGTGGACGCACGCAGCCTCCTAATGGTTGTACTGCTTTTGAAGGTTC
This sequence comes from Odocoileus virginianus, assembly GCF_023699985.2. NCBI lineage: Eukaryota > Metazoa > Chordata > Mammalia > Artiodactyla > Cervidae > Odocoileus > Odocoileus virginianus. The sequence goes on from NC_069695.1 coordinate 53,845,239, forward strand.
CAGGTCTGCGCGGCACAGTGTGCGAGTCCGGGAGTGTGGATCTGTGGAGGACGCCGGCCACAAGTAAGTAGCCTGGCCCCTGCCGCGCCTCGGAGCAGGCCCGGGGTCAGCCAGGCCCCGCGGCCGCGCGGTGTCTGTACCCAGGCGTCCCCAGACAGCGGCGTGTGGCGCTCTCTGGGAGGGCCAGTCCCGGGCCCTGGCACCGTGGCTGCAGCCAGTGGGCGCTGAGTCACCGTCAGGCCGGCGGAAGGACGGCCTGTGTGTGTACACGCGCATGTGCATGTGTGTCACGCTCACACGTGTCTTGGTTGGAGCCCCCCCAGGATCTGGGCCCTGCCCCACGCCGAGCCGTCTCGTTTGCCAGCAGGTGCATGAGTCTCTGTCGTGTGGAGAGAAGGCCCGTCTCTGCCCCCCCTGCCCCAGTGTCCTCTCTCGTGCCGTGGGCTGCAGAGGGAGTGGGGCAGTGCTCTGTTCTGCAGAGGGAGCTGGCGTGCCGCGCAGCATGAGTCAGGGCTCGGGGTGCCGCGAGGGCTGTTTGGACCGCCCGTGTCTCAGGCTAGGCAGACGTGCAGGGCAGTGGGGTCGTGAACGTGAGTGGAGTCGCCAGACGTCCACTCTGGAGCGGGTCATTGCTCAGGGCCCTGATGAGGACGGGACCCTGGAAGTGCTTGTCTGAGTGTCCTTCTGCGCTGGCCGCAGGGGCGGGACCGTGGGGTCACCTTTCCACTCTTCTTTTCCCTGCTTGTTCCTGTGTGTGATGCTGGAGGGGCAGAGTCCGCGTTCAGAGATACATGGGTATTCACGAAGGCCTTGAGGTAGCTTTGGAATCTGAGAGGCAATGGTCTTGGTGGTGGAGCCTCGTGAGCTTAGGGGTGTAGATGCTGACCGTGGCCAACTTCTTCCTCCATGAGAGCTGTCTTCCTGCACCGATCCCCGCGTGCTCTCACCGACTTCTCCACTCATCTGTTCACTTCACTTCTCTCGTAGAACTTAACGCCACAGCTGGAAGCCTGCCTCCCACGACGCCGCTGTCGCCATCTGCCGTCTCTGCGCAGAGCCTGGTCATGTCCTCGTCCGCGGTGGGGGCCGAGGCCAGCGTCACACTGACCCTTGCGGACACCCAGGGCTTGCTGTCCGGGGGGCTGGACACCGTCACGCTCAACATCGCTTCTCAGGTGGGTGCCATGGCCCCGCCAATGGGTTCCTCCCAGGAAACACCTACTTTCCTAGGTATCTGTTCAAAACACAACTGGTTGTTTTCCAAATAAGTTTAAAAAGTAATTTTTTGATACCAAATGGGAAATATAAGAAAATCCAAACAGTGCAGAAAAGCATAAGTAGTCCACCCCCCTAGACGGAACTGCAGTGAACGTCTCCATGTGTACATGCTTCTGGACATTTCTACGCACACACGGGTGCATGTGTTCTCGCTTTTACAGAAACAAGCTCGTGTGTATCGTGGAGTGTAAACTCTTCCCCCCTTGTTAATTTTACTGTGATTGTGTTCGCTTCAGTGATTTTAGCTGTGCAGACGTTTCAGTGACTGTGTGCCCTGTAGCTGAGGGCACCGGTGGGCTTCTAGGCACCTTGGCTGTTGTCAGTGGTGTGGGAATTCCAATACTCCTTGCTACTTAGGTTCTTAGATGAACCCCTGCAGTAGGTGTGCTGGATTGAAAGTTAAGATGCTGACAGACCTTCCTGAGCCCCGTTGGGAAAATCCTGAGAAGCGGTGATTAGCTCTTGTGAGGCAGCCGTGTGGAGTTCCGACCGGGGCTGCGCCTGCTGACCCCCACGTGTACACCCTGCTGTGCAGAGGCTGTGGTGGGCAGGTGGCAGGGCGAGGCTCACCCAACTCTTGTCTGAGCCCCGCCTCCGCCTCCGGGCTCTGCGCTGCCCGCGTGGGCTGTCTGCCCTGGGGGCGACTTGGTTCCTCCCCGTGCACACCGGTGATGCCACCTTGGCCTGCTCCTGGTCCGTCCGCATGGCAGGTGTGGCCGTGACGCACACCCTGTGCTCTCTGAGGCCCCCGCCAGCAAGCCCAGCCCTCCCAAGGGACTCAGGACACACTGCACACTGCACCACGAGAGTGCTCAGCCCCCCGGGCCCCCTGAGCAGTTGAGGAGACCCCACTCCCCTCAGCCAGTGCTCAGGCACTTACAGAATACATGTGTCCTTGAGGAGTGGGAACTAGTGTGATTTCCACATCAGTGTAATCAAAATACAGCAAAGAAAGCAATAGTCTGCAAGTAAGAATACAAACCAAAAATAAGTCATTTTTAGGTGATTCCCTTCTAGTGGATTCAAGTCACTACTTTTGTGAGTGTCACTAATTGTCAAGCATTTATTTTATCGGGCAGTTGGCTTTTAAATCAGGGCATTTGCATTGAGGATACTTAAATTAGCCATTGAGATACCAGTAATAAGCTAGTAAATGCCATTGTATTCAGAATTTGTTGTTGTTGTTCTTGTTGCTTTTTGTTTTTGACTGGGCTGTGCAGCATGCCAGATCTTACTTCCCCGACTGGGGATCGAACCCCAGCCGGCTACAGTTGAAGTGCAGAGTCTTAACCAGTGGACCGCCAGGGAAGCCCCAGGGTTTTGTTTGTTTTTTTTAGCTTTTTTTTTTTTTTTTTTGAGATAATTGTGAATTTGCAGTCAATTAAAAGAAATAGCACAGATCCCGTGGACCATCACTTAACTCAGTTCCCCCAGTGACAGCATCTTATGAAACCAGGGCATAGCGCCCAGCAGGTGTCCCCGTGTTTAGTGACAGCTGGGTGGGGTCATGTCGCAGCTTCTAAAGCAGTAATCTTCACTGCAGGGTCAGCAGTTCCCAGCCTTACTCACGGACCCTTCTCTCTCGGGCCCTGGGGGCGCGGGCTCACCCCAGGTCATCTTGGTGAGCCCCCCTGCACAGTCGTCGTCTGCCTGTGAGGAGATCACCTACCAGGTACAGCACACGTGTTGTCTGCAGTCTCAAGGTTTTCGGAGCACCTCACTTCAGAAGGGGCGAGCCTTCGGCCGGGGCTCGGTGCACCTGGGGCCGCGTGTCTGCAGAGGATGGGGAGAGCCGCCAGCCGGGGCTCGGTGTGCCTGGCGGCTGCGTGTCTTCCAAGGAGGAACAGGCACCGAGCGCAGGGACCCGGGTGGACGCGGGGTTTCCTTCACTCCGTGACTCGAGGTCAGAAGGAGATGTTGTAACCAAAGCTGTGAGACCTGGTTTTCAGTTTAGCAGTGTCTCCTTGATTTGCCCACTGATAGATTGCATGTGGTCATTCCCTTGCATTTAGTTTTTTTTGTTGGATTTCCTGTGATACTTTTGATGTTTCTTTCACGTCTTGTCATACATTTTCATAGGGATTTTCACGTGTCTGTACGTGACCTGTTTGTCATCTGACTAGTCTCTTTTCTTAAAATGCATTTTGGGGGGGGCGTGAACAAAACACTTAGTAATGATAGTTCTAAATATAAAGAGTCTAAAAACGCCTAAAACTTTTCAGAAAAGTAAAATACTGATAATAAATCTCTGAATTTTTTTTTTGAAGGATTAAATTTTATGCTTAAGCAGTTTTAGCAATTGGATTTTAAGGTAATTAGTTTTTGGACTTTCGGTGAGACTAGGACTTCTTTCAAATAGAAATTAAATGTAATCAGCAATGGGAATTTCTCCCCATCTGGCCTGAGTAACCAGAGCCCATTTAGCTAGATTTTGGCTTGTGTAGCTGTTAACACAAGAGCACTTTCAAGTTCAGGGGTGCACTCACAGGTCTCAGGACTCAGAAAGGTCTGTTGTCCCTGTGGTTACAGTAAAGGCGACAGGTGCTGCATACTCCCGTCCCCTGAACGGAATGTCCGAGTCAGAACATGTCCTGTGTGTGTCCTAGTTTCTGTAACTGTTGATGAATGAGTGTCGGGGCCCCGGGGTTTTTAGTGGGTGTCCTTCCCTGCGTGTCGTTTGTTTTATTGGGTGGGTTGTTTCCTGCAGTAACAGAGCAGCCTTGAGTGTCATTTATTCCCGATGGTTTTCAGCCTTTTTAAAAAAGACTCAGGAGAGAAGCAATTTTTGTGGGGAGCTGAGCACAGGAATGTCTGTCGTTTCTTTTCTTCGCTCACATAGACGCTCCTGTGTAGACGCAGGCCCACCTGACACAGGAGGTGCAGGCCAATCGCTTTCCCACAGCGTGTGGCGTCCTTGCCTCGTCGGAACTATTCAAGTTTCATCCCTCTTTTTTTATAAACCGCGGCCCACATTAGTGACAGCAGTTGCCAGGAGCCTGCAGTGGCCGCCGGGTGTTGTCTGGGAGCCGGGTCTCAGCGGCTTAGTTGGGATTCTGCCCTGTTGCAGGTGACGGACGTCTCCGCCAGCCTGGCCCCGGGCAGCGCGCCCGAGAAGGAGGCCCGGCTGCACGCGTGCCTGGAGTGCGGCTGCAGCTTCACCTCGGCCGGCCTGCTGCTGCAGCACAGCAAGGCAGCCCACGGGCGTGAGCGCATCCACGTCTGCCCCGCATGCAGGAAGGCCTTCAAGCGCGCCACGCACCTCAAGGTACGGCCCTGCCGCCAGAGCACAGAGGTGCCCATGCCGCGCTTTGGATGGGGGCAGGGTGTGTGCGCTCCGTCCTGTGGGGAAGGGTCGGGTCCACTGTAGACACGCACGGAGGAGAGGGCGAGGCGGGCTGGGTACTGGGACGTGGCTTCCAGGATGCCTGGCGGGGGCACAGCGCAGGGGCCGTGTGTCCGGGCCGGGGCACCACCTCTGTGCTCGGTTACTGGAGCACTGGGCCCCACAGACGCCCAGGTGCACGCAGGGCCCAGGCCTCCTTCCTCAGGGCCCGCTGAGGAGCCGCTCGAGCAGCAACCCAGCTTCTGTTTCCCAGGCCTGCAGCTGGCTACACCTCCCCCTCCATTCCTGCCGTGTTTTCTGAGATGGGAAACCCCAGGATTAATTACTATGCTTTGAAAAAGAGAACTCCACGTTTGTTTTTAAAAACGAAACACTGACCATCATAGCAGCTCTCCTTGCAGAGGCCACGGCCAGGAGGTTGGTGAGGTTGGGGTGCTGCCCATGACTCTCTGAATTTGACCCTGTCACTCAGACTGTTTGGGCTCTTGCTCAGGTCATGTGACACCGGGAGCTCCACTTTCCTAATAAAATACTTGTGTCTGTCAGAGGAGTATAAAGTACTTAGCTTTACACCCATAGTAGAGAGTACAGAAGTTATAGTCTGATAGAGAATAAATATTTTTAAAGAAATAAAAGAATAAAAATGGTTAGAGAAAATTTAAGGTACTTAAAATCATACACGTACCTAAGGCGTCGCTGGCTCTCCCGTGACCATTCTGGGGTGGCATGTTACAGACAGACCACCTTCCCCTGAGAACCCTGGCGGATGCTGACTGCTCCATCAGAGTCGGTGCAGCAGTGGACGTGTGGTGGTGTTATGGGATGGCAGTGGCACTGCCCCCCGCCACACACACACACACACACACACACACCCCTGGTCTGTGAGGAAAACATCAGACACACACACACCCCTGGTCTGTGAGGAAAACATCAGACGTGTCAGGGAACACACACACACACACACACACACCCCCCTGGTCTGTGAGGAAAACATCAGACGTGTCAGGGAACACACACACACACACACACACCCCTGGTCTGTGAGGAAAACATCAGACGTGTCAGGGAACACACACACACACATACACACACACACCCCTGGTCTGTGAGGAAAACATCAGACGTATCAGGGAACACACACACACACACACACACACACACACACACACCCCTGGTCTGTGAGGAAAACATCAGACGTGTCAGTTAGGGAACATCCTGCCAAGCACCCAGCCAACCCTCTCAAGCCTGTCACGGTGGCCAACAGGGAGGCAGTCCAGGATGAGGCCCCCGGCTCGGGGGGGCCTGGGTCTCCCTGGCAGGCCACGACCCAGCACACACCCACGCCGACTCTGTTCCACGGGGTCCTGACTGGAGGTGAGCCTGGGGTCCACCTCCTGCCGACTGGCCTTTCTGCACTGGTTTTCCTGTCCCGTTTCAGGTCTGTAAGGCTCTGTTAACGATCGTCAGTGTCCTACATGTGTGTGTGTGTCTGTGTGTGTGTCTTCCCCAGGAGCATATGCAGACACATCAGGCCGGTCCCTCCTTAAGCTCTCAGAAGCCGCGGGTGTTCAAGTGTGACACATGTGAGAAGGCCTTTGCCAAGCCCAGCCAGCTGGAGCGCCATAGCCGCATCCACACAGGTAACCTCGGGGAGGGCCCCAGGTGAGAAGTCCTGCCACCCACCGTTCGTGACGGGAAGGTCACATGAACGTGTCTGTGTTCATTTGTGACACAGCACCCGGTTCATGAAGCACAACCCACCCGCTCAGGTCTCTTCCTGACTTTTCACCAGTTTACCGTGTAGCTGACTTCCCCAGATGGAGGCTGTTGCTGTTTGCATGTGAAGGTCTTGGGTGCTCCTGCCCACCTCAGTCTGGCGCCCAGCCTTCTCATGGTTCTCCCAGCCCTGGTGCCCCGTTGGCGGCCGCCTCCGACTCACTCTCAGAGGGCTCCTCCTCCCTGGCGCCCCTGATGGCACCTGGGCCTCCTGTGTCGTCAGCAGGTGCTGGCAGCCTTCATGGGCCGTGTGTGCTCAGAGGTGCCCTTGCTTGTCAGCACAGATCCCGGAGCCCACTGGGTACCAGCCAGGAGCTCGAGTGACAGACCACCGTGCTGCTGCTGCATAGTGCATCTCTTCAGAACCGTAGCTCAGGGCTGGAAGTGACTGCCTTGCGTAATGGCACACACGCACGGGCAGGGTTTGCACACCTTCTCAGGCGCCTCGTCACCGTCGCTGGGGCCGCTCCCCTGCCCGCGGGGGTGCCTGTCCTCAGTCCTGGCCCCCCTCTCCTCAGCTCCGCCTCCGTCTGCAGGGGGCGCCCTGCTTGTGCTGGCGCTGCCCGTATTGAGAGCCGCCTACAGGATCGTCTCCGTTTCCATCACCCTGCTCATCTTGACAGGGCCCTCAGTTCACCTGTGGCTGTTCTTTTCCTTGGGTGTGATGTCATGGTCCCAGTCCAGGGATGAGGACAGAGACCCTGACCCATTTCAAGGACTCTGCCTGCCATTGAGAGCAGTCCTGAGACCTCCCTCATCGCTGAGGAGGGCCGCCTGGAGGACGGCGACCCGCTGCCTCCAGAGCAGCCTTGGGGTGCTGGAACCTGATCCGGAGGGCCTCATGGGGACGAGAGGCAGCCAAGCAGGGCATGTGGGAAAGAACTTTCTAGGCTTAGTGAAAGCTTGTGCCCTGGACAAGCAAGGACCTGGTCCTGGGGCTGAGAAGTGTGTGACAGCAGGGAAGGCGGGGCCGCCAGGACCAGAGTGGCTGTGCAGTAGGTGCTTACCGGGACAGTGCTCTCCTGGGCAGGTGCTCACCAGGTAGTGCTCACCTGGGCAGATGCTCTCCCGGGTAGGTCCTCACCTGGATAGATCCTCAACCAGGGCAGGTGCTCACCAAGGTAGGCTCCCTGCAGAGGTCACTCTTGGCAGCTTTTTCTTCCATTTGTAAGTTTATGTATCAACTTGAAAGCAATTAACATTTAAAAGATACTGTATAAACCATACTTTAATCAAATGGATTTGGTATTCCTATGTTCTCAACATTGTTCAGCTTTTCTTTTGGAAGCGTGTTGTTTGAACCATGTTTGTTCATTTCTGGATACTTTGGGACTTTGCGTAGCTTTGTCTTCTGTCTCCCTGCAGAGCAGCCTTTCTAGACCCTGGGTTAGCTGCCTGAGTGACGCGGCAGGGGCACATCACTAGGATCCTGTAGAACTTGCATCCCTTCCTGGGAGCTCGTGTGTGTGTGTCTGTCCCTGGGAGCTTGTGTGTGTGTGTGTGTGTGTCCCTGGGAGCCCGTGTGTGTGTATGTGTCCTGGGAGCCTGGGAGCCCGTGTGTGTGTGTATGTGTGTGTGTGTGTGTGTGTGTGTGTCCTTGGGAGCCCGTGTGTGTGTGTGTGTCCTTGGGAGCCTGTGTGTGTGTGTCCCTGGGAGCCCGTGTGTGTGTGTGTCCCCCTGGGAGCCCGTGTGTGTGTGTGTGTGTGTGTGTGTGTGTGTCCTTGGGAGCCCGTGTGTGTGTGTGTCCTTGGGAGCCTGTGTGTGTGTGTCCCTGGGAGCCCGTGTGTGTGTGTGTCCCCTTGGGAGCCCGTGTGTGTGTGTGTGTGTGTGTCCTGGGAGCCCGTGTGTGTGTGTGTGTGTGTGTGTGTGTGTGTACACTCCTTGTGCCCGTCCCTCGGGGCGCTGACTGAGCCGTCTGTCCGCAGGGGAGCGGCCTTTCCACTGCACGCTCTGCGAGAAGGCCTTCAACCAGAAGAGCGCGCTGCAGGTGCACATGAAGAAGCACACGGGGGAGCGGCCATACAAGTGTGACTACTGCGTCATGGGCTTCACGCAGAAGAGCAACATGAAGCTGCACATGAAGCGGGCCCACAGCTACGCAGGTGAGGCGGCCCGCAGCCACCGCAGGCGTCGGGAGGCCCCTTCCTCGTGGCGGCAGCCTGGACGCTGTCCCAACGGCTGGGGAGCCACTGTGGGGTCTGCGTCCTGTAGTCCCGCAGATGGGCGACCTTGTTCCCACGGTGACTCGCCAGCGTTGGTGCTGGCAGAGTGAGGGCATCTCGGTGGGGTCCTGCTGTGTCCCCCCGTCCACCTCGTCCTGTGTCATCTCGGAGTGCCTGGAAGCTCCGGGAGATGGGTGTGCTGGCCGGTCACCTGGCAGGGGCTGTGCTGGGAGGGGCTGGACCGCAGCCTGTGTCTCCAGTTCAGGTGCTGTGGCCAGGCATGCAGTCAGGCCTAAGTGCAGGGGTGAGTACCCTAGGGTCTCCAGGAGCCACAGGGCAGGACTCTTTATGCTGGGCAGCTTTGGAGGAAGAGAAAATCCATTCTAATGTCTGCACACTAGTGCTTCCTGCGTTATTTTCTGTTAGAAAAGTCTTGTCAGTGGTATTAGTGATGGCTCAGCAATGTAATATCAGCATAACCTTGACGATACATAGAGTTTGAAAGTACCGAACAAGGGCTGTGTGGTTTCATGTTCAAGTAACAGTAATTGTTAGAACCATGAAACCTGCAGCTCAAACGGTTCTTCACTGGGGTGGAGAAGAAATTAGTTTGGGAATGCCTCGTCTCTGTGTTGTCCTTGTGTACATGTGCGTCATCTCATGTTGCTGCATGTCTGAGGCTCTTTCTTTGTCCCACGGCAGGGGTGGTGCCAGAGCCCGTGGGCCAGCAGGACCAGGGAGCAGAGGCGCTGAGCCACGCGCTGCACCTGGATGAGGTGGTCCCAGAGCCCGCGAGCGAGTGGCAGGCCCTGGCCAACGTGTTCTGACGGGCGCCGCCCCGAGGACGTCCCGGAGTCAAGTGTGGAGGAGAACAGAGTGCTTGGGATTTCTCTTTTGAAGCCTCAAGTGTTATAAATGTCACCACAATAGTTTTTTTAGCTATAAAATGGTCTAAAGATCACTGACTTTCAGCGACTTCCAGGAAGGAGCTGGGCAAGGTGGAAGCACAGCGTTCTCATGTCTCTGCAAGCCACTAAACTCAGGTCCATGTCAGCAGTCTCACCCTCCCCTGTGGCCAGTTCAGCCAGCTGGACATCCGCCGGATCTTACTGTCATCGTGGTGTGATCAGCAAGACAGGTGTCAGTGTGAGGGAATGCAGAGGGTTCTCTCTTCCTTCATGCTTCCCGTGACAAAAGCGTAGCTCATGAAACCAACATAAGCTAGGTGCATGAAGTTCAGAAGAAACGCTACGACACACAGGGAAGTTGTTTCCATTTTTTTCTGTGTGCGTTTTGAGATGAGTAGAAATGTACTCTTTTTTTTTTTTTTAAAGCCTACCGTATGTTAGTATACTGGGACCGTGAGAGATGGCTGGACCACTTCTCTCCACGACAGAGAGCTTACCCGTCAGTCAGGAGAAGGCAGCACCTGGGGTGTGGACGTGAGGACAGAGTCAGCCTGACCCACGAGTGAGGACTCGGCCGTCCCCACTGGAGGCGGCCGCGCGCCTGAGTCCCTGCCGGGCCCGCTGCCGGGTCAGCAGCAAGCACAGGCCGCACTGCAGACGGCAGACCGCAGCGCCGGCTCCCGCGAGCGGAGATGCTGCTGCCCGTGCACTCCAGCGACCCAGAAGATAGGAGCCTGTCCGAGCCCCGTGGTGTTCTCTTCGTCCATAAGCAGGTGTACTTTTTATTTCAGGGAATCCTTTAGTATCATCAATGGTGCCACGTTGAACATGCCCCAAACCAACCAAATCCCGCCCTCACTGGGGCAGAGCGCGCGTCGGTCCCACGGCATTCCAAAGACAGAAACTTCTTACTCCATGTGACTCTCTCCTTGGAAATTATTTATATGTTCTATATATAAATACGTATGTACATATGCAGATATATGGGCCTCTGTGTGGCTGAATAGTATATTTTGTAAATAAGCACTATCCCTGTTACAGAGAGAGCGACAGCATTTTTACCTCCAACGAGCACTTCAGATCAGTATTGCATTCATTTTGTTAATAAAGAAACGGACATCCTCGTCATTGTGACATAAAGCTGGGGTTGCTTTTTTTGTGTTTGTTTTTCCTAAGAATAATTGCCTTTATTTTTTCTCATTGCCTCACTGGTTTCAGAAGAGAGCAGTTTTATTATAAATATTGTATGGACTTTGTATATTAAGAGAGGAGCTCATTTCAGATTCCTGAAGAAAGACATTTCACTGTTAATTTTTGAAGGGGCATCTTTTGATTTTTTGTTCACACTTTTGGCATATGTATATAAGTAGTCTTGATGGTGATATAAAAACTTTTGTTATGTGAAAATATTTAAGTCTGAAAACTGTTAAATATTACTTTTTTTTTTTTCAAACTGCTTTGTGTATTGTATATTTTTTTAAAGAAAAAAAAAGCCTTATTTGACTTGTGATACTGGACTTCTGTATCCTGAGGTTTTTCTTGAATGTCAGTGTGTGTACCTGGCTGGAGTCCGTATATTCAGAATAACTGTAATTGTGCCAGAGTTTTAAAGGTTCTGCTTTTAATGCACTTTTCTTTTATAATTTTGTATTAAAATATTTTAGAAATGTTGGTTAATTTTGGTGAACAAATATCTCCAAAGTTGAAATTATTGAAGTTTTAAAAATTTTGTTCTTGCTAGGTTATTTATTTTGGTTTTAGCATTAAATGTCATCTCAGGTCAGTCTCTGCAAGGGGTTTGTTTAATTCCTAGTTGTATAGAAAGCATAGTTCAGTGAATTGTATTGGTGCACAGCCTGTTTAAGTAAGGCCTTACCAGGTGAATCTAAAGCCTACTTTTATTTTGGTTAAAGAAAAAAAAAAACCTATCAGTAATCCATTTTGTGAGTCTTCTCAGTTTATTATCAGGCAAACACAAGACATTAATGTATTATTTTTATTTACTTCCTAATTATAAAAGCTGCTTCTTTGCAAAACATTCCTTGAAAAATAAGGTTTTGTAAAGACATAATTTCACTTGAACTTTTGGTGGAGTGGAGTACAAGTTGATCTTTATACTTTACCGGTTGATAAAAAGTCTTCTGACAAGAGATTTCTAGTCTCCTGCATAACCAGGGTTTTGAGGATAGATAATTGTATTTTTAAAAAATATCTATCATAGCATATCTGCTTTGGAATAACAATAAATAAAAAAATGAAGTTAGGAAATGTGATTATTTTTTTTCTTTTAAAATATTTACTGTAAGATAGTTTGGCGCATGCACTCAGATGTGTTTTCACAGAAAAGAACTTCAGTGGTGTTTTCCTGCGCCTCCGTGCAGCACACACGAGCCACCCTTGTGAGGCCCACTTGAGGAGCTTCTGGCTTAAAAATCAGGCTGTGCCTCGAGGCTGGCCTGCCGTCTGTGTTCGCTGCAAGCTCCTGCGTTGCTGCCACTTTGCCACCCCAGTCACTTAGGTGCCTGTAGAAAGGCTGCAGCCGCCTGTAGCTGTGTCCCGTGGCAAAGGAGCTGGGCAGCTCTGGGCAGCTGCAGGACGAGTCCCCTTCCCTCGGACGCTGCCCTGGGGGCTGGTGTAGTCCCTGGGAGCTGGGGTGGGGAAGCTGGAGGGTGTGGAGAGGGGAAGGGTTAGTGCTCAGTGGTGTCCAACCCTTTGTGACCCGATGGACTGTGGCCTCTGTCCCTGCAGGAATACTGCAGGGGGCTGCCGCGCCCTCCTCCAGGGGCTCTTCCCGACCCAGGGGTCGGAGCCGGAGCCGGAGCCGGAGCCGGGTCTCCCGCATGGCAGGCGGACTTTTTCCCGTCAGGGTGTGTGTGGAGCCCCATCCATGCCCACTGCACAGGCAGGCACGTCTGCACAAAGGGCAGCAGGTGAAAACGGGGCAGCTTTCCCAGCGCCTCTCCCCACACGCTCCCCTCGGCCCCTCAAGGACTTGGCAGCTTGGACAGGCCTGTGGTCGGAGAATCCAGCACGGAGGGAGCTTGCGCTGTTGGTCCAGTGGAAAGGAGCTCCTCGAGCTCTTTCCACGAGTCACCGACAGAACGAGACAAAGCCGGCCTAATGCAGTTCCTGTCTTCCCTGGAATTTCCATTTCATCCAGTCTCAGCGTTTAACCAGCGAGTGTCTCTTCACAACAGGGCTTTGTACCCACGCCCGTAACCATTTGTAAGGAAATGTGAGCCTGAGTTTTACAGTCACACCAGTATTCATGGGCAGGAGGGGCACACGCTAGTACAGTGTGAGATTCTAAAAAGGAGGTGGGCTTCTCTTCTTCCTGTGGATTTTTCTCTTTGCAGAGGACATTCAAACTCATAAACATTTTTTAGAAAATCGTCACTCCAATTTATGTGAATAACATGATCTTAAGAAAATGTATAAGACATGGGGCTTCCCCCGTGGCTCAGTGATAAGCCATTTGCCAATGCAGAAGGCGCAGGAGACACAGGTTGCTTCCTTGGCTGGGGAAGATCCCCTGGAGGAGGGCATGGCAGCCTACTCCAGTATTCTTGCCTGGAGAATCCCATGGACAGAGGAGCCTGGTGGCCTGCAGTCCATGGAGTCGCACAGTGGTGATTGGACACACATATATAAGATACATACAGAACTGCCTTCCAGTTATTTTTAGCAATATCTTATACCTGCTTTTCACCTAATTTTTTCAGATTATTTGAAAGTCAGTACTGTGACCTCTCTTCCCTGCTCCTCCCACCCCCACAGTTAATCCAACTGTTGCTAATTTGTTCTTTTTAAAAAATCTGTTGTATACAGTGAGGCAAAGATGAAATTACACAACTGATACTTTTAGACCACTTTTTGCCACCTAATCTCTATTCATGTAGCTGTAGGCATTTTGGAGTTTTTAGAAAGGAATTTCAAAAGTGCCTTGGTACACATTTGGGGCCTCTATGTCTCTACCTAATACTCCTGAAAAGCAGTGTTTTTAAACCATCTCGTTCTTTATAACAGTGGAGGCGAACACCGTGCTGAAGCGAGAGCCGTGCCTAAGCCTCCTGGAGCCTTTCCTGGATGAGGCCCCTAAACCCGCCACATCTGTCCCATATGAGCTTATCCCCTGTGTCAGCCCCCGTTCCTCTCATACCCAATGCCCCTCACTTCCGTGGAGGGGTGCAGCAGATTTTTGTATGGAGGACTAGTAAAATACTTAAAGCATGAAAAAATAAAGAGTAAGTGACAGGAACAATAGGCAGTGATCATAAAATATTCTATTTAATCTTTTTTATGTGCAGTGCTTCACAGCATGAAGGCTTTTGTGTTAAGATTTGTAATCCATTTGGCAAATTTCTAAAATGACAGTGATTCATTCTTGATTCACCACTAATGGACATTTTTAAAGTTAATTGTTTTTAATTTACAGGAGAGTCCTTTTTTTCAATCTTCGAAATTGTCCCATGGTCTATTTCTGCATTGGATAATATTTATTTAATACAATTTTGTGTTAGGAATGCATAGTTACTCCAAAAGTCACTGTGCTGGCTTTAAGAATAATAAAGTTAGTTTTGTATTATCTTAAAACTCCTATATATTTTCTTATTTGGGTTTGGGGTGAGTTATAAGCATTTAAAAGTAGACTTTTTCTCCAGGTAACATTTTCAGCATGGGTTAACAAAATGCAATGCTGAATTTGCAGTGAGTTCAGATCCATGGGGCTCAAACACTCTGAGGACATCTTGATGCCATCCTTGAGGGTATTTTCCACTTTTCCCTTGTTAGTAAGGTATTTTAAGGTGACTTAAATGAAAATCAATCATAATACCAACTTCTCTATTCTTATAGACATGTAGGACATTGGGTTTTCCCAGAAATACCGATGGACTTAGTTGATACTACAGCATCTGGTCCCTTTTAAAGATGCATCTCCAAACTTTCAGAAATTCACAGTTTATAGTCCTTGTCCTGTTAAAGTATTGAACTGAAGATAATTTTTCTTTGTTCACCTTACTCCTAGAACAGAGTAGGCACGTCATGCAATTATACTGACTGAAATAGCTAAGGTGGTTTTTATTTTCTCCTGGGCTTTGCTCAGAGGGAATGATAAAGAATCTGCTGTTCCTTCCTCCTTGTCTGTAGGAGGAATATTGTTCTTTTGGTGTTTAAAGTACGGCAGGTGGAGAGAGGGGGGCTATTCTCTAGAAATTACCAGATTATGGCTCATCTGCTGCCTCTACCATGGATTGCCTCAGCTACTTAAAATGACCCAGCTGAGTTTTTCCAGAATGTTTGGTTTTCTGATGATGTAAGATTGCTGATATTTAAACACAGTTAAGGGCGTGAGTTTACAATCCATTTTGTGCATGGGCCAACCTGGGAAACATGAGAGTTGGACCATAAAGAAGAATGAGCATCTTAGAATTGATACTTTAAAATTGTGGTGCTGGAGGAGACTTGAGAGTTCTGTGGACATCAAGGAGATCAAACCAGTCAATCTTTAAGGAAATCAACCCTGAATATTCATTGGAAGGACTGATGCTGAAGCTCCACTACTTTGGAGCAATGATGCAAAGAGCCGAATCATTGGAAAAGACCCTGATGCTGGGAAACATTGAGGGCAGAAGGAGAAGGGGACGACAGAGGTTGAGATGGTTGGATGGTATCACTGACTCAATGGACATGAGTTTGAGCAAACTCTGGGAGATGATGAAGGACAGGGAAGCCTGGAGTGCTGCAGACCATGGGATCACAAAGATTTGGACACAACTTAGCAGCTAAACCACCACCACCACCAAATGAATAAAAGTATTTTTTACAAATGCCAATGATTAATTTATTTGGTATCATCCATAATGTTATTTCTATCACTGAGGAGATTTTATTGTCATGTAACTTTAAAGGAGCCTCCCAGATGGCTAAGTGGTAAAGAATCTGCCTGAAAAACAAGAGACATGAGTTCAACCCCTGGGCCAGGAAGATGCCCTCAAGAAGGAAATAGCAACACACTCCAGTATTCTTGCCTGGGAAATCCCATGGACAAAGGAGCCTGATGGGCTACAATCCATGGGGTCGCAGAGTCAGACACGACTGAGCGACTAAAACAAGTATCGTGAAAATGTTAAATCCCTTTAGTCTCTAAGCAAAAATGGAGAAATGGCAGTTTCTATGCCCACACTCACAGCCCCACACTCTCCTTTCTGCTGATATACAGATACTTCCCTGATTTTTAAATCCTGACTCAAGCAAGAGAGATGGTTCTATGCCACTATTTTAGCATCAGAACAAAGTAATTGTAGGTTACCCTGGTAACGAGCTCCAGGGGAAGAAATTCTTATAAATTAACACAAAACAGCTCTTCTTCGAGTGCTCTCAGCCATCTCCTCCATCATCCTGGAGAAGGATGGACAGCAGTTGGCTGTCTTCCCCAAGATACTCCTCACCACGCACTTTTTCTAGGCTCGCTTTGAATTATCTTTCTCAAGTTTAGTAATCTGAACTCTTGATGCTTTTTGTGCAAATTCCTTGAAGTGGTTTCAAACTTCTAGTGAAGTTGCAAGAGTAGGACAAAGAAGTCCTCCTAGACTCTCCTCTAGAGACTGCTTTCCAGCGTTGCCCGAAGTGTGAAGCCTAAGACCTCCATGCAGCAGACTCAGTGCAGGCACCCAGCCCTCCTGCCCAGCCTCTTCTTCACCCTGGAGCAACACCCCCTTCTCCTCAGCTCTGCAATTTAATTAAACTCTTGCCAACTAGGAGGTCTAGGAAACATTTGTCATTGCAGGAGAAACACATCCCTGCTGTGGGCTGCCTGGTGCCCCAGATCCATTTGCTGGAGTGTTAACTCCTGATGTGACGGGACTTCCAGGAGCTAAGTACAGCTTAAATGCAGTCATGAGGGTGAGCCTGGGCTCTTACAAAGAAGGAAAGACAAGGAAGGAGAGACGGTGTGTCGTGTGCCCTGGTCAGCAGGCAGTGTGTGCAGGCCAAGGAGGGGGGCCTCCCCGGAAACTCCCTGCCGGCGCCTTGGTGGTGAACATCCAGCCCCCAGAGCCTGAGAACATAAAACTTGTATTGTTTCAGCCCCCCAGTCCTGGTGTCGTGTTATGACAGCCCCAACTTAACACAGCACCAAGAGGTCATGGAAGGCTTGGTGCTCTCGTTTTCAGAGGCTCCCCCCTCCACCCATTTCAGTGTTTTTCTCAGGCCCTTTTCTGTCATCACAAACCCCAAACCCAGTTCATAGCCCACACCTGGTTTATAAAGCCAGCCCGCTAGATGGAGCTGACATCCTCGCTGCTAACATCTGACCCGCTCCTGATCTCTGACCTGGCCTGCTCTCTCAGAACTTGGTGCTGGGGCCCCTCGACCGTCCTGTCCTCTGCCCGGGGGCGAGCAGACAGGAGCCCACAGATGGTTCTCGGTCTGGACCCCGCGGTGCAGAGGCAACTGGGCAGATCGACACGGTATCTGAGAAAACATGATCACCCTAGTGTTCTGTTCTGGTGGGAAAAGGCTTCCTTCATCAGATAGACCCTCCCAGCACCTCTGGACTCAGTGGGACGGTCTACAGGTGAGCACAGAGAGACGGAGGAGCATGTGGCTGGGGGTCTAGCATACCAACCACTCAGAGCTCCACCTGGAAACGAACTTTCCTGCAGCTTTGGGGTGATGCAGACCTCTCGGGCTTCCCAGTGGCTACAGGTAAAAAAGCTGCCTGCCAATGCAGCAGACCTAAGAGACGCGGGTTCAATCCCTGGGTTGGGAAGATCCCCTGAAGAAGGAAATGACAACGCACTCCAGTGTTCTTGCCTGGAGAATCCCATGGACAGGAGCCTGGTGGGTACAGTCCATAGTGTCGCAAAGAGTTGGGCACAACTGACGTGACTTAGCACACACACTCACATTCTGCAGACCAGAATAAAAGTCACGGAATACAAGCCATGCAGATATCATTAAAAGTGTATTACTTTATTTCAATATTCAAGAACAGTGCATACTTTCCTTGAGACCCGTGGTCACAGCTCTCATTGTTGGGTGTGGCCACGAATGGAGGTCACTCAGTCACAACCAGCTCAAAGACGCAGTGTGTGTGTCGAGCAATTTGGAGATTTTGTTTCTGAATTTTTTTTTTTTCTTACCCTCTCATCATTGAGGCTATGTATTAATAGACATTATATTAAACCCACCTGAAATATTCAGAATTAGAAGGGGATTAAAGGGCCGCGTTTGGGCATTATATTGACTATTTCTCATTTTCATCCTAAGGGGGGTTGTGACGCCAGTGTGGGGACTTCGTGGGGGGCTGGTGGGAGAGACGCTGAAATCAAAAGGTGGGAATCAGTAGGTTATGGGGGGAGCACGGGAGATGTTAGCTCGGGTTAGAAAAGAGTGGGATGGAGGACCCCTCCCGGTCCTCACTGGGGCCGGCGCCCAGTCCAGCAGTGATTCGGGAAAAGCGCGTGTGCGGGTCAGTGGGTTTCCGGGAGGAAGCGTTTGGGGTGGTTCTCTCTCCCCAGGGGTTAGTGTTCGCTGTGCGCACCGCCGTGCCCAGCACGCCACCTGTCATCTTTGTGCTCGCGATGGCTGCGGCCACCGCGAGGCTCCCGGAACGTCCTGCCACCGCTCTGAGCTGCGCCACCTCCGCCCTCCAGCCGGGCTCCGTAGGAAGTAGGTCGTCGGGGGCCGCTGCGGTCCCCGCGCGCCTGCGCCGTCGCCGGACCCCCGAGGCCCGGCCGAGTCCGCCCCGCGTCCCTTCTCCGCACGCGCCGATCCGGCTCCTCCGGGGTGTGAGCCGCGGCCACCACATGGGACACTCCCAGCTGCCCGCCCGCCTGCCACGTACCAAAGCTCCGCCGCGAAGCCGCTCCACTGAGATCGGTTAGGAAAGGAAGCGCTTTAGGAGGTGAGAGGAGGCAGGAAAGAAACCAAAGGAAGCTCAGAGCCACAGGTCGGTCTCCACACCCTGGGTGGGGGTCCGGCGGCCACGTCCCCCAGCAGGGTCCCCAGGGCCGCGCCCGAGGCCGTCCCAGGGCAGAAAGCGGGCGTGGAGGGTCGCCCGTCCTGGATGCTCGGGGACCTCGCTGATCTCCAAGGGTGAGCTGACAGCTGCACCATCTTCGCTATTGAGCCGCTGGCCAGGAGCCCGCAGGACGCACGTGTGGCCAGGGTTGGGGGGGACGCCGGCTGCACTAGGGAATTTAGACAATGGTTAGCGTTGAGGCGGTTGTATTAAGAAGCTGGGGACGGGGTTCCGGGAGGGGAGCTGGGCTTCAGCGTCTAGCCATCGGGGACCCGGAACGGCTGTCTCGTCCTCCCTGTGAGAGAGAGAGACGGAGAGTTAGAAGGGCTGGGGCCCTGTGGTCAGTGGTCACCAGATGCAGGGCCTCTCTCCTCGGGGTCTGTCCTAGGAATGAAGCTGCATGGGGCTGGTCTCTGACTCCGCTCCTCACAGCATCCTTTATCTCACTGCACATCCAAGTACAAACAGGACAGGGCGTGTGGGCACTGCGTTTCTGGGGGTGAAAAGTTCAACTGATACATTATTATGTCTCAAACGAGGGCTTGTTTTCTCCTAACATCCTCCCCTCAAGAGATGGGAGGCCCAATGCCCCTCGCTGTCCCAGTTCAGCAGGAAGTAGCCAGAAAGACCTCAATGCCCCTATTCCCAAAGAACTGGGCCTCCCATCTCTTGAGGGGGGAACGTTAGGTAGTTAGAATAGGAAACAGGAGTCCAGAATGGCGGTGGCTAAAAGACAAGGAAGGGAAAAGCCTGCGAAAATAGAACAAAGGAAAGTCTGAGGACCGGAGTGAGGACCTCAGGTAGAACAAACAGCACTCCTGGCTACCCAGTTTACATAGGGCAGGCCCAGGGAGAGGAAAAAGCATATAAAAAGGGGAGCCAAAGGGCCGGGGGTCTCTCTCCAGTGCACACATGCACTCTCTCCTCTTCGCGACTTTTGTGTCAGCATGCCCTCACATCTCGAGGATGTATTTTCCTTTACTTTCTAAATGAAACGGAGCTGTAACATGGCACTGTAACACTAGCTATGATGCGCCGAGGGCTTTAATGTCCGTCACTTCAAATTTTTGTCATGAGGAGACAGAACCTAGGAAATTACACAGTCCCCTGACATCTAGACTAGAGATTCCCAGGGGCCGCAGGAAGTGGTCCATGAATGATGCCCGGGACGGGCTCATCTGCATGAGGCTGAGATGCCGAAAGTGCAGCCCCACTTGGTCCACCAGGGAGTGGCCCCCGCCCCACCTGCGAGCCCTCTCCTGCGTCACCAAGGAAACCAGCCTCCCAGATGAGCCGTCCACAAACTGTGACCTCAGGGTCTTAAAAAACCAAGAGTTGACATGTTTTTTGGACAAATACAATATGCAGAAGAGCTGGCAGTGGTGGAGGTGGAGGAGTGGGTGGGGATGACGGAGATGAGGGAGCTTGTCCAGGCGTCCGTTCGAGAAGGCAGCTGTCATCCCAGCTCAGAGGAGGGTTTTGGTTTTCTTTTTTTTTTTGCATTTGAATTCTTATTCAAATTTTAGTCTCTTTTTGGATTTCCCTTTTCTCGTAGGTTATGAATGAAAACTTGATCTCTCAAAGATCCCCTTGAAACTATGAGCCCCTGGAGAAAAGATGATTGTGAAATATGCTATTGATCCAATGACAGATAGGCCTCGTCCATGTCTTATATCCCCCACGTGACCCAGAGATTAGGCAATGGAAGCACGAGGCCCTGGGTCTTATAGCTAACTTGGTCAACAGAGAGATGATGGCTCTGAGTTCTTGCAATTTTGCTTTCTCCCCAAAACATTCCTCCATTGCTGATTCACTATAGGCATTTTGTTTTCACATGTGGGGAAGTCTGTGGAACTCTAGCCTCTGGAGGTGTCGGGCATCGTTCAGAGATGCTCCCCCTGCAGGAAAGGGGCTTTGTCCCTCAGCCTCGGGGCGGAGCCCTTCAGTGCGGACCTGGGTCTGGTCCCTGGGTGAGTCTGGCTGGGCTTTGGGTACTTGATCCTCAGAGCCAGTCCTGGAGTAGCCCTGAGCCAGGCAGCACTGGCCCCTCCTTGTCCTGAATTTCAGCGAGATTAACCTTTCCAGGGCCTCCTGGAAAGTGTGATTTAGTCATGCACAGGAGCAGACCGCCGCCCCATCTGACCAAGCACGTCTGCGCTGATACGGGCTCAGTGCCCCTCCTACCCTGCTTGCCGAGCAGCTTACGTGAGACACCACTGAACACCCCAAGGGCAACTTTGAATGAAAGATGGCAGGTTTATGGCTTTTCTTTTTGATTACTGTGCCTACAATTCATTATCTGCTGTGAGCTAAATCTCTGACGTCTGTTTCCTCTTGTGAACAAATCCAGCCTGGAGGGGTGGGGATGTTCTTAGCATCCCTGTTTGCTAGTTGAAGGAGCTGAAGCTCCTCAAAGAGGTTGAGTCATTTCCCCAAAGTCAGCCAGCAGAGGGGAGCTCGCATTAGAAACTCTGATGAGGACAGGCATCTTCCCAACTGCAGACATCTGGGTTTCCCTTGGTTGCTATGGTCTGGAAGTCTTGGGGGACTCAGAAATGGTCTGGACACTGCAGGTGACCTGATGGAAACACTACAGCTCCGGGTTTAGACCCAGAGCCCTGCCAGGATATGCGTCATCACTTTCTCACTTCAGAATCAAGACACGTATATCGTAAGGCTCTCTGTTTCTTGGACATTTGAGGTAGTATTTATCTCCTTATCAGATTTGCCTCACGGTCAACATTTTGAAGACTGAGTCCTGCCCACATTGAATCTGACACCAGCCAACTTAGCAATGGGTCACCCACCACTCACTTCATGTATTTAAATGTCTTCCTGAACAGACTGAGTCTCCTCAAAGCTGAGTCCTGCTTCTCAGCACCCTTCAGAGTCCAGCACCTTTCAGAGCCTAGGTCGTTGTGTCTGTGTATCCTGACCACTGGGTGCGCCACACACACGGGACTGGACATGGAATTAAAGGTTAGGTGACTAACCTACGAGCGTCTGTGTTCCTGACCAAACCACTTCACCGTAAACTGTAAAATCTCTACATTTCAATGAGCTTAGCAGGAAGCACACTTCCGCAGGTGATTGGGGTTGAGGAGCCATCACGCTTTGCTGGTGGGGACTGAGCCCTTGGACAGGGCGCGTGGGGCTGTCCGTCTCTGGTGACAGCCTCGCCACGGACCGCAGGACCTACTCGGGTGAAATCTCTCTGTGACCTGCCGTAACCAAGCGGGTGAGCCTCGGGAGACACTCCCGGTCTCATCCGAGACCACGGACACCTGGGAAAGGAGTCTGTGGAAACGCAGGTCTCCCCCGGGGGGCCGCTGGCTTGGGGGCACGGGTGGAAGAAGCTGTACGTGGGGTGAGAGCAGGGCTGCGATGCTGGCACCGTGACGCCCGAGGGTGCAGGACGGTCCCACGGCCCTGAGGGCGCCATGAGCACCACGTCCTCAAGAGGCTGCTCCTGCCCTAACAGGTGGACTCTGCCCTTCCTTGCTGGTGTCTGTCTTCCTCACGACATTTCTTCCGGCTGGAAGGGGAGTTGACCAGATCCTTGTAAGAGTCAGGACTGAAATTGTAGCTGGACGTCAGCAGGGAAGTCATGGCCTCATTTGGGTCAAGAGTCAGTGAAGGTGGCAGCTGCGCTGACGCTCTAATGAGAAAACCAGTGGGACTGGGTTTTGGTGACGTTTGTTCCTGCCAGGCCGCCGTGCGAATGTGGTTCCATTATCGGGGATGAAAGGCACCCCCGGGAGCCTCGAATCTTTGTGGAAATGCCCCAGCTGCTCGAGAGGCTCGCTGTGGCTCCATGGGCTCATCTCCGCTCCCGAGCCCCTCCAGCTCTAAGCCTGCTGCCCTGTTCCATCTTCTTGAGGCCTGTCCGGGCATCTGGGCCCTGCCTGTCGGGGCCAGCCGCGTCTCCTCTGTCTGAGGAGACAACAGCCTGGCCCAGCCCTCGGGTGTCCTGGCTCCAGGGCCTCTGTCTCCAGGGTGTTCCATCTCCTCACAGGTGAGCTTGGTCTCTGGACCTGGGCACCCACCCCTCTCACCCCAGGAAAGCCGTGCCTGCTTGCAGCTGTGGAAGGAAGGAGTCTGAGGGGCCTGGTGTGAGGGGTCACTGCCCGGGGCCTGGCCCTCCCGAGTCCAGAACCTTCCCTTCCCTCTTCTGTCCGGCTCAGGCCTGGGGTGGCTGTGCCTTGTCCCCATCAGAGCCCTCCTGAGATCGCAGGTTTCTGAGTAGGGCTGACATGTCACTGGCGATGCCGAGCTGTTTCGAGGGGGTCTGGGCAGGGAGCCGGGCAGACGGCACGGTACCCTTCCTGTCAGAGCAGCTCCCCACACATTCCCCCGTCTCACAGAGGAGAGACCGAGCCTCAGGGAGGCCGGGGGACCTGGGTGTGTGGCTCGGATGTGAGCCGGGAAGGCAGATGTCCGAGGTCTGCGGGGTGTCTCCCCAGAGACACCAGACCAAGGTATCTCCCCTTGGTCACCCTCAGGGACCAAGGCGCTGCTGCCCCGGTCAGGAAGCCACCTGTCCTTCCAGACGGGGTGCCCTCCAGGCCCCTGAGCCTCTCGGGCCCCACCACAACCCCGCTTGTCCTCAGGCTCCCTGGGGGACCCTGGCCTGGCATCCGGTGCAGCACCCGCTCAGGTGAGCTCTGCAGAAATGCTCGCCCCGAAGGGCTGGGCAGGAGCAACTCTGGAGAAACAGTGGGTGGAGGAGCTGGAGACTGGCATCCCCAGACCATCCCAGACTCGTCCCTGGACCCCTCCCAGCACCTCCCACGTGGAGAAGGTACGTTACCAGCTTGAAGATTTTGGAAAGAGTGCCCTGGGCGTCGTGCCCCTTGAGTCCCTTGTGAGCCGATTTGTAGTCAGATGCTCTGCCTCCATAGCCGAATCCTGGCTTCTGGCCCTCAGCCCCCTGCAAGAGAGGGTGAGGCTCGCGGTCTGTGCCCACAGCCCGCGGCCCGCCCCGGTCCATGTCCATCTGGTCTCAGTGGCTGCTCAGCCACAAACTGGGTGCCCGGCACCTCTGGCCGGGGGTGGGACCTTCCCTGTGGCTGTGGCCGCCGTTCTCCTGGCCGAGCGGGTCCCAGGGTGGATCAGCCAGAGTCACACACACATGCTCCAGAGTCTTTGCCCACACACGTCGGGGGAAGGGGCGCCTGGGCCATGCTGGAGAAGGGTGGGTGAGGCCGTGCCCCTGACAGGAGCCCAGGAGACAATGCCCGGCCCCAGGACTGTTCTGGCCATTGGCACAGACCCTTCACATCGGCTCCCCTGGGGCTCAGCAGCCTTCACACTTGGGGCATTGGGGGCTCACCCATTTTTAAAGGGCAAAGACACAATTCCCAACTCTCCAGCCTGGAGGGGCCGCAGGCCAGAACCAGCTCCCCTGGCTGCGCTGTGGGTGCCCTGAGTGTGGATGGACCAGGGTTATTCCTGGGGCTCTGGGCTGCGAGCTGGTGACTGTAGGGGGGGGGGGGGGCTGGGAAGCCACATCCCCAGGTGTGCACCTGGGCACAGTCCCAGGGCCGGCAACCGGGGTGGGTCTCAGCAACCCGGCTCCCTGGCTGTGTGACCTTGGGCAACTGTCGGAAGCTCTCTGAGCTTCAGTTTCCTCTTCTGTAACATGGAGATAATTGACAACCTGCTCTGAGACCAGAGCTTGTGGCTCTGAATTCTCAAGCTTGCTGTTGTTATGGGAGGGGGCTCCTCAGGCAGCCCCACCTCTGCCTCCAGCTTCTCTGGGGGGACCCCTCTCACTTCAGGGAAGATGGAGAAAGCTGGCTTCCTGCAGGTAGCAATGACACACAGTTACTGAAATGTAAAGGCGTGTGTCTCTGGGGCCAGTTTGCATTCCCGTAAGCTCCAGTTTCAAAGGGACCTTGCCCTGTGAGCATGAGAAGGGAGGGGGGCTCTGGGGCTCAGACACAGTGAGTGTCAGCGTCTTGGGGTGCATGCCTCTTGCACAGATCTTGTGCAACGGACAGGCTCTGGGATCTCACTTCACATTTTGCCAACAAGAAGCGGGACTCTCTTTGTCCGGGCCTCTCCTGAGAATTCTCCAAATGAAGTAAAACCATCTCTGATCAAGCTCTAGAGCCCTTGGCCTCAGCTTGTGGTCCTTTTCGGTTTCAGGAGGGTGTTGTGGGGCTTGGGAAGTGTGGAGTCCATCCCTCCGGTCCAGAGGTGCTGGAGGTGGGCTTCAAGGATCTTGCAGGCCAGCTCTCTTGTGTTTGGACTGGAGCTGGACCAGGGCCACCTGTCTAGGCCCCCACCCTCCCCCCGCCCCGCCCCAGCCATACTTCTGTGGGTTCCTTCACTTTCAGCCAGAAATAGACGCTGGGAATAGATGCTGGCCACTCAGAACGAGGCAGCCACTTTCACGTGAAAATCTGGTTTTAAGGGTTATTGAGTGCGTGAGTCTCGGGGACTACACGCAAGGGAGGCCTACTGCTGCCTTCGTATCCCACAGTTTCCACGGACACACTCCCTCCGTCATGGGCGCAGGGGCCAAGGACGGCTAAAGAGAGCCGATGAAGGATGGACCAGCATGGGAGAAAGCCGCGTGGTCCCACGTGAGCCTGTCATGCTCTGACTCTGCTGATTTTCTCCAGAATAAAGTGCTTCTGAGAATAAAATTCAAGAATTGGTTTTAAGATTGATAATCTGCTTAATTATTCTCCTTTCAAATTTGTGGTCACTTTTATCTTTGGACAACCTAAAATTTGCCAGAAAAACATACAACATAATTTAGAAAACTAGTGAGATTTTCAGGATCTCCAAGCGGAAGACAGTCATGCGGATCTCGGAAACCAATAGACCGGCTCGTGGAACACAGAGCAGAATTTTGCTTTGGAAAAAAGAGAAAATTAATGGATTAGTGGGAACAAAAATGGAGACATGGAGAGGCATGCAAAGGCATTCTATTAACTGCCGGGTTGGAAGGGCCTTAAACGACGGGAAGAAAGAAGGTCTCCTCCCCCCATCACTCCCAGTCATCAGCGGCTCTGCCCTGGTCCCGCATGCCTGGAAAGTTAAGAGGCAGGTTGAGCGGTCATTGAAGTAAGATTTCTGGGTCAGAAATGGATTTCATTCTTCAGTATCATCTTTTTCTCCTGCTGGCACAAGAAGTCCGTCATTAATTGGCTGTGACCGCTGGCCTGTGTCAGTTCTCTACATTATCAGCACTTTTCGCAAATTCATCAGATCAGAAAAAGGCTCACGTGTATCTGTATGAATGTCCCAGCAACATCTCAGTTCACACTGCAGTAATCATGTGTTGGAGCGGTTCCTGGAAGCTTCCTCTGCCTTTTCTCTGAGGGCGGATGCCACCCTCCCTCCCTCCTTCCTTCTTTTTAAAAAATGTACTTATTTTTTATTGAAGGATAATTGCTTTACAGTATTGTGTTGGTTTCTGCCAAGCATCAACATGAAGCAGTCCCTCTTCCTTCCTTCCGCTCCCTCCTGCCTCCATCTTCCCCTCTCTGTTTCCTCTTTTCTTTCTTCCTCCCTCTTCCCTTCCTTCTTTCTTTCTTTCTGTCTAAATTCATGCATTCATTTCTATGTTGCCTACTAACTGTGCATCAGTGAGATGTAGGCTCTGTGCTAGAGAGAGGACACTGGAGAATGTGTTTCTGTCTCCAAGACAGACACAGTTCCTGGCCTAGAGGTTAGTGGGTCTCCTTTTATTCTGGAATTTGATCAAGTAAAGACTGTATCTAACATTTACAAGTAAATACTGCTGTTTGATTGCTTAGTCATATCCAACTCTTTGAGACCCCATGGACTGTAGCCCACCAGGGTCCTCTGTCCATGGGGTTCTCCAGGCAAGAATAATGGAGTGGGTTGCCATGCCTTCCCCCAGGGGATCTTCTCGCCCCAAGGATCCAACCTGAGTCTCCTGTGGCTCCTGCATTGCAGGCAGGTTTTTACCACTGAACCACCAGGGAAGCCCTTACTGGAAGGTAATTTGGTTAAAGTACAGATCAGCATTAGAAGTTGGTGTAGACACCAAATTTTACTAGAAGCTGAACAAGTCAGCCCTTTAAAATTTTCATGGACACTTTGTTCTCAGAAATTCCTAAAAAGGTTTTTCTGGATGGCTCAATATCTAAGCTTTAGTTATTACTACATCAAAACCCAAACCAAAATCTTTTGGGTCACTTAGGTTATTATAAACTGAATAACTGAATTCAGCATCCTTTTGTCTTGTTAGCAGAATCTCTGTTTCTCAACAGAATGTCAACACCTGGAGGGGGTGGGGTTAGCTATTCCGACAGGTGCACAGGCAGACTTCAGGGACTGGACTTCCTCATCTGCCGTTTTGGAAGGAAGTCAGGAACTTTCTCAAAGACGGGGGTCCTTCTTCCCTGGGGAGAGTCCAGCAGAGTCTCCTAAGAGCCCCTCGGTGCGTGGTTCCCGGGGCGAGCAAACAGGAGCATGAGCTCAGCTAGAAAGAAGGGCCTGCTGCGGGGGAAGCAGCTGGGGCACAAGCCAGAAGGATGGAAGGAACGTGGACATGCGAGCCTCCGAGATGGGCGAGTGGCGCAGCTGAGAGGATGGGGAGGGGAGGCGAGGGGAGGGGAGGCGAGGGGAGGGCGGGGTGCGCGGCACCTACCCAGCTAAATCTGCTGAGGGACAGTCCTCGCCCCTGCGTGAGGAAGAGAAAGAGAAAGTGACACAGGGATCAGTGCAGGCACAGCGCTCTTTCATACAACAGGACATGCAGTCAGAACAGCACCGAGCTGAGGCAGGAAGTATGTTTTGTCAGATTCAGCGCATCCCTGCGCCGCCCCTGAGGACTTCCGATCCAGGCAGGGAGGGGACGGGAATGCTGTCTGCCCGGGGCCAAGCGCTTCTCAGCCCGTTTTAGGTCTACGTGGGCTCCACGTGGCAAAACATTTTGGGGGGAAATGAGGGAGCTCTGAGTCCAGCCCCCTGTCTGACCCATTTAGGGATTCCAGGGGTGTTAGGCGATGGCGACTCAGCACATTCAGAGCTCTTACCTTTCCTTGCGATGGAGGAGGTGTGCGAGGTGTCACCTGTAGAGACACGGGAGAATGGTGAGCTGGGGGTGGGTCCCTCCTTCACAGCGGCCCTGACCGCCTGGAGAGGGCCTCCTGTGGTCACCTGTCACCCCTGTGTTCACCCAGCTAGAGGGAGCTGCTTGCCGGGAGGGTCTGGCACCAATGGTATAAGAAGCCACCCACTCGGTCTCTGCCCAGGACCCTATTCTGCCCCAGGTGAGGGAGAAACATGGGATTTCAGGATCAAATCACCCAGTGGCACCCGGATCATCCAGAGCACTCGGAAAGTGTTTGGGAGGATGTGAAACACGCACAGGGCTCTGCGCTCAGCGGGGTGAGCCCTTGTGACCGGCACTCCGGTGACAGTCCCTGTCACACACTGATTGTCAGAGACCCTCTCTGGGGTCGGCAGTCAAGGGCCCCAGATACTAGGAGCCTGGAAAGGAAACCTTCAGGTGTGTGGTCCCTAAAGCCCCCATCAACATGAAAAAGGAGGTCTATAACTAGAGCCTGTGCTTTTGCGACTATTTTTTTAGAGCCAGTTCTAGGTTTCTAGAAAAATTGTACAGCAATTGCAAAGCATTGTCATGACCTACTGTCCTCTGCACAGCCCACCCCTGGATTCTGTGTGGTCCATTCATTACAACTGGTGAGCCAATCTATCACCGTCCGAGGGTTTTAACTGTGTCCCACGGGGATATTCTCAGACCCCTCCCCCCCCACAGACTAGAGCTGTCACCTGGGGATGTACTCAGACCCCTCGTGGATCAGAGCTTAGAGTCCCCGGGGATATACTCAGATCACTCCCTCCTGGATTGGAGCTGTGTCACCTGGGGACACACTTAGGCTCTCCTGGGAGGGGGCATGGTCGGGCACCCCTCATCCTTCCACGCTCCCACCCCCACCCCACAGCCCTCCACTCCCCCACCCCACGCCAACACTCACGATGTTCTTGAAGAAGTGCACTACGGGATTTTCATCTTGGGGCCGGCCGTGCTGCGCCTTCTGGGGCAGGGAGCCATAGTGGGTGGTTCTGGCTGCGTGGTGTCCATCCTGAAAGACAGGGGGAGACGTCTGGAAGGTCAGAGGAGATCTTATGGGGATCTCCTGAAAGCCACTGGGACAGTGAGCCGCAGCCTCGCGGATGCCTCCTCCATCCCCAGCTCAGGGCACGGTTCAGAAGGACTCTTCTTGCTCACGAGATGCTGTTGTCACCAAGTCTAGGGTGTGCTTCTCGGGCGTTTAGCGCGTTTAATGGGCTGAGTGTCGCTGCTGGGACTTGCATTCCTGTCTGGATTGTCACTGGTGTTACTGACACTAGTTACAGGGGCATGTTCCCACACGCATCACCATCAGTGTCTATGACTCTCTGCAGATGGTCCTCCCACCACCATCCACCAGGTCGGAAGCCCTGCAGTCATCCTGGCCTCTCTCTCTGCTCTATTTCCCCCTTTGGGTCCATTCACAACCCTTATAGGTTTTTCTTTAAAATAGTCTGTGCATTTAAAATAGTCTCCACCCCACGCTGACAGCAAAGCCGGAGACTGGGGCAGCCCTGCCCCAGATGCTCTGCATCTCCTGTCCTCACCTCCCCTCCCCACAACCACTCCCTGTGTCTGCTCACAAACTGGACCCCTTCTCTCCAACCCAGGGGGGCGGAAGGAGCAGCTGAGAGCTTACACCACACAGCATGTCCAGGCTTTCTCCACTTTCTGAGAACTTGTCTTGGCTGTGAGTGGTCCTTTGAATGCGGCGTCCACGTGCCCTCCAGTCCCCCTTCTGTGGCTCTGCGCCTTGCTCACTCCTCAGGTTCTAAGTCCCTCCTTCTGTGGGTCCTGCAGGGGCCCAGGCTTCCTGCTTCCCCAGCCTCTCCCCACTGTGCCCAGACCCCACCTCCCCAATGCCCCGGCCATGGGTTCTGCAGGCTGCAGTTCTCAGTTTCCCTCCGGGCAGGCTCAGCAAGTGATCTGTTTCTGTGCAGCTCAGTCAGTCTCCCTCAGAGGGTGGAGCCAGGCCTGGGGGTCATGAGCTGAGCCTCCCTCCCCCCATGGGACTGGGAGCTTCATGGTGTTCGGGTTCCCCCTGCAGGAAACCCAGGGAGTTGTGTTCTGCCAGGCGGCGCTTGTGGTAAAGAACCTGCCTGCCAGTGCAGAAGATGTAAGGGACTCAGGTTTGATCCCTGGGTCGGGAAGTTCCCCTGGAGAAGGAAATGGCAACCCACTCCAGTATCCTTGCCTGGGAAGTCCCATGGACAGAAGAGCCTGACAGGCTACGGTCCATGGGGTCGCAAAGAGCTGGACATGACTGAGCAACTCAGCACTCAAGCACATGGGCATGATGGTGTGGGTGGAGGCTGATGCAGTGGGCATTTGAATTGAAGATGTCGGCCACAGGGGCGAACTGGAGCATTTCAGCAACTGCTGAAACACCCCTGCCCTGCTGACTCTAACTTATCTGCTCTGTGGATGCTGCCAGAAAGCAAGTAATCTGGTTCTCCCTTGTGTTGTGCTGTCTGTCACCCAGGGCCAATCAGATTCCGTCACCGCTGGCCAACCCTACACATTCTTCTCCAGTGAAGGAGAATGTGAAACCAAGAATTAAAAAAGAAAACAGATGAGCTAGGAAACTGTTTAAGTTACTTGTGCATATGTGCTGAGTTGCTTCAGTCTTGTTCGACTCTTTGAGACCCCATGGACTGCAGCCCGCCAGGCTCCTCTGTTCATGGGATTCTCCAGGCAAGAATACTGGGGTGGGTTGCTGTGCCCGCCTCCAGGGGATCTTAAGTTACTCACTTCAAGAAAAATATCTTTTGTGTTTAGACACAAAAATATCTTTGTGTCTAAATATCCAATGTATCTGGCAAGTGAAGTTATTTATTAGGTAGCACCTTAATGGCCCAAAATAATTAAAACAGCTCAGAATTTTGCACAACTAATGCAAAATAATTTGGGGTAAGAAATGGCAGTCCACTCCAGTATTCTTGCCTGGAGAATTCCATGGACAGAGGAGCCTGGTGGGCTTTAGTCCATGCTGTCACAGAGAGTTGGACACAACTGAGCTAATGAATGCAGGCTTACTTTGGTGTTTATACACCACTTTTCTGCAGGATGTGTTGGAATTTTTGTCACAGAAACATTGTGTACTTCGATTGGCCCATTCTGTGATTAAACTAAGAAAGTTTCTTAAACTTTACAAAAAGGTTTTAAATAAATTTTCAGTAGTATCACGCAGATTTGATATTATTAAACTTATTTCTGCTGTGATGTAGTTAATGAAGTGCTGTGTGGACAATAACAATGTTTCACGCCTGACCCACACACACCAGTTTCTAACGCTGAAAGAGACAGAGAGTCTACTTTGGTGATTTTTATAGTGAGTGCACTGGAGAAGAAAACCTCCATGATATGAGGGTAGTCAATAAGTTTACAGACCTGACACTGTAAACATGATCCATAAAAGGAACAAAATTGATAAATTGGACCTGATCAATATTTACAACTTTTGCAAAGGTTATATTTAAGAGAATGAAAAGAAGCTACAGACTGAGAAAATATTTGTAATCACATATATGATGTGGGACTTGAAACCGCAGTATGTAAAGAACTCTAAAAAATCAATGGTAGAAAAGAACAAACAACCAGGTTTAGAAATTGGACAAAATGCTTGACTAAACACTTCATTGCAAAGGATGAGCAGAAGGCAAGGGAGCACATGAAGAGATGCCCAACATCATTAGCCATTAGTAAGATGTAAATCAAAGCCACCCAAAGACACCACTATCCACCTACTAGAATGGTTGAAGTAAAGAATACTGACAAGACTAAGTGTTGGCTAGGATGTAAAGCAACTGGACTTCACATGCATTTGTTGGTGGGAATGCAAAATGGTATCCTCACTCTGTAACACAATTTGAGTCTCTTATAAAGTTAACCATGCACTTACCATATGACTCAGCAATCCCACTTCCTGCTTTGAATGATAAAAGAAAAGTTACATGGTTTTGGAAGTCATTTTTATAATTAATGTATTCGTCTCTGCTCTTTTGATGGAAGTAATTTAAATCTTAAAACTTACAATCACACAAAACTTGCCCAATAATGTTTATAGCAGCTCAGTTCATAATCACTAACTCTGTAAATGACCCAAGTGTTCCTCACTGAGTGAGGTGATAGACTGTAGTATGTCCATGTGAAGCAATACCGCGCAGCAGTAAGAAGGAGCAGATTTTGATACACTTGACAACTCAGAAGCATCTCCAAGGCATTGTGCTCGGTGAAAGAAGACATTCCAAAAAGCCTGCATACTGTACGATCTCACTCAGACATGACAGGCTTCAAAAGACCGCACTACGAGGAGGGTGAGGAGAGCAGGGGTTGGCCGGGGTCAGGGATGGGGAGGGGAGGTGTGGTGAGAACTGGAAGGGAGGTTTGGGGGCGATGCATCCCTATGGTGGTGGCAGCCATGTGCGTGTGAGAATTCACAGACCTGCACACCATAAACAAGCCAGTCTCACTGTGTGTGGTCCCATCACTTCACGGAAAATAGATGCGGAAACAATGGAAACAGTGAGAGACTTTATTTTCTTGGGCTCCAAAATCACTATGGATGGTGACTGCAGCCATGAAATTAAAAGACGCTTGCTCCTTGGAAGAAAAGTTATGACCAACCTAAGCAGCATATTAAAAAGCAGAGACATTATTTTGCCGACAAAGGTCCATCTAGTCAAAGCTATGGTTTTTCCTGTGGTCATGTATGGATGTGAGAGTTGGACTATAAAGAAAGCTGAGTGCTGAAGAATTGATGCTTTTGCACTGTGGTGTTGGAGAAGACTCTTGAGAGTCCCTTGGACTGCAAGGAGGTCAAACCAGTCCATCCTAAAAGAAATCTGTCCTGAATATTCATTGGAAGGCTTGATGCTGAAGCTGAAACTCCAATACTTTGACCACCTTATACGAAGAACTGATCCCTTGGAAAATACCCTGATGCTGGGAAAGATTGAGGACAGGAGGAGAAGGGGATGACAGAGGATGAGATGTGTGGATGGCATCACTGACTCAATGGACACAAGTTTGAGTAAACTCCGGGAGTTCATGGTGGGCAGGGAGGCCTGGCATGCTACAGTCCACGGGATTGCAAAGAGTCAGACGTGACTGAACTGAACTGAACTGAACCCGTCAGAGTAGCAGCTGAGGGAAGCAAGCCGGTTTTCCAGAGGGGTTTCTGTATCCGGTGTTTGTTTGCTGAGACCCTGGCCTAGTCCTGACCCTGTTTACGCATCACTAGAAGGTTCTGTGGTGAGCACAGGAAGAAGCACTAAGAACTCGCCTGGTTGCTGGCAATGACGCCCTCACGCAGGGGTGGGGAGGGGCCTGCAGTGTCTGAGTCACCTTTACATTTTAAAAAAAATTTTGGTAAACCATGCTTAACATGAACCAGAGATCAAATTGCCAACATCCATTGGATCACTGAAAAAGCAAGAGAGTTCCAGAAAATATCTATTTCTGCTTTATTGACTATGCCAAAGCCTTTGACTGTGTGGATTACAATAAACTGTGGAAAATTCTGAAAGAGATGGGAATACCAGACCACCTGACCTGCCTCCTGAGAAATCTGTATGCAGGTCAGGAAGCAACAGTTAGAACTGGACATGGAACAACAGACTGGTTCCAAAAAGGAAAAGGAGTACATCAAGTCTGTATATTGTCACCCTGCTTATTTAACTTATATGTAGAATACATCATGAGATACGCTGGGCTGGAGGAAGCACAGGCTGGAATCAAGATTGCCGGGAGAAATATCAATAACCTCAGATATGCAGAAGACACCACCCTTATGGCAGAAAGTGAAGAGGAACTAAAGAGCCTCTTGATGAAGGTGAAAGAAGAGAGTGAAAAAGTTGGCTTAAAGCTCAACATTCAGAAAACTAAGATCATGGCATCCAGTCTCATCACTTCATGGCAAATAGATGGGGAAACAGTGGAAACAGTGGCCGACTTTATTTTGGGGGCTCCAAAATCACTGCAGATGGTGACTGCAGCCATGAAATTAAAAGACTCTTACTCCTTGGAAGGAAAGTTATGACCAACCTAGACAGCATATTAAAAAGCAGAGACATTACTTTGTCAACAAAGGTCTGCTTAATCAAGGCTATGGTTTTTCCAGTGGTCATGTATGGATGTGAGAGTTGGCCTATAAAGAAAGCCAAGTGCCGAAGAATTGATGCTTTTGAACTGTGGTGTTGGAGAAGACTCTT
Organism: Odocoileus virginianus; assembly: GCF_023699985.2. NCBI lineage: Eukaryota > Metazoa > Chordata > Mammalia > Artiodactyla > Cervidae > Odocoileus > Odocoileus virginianus. Next base: position 53,879,025 of record NC_069695.1, read on the forward strand.
GAGGGTCCCTTGGACTGCAGGGAGGTCCAACCAGTCCATCCTAAAGGATATCAGCCCTGGGTGTTCATTGGAAGGACTGATGCTGAAGCTGAAACTCCAATACTTTGGCCACCTGATGCGAAGAGCTGACTCACTTGAAAAGACCCTGATGCTGGGAAAGACTGAGGGCAGGAAGAGAAGGGGACGACAGAGGATGAGATGGCTGGATGGCATCACTGACTTGATGGACATGAGTTTGAGTAAACTCTGGGAGATGGTGATGGACAGGGAGGCCTGGCGTGTTGCGGTTCATGGGGTCGCAAAGAGTTGGACACGACTGAGCGACTGAACTGAACTGACCTAACATGAAACCTACCATTTTGTCATTTTTAATTGCACATTTTGGTGGCATTAAGTACATGTGCGATGTTGTGTATCCATCACAGCATACAGCTCCAACCCTTTCCCATGTTCCCAAACCAATGCTGCACCCAGCAGACACCGGGTCCCATCACCGGTCCTGGCCTCCTGGAAAGCTCCACCCTATGCCCCCTGTGACTGACTGCGCCAGGGACCCCTGACCAGTGGGGTCACACAGTGCTTGTCCTGTGGGGACTGGCTCCTTTCTGCCATGCCATGGCTTCCGTCCGAACCTCCTTCCTGCTCAAATGCCATCCCTGGGGCCCGTGTAAACTGCGTTCTGTTCACTCATCGCCTCTGACCGGCACGCGGTTGTTTCCAGCCTGGCCGGGTGCGGCCCCCGCAGTGCTGGCAGCTCTGGGGGTGCGGCCCAGCCTCTATCCCCCATGGCCTGAAGAGCACCACTGACTCTGCGTGAGCCGGGCAGCTGAGACCCCGAGGCCGCACTGAGGGCCCGCCTGTGCTAGGGAAAGGGGCTCATGTCCAGCCCAGGGGCGCTGTGCGGGGAGGCTCTGGCCAGGCCACCGGCAGTCAGTCTGTGCCATCGGCGGTCAGTGCGCAGTCAGGGCAGGGCCGGCCCTTGTCATCCAGGCAGGCAGGAGCCCCTGGCGGTACTGGAGGCGTGCTTTAAAGGCAGCTGGGTTTGGCTTGTTAGATTTCACAATTTGCGGGGAGCGGGTACTGCTTTCCTTATGCCTCATGGTAAACAAGGGGGTCTGTTTCTGTCCTGCGGGAGGACGGGAGGGGAGGCCAGGGAGTAGGCAAGACGGCGGGGCTGTCCGGGCGCCCAGGGGGCTCCGCAGCCTTACAGCCCCGCAGGGATGCGAGGGCACGGCCTGGCTGCTGATGCCCCGCAGTCTCAGCCGGTCCTCTGACCCCACCTCTGCCTCCACCCTGGGGACCCCAGCCTCTGCCTCTGAGCTTGTGGTGCACACATATCCCCCTCGGGAGACCCCTGGACTCGGCTCCTGACTCAGGATGGGTTAGTCACTCCCTGATGGGTGAACATTCCTCCTCTCTGCTCAGAAAGCAGAGAAAAGCCAGAAACACTCACACTTTCAGTTATTTGCCAGAACTGGCGTCTCTTTGTCCACAGCTGTCTTGCTTTCTGATGCAAGGAACCGACTCACTGGGAAAGACCTGATGCTGGGAAAGATCGAAGGCGGGAGGAGAAAGGGACGACAGAGGAGGAGATGGTTGGATGGCACCACCGACTTAATAGACATGAGTTTGAGTAAACTCTGGGAGTCGATGATAGACAGGGAGGCCTGGTGTGCTACAGTCCATGGGCTTGAAAACAGCCGGACACGACTGAACTGAACTGAACTGATCCTGCTCCAAGTAGCTCGTTCACTTTGCCGGCGATGGAAAGGCAAATGAGGAACTTGAAGGGCTATCCTACCATAAAATAAGAGCTGGGCCAGGGCGGAGGAGGTGGGGAGGGGCAAGCGGCAGTCACCCCCGACCCTGAGAGATCAGAAAAGGAAAAAGGGCCACAGATGGGGACCCCACCCCACACCACACTAGTCTACAGTTAGGATGTCAACACATCCTCTCCAAAGTACACGGAGCTGAATATTTGGGAAATGAAGTTAGAAAATTAGTCCTGCTTTTAAAAAATGAAAGCTTCAGTTGTTCAGAAAAATAGCACTTATTACAGAGGGATTTCAAATAAAGTAGAGAAGTTTGTAGAAGAAATCCTACCACTCAGGGCTGTGCTTTGTTCACACGCTGACGAACCACAGGCAGCCCTGGCCTTCTGTGCACAGGATGATGTGAGTCGTGCAGGTCCTTGGCAGTGATCACAGCACACCCAGGGTTACATGCCACTGACATGTTACTCTTTCTCGATGTAACCATTAACAAAACAACAACAAACTTCTTGGTTGGCAAATAAAATAATATCATGCTGAAAATCTAAATGCTATGGAAGGAAAGGCATGGGATAAAGGACAGCCGGTCATTAATGTTTAACATAAATTGCTTTTTCCATTAGCCTGTTTGAAAAATTATGGTTTGTCCCCCCCCCAACTTGTGATAATGTGTGCTTCACCAGCAGGGGGAGCGCGTGCACTTGGCTTGCCAGTCCCATCTCCAGACACCATGAAGGATTTTTCACTATTTTCCAATGTGCTCAAACTTGCAAGTAATAACAGGAGATTAGTTTTCACCTGACACAGTGAAGATCAATGGTCATCAGATTGGGTAAAGATTCTTCCCTCGACTCTGACGGCTATTTTATGAAAATAGGGTCGAGGCATTTGTCTGCATCATCATTTGCATTTGGATTTGATTAGGGACGAAGGGATAGAATTGTTCCCTCAGAAGAAAATGCTGCAGCTTGAAAAAATGAACACTCACTGTGTCTGGGGTTTGTGCTCAGGGGAAAACAGAGTCCTAGAGCTTGCTTCAGTTCTTGTCTGCAAGAAGAATTTAAAATATTTCCTGAAGAATTGATTCTTTTAAATTGTGCTGCTGAAGAAGACTCTTGAGAGTCCCTTGGACAGCAAGGAGACCAAACCAGTCAATTCTAAAAGAAATTAACCCTGAATACTCATTGGAAGGACTGATGCTGAAGCTGAAGCTCCAATATTTTGGCCACCTGATGCAAAGAGCTGACTCATTGGAAAAGACCCTGATGCTGGGAAAGATTGAGGGCAGGAGGAGAAGGGGATGACAGAGGATGAGATGGTTGGATGACATTATCAACTCAGTGTACATGAGTTTGAACAAATTCCAGGAGATGGTGAAGGATAGGGAAGCCTGGCATGCTGCAGTCCATGGGGTCACAAAGAGCTGGACATGACTGAGCGACTGAACAACAGTAACAGCCTGGATCCACCATTAGAATGCCAGCGGCGGAAATTTGAGTGAATCTTGGGTCTGGGACATCTCTCCCCTCTGCGTCCACCCTGCTTGAGCTGTGCACCCTAGACGCAGTCAAACCAGTCAATCCTGAGGACAACTGGACCCTCGAGCCTGGCTCCCTCCCCTCTCTCTGCCCAGGCTTCAGTGCGCTGGCCTCTCTTCTCAGGATGGGTGACACTGGCTGGGTGCCGAGGAGGGGCCAGGAGAGTAGTGATAAGCGCCAGGCGCACAGGCGTCTGAGGACCGCCCAGATGCAGACTCACAGCTTGGAGTGGTCACACAGGAGAGACGAGCCTTCAGAGGCCCCGCTCTCTGCCTGGTGCTCTCTCCTCGGCGCCCAAGGCTCCGACCTGCGGTGTGTAGCGAGGGGAGCACGGGTTTCACCCTCACAAGTGAGCACCGGCTTCCCTGTGAGAGGCGCTTCAGTTCCTGCGCTTGTCCTTTCTTTCGCTGCGCGCTGGCGGTGGGGAGCTCGGCCGTTCAGTCACAGCGCGTCTGGTGGCGCGTGGCGGTGACACCCGCTCCATCTTTTCTGCATCGTGGGCCCTGTGTGCGGCTGCTGCTTGGAAACTGCTGCCCTTTGCACAACGTGAAATCGGGCACTTTCATGGAGGTCACCAGTGCAGGTGCCCCCGTGCCAGGCTGCCTCACCCACCATCTGCGGGGCCGCTGTGATGGGTGCCTCCAAGGCGCCCCGGGTCTGCCCGTCAGCAAGCACCTAACCCTGTGACGGGGACCTTACGGTGACCCGGGCTCACGTCCCGCAGCCCGCCTCACTCAGGGACAGGTCGAGGCGCCGTGCAGAAGGATGCAGCCTGACGTGACCTCTCTGTGGATCAGCCTCAGACGTGACCAGATGGTTGTCCAGTGGCTGAAAGCAGGACTGTTTTCTTTCTGGCACTTTCTTAGTCAAGTCGATCCTGTGAATTCTAGGAATGCATGCTTCTCTCTGTGTCCCCAGACAGAGCCAATATAAAAAAGGAGCAAGGAAAGCGGTTCCATCGTGTTTTACAGGGTGTACGTGTGGTTGTGTCCACCCCATTTTACAAATGTGGACATGGCTACTTGAAGGGGCTGTTTGAAGTGGTGAAAAGCATCCAAGGAAGCAGATGTCCAACAAACACACAGCTTGGTGTTTCAATTTACAGGTTGAATCTGGTAGAATTCCACTTGCATTCACAGAGCGGCATTAAGGATACATAAGGAAACATAAGGATACATAAGGTAGATGGTTCCACCAGTGGTCTAGAGAGTGAAGGAATTTGCCTTTTGCTTTTTTCAAACTGCAGTTTGCATTTTGAATTTTCCAAAATAAAAACCTTTGGCTTTATGGCACCCCAGGAAGCCCAGATTCATCAGCTCGTCTCTTTCACCTGTTCGGAACCACATGCTCCAACATTGTGGGTGTCTTCCTGAACTGCCCACGATAAGGAGAACAGTAGAGTGAGACTTGGGATCAGGGAGAGAGTTGCTTCTTGGGAAAGTGTTAAGAAAACTAAAAATGCTTCTTCCACATTGTCGTCTTTATATTTGAAAACCAGGAAATGTAGTCACGGTGGAATAGCTTTTCTTTTCCTTCCCTTTTCCTCTTGCCTCACACTTCTCTGGGCGGTTTATAAAACTCCCCCAGAAATCTTGTTTTGGTGACTGAAGGGAGTGGAGGACTTAAGGAAGTCCTCCTCAAGGACTTTCTGAAAAAGCAGCTTTGTGAACATCTTGTGCTGAAAGACTCTGATCTGCAGCTGTCCCGTCTCTCGGCCCGTCTTTGGAAGGCAGGGTTGTGGCAGATACGTACCTCTGTGGCATCTGGCTTTGAGCTAGCTGCCGGTAAAATATTATCTCTGAGAGCATGTGAACTGAAGGTCACAGCCTGCAGAAGAGATAATACATCTGCTGGAAAATGTCGGAGCTGCAATGTGCCCCCTTTCAGAGCTGGCCCCAATGACCACGGCGTGTTTTTGCTCCAATACCCTGACCCTGCGATGCTCCAGCTGTTCCCAGAAACCCCTGGACAATGAGGCCGATCTTGTTTATGTAAGTTTTTCAGAGGAAGTGATTGCTCCACTTCTGGTCAACCAGCCCCCCGGTACGCCTCAGGGGAGGCGTTAGATGCTTTCTTGCTGCATTTCGATTGTGCAATCTGGGGAGAGGATTCTTGTCAGTCTGAATGATCCATGCGGTCTGCCTGCCCCTGCGTTTTCACCCTCGGCAAGTTTAAGAATATGTTTGCTCCTGAATCATCAACTCGATGGAGTTTAATTAAAGCAGTGGACTCTCTCTTTCTTAAAGCAGTGGACTCTCTGGCCTTAGAGAAAACCGTGCCGTCTCAGCAGTGGGCTTTTCTCAGTTGCAGGAGGAGCCCAGGCAGCGCTTAGGTTTAGGCGGAGATTTTAGGTGGCCTGTTGCCTGTTCTCATGACAGTTTCTTCTTGGCCATTAGACAGTGGGGAGGCCGACAGGTGGTCTGTCTTTGTGGGAGTTGTTCCTTGGGCTGAGATAGGAGGGCCTGGCTTCCAAGCTGGAGAGTTTCTACTCTCAGCAAGTCCTGAAGCTGAAGGCAGGGGGGGCACATCAGCCTGTTTCCCTCTGCGATGTTTCCCTGAAATGAGGGAATCAAAGCCTCCGGCCTCTTCTGGACCAAATTCTTTGCCTCCGTCGATGGCCATGCAAGGACTGGACTAGAGGCCTCTGGGCAAGGACGGAATGAAATCTCCAGGCTGTGGGTATGAGGTCACCCTGGAGGGAAGTCGGTGTCACACGTCACAGTCTATGTGTCCACTGGCTCGGTGAACACGCAGTGGCTGCTTGGCTTCTGACGGGGGCTTAACCTCAGGTGGAGGCCTTCCAGCCTGGCCTCACCCCAGGGAGTGGACCGGGAGGTGGAGGAGGTGGCCATGTAGGGGGTCCTGGCCGGAGCTGGGAGCTGCTATCAGGTCCATGAGGATGTTGCCCATGGTTGTGATTTCTACCCGCAGCTCCGCCATCTCATACCACCTGATATGTAGCTGCCCAGGGCCTTCCTGCCCAGCAGCCTCCGGGAGGGTCCCTCTGCCATGCCTGGGCCACCCTCACTGTCCCGGGAGCCAGATCTCATTCCCATCTCGGGCAGTGCTGGGGAGCTCATGGTCCCCAGAGGAGGGGCTCAGCGCTGCTTCTCAAACAGGGCGGCGGGCTAGTGCTGACAACGACGCTCCTGAACGTGGGTGCGCAAGCATCCTTGTCTCCTGTCCACGGGAGGCAGGGCTGGAAGTTGGCCTTAACTGCTCCAACTTTTCTCTTTGCTCCCATTTTGGAAGACCTCAGTGTGTCTATAGTACGCACGTGACTTCCTAGCGTAAAGATCCAGCTAACGCCTTGGTAGCGGCGTAAACCAAACAGCCTCCCAGGACACCTTTCCTTGGCTTAGAACTCAATCGTCTCCTTACGCAGAACGACAGCGGGTGGTGTGACGGATACACAGTCTGGAAGGCTTATTTTGGGAGGAAAACCCAAGTTGCAACATGCTTTCCTGAAACTGAAGGCCACGGGCCCCTGGGCAGCCGTGCTGGGAGGCGGCCCCTCAGGGTGGGGAGCGTGGACTAGACCCCAGGCACGACCCCGGCCCGAGCCCTGGAGAGGGCCAGCCCCAGGACAGCCAGATGGCCTGCCCCAAGTCAGCATGGCCCCCAGGGAGCTCGATCTGCTCTGGGTCCCCACGGCCAGACCGTCAGGGCCTGTCAAAACCATCCAACTCTGGTCCGAGCCATTTCTTTGGAAATGAGGAAGAAATCGCTTCAGAAAACCTGGAGACTGAGTACAAGGGAAGTGTCTGGAAGGCTTTCCGTGCGAGCACAATGCCTGGGGCTGGGGGCTGACAGACTGAGGTCTGTCCCCTGAGCAGAACAAGGTCGTATAAGCCGCAGGCACGCGGAGTCGCCCCCGAGCACCTGCCTCAGGGCTGGAGGGGCTGTGCTGCTCACGGGGTAACGAAAGGGCCCTGAGACGGGAGGAAATGGCCGTGGGTCGGTCCCCACAGAGACGCTCACAGTCCCCGACTCTGACTCTCCGGTTGAGATGCCGAGGCCCGAGGGGAGCTCAGGGGCTGCAGCCAGAGCTGGGCTGTGGGGAGGGCTCGTGGGGCCCCTGGGGAGGGGTCTGCTGCACCCGTGATGCACCTGGTTTACCGGCACCAGGGCGGTGCCCCCGTTTCCCTCCATCAGCCCGGGGTCCCGGGGTCCCGGGCGTCAGCAGGACAGATGGCTGTTTCTGACGTTGCTGCCAGTGGCTGGGGAGGGAGGCTCAGAGCAGACACTCGCAGGTGGAGGGTGAGAGCAGACCCTCAGCACGTGCTTCCATGCACACTCAGTGCTTTTCCAGGCGCTAGGAGTCTGACTTCACAAGCCCCAGCCCCTGGGACGGTTGGTGCAAGTTCCGAGTGGGGAGGGCAGCTCTGGACAGGCCTCTGGGTGCTCCTCCACTCCTCAGGTGGGTGGCCCCACAGTGGTCTCTGCAGGCTGTGAGGGGCAGGCGGGGGCTTAAGGAAGCTGGTAAGAGCAGCTGCCGGGCATGGGAGAGGGGCGTGCTTGGCTCTGCCTGCGTCTCCAGGCCTGGACGTGCAGGTGCGGGTGGGACAGGGCCGGGGCCAGGCACGGCTCCCTGCTGCCCGCTCCGGGAGCCCTTCCGCCTCCTTAGTCCAAACGACCTCTGGGTGATGGGGCTTTTGGAGGCCCAGCATGTGGGGCCAGGAGACCTGATGGGGGGCCGGGAGGAGGAGGCCCCGTGTCCCCCACGGAGTCGTCTTCTGTGCTGTGTGTGCACCTGCTCCTCGTTTGTCCTTGGAGCCTGTGCTTTTCCGACTCATCTTGGGTCAGCTCCTGCGTGGACTTGGGCTCCCCGCCACCTTCAGGTCAGCCCTCGAGTCAGGCTGGGGTGGAAATAAGAGAAGCGATGCGTCTTCTGGAATCGAAGGGTTCCTCGTGGGAGCCCCATTCTGGAAGGGCCTCCAAGGCACTGAGCTGGCTTGTTTCTTGACAAACAGCGAGTGGGGGTTTCTCATCCTTCCTGCAGAGTTTGTGCAGAGACAGACAGAAGGTGGAATGTTCCGGAAGATCTGGGTGCAGACTGTCAGTCTGGCATTGCTCACCAGCTGAGTTTCTGAGCCTCGGGGGGAGGATGAGGAACGTTTCGGTACTGAGTTGCTGGGCCTGGCACCACGGCTCCCAGCGTGGCCGCAGTGGGCAGCCCTGTCTCCTCCAAGCTTTATTTCACGGCCCTTTCTTGTATCTGAAAACCATTTAGTGCCACTGGGCGCTTTGGCCCTTTCCCCTGACTGGTGCTGTTTTCTCTCAAATAAACATAGCCTCTTTCTTTTTTAAGTCCAGAAAGTAATTGCTATATTAATGTTTTTTAAGGGAATAAAGAAAAGTCAGTAAACCTTTGGGTTTTTTAAAATTTGATCTAACCTCTTTCTTGAAATAATGAAGAATTTGACGTGCCGGGGGAGACATAGTGAAGACACGGCAAAGGCAGAGGCCTGTCACTGGAGGCCCCAAGGCTCAGCCCCAGGGCTGTGTCTGCAGAGCCCGGGGATGGCGCCCCCTGCAGGTGTCGGAGCATGCATCTCTGTCCGGCTTGTACACATGGGCCGAGTGCATCTAGCAAGAAGATGTGGAGGGCGGGCCTGCTGCCTTTGTTCCACCAAAAGAGAAAAGCCAAACGCTGCTGAAAGTTTCTGTTTATCCCCTGAACACCGAAGCCCTGGCTTCTCGCCCCCCAGGGCTCTGTGCTGGGTCTGGGATTTCTGGCAAAGTCTCTGCCTGTTGGCGGAGTGTGTCTGCTTGCTGATGGTGACGTGACCCGTGGAGGTGAGGGCAGGGCTCCAGGTGGCTTCAGGGCTCAGGGTGCAAAGAGGTCCTTGTCTGCCCCCACATCCCTGCCGCAGGGTGACTGTGTACCTCAGCCCCCATGCCCTCGCCCCAGGAAGGAGTTTGGGGCCAGCCTTGGCTTCCTCCTGGCCGAGTCTGAACCAGCTGATGCCCAAGAGCTGCAGAGAACATGTGCCTCCAGGGGGCTGGGCCCAAACTGCCTTCCTGGGGGCGGGGATGCTGCTTTGAGGCGCCACTGAGGGGGCTCTCTGTGCAGTGAGCATGGCGACCACGCCTGAAACACGGTTCCCCTTCCTCCAGGGGTGGCACCCCTCAAACTCCCTGCAGCCTGGAGTGGAGGTTCCATTCACCCCCGGGGGTTTGATAACAGTGACTCCCACATAGCCTGCAGCCCAGTGTCTGCCCAGGGGCCTAGCGCCTCTGAGCCTCCTGTCCTGGGCCTCCGCGGCCACCCTGCCAGCCTTCTTGGACAGGCTTTCTGGAGCTGTCTCTCGGGCACGCCTGCTCCTCCTCTGGGGCTTGCCGGGTCTGGGGTCCCGTGGTCCCACCATCACATGGGGTGACAACCTGTCTTCTGGCTCTGGGGTCTCAGCAGTGGGCGCCTGTCCCACATGCCTCCTCCCCACTCCTGCCCCTCCCCTGTGCATTTGTAGAGGGTCCCTGAGCCCCCACCCGGCGTCCTGCTCCAGCACCAGGCGTCCTCCTCCCGTGTCATCCCAGGGCGGAGAGCCCGGTGCCGGGACATGGTGCCTGCTGGGACCTGCAGGCTGGCAGTGGGTGGGGCCCCCGGGAGCGGGTCTGAGCCAGATGGCACCCCGCGCCTCCCCAGGGTCACCCCAAAGTCCCTGTGCCCCCCATCCTGCGCTCTGAGGGTCAGCTGAGAAGAGAACCGACCACAGGCTCCTCCTCTGCCCAAGGATGCTCACTGGGCTCGTGCCTGGAAGGGCTCATCCACCTGGCATTTGCTGCGCATGCAGTCTGTTAGGTGCTGGTTCTTACAGCAGATGGGCCACAGTCACAGGCCGCCCCAGGCTGGGCCAGGCCTGCCGCGGGCGTCTCCCGGCCCACAGGCGCCCGCGGCCCTGCAGGGCGCCCACCCAGAATCGAGGCCCCGCCTCCCTCGCGAGGCCCCTCCTCTCGGTCTCCGCGCGTCCCCAGGAGCCGCCCTGTGGGTGAGACCTGCGTGCCTCTCCGAGGCTCCGGGGCGGCAGCCAGCTGGCCATGTGGCCGCGGGCGGGGAGGAGCCGTCTTACCTGGTACATGTTGCACAGCCCGGGCGGGCTGCGGGCCTGGGAGCCCGGGGGGCTCTTGCTCTGCCTGAGCCACGGGACCTGCCAGAGGGACAGAGTGGCGCCTGAGTTCGCGTGGGCCCGGGGCCGGGCCCCACGTCCTCCAGCGGCGTGCTCCTGACCGCGGCGCAGACCCGGGCGGGGAGGAGGGCTGGAGGGGGTGAGGATGGGAGGAAGAGGCCTGGTGAGAGGATGGGAGGCGGGCCAGCCGGGGGCTGGGTGTCCGGGGGCACGCGGAGCGAGAAGACAGAAGGGGGTGGCCCCCCGAGGACCGACAGGACCACAGACAGACCGGAGGAGAGGGAGGCTCAGGGGAGCGTTCTGCCCTAGCACCTGCTCTGTAGCTAGCTTTGTGGCCACCTTCTCTTAAACAGGCTGCTGGCACCAGACTCATGGGATTTCCAAGACAGCTCCAGGCCAAGAGCTGAAATGGCCTTTCCAAGTTCGCAGAGGAATGGATTTGACACGCTGCTGAGTTTTACTTTATTATTCTTTTCCTTTCAGAGTGAGCGTGTTAGCTTCTGCCTGGGACTGACATGTCTTTTCCGCTCTGTGGGGGTCACCGTGACTGTCACGCTGGACCCTCTCGGTTTGCTCCAGAGTGAACGGAGGTCATCGTAAGGGCAACAGAGTGTCCCTCCGGCAGACCACTTGCATATTCTTCTCTGCTGTTGGTGACATTTAGGAGCCTAATATTAATAGGAACTTAATAGTCCTTCGTGAGTTATGACTCAATGTAAACTTTGTTATAAATCTTCCTCAATGGTATTTGCTCTGAGTGCATTTTTCCTATTCTATTACCTATGAGACAGTAGCCGAATTGAGCAGCTTTGAGGGATGTGATAGGACTAAGGACAGGGCCTGCAGGAAGGGCCTCTGATGGCGATGGCAAAATGGTGAGAGAGAGAGAGAAAAACAGAGAGACAGCGGATGCCTTACAGAGGTCAAGAGATGAAGTCAGTGTAATAGATGTCAAGAGATGTCTTATACTGACGACAGATGAAATGGATTTTTTAAAATGACGTGAATAGCTGGTTATGCACAGAAATAAGCGATAGTTGTGACACGGGGAAGCGCTATGGTGTTCTAGAAATATCATTGCAAAGTGAACAGAGTAGAATTCCCAGAGGCAAGTCCGTGGTGAGCCTGTGCTTGGCTGGGTACCTCGTGTTCAGTTTTTTGCACAGGTGAGAGGCATGCTCTGTGCTAGCAAGCAGTGCGGGGCGCTGGGTGCTTAACAAGTGAGACACCGGGTGTCTGTTTAGAAGCGCGCCTCGGTGGGTGAGTGGGAGGGTCCTCTGCCTCTCTGCGGCGTGGCTGCTCCCACCGAGGGTGAGACCCTCCAGAATGGCCCGTGGACAAGTCAATGCTGGCACCTGGTCCACAGACAAAGGGAACTTTCTGGTCCTCTGTTTCAGACTGCATCCCTTCTCCATGATGATTTTGTCTCTGCAGCAATTTTGGGCAGCTCTGGGGGCTGTGGTGAGTCCCCCACTGCCATGCCTGGACTCCTGGGTGTTGGTCACAGAGCCTGGGACTGGCCCGAGGCTCTGAGACGGGGCGGCCCCCTGGGTGACCCCCCAGTGACCGGCCCCTCCCGCAGCAGCAGGAGGGACAATGATAGCTGAGGAGGGTTCTCCGCCTCGTGTCCAGATACACTCAGGGTCAAGGGGAGGTTATCTCCAGCAGAAGAAGTGGGGGCGCAAGCCTGGGTAGGAGGAGAAGAGGCAGGAGAAGAGCCTGGGTAGAAGGAAGGTGTCACGTGTCACGTGTCACCCCTCCCCGCCTTTTACTGCTTTTAATGAAGCAGGATGATTTCTGGGCACTTCAAAGTGTGCTGACGTCCGTGATGGAAAAACTCACTCAAAGATAACCTATTAACCAGAGTGTGACAAGAGGCTTCTCCAGTTCTGCACCTTAGTGATTCGCATGAGAGATTGAGGGTGTGTTTTCTTCCTAATGATGAGATAGTCCCTCAGATGTGAAGCGAAGCTCTCTGTCAACCAATAAGAATTGGCCGTTCCTTTTGCCAAAAGGAAAATCGATGATGGAAATCAACACCAGAAAGTGGAAGTGAGTTTAACAGGAGATGAGTTAAGAAGAGTGTCTGGTGGTAGGGTATGGGTACAGATGAATGGAAGACAAATCAAAATTAATTCCATGCCTTTATGCTTACTTCTGGGGCTTCCCTGGAATCTCATTCAGTAAAAAATCTGCCTGCAATGCAGGAGACTCAGGTTTGATCCCCGGGTCAGGAAGATCCCCTGGAGGAGGAAATGGCAACCCACTCCAGTATTTGTGCCTGGAGAATTCCACAGACAGAGGAGCCTGGCAGGCTACAGTTCATGGGGTCGCAAAATGAGTCGGACACGACTGAATCATCCTAGCACAGCACACACGTTTATTTCTGGCTTACCAAGACTCCCAGCTTGCCCTCCCCCTCACACAGTCACTGTCTGCCTCACACTCCGACCTCAGATTCTCCAGTGTTGCTCTGACCGCCTGGTCTGCACCCTCCAGGGAGTCCAGCTGGAGGCCGTTTTTCTGTGCTCACTCACTCAACAAATGTTGTTGAGGGTTCCATGTCCCAGACACACAGGAGGGTAGAGACACTCCCCCAAAGTGTGCAGGATGGTGTTTTCGAGAAACACTAACAACATCAGGCAGAATGAGAACCGTCCTCACCGAAGGATCAGAGAGCAGAAAGCTCTGTGTAAAGCTGATGCTTGAAAGCTGAGCGCAGAGGGGGTGCGCAGGCCCCAGACTCACCTGTCGCTTGGGTGCTGTGTCAGGAAGCCTCGGAAGTACCAGTCACACATACTTAGTAAGGGAGGGACATTAAAAAAGACAACTTAAAAAACTCACGTGCAATGAATTAGTCTGTTAAAATGTTTAATAAATGCATAAAAAGGGAGAGATATATAAAAAGCAAAAGGTCATCACAAAATCAAATCGGAATACAGACAGCAGAAGGCAATCAGCATTAAATACATCAACACAATTTACAAACGTTTTGCTCGGAGGACCAGCACATCGCCACCCACACAGGGGCGTCACATTCTGATTGACCTCTCCTCTGGTTAGAGACAGCAGAGCGCTGAGGGTGTGGAGGCCGCAGGAGGACACGGCAAAGCACTGGGAGCCAATCAATAACTGATCCATAATCGATCAGAAGGATGACATGAATACTTTGGAAGGAATTCCTGTAGTGAATCTCAGCAAGTGTTTCTTTCAGTGCGGAAACAAGTACCCCAGCATAAAGAGGTTTTTCTCTAGAAAGGTCTCCGGCCAGATCTCTCGGCAAACCGATGTGCTGAGTGGCTGGGTGGGTGCCAGGAAAACTGACACTGAGATTCACGGTTCGTGTGATGGGAGCGGACTCACTCCCAGCAGAGGTGAGTGAGTGCAGCTCTACTGGTCCCCAGCCCGGGGCCAGACTCACACGGAGTGGGGCCCCTTACGCAGACCCTTCCTGCCGTGTCCTTCACGTCACCCTCAAATGTCACCCTCGCCGGGGGCTACAGAAGACAGCTCCAGCATTAGGGTACCATGTTAACAATGAGGAGTTAGCAGTTACCGTACAACTAAAATGTGAGTGAAGGGAAAAGGCAGGAAACAGAACACTGTGACTAATTTTCAAGACTGCTTGTCGCCAGGGCCCGAAATGGCAGCAAAGGTTCTCACCTCCCACAGTCAAGACCAGAGGCAGGGAGGGGAGGCTGGACACGGACGGCCATGGGTGCTGAGACCGAGGGGAGGCTGGACACGGACGGCCACGGGCGCTGAGACCGGCGGTGCACAGACGCAGCTCTGACTGTGAAGTCAGCAGCGGGAATCAGGTACAGCCGCCGGGACCGAAGCCAGCTTTACAACGCCTGCAGGAGGGCGGGCTCGCTGGAGGAAGGCGGCACAGACCTTCTCCTCAGGTCCCTCGGGGGCTGCCCAGGTCACTGCGGCCACCTCGGTTATTGTCCAAGCTACGGGGTCGTGATTTTCGGGTGAAGCCTGAGGGTACAGTGCTGGCCCTCCCCCACAGGGCCCCGCGGTCCAGGGACTTGGAAACCTTCTCTTTAAAGGCAACAACTCCGTCTTTCTTTCCTTCCGCAACAAAGGCGCATGGTCTCCATGAATGCACTTTTCATTTAAGGCTCTCAAGAGATTATGCCTCCTCAAGGAATTTGTGTGTGCCTTCCCTGAATGCCAACTCTCGGCTGCACAAAGGAGGGGTGTGTTGGTGCATTCCCAGGACTGGGGGCGCTGCTCACCCCGGGGCCCACACGTGTCCTCGGAGGAGGGAGACAGGCGACAGACGGCCCCTCTCCCAGGAGCCAACAGCTCCATTCGGCTTCCCATGCTCCAGTCCAAAAGACCTTTCTAGCATCTAATGAAATGAGGGCTCTCCTGGTTTATCAACAGAGCAAAGCAAAAATAAAATCAAAACCAAGAAACAAACCCACACCAATAAAAACCGCAGGCTTCTAGGCACTGCAGGCATGTCAGTGGGTATAGAGTGTATTATGCTCACACCTCCAGTGTTTAGAAGTGAACAAAAGCATCCACAGGAAAACAGGTGAGCTGAAAAGTATGTCCAGGAAGCCCCACTGCATATTTCCAGGAAGGCCCACTGCATATTTTCAGCAAAGATACTTGACAGGAATGTATCCTAGCCAGTGTTTGTAATAAGCAACCATGAGTATGATTTTACATTCAAATTCTAATGGATTTCATTGGCATCAAAGGGCAAAGCTGTTCATTTAAAAATCTTCTTTATTCAAGACCCAGGGGTGAACAGAATTGATACTTTACAGTATCAATAGTATAAAGTACTATATCAGTTATTTCAGCATTGTTTTTAGTTTTAAAATCCTGTGAAATGTTTTAATCTAGATCCGTGATAATCTAGCAAGGCTAGTTTGTGACGTGGATGTCTACTTCTGAGGCATCTTTTCTTTGAAAATGTTGAGGAATATGAGACTTTATGCAATCAATGTTGAACTTTTACACAAAGGAAGAAAAACATGTATGTCTAATATAGTCATTTTGAGATAAGGTCACAACAATTGACATAAATGCTTTCACAGTCTGATTTTAGCTTAACCTGTTGCACTGAAATGAAACTTGTTTTATAATAGATGCTCTCCAGCTGTTTAGTCTCCTGCAACTGTATTTTTCCTTTGGCTTAAGCAGAATAGTTTAAAGTTTCGAAGCTGGTGACACTGCATGCATGTGGGGTGCTTTGCATAACAGCAAGACTGGGTTAGGCAGTCAGGATCCGGCGTGGTTTGATAGCATCTTGGATTGAAACTAGCATTAGACACCGATCAGCTGACCCACATTTCCGGGGGAGGTAAGACTGCCCCAAAATACGGGACGCAGCAGGAAACCACCAGGAAATAAACTCTAGAAGCCCGGAAGGTACACTGAGTTATTCACCAGAAAGCCACGTGACAGAGCTCAGCTCCAAGCAGGTGTCTGAAAACCTCAACACACCATGACACCATACAGGCACAGCGGACATCTGTTTTATCTTCAACAACCTCAGGATCGTCAGTCATTTTAAGAACTGTAGCTAGAGACTAAAGCAAATCTGAGAAACTCCCGCGCGCCCAGGGCCCCAGTGTTGAGGACGTCCAGGGCCTCTGCCCATACTCGGCTCAGAAGCCTCTTGCCTCCCTGGGCCTTTCAGGATAAGCACAGGACACAGCCAGAAGCAAAGGGCATCTTAGGAGTTTTGTGAGCACACCCAGTAAACCAGGGGCTTTTATGGAAAGCCTCACTCTTTCTAAAATCCCCCAGCTATCCAACACTCTAAAATCAGGTGCCACGCGTGCCGTGTATTTGCTATGCGATTGTCACTTGGGGATTAGCTCTTCAATGAAACGTCAACCATAAAAGATCCATTCACCATCAAGTCCAGTGGCTACTGCTGCAACCCAGACCACAATAGGAGCAATTTTCTCTTGTGATACATTTTTATCTACAGAACATTTAAATAATTAAAGCGCAAATTCTATATTCAAATGAACAGAGTAACAAAATCATACAATTTTGATTCACAGACACACTTCATTTATTCCCCTCTGCGACTCAGACAAAAGACAACTTCTGCTCAAGGCGAATTTAAATTTGTCCCAAAGTCCTCAATTGCAGTATTGTCACAAAGCAACACGACGCTGGCGGCACTGAGTCCAAGAACAAACCAGCTCAGCCCAATGTTGACCCCGGGGCGCGGGAGCAGAAGCGGAACCGGCACTCAAGCCCCAGGCACGAGACACAGGAGACCCCAGCACAGAGCGCCCTTTCTGCGGTGCCCACACCCATGCCACCCCAGAGATGCGAACTCAGAATGTTCTCCACCCCGAGCCACGTTCCGACTGCATCCCTGGTGAGCGGGGGAGGAGGGTGGGAACTTCAAAAGCCGCGACTGAGGGGCTCGTAAGCATCTCCAGCAAGTCGCTGCGCCTCCTCTCAGGGCTGCGTCCACCCGTGTGTCCCCTTCCCGCCCCACTCACTCCTCCGGGGACGCCCGTGTCATGCGCCTTTACTCCTCGGAGCTCACCTTGCCTGAGCCCCGTTTGGGCGCACCCCTGTCCGTGCCAAAGAAGCGGCCAAGGGAGTCGAGGATGCCCGTGTCTCTGTGTCTGGGGAGGAAGCCGTGCCTGGCGTGGTCCATGGTGCTCGCCGAGGCCAGGTACTTGGATCTCTGGGAGGGTCTCTTCTGGGCCGCCATCGCGTCCACCGCCCCGGGAGCGGCCGCGCTGTCTTCCTGGATGGTCTGGAGCTCGTCTGATTCCGAGGGCCGGTCTTTGAAGGTGTTGTCCTCCCGGCCCGGGGCATCTCGGGAAAAGAGGCGGACCAGGTGGGGGCGGCCCCCCGGGTCAGCTGGGCTGGCTTCGGGCCAGGCATTCTTCGGGTCCGCTGTGCGCTTGGAGTCTGTCACCGCCGTGTCCTGCGAGGGGGCCCCATTGTTCGGGACCACATCTGCCGCTCCTGCAAACAACAGCGAGATGTGAATGCGGCTGTGCAGAGCGGACCGTGGACAATGCCCCTTTTTTCCCGGCTGGCGAACTGGCCGTCTCCTACAAAATCCACGGAGGGTGTGGGCGCCATGCAGCTCTGTGTGGCCCCTGACTGCCCTGGGAAGGACCCGCCCGGCCTGAGCCTCTCTCTCGGTGGTGGCTCTGCATCTTAGGGGCCCTGGGGATCATCTCAGGGGCTCCGGACTGGGCATCTGGCCTCCCGGAGCAGACATGGCCATGCACAACATCGCCCCTGGGTGCTGCCACTCCTGCCCTGGGAGGCTCCAGGGTTCTTGGCACCTTGAGAGCACATTTATCATCTAAGCGGCCGCTGGTACCCAAGCCAAGGGTGTTGGGAGCGTGTATTTGGCAAAAAGTATCTTTAGTGTTCTCAGTAAAAATGGAACCTCCCACATCTTTTCCAATTCATGCCTTAAAGAAACGGGGTGTTTAGAATTCTTTACTTCCTGGAGTCCACAAGAGGCCTCTTGCAGGAGAGAGCCACTCATTCAGGACGTTTTTGTTGGGCTTCTCTGTAAGCCGTGACAATCAGAGAACTTGAGTGGGAAGGGGGGTCTCATGTTGTACACCACTCTCCCTTACCTTTACACAAAAATACACAGCATTTCTCTCAACAATGGCAGGCCCTCATCTTGCCCTCAATTACAAAGGTGGGTATAATTGAACAGCCTGGGGTTTGTTTCCTCTCTAAAGTTTATTACGCATCGACAAAAAATGTGGGTATACTCACACTTTCCTGTAACAGCATCCATCCATCTAACTGCCCAGCAACCTATTTACTGACATTTACCAACAGCATCCACCCCCCAACTCATCCACTTATCCATCCATCCATCCACTTACTGACCCATCCATTCATCCACCCAGCCTTACCGGGTACCTAGCAAATGTAATGTCCTGCACTAGTTCAACAAAAATATTGTCCTTGTCTCATGAACAGAGATGAAAATGAACAACACGAGTTGAATAGTGTCCTCTAGATGGTGTGTCCACACCCTAGCCCCAGCACCCACGGATGTGAACTTCTCTGGACCTTAGGTCTTCGAAGATGTTATCAGGTCAAGATGGGGTCACACTAGAGTAGGGTGGGCCCTGACCCAGTGACTGGTGTCCCTGTGAGTAGAGGGCATCTGGATGCAGACACATGGAGATGAGGCCACGTGGTGTGGAAGCAGACTGTGGCCTGGTGTGTCCACAACACAGGGTCTCCAGGACACAGGGAGGTGGGAGACCCAGGGCAGACCCTCCCCAGAGACGCCAGGGAAAGCATCCGGGTGCAGGTTTCTGGCCTCCAGAGCCGGGAGAGAAGAGATCCCTGCTGTGTCAAGTCCCTGTTAGCGGTCGTTCGCTGTGGCTGCCATAGGACATAGACAAGAGTGATGACAGCAAAGGAAGTGGGACACGGGTGTCAGGACGACCTACTGAGGGGCAGTGTGAGAGTGTGGGCCGCTCGGGGGCTGGGGTGGGGGGCAATGTGCTTCTGCAGAGAAGGATGCTCGGAAGACAGTCCTTGGGAAGGAGCTTGGCGTGTTCACCTGGGAGCAAGGAGGCTTGGAGCCCCGGGGGGCAGGTGTGCGGCCTCAGGGAGATGGGGCTGGCCAGTGGGGGCCGGGAGGGGTGATGGTGGGGCAGGATGCGGTGGAGGGGGGCGGGGAGGGGGGCTGGTGGGAGGAGGGGCTGAGGGGAGGATGCTTCAAGAGACAGGCCAGCCAGCCTGTGCAGGGCTTCAGGGGTTGAGGTGAAGGGATTTTTTTTTTTTTTTTTCCCAGAAATTGCCGAGACAGTCAAGGTGCGGGCAGGACCAGGCGTCAAGGGAGAGGAAGACTCAGCCTGAGCGCAGGTGTGGGCGAGCACAGGTAAGAGCCAAGGCAGCGACAAGGTCCTGTCCGGGGCGTCAGGAAGGGTGGTCCAGTCTGGGTGCTGGTTGCATGGAGGGCCTCTCCTTTCATCACACGTATTCAGGGGAGGCTTCACATCTATAACATCTACTTCCTCAAATATATAAATGACAAAAACTGAATGGTTGCATACTCCTTTAACAAAATCAGAGGGGTCAAGAGACTGTCCCATGGGTGACATTCATCGTGCAGTCAATATATTGACCTATGTTCCCAAAGCGGAGTACGGACATCATAAATGTCTGTCGGAGACCAAGTACCAGGCAAACAGCCAGGCCCCGGGGTCCTGGGGTCTTTTGCCTGCTCCTAAGAGGGTGTGCCTTATATCAGCCACGCTACAAGCCTTACAAATCCACCACTTAAAACGTGGCACATCATTTATGGCACTGATTAAATGAACCACACGAAAGCACTCAAATTTATCATGTATCAGGTCCCTCACTGCCTCGCACCATCCTGAGAAAGCACCCTACGGAATGCTGTGGCCAGCACCATGCTGTACATTTTTACAGGGACTCAGCGCTAATTTATAGGTTGCAACAGAAAGGGTCTGCTTTTCTTGCTGTGCTTTAGATTCTGTGGCTAATATAAATTAATGCAAATGTGAATGGGAAACAATTGCTATATTGTACATGGTTAAATGCATTAACGAAACACAAGCGCATCTGAATACTAATATTTTTACAACAGTTGGCCTTTGTGTCCCTGAATATGGTTATTTGTGAGGCACAGAGAAGGGCGTTTGTGTCCTGGAAGTTGCTTCTCCCGGGACGCAAGGAGCCCAGGGAGAAGCTAAAATCTGTGGAGCTGCAGCATTTTGGGTAAGGACAAGTGCAGTGTTAATTTGTCAATTCATAACAGCTTTCATCGAAGGGGCAGAGTTCTTATTTAGACAGTAATTCTGGAGCAGAGCTCTGGTGCACAACGTGAGTGGCTCGGATCTGGCCGGACCCCAACGGGCATTTATAATCTTTTCTCAGTTACTGTTCATATTCTACAGGAAATTGCAAGAAAACATCTTAAAAAAATCACACCTCCATCTAATGGGTAAACCCACTCCAGGAAACTTAGGAAGTGCACTTTTGGGGGTGGTGGTATTAAAATCACGAATGTCTTTGAGAAGCTGAGGACCTAGTAAGTTGGACGGTGGTTTCTGGGGCACAGAGACCCCCCCCCCCCACACCCCCCACCCCACAGACCAGGATGGTGACATGGGGCAGTGATGACTGTTTGGAGCAACTCACCCGTGTCACACGCCCCGGGAAGGCTCCAGCCCAGGGTCTCACTGTGACCACCTGGCCTGTGGGTCCTTGGCATCCCGCCCCTCCCCTCCCCCACCTGCTGCCAGCAGGCCAGGGTCAGTTTCTCCCTGGTTCCTCCCGATGCCCCTGACCACAGCATTTCTTCCTTTAGTTAGCCCTGAGCCGCGTTTGCTCACGGCTCTGCTGGGCCCTGCAGCTTATGGAGAGGGAGCTGCTGGGCGCTCAGCTCTGGCGTGACCATGACCTTGACCATGACCTTGACCGTTCCCAGGACTGACCCTGCCTCGGCCCTCAGGAGCATGCTCCCCCGCCCTCCAGGACAGGCTGCTCTGGCCTCTCAGTTCTCTCCCAGGCCTCGCTGTGTGCCCTGCTCCACCCCGTCCCCCCGACCTTGACACCTGCCCTCCCAGCCCCCACCCACCGGGAGGTCTGCTCTGGGCAACTGGACTGAGCTTCTCTCAACGCAGTTTCTACGTGCTCAGCCTCACAGAGGGACCACCTCAGGTCCCCCTAAATTGTTCCCAGCTGGCAGTGCTGTCCCTGAAGGCGGGGACCCTGCCGGACTTGTCCCCTTGGGTCACTGGGCTGGCATGAGGTACTAAGCCCAGAAGTGCTGTCTCCCAGGCCGGACTCCAGCAGCAAGCAACAGAACCCAGACCCTGCTCTCTTCTCGGCTGGAAGAACTTAGTTCCCAGCTTGGCAGCTGTTCCACCATTTTTAACAGAGAATTTCTTTCCATCCCAAAAGGATGGATGCCAGGGTCTAGAGAGCTCTGGCTTAGAAATGGAGTCACCTGCACAACTGAATTCTTCCTGGCAATTTGCAGAGGTTCAGAGAAACCCCTCAGCGTGGCTCTGAGGTTCCGGATAAAGCCCTTAGCATCCCTGCCCTGCCTTTCTCCAAGTGCAAAGCTGAGCACAGGTGCTGGGTGAGTCACTCACATGGAGCACGGCCGCCACGCGGGGCTCATCTCCCAGGTCGTTGTGTCCACCTGTGCGCTGCACTGTCTGCAGCAAGCCAGGCCATGTGGACCGCAGAGGAAGGCCCATGGCTGCCGCGTGTGCGGGGTCAGGGCCTGCAAGCTGTCACCAGGAGGGTCTCCAGAGGCTGACCTTGGCCCCCTGCCCACCAGCCGAGGGCCCCGAGCCTCCGGTGGTGTCTGTGGTCATGAACAGGGAGGTGGGGCCACACGCTTGTCTCTGGTACCTTGAGGCTCCTGTAGCGGCACACGCGGGGACTGGGCATGTTGGGGGTGCCCCCGGGCCGCCCCTTCCATAGATCAGTGTCTGGTGATGGTCCAGGAGGGAAAGCTGAGCTCTCGCCGGAAGTTTTATAAGTGTGACCAGCAACCATACAGAGCAGGACATTGACGAGCCCATTTACTCAGGTGAGCAAACTGAGGCAGAGCAAGGTGAAGCAGGACTCCACGGAGGAGGTGATGCTCACTCAGGCCCCAACTGCAGACCACCCCCGGTTCTGGGTGCTCCATGCAGGCCCCCACTGCCTTTAACTGGCCCTAGGTTTTGCCTCTCAGGGTGACATTAACTGCAGATGACCGACGGCTGAGACATCTCTGTTTAACAGACAGGCACTGACTGGGAGAGATGGAAGGACTTCCCGGAGCCCAGCCAGGGCCTCCTCTGCGAGCAACAGGGCCCCGGATCCCCCAGCGCTTTGCTGGGTGGGAGTGGCTGCCTTGCCAACCCCCACACCCCCATCCTGCGCACCCCACAGGTATGCATAACCATCCACTCACAATTTACTACACCAGCTGTCCTTGGCAGAATGTGCTAATGCCTGTTGAACACCCAGAAAGGCCGAGTTGAGGGATACTGAAAATCACATTGCAGCTCTGACAGTGGACATGTCAACCCTGAGACCACGCGGAAGCTCTGAGTCCTTGCTCGTTTATAAAAGTGCCACTTACCCATCATCTCACTGTAAGCAGAAAATGACACACATCACGTATTCATACCAGATGGTCTCAGATAAACCGTGATGACTCAGTGAGTGCTGTTCTATGTTTAAACGACTGTTTTTACCTCGACTGTATACCTTTTGCTGTTTTCCATCACATCCTTGGAAATCATATTCCATCACCAACTTGCATCAAAACCATATGTGTGAGTGTGTGTGTGTAAACATACAAGAAACAATACAGATGCCAAGCCACACCCCAGACCCAGAGGCAGAATGTGCAGGGTGGCCCCCAATTCTGCTTTTTCTTTGACAGGCTGGGGAGGAGTGGCCAGCGAACTATTCCTTGTCCAGATAACCAGGTTGACCCTTTAACCCAGCACCGCACGTGCCCAGTGACACCTGCTGTTCATCCACGCCCAGTAACTACCCGGGAAGGTCAGTGTCAGAGACGCTGATGAGCTTGAGCCCCTGGAGGTGTGGCTGTTTCCCACCTCTGGGCTCTCAGGGAAGGCTGCACCTGCCTCCTCTGCCGGGAGAGCGCTGGTCTGGCTGGGACTCACGGCTTTTCCCAGCTTTGCGCCGATGTGGTGGCGGCTCTGTTCCCACCCCCCGGAGCTGCTCACGGCCTCCTGAGTCCAGGAGAGGCCAGTGTGAGGACGGCTGCGGCTTCACCTCTGAGTTTTCCTATTTCTCCAAAGGCCACAGAGGGTGAGACAGTTGGAGGGTATCACCGACTCAAGGGATGTGTGAGGAAGCTTCGGGAGATAGTGAAGGACAGGGAATCCTGGAGTGCTGCAGTCCACGGGGCTGCAAGGAGTCGGACACGACTTGGTGACTGCACAACAGCTCAGGCTCACACACGTAGAAAGTACCTGCTGTTTGTCAGATTGGGATGCATCCCTCCTCCAACTAGAGTAGCACACATACAGAAACCCCCTCTGTGAAGGTGAGTCCATCTATTAAATTTAACAACAAAATGAAAACCTTCTACTGACAAGACTAAGTCATGGTGGAATTCTTTTCACTATAATTTAATTTTTTTTTTATTCCTGTGATTAGATAGCTTGAAACATAAGACCTAAGGGATCATGCAACTATAATTTCATCAGGGAAGTTTAATAAAATTTCATATTCACGGCTGACCAGATCTTTAATGAAGCTAGAGACAATAAAAATGATCATCACTCAGATAATTAGAGGTTTTGCCAACAATACACTTTAAAACTGCATGGTAGAGGCTTAGCCCACCACACATCATCATTGCTGGCTCATTCATGCACATCACTCTCATATAAAGGGAGGTTCCCAGGCTTCAAGGAGCAGTCAAATAGCAAAAATGAGAAGTGAAGTCTTCAGACTGGCCTTTTCAGAACTCTAGGAAGCTTTCATCTTTGCTAAGACACAAAGATCCATCAAGTCAAATCTATGGTCTTTCCAGTAGTCATGTATGGCTCTGAGAGTCAGATCATAAAGAAGGCTGAGCACTGAGGAACTGATGCTTTCAAACTGTGCTGCTGGAGAAGACTCTTGAGAGTCTCTTGGAAAGCAAGGAGATCCAGTCCATCCTAAAGGAAATCAACTCTGAATATTCATTGGAAGGACTGATGTTGAAGCTGAAACTCCAATACTTTGGCCACCTGATGCAAAGAACTGAGTCATTGGAAAAGACCCTGATGCTGGGAAAGATTGAAGGCAGGAGGAGAAGGGGACAACAGAGGATGAGATGGTTGGATGGCATCACTGACTCCATGGACATGAGTTTGAGCAGGCTCCAGGAGATAGACAGAGAAGGCTGGCGTGGTGTAGTCCACGGGGTCGCAAAGAGTCAGACATAACTTAGCAAATGAACAAAACAGTAAGAGAAAACAAGAAATTACCATGTACTAGCCTACACAAATGGAAGAAAGGGAATTTGGGAAAGCACAAGAAAAGAACAAGAAAGGCATCATCTCAGAATTAAAGGGATGCATTCAGGCCACTTTCTGACCCTCCCGCCGAGAGCCTGCATCTGTCCACCCATGCCTTCACCAAGGGGAGGCTTGTAGTCCAGCCTTGCTGCTGGTCCTCTGGGCAGGACCGGGACATACCAGGGAGCCCCAGAGTTCCAACAACCCTCCCTACTGCCGTGCAGGAGTCCCAAACCCCGAACTCCATTCTGAACTCACAGTCGTCATTTTGCCACTAACCTCCAGCAGCTTTCCACGGAGGAGCTTTTGGTACATATAATATACATGTACTTTCCCCCAATATGACATCCCTCAGATATTTAGATAGAAAATAAAATTTGTTTCTTCATTTTGAGGGATCAGACCTCATGGTTGTACCTACATTTTCACCTTGGTTTTCAAAACAGTAGCTTTGAGTGGCATATCTAATTAAGTTTACAGTCCAGAACATAATTTTACTTTCTTATTCTAGGGTTTCCCTGGTGGCTCAGATAGTTAAAAAAAAAAAAAAAAAGAAAGAAAGAAAAGAAAAAGAAGGAAAAAAAAAAGTCTGCCTGTAGTGCAGGAGACCAAGGTTTGATCCCTGAGTCAGGAAGATTCCCCTGGAGGAGGGCACGGCAACCCACTTCAGTGTTCTTGCCTGGAGAATCCCATGGACAGAGGAGCCTGGCGGACTACAGTCCGTGGGGTCGTGTGTTAAATTACAGGAAGAAATCCCAAACCAAAGTCACAATTGAATTGCCTTGCTAGGTGTGTGCCCCAGCACAGGTTCTTTTCTGACTCAGGGCCATGGGTTCCCATTGTCTCTGCCATCTCTCCCTGGTGGGTCTGACATGCAGCGTTCCCACGCTGCAGCGTTCCCGTGCAGTCTCCTGTGGACGCCCCATTGGGAGCCACCCCCAATTGCTCCCTGGTATCTCTCACAGGGCCTGAGTGCCGGCGAGTGCAGACCACTGTCTAAGGAGCTGTTGAGGTCCACACAATTCACATTCGAGCTGCTGGCACCAGGGTTCTCAGAAGCTCAGGCAGCGCTTAGGAGGCCCACTGAGGTCACGGGCCCCACTCTGCCATCCCCGCCCTGCTGTAATGTCCATGGTACCCAAGGCAGAAACTACCTGGAGACGGATAACACAGTGACCCTGCATGGAATGGGGCCCTCCCCTCCCCAGGCCGGGGTGGGCACGGGGCTCTGGGGCACTTGGGCACTTTCCTGTAAATGCACGAAGGCGGGCTTCAGAGCGGCTGGAGGCCCCTGGCCTGGCACGCGGCGGTTTTCTCCTGTACTGATTCGCCATCTGGCTTCCCAGCTCACAGTCGCATTAGGAAGTGTTCTCCAGAAAGGGATCCACAGGCCCCAGTGGAGCACAAGGTGCCGCTGTTGTAAGTGTTCATACGGATCGTTTGTTTCTCTCTAAGAGAACCACCATGGAACCCGCAAAAGCAGAGGAAATGTTTAGGGACTTGGTCTTCCACTTGCTGCTTTTACGCTCATGCTTTACAACTTACACTTTCCCTCTGTATTTCCTCCATCAAACGTTCTCTTAAAGATTACTGAGACCATCGACACCCCTGTACAATGCAGGTTAGCACAAAGATCACGGTTCTAGGCCCTCTTTCACTCGGACAAGTGACCTGCTGAATGTGTGACCCCTAGGTCAGGTCCTTCAGGGTGGGCAACCTGGATCAGAAGGCAGGGCGCAGGCCATTTGAGGTCATAGACCGTTCTTGAGAGTCAAGAAAACCTTAAGGGAGACAGAGACGGTGAGGAGCCTAAGAAGTTATGCAACACTCCAGCCCGTTGCAGAAGAGATCTTAGGTCCAAAAAAACCAAGAGAAGGTGACTAGGTTTCCCACAGCCCAGAAAAAAACCAAGCAGAAGCTCAGAACTCAAAACTGATGGACAACATGACTTCCTCAAGTGGTCTTTGTAGATTTGGATTTTCCACTGGCTTCTGTGGTGGGAGGATAGGTTGGACGTGCTATTGCAGGAGTCTCACTGCAGAGCTTTGCAGACGAGTGGTCCCACCCCACCCACCCCATCATGGCCCAGCAGGGACCACTCAGAACCCCAGCCTCCTTCCGCAGGCATCTGTCCCCCCAGAACAGAGTCCAGGGAAGCAACTGTACAGGAGGCAGATATGGTTTTGTCTGGTGGACCTGGGCCCTGGCCAGATGATGGTTGATGGTGTGAAACTGCTCAAATGCCCAGGTCACTTTGCTCTGAGTGGGGCTAACACCGGGCCTGCCGATACACGTGATCCAACAGAAGAACATCTCGTCTCATCTCATGGGATTGCCCACACAAGAAAGCACCCTGCCCACCCTGTCTGTGGGCTGCCAGCCCCTCTCCATCCCGGTGGGAGTGAAGGCACCGCCCTGCCACCAGGCGTGGGGCCTGCCGGGTTCGGGTTAAACAACAGATGCCACGCCCTTCCTCCCTGAGACGGGCCCCAGGTGCTGGCCTCACAGAGCAGCCCTCGGGCTCTGCCCGAGAGACTGCCAGACTGGACTGGAGCTTGGCCCAGGCTCTCAGTCCCTGTCCTGCCAGGGGCTGCCTTAAACTGACGGCCACAAACCAGGCTGTGAGCTCAAGGCCTTGGACGGAACCTCAGGTGAAAATGACGGGGACAAGCGTGTGGTCCAGAGGGATGAAGGGAAGGAGGGAGCCACTTCTCACAGGCAGTGGCCATGCATGCCGAGCCGCCCACCAGAGCAGGCGGGCCCGGGCACCTGCGTGTCTCTGATGGGACCGGGCCGCCCCTGCAGAGGGGCCGGCAGGGCCCAAGGAGCCTGGAATTTGCTAGTGTGGGCCAGGGCGAAGAGGACTCCCCTTGTTTGTGGAATACTTCTGTCCCTGGCACTCGGCGCCCGGGGTCACCAGGGAGGGCGGAGGAACAAGGCCCATGGTTGTGGCCGTGGTCGTGCAGGGCAGATGCTGCTTCTATGAGAGGCATGCGGCCGCCCGCAGAGGTTTCTTGACAACTCCGCCACAGACGCGTCTTATCAGCCCACCCACCTCACACGAATGCCTCCTTTGTGGACACAGAACATACAGTTTTTATTTACTCTAAATAGCTGGCCCCTGGAACCCTCCCACGGCGGGGACAGGGTCACGGGTGAGGGAGCCCCACGCAGAGCTGGAGCAGAAGGGGGGCGGGCAGGCCCCTCCCCAGGCCTCCATCGCACGCCCGGCTCCCCAAACCCAGCTGCTGCCAAGACCGTGATTCTGAAGGGCCCAGTGTTCACAGGGTTCCGTCCCTTGTGCAGCCTCTGGGGGGTCTCACGGTGACCCCGCGCAGACCCCACGGCTGCAGGACGCCTGAGAAGATGACCCCATGGGCACCACTGCCATGTCGGCAGGGAGCAAACTAGCTGGCAAAGGCCCCCTAACGCTGGTAGAGGTAAACTGAACTTGGACGGCAGGGCTAGAGTCCGCTGGGGTCAAAGCCAACAGGCTCTGACTGATGGTTCCACCACCATCTATGTGACCTTGACCACGTGATTTAAGCTCCTAAAGCCTTGGGCATCTCATTTGCAACACTGAACAAATATGTGGTGCCCTCTCATGTCATTGTTCTGACAACACGCGAGGAGCATAAAACAACATGTTGTTAATGCCAGGGGATTTTGTAACTTATTAATTTTATGTTGCAAAACTAGCTTGGGAATACCTTGTGGAAAATCCCAGTTTTGCATCCACCATCCATCCACCTACCCAACCACCCATCCGCACATCCAACCATCCACACATCCACTCATCCACACATCCATCCATCTATCTATCCATCAATCCATCCATCCACACATCTATCCATCTATCCATCCATCCACACATCCACATTTATCTATCTATCCATCCATCCACTATCCACACATCTACCCACCCATCCATCCAGACATTCACCCATCCATCCATCTATCCATCCATCCATGCACACATCCGTACATTCACCCATCCATCCATCCGTCCATCCGTCCACACATCCACACATCTATCAATTCACCCATCCAATATTCATTTCATGCCTGTGTGGGCAGAACGCTAAGAATGGGTCCCAATTGTGAAGATAATCGTGAATATAATCCCTTGTATAATCCCTCCTCTCTGTGTGTGTGGAACCCGTGAACATGATAAGGTGTATCTATGGCAAAGCAGAAGTTCTTTGGACTATTTCACTAACCACAGGAGCCTCTGGAAGGCAGAGTCTTCTCCATCTGGAGACAGAGACTGAGGCCAGGGAGAGAGATCTAGGTACAGGAAGGATGGGGAGCGTGTCGCTGGCTTTAGAAGTGGAAGGACCACTTGCAGGGTCCAGTGACTGGCCTCTAGGAGCCTAGGGGCCTGGCATCGTCCACGGCTCACTCTGCAAAACACAATCAGTAGGTTTTCTCTCGGGCGTTTCGGTAACCGAGAGCGCAATGCCGAAGTCTCCTCTCGGGCACAGATCTGCCCTGCTGCCCTGCCGGTCCCCGGGAGCCTAGGGAACAATGGTGTCAAACGTCTAGCGGCAGAGACGGCAGCGCCTCGCACAACGTCTGCCTTTCACAGGCGCCTCCCAGCACCTCCCAGCGCCAGTCTGGTGCCAGCCAGTGTCAGCCACTGCTCTTTTTAAGGATAAAAATAACTTGAACACTGCAAGGGAAGAAATGGTCAGCGAAATACTTTAAAAAAACTCTCAGGCAGTAAGACATGATTTTTCAGATGAAGAAAAGTGATGTAACAGATAAATGGAAATAAAGGAAACATTCCAAGATACCAGTTATAAAAATGGTCTCAGGTAAACTGTCTTTATCTGCTGCTTTAACTGTTCCCATATACATATTGTTTTAGTTAAGGGTATGCTGGCAGTTTCATGGTTTTTTGGTTTGTTTAGCTCCTTTTTCAGAAATTGTTTTTAAACAATTTATTATGACCACATAATCAGACACCATGTACATTTTATCAAGTATCTGACTGAAGAAATAGAAAATATTCCCTGTCTACTCATGCAATAAAGGTAGACACATGAAGACACTTATTTCTGAAAATTCTGAAATTAAACAAAACGGCTGCTTATGATAATCTATATTGTGTGGTATAACTTTGAATAATTTGATAATTTCATAAGGAAATTACCATATGTAGAAAGTCAACATTTCCATATCATGAAAATAAATTCATACACAATACACATGGGTGGATTATGAAGTTCTGTGAAATTGAAAAAAAATTGATCTCCCCGAATCTCACTGTGACATTTAACATTTTCATTTCAGAGACAATCTGGCATCATTTGTTACAAGTCCTGGACTACTTTTGAGGGATCCTGGTTTCTGAGGAGTTGGAAGAACAATGAACAGGTTGCACTGGTAGGGAGGCCAGGTAGGGAGGTAAGTCCTGTGGAGCAAGGTGCTGTCATTACCTCGCTCACCTGTGGTCACCCAGCATCCTCATCACCTGTGATCACCCTGGCCAGCACCCATGCTCACCTGTGGTCACCCAGCATCCTCATCACCTGTGGTCACCCAGCATCCTCATCACCTGTGATCACCCTGGCCAGCACCCATGCTCACCTGTGATCACCCTGGCCAGCACCCATGCTCACCTGTGGTCACCCAGGCCAGCACCCACGCTCACCTGTGGGCACCCAGGCCAGCACCCTCGCTCACCTGTGATCACTCAGGCCAGCACCTGCGCTCACCTGTGGTCACCCAGCATCCTCATCACCTGTGATCACTCAGGCCAGCACCCACGCTCACCTGTGGTCACCCAGGCCAGCGTCCTCATCACCTGTGATCACCCAGGCCAGCACCCACGCTCACCTGTGGTCACCCAGGCCAGCACCCTAGCTCACCTGTGATCACTCAGGCCAGCACCTGAGCTCACCTGTGGCCACCCAGGCCAGCGTCCTCATCACCTGTGATCACTCAGGCCAGCACCCACGCTCACCTGTGGTCACCCAGGCCAGTGTCCTCATCACTTGTGGCCACCCAGGCCAGCACCCTCGCTCACCTGTGATCACCCAGGCCAGCACTGCTCAAGCAGGTCTGGAGCAGGCTGCAATGTCCCTTCTGGCCTGAATCTCTACATATGTCTAAATGCAGTGCATGAAATGTCATCCTTAGAAAGTGGCTGCTAGGGACGAAGCGTTTAATCCCTGTGAATGCTCTGTACCTGGTGAGCACTGAGCTGTTGCCCGTGTTGTGGTGTGAGGGGTGTGAGCTCATCCGAGGGCTTTCCAGGGGGACCCTGAGCAGAGGAGAAGGGACTTGGATCCCCTGGGGGCTGATCCGTCCACATCTGTCTAGACCCTGTGTTAACCTGTGTCACTGTCATGCCCAGACCTTTGGGCCAAGGATCCTTCAGGTCAACCAGCACCATTTCTGTGGGCTCCCGGGTCCGGACCCTGCCCAGTCACCACCTAGACGTTCCCTGACCCTGACTCCCACCACTGCCTGGCACCGCTGGCATCAGGAGCATCCGAGCTTCTGAATCCCTGGCTCTGCCGCTCCTCGCGTCACCCTTGTGGCCCTGCAAGTCCCACCCTGCCAGGGTGTGAGTCCCCTCCCCATGAAAACCCCACCCCATTAGGGTGTGTGTCCCCTCCCTGGACACCAGCAGATGCCAACCGTACCTGCTATGCTGCCCAGTTTCAAGTCGAGGTGACGGAGGCATTTCAGGCTCTTCACCTTGATGAGCCGCGCCTGACCCCTCAGGACAAGTTGCCTGCCCCTTGGCCCCGTGGACGTCGCAGGGCCAGCACCTCGCTGACCCGGGGCAATGACCAGGGGGCCGACAGAGAGGGCAACTGGAGGATGCAGAGAGGGAGGCGAGATCCTGGGACACGGTTCTATGAGGCCCCAGAGCGAGGGGCTGTGACCCAGGGAATGTCTGGAAAGGCAAGTGTGAGGAGCCAGGGCCAGCCCTGCCCTCATGGCTCCTCCACGCCTGCGGCCAGCAGCTCCGCAGCCTTGTCACGGACCTGCGGCATCTCCCAGGGCCGGCCTCTCTGATCCTCAAGGACAGAGGAGACTTCGGCGCCCACCCACTGCTGATGAGCCAAAGGCCAAACAAAAACTGTGTGCAGACTCCCCTTTCTACTGTGCTCCAAGTGTTGGTCCCCCCCATCCCCCGAGAACCTTGCTTGCAGAATCCCTCCACCAGCCCCGTGCCGAGCACGGCCTCCTGGCACCAGGCTGCTTGGAGGTGACACCTGGTAATGGTCATGTTGGTCTGACACTGCAGGGATGGCGCAGTGAGACCCCAGGACTCATGGAGCCCCCCACAGAGACCAGGCCCCTGCTTGGGACCCTCCCTGGAGTGGGGGGCAGCCTCCCTACCACTGCGCTGTGCTCACCTCCCCACCCGGCCTGCAGCATCTTCACTGAGGGGGTTCTTGCTCACACCTTAGGAAACCCAGGGATTATGTGATGTGTCAATAGACAAGATCAGATCTGAAATGCTAAAATCAAGTTAAACTAAAAGAAGAGAAGAAAATCATTCATTAGAGTTGTAATTTTTTCTTTTTAAGTAAATATGCTTCGAAGAAATGGAAATGTCTGTTTCCTTAACAACAGTGGTTATGATGGTTGTATTTTTGTTGCTGTTGTTGTCATCTTCTGTGTATGTGTGTGTGTCTGTAGGTGTGTAGGTGTTCACACGCACTCCCAAGGTTAAAGGATGCCCTTTGTAACAAGATACCTCTGGGTATATTGATCAGTGGATGGACATGCTCTTGATATATTACAATCATGCTTTCTAAGTAATCAGCTCACGTGTCGGGAGTTAATCTGCTTATTCTTTCTCATTAGAGAAGGAACACAGCGATGGCTAGAGGAAACAGGTGACAGGTGGGGATAAAGCAGTCTCTGAGAGCAGCAGGCGGACAGAGGGCCATGGCCTGGCCTCCCCAACCTCCACACTAATAGCAGAGACCACGGACAAGGCAACCCTGATCACAGCATTAAATGATCAGTTTTGGCAGTATCTGACTACAGCAAGCTAGCAGCGAGGCTTGAAGACAGCCACCCCATGGAGACATTTAAAAGACAGGTTTCCTAACAGAAAGCGCCTGCACCACGACCACTGACCTCCGACCTCTGGGGTCACTTCTGCCAACCTCTGCAGGTTAGAAGTGTTCCCACAAGGACTAGGATCACTGGGATAAACAATCACAAAATCCCATACTTTTCAATACATTCCTTCTTCTGTAGCAAGGCCATTGTCAGCTTAAAAAATTACTCTCATGAATTTAATCTCTTTTTCTACTAGAAAAAGCACAAAGAGAAATTGCTTGAGTGATGGCAAGTGGGTGACACGTAGGAAACAGGAGACCCACGTGCCCCAACAACTGCAAGGCCTGAAACATATTTGTTCTGAGGTAGCAACAGAACATGTTACTAAAGTGCGTGGGGTAGGAAGGTACCGCTTGGAAAATCCAGCAGCAAAGTTGTCCTCCTGAAGCAGGAGTCTGTGGCTAGCCTGTGCACAGATCTAACATTCATGTCAGGGACATAGAGCACTTTATTGATACACACTGTTAACAAAATGTTCAAAACACTTAATGATCTGCACATTCAATTTGCTGGGCCAGATTGCACGTGAACTACAGATGATAATGTGTGTGTATCTCCTAAATATCATACTTCATTTATATGAAATAAAAATCCAGGGTCCCTTGGTGTCTAGGAGCCTCGGAGCTGTCTGCTAGTGAGGCTGGTGTAATGGCTCCTCCTGAACGTTTGCAGAGATGGAACCGCGCTTGCGCACGAGCAAAACGGCCACTCCTGCGAAAGTGTGTGCGATCACCCACCACCCTTCTTCCCAGTGCAGGAGACATAAGAGATGCAAGTTCCAACCCTGGATCCAGAAGATCCCCTAGAGAAGGGAATGGCTACCCAGTATTCTTGCCTGGAGGATCCCATGGACAGAGGAGCCTGGGGGACTACAGTCCATGGAGTCACAAAGAGTCCAACAGGACCCAGCGACTGAACTGAACACAACAGCCTTCGTGGGAACGAGGGAAGGCGGACCCACCCCTCAAAGATTCCTGGAGGACACGGAGCCCTTCCCACACGGGAATAAGAACAGACAAGGCCACGGACACCTCCCGAACTGGCGGGAGGAGGACCGCCTGCCAAGAGAGGCGAACTCGCCCTGCCCTGCCGGTAACTCGGCCTTGAGGAGGAGGGTCTCCAGTTAACCCCAGAATCAGAGGCGACAGCGCCCCGGCCACATGCCAGCTCCCGAGGTCACATTGTGAGTTCAGGTCAGTTTGAGGTGGCGATTGGACATGACCCCCTTTCCTGATGGAAACCAAATGCGGGTGCTTTCGAGGTAGGGACCCGAGACCCATCAGGCTCACCAGTCACAAGAGTGGTGTGGATGAGGGGAAGGGGCCACGAGGAGGTGCGGGGCTTCTGAGGCCCCGGACCTTGGCTGGATGCGGGGCCGTCTACCCGCCAGGCCCTCACAGCGGCTATTTGTGCCAGCGTGGCCTG
This sequence comes from Odocoileus virginianus, assembly GCF_023699985.2. Lineage (NCBI taxonomy): Eukaryota > Metazoa > Chordata > Mammalia > Artiodactyla > Cervidae > Odocoileus > Odocoileus virginianus. The sequence continues at coordinate 53,912,990 of NC_069695.1, forward strand.
TGTCCCCTTTTGTTCTGGAAATGGTTCCGTTGTCCTTTTGTGAGTCTGATGGCCTCAAGTGACTCTGAGCAGCACATGCTATTCCACAAGCCAGGGCCAGAGGGGGAGCGCCCGGGCAGGCGGCCGCGGGCCTCTGCCCGTCTGACCACCGGTGCGGGCTGAGGCCCCGCCAGCTCGCCGCGGGGCACAGGGGGCCTCAATCCCGCCTGGACCACAGTCCGCACGGGGGGCTTGGCACTGCGGGTCCCCAGGGGGCGTGCTCCGACATCCCAGCAAACAGGCAGTCACCTGCCCCCCGGCTCCGCCCACATCCAGGCCCCTCCCCGGCCCCTCCCACGTCCAGTCCCCCTGGTTCCGCCCACGTCCAGGCCCCCTCCCCGGCCCCTCCCACGTCCAGTCCCCCTGGTTCCGCCCACGTCCAGGCCCCTCACAGCCCCTCCCACGTCCAGGCCCCCCGGCTCCACCCACATCCAGGCCCCCCCCCGCCCCCTGCCACGTCCAGGACCCCAGCCTCTCCCACGTCCAGGCCCCCCACGGCCCCTCCCACGTCCAGGACCCCCGGCCTCGTCCACGTCCAGTCCCCCTGGCCCCGCCCACATCCAGTGCCCCCGGCCCCTCCCACGTCCAGTCCCCCTGACTCCTCCCACGTCCAGTCCCCCTGGGGCTCCGCCCACATCCAGCCCCCCCCCCCCCCCCCGGGACCTCCCACGTCCAGGCCCCCCCCGGCCCTGCCCACACCTCGGCCCACCTCGGTAGCCACTCGCTCAGCCACCGCCCACCACGGGCAGAAAGCCTCAGGAGTAAAGGGCTCAGGCGGGCGGTCACACTGGCTGCGGCGTCCTTGGTGAAAAGCCGCAGTTTGCAAAGGTGCCTTAGAGAGAGGAGGGACGGGGGGCGGGATCCCGGGTCTCACCCACCCCTCCATCATCCACCAGGTGACCAGCTCTTCTGAGGGCCACCGGTTGGGCTCTGGGAGGCAGATGACACACGAGATGCCAACCCCCACTGGAGGGTTGCAGCCAGAGCGGGCCCACGGACCCTCAGTACCCGCGAAGGGCGCTGTGCCCTCAGGGACGTGGCCCCGGATCCCAGCCCTCGGGTGGAAGCCGCCCGCCACCCCCGAGTCACTGCGGAGAGGGAGTCCGCCCTCGGTGGGGTGTGACACAGCTCAAGTGATGACACCGAGCTCTGAGGGCTGAGGGCTCGTTTCGGGGGCTGGCACAGCCCCCGTCCCCGTGCTGCTCTCTTCTGAGGGGGCTGGTCACCTGGGTGCGGAGGCCTGGGGAAGGGCTGCCCAGGCAAAGGCCCTGAGCCCCAGGAGCCAGGAGCAGGCGGGGGTGGGGCAGGGAGTGCCGGCCTGCAGGGCCCCAGGGGTATGGGGAGGCTGGAGGGCTGTGAGCAGGGGTGACGAGCGCAGAGGGGCATGCTGAGGATGGAGGCCGGGCTCCTGGAGGGATCCAGGTGAGCGTGCTGGCGGCCTGGACCACGTGCCCTGACAGGTGCCAAGTCGGTGCTGGCCAGCCAGTAAGTGCTTCCCAGGTGGTGCTAGTGGTAAAGAACCTGCTGCTAATGCAGGAGACACAAGAGACACAGCTTCGATCCCTGGGTGGGGAAGATCCCCTGGAGGAGGGCATGAAAGCCCACTCCAGGAGGAACATGGAAATCCTCTTGCCTGGAGGATCCCATGGACATAGGAGCCTGGTGGGCTATGGTCCATAGGGTTGCAAAGAGTCAGAAACGACTGAGTGACTTAGCACCCAGCACAGTGAGTAAGCAAGACGAGCTTATGCGGATGCTGGAGGCTGTAGACCAGCACTCTCGGCAGAGAACACAGCAGCAACATGGCCCACCCTGTCCTCGCAGGAAAGGGACAAAGGAACAAGTTGGTGCTCAGACTCCTGGAGACCTCGGTGAGTTATCGCTAGACGCCCCTTTCTCTTCTGCTGTTTTCCTCTGATGATCTACATCATCTTTAGGAACACGAGGCTCAGAGCAGAAAACCCAGAAACAGGGAGCCGACACACAGCCACATCCATTTAATTTAAATACTATACATGTGATTGAATACCACATTTTTATGTGGACTAGTTAAAGGTCCACATAAAGGGGGCTTCAGGCAGGCTGCCCGGATGGATGGGCTGAGGGCCACTGCCTGCCTGGCTCAGCATCTGCCCTGGGCACCGACCCGGCCTCTTTCAGACTGTCTAACTTTGATGACCCCTCACAACAGCCTGGAGCTCTGAGGTGCTGGGAGTCCCTTCCACACGGTAACCGGAGCGCATAGAGGCTGAGCCCCCGGCCCAGAGGTCTGCTCCACACTCCTTGCTGCCAGGTGATGCAGCCTCACTCAAGAAACAAGATGATCCCAGAGGCCAGGACATCGGTCCAGCAGCTCGGGTGGAGGCGGCGGAGCAGACCTGACACCCTACAGACAGAAAACGAACCTCCGCTCACCTTGAGGGCGTCACCCGAGCACCTCTGGGAGCTGCGGGCCTCAGTTCAGTTCAGTCGCTCAGTCGTGTCCGACTCTTTGCGACCCCATGGACCGCAGCACGCCAGGCCTCCCTGTCCATCACCAACTCCTGGAGTTTACTCACGTTCATGTCCATCGCATTGGTGATGCCATCCAGCCATCTCAGCCTCTGTCGTACCCTTCTCCCGCCTTCAATCTTTCCCAGCATCAGGGTCTTTTCCAATGCGGGAGCCTCAGCCAGAAATAAACACAACTGAGAATGGGGAGAGTGCCCCCAGAGGACGGCCTGGGAACTACAAGGAGAAACGTACTTAAAAGACGGGGCTTCCCAGGTGGCTCTGCTGCTGCTAAGTCACTTCAGTCGTGTCCAACTCTAGGTGATCCCTTAGACGGCAGCCCTCCAGGCTCCGCCGTCCCTGGGATTCTCCAGGCAAGAACACTGGAGTGGGTTGCCATTTCCTTCTCCAATGCATGAAAGTGAAAAGTGAAAGTGAAGCTGCTCAGTCGTGTCCGACTCTTCACGACCCCATGGACTGCAGTCTACCAGGTTCCTCCGTCCATGGGATTTTCCGGGCAAGAGGACTGGAGTGGGGTGCCATTGCCTTCTCCCCCAAGTGGCTCAGTGGTAAAGAATCCGCCTGGCAGTGCAGGAGACCCTGGTTTGATCTCTGGGTTGGGAAGATTCCTTGAAGAAGGGCATGGCAACCTGCTCCAATATCCTTGCCTGGAGAATCCCATGCCCAGAGGGGCCTGGCCGGCGACAGTCCGTGGGGTTGCAAAGAATTGAACACAACTGAGTACTTTAAAGACACAAGGTATCATCATATTCAGTCAAATGCACAGGGAAGTGATAACCTATGATGTTTCACTGCTCTAACAAATCTGTGAAATGAGTGCTGCCTCTTTCCCTAAGGACCATCCCGGACAAGGCCCTGTTCTCCTGGTGGGGTTCCGAGCAGGGCAGGTCCCTGGGCTGCCATCCTGTGTCTCCCTCCACCTCTGTCTTCCCTGTCCGGGCAGTCAGACTCTTATGGACACAGTGAGTGGGTGGACAGGATGGTTTCTAACATTCCTTTGAGTTCTCCACTGGTGACTTTGATTCTGTGGTTTTTATCCACCCCAGAGATGCACTCACAGGATACTGATTCTATCGCTTGTCTAGATACAAAGTAAAGGCCTCAGGCAGCAGCTGGCTCATAATCAGCGGCTCATTAAGGCTGCCCTCAAATATTTCAGGGAAGAGGTTGTGCAGTGATTGTTTCTGAAGGACACAGATGCTGTCTGGGAGGGACTGAGCTGAGTCTGCTGGGCAGGAAAGAGTAGGCTCCCTCACCTGCGTTCGTTACTGAACTGAGACAGAATTTCAGATCAGTAATGCCTGCTACTTATGGATTTTGTAACTCAATCCAATCATGATAATATATTAAATATCGATTAAATAGCATCTCAAAAAGATTTCCCTGTGGAAGGTTCTTGGAAATTAAAAAAGAAGCGCAACTTTTTTTTAAATGCTACATGAAAATTCTTAGGGCAATATCTGTCTGCGGCAGAGTAGACAAATGGCTGGGCGTTATCTCGGCTGCACAGAGCTCACAAGTCCTCCCCGTCCAGTGGGAAGCCCGCTTCTGCTCCCTGACGCCGAGCGGCCCTGAGCTCTGGCGCCAAGGGCACCTTGAGCCTTGAGCCACGAGGAAACTCATTATCCATCTGATCACTATTTGCATATGAAATGAATCACCAACATGTCGTAAAAACACCTTGAGGTCACTGACTGCCACCTGATCGCCTGCGATAACAGTTTAAACAGGAAAACACCCGCGCAGTGTGCTACCTACAGCTCTGCTTCCTTTGAGAAGCACACGCAGACGTCTGTCTGAAAATAACAGCTGTCACTGCGGCAGACGGGGCGGGGGGACCTGCAAGCCCCGGGCGTCAGCTCGTTCCTCACTCGCGGTGGCTCTGTTGTCATCTCCACGCGCTGGCGAGGAGGCCGACACACAGACAGATGAGGACGGACACTGCCCCGAAAGCGCGGCTAAAAGGTGGGGGCGGCGACTGTGTAAAAGGAGAAGCTGACAAGCTCTCACTTCCATCAGGCAGCTGGGAAGCTCCAGGTTAAATGTCAGATTCAACTGTAGCAACTTCTGCACAGTCAAGAAATGTACATGAGGCCTTACTTCATCTCCATCTGATTTTATGTTTCATTTCTTTGTGTGCTTTCTCAGAGTAAATTAACTCTGGCCTTGTAAAATAAAAACACACATATATACATATATATTACACATATGTGTGTATATATACTTCTATCCACTTGAAATAGTGGTAAAGGACCCGCCTGCCAGTGCAGCAGACGTGAGAGATGTGGGTTCAATCCCTGGGTCAGGAAGATACCCTGGAGGAGGACAATCCACTTCAGTATTCTTGCCTGGAGAACCCCTTGGACAGAGGAGCCTGGTGGGCTATAGTCCATGGGGTCACAGAGAGTTGGACACAACTGAAGCAACTTAGCACGCATGCATGCCACTTAAAATATATATTATCAGTAATACACAATGTATATGCTTTGTAACTTTTTTCTTATGTGTGCTGTGCTGTGCTTGGTTGCTTAGTCATGACCAACTCTTTGTGACCCCGTGGACTGTAGCCCACCAGGTTCCCCTGTCCATGAGATTCTCTAGGCAAGAGTACTGGAGTGGGTTGTCATGCCCTCCTCCAGGAGATCTTCCTGACCCAGGGATCAAACCTGTGTCTTCTGCATTGCAGGCGGATTCTTTACCAGCTGAGCTACCAGGGAAGTCCTTATACTTACATACATATACTCAGATGTTTCTAATATGAGTACTTTCCCCCTAGACATTGAACCTGGACAATTCTACCTCCATTATCTGACCTGACTTGGTGCGTTCTCAGGATCCCATGACCCTGTGAGCTGCACTAGCGTCCATCCAGTGTGACAGGACTCCGTCTGCTCTGACCTCTGAGACGAGCAGCATGTCTGGAAGGGACCACGGTCACTCTGGAAAGAGCAGGGCTGCCCTCTCTTGGAGACTTCTGTCCTCTGGGCATTGTCAGGGAGACCCGAGTCTTCTGCCCACCTCGGCTGAACCACCTGCCCTACTTTAGCCCCCTGACTAGTGAGCGCTGGGGGAGGAGGTTGGGTGAGTGTCTACCTTCTTTCCTGCCTGGATTTCCAACCACAAGGCTAGTTTGTGCCGAGTGTGTGGATGTGAGGTTCAAAAAAAGCCCAGTAACTGTCCCACCGCAGAACACCCTGGTTCCCCAAAGCCCAGGCAGCACATGGTTCTCATAGGGTGACGGAGTCCTAAACTGTTTCTTCCTCTTTGGGTGACCAGGCAAAACAGTCCCGAGTGTAGCCACTTGTGGCCCAAAGACAAATTACAGAAAGATTTCCAAGAGTGTGCCAATGAATTATTAACTTAGATCTAAATCATTCAGTAAAAATTTCCGAGGAAATGAAAAAGTAAATATAACTGATAAGTAAGTCTGGGGTTTCCCAGGTGGCACAGTGGTAAATGCAGGAGACCCAGGTTCGATCCCTGGGTCGGGAAGATCTCCTGGAGAGGGCGTGGTAACCCCCTTCAGTATTCCTGCCTGGAGAATCACATGGACAGAGGAGCCTGGCAGGCTACAATCCGTGGGGTCACAGAGGCTGACATGCCTGAGCCCAAGAAAGCCTGCAGGCGTTCCCCAGACACAGAGGAAGTCCCTCTGGTTTGAGTTGTGCAGCTCATGGCTTCAGGCATGTGAGCCCGCACTCAGCACCCTGTGTGGGGTCAGCACCGGTCAGAGCCTGTAAACTCTCCATCGGGCCTCTAAGTAGGACTCTCACAGAGCTGCCTTGACCTCCGCCGTGACCCCGAGGACACGCATTCCACAGACTCGGGTTAGGAAAAGGCTGATGACCTCTCCGCACCCCTCACCCACCCCCAAGTTCTCTGACACGTGGACAGAAGGATGCCCAGGAGCCTGAGGAGCGTGGTTAAGTGGCTGCTGGTGACTCGTGGCTCATGGACCATCATGGGAGCACAGTTTCTTCTTGTGTTTAGGGAGTTTCTGTCTGGTCAGGGAAAGACCCAGTTGCTGATTTCATTGGAATGACATTTGTATACACTTCAGAAATTTGACAAGAATTCACATATACTTCCTCCAAGAGTAGACAGTCAAGACTGATAGCCAAGATTATTTCAGCCTCTTTCTCCCTCATCACTCCGCACCTTTAGGCCGGGTGTCTTTGGACCCCCAGGAAGGCATTCAGATCGGGAGGTTATATGAAGTTCCAGAGCAGACGTCTGACAGCCCTGCAGGGCCCACATCTGTGTGACTCAGGATGGCGGAACACAAGGCAGGGGAGCTGGGAGGGGTCCTGTCCCGGGCCACCCCATCTGCGGTCACACTTCCCCCGGCCGTGACTCAGCGGTGACCGCGGCTCTCGCCCTGAGGGTGACGAGTAGGGAACTGCTCCCCAGTCACCCTGACGGGCTGAGAGCCTGGGCTGTGAGCAGAACCTCAGATCAGCAGATATTTGAGCTGGTCTTACTGTTCAAGGCACCGGGCGCCCACAGTTGCAAGACAGGCAGAAGCTGGCTGACAGCCCAATTCTTCCCAGTAAAAAGCAAACCTAGCTTTGGACTGGGATGTTTGCGCTTCCATTGGGTTTCACATTCAACTCTAGATGATAAAAAACTCTCCAAATTGCAGATGGATCTGAGAAGGTTAAAGAGGGCTACCTTTCAAAGTACTTCAGGAATTATACCACATTTATAACTTAAGGAAAAGGCTTATAATAGATTGTTTTCATGTCATACAGACATTATACACATGTATATATCAATAAAACTGTGTGTGGGCATGCTGATAGCAAAAGAAAAGGCTGATGTTGTTATGAATAATCCTAAAAGCAGCTAACCTGGAGCATAATGATAAAGATGATGCTTACTTTAAAAATAAGTGAGCTTAGCCAAAACAACTCTAAAATCTTGCTCTTCTTCGTGTGTAGAACCTAAAATTGGACATTTCTGTTTTGTCATTTTCTTTTATGTGTTTATACATGTATGCAGTTGGAATAGAAGACTAAAGACACCTTTTAATCTAGAGGATACAGGCAGCTTTAGTGTTAAAGTCACTGACACTCAGAGACTCTGTACAGACTCACAGACTGTGCCCCCCTCTAGACCCTAAGGAAAGCAGGCTGCTCTCCAGGCAGGCTGCCCCTGCCTTCCTCTGCCCCCATAGAGCGCAAACCCCACCACCAAGAGGTTCTGGGCTGTTCAGGCCCCAAGAAACCCCCATAGAAATCAGCAAAGAGCAGTGGCTCCTCTCCCACCTGCCTATCTTGACTCCACCATACTAATCCTCAGGGCTTCGTCTCTGGGCCTTTGGGTTGATTTTCATGGAAGCTTAAGATACTGAGAAAGTGGGCAGCAGTATTCTGTCTAGTTCCATCCTTCTTGTGTGCTGCTCAACAGGATGGGATTACAGAAAAAGAAAGGATTTTTTAAAAACAGCAGATAGATCGGGAACAAAATTAAAAAAACTGGGGTGGATTTTCCTGCCTGACAAGTGAAGTGTGAAGAGACTCTTCTTAGAAATAAGCAGAGACCTGGCCAGACCCTGTGGTGAGGCCTGGTTCTGTGACTGCAGACCTGCAGGCAGGGCTGACAGTGGCTAAGGTATGTCTTAGCAGCCAGAGAACAGCCCCTCCGTTTTGATAAGCGAGCTACCAGGAGCTGGCCTCTAGGAATACGAACATATGGAGAAAGGAGCGATACCTACGGGCAGGTCTGCTCGAGCCCCAGCTTGTCCTGTGGCCCTGGGCGAGTCACCCAGGGTCACCATCACGCAGCAGAGGGGGACCCAAGGGTGAATATACAAAAATAGGTGGGAACCTGCCTGTTCACTCCTGGGGTGAGAGGCAACCTCCATCTCCAGGGCGACGAGTAAGTAAACTTTTACAGAAAACTTATTTCCCAACACCTCCTGAGTCACTCTTGGTAGTTAAAATAAACACCAGCGTGTGCAGGCCCTGGGACTACTGCCCTTCCTCATTAGATATTTTTAACATGCACTGTTACCACTTCTAATGTCCACACCCAATTGATCAAATAAATGATCAGAGAAACATCGCATAGCAAGGAGAAACCTGGGAAATTTCTGGTGTCTGTGGGCATAAAACAGCACGTGAAACCCAACCAAGAGCACAAGCAAGATGGAGACGGGTACTGAGGGTGGCCAGGGCAGTCTCATGGGGGCGGAGAATGCAAGGGTGTTCTCAGGAGGTGGATGGAGGGAACTTAGCCTCCAGGTTTCTGTACAGCCTGCTCTTCTAACAGTGAGAACGGATTCACAGTTCACTCGTGTAATTAAAAAATTAAGACCTTCTCCAAATGAGAATGTGTTTGCCTACGATCACCATAGGAAATCACATCTTCTCATTTTCACGTTACGTACCAAACACATCACTGTCTTCTGAGATCTCCCGGGAAAGGTCACGAGTGTTTCTCTTCTTTTCATATTCTCCTCTGTTAGTTTCACTATCCTGAGAAGGGGGAAGAAAAAAAAAACAACACAACATAAACTCTTAAAATACTCTAAAATGTTTTCCTACTGACACAGTTTGAAACTGATAAACAAATTCACATCCATCCTCAAAGTCTGAGATGGAATTTCAGTTCAGGGTGTGGATTTCTGTACAGGATGTGGAATTCTGCTTTGTTTTCTCTGCCTGAGCATGCGAGCATCTGGAGGATTTTTTTCATACAGAAGAAACTGAAATGATTAAATTAAACAAGCTAGACATCATTCCATGTATCTCAGCAATGTGACTACTTGGTCGCTGTTTTGGATTGTAAGCTGAAAGCATGGGATGGAATTGTTGCCAAAACTGATTCCCTTGGGTTCTAACTTTCTCCCAGTGGTAGCCCTGGGAGAGAAAAGGACATGGAACTACTGACTAGTTCAAAACTGGGAAAGGAGTACGTCAAGGCTGCCTATTGTCACCCTGCCTATTTAACTTATATGCAGAGTACATCATGAGAAAGGCTGGGCTGGATGAGTCACAAGCTGGAATCAAGACTGCTGGGAGAAATATCAAGAACCTCAAATTATGCACATGATACCACTCTAATGGAAAAAAGTGAAGAGGAACTAAAGAATCTCTTGATGAAAGTGAGAGAGGAGGGTGAATAGGCTGGCTTAAAGTCAACATTCAGAAAACTAAGATCATGGCATCCAGACCCATCACTTCATGGCAAATAGATGGGGAAACAATGGAAACAGTGACAGACTTTATTTTGGGGGCTCCAAAATCACTGCAGATGGTGACTGCAGCCATGAAATTAAAAGATGCTTGCTCCTTGGAAGAATAGCTATGACCGACCTAGGCAACATATTAAAAAGCAGAGACATTACTTTGTCAACAAAGGTCTGTTTAGTCAAAGCTGTGGTTTGTTTTACCAGTAGTCATATATGGATGTGAGAGTTGGACCATAAAGAAAGCTGAGTGCCAAAGAATTGATGCTTTTGAACTGTGGTGTTGGAGAAGACTCTTGAGTCCCTTGGACTGCAAGGTGATCCAACCAGTCCATCCTAAAGGAGATCAGCCCTGGGTGTTCATTGGAAGGACTGATGCTGAAGCTAAAGCTCCAATACTTTGGCCACCTGATGCAAAGAACTGACTCATTAGAAAAGACCCTGATGCTGGGAAAGATTGAGGGCAGGAGAAGGGGATGACAGAGGATGAGATGGTTGGATGGCATCACCGACTCAATGCACATGAGTTTGGGTAAACTCCGGGAGTTGGTGATGGACAGGGAGACTTGGTATGCTGCAGTCCATGGGGTCACAAAGAGACAGACACGACTGAATGACTGGACAAAGCAGCAGCCCTGGGGGAGAGCCCCTTCCAGGGGGCAGTACTGATACTAACGTCCTCGGCCCACCTGGACTTCTGAGGGGAGGGGCTGGACTGGCTGGGTCTCCTGTTCCCTGTCTCCTCTGGGAACCTGCACCCTTAGAGTTGGAGTTTCTTCCCTCCCCTCCCCTACTCCCTCTGCTCTTTTATGGAGACCATGGTGCTTTTTGGGGGGGTTTGGGGGTACCCCTTGTCCTTTTTCTTGTTTATGTCAATTTTTTCCCCCAGGGTGCTTTTTGAATTTAAAAATTTAAGTGCACAGAATAGATGTGCTTCAGTTTCTATTTTAAATCAATTTTATTGTATTTAATTATTTTCCTATGGAAAGCTTGCACTTGACATCAAATTCAAAAGGCACTGAAAAGTTCACGGGGAGATGGGTAGGCTACCTGGGCACCTCCCAGCTGCCACCCCACCTGTGGGTGAACTTCTACCCTCTGTCTTCCCCAAAACAGCCTGGGCTCATTTCAGCCATTGCCCAGGTTCACTCCTGTCTTCCTCTTTTTCGTCTTTATGTAAATGTGGCCACACTCTGGATGTGGCCCTGCTTCTTGCTCTGTCACTGAACCAGGAGTCCTGGAGAGGGTGTCCCTGAGGACACGCTGTCCTGGGCAGCAGGGACCCAGCCCCGCATCACAGTGTCACTCCTCCCAGCTGACCAGGCTCCTGCCCAGGACCCCGTGACCTGTTATGACTGATGCTGCCTTAATCCTTGCTTGCTTGCTCAACATTGCACAAGATACATTTCTGGAGGCTGAATGAGTCAAACCGTAATCTTTTAAAGACAGTGCCTAACTTGGCTTCTGGCCACACCATGGGCAGCCCGCCTTGCTGAGCTCCCCTCCCTGCTGCTTCACTCTCTGGGCTCCATGCACGCTATCTTGTCAGATCATTCCCTCCGCCTGGCCTGGGGCTTCAGGCTCTCACTGAGCCCCACCCCAATGCCAGTGGCTTCCCTGCCTCCAGTCCCCTTCTTGTGTCCCCCCTCCCCCCATCCTGTAGATCTGAGCTGGTCTCTACTGTAGACCAATATGCCCCATCCCTGTCTCCCCACCAACACTGTAAAATTTTGAGGATGGGGACCTTGCCTGATAAATCTTTCTAGCCCCAAACCTGGCACAGTGCCTGGTTCCCCCACAAGTGCTGGAGAGAAAACTTCAATTTTATGCTGCTTAAGAATAGCTTGAGGGCAGGAGGACAACGGGATGATGACAGAGGATGAGACGGTTGGATGGCATCACCGACTTGATGGACATGAGTTTGGGCAAGCTCTGGGAGTTGGTGATGGACAGAGAAGCCTGGCATGCGGCAGTCCATGGGGTCACAAAGAGTTGGACATGACTGAATGACTGAACTGAACTGAAGACTAGTTTTAAATGGCTAAGTTCTGTTTTGGCAGAGGGAGCCAAAGGTAACGTAATATTATTTTTTTGTATCTACCTATTTATTTTTAGAAGAGAGTAAAACCTGGAACAGAAAGAATTTTGTGATAGATTCTTTTATCAGCTATAAATTCCTGTTATCTGTGTTGGTTTCACATCTCCCTTCTATGCTGGTACCAACATCAGGTGCTGTGCTAAGTCATCTCAGTCATGTTCCCCCCTTTGTGACCCTGTGGACTGTAGCCAGCCAGGCTCCTCTGTCCATGGGATCCCCCAGGCAAGAATACTGGGGTGGGTTGCTATTTCTCCTCCAGGGGATCTTCCCCACCCAGGGTTGGAACCCAAGTCTCTCCTGCATTGACTGGTGGGTTCTTTACCACTAGCGCCATCTGGGAAACCCATCAATATCATATCTTTCATTAACTACAAAACAATAAGCTTTATTGGAGAAGTGGTTAATTAAATACAATCTAGCTGCTACTGTAAATCATTGTGGATATTTTTTCCCAAGTTTTAGTCAGGATGCTCCTGCAAAATCAATGTCTTCTAACTAGAACGGACAGTGTTTTCCTTCTCGGTAAAACTCAGTAAGACAGTGCTGAGGGGCAGGGATGATGGTTCAGAGGAAAAGCTGATATTTCAAGCAAATCACTGTGCTTTCAGTGAATGGAGGTTTATGATATGGTCACACAGCTTCCTCACATCCATGGGTGAGGCTGGAGTGGCATCGTGGTGAAGAGAAGCTTCGTGTCTCACACCATGCCTCACGCAGCCTCTGGGCTGTGGTAAGAGGTCTCCCTTCCATCAGAGCGCCCACAGGTGCGGCCCCGGGCAGTGATACAGGCAGGACCACAGAGGTACCTCCCCCTCCTCCCCCATCTTCTCCCTTCTCCGTACCAACCCTCTACTTGAGTAAACATCTCTCCCCCACACCATGGAGCACCAGGGTGTGTGGAAAGTACATGCTGCCCTGGGAAATTTGCTGACTAATTTCTGTCCAAAGGAAAAAACTTGTTTCTGAGACCTGATACTGTTACTATTCGTGAGTATAAAAAACATACCTAATAAAGAACACATTTTCAATATGCAAAATGTCCACAAGTGATACAAAGAAAATAAAGGTGACGTGTCTCAAATGGAATGGAATTTCTATGATAGAGAAGAGCTTCCTGTGAGTTATAAAATGTGATAAAGGGCTCAGCCTGTAAGAGGGTCAGGCCCGGGACATGGAGACCCTGTGTGTCCTTGTCCCAGTGTGTCCTGGTGCTTACGTTGTGTCCGTGACTGTAAGTCTCTGAGTGCATTTAATATTTGTGGCAGTTTTCCCTTCCATCAGCCTAACTGTGTAAGATTCCACTTACTTTCCCCTGTGAATTTCAGGGGAAAATACAACAAGCAAAACCCCCATAATTATCAATGAGATTCATTATTCAACAACATTGGCACAATGTTCATCATAATTCTAACCATCATGTCCAATCCCCTGGCAATAGACCCACCCGTCCTTTCAAGTGCATCACTGTTATTTTTAGAGATTTTCTTCTACTTGGTACAGCTACTGACACACACATACAATTATGGAAAAAAAGATCCTTTTTGTCAGCCCAGGCTTTTTATAAGACTGATAGTCTCAGGGTGGCAATTTTAGGAGGAATGACCCGGAGGATATGTTGCTGATCATTATTGAAACTTTTGACAAATAACAAGAAAGCTCTGGGGGAGGGGTAAAAAAAAAAAACCCACTGCAGTCACATTTTTTAGAAGCTAAAAAGTTTACAAAACTTCTGATTCAAACTAGAAAACACATATCAGGACAGGAAGGGTGTTGAAACATTTAAAAAGTGACATTCTAAACTGCAAAACCAGGTAAATGTTAGACTTGGAGACATGGTACACTATAGATTGCTTCAAAAAAAAAAAAGAAGTGAGGATTGGTTTTGAGAAGCGTGCAGTACCTTAAAAAAGGCATTTCATGAACTGCCATAACACTTGAGTGGGCATCATGGGTTTAGATGCAGGGGAAGTCTTACGTGGTTCTATTTCCTCAATTCTCTTTCCATTCACTCATTGATTCCCACGAGGACCTTGTCGCAGGAGCCAAGGATGTGAGGAATGTGACGATGTGGGCCTCCTTGGGGAGCTCCCGTGTTGTAGACAAAATGGACGTTTTTGCAGCCAGTCGCTACCAGATCAGTTCCATTTAAACTAGTCCCGGGTGGGGAGAGCCAGCTTGCTGAGTGAGCATCACGCTTACTTTTTCTGAGATACCCTAGGAAAAACGTAAGGTGTGATCCACCACACTAAGTTCCTCAGATGTTGAGCAAGGTAAGTTTCACTGGTCAACCCCCTCCCTCCCCCAGATGCTCCCTCCGTATCTTAGGCTTGACTGACGTCATCGTCTTAAACAGAAAGAAGAAACCCAGCAGAGATTTCATTACAGGCTCAGCAGCGGCACATTCACCACACTCCAAATCCACGTTTCAGCCTCTTGGGCTTGCCTGACAGAACACAGCCTGGTTGGACCCACAGAACTCTGGGTACCAGGCATCGTCCAGCAACATAACCCTCATCAGAGAAATCTCAGGGTGCCACACGTGTCTTTGACCTTAGTCATCATGGAGCGGGTGTTGTTGTTGTTTGGTCACTAAGTCATGTCTGACTCCTTCTGGCCTCATAGACTGCAGCACGTCAGGCTCCTCTGTCCTCCACTAGCTCCCAGAGCTTGCTCAAATTCACGTCCATTGAGTCAGCGATGCCATCCGACCATCTCGCCCTCCGCCGCTCCCTTCTCCTATTGCCCTGTCTTTCCCAGCATCAGGGTCTTTTCCAATGAGTCAGGTCTTGATTGTACCAAATCATGATTTGCACAAGAGCTAAGAACCGGGTCTCTGAGGACCATTTCTTGTACCTGAATCCAGCCCCCTCACCCCCAAGATGGGCACCTTTGCTTTGCCTGAGTGTGGAAGGAACATCACAACGCAGAGGTTTCTAGCTGTGTGACTGGAAAATTCCTGTGAACCAAGGACTTTTAAAAATGTTCTGGTTTCATCAGAGGAAAGGTAGAGAGGGCTTCCTAAAACGCCAGGGTGATAATTCCCAGAGACAGAAAGATCGAGGGCAACAAGGGAGCGTCCTTGCACACCGTCTTCCGTTGGGGCCACTGATCTCACACACGCTTTCTGACATGAGGTTCCTTCCCACTCTTTTCTCCCTGGATGCCAAGCGAGGCCTCAAGCAGAGGGTGGGCGCAGCTTCAGGGTCAGAAGGCAGAGCGTCCCTGGTAGGAATCCTGAGGGGCTGACTCGCCTCCCCGGAGCTGGGATGTCACCCTGCTCCAGGGTGGTTGCCCTCTGACACCCCTGAGCTCCCGTCCCTGCCGGTGACTTCCGGGAGCTGGTGCGGGCTTGGCCACTGGGGTCACCCAGGACACCCCCCGGCCCCGGATCCTCCCAGGAAGGCGCCCTGCTGGTGGAGAGAGGAGCCCGTGGAGCTGCGACCTGCAGAGGGGGTCGGGCGGGCACCTGGGGCGGAAGCCAGGGTGCTAACCAGCAGGCCCAGGCTCCAGAAACACTGTGTTTTCAAGGAAAATTGAGGAATCTAAGGGAAACTCTCTCTCTCTGTTTCAAGAAGCAAATCATTCCTCTCACACTCAGAATAAATTGAGGCCCTGTGGGGCTGGCCATGTACATGTTTAGCTTCAATTCCCATCGTGTGCCCTCAGTCACTTCTCAGAGACCTCAGCTGCCAGGGAAGCGAGGAAACCGTCCTGGCCGATAACCAGTCAGCCAGGGCCATGCGGGGGCCTCGGGGACCAGAGTGTGGTGGGGAGGATCGAATCTACAGGTGTTTCCTGTGGGTGAAAAAGCCCTGTGTGTTCCTTCTGGCTTCCCTGGGGGGCTCAGTCAGTAAAGAATCCTCCTGCGATGCAGGAGACTTGGGTTTGATCCCTGGGTTGGGAAGATCCCCTGGAGAAGGAAATGGCCACCCACTCCAGCATTCTTGCCTGGAGAATCCCATGGACAGAGGAGCCTGGCGGGCTGCAGTTCATGGCATGCAAAGAGTCAGACATGACTTAGCAACTAAACCACCACCACACATTCCTGTTACTTAAGTCTGGTGATAAACTTGGTTTGAAACCATTAAAGTACAGAAAAAATCATCTGTGCGTTTGTACATGTGTGTGTCTGAGTGTGTGTGTGCCTGTGAGTATGGATGTGTAAGTGTATATTATTTGTAGACTATTAAGAAGTATATAAAATACTTCTGATTACTCTGCACTTATTATGCAGCGTTTTTGGCTTATTTCTTAAAATAAACAAGGATCATAGTCTTATTCTTGCTGTTGGCTGGATTTGGACAAGTAACAAGATACTAGTAACACATCGAAAGCTTACGGGATCAAAGTAAAGAATAGGAAGAAAAATGAAAACTGCTTACTCTGGTAATAAAGTGGCGCAGCGGCTGTGGGAGAGTCGGCTGGCCCCTCCAAAGCAGAGCTGCCATTTGATTCAGCACACGCGTCCTCTGTGTACACCCAGGAGAAATGAAAACACGTGTCTGTGCAAAACCACACACACGTTCACAGCAGCACGACTCACAATCCCAACAGGCGGGAACAACTCAAATGTCCACCAACTAATGACTGGATAAGTAAAACAAGGCATTTTCCTGCAGTGGAATAGTATTCAGTAATAATCAGGGTGACGTGCTGACATGTGCTACAACACAGATGAGCCTTGAAAAGCATTATGTCAGTGAAAGAAGTGAGACACACACTCGTTGTGTGATTACGCACACGAGAAATGTCCAGAAGAGACAAATCTACAGAGGCTGAAAGTACATTAGTGGTGGTCTGGGGCTGTGGCGTGGGGGGTGGAGGGATGGCTAGAGTGATTAACTTGAATAGATTTATGACTAAAGCCCCCAAAAACGCTTCCTACTCAATACTGTGGACTCCAGAGGAAAAGAACGATGACATTATGACTCTCAGTGAGATGAGATTTCAAACCCAGGGCCCCTTTTCTAGATTTTTCTGGAAAACGTAAGAAGACTTTTTGATGAGTACATGAAAAATCTAGGATTTTTAAAAATTAAGAAGCTATATGAGAAAAACGAAAACATATGTCCACACTAAAACTTGTCTGTGAGTTTTGTTTTTAATGGTTGTTATTTATCGTAGCGAAAAGGTGGAACCGACCCAACTGTCCATCAGTGGATGAATGGACACACAAAACGTGAGATATCCATACAAGAGATACTATTGACCTTAAAAAGAACGACAGGCTACAATATGGACGACCACTGAAAATGTCATACTACCCGAAGGAAGCCAGGGAGAAAAGACCACATATTACATGGTTACATTCAGACATTCAGACAAAATGTCCAGACTACAGAAATCTAGAAGCACTGGTCACTTACGACTAGGGTCTGGGAGGCTGGGGGGATGAGTGACATCTGAAGGGTACAATTCTTTTCTGAGGTGATAAACAGGTTCTAAAATCAACTGCTGTGAGAGTTCCATGCATCTATGTCTAAACTAAGAAATATCACTGAATTGTACACATTATACAGGTGAATTGTATGGCATGTGCATCACATCTCAATAGAGATATTTTAGAAAGCATAAATGCTTAGTTTGCAGGCAGTTTAAATGAAACGCTGTAGCATCACTAAAAGGAATTTAGCACTACACATCTGAGGTACTTGTGACCCTATTATCTTGGATTAAGAAATGATCCTTTTACTACTTACTTTTAAAGCCACCCTCTCTGGAAAACCATTTAGTAGTGTAATTAACATCGTTGCTGCTGCTGCTGCTGCTAAGTCGCTTCAGTCGTGTCCAACTCTGTGCAACCCCATAGACGGCAGCCCACCAGGCTCCCCCGTCCCTGGGATTCTCCAGGCAAGAACACTGGAGTGGGTTGCCATTTCCTTCTCCAGCAAATTAAAGTGAAAAGTGAAAGTGAAGTTACTCAGTCATGTCTGACTCTTAGCAACCCCATGGACTGCAGCCTATAAGGCTCTTGCATCCATGGGATTTTCCAGGCAACAGTACTGGAGTGGGGTGCCATTGCCTTCTCCGAATTAATATCGCAGTGCTCTGTAAATAAGCCATGCAAAGAAAGGAGCTCAGGACTTTATTTCATCACCGACTTTCAGAAGTCAGAGCAACATAAATCTTAACTAGTGTCACAGTAAAACTGTCTATCGAGGTCTGTTATGTAACTGGACATTCTAACATCTATTTTAGGAATGCAAATATCCTGCTATTTATTTCTGTAAGTCACTGCTCTATCAGCTGGTTAAGTAGAATAAAAAGGATGCTGACACAGGAAGGGCATGGGGTGGGGGGAGAGGGAGGTGAGTTTCAGTGGAGCTCTTTTACTGAAAGAGTTTGATGGTTGGGTGACTCGAAAGTTTAATTAAAATGTACTTACAGCTAATTCACAGAAGGGCATTCATTTAGCGCAAACGGATATTCTACATTACTGAAAACAGAATAAGGTAATGGAAAATTCTGACTTTCTTCATCTGAAGGTGAATTCACGTCCTTTAGTTTTGTAGAATGAAAACCTCTCCTACCTACTTTCCTTGAACTTGTTGCTCTGAGCCTGCATGTGGGTATTCAACTGCTTCCTTGATGCAGACAGGATGAAGAGCAGAAGGCTAGTACTGGAAGAGGCATCTTTGCTCAAAGGACAAACAGGCTGATGTATCCTGTTCCAACCATTTTTCTGAATATAAGCCTCACCTCTGCCTCCTGTTTCCTCCTTCCACACAAAATGGGCATAATGACACCACGTAGTTCCTAGATTATTCTGAACATGAAATAGTCCATACGTGTCGTGACTGTGACAGAGTCTGACCCTTAGCTAGTACGGTCACTGCTGGACTTCATCACTACTGATTTTACTACATGCATTTTCTGGGTTTTTCCCACATTTTAGTAAAGGTGGAACTAAAATCTTCGTAAGTAAAAATCAGGCTTTAATGTGCCTGTTAATGCAATAAGATCGAGAAATAAAAGGAAGAGCGATTTCACAGACAACTCAGATTGTGCCTGTGTTCTGGTTCCCTTGCTTGAAAGGAACATACTTGTTTTGCAAAATGGAATTGCCACTTGCCTCTGCGGTGCTTTTCTTTGTAGCTGAGTTTCATATGCACGATCATCCAGGCAAATCCCCTAAACAGAAAACCTGCTCAGACTCGCTCCAGGAATCAGAGACACAGTCAGGCCAAAGCTGGTTTCCACCCGATCAAGAGCCAGATGAGTCACCTGAACTTGATTAAGAAACCAAGTGCCTCTCAAGAACTTGACACACACATGGCTGACGGGCGCCAATCACTCGTCAACTGGGGTCAACGCCTTGCTCCATCTAAAGGATGTGCTGGACACTCTCTGCAAATGCACAGTCAGGTATTTCCAGAACAAATAAGGGCCCCTGCAGGGTTTGAAGTTCACTACCGAGGTCAGCTTGGATGCCTCCCACTGACCAGACCGCACCCAAGCCGACCATGGGGTGAAGCGCCCACTGACTCGCTGGCCATGCCAGTGCCCAGGGGCCCAGGAGGTTCGGGCACAGGAGGGCTGGTCTTCGTTCCCACAAGGTGTGCATTGCAGGGTGGAGGGGAGCCAGCCAGGGAAAGAAAATGAGCTCGGGGGTGTGGGTGGACACCAGCTCAAGGGGCACATGATGAGCAGCTGGAAGAGGGGGTCTGCAGCTGAGCAGCTGGAAGAGGGGGTCTGCAGCAAGGGCAGAAGGAGGGAGGAGTGGCGGGTGCAGGTGGGGGGGACGGGGCGTGGGGGCCAGGCCCCTGGTGTGCCGGCAAGGACACTGTGCCGACTGAGTCTGAAAGAGGCACCGTCCCACCAACACACTCGAAAACATTTTATTTTTAAATTCTGAGACGCTTTTTTTTTTGTGATTTAGTGCAGCTCGGAGAAGGTCAAGTGTGAACACACACATGTCTTTGAATAGCCGGGGCTGCAGCCACCCTCACTCTCCAAGGGGAATTAGAGTAATTCACAACCTGCCTTATTTAACTTGCCTTGTAACTCATGATTTACATTTGGTTACATAGGATGTGTGCAACAGCATAATTTAGGATGTAGTAAACAAAAGACTTTGTCTTTCAAGTATCG
Source organism: Odocoileus virginianus (assembly GCF_023699985.2). Classification (NCBI taxonomy): domain Eukaryota; kingdom Metazoa; phylum Chordata; class Mammalia; order Artiodactyla; family Cervidae; genus Odocoileus; species Odocoileus virginianus. The sequence goes on from NC_069695.1 coordinate 53,932,921, forward strand.
AAAGTCACAGAAACAATAATGAAGTTTATCTACACTTCTGTTTAGCCATATGACAATTAAATTAACATGCGTATCAAATCTCAATTAGGATCATCATGTGTTAGACTCATCCAAGTGCAGAGCTTGGGCTGAGGCTGAGAAGATGTCCACACAACTGCCAACGGGTATTTTACAGTTTGGAGGCTGGTGGACAAGAAAATGTCCCCCACCCTCACACAAACACACACACACAACACACACACATACACAGAAAGATGAATCTTCATTAATGTATTCCAGTCTCTAAAATCTCTCAAATTTAAACTTTTAAAGCCACATTGCCTTAGTCATGAGTGAAAAGGACAGGAAGCATCACTTTGAAATCTGGATTTTTAAGTTTGGTTTCATTTAAAACATTGCAAGGGTGTTTGATTTTTAAAAAAGCTTTTCCTTAATAACAAAGCAAGTCCAGAGTTTTTCATACAAAAGGACACACTTTTCACTGTCAGAGTTGGATATAAACTTGTCCTCAAAGATAAAATAACACGGTGGCCTTTCTGAAATTACCTGGCAGAAGGTCAGAAACAGCAGCTTGGGAGCTGCCCATGGGCACCCCAAGCAGCGAGTTGGAAAGAGACTGAAGATTAAAACCATCCACCACCCACACCCTCTCCCCAGCTGGTCCACCCGGACCCCCTAAAGGAGGGCGCTCAGTACACTCTCCATTCCTGGGAAATGTAACTCTTCCACCTGCTTCATGCTTGAATGAAGTCACAACAATTCAAGAAATCTTATCTGCAGTGCCATGTTTGCAACCATGTTCTCAATCAAATGCAAACCCCAAACTGAACCTGAATGGTATTTCATGTCAAGTGGATCCATCTTGAGCTCAAATACTTCCCCAACTTAAAAGAAAACAAACTATTCACTGAAGTCAGCATTGCCTATCTTGTTCTGTGCTGCATGTCTGATGACAGGCTAACGTCTCTGGCCTCCTCGTCCCGTCCCATCAGCTCTCAGAAATGATTTAGCGTCACAAACACAGGAACAGAGGAGTTAGGGGCTGGGACGGGGAGGGAAGGAATGTGGAAGGAACGCCTGTGAGACCAGCTGAAAACAAGACGATAAACAGGTGTGTCGTAGGTCACCCGGCTCCCGATCCTGTGTGATCAGCTGCTGGGGGCCCAAGAACATGACTGTGAGGAGAGAAGGCTCATGGCGGGCTGGGGTGCGGGGGACTGAACATCTGAGAGCCGTCCATTCGGGGGGGCGGGGTGCTTTGCTGTAGTTTCATCCAGAGGACAAGTTTATTGTTATGTCATTTATAGTTAATGACTGGTATTCAATGTGTCACTTTTCTTTTTCCTAATAGTTTCCCAGTTTATTTGTTTCCATTTAGGAGTGTGTGCGTGTGTGTGTGTGTGTGTGTGTGTGTGTGTGTGTGTGTGTGTGTTGAGGGCAGGGCAAGTTGGAGGAGAAGCAATACAGAATCTATGATCCATCTCAGAAACGTCTGACAATATGTCACTTCTACTCAACAACTCTTGTGGCCCAAAGTCAGTTCTTTACAAATTTGCTCAGAGTTTCTTAAAAAACTAAGTTTGCTCAACCCTAATAAGCCCAATGGTAGGGTAACAGGACATAAAAGATGTGCACAGCAGGGGACTTCGTGCCCCTGGGGTTTCAAGTCCTAAACTCTAAGCAGCACAGGTGGACAGGGACATTACTTTGCCAACAAGGGCCCATCTAGACAAATCTATGCTTTTTCCAGTAGTTTTTCCATTTTGCAAAACAAAAACACATGTATGGATGTGAGAGTTGGACTATAAAGAAAGCTGAGTGCCAAAGAATTGATGCTTTTGAACTGTGGTGTTGGAGAAGACTCTTGAGAGTCCCTTGGACTGCAAGGAGATCCAACCAGTCCATCCTAAAGGAGATCAGTCCTTGGCGTTCATTGGAAGGACTGATGCTGAAGCTGAAACTCCAATACTCTGGCCACCTGATGTGAAGAACTGACTCATTAGAAAAGACCCTGATGCTGGGAAAGACTGAGGGCAGGAGAAGGGGACGACAGAGGATGAGATGGTTGGATGGCATCACTGACTCAGTGGACATGAGTGTGAGTAAACTCCGGGAGTTGGTGATGGACAGGGAGGCCTGGCGTGCTGCAGTCCATGGGGTCGCAAAGAGTTGGACACAACTGAGCGACTGAACTGAACGGAACTGAATTGAAGGGAGGGCCCCGGGCGGGGGTCCACGAGGCCATCGCTAGGAGGAGCAGGGCTGGCCGAGGGCGGGTGGAGCACAGCCAGGCGGGGGCATGAATCAGGGCTGCTGGGCTGCCTCCTGCTGGTTTACGCTCCCCGGGGCACCACCTCATCGCTGCCTCATTATTTTTACGAGGGCTGTTGAGGGGGCGGTTTGCTCACTAATGATACCCATGTCTCACTCCTCACTCAGGTCTGTTTGTGAGGCCTGTGGCCACCTGACTGACAAAGGTGTACGTGTTCTCAGTTCTTCAGAGGCAACAAAATGCCCACTCACAGTCCTTACGAATCAGAATCAAGCGTAGGCTTGTGCTCTTTATCCAAGACTGTGACGACAGACTGTCTTCAGTCCCCTCGGAGTGCAGATGGGTGCTGACCACGCGCGTCGGGGGCCCGGCTGTGAAATGCGAGCTCAGGAAGACTCCATAAGGCTGCGCTCTCCTGCTGCTGAGAAGGGCTGCCTCTCAAACGCAACGCTCGTCACCCTCCCCCGGGACACCACCACCCCTTGGGGCCCAGAGGACGGCTGGGAGACTGCACCCCCTTCAGAGGCGGCTCTGGGTCCTTCAGTGCCGATTTCACAAGCTCAGCCTGGACGAGGTCTTTCATTCTATACTCCTGTGGTTCCTCCTCAAGTCAGGTACAGATCCCACGCTGATTTCTCCACGACTGTAATCAGAGACTATTGATCACTCACAGATTTTGGAAGGCCTCCTTGAAAGGGCATGTTTTCTACATGATTTTACTTCTCTTTTCAAGAGCTCACTGAAGTCCTAGCACTAAGCAAGTCAGGTGGCAGGCCTCTGCAGGAAGTGCAGGAAACTCAGAAGCAGTTAGCCACATGGATGCTGTTTCCATGCGTGTCTCCCAGTCCTGCAGCAGGCGGCCCCCTTGGGCGGGAACAGGGGACCCTCCAGGCCGAGGTCTGCGGCTGGAGCTCACGGCGCTGACCTCTGCAGCTGCTGGTACTTACGAAGGTGTGTTTTCAGAAGACTTTACCTTCTGAAGTCCATATTCACAGCTGTATGAAATCGTATGACTTTGAGAAAGAAGGAGCTCCTGCAAGTCTGCCAGGTTCTGGGGACGCTGGAACTAAGGGTAGGCATGTCAAGCACGGTGGGACCACACTGCCCCTTGAGACACGCGGATCTTAAAATCTAAGTCCTTTCAAAATCAGTAACATTAAAGATTTGGCTCTTGGGTTGTACCAACCACATTTCACGTGCTTCTCAGCCACGCGTGTCATGTGGCTGCCGCCTGTAGGTCTGCACAGCGAGGAACTACCGGACAGTCTGCCCACCGGGAGGGAAGTGTGGGAAGTGGAGTGCTGGTCGCTCGACTCTGTGCCACCCCATGGACTGAGCCCGCCAGGCTCCTCCGTCCACGGGACTCTCCAGGCAGGAAAACTGGACTTGATAGCCATTCCCTTCTCCAGGGGATCTTCCAGCCCAGAGCTTGAACCTGGGTCTCCCGCATTGCAGGCAGATTCTTAACCATGTAAGCCACCAGGGAAGCCTGGAAGGGGGTTTAAGGCTCCACCCTTGAGGTAAAGGGGGATTCTTGACAGGTGTATGTGTGTGTGTGACACAGATGGACATACCAACAGAGATGGAGGGAGACAGACAGACAAAGGACTCTGGGACTGTTGAAGACAGATCGGAGTGCAACTGTGCCCGCATCTCACAATCTAAGGCTTTACTAGACATTTACTAGGTGTTTCTGCGTATCTGAGTATCAGATTTATCAGATTGACTTATTGACTTATCAGATTGGTAAGTGTCTGCAGGGAAATACTTTCTATTTTTCTGCCCTCTAAACTTTAAAACGTCTCTTATTTAGCTTAGTAACTACTTGAGTTTTCCAAAAATAATTATTCAATTCTCACCTAAGACAATGGAATTACCTGAATATGGGTCTGACAGTTGCCAACATGGTGCAATGACTTCCTGCTCGAAGACAGGCAGCCCCGTCATGTGGGTCTGGGTGACCCGACCTGACGGAAGAGTCTCTTAGCAAACCTGCTTCCCGCGCTGTGCGGTAGTCATGGCGACGGTGGCTCAGGAGGAACCGCCGGAGGAAGCCCGATGTGGGGAGAAAGCACCCTGGCTTGGGGTTTCAAAAGCCCCACTTGTGCTGTCCTCAGGGCAGGTGGCGGGGACGATATCCTGCCCTGGGGCTGGGACCCCCAGGTGAAGAGTGCCAGCCTGGGGCTGGCAGTGTGGGTGGCGGGCGCACTGGAGCCCCCCAAGAGCAGCCCTGAGGAGGGGCAAGGACGCACACATGGGTGAGCGGAGCCTCAGGGCTCTTAGTTTCCGTGTGGGTGGAGAAAGGACAGCGGAGACCCGGCAGCAAGTGACAGCTTCAAATAGAAAGCTTCCTCCTCTGGAGGCCGGGGTGGCAAGTAGGAGGCCTCCTGCAGCAGAGAGACCACCGACGGCATCCAGCACTTCGGCCAAGATGATGCTGGGTCACGGTTCTAGAGGAATGCACTGAGGCAGGAACCGCTGGGGGGAGAGAGCCTGTCCCACAGCGGGAAGTCCTCCGGTTTGCAGGAAAGGTATTTTCCTGGCAAACCTACGCTTTCATCTCTGCACTGGTGGGGAGGGCTGAGCTGCTTGGTGCTTCTGTATGTATTTGCAAACTCCACCTCTCACTTCTCAGAGTGTCAGGCACAGCACCCCAGGGGCGCATCAGACAGTGGGGTTTGCTGATTAAATACCCAACAGCTTCCCCAGGGCTATGATTATCCCTGGAGGGGCGGCCAGCACACACTGGGCTTGGAGGAACAGTTCAAAGAGCTAATCAGTTTAATTGGAAACACAAAACAGACTAACCAGTTACTCCCTGCTGTAAAATTCAGACAGGCATCTGAATTCTGCAATTGCTCTCGACCTTGTTTCTCAGCGTGGTATCTTTTTTCTTAAGTTGATTAAATGGAAAAATCCAGAAACATGGCCGGGCACCTTTGGGGAACTTTTGTGGGCCAGATACCACTGCCAGGAATAGTAAGGAGGTCCCACAGGTGAAGAGCAGACTTTCAAAGTTATTATTGTTAGATTTTCCAGAGTTGGAATGGATCATCATTTGATTCCATCATTTTGGAAAATGTGTGGGGATGCCAAGATAAAGTGCTCTTTTATTTCTCTCGTTTCCTGGTTATAATGCTTCTAACTGGGCCTCCCTGGTGGCTCAGGGGTGAAGAATCCACCTGCCAATTCAGGAGACTCAGGTTTGATCCCCGGGTTGGGAAGATCCCCTGGAGGAGGAAATGGCAACCCACTCCAGTACTCTTGCCTGGGAAATCCCATGGACGGAGGAGCCTGGTGGGCTGCAGTCCACGGGGTCACAAGAGTCGAACACAGCTGGGCGACTGAAGAACAGTGCTTGTAACCAGTGAACAGCTTCATGAGTTTCATATGAGAAAAAGACACAATGAGATTTTAGAGCTCCTTTCTTCAAGTTGATCCCCACATGGACCGGGGTCAATGTTAAAAAAAAGAAAGTTAAACAAAGCTTAAGACCCACAGGGGAGAGACTGACTGTGGTCAGAGCCACACTGCGAGATGGCAGAGCAGCCTCAGGGACCGGCCTGGACCTGAGCACTGGGGGCTCTGCCGAGGGTCAAGTGGGCTGGCTTGGATGGCGTCCGTCCCCCAGGACCCAGAGGGGCCCGGAGTCTCGTCCACCTGCGCATGGGCCCTGGGCTGCCGGGCACGGCCTTCCCAAGGGGGTAGGCGGTGCTATTTTTAGCTTGTGGAACAGGTTTTTCCTCCTGGAGACTCTGTGGGCAGGGCTGCCGAGAACTGCGTGTCCCCTGGGACAGGTCACCTGGGCCAAGTTCTTCCCCAGTTCTGCCGAAGGCCCTTGTAAATATGCTCCGCCCGAGAAAGAGCCGGTGAATTAGCGAGGGGGGCTTTCTGGAAACCAAATCCTGCAGGACACGCAGGAAAACAAGGACCCGAAGGCGAGCAGGCAGCCTTCCTGCCTGAAGGCCTCTGGTCCCCCTGGTGGACAGGTCTCCCCCTACCAGCCTCACTCTGCTCCTGATGGGCCAGGAGGGCACTCACAATCGCCTCGCTGCCAGACGGGAGCCACACGTGGAAGGTGAGACTGGAACAGGGACCGAAAGGCTGGAGCCCCTTCCCTCACGTGCTCCTCCCTGCATCCTGGCACAGCTTTGTCAGGAGAGAGAAGCCAGTGAGCCAAGAGTGGGGTGTCATGGGGAGGAGCCTGGGGACAGAGGTCATGTGTTCCTGGCAGGGAGCCCCTGTGGGTAGTGGTGGGCGCCCGGCAGGGCAGGGGGTCACTACACAGAACCTCTGCCTCTTTCGCCCAGCACAGGCCTGTGGGTCCAGGAAGGCAGCCCGTGAGGGCCTGAGGACGTGGGGCCGATGGTGGAGGCGACGCCAGCGGGGAGAGGGGCAGCAAAGAAGCCAGAGTTGGGGGGATGCACGAGGTGACTCTCCCTGCAGCCCCCTGCCTGTTAACAGGTCAACAACTGTTCCCAGGACAAGCTCTCCTCCACCCACTGTCTCGTAAGTGAAAAGAAAGCCTCCCAGAATGGCTGCAGAAACATGCAGGATGGTAAACAGTGGGGCATGAGTGCATGAGATCTTTTCTGTTCTAAGCTGAAACTCCAAGTAACACCACAGACCACTCCCCCTAAAAGGCCTCCGACATTTTCTATCAAGTTACAAAAAATTAAAAGAAGAGTCATGTACAGATGTGAGAGCCGGACCATAAAGAAAGCTGAGTACCAAAGAACTGATGCTTTCGAACTGTGGTGTTGGAGAAGACTCTTGAGAGTCCCTTGGACTGCAAGGAGATCAAACCAGCCAATCCTAAGGAAATCAGTCTTGAATACTTACTGGAAGGAATGATGTCAAAGCTCCAACACTTTGGCCACCTGACACAAAGAGCCAACTCACTGGAAAAGACCCTGATGCCAGGAAAGACTGAAGGCAGGAGAAGAAGGGGACGACAGAGGATGAGATGGCTGGATGGCATCACTGACTCAATGGACATGAGTTTGAGCAAGCTCTGGGAGATGGTGAAGGACAGGGAAGCCTGGCATGCTGCAGTCCATGGGGTCACAGAATCCAACCCGACTTGGTAACTGAACAACAACAATGAAGAGGACTGTTACATGTAACAACTTCCCACAGAAGCCATTGGTCTAAAATGACCAATTTTTTTTTTTTAATTATCAGAATGTTAAAATTTAGCTTTCAGATAAGTATGGGCTCTCCTGTTGCTCAGAAATCTGACTGGTAAAAATTAAACCAACGAGAAGGATGTTTTGCTGTTTTACAATGTCCAACAACAGGAAAGAAACTGCAAGCCACAGTGAGGTTTTCAGAAGCAGACTTGCAAATCAGTTGCTCTGAGCCTTAAAATACCAGGTACTAACAGGATGGGGCTCTCTTGAGAAGAGCTGCTTTTCCACTTTCACTGTCAGCGGGGCCTCTGTGCTCCTGGGGCAGATACCGCCCAGACCACAGTAACTGAACATTCAGAGTCACCGCTATCTTCACAGGGAGAGCATCAGTTCTTGTGCGAGTTACACGAAATACCAGGAGTCCCCAGTGAGTATCCACTAGGATGTTTACACATTGAGAACACGGGTCCTCCTGTCATGCGGGAGGGGAGAATTCCAAACCAACAACCCTGTAGAAACGTGAACCCCTCTAGCTGCCTTGGGCCTGAAAGCAATGTTTTCTCTCAAGTGTTTGAAACACTTTATAAAATATGAACAAAAACAGTAATGTAATCACATATTTACATGAATGGCATGGAAGCAGACTATGGAAAATTACCCACTTGACTGACACAGAAATGTTTGAGTCCAAATACAGATCAGAGAAGCACCCATGGCAGAAAGTTCATTATTCTTATATGAAACCTGACTACAGATCCTCAGCAGAGAGGTCTGGGGGTTGCAGCATGACGTAACTCAATCCAGTGGGTGTTTATGAAACACTTGTGTGCACATGCGGTCCATCCTCAGCATCATGACATTCTGTGAACTGTCACTGGTTTTGAGTTAAAGGACCAAAGACATGGGAGAATTAACCTTTCCCCCCTACAAAGGAGGGGGAAACACACGCACATATCAGACTATTTCCTCATGATCTGAGACGATTCCTCGGTGGACAGAGAACAAGACCAGGAGGTGCCCTGGTGATGGGTCATCGGTTTGAGGGGATCAGTCCCTCTGGGGACCCAGAGGTCATCCCCAGAGGCTCCTCACCACACAGGGAATCCAATGCCTATGGAATGAGGTGGAGAATGGGCAATCTGAGCCTAAAAATCCACAGAGGATTCATTCTGAGTCGCTGGGGGGATTCTGATGGTTTTTACTTGCATCTTTTCCCGTTTGCTCTCCTGCATCTCCCAAACACCCTAAACAACAGCGCAGAAAGGGACGTGGGGGCAGGAGCCCCCGGACGACCAGCCACAGTGAGACTGTGGTGGGCCTGGCATCCTGGCTGAGGAATTCGGGTCTTGGTCTGTGCAGGACTAGCATTCTCAGCTCTAGAAGTTTCTAAGGAAGGAGGGTAACAAGCCAGTAGCTTTAGGGGAAGACCCGGTGGCCACAGGAAGTGTGAGCACCTAAAGGATTTGGGGTCGGCTCACTCCTTACCTTATTGCCCTTCTCGGCACCGAAGTCCCGCTTCCCTGCGTGGTTCCCCATCCTGAGGCCTGAGGTCTTCAGATGCTGAAAGAAAAGAGAGGCCGTTAGCCTCGGAATTGGCACTTTCAGAGTTTCCAACATGGTTTTTCAATCAGAACAGCAATCCCGTTCCAAATTCGACACCTATTTCTGAAGAAAGAAAACGAAACCCCCAAACTCAAGGGGCACCTGAAGTCTCCGAGGGAGTGACGCTGTCCTCTAATCCCTGCAAAAACCCAGACTCGGATTCTGTCCAGGGACACACACGGTTCAGCGAGTTTCCTTGTCCTCGATCAGCCCATCTCTAGAGCACCCACAAACCGTGCGCACCCGACAACCAGACGGAGTCACACTTCACGCCCGGTGACGAAAGGAGATGGACAGACACGGGGAGAAGCTTCGGATGCTCGACAGACACACACAGGACGCTTGCGGGTTTGAGAATTCCGCAAGCACAGAAACAGCAGACCCGACCAAAGGCTGCTTATCTGACAAGTATCCCCCAAATCTGCAGAATTTGTAGGAAGATGTATTAAAAAAAAAAAAAGCACATGTGCCTCATTTGTATTTTCTAGCCCAAACTTTTGCAGCAAATGTACTGTTTTTCTCCCCCAGAAAGGCACATAACTGAAAAATTCAGCCAAACTCATTCCACACAGATCCCTTATCCTGCTCGCATCCCTGGACCTGCAGGAACCACGAGGACCACTTGCACCATCACCTTAGATCTGTCACCTGGCTCAGGTGACCAGTCTTGAAGAACCTTTGCAAAATTCAACCATCAGCTTGCTTTGTTCGGTCGCTAAGTTGTGTCTGACTCTTTGCCACCCCATGGACTGCAGCAGCCAGGCTTCCCTGTCCTTCACCATCTCCCGGAGCTTGCTCAAACTCACGTCCATTGAGTCGGTGATGCCACCCAACCATCTCAACCTCTGTCACCCTCATTGTGTGCTGATTCAGAGAACATGTGAGGACCAGTTCCCAGCTGAACAAGGAACAGCTCTTCTTGAAAGGCAACAAAATGAATCGTCCTCTAAACATGGAGAGGGTTTCTAAAATATTTCATACACCCAATGAAAGGCAAGTTTCATCCCTGCAAAGACACTCATTAGAGAAGAGGGGATTGCCCAGTATCTGAACTCCCCCAAAGCCTCCTGTATGACTGGTGTCTCTTCAGTGACTGTAAAGGACGCTGGATGCTCTCCCCCAGGTCAACTGGCAAGGAAGGGGGCGATAGCATCTGACAGCGTCACCTGCTGTGTGTGGGGTGCAGTGACAACCAAGCCCCTGCAGAGTGGAAACCCTTCCTGCCTTCATATTTTCTAAGTGGGACCCGGGCAGATCTTTCAAGATCTGAATTTCAGATTGAGTGCTGAACTTCAAATGACGTAAATCCAAGTGGGGACAACGTGCTCTTGTAAATCAAAGCTGGGGCTCTAGTGTCGATAAAAACACCGCGGACTTAGAGGAACCACACGAATGCATCATGTATAAAGACATGCGCATGGAAAAACCTGTGCTTCAAATGTGTGTGTTTACATGGTGGCTAAAGTTAAGAGCACTATAATGTAGACAGGTGGACTGTGTTTTATTGTGCTTTGCGGCTGCTGCATTTTTATAAATTGAAGGTTTGTGGAAACTGCATTGTCAGATGATGGTTGGCATTTTTTAGCAATGAAGTATTTTTAAATTTAAAAAATGATGCTTTTAAAAAATAAATAAAATGGATGCTTTTAAAAATGCAAGTTGATCTTCGCAGATAATTTCAGTATTCTATCATCCACCTTCCCAATTTACTTACACGGATCACCCCCCAAAAAACCTCTATGGGGGTCGTCTCATGGGGGAAATGGAGGTCTGAGGCACACACGGTAGTTTGCTTGATAAGACGGGCACAAACAGGGAGGAGGGACTCGCTTGTGTCCCCGTGGGGCCTGAACTGCAGTCGGAGAACAGGACTGTGTGTTCTCCATGCAGGATGACGGTCTGAACCCCAGGAGTGGAGCGGGGGTCATTCTGAACTTCCAGCTCTCTGTGCCCCATGCAGGGCTGTGATTAATGATGATGGGCACAGTGTATGTAGCACACAGAATACAATGCATTAAACATCTGTGCATCCATTTCTGTTTAACAAATAACAACTGGTGTGTTTGATGGGAGACGGATAAATTAGGAGGCTGGCATTAACAGATACTCACTGCTACATACAAAATAGACAGAGGGCGAGGGTCTGCTGTATAGCGTGGATAACTTTATTCAATATGTATTCTTTGGCCATATCATGCAGCTTATGGGATCTTCGTTCCCTGACCAAGTGTGGCACCTGGGCCCTCAGCAGTGAAAGTGCGGAGGCTGCCAGGGAGTGCCCTCAAAATTTTGTAATAACCTACAAAGAAAAAGAACCTGAAAAGGAACCTATCTACATCTATGTATCTGAATCACTGTGCTATATACCTGAAACTAAAACATTGTAAACAATTATACTTCAATTATATATAATTATACATAAATAGTTATATATTTTCAACTATTCAATTTATACAAATATAAAAGTGATAAAATATAAATATAAAAACTTTTTCAATTACATATAGTTATTTCCAAAATCAAAAAAGAACAGAATTGTTGTATTTGAAACTAATCACAGGCAAAAGTAGTTAACTTCTTCTCAAGCTGACAGCCTGGACTTTGGGGTTCCCCGCCCTGGTGTAGAGAACCGCCCGCTGCCATCCACGTTCTCCCCTGGCAGCACCTCGCCCGGCCTCCGTCTTTCCCTCACCTCCTCAGTCACCTCCCCTGCAGGTATTAGGCAAATCCTGACACCCTGTCCCCTCCTTCCAGAACACAAACCTCAGGATTTACCCTAACAGGATACTGTGCGATGTGTCAGTATAGAGGCAGGGGGGCGAGGAGCGTTGCTTGTGGACACAGAGGGGCTGTTTTTGGACCAAACACTCTGAAGCACAGCTGATCCAAACACAAGACGCCCGCACTGCCCCTTGCAGATGGGAGGCTTCCTCCAGACCATGTGTTCTGACCAGAACTTCATCACCCCTCAGAGCATAACTTTAGGTTGTCCTTGGGAGGGCTGTCTGCAAAATACATTGATCAGTACTTTTAAAACTCAAGACTACTGGGCACAGAAAAGATAAAAACAAACATTCCAGGTCAGACTTCTGAGTGTGTACAAACTTCCCCTGGGTCTCAGATGAACAGAAAGAGTATTTATGCGTCATTTCGAGTAGGCAGTTTCTAGCCTTAAAAGCACAATTCACACTGGCAGGAAAAGAAAGACAGGAAAAGCCATGTGACTGTTCTCAGCTCGGGGTCCCTCATCAGTGAGGCCATCAGGACGTGAGGCGCGCGGCGCAGCCCCAATGATGGGTCATGGACCTGACTCCGGGTGACCGGCCCCACCCTGCCGGGACAGAGGGTGACGGGCTTATGGAGGCGCCCTGCAGCTGGTCTCCGTAACACGCTGAAAAGAGCCATCTGCGAATGGAAGAGCTGGATGTGTGAGGTCATCTCTATTCCATTCCATTTTTGCAATTAATCAAACAGATAGAAAAAGGAAAATTCATGAGGAATGCACTTGGAACTCAGGCCAGAAGCATCACTGGGTTATTAGGAAGCTTTTTGTGAAATACTATGAAAGAAACACAGTGGGAGGGGGAGAGGAGGGTCAGGGCTGGGAGCAGGGCGGACTCCATGTGACAGCAGCTGCCCGTACTCCTTAGGTGCAAATTCAAGCCCACATGAGATTTCTAAGCAGCCACTGGGATGACTGAGAATTTCCATAATGTTTTCATGACCATGCACGCTTTGTGTCGTTGTGGTGGGGGTGGTGGCATGACTGCCCAGGATGAGTGCTGACCTGTTGAGAAAACATCTTCCAGCCATCTGGCTGTCTACGATTGCACACTTTCCACAAAGCCCTCGACATGGGCTCCCGCATGTGTGGCCATTCACGCTGAAACTACAGAGTCGGGGAGGAGAAAGGGGTGAGAAGCTCAGGGACTCAGAAGTGACGCTCCTGCTCAGTCCTAACCCTGGCCCTTCTCCATCACAGACGGCCCCGCACAGGACATGGCGTGACTTCTCCTGGGTCCAGACCAGACGGGCCGGGGGGGGGGGGGGGGGGGCGGCAAGAAGAGAGAAGCAGGGGACACTGAGACCCAGAGGAGGCTGTGGACACCAAAAGGCTGAGCTGGTTGTTTCTGAAGTAGTTCTGAGTGAATTTTCACAGGTGATGGGATTGTCAGGAAATCATCATGTACATAGATTCACTGCCGGAGAGACGAGGCCTCAATCCAAAGTGTTCTGGACGGTCTGTGATATCATCCATTTCTAGATTGTTCATCAACAGGATAAAGAGGAGACTTTGCTCTAGCAAGTCATCTTGAGAAAACGGCTGAAACACACAACACCCATTTGCAGTCCTCATGAACACCTGTATGTGGATCCTCAAGCCTAATGAGGAAAATGATAGCGCCTTTCTTAATTTCCTGTCGAATATCTTCCAATAACAGCTGGTGAAAAGTATGTGTGAAAATAATAAAAGGAATTATTTGGGTTTTAATTCCACGCCCGCCAATTACTATTTACTGCAGAGCTTAGAAATTTGGTTCTCCGAGCTCCCGACTTCTCAACTGTCAAATCAGATACCTGTAGTGCATCTTTAGAGGATTCAGTAAGGTAACAGACTCGAATTCCCTGGGCCCCTGACATCGACAGCATAACATATCCATCGACAACATAACTGCCTCTCTTCTCTCCCTAAGAGAATGGCTTGTATGTTACATAAGACGCCGGCAGCAGAATGAGACAAATAAGGAGTTAATTATGAGCCCGAAGGGCCAATCATTTGCAGATATCTTAACTGTCAAAGTTCAACTTCCTTGTAATAAAGATGTTCAATGGATACATTGCCTCATAATCAGGAGAGAGCCAAAGGCCATTTGTGTTTCTCAACTGACTTGGGTGCAATTTTTCATGTACAGTAGTTCAGGGTATTCATAGCTTTTCTCTGTCCTGTCTGAATACTGACAGTACAAGCAGCAGCAGGATGTCATCTGCAGGGAGGGGCTGCAAAGGACCCAGAGGCGAGGTCGCCTGGGATCACAGACGTAGGTCAGGTGTGCAAACGCAGAAGCACTGAATCCACAGTCAATGTTTTAACATCTACCCACTGGAGTCTGCGTACAGCCACAGCCGGCCCCACGGGGAGAGGATTAACATGGGCTTTGGCAGCAGGATTAAAACCCCACCAGAGGGCTAACTTCTGCTCTCTCTGCTTTTCAACATCATTAAAGCAATGTTTTCAAAGTTCCATGTACTTTGGTATTAACCCTTAATGGAGTCCTAGCGTTTTTGTTGTCGCTGTTGGGTTGCTCAATCGTGTCTGACTCTCTGTGACCCCGTGGCCTGCAGCACGCCAGGCTTCTCTGTCCTCCACTATTTCCCAGGGTTTGCTCAAATTCATGTCCACTGAGTCAGTGATGCCATTCAACCATCTCATCCTCTGTCGCCCCCTTCTCTTTACTTTCAATCTTTCCCAGCACAGGGTCTTTTCCAGTGAGTCGGCTCTTCGCATCAGGTGGCCAAAGTATCCGAGCCTCAGCTTTTTTATTAGGCTTTAAGGTTTACTGTAAAGTGATAACTTTACTGCTATCCCTGCTGTCACACTGTGTGCCTAGCCTCTGAGCTGATCCAGATGACTCTCGGCCCCTAGTTCCTGTGAACTACACGCTGAAGGGGCTTCGAGGTGCCAGAGGGGCACCGCGTTTCCTTTCTGGGAGCCGCTAATGCGAGGCGGGGTGAACACGCTGCAGCGCTGAAGGCGGGCCCTCTGCCTCCCCCACACCCCCTGCATCCGCCTGGGACCCCACAAGCGGCAGCTGCTGGCTTGCTCCCAGCCGCCCTTCTGTGCTGGGCACAGCCTGTCTCGGGGTGTGGACCCTGACAGACCACACAGATCCCAGCCCCTGAAGAGGTGGGCGGAGGCTGCAAGGAGTCTGAATGACAGACAGTAGGCCAGCTCCTTTGACCTTTAAAGGAAAACCCAGAGGGCAAGTGTGAAAGAGCAAGGAGCTCACATAGAAAATCAAAGGGCCTAACAGAGAAGCAGGCAAAACCAAGGGCTTCTACCCCGTGGGGTTCTGTCCTCCCTCCCCTCCCACCCCCATCCGTCTGCCTCCCCTCTCCACCAGGACCCCAGTGCTCGGGCCTGCTTTCTGCAGATAATCATTTTTACTTCCCAGGTCAAAAACATTCCTGTAACACCCTGTGCTCAGAACACAGTAAACAGTTACCACCATCACCAGAACAACCGCCCCAAATAAACCCCCACACACTCATGTGCAGGAGACAAAAGGAAAGACCATTTTAGGGTGGGAACAGGGGCAGGGCGCCCAAGAAACCACCCTGCGTTTCAGGAACACACGTGATGCTGACCTCTGAGATCCTCGGGCTCCCCCCAAACTCTCTCGCACCCTCAAGCTTCCAGCACGAGACCACCTGTAGTCTCACATAGGAAGTATCAGAAGAAACCAGCTTCTAGATTTGAGGGGATGGGACACTTCGCACTGGGTTATCACATAATATCCACAACTAGTGATCACAGTCTGAGAGATGGTAAAGAATCTGCCTGCAATGCAGAAGACCCGGGTTCGATCCCTGGGTCGGGAAGATCCCCTGGAGAAGGAAGTGGCAACTGACTCCAGTATTCTTGCCTGGGAAATCCCATGGACAGAGGAGCCTGGCGGGCTATAGTCCATGGGGTTGCAAAGAGTTGGACATGACTGAGCGACTATCTTCTCCAGGCTTATCAGATTTACAGCACGGAAGAACACTGCCTAAAAGTTCTCAAAAACCATTAAAAGAAAAATCACAGAACGCCAAGAGGACACTGTTGTGGAGTCTGATTGTGGTCCCTTGTGCCTGGTCCCCGGGCATCAGCTGACTCTGCAGGAAAGTCGTCACCAGAACAGGACGCAAGTGGAGTCCTCGGCTCCAGGTGCTACCATAACATCACCTTTCTCAGTGACAACAAAGCATTTCCTTGAAGGAAAAAAGCAGCAAACCAAACGGTAGTTCATTAATGCTTAAGTTAAGATGACTTTTAGAAAGCCTTGTAAATATAGTAACACATATATCGTTAGCCAACATGTTTAGCTTTTCATTGCTCTCACAGGGAGACAATACTTTGGCCACATGATGTGAAGAACCAACTTGTTGGAAAAGACCCTGATGCTGGGAAAGACTGAGGGCAGAAGAAGGGGGCGACAGAGGATGAGATGGTTGGATGGCATCACTGACTCAATGGACATGAGTCTGAGCAAGCTCCAGGAGTTGGTGAAGGACAGGGAAGCCTGGTGTGCCACAGTCCATGGGGTCGCAGAGTCGGACACGACTTGGTGACTGAACAACAACAACAGAAAGACATGAAATTCTGCATGAAAACAGTAGCTCCCAGGAAGCTGGGGTGCTGGGTCCCCGGCCCGCCAGGCCCACAGTCACAGGCTCTCTGATGGTCGGGAAGTGGACTCAGGCACATGCAGGACACACAGCTCCCACAGCAGGTGGGGCGTCCGCAGACCTCACTCGGTCGTGGGCGTGCAGGCTCAGCCCGGCTGGCCCCCTGGCCACGCTGCGCTCAGGCTGTCCACCTGGGGGCCAGCAGGCGGGGCTGCCAGAGAGCCAGTCCCAGAGCTCAAGTCCCTGGGGTGCCCCTTCTGGTAGGCTCTCTGCCGCTTGCTCTGAGGCTTTGGTCCCAGACTGTACATGTTTACTCCAGGGGGGGGTTGTGGAAATGACCAGTTAATATTTTATTAGTCCAGTGCAGTGGGGGTCACATGCGTGCTGCTATCACAGGTACCGATGTGCCCATAACCAGGACACTGGCACTGGAGACAGAGAAAATAAAGATGTTGTGGGCCTCGTACAAGGTCAGAGCCAGTGATCAAAGGGCAGGAGGCATGTCGAACTTGTGTATTCAATCCACCTCCAGAACAAATCACATGTTCCCTGGCGTCAGACGTGATGGCTCCTGATAACTGCATGGGGAAGGAACTCATGTATTTAATTCACCTCCAGAACAACTCACATGTTCCCTGGCATCAGACGTGACAGTTCCTGATAACTGTGCATAGGGAAGGAACAGTTGCTCAGGCCGTAGGCTGGCATGAGGTCTGTGGTCAAGAGACCTACAGCCCGAGTCCTCATCTTCCTGAAAACACAGAGGACACGTGAATCCTGGACTGCTGATCTCACCGCTTCAGCTTCAGACCAGCAGCCCCACGGCTGTGCCAGGGAGAGGGTCAGTCTTCCGCCTGGCACCTTCTTCCCAGGCGAGCTCCTCCCGCAAGCTTCCAGATGCTGAGCGGGGAAAAGAAGGCAGGTGTGGTCATCACCCCATCACGGCCCTGCAGGCACGGGCTCAGAGCTGATGTCAGGGTTCCGCATGGTCACTGGGGCGTGCGAGACTGCAGAGGGCGAGGAACGTGAGCCGGCGGCAGGTACAGACAAAGCAGAGGGAGGAAGACCCATCCCAGATGAGCAGGACTCAACGGACAGGGCTCGGCTGAGGCGGGAGGCCCCAGAGGGCGGCCAGCGTGGCGGTGCTCCCCGCATGCGAGGCGGGAGGGACCTCTCCAGACATCCATCCTCCCAACCTGCTCCCGTCCAGGCCGAGGTGGGTGCTGTTCCAACACTCCTCCTTCCACAGACGATGAGACGCATGAGGTTTGGAAAGTCCGAGTGACACAAGTTCACAGTCACAGGTTCAAGGCTGACCTGGTGACTTGGGCAGGGCGCTGAATTTCTGCAGGAAAAGGACCCTCAGTGCGTGCAGTCTCAGGTTTATTAGGGATCAGAGCTGCCTGGGGGTTAGAGGGGCAGCTTCTTCATTTCACACGTTTTAATGTATGTTCTGACAGCTCAAAACTCAGGAACTGCAGCCTGGGCGGAGCCTTGACCGCCGTTCCCCACGACGTCATTCCCCACTGCAGAGCAGCAGTGAAGGATGGAGCACTGTAGCAGTGCGTCCTACAAGTGAATCTTTTTTAAAATTAACTATTTATTTTAGGCTGCACTGGGCCTTTGCTGCTGAGTGTGGGCTCGCTCTAGTTTCGGCAAGGGGGGCCTGCTCTTCGTTGCGGAGCTTGGGCTTCTCTGGCTGCGGGGCACGGGCTCCAGGTGCTCAGGCCTACAGAGCTCAGCTCAGAAGCCGTGGCGCCGGGCATCACTGCCCCGCCGCATGCGGGATCTTCCAGGTCAAGGGATGGAACCCGTGTCTCCACACTGGCAGGCGGATTCTCCATCACTGAGTCACCAGGGAGGCCCGCAAGTCAATCTTTTTTAAAAATTCTGTTGTCGAAAAACTGTGCTGACTTATGTAAGTGAATAAACAACAAGCAGCTACAGAGCAACAGACACGGCAGACATGAGGCTGCCGGTAAGCTTGCAGCTTGAACCTGAGCTTCTCACCTGGCTCTGCCTGCTTTTTAAAGTGTCGTCTTTAAGGCCTGAAAGGATCAGCATCCTTTCAGAGTGAGTGAGTGAGTGTGTGTGTGTGTGTGTGTGTGTGTGTGTGCGCGCCCAGTCATGTTTGACTCTTTGCGAGCCCATGGACTGTAGCCCACCAGGCTCCTCTGTCCATGGGATTTTCCAGGCAAGAATACTGGAGTGGGTTGCCATTTCTTTTAAGAAGGATGCTTTATCACCACAAGGTGGAGGCCTCATGGTTTTATTTCTCCATCACGATCAAGATTATTCAGAAGCCTTTTATAGGAAATAAATGCAACCTGAAAACATCTTGGCAGAGAGCGTTGACAATACTGTGTTTATCCGATCAACTGTGACACGCTGACACTGTACTCGAGGTCTTAATCACTCACATTCCCCCCAAAGGATGGTTTCTGTGAATAAACGATTTCTGATTTGATGCCAAGAGGGGGTAAGAAGGGGATAACATCCAAAGACAGGTCAGGAGCCACTTGAAGAGCCCAAGAGGGTGACTGAAGCGGGGAGTACGGGGCAGGAAGCCCGAGTCTAGTCTCCGCCACCACCAGCAGCGGGCGGCCCTGGACAGGTCACCTGTTCTGTTGTCCTTCTGGGGAAGCGAGGGGGCAGGGCAGGGCGGGGGCTGCACTGACTTCCGCAGGGATGGCACCCCACGTCTGCCCGGTAACCCCGGGAGCTTTGAAAACCGAGCCTTTTCAGATAAGGTTTGAGTGAAGCTGTTGCACCATGCCCGACACGCAGACAGCTGGGTTCCCGAAGCTGGGGGCCAGGTCCAAATGAGACAGGACAAGCTCTGTCACCCGAGTGTCTCCTGGCCGCCAGTCAGCTTTCCAAAGGGCTGTGAACCACACTCTAATGGGAGCAGCGACTGAGGGCGGTAATAGAAACCGCTGAACCCAGGGCAGTCCATACTGCATCTGGGGCAGTGCCTGGCCTTTCGGTTACCTGGTTTCCAGCCTGGTTACCTGGTTACCAGCCTGGTTACCTGGTTACCAGCTGGTTAGCTGTGCAGACAGGCTACACACACGGGGTCTCAACAGGCAGCCAGGCCTATGCAGTGCAGAGACCTCAGCCTGGTGGTCCGCGGCACCCATTTGGGTCCGGGTTCACCTACTGTGAGGGATGAAAGACACTCCTGTCTCCTTCCTCGCTGGGTTTTTACACCTGCCTCCCAGACTCTGCATCATGCACCCCGGAACATCTGTAATTAGTCATGAAACCCACATAAGCTGCCTGCAGAAAACTCCATAATGGGCAGGCTAACCTGAGAAACAGATGGGGAAACAGTGGCTTTTGGGACCGTCACCCTGCAGAGCTCTGACAGATCACAGACCTCATGTCACCGAGGGTGGCTCCAGGCAGAAAAAGCCAGGAACAAATGCTGCATTGAGTCCAGGGTACATTTGTCAAATTCTTCTTCAATGCATGTTGTCTGTGTGTGTGTATATGTATGCTAGTGAAGTGAAATTCGCTCAGTCGTGTCTGACTCTTTGCAACCCCATGGACTATACAGTCCATGGAATTCTCCAGGCCAGAATACTGGAGTGGGCAGCCTTTCCCTTCTCCAGGGGATCTTCCCAACCCAGGGACCGAACCCAGGTCTTCAGCGTTGCAGATTCTTTACAGCTGAGCCACCAGGGAAGCCCACATGTTTGCTAAGTCGTGCGCAACTCTTCGCGATTCCATAGACTGTAGCCCTCCAGGCTCCTGTCCATGGGATTCTCCAGGCAAGAATACTGCAGTGGGTATCCATGCCCTCCTCCAGGGGATTTTCCTGACCCAGGGATAGAACATGCATCTCCCGTGTCTCCTGCATTGGCAGGCAGATTCTCTACCCCTGAGTCACCTGGGAAGCCCGTATGTTGTGAAAGCAATAAAGTTAAGCCTCAGAGATTCCAGGCTCTGAGGTGATTGTGCCACATGAGCCCACAAAAATGACAGCTGGGGCCTTTCCTGTCTTCATGAATGAATGAGGTTTTATTAAAAAAAGAGTATAAATATTTGCATGGGTTTTCATCTACCTTCACGTTAAAATCTGCTTTAAGTTCCCACCACACACTTTATTTTGGTGTTGCTAATTCTACGTAAAAATTTTCATATAAATACACATATTTTACTGTTAGGACTGTTATTTAATGTGGCTTTAAACATGACACTTCACTGCCCTTTCAGAAAGGCCGTCTGCCAAGTCAGCACCGCTATGTCCTTTTCCTCTTCACATACCAATATCCAAACACTGTCTGAAATGAACAAGGCCAGCTTTTAACACCTGGTTCAAATCCTTCTCTCTTCAAAAATGAGTCTTGACAAACAGAGATAATGACAGAATAAAGTAATCATCATCTGCCTTTTAAAACAGACAGCATCTTCCATACAGCCGTATAAATGATCCTTCAAAACCAGTGATGCTTTGGGCTCGAGTCTGAAATATAATTTATCCTGTTTCCAGGAGGAAGACGGCGCCAGATGGGAGCCCACCTCATAAACCCCTGGTCTCAGCTCGTCAGTCCGGGGTTATTTCATTTTCAGACATCCAAAAGGACCAGAATAAAAAC